>NW_027140919.1:4059428-5409928 GCF_036365525.1 Heterodontus francisci
CATACGCGTAAAAGGCCTTGGGGTTTTCTTTTATCCTACCCGCCAAGCATTTTTCATGCCCTCTCTTAGCTCTCCTAATCCCTTTCTTGTTTTCATGTTTTCACAGTGTATCAGGATCCTGCCAGGTGTGTATGTTTTTTTCACAGTTTATCAGGATCCTGCCTGGTGTGTATGGGGTTTTCACAGTGCATCAGGATCCTGCCAGGTGTCTATGTGGTTTTCACAGTTTATCAGGATCCTGCCAGGTGTGTTTGGGGGTTTCACAGTTTATCAGGATCCTGCCACATGTGCATTGGGATTCACAGTGGTTCAGGATCCTGCCAGGTGTGTTTGGGGTATTCAACGTGCATCAGGATCCTGCCAGTTGTGTACGGGGTTTTCACAGTGTATCAGCGTCCTGCCAGGAGTGAATGGGGTTTTCACAGTGAATCAGGATCATGCCAGGTGTGTACGGGGTTGTTCAAAGTTTATCAGGATCCTGCCAGGTGTGTATGGGGTTTTCACAGTGTATCAGGATACTGCCAGATGTGTATGGGGTTTTCACAGTGGATCAGGAACCTACCAGGTGTGTATGGGAAATTCACAGTGTATCAGCATCCTGCCAGGTGTGCATGTGGGTTTCACAGTTTATCAAGTTCCTGCCACGTGTGTATGGTTTTCACAGTGTATCAGGATCCTGCCAGGTGTGTATGTGGGTTTCACAGTTTATCAGGATCCTGCCAGATGTGAATGGGGTTTCACAGTGGATCGGGATCCTGCCAGGTGTGTACGGGGTTTTCACAGTGGATCAGGATCCTGCCAGGTGTGTCAGGGATTTCACAGTGGATCAGGATCCTGCCACGTGTGTATGGGGTGTTCACAGTTTATCAAGATCCTGCCAGGCGTGTATGGAGTTTTCAAAGTGTATCAGGATCTTGCCACGTGTGTATGGGGGTTTCACTGTGTATCAGGTTTCTGACAGGTGTGTATGGGGTTTCACAGTTTATCAGGATCCTGCCAGGTGTGTATGGGGTTTCACAGTGTATCAGGATCCTGCCAGATGTGAATGGGGTTTCACTGTGTATCAGGATCCTGCCAGATGTGAATGGGGTTTAACTGTGCATCAGGACCCTGCCAGTTGTGTACGGGGTTTTCACAGTGTATCAGCATCCTGCCAGGTGTGTATGGGGTTTTCACAGTGCATCAGGATCCTGCCAGGAGTGTACGGGGTTGTTCACTGTGTATCAGGATCCTGCCAGGTGTGTATGGGGTTTTCACAGTGTATCAGGATACTGCCAGATGTGTATGGGGTTTTCACAGTGGATCAGGAACCTGCCAGGTGTGTATGGGGAATTCCCAGTGTATCAGGATCGTGCAGGTGTGCATGTGTGTTTCACAGTTTATCGAGTTCCTGCCACTTGTGTATGGGTTTTCACAGTGGTTCAGGATCCTTCCAGGTGTGTTTGGGGTTTCACTGTGCATCAGGAGCGTGCTCTGTGTGTGTGGGGTTTTCACAGTGTATCAGTATCCTGCCAGGTGTGTATGTGGGTTTCACAGTTTATCAGGATCCTGCCAGATGTGAATGGGGTTTCACAGTGGATCAGGATCCTGCCAGGTGTGTACGGGGTTTTCACAGTGTATCAGCATCCTGCCAGGAGTGAATGGGGTTTTCACAGTGAATCAGGATACTGCCAGGTGTGTACGGGGTTGTTCAAAGTTTACCAGGATCCTGCTAGGTGTGTATGGGGTTTTCACAGTGTATCAGGATACTGCCAGATGTGTATGGGGTTTTCACAGTGGATCAGGGACCTGCCAGGTGTGTATGGGGAATTCACAGTGTATCAGCATCCTGCCAGGTGTGCATGTGGGTTTCACAGTTTATCAAGTTCCTGCCACGTGTGTATTGTTTTCACAGTGGTTCAGGATCCTGCCAGGTGTGTTTGGGGTTTCACTGTGCATCAGGATCCTGCTCTGTGTGTGTGGGGTTTTCACAGTGTATCAGGATCCTGCCAGGTGTGTATGTGGGTTTCACAGTTTATCAGGATCCTGCCAGATGTGAATGGGGTTTCACAGTGGATCAGGATCCTGCCAGGTGTGTACGGGGTTTTCACAGGGGATCAGGATCCTGCCAGATGTGTGCGGAGTTTTCACAGCGGATCGGGATCCTGCCAGGTGTGTATGTGGGTTTCACAGTTTATCAGGATCCTGCCAGATGTGAATGGGGTTTCACAGTGGATCAGGATCCTGCCAGGTGTGTACGGGGTTTTCACAGTGGATCAGGATCCTGCCTGGTGTGTCAGCGATTTCACAGTGTATCAGGATCCTGCCAGGTGTGTATGGGGTGTTCACAGTTTATCAAGGTCCTGCCAGGCGTGTATGGAGTCTTCAAAGTGTATCCGTATCCTGCCAGGTGTGTATGGGGGTTTCACTGTGTATCAGGTTTCTGACAGGTGTGTATGGGGTTTCACAGTTTATCAGGATCCTGCCAGGTGTGTATGGGGTTTCACAGTGTATCGGGATCCTGCCAGATGTGAATGGGGTTTCACTGTGTATCAGGATCCTGCCAGATGTGAATGGGGTTTAACTGAGCATCAGGATCCTGCCAGTTGTGTACGGGGTTTTCACAGTGTATCAGCATCCTGCCAGGTGTGTATGGGGTTTTCACAGTGTATCAGGATCCTGCCAGGTGTGTACGGGGTTGTTCACTGTGTATCAGGATCCTGCCAGGTGTGTATGGGGTTTTCACAGTGTATCAGGATACTGCCAGATGTGTATGGGGTTTTCACAGTGGATCAGGAACCTGCCAGGTGTGTATGGGGAATTCCCAGTGTATCAGGATCCTGCAGGTGTGCATGTGTGTTTCACAGTTTACGAATTCCTGCCACGTGTGTATGGGTTTTCACAGTGGTTCAGGATCCTGCCAGGTGTGTTTGGGGTTTCACTGTGCATCAGGATCCTGCTCTGTGTGTGTGGGGTTTTCACAGTGTATCAGTATCCTGCCAGGTGTGTATGTGGGTTTCACAGTTTATCAAGATCCTGCCAGATGTGAATGGGGTTTCACAGTGGATCAGGATCCTGCCAGGTGTGTACGGGGTTTTCACAGTGGATCAGGATCCTGCCAGATGTGTACGGAGATTTCACAGGGGATCGGGATACTACCAGGTGTGTATGGGGTTTTCACAGAGGATCAGGATCCTGCCAGGTGTGTTGTTGATTTCACAGTGTATCAGGATCCTGCCAGGTGTGTATGGGGTCTTCACAGTTTATCAAGGTCCTGCCAGGCGTGTATGGAGTTTGCACAGTGTATCAGGATCCTGCCAGGTGTGTATGCGGGTTTCACTGTGTATCAGGTTTCTGATAGGTGTGTATGGGGTTTCACAGTTTATCAGGATCCTGCCAGGTGTGTATGGGGTTTCACAGTGTATCAGGATCCTGCCAGATGTGAATGGGGTTTCACTGTGTATCAGGATCCTGCCAGATGTGAATGCGGTTTCACTGTGCATCAGGAACACGCCAGGTGTGTACGGGGATTTCACAGTGCATCAGGCTCCTGCCAGGTGTGTATGGGGGTTTCACAGTATATCAGGATCCTACCTGGTGTGTATGGGTTTTCACAGTATATCAGGATCCTGCCAGGTGTGTATGGGGGTTTCACAGTTTATCAGGATCCTGCCAGGTTTGTTTGAGGGTTTCACAGTTTATCAGCATCCTGCCAGGTGCGTATGGGGAATATACAGTGGATCCGTATCCTGCCAGGTGTGTATGTTGTTTTCACAGTGTATCAGGATCCTGCCAGGTGTGTGTGAGGTTTTCACAGTGTATCAGGATCCTGCCAAGTTGGTATGGGGTTTTCACAGTGGGTCAGGATCCTGCCAGGTGTGTATGGGGTTCTCACAGTGGATCAGGATCCTGCCAGGTGTGTGTGGGGCTTTCACAGTGTATCAGGATTCTGCCAGGTTTGTATGGGTTTTTCACAGTGCATCAGGATCCTGCCAGGTTTATTTGGGGTTTTCACTGTGCAACAGGATCCTGCCAGGTGTGTGTGGGGTTTTCACAGTGTATCAGGATCCTGCCAGGTGTGTATGGGCTTCTCACTGTCCATCAGGATCCTGCCAGGTGTATATTGGGTTTTCACATTGTATCAGGATCCTGCCATGTGTATATTTGGGTTTCACAGTGGATCAGGATCATGCCAGGTGTGTATGGGGGTTTCACAGTGTATCAGGATCCTGCCAGGTGTGTCTGGGGTTTTCACAGTTTATCAGGATCCTGCCAGGTGTGTATGGGGCTTTCACAGTGTATCAGGATCCTGCCAGGTGTGTATGTGGGTTTCACAGTTACCAGGATCATGCCAGGTGTGTATGGGGGTTTCACAGTGTATCAGGATCCTGCCAGGTGTGTATATGGGTTTCACAGTTTCTCACGATCCTGCCAGGTGTGTCTGGGGTTTTCACAGTTTATCAGGATCCTGCCAGGTGTATATGGGGTTTTCACAGTTTATCAGGATCCTGCCAGGTGTGTATGTTGGTTTCACAGTTTTTCAGTTTCCTGCCAGGTGTGTCTAGGGGTTTCACAGTTTATCAGGATCCTGCCAGGTGTGTATGTGGGTTTCACAGTTTATCAGGATCCTCCCGGATGTGAATGGCGTTTTCACAGTGCATCAGGACACTGCCAGATGTTTATGGTTTTTTCACAGTGCATCAGGATCCTTCCAGATGTGTCTGGGGGTTTCACTGTGTATCAGGATCCTGGCACGTGTGCATGGGATTTCACAGTTTATCAGGATACTGACAGGTGTGTATGTGGGTTTCACAGTGTGACAGGCACCTGCCAGGTGTGTATGTGGGTTTCACAGTTTATCAGAATCCTGCCTGGTGTGTATGGGGTTTCACAGTGGATCAGATTCCTGCCACGTGCATAAGGGGTTTTCACAGTGTATCAGGATCCTGCCAGGTGTGTATGGGGGTTTCACAGTTTATCAGGATCCTGCCAGGTTTGTTTGCGGGTTTCACAGTTTATCAGGATCCTGCCATGTGTGTATGGGGGTTTCACAGTTCATCAGGATCCGGCCAGGTGTGTATGGGGGTTTCACAGTTTATCAGGATCCTGCCTGGTGTGTCTGGGTGTTTCACAGTTCATCAGGATCCTGCCAGGTGTGTATGTGGGTTTCATAATTTATCAGGAAACTGCCAGATGTGAATGGGGTTTTCACAGGGCATCAGGATCCTGCCAGATATGTATGGGGTTTTCACAGTGCATCAGGATCCTTCCAGATGTGTATGGGGGTTTCAAAGTGTATCAGGATCCTGCATCGTGTGTATGGGGTTTTCACAGTGCATCAGGAACCTGCCAGGTGTGTATGGAGTTTTCACAGTGTATCAGGATCCTGCCAGGTGTGTATGGGGTTTTCACAGTGAATCACGATACTGCCAGGTGTGTCTGTGGGTTTCAAAGTTTATCAGGATCCTGCCTGGTGTTTATGGGGTTTTCGCAATGTATCAGGATCCTGCCAGATGTGTATGGGGTTTTCACAGTGGATCAGGAACCTGCCAGGTGTGTATGGGGATTTCACAGTGTATCAGGATCCTGCCAGATGTGTATGTGGGTTTCACAGTTTATCAGGATCCTGCCACGGGTGTATGTGGGTTTCACAGTGGTTCAGGATCCTGCCAGGTGTGTTTGGGTTTCACTGTGCATCAGGATCCTGCTAGGTGTGTATGGGGTTTTCACAGTGTATCAGGATCCTGCCAGGTGTGTTTGGGGTTTTCACTGTGCATCAGGATCCTGCCAGTTGTGTATGTGGTTTTCACAGTTTATCAGTCTCCTTCCAGGTGTGTATGGGGTTTTCACAGTGGGTCAGGTACCTGCCAGGTGTGTATGTGGATTTCACAGCGCATCAGGATCCTGCCAGGTGTGTATGGGGGTTTCACAGTTTATCAGAATCTTGCCAGGTGTGTATGGGGTTTTCACAGTGTATCAGGAACCTGCCACGTGTGCATGGGGTTTCACAGTTTATCAGGATCCTGACAGGTGTGTATGTGGGTTTCACAGTTTATCAGGATCTTGCCAGGTGTGCATGGAGTTTTCACAGTGTATCAGGATCCTGCCAGGTGTGTATGTGGGTTTCACTTTGTATCAGGCTCCTGCCCGGTGTGTATGTCGTTTTCACAGTTTATCAGGATCCTGCCTGGTGTGTATGGGGTTTCACAGTGGATCAGGATCCTGCCAAGTGTGTGTGGGGTTTTCACAGTGTATCAGGATCCTGCCAGGTGTGTATGGGTGTTTCACAGTTTATCAGGATCCTGCCAAGTGTGTATGTGTGTTTCACAGTTTATCAGGATCCTGCCAGGTGTGTATGGGGGTTTCACAGTTTATCAGGTTCCTGCCTGGTGTGGCTGGGGGATTCACAGTTTATCAGGATCCTGCCAGATGTGAATGGGGTTTTCACAGTGCATCAGGATCCTGCCAGATGTGTATGGGATTTTCACAGTGCATCAGGATCCTTCCAGATGTGTATGGGGGTTTCACAGTGTATCTAGATCCTGCCAGTTGTGTATGGAGTTTTCACAGTGTATCAGGATATTGCCAGGTGTGCATGTGGGTTTCACAGTGTTTCAGGCTCCTGCCAGGTGTGTATGTGGGTTTCACCGTTTATCAGGATCCTGCCACGTGTGTATGGAGTTTCACAGTTTATCAGGATCCTGCCAGGTGTGTATGGGGTTTTCACAGTGTATCAGGATCCTGCCACGTGTGTATGGGGTTTTCACAGTGTATCAGGATCCTGCCAGGTGCGTTTGGGGGTTTCACAGTTAATCAATATCCTGTCAGGTGTGTATGTGGCTTTCAAAGTTTGTCAGGATCCTGCCTGGTGTGTCTGGAGGTTTCACAGTTTATCAGGATCCTGCCAGATGTGAATGGGTTTTTTACATTGCATCAGGATCCTGCCAGATGTGTATGGGATTTTCACAGTGCATCAGGATTCTTCCAGATGTGTATGGTGGTTTCACAGTGTATCTAGATCCTGCATCGTGTGTATGGGGTTTCACATTTTATCAGGATCCTGCCAGGTGTGTATGGGGTTTTCACAGTGTATCAGGATCCTGCCTGGAGTGTATGGGGTTTTCACAGTGTATCAGGATCCTGCCAGTTGTGTATGTGGGTTTCACAGTTTATCAGGATCCTGCCTGGTGTGTATGGGGATTTCACTGTGCATCAGGATCCTGCCAGGTGAGTATGGGGTTTTCACAGTTTATCAGGATCCTGCCAGGTGTTTATGTGTGTTTCACAGTGTATCAGGATCCTGCCAGGTGTGCATGTGGGTTTCACTGTTTATCAGGATCCTGCCAGGTGTGTATGGGGGTTTCACAGTGTATCAGGATCCTGCCAGGTGTGTATGGGGCTTTCACAGTTTAGCAGGATCCTGACAGGTGTTTACGTGGGTTTCACAGTTCATCAGGATCCTGCCAGGTGTGTATGGGGGTTTCATAGTTTATCAGGATCCTGCCTGGTGTGTATGGGGGTTTCACAGTTTATCAGGTTCCTGCCTGGTGTGGCTGGGGTTTTCACAGTTTATCAGGATCCTGCCAGGTGTGTATGGGTGTTTCAAAATTTATCAGGATCCTGCCAGGTGTGCATGTGGGTTTCACAATTTATCAGGATCCTGCCAGTTGTGCTTGGGGGTTTCGCAGTTTATCAGGATCCTGCAACGTGTGTATGGGGGTTTCACAGTTTATCAGCATCCTGCCTGGTGTGTCTGGGGGTTTCACAGTGCATCAGGATCCTGCCAGATGTGTATGGGGTTTTCACAGTGCATCAGGATCCTTCCAGATGTGTATGGGGGTTTCACAGTGTATCAGGATTCTGCATCGTGTGTATGTGGGTTTCACAGTTTATCAGGATCCTGCCAGTTGTGCTTGGGGGTTTCGCAGTTTATCAGGATCCTGCAACGTGTGTCTGGGGGTTTCACAGTTTATCAGGATCCTGCCAGGTGTGTATGTGGGTTTCACAGTTTATCAGGATCCTGGATGGTGTGTATGGGTTTTTTACAGTGTATCAGGATCCTGCCTGGTGTGGATGGGCTTTTCACATTGGATCAGGATCCTGCCAGGCGTGTTTGGGGTTTTCACTGTGCATCAGGATCCTTCCAGGTGTGTGTGGGTTTTTCACAGTGTTTCAGGATCCTGCCAGGTGTGTATAGGGATTTCACAGTGTATCAGGTTCCTGCCAGGTATGTTTGGGGATTTCCCAGTGTATCAGGATACTGCCAGGTGTGTATGGGGTTTTCAGAGTGTATTAGGATCCTGCCAGGTGTGTATGAGTTTTCACAGTGGATCAGGAACCTGCCAGGTGTGTATGGGGGTTTCACAGTTTATCAGGATCCTGCCACGTGTGTATGGGGTTTCACAGTTTTTCAGGATACTGCCAGGTGTTTTTAGGTTTTTCACGGTGCATCAGGATCCAGCCAGGTGTGTATGGGGTTTTCACAGTGTATCAGGATTCTGCCAGGTGTGTATGGCGTTTCACAGTTTATCAGGATCCTGCCAGGTGTGTATGGGGTTTTCACAGTGTATCAGGATCCTGCCAGGTGTGTATGTGGGTTTCACAGTTTATCGGGATCCTGCCAGGTGTGTATGGAGTTTTCACAGTGTATCAGGATATTGCCAGGTGTGTATGTGGGTTTCACAGTGTTACAGGCTCCTGCCAGGTGTGTATGTGGGTTTCACAGTTTATCAGGATCCTGCCTGGTTTGTATGGGGTTTCACATTGGATCAGGATCCTGCCACGTGTGTATGGGGTTTTCACTGTGTAACAGGATCCTGCCAGGTGTGTTTGGGGGTTTCACAGTTAATCAATATCCTGTCAGGTGTGTATGTGGCTTTCAAAGATTATCAGGATCCTGCCTGGTGTGTCTGGAGGTTTCACAGTTTATCAGGATCCTGCCAGATGTGAATGGGGTTTTTACATTGCATCAGGATCCTGCCAGATGTGTATGGGATTTTCACAGTGCATCAGGATCATTCCAGATGTGTATGGGGGTTTCACAGTGTATCTAGATCCTGCATCGTGTGTATGGGGTTTCACAGTGGATCAGTATCCTGCCAGGTGTGTATGGGGGTTTCACAGTGTATCAGGATCCTGCCTGGTGTGTCTGGGGGTTTCACAGTTTATCAGGATCCTGCCAGATGTGAATGGGGTTTTCACAGTGCATCAGGAACCTGCAGATGTGTATTGGATTTTCACAGTGCATCAGGGTACTTCCAGATGTGTATGGGGGTTTCACAGTGTATCAGGATCCTGCGAGGTGTTTATGTGGGTTTCACATTGTATCAGGATCCTGCCAGGTGTGTATGTGGGATTCACAGTTTATCAGGATCCTGCCAGGTGTGTATGGGGTTTTCACAGTTTATCAGGATCCTGCCAGGTGTTTATGTGGCTTTCACAGTGTATCAGGATCCTGCCAGGTGTGTATGTGGGTTTCACTGTTTATCAGGATCCTGCCAGGTGTGTATGGGGTTTTCACAGTGTATCAGGATCCTGCCTGGAATGTATGGGGTTTTCACAGTGTATCAGGATCCTGCCAGCTGTGTATGTGGGTTTCACAGTTTATCAGGATCCTGCCTGGTGTGTATGGGGATTTCACTGTGCATCAGGATCCTGCCAGGTGTGTATGTGGGTTTCACAGTTTATCAGGATCCTGCCTGGTGTGTATGGGGTTTCACAGTGGATCAGTATCCTGCCAGGTGTGTATGGGGGTTTCACAGTGTATCAGGATCCTGCCTGGTGTGTCTGGGGGTTTCACAGTTTATCAGGATCCTGCCAGATGTGAATGGGGTTTCCACAGTGCATCAGGAACCTGCAGATGTGTATTGGATTTTCACAGTGCATCAGGGTACTTCCAGATGTGTATGGGTGTTTCACAGTGTATCAGGATCCTGCGAGGTGTTTATGTGGCTTTCACATTGTATCAGGATCCTGCCAGGTGTGTAAGTGGGATTCACAGTTTATCAGGATCCTGCCAGGTGTGTATGGGGTTTGCACAGTTTATCAGGATCCTGCCAGGTGTTTATGTGGGTTTCACAGTGTGTCAGGATCCTGCCAGGTGTGTATGTGGGTTTCACTGTTTATCAGGATCCTGCCAGGTGTGTATGGGGGTTTCACAGTGTATCAGGATCCTGTCAGGTGTGTATGGGGTTTTCACAGTGTATCAGTATCCTGCCAGGTGTGTATGGGGCTTTCACAGTTTATCAGGATCCTGACAGGTGTTTACGTGGGTTTCACAGTTCATCAGGATCCTGCCAGGTGTGTATGGGGGTTTCATAGTTTATCAGGATCCTGCCTGGTGTGTATGGGGGTTTCACAGTTTATCAGGTTCCTGCCAGGTGTGTATGGGGGTTTCACAGTGTATCAGGATCCTGCCAGATGTGAATGGGGTTTTTACATTGCATCAGGATCCTGCCAGATGTTTATGGGATTTTCACAGTGCATCAGGATCCTTCCAGATGTGTATGGTGGTTTCACAGTGTATCTAGATCCTGCATCGTGTGTATGGGGTTTCACATTTTATCAGGATCCTGCCAGGTGTGTATGGGGTTTTCACAGTGTATCAGGATCCTGCCTGGAATGTATGGGGTTTTCACAGTGTATCAGGATCCTGCCAGCTGTGTATGTGGGTTTCACAGTTTATCAGGATCCTGCCTGGTGTGTATGGGGATTTCACTGTGCATCAGGATCCTGCCAGGTGTGTATGTGGGTTTCACAGTTTATCAGGATCCTGCCTGGTGTGTATGGGGTTTCACAGTGGATCAGTATCCTGCCAGGTGTGTATGGGGGTTTCACAGTGTATCAGGATCCTGCCTGGTGTGTCTGGGGGTTTCACAGTTTATCAGGATCCTGCCAGATGTGAATGGGGTTTCCACAGTGCATCAGGAACCTGCAGATGTGTATTGGATTTTCACAGTGCATCAGGGTACTTCCAGATGTGTATGGGTGTTTCACAGTGTATCAGGATCCTGCGAGGTGTTTATGTGGCTTTCACATTGTATCAGGATCCTGCCAGGTGTGTAAGTGGGATTCACAGTTTATCAGGATCCTGCCAGGTGTGTATGGGGTT
The DNA here is from genome assembly GCF_036365525.1 of Heterodontus francisci. Lineage (NCBI taxonomy): Eukaryota > Metazoa > Chordata > Chondrichthyes > Heterodontiformes > Heterodontidae > Heterodontus > Heterodontus francisci. Next base: position 4,070,518 of record NW_027140919.1, read on the forward strand.
TGCACAGTTTATCAGGATCCTGCCAGGTGTTTATGTGGGTTTCACAGTGTGTCAGGATCCTGCCAGGTGTGTATGTGGGTTTCACTGTTTATCAGGATCCTGCCAGGTGTGTATGGGGGTTTCACAGTGTATCAGGATCCTGCCAGGTGTGTATGGGGTTTTCACAGTGTATCAGTATCCTGCCAGGTGTGTATGGGGCTTTCACAGTTTATCAGGATCCTGACAGGTGTTTACGTGGGTTTCACAGTTCATCAGGATCCTGCCAGGTGTGTATGGGGGTTTCATAGTTTATCAGGATCCTGCCTGGTGTGTATGGGGGTTTCACAGTTTATCAGTTTCCTGCCTGGTGTGGCTGGGGGTTTCACAGTTTATCAGGATCCTGCCAGGTGTGCATGTGGGTTTCACAGTTTATCAGGATCCTGCCAGTTGTGCTTGGGGGTTTCGCAGTTTATCAGGATCCTGCAACGTGTGTATGGGGGTTTCACAGTTTATCAGCATCCTGCCTGGTGTGTCTGGGGGTTTCACAGTGCATCAGGATCCTGCCAGATGTGTATGGGGTTTTCACAGTGCATCAGGATCCTTCCAGATGTGTATGGGGGTTTCACAGTGTATCAGGATTCTGCATCGTGTGTATGTGGGTTTCACAGTTTATCAGGATCCTGCCAGTTGTGCTTGGGGGTTTCGCAGTTTATCAGGATCCTGCAACGTGTGTATGGGGGTTTCACAGTTTATCAGGATCCTGCCAGGTGTGTATGTGGGTTTCACAGTTTATCAGGATCCTGGATGGTGTGTATGGGTTTTTTACAGTGTATCAGGATCCTGCCTGGTGTGGATGGGCTTTTCACATTGGATCAGGATCCTGCCAGGCGTGTTTGGGGTTTTCACTGTGCATCAGGATCCTTCCAGGTGTGTGTGGGTTTTTCACAGTGTTTCAGGATCCTGCCAGGTGTGTATAGGGATTTCACAGTGTATCAGGTTCCTGCCAGGTATGTTTGGGGATATCCCAGTGTATCAGGATACTGCCAGGTGTGTATGGGGTTTTCAGAGTGTATCAGGATCCTGCCAGGTGTGTATGAGTTTTCACAGTGGATCAGGATCCTGCCAGGTGTGTATAGGGATTTCACAGTGTATCAGGTTCCTGCCAGGTATGTTTGGGGATATCCCAGTGTATCAGGATACTGCCAGGTGTGTATGGGGGTTTCACAGTTTATCAGGATCCTGCCACGTGTGTATGGGGTTTCACAGTTTTTCAGGATACTGCCAGGTGTTTTTAGGTTTTTCACGGTGCATCAGGATCCAGCCAGGTGTGTATGGGGTTTTCACAGTGTATCAGGATTCTGCCAGGTGTGTATGGCGTTTCACAGTTTATCAGGATCCTGCCAGGTGTGTATGGGGTTTTCACAGTGTATCAGGATCCTGCCAGGTGTGTATGTGGGTTTCACAGTTTAACGGGATCCTGCCAGGTGTGTATGGAGTTTTCACAGTGTATCAGGATATTGCCAGGTGTGTATGTGGGTTTCACAGTGTTACAGGCTCCTGCCAGGTGTGTATGTGGGTTTCACAGTTTATCAGGTTCCTGCCTGGTGTGTATGGGGTTTCACAGTGGATCAGGATCCTGCCACGTGTGTATGGGGTTTTCACTGTGTATCAGGATCCTGCCAGGTGTGTTTGGGGGTTTCACATTTAATCAATATCCTGTCAGGTGTGTATGTGGCTTTCAAAGATTATCAGGATCCTGCCTGGTGTGTCTGGAGGTTTCACAGTTTATCAGGATCCTGCCAGATGTGAATGGGGTTTTTACATTGCATCAGGATCCTGCCAGATGTGTATGGGATTTTCACAGTGCATCAGGATCCTTCCAGATGTGTATGGGGGTTTCACAGTGTATCTAGATCCTGCATCGTGTGTCTGGGGTTTCACATTTTATCAGGATCCTGTCAGGTGTGTATGGGGTTTTCACTGTGTATCAGGATCCTGCCTGGAGTGTATGAGGTTTTCACGGTGTATCAGGATCCTGCCTGGTGTGTATGGGGTTTCACAGTGGATCAGTATCCTGCCAGGTGTGTATGGGGGTTTCACTGTGTATCAGGATCCTGCCTGGTGTGTCTGGGGGTTTCACAGTTTATCAGGATCCTGCCAGATGTGAATGGGGTTTTCACAGTGCATCAGGAACCTGCAGATATGTATTGGATTTTCACAGTGCATCAGGGTACTTCCAGATGTGTATGGGGGTTTCACAGTGTATCAGGATCCTGCGAGGTGTTTATGTGGGTTTCACATTGTATCAGGATCCTGCCAGGTGTGTATGTGGGATTCACAGTTTATCAGGATCCTGCCAGGTGTGTATGGGGTTTTCACAGTTTATCAGGATCCTGCCAGGTGTTTATGTGGGTTTCACAGTGTATCAGGATCCTGCCAGGTGTGTATGTGGGTTTCACTGTTTATCAGGATCCTGCCAGGTGTGTATGGGGGTTTCACAGTGTATCAGGATCCTGCCCGGTGTGTATGGGGTTTTCACAGTGTATCAGTATCCTGCCAGGTGTGTATGGGGCTTTCGCAGTTTATCAGGATCCTGACAGGTGTTTACATGGGTTTCACAGTTCATCAGGATCCTGCCTGGTGTGTATGGGGGTTTCATAGTTTATCAGGATCCTGCCTGGTGTGTATGGGGGTTTCACAGTTTATCAGGTTCCTGCCTGGTGTGGCTGGGGGTTTCACAGTTTATCAGGATCCTGCCAGGTGTGTATGGGGGTTTCATAGTTTATCAGAATCCTGCCAGGTGTGCATGTGGGTTTCACAGTTTATCAGGATCCTGCCAGTTGTGCTTGGGGGTTTCGCAGTTTATCAGGATCCTGCAACGTGAGTATGGGGGTTTCACATTTTATCAGCATCCTGCCTGGTGTGTCTGGTGGTTTCACAGTGCATCAGGATCCTGCCAGATGTATATGGGGTTTTCACAGTGCATCAGGATCCTTCCAGATGTGTATGGGGGTTTCACAGTGTATCAGGATTCTGCATCGTGTGTATGTGGGTTTCACAGTTTATCAGGATCCTGCCAGTTGTGCTTGGGGGTTTCGCAGTTTATCAGGATCCTGCAACGTGTGTATGGGGGTTTCACAGTTTATCAGCATCCTGCCTGGTGTGTCTGGGGGTTTCACAGTGCATCAGGATCCTGCCAGATGTGTATGGGGTTTTCACAGTGCATCAGGATCCTTCCAGATGTGTATGGGGGTTTCACAGTGCATCAGGATTCTGCATCGTGTGTTTGGGGTTTCACAGTTTATCAGGATCCTGCCAGGTGTGTATGGGGTATTCACAGTGCATCAGGATCCTGCCAGGTGTGTATGGGGTTTTCACAGTTTATCAGGATCCTGCCAGGTGTGTATGGGGATTTCACAGTGTATCAGGATCCTGCCAGGTATGTTTGGGGATTTCCAAGTGTATCAGGATACTGCCAGGTGTGTATGGGGTTTTCAGAGTGTATCAGGATCCTGCCAGGTGTGTATGAGTTTTCACAGTGGATCAGGAACCTGCCAGGTGTGTATGGGGGTTTCACAGTTTATCAGGATCCTGCCACGTGTGTATGGGGTTTCACAGTTTTTCAGGATCATGCCAGGTGATTTTAGGGTTTTCACGGTGCATCAGGATCCAGCCAGGTGTGTATGGGGCTTTCACAGTGTATCAGGATCCTGCCAGGTGTGTATGTGTGTTTCACAGTTTATCAGGATCCTGCCTGATGTGTATGTGGGTTTCACAGTGGATGAGGATCCTGCCACGTGTGTATGGGGTTTTCACAGTGTATCAGGATCCTGCCAGGTGTGTATGGGGTTTTCAGAGTGTATCAGGATCCTGCCAGGTGTGTATGAGTTTTCACAGTGGATCAGGAACCTGCCAGGTGTGTATGGGGGTTTCACAGTTTATCAGGATCCTGCCACGTGTGTATGGGGTTTCACAGTTTTTCAGGATCCTGCCAGGTGTTTTTAGGGTTTTCACGGTGCATCAGGATCCAGCCAGGTGTGTATGGGGTTTTCACAGTGTATCAGGATCCTGCCAGGTGTGTATGTGTGTTTCACAGTTTATCAGGATCCTGCCTGATGTGTATGTGGGTTTCACAGTGGATGAGGATCCTGCCACGTGTGTATGGGGTTTTCACAGTGTATCAGGATCCTTCCAGGTGTGTATGGGGGTTTCACAGTGTATCAGGATCCTGCCAGGTGTGTTTGGGGATTTCACAGTGGATCAGGATCCTGCCAGGTGTGTATGGGGTTTTCACAGTGTATCAGGATCCTGCCAGGTGTGTATGGGGTTTTCACAGTGGATCAGGACCCTGCCAGGTGTGTATGGGGTTTTCACAGTGTATCAGATTCCTGCCAGGTGTGTATGGGGATTTCACAGTGCATCAGAATCCTGCCAGGTGTGTATGTGGGTTTCACAGTGTATCAGGATCCTGCCAGGTCTGTATGGGGTTTTCACAATGTATCCGTATCCTGCCAGGTGTGTATGATGGTTTCACAGTTTATCAGGATCCTGCCAGGTGTGTATGGGGATTTCACAGTGCATCAGGATCCTGCCAGTTGTGTACGTGGGTTTCACAGTGTATCAGGATCCTCCAGGTGTGTATGGGGGTTTCATGGTTTATCGGGATGCTGCCAGGTGTGTATGGGGGATTCACAGTTTATCAGGATCCTGCCTGGTGTGTCTGGGGGTTTCACAGTTTATCCGAATGCTGCCAGGTGTGTATGTGGGTTTCACAGTTTATCAGGATCCTGCCAGATGTGTATGGGGAATTCGCAGTTCAACAGGATCCTTCCAGATGTGTATGGGTGTTTCATAGTGCAACAGGATCCTGCCAGGTGTTTATGGGTTTTTCACAGTGTATCATGATCTGCCAGGTGTGTATGGGGTTTCACAGTGTTTCAGGATCCTGCCAGATGTGTTTGGGGTTTTCACTGTGTATCAGGATCGTTCCAGGTGTGTATGGGGGTTTCACAGTGGATCAGGATCTTGCCAGGTGTGTATGGGTTTTCACAGTGTATCAGGATCCTGCCAGATGTGTTTGGGAGTTTCACAGTGTATCAGGATCCTTCCAGGTGTGTATGGGTGTTTCACAGTGGATCAAGATCCTGCCAGGTGTGTTTGGGGTTTCATAGTGTATCAAGATCATCCCAGGTGTGTTTGGGCTATTCACAGTGTATCAGGATCCAGCCAAATGTGATCGGGGTTTCACGGTGGATCAAGATCCTGCGAGATGTATATCGTGTTTCACAGTATATCAGGATCCTGCCAAATGTGAACGGGGTTTCACAGCGTATCAGGATCCTGACATGTGTGTATGGGGTTTTCACAGTGGATCAGGATCCTTCCAGGTGTGTATGGGGGTTTTCACAGTGTATCAGGATATTTCCAGGCGTACATGGGGGTTTCACAGTGTATCAGGATCCTTCCAGGTGTGTATGGGGTTTCACAGTGTATCAGGATCCTGCCAAATGTGAACAAGGGTTTCACAGTGTATCAGGATCCTGTCAGATGTGAACGGGTTTTCACAGTGGATCAGGATCCTGCCATGTGTGCATGGGGTTTCACAGTGTATCAGGATCCTGCCAAATGTGAAGGGAGTTTCACAGTGTATCAGGATCCTTCCAGGTGTGTATGGGGTTTTCACTGTGGATCAGGATCCTGCCAGGTGTGTATGGTGGTTTTCAGAGTGTATCAGGATCCTTCCAGGTGTGTACGGGGGTTTTCACAGTGTATCCGGATCCTTCCAGGTGTGTATGGGGGTTTTCACAGTGTATCAGGATATTTCCAGGCGTGCATGGGGGTTTCACAGTGTATCGGGATCCTTCCAGGTGTGTATGGAATTTCACAGTGTATCAGGATCCTGCCAAATGTGAACAAGGGTTTCACAGTGTATCAGGATCCTGTCAGATGTGAACGGGTTTTCACAGTGTATCAGGATCCTGCCAGGTGTGTATAGGGTTTTCACAGTGGATCAGGATCCTGCCAGGTGTGCATGGGGTTTCATTGCGTATCAGGATCCTGCCAGATGTGAATGGTTTTTCACAGTGCATCAGGATTCTGCCAGGTGTGTACGGGGTTTTCACAGTGTATCATGATCCTGCCGGATGTGTATGTAGTTTTCACAGTGGATCAGGATCCTGCCAGGTGTGTATGGGGTTTTCACAGTGGATCAGGATCTTGCCAGGTGTGTAAGGGATTTCACAGTGTATCGGGATCCTGACAGGTGTGTATGGGGTCTTCACAGCTAATCAAGGTACTGCCAGGTGTGTTTGGGCTTTTCTCAGTGGATCAGGATCCTGCCAGGTGTGTAAGGGATTTCACAGTGTATCAGGATCCTGCCAGGTTTGTTTGGGGTTTGCACTGTGCATCAGGATCGTGCCAGGTGCGTATGGGGTTTTCACAGTGTATCAGGATCGTGCCAGGTGTGTATGGGGTTTTCACAGTGGATCAGGAACCTGCCAGGTGTGTATGGGGATTTCACAGTGTATCAGGATCATGCCAGTTGTGTATGGGGTTTGCACAGTTTATCAGGATCCTGCCAGGTGTTTACGTGGGTTTCACAGTTCATCAGGATCCTGCCAGGTGTGTATGGGGGTTTCATAGTTTATCAGGATCCTGCCTGGTGTGTATGGGGGTTTCACAGTTTATCAGGTTCCTGCCAGGTGTGTATGGGGGTTTCACAGTGTATCAGGATCCTGCCAGATGTGAATGGGGTTTTTACATTGCATCAGGATCCTGCCAGATGTTTATGGGATTTTCACAGTGCATCAGGATCCTTCCAGATGTGTATGGTGGTTTCACAGTGTATCTAGATCCTGCATCGTGTGTATGGGGTTTCACATTTTATCAGGATCCTGCCAGGTGTGTATGGGGTTTTCACAGTGTATCAGGATCCTGCCTGGAATGTATGGGGTTTTCACAGTGTATCAGGATCCTGCCAGCTGTGTATGTGGGTTTCACAGTTTATCAGGATCCTGCCTGGTGTGTATGGGGATTTCACTGTGCATCAGGATCCTGCCAGGTGTGTATGTGGGTTTCACAGTTTATCAGGATCCTGCCTGGTGTGTATGGGGTTTCACAGTGGATCAGTATCCTGCCAGGTGTGTATGGGGGTTTCACAGTGTATCAGGATCCTGCCTGGTGTGTCTGGGGGTTTCACAGTTTATCAGGATCCTGCCAGATGTGAATGGGGTTTCCACAGTGCATCAGGAACCTGCAGATGTGTATTGGATTTTCACAGTGCATCAGGGTACTTCCAGATGTGTATGGGTGTTTCACAGTGTATCAGGATCCTGCGAGGTGTTTATGTGGCTTTCACATTGTATCAGGATCCTGCCAGGTGTGTAAGTGGGATTCACAGTTTATCAGGATCCTGCCAGGTGTGTATGGGGTTTGCACAGTTTATCAGGATCCTGCCAGGTGTTTATGTGGGTTTCACAGTGTGTCAGGATCCTGCCAGGTGTGTATGTGGGTTTCACTGTTTATCAGGATCCTGCCAGGTGCGTATGGGGGTTTCACAGTGTATCAGGATCCTGCCAGGTGTGTATGGGGTTTTCACAGTGTATCAGTATCCTGCCAGGTGTGTATGGGGCTTTCACAGTTTATCAGGATCCTGACAGGTGTTTACGTGGGTTTCACAGTTCATCAGGATCCTGCCAGGTGTGTATGGGGGTTTCATAGTTTATCAGGATCCTGCCTGGTGTGTATGGGGGTTTCACAGTTTATCAGTTTCCTGCCTGGTGTGGCTGGGGGTTTCACAGTTTATCAGGATCCTGCCAGGTGTGCATGTGGGTTTCACAGTTTATCAGGATCCTGCCAGTTGTGCTTGGGGGTTTCGCAGTTTATCAGGATCCTGCAACGTGTGTATGGGGGTTTCACAGTTTATCAGCATCCTGCCTGGTGTGTCTGGGGGTTTCACAGTGCATCAGGATCCTGCCAGATGTGTATGGGGTTTTCACAGTGCATCAGGATCCTTCCAGATGTGTATGGGGGTTTCACAGTGTATCAGGATTCTGCATCGTGTGTATGTGGGTTTCACAGTTTATCAGGATCCTGCCAGTTGTGCTTGGGGGTTTCGCAGTTTATCAGGATCCTGCAACGTGTGTATGGGGGTTTCACAGTTTATCAGGATCCTGCCAGGTGTGTATGTGGGTTTCACAGTTTATCAGGATCCTGGATGGTGTGTATGGGTTTTTTACAGTGTATCAGGATCCTGCCTGGTGTGGATGGGCTTTTCACATTGGATCAGGATCCTGCCAGGCGTGTTTGGGGTTTTCACTGTGCATCAGGATCCTTCCAGGTGTGTGTGGGTTTTTCACAGTGTTTCAGGATCCTGCCAGGTGTGTATAGGGATTTCACAGTGTATCAGGTTCCTGCCAGGTATGTTTGGGGATATCCCAGTGTATCAGGATACTGCCAGGTGTGTATGGGGTTTTCAGAGTGTATCAGGATCCTGCCAGGTGTGTATGAGTTTTCACAGTGGATCAGGATCCTGCCAGGTGTGTATAGGGATTTCACAGTGTATCAGGTTCCTGCCAGGTATGTTTGGGGATATCCCAGTGTATCAGGATACTGCCAGGTGTGTATGGGGGTTTCACAGTTTATCAGGATCCTGCCACGTGTGTATGGGGTTTCACAGTTTTTCAGGATACTGCCAGGTGTTTTTAGGTTTTTCACGGTGCATCAGGATCCAGCCAGGTGTGTATGGGGTTTTCACAGTGTATCAGGATTCTGCCAGGTGTGTATGGCGTTTCACAGTTTATCAGGATCCTGCCAGGTGTGTATGGGGTTTTCACAGTGTATCAGGATCCTGCCAGGTGTGTATGTGGGTTTCACAGTTTAACGGGATCCTGCCAGGTGTGTATGGAGTTTTCACAGTGTATCAGGATATTGCCAGGTGTGTATGTGGGTTTCACAGTGTTACAGGCTCCTGCCAGGTGTGTATGTGGGTTTCACAGTTTATCAGGTTCCTGCCTGGTGTGTATGGGGTTTCACAGTGGATCAGGATCCTGCCACGTGTGTATGGGGTTTTCACTGTGTATCAGGATCCTGCCAGGTGTGTTTGGGGGTTTCACATTTAATCAATATCCTGTCAGGTGTGTATGTGGCTTTCAAAGATTATCAGGATCCTGCCTGGTGTGTCTGGAGGTTTCACAGTTTATCAGGATCCTGCCAGATGTGAATGGGGTTTTTACATTGCATCAGGATCCTGCCAGATGTGTATGGGATTTTCACAGTGCATCAGGATCCTTCCAGATGTGTATGGGGGTTTCACAGTGTATCTAGATCCTGCATCGTGTGTCTGGGGTTTCACATTTTATCAGGATCCTGTCAGGTGTGTATGGGGTTTTCACAGTGTATCAGGATCCTGCCTGGAGTGTATGAGGTTTTCACGGTGTATCAGGATCCTGCCTGGTGTGTATGGGGTTTCACAGTGGATCAGTATCCTGCCAGGTGTGTATGGGGGTTTCACTGTGTATCAGGATCCTGCCTGGTGTGTCTGGGGGTTTCACAGTTTATCAGGATCCTGCCAGATGTGAATGGGGTTTTCACAGTGCATCAGGAACCTGCAGATATGTATTGGATTTTCACAGTGCATCAGGGTACTTCCAGATGTGTATGGGGGTTTCACAGTGTATCAGGATCCTGCGAGGTGTTTATGTGGGTTTCACATTGTATCAGGATCCTGCCAGGTGTGTATGTGGGATTCACAGTTTATCAGGATCCTGCCAGGTGTGTATGGGGTTTTCACAGTTTATCAGGATCCTGCCAGGTGTTTATGTGGGTTTCACAGTGTATCAGGATCCTGCCAGGTGTGTATGTGGGTTTCACTGTTTATCAGGATCCTGCCAGGTGTGTATGGGGGTTTCACAGTGTATCAGGATCCTGCCCGGTGTGTATGGGGTTTTCACAGTGTATCAGTATCCTGCCAGGTGTGTATGGGGCTTTCGCAGTTTATCAGGATCCTGACAGGTGTTTACATGGGTTTCACAGTTCATCAGGATCCTGCCTGGTGTGTATGGGGGTTTCATAGTTTATCAGGATCCTGCCTGGTGTGTATGGGGGTTTCACAGTTTATCAGGTTCCTGCCTGGTGTGGCTGGGGGTTTCACAGTTTATCAGGATCCTGCCAGGTGTGTATGGGGGTTTCATAGTTTATCAGAATCCTGCCAGGTGTGCATGTGGGTTTCACAGTTTATCAGGATCCTGCCAGTTGTGCTTGGGGGTTTCGCAGTTTATCAGGATCCTGCAACGTGAGTATGGGGGTTTCACATTTTATCAGCATCCTGCCTGGTGTGTCTGGTGGTTTCACAGTGCATCAGGATCCTGCCAGATGTATATGGGGTTTTCACAGTGCATCAGGATCCTTCCAGATGTGTATGGGGGTTTCACAGTGTATCAGGATTCTGCATCGTGTGTATGTGGGTTTCACAGTTTATCAGGATCCTGCCAGTTGTGCTTGGGGGTTTCGCAGTTTATCAGGATCCTGCAACGTGTGTATGGGGGTTTCACAGTTTATCAGCATCCTGCCTGGTGTGTCTGGGGGTTTCACAGTGCATCAGGATCCTGCCAGATGTGTATGGGGTTTTCACAGTGCATCAGGATCCTTCCAGATGTGTATGGGGGTTTCACAGTGCATCAGGATTCTGCATCGTGTGTTTGGGGTTTCACAGTTTATCAGGATCCTGCCAGGTGTGTATGGGGTATTCACAGTGCATCAGGATCCTGCCAGGTGTGTATGGGGTTTTCACAGTTTATCAGGATCCTGCCAGGTGTGTATGGGGATTTCACAGTGTATCAGGATCCTGCCAGGTATGTTTGGGGATTTCCAAGTGTATCAGGATACTGCCAGGTGTGTATGGGGTTTTCAGAGTGTATCAGGATCCTGCCAGGTGTGTATGAGTTTTCACAGTGGATCAGGAACCTGCCAGGTGTGTATGGGGGTTTCACAGTTTATCAGGATCCTGCCACGTGTGTATGGGGTTTCACAGTTTTTCAGGATCATGCCAGGTGTTTTTAGGGTTTTCACGGTGCATCAGGATCCAGCCAGGTGTGTATGGGGCTTTCACAGTGTATCAGGATCCTGCCAGGTGTGTATGTGTGTTTCACAGTTTATCAGGATCCTGCCTGATGTGTATGTGGGTTTCACAGTGGATGAGGATCCTGCCACGTGTGTATGGGGTTTTCACAGTGTATCAGGATCCTGCCAGGTGTGTATGGGGTTTTCAGAGTGTATCAGGATCCTGCCAGGTGTGTATGAGTTTTCACAGTGGATCAGGAACCTGCCAGGTGTGTATGGGGGTTTCACAGTTTATCAGGATCCTGCCACGTGTGTATGGGGTTTCACAGTTTTTCAGGATCCTGCCAGGTGTTTTTAGGGTTTTCACGGTGCATCAGGATCCAGCCAGGTGTGTATGGGGTTTTCACAGTGTATCAGGATCCTGCCAGGTGTGTATGTGTGTTTCACAGTTTATCAGGATCCTGCCTGATGTGTATGTGGGTTTCACAGTGGATGAGGATCCTGCCACGTGTGTATGGGGTTTTCACAGTGTATCAGGATCCTTCCAGGTGTGTATGGGGGTTTCACAGTGTATCAGGATCCTGCCAGGTGTGTTTGGGGATTTCACAGTGGATCAGGATCCTGCCAGGTATGTATGGGGTTTTCACAGTGTATCAGGATCCTGCCAGGTGTGTATGGGGTTTTCACAGTGGATCAGGACCCTGCCAGGTGTGTATGGGGTTTTCACAGTGTATCAGATTCCTGCCAGGTGTGTATGGGGATTTCACAGTGCATCAGAATCCTGCCAGGTGTGTATGTGGGTTTCACAGTGTATCAGGATCCTGCCAGGTCTGTATGGGGTTTTCACAATGTATCCGTATCCTGCCAGGTGTGTATGATGGTTTCACAGTTTATCAGGATCCTGCCAGGTGTGTATGGGGATTTCACAGTGCATCAGGATCCTGCCAGTTGTGTACGTGGGTTTCACAGTGTATCAGGATCCTCCAGGTGTGTATGGGGGTTTCATGGTTTATCGGGATGCTGCCAGGTGTGTATGGGGGATTCACAGTTTATCAGGATCCTGCCTGGTGTGTCTGGGGGTTTCACAGTTTATCCGAATGCTGCCAGGTGTGTATGTGGGTTTCACAGTTTATCAGGATCCTGCCAGATGTGTATGGGGAATTCGCAGTTCAACAGGATCCTTCCAGATGTGTATGGGTGTTTCATAGTGCAACAGGATCCTGCCAGGTGTTTATGGGTTTTTCACAGTGTATCATGATCTGCCAGGTGTGTATGGGGTTTCACAGTGTTTCAGGATCCTGCCAGATGTGTTTGGGGTTTTCACTGTGTATCAGGATCGTTCCAGGTGTGTATGGGGGTTTCACAGTGGATCAGGATCTTGCCAGGTGTGTATGGGTTTTCACAGTGTATCAGGATCCTGCCAGATGTGTTTGGGAGTTTCACAGTGTATCAGGATCCTTCCAGGTGTGTATGGGTGTTTCACAGTGGATCAAGATCCTGCCAGGTGTGTTTGGGGTTTCATAGTGTATCAAGATCATCCCAGGTGTGTTTGGGCTATTCACAGTGTATCAGGATCCAGCCAAATGTGATCGGGGTTTCACGGTGGATCAAGATCCTGCGAGATGTATATCGTGTTTCACAGTATATCAGGATCCTGCCAAATGTGAACGGGGTTTCACAGCGTATCAGGATCCTGACATGTGTGTATGGGGTTTTCACAGTGGATCAGGATCCTTCCAGGTGTGTATGGGGGTTTTCACAGTGTATCAGGATATTTCCAGGCGTACATGGGGGTTTCACAGTGTATCAGGATCCTTCCAGGTGTGTATGGGGTTTCACAGTGTATCAGGATCCTGCCAAATGTGAACAAGGGTTTCACAGTGTATCAGGATCCTGTCAGATGTGAACGGGTTTTCACAGTGGATCAGGATCCTGCCATGTGTGCATGGGGTTTCACAGTGTATCAGGATCCTGCCAAATGTGAAGGGAGTTTCACAGTGTATCAGGATCCTTCCAGGTGTGTATGGGGTTTTCACTGTGGATCAGGATCCTGCCAGGTGTGTATGGTGGTTTTCAGAGTGTATCAGGATCCTTCCAGGTGTGTACGGGGGTTTTCACAGTGTATCCGGATCCTTCCAGGTGTGTATGGGGGTTTTCACAGTGTATCAGGATATTTCCAGGCGTGCATGGGGGTTTCACAGTGTATCGGGATCCTTCCAGGTGTGTATGGAATTTCACAGTGTATCAGGATCCTGCCAAATGTGAACAAGGGTTTCACAGTGTATCAGGATCCTGTCAGATGTGAACGGGTTTTCACAGTGTATCAGGATCCTGCCAGGTGTGTATAGGGTTTTCACAGTGGATCAGGATCCTGCCAGGTGTGCATGGGGTTTCATTGCGTATCAGGATCCTGCCAGATGTGAATGGTTTTTCACAGTGCATCAGGATTCTGCCAGGTGTGTACGGGGTTTTCACAGTGCATCATGATCCTGCCGGATGTGTATGTAGTTTTCACAGTGGATCAGGATCCTGCCAGGTGTGTATGGGGTTTTCACAGTGGATCAGGATCTTGCCAGGTGTGTAAGGGATTTCACAGTGTATCGGGATCCTGACAGGTGTGTATGGGGTCTTCACAGCTAATCAAGGTACTGCCAGGTGTGTTTGGGCTTTTCTCAGTGGATCAGGATCCTGCCAGGTGTGTAAGGGATTTCACAGTGTATCAGGATCCTGCCAGGTTTGTTTGGGGTTTGCACTGTGCATCAGGATCGTGCCAGGTGCGTATGGGGTTTTCACAGTGTATCAGGATCGTGCCAGGTGTGTATGGGGTTTTCACAGTGGATCAGGAACCTGCCAGGTGTGTATGGGGATTTCACAGTGTATCAGGATCATGCCAGTTGTGCTTGGGGGTTTCACAGTTTATCAGTATCCTGCCAGGTGAGTATGGGGTATCACAGTGTATCAGGATCCTGCCAGGTGTGTATGGGGATTTCACAGTGTATCAGGATTCTGCCAGGTGTGGATGCGGGTTTCACAGTTTATCAGGACCCTGCCTGGTGTGTATGTGGGTTTCACAGTGTATCAGGCTCCTGCCAGGTGTGTATGGGGTTTCACAGTGTATCAGGATCCTGCCAAATGTGAACAAGGGTTTCACAGTGTATCAGGATCCTGTCAGATGTGAACGGGTTTTCACAGTGGATCAGGATCCTGCCATGTGTGTATGGGGCTTCACAGTGTATCAGGATCCTGCCAAATGTGAAGGGGGTTACACAGTGTATCAGGATCCTGTCAGGTGTGTATGGGGCTTTCACTGTGGATCAGGATCCTGCCAGGTGTGTATGGGGGTTTTCAGAGTGTATCAGGATCCTTCCAGGTGTGTACGGGGGTTTTCACAGTGTATCCGGATCCTTCCAGGTGTGTATGGGGTTTTCACAGTGGATCAGGATCCTGCCAGGTGTGTATGGGGTTTCACTGCGTATCAGGATCTTGCCAGATGTGAATGGGGCTTTGCAGTGCATCAGGGTTCTGCCAGGTGTGTACGGGGTTTTCACAGTGTATCAGGATCCTGCCGGATGTGTATGGGGTTTTCACAGTGGATCAGGATCCTGCCAGGTGTGCATGGGGTTTTCACAGAGGATCAGGATCCTGCCAGGTGTGAAAGGGATTTCACAGTGTATCAGGATCCTGCCAGGTGTGTATGGGGTGTTCACAGTTTATCAAGGTCCTGCCAGGTGTGTCTGTGCTTTTCACAGTGGATCAGGATCCTGCCAGGTGTGTATGGGATTTCACAGTGTATCAGGATCCTGCCAGGTGTGTTTGGGGTTTTAACTGTGCATCAGGAGTCTGCCAGGTGCGTATGGGGTTTTTACAGTGTATCAGGATCCTGCCAGGTGTGTATGGGGTTTTCACAGTGCATCAGGAACCTGCCAGGTGTGTATGGGGATTTCACACTGTATCAGGATCCTGCCAGGTGTGCTTGGGGGTTTCACAGTTTATCAGTATCCTGCCAGGTGTCTATGGGGTATCACAGTGTATCAGGATCCTGCCAGGTGTGTTTGGGGATTTCACAGTGTATCAGGATCCTGCCAGGTGTGTATGTGGGTTTCACAGTTTATCAGGATCCTGCCTGGTGTGTTTGGGGTTTTCACTGTGTATCAGGATCCTGCCAGGTGTGTTTGTGGGTTTCACAGTGTATCAGGCTCCTGCCAGGTGTGTATGTGTGTTTCACAGTTTTTCAGTATCCCACCTGGTGTGTATGGGGTTTCACAGTGGATCAGGATCCTGCCACGTGTGTATGGGGTTTTTAAAGAGTATCAGGTTCTTTCCAGGTGTGTATGGGGATTTCACAGTGTATCAGGATCCTGCCAGGTGTGTATGGGGGTTTCACAGTTAATCAGGATCCTGCCAGGTGTGCTTGGGGGTTTCACAGTTTATCAGTATCCTGCCAGGTGTCTATGGGGTATCACAGTGTATCAGGATCCTGCCAGGTGTGTTTGGGGATTTCACAGTGTATCAGGATCCTGCCAGGTGTGTATGTGGGTTTCACAGTTTATCAGGATCCTGCCTGGTGTGTTTGGGGTTTTCACTGTGTATCAGGATCCTGCCAGGTGTGTTTGTGGGTTTCACAGTGTATCAGGCTCCTGCCAGGTGTGTATGTGTGTTTCACAGTTTTTCAGTATCCCACCTGGTGTGTATGGGGTTTCACAGTGGATCAGGATCCTGCCACGTGTGTATGGGGTTTTTAAAGAGTATCAGGTTCTTTCCAGGTGTGTATGGGGATTTCACAGTGTATCAGGATCCTGCCAGGTGTGTATGGGGGTTTCACAGTTAATCAGGATCCTGCCAGGTGTGTATGGGGTTTCACAGTGTATCAGGATCCTGCCAGGTGTGTATGGGGTTTTAACAGTGGATCAGTATCCTGCCAGGTGTGTATGGGGTTTTCACAGTGGATCAGGATCCTGCCAGGTGTGTATGGGGTTTCACTGCGTATCAGGAACCTGCCAGAGGTGAATGGGGTTTCACAGTGCATCAGGATTCTGCCAGGTGTGTACGGGGTTTTCACAGTGTATCAGGATCCTGACGGATGTGTATGCGGGTTTCACAGTGGATCAGGAACCTGCCAGGTGTGTATGAGGATTTCACACTGTATCAGGATCATGCCAGTTGTGCTTGGGGGTTTCACAGTTTATCAGTATCCTGCCAGGTGTGTATGCGGGTTTCACAGTTTATCAGGATCCTGCCTGGTGTGTATGGGGTTTTCACGGTGTATCAGGATCCTGCCAGGTGTGTATGTGGGTTTCACAGTGTATCAGGCTCCTGCCATATGTGTATGTGGGTTACACAGTTTTTCAGGATCATGCCTGGTGTGTATGGGGTTTCACAGTGGATCAGGATCCTGCCACTTGTGTATGGGGTATTACAGTGTATCAGGATCCTGCCAAATGTGGACGGGGTTTCACAGTTTATCAGCATCCTGTCAAATGTGAACGGGGTTTCACATTGGATCAGGATCCTACCAGGTGTATATAGGGTTTCACAGTGTGTCAGGATCCTGCCAAATGTGAAGGGGGTTTCACAGTGTAACAGGATCCTGCCAGGTGTGTATCGGGGTTTCACAGTGGATCAGGATCCTGCCAGGTGTTTATGGGGGTTTTCACAGTGTATCAGGATCCTTCCAGGTATGTACGGGGGTTTTCACAGTGTATCCGGATACTTCCAGGTGTGTATGGGGATTTTACAGTGCATCAGGATCCTGCCAGGTGTGTATGGGGTTTCACAGTGTGTCAGAATCCTGCCAGATGTGAATGGGGTTTCACTGCGTATCAGGATCCTGCCAGATGTGAATGGGGTTTCACAGTTGATCAGGATCCTGCCATGTGTGTGTGGGGTTTTCACAGTGTATCAGGATGCTGCCAGATGTGTATGGAGTTTTCACAGTGTATCAGGATCCTGCCACGTGTGTATGGGGTATTCACAGTGGATCAGGATCCTGCCAGGAGTGTAAGGGATTTCACAGTGTATCAGGATCCTGCCAGCTGTGTATGGGGTGTTCACAGTTTATCAAGGTCCTGCCAGGTGTGTGTGGAGTTTTCAAAGTGGATCAGGATCTTGCCAGGTGTGTATGGGGGTTTCACAGTGTATCAGGATCCTGCCAGGTGTGTTTGGGGTTTCACAGCGTGTCAGGATCCTGCCAGGTGTGTATGGGGTTTCACAGTGTATCAGGATCCTGCCAGGTGTGTATGGGGTTTCACAGTGTATCAGGATCCTGCCAGATGTTAATGGGGGTTCACTGTGTATCAGGATCCTGCCAGATGTGAATGGAGTTTCACTGCGCATCAGGAACCTGCCAGGTGTGTACGGGGTTTTCACAGAGTTCAGGCTCCTGCCAGATGTGTATGGGGGTTTCACAGTGTATCAGGATCCTGCCAGGTGTGCATGGGTTTTCGCATTATATCAGGATCCTGCCAGGTGTGTATGGGGTTTTCACAGTTTATCAGGATCCTGCCAGGTGTGTATGGGGGTTTCACAGTTTTTCAGCATCCTGCCATGTGTGTTTGGGGTTTTCACAGTTGATCAGGATCCTGCCAGGTGTGTAAGGGGTTTTCACAGTGGATCAGGCTCCTGCCAGGTGTGCATGGGGTTTTCACAGTGTATCAGGATCCTGCCACGTGTGTATGTGGTTTCACAGTTTATCAGGAGCCTGCCTGGTGTGTATGGTGTTTTCACAGTGTATCAGGATCCTGCCAGGTGTGCATGTGGTTTTCACAGTTTATCAGGATCCTGCCTGGTGTGTATGGGGTTTTCACAGTGTATCAGGATCCTGCCAGGTGTGTATGTGGGTTTCACAGTGGAGCAGGATCCTGCCAGGTGTGTATGTGGGTTTCACAGTTTATCAGGATCCTGCCTGGTGTCTATGGGGTTTCACAGTGGATCAGGACCCTGGTACGTGTGTATGGGGTTTTCACAGTGCATCAGGATCCTGCCGGATGTGTATGGGTTTTCACAGTGTATCAGGATCCTGCCACGTGTGTATGGGATTTTCACAGTGCATCAGGATCCTGCCAGATGTGTATGGGGTTTTCCAGTATATCAGCATCCTGCCACTTGTGTATGGGGTTTTCACAGTGCATCAGGATACTGCCAGATGCGTATGGGGATTTCACATTGCATCAGGATACTTCCAGATGTGTATGGGTGTTGCACTGTGTATCAGGATCCTGCCAGGGGTGTATGGGGTTTCAGAGTGTATCAGGATCCTGCCAGGAGCGCATGGGGTTTTCATAGTGCATCAGGATCCGGCCAGGTGTGTATGGGGTTTCACAGTGTATCAGGATCCTGCCAGGTGTGTATGGGGTTTTCACAGTGTATCAGGATCCTTCCTGGTGTGTCTGGGTTTTCACAGTTTATCAGGATCCTGCCACATGTGTATGGGGTTTCACAGTGTATCAGGATCCTGCCAGATGTTAATGGGGTTTCACTGTGTATCAGGATCCTGCCAGGTGTGGACGGGGTTTTCACAGTGTATCAGGCTCCTGCCAGATGTGCATGGGGGTTTCACAGTGTATCAGGATCCTGCCAGTTGTGTATGGGTTTTCGCAGTATATCTGGATCCTGCCAGGTGTGCATGGGGTTCTCACAGTTTATCAGGATCCTGCCAGGGGTGTATGGGGGTTTCACAGTTTTTCAGCATCCTGCCAGGTGTGTATGGGGTTTTCAAAGTGGATCAGGATCCTGCCAGGTGTGTTTGGGGTTTTAACAGTGTATCAGGATCCTGCCAGGTCTGTATGGGGTTTTCACAGTGTATCAGGATCCTGCCAAGTGTGTTTGGGGTTTCACAGTGGATCAGGATCCTGCCAGGTCTGTATGGGGTTTTCACAGTGGATCAGGATCCTGACAGGTGTGTATGGGGTTTTCACAGTGTATCAGGATCCTGCCACGGGTGTATGTGGTTTCACAGTTTATCAGGAGCCTGCCTGGTGTGTGGGGTTTTCACAGTGTATCAGGGCCCTGCCAGGTGTGTATGTGGTTTTCACAGTTTATCAGGTTCCTGCCTGGTGTGTATGGGGTTTTCACAGTGTATCAGGATCCTGCCAGGTGTGTATGTGGGTTTCACAGTGTATCATGATCCTGCCAGGTGTGTATGTGGGTTTCACAGTTTATCAGGATCCTGCCTGGTGTATATGGGGTTTCACAGTGGATCAGGACACTGCCACGTGTGTATGGGGTTTTCACAGTGAATCATGATCCTGCCTGGTGTGTATGGGGGTTTCACAGTTTGTCAGGATCCTGCCACGTTTGTATGGGGTTTTCACAGTGCATCAGGATCCTGCCGGATGTGTATGGCTTTTCACAGTGTTTCAGGATCCTGCCACGTGTGTATGGGATTTTCGCAGTGCATCTGGATCCTGCCAAATGTGTATGGGGTTTCACAGTGTATCAGCATCCTGCCACGTGAGTATGGGATTTTCACAGTGCATCAGGATCCTGCCAGATGTGTTTGGGGATTTCACATTCCATCAGGATCCTTCCAGATGTGTATGGGTGTTGCACAGTGTATCAGGATCCTGCCAGAGGTGCATGGGGTTTCAGAGTGTATCAGGATCCTGCCAGGAGCGCATGGGGTTTTCACACTGCATCAGGATCCGGCCAGGTGCGTATGGGGTTTCACAGTATATCAGGGTCCTGCCAGGTGTGTATGGGGTTTTCACAGTGTATCAGGATCCTTCCTGGTGTGTCTGGGTTTTCACAGTTTATCAGGATCCTGCCACATGTGTATGGGGTTTCACAGTGTATCAGGATCCTGCCAGATGTTAATGGGGTTTCACTGTGTATCAGGATCCTGCCAGGTGTGGACGGGGTTTTCACAGTGTATCAGGCTCCTGCCAGATGTGCATGGGGGTTTCACAGTGTATCAGGATCCTGCCAGTTGTGTATGGGTTTTCGCAGTATATCTGGATCCTGCCAGGTGTGCATGGGGTTCACACAGTTTATCAGGATCCTGCCAGGGGTGTATGGGGGTTTCACAGTTTTTCAGCATCCTGCCAGGTGTGTATGGGGTTTTCAAAGTGGATCAGGATCCTGCCAGGTGTGTTTGGGGTTTCACAGTTTTTCAGCATCCTGCCAGGTCTGTATGGGGTTTTCACAGTGTATCAGGATCCTGCCAAGTGTGTTTGGGGTTTTCACAGTGGATCAGGATCCTGCCAGGTCTGTATGGGGTTTTCACAGTGGATCAGGATCCTGCCACGTGAGTATGGGATTTTCACAGTGCATCAGGATCCTGCCAGATGTGTTTGGGGATTTCACATTGCATCAGGATCCTTCCAGATGTGTATGGGTGTTGCACAGTGTATCCGGATCCTGCCAGAGGTGCATGGGGTTTCAGAGTGTATCAGGATCCTGCCAGGAGCGCATGGGGTTTTCACAGTGCATCAGGATCCGGCCAGGTGCGTATGGGGTTTCACAGTGTATCAGGGTCCTGCCAGGTGTGTATGGGGTTTTCACTGTGTATCAGGATCCTTCCTGGTGTGTCTGGGTTTTCACAGTGTATCAGGATCCTGCCACATGTGTATGGGGTTTCACAGTGGATCAGGATCCTGCCAGGTGTGTATCGGGTTTTCACAGTGTATCAGGATCCTGCCAGTTGTGTATGGGATTTTCACTGTGTATCCGGATCCTGCCAGGTGTGTATGGGGTTTTCACAGTGTATCAGGATCCTGTCAGGTGCTTATGGGGGTTTTACAGTGTATCAGGATCCTGCCAAGTGTGTATAGGGTTTTCACAGTGGATCAGGATCCTGCCAGGTGAGTCTGGGGTTTTCACAGTGGATCAGGATCCTGCCAGGTGTGTATGGGGTTTTCACAGTGTATCAGGATCCTGCCACGTGTGTATGTGGTTTCACAGTTTATCAGGAGCCTGCCAGGTGTGCATGGGATTTTCACAGTGTATCAGGATCCTGCCAGGTGTGTATAGGGTTTTCACAGTGGATCAGGATCCTGCCAGGTGTGCATGGGGTTTCACTGCGTATCAGGATCCTGCCAGATGTGAATGGGGTTTCACAGTGCATCAGGATTCTGCCAGGTGTGTACGGGGTTTTCACAGTGTATCATGATCCTGCCGGATGTGTATGGAGTTTTCACAGTGGATCAGGATCCTGCCAGGTGTGTATGGGGTTTTCACAGTGGATCAGGATCTTGCCAGGTGTGTAAGGGATTTCACAGTGTATCAGGATCCTGCCAGGTTTGTTTGGGGTTTGCACTGTGCATCAGGATCGTGCCAGGTGCGTATGGGGTTTTCACAGTGTATCAGGATCGTGCCAGGTGTGTATGGGGTTTTCACACTGGATCAGGAACCTGCCAGGTGTGTATAGGGATTTCACAGTGTATCAGGATCATGCCAGTTGTGCTTGGGGGTTTCACAGTTTATCAGTATCCTGCCAGGTGAGTATGGGGTATCACAGTGTATCAGGATCCTGCCAGGTGTGTATGGGGATTTCACAGTGTATCAGGATTCTGCCAGGTGTGGATGCGGGTTTCACAGTTTATCAGGACCCTGCCTGGTGTGTATGTGGGTTTCACAGTGTATCAGGCTCCTGCCAGATGTGTATGGGGTTTCACAGTGTATCAGGATCCTGCCAAATGTGAACAAGGGTTTCACAGTGTATCAGGATCCTGTCAGATGTGAACGGGTTTTCACAGTGGATCAGGATCCTGCCATGTGTGTATGGGGCTTCACAGTGTATCAGGATCCTGCCAAATGTGAAGGGGGTTACACAGTGTATCAGGATCCTGCCAGGTGTGTATGGGGCTTTCACTGTGGATCAGGATCCTGCCAGGTGTGTATGGGGGTTTTCAGAGTGTATCAGGATCCTTCCAGGTGTGTACGGGGGTTTTCACAGTGTATCCGGATCCTTCCAGGTGTGTATGGGGTTTTCACAGTGGATCAGGATCCTGCCAGGTGTGTATGGGGTTTCACTGCGTATCAGGATCTTGCCAGATGTGAATGGGGCTTTGCAGTGCATCAGGGTTCTGCCAGGTGTGTACGGGGTTTTCACAGTGTATCAGGATCCTGCCGGATGTGTATGGAGTTTTCACAGTGGATCAGGATCCTGCCAGGTGTGCATGGGGTTTTCACAGAGGATCAGGATCCTGCCAGGTGTGAAAGGGATTTCACAGTGTATCAGGATCCTGCCAGGTGTGTATGGGGTGTTCACAGTTTATCAAGGTCCTGCCAGGTGTGTCTGTGCTTTTCACAGTGGATCAGGATCCTGCCAGGTGTGTATGGGATTTCACAGTGTATCAGGATCCTGCCAGGTGTGTTTGGGGTTTTAACTGTGCATCAGGAGTCTGCCAGGTGCGTATGGGGTTTTTACAGTGTATCAGGATCCTGCCAGGTGTGTATGGGGTTTTCACAGTGCATCAGGAACCTGCCAGGTGTGTATGGGGATTTCACACTGTATCAGGATCCTGCCAGGTGTGCTTGGGGGTTTCACAGTTTATCAGTATCCTGCCAGGTGTCTATGGGGTATCACAGTGTATCAGGATCCTGCCAGGTGTGTTTGGGGATTTCACAGTGTATCAGGATCCTGCCAGGTGTGTATGTGGGTTTCACAGTTTATCAGGATCCTGCCTGGTGTGTATGGGGTTTTCACGGTGTATCAGGATCCTGCCAGGTGTGTTTGTGGGTTTCACAGTGTATCAGGCTCCTGCCAGGTGTGTATGTGTGTTTCACAGTTTTTCAGGATCCCACCTGGTGTGTATGGGGTTTCACAGTGGATCAGAATCCTGCCACGTGTGTATGGGGTTTTTAAAGAGTATCAGGTTCTTTCCAGGTGTGTATGGGGATTTCACAGTGTATCAGGATCCTGCCAGGTGTGTATGGGGGTTTCACAGTTTATCAGGATCCTGCCAGGTGTGTATGGGGTTTCACAGTGTATCAGGATCCTGCCAGGTGTGTATGGGGTTTTAACAGTGGATCAGTATCCTGCCAGGTGTGTATGGGGTTTTCACAGTGGATCAGGATCCTGCCAGGTGTGTATGGGGTTTCACTGCGTATCAGGAACCTGCCAGATGTGAATGGGGTTTCACAGTGCATCAGGATTCTGCCAGGTGTGTACGGGGTTTTCACACTGTATCAGGATCCTGACGGATGTGTATGCGGGTTTCACAGTGGATCAGGAACCTGCCAGGTGTGTATGAGGATTTCACACTGTATCAGGATCATGCCAGTTGTGCTTGGGGGTTTCACAGTTTATCAGTATCCTTCCAGGTGTGTATGCGGGTTTCACAGTTTATCAGGATCCTGCCTGGTGTGTATGGGGTTTTCACGGTGTATCAGGATCCTGCCAGGTGTGTATGTGGGTTTCACAGTGTATCAGGCTCCTGCCATATGTGTATGTGGGTTACACAGTTTTTCAGGATCATGCCTGGTGTGTATGGGGTTTCACAGTGCATCAGGATCCTGCCACTTGTGTATGGGGTATTACAGTGTATCAGGATCCTGCCAAATGTGGACGGGGTTTCACAGTTTATCAGCATCCTGTCAAATGTGAACAGGGTTTCACATTGGATCAGGATCCTACCAGGTGTATATAGGGTTTCACAGTGTGTCAGGATCCTGCCAAATGTGAAGGGGGTTTCACAGTGTAACAGGATCCTGCCAGGTGTGTATAGGGGTTTCACAGTGGATCAGGATCCTGCCAGGTGTTTATGGGGGTTTTCACAGTGTATCAGGATCCTTCCAGGTGTGTACGGGGGTTTTCACAGTGTATCCAGATACTTCCAGGTGTGTATGGGGATTTTACAGTGCATCAGGATCCTGCCAGGTGTGTATGGGGTTTCACAGTGTGTCAGAATCCTGCCAGATGTGAATGGGGTTTCACTGCGTATCAGGATCCTGCCAGATGTGAATGGGGTTTCACAGTTGATCAGGATCCTGCCATGTGTGTGTGGGGTTTTCACAGTGTATCAGGATGCTGCCAGATGTGTATGGAGTTTTCACAGTGTATCAGGATCCTGCCACGTGTGTATGGGGTATTCACAGTGGATCAGGATCCTGCCAGGTGTGTAAGGGATTTCACAGTGTATCAGGATCCTGCCAGCTGTGTATGGGGTGTTCACAGTTTATCAAGGTCCTGCCAGGTGTGTGTGGAGTTTTCAAAGTGGATCTGGATCTTGCCAGGTGTGTATGGGGGTTTCACAGTGTATCAGGATCCTGCCAGGTGTGTTTGGGGTTTCACAGTGTGTCAGGATCCTGCCAGGTGTGTATGGGGTTTCACAGTGTATCAGGATCCTGCCAGGTGTGTATGGGGTTTCACAGTGTATCAGGATCCTGCCAGATGTTAATGGGGGTTCACTGTGTATCAGGATCCTGCCAGATGTGAATGGAGTTTCACTGTGCATCAGGAACCTGCCAGGTGTGTACGGGGTTTTCACAGAGTTCAGGCTCCTGCCAGATGTGTATGGGGGTTTCACAGTGTATCAGGATCCTGCCAGGTGTGCATGGGTTTTCGCATTATATCAGGATCCTGCCAGGTGTGTATGGGGTTTTCACAGTTTATCAGGATCCTGCCAGGTGTGTATGGGGGTTTCACAGTTTTTCAGCATCCTGCCATGTGTGTTTGGGGTTTTCACAGTGGATCAGGATCCTGCCAGGTGTGTAAGGGGTTTTCACAGTGGATCAGGCTCCTGCCAGGTGTGCATGGGGTTTTCACAGTGTATCAGGATCCTGCCACGTGTGTATGTGGTTTCACAGTTTATCAGGAGCCTGCCTGGTGTGTATGGTGTTTTCACAGTGTATCAGGATCCTGCCAGGTGTGCATGTGGTTTTCACAGTTTATCAGGATCCTGCCTGGTGTGTATGGGGTTTTCACAGTGTATCAGGATCCTGTCAGGTGTGTATGTGGGTTTCACAGTGGATCAGGATCCTGCCAGGTGTGTATGTGGGTTTCACAGTTTATCAGGATCCTGCCTGGTGTCTATGGGGTTTCACAGTGGATCAGGACCCTGGTACGTGTGTATGGGGTTTTCACAGTGCATCAGGATCCTGCCGGATGTGTATGGGTTTTCACAGTGTATCAGGATCCTGCCACGTGTGTATGGGATTTTCACAGTGCATCAGGATCCTGCCAGATGTGTATGGGGTTTTCCAGTATATCAGCATCCTGCCACTTGTGTATGGGGTTTTCACAGTGCATCAGGATACTGCCAGATGCGTATGGGGATTTCACATTGCATCAGGATACTTCCAGATGTGTATGGGTGTTGCACTGTGTATCAGGATCCTGCCAGGGGTGTATGGGGTTTCAGAGTGTATCAGGATCCTGCCAGGAGCGCATGGGGTTTTCACAGTGCATCAGGATCCGGCCAGGTGTGTATGGGGTTTCACAGTGTATCAGGATCCTGCCAGGTGTGTATGGGGTTTTCACAGTGTATCAGGATCCTTCCTGGTGTGTCTGGGTTTTCACAGTTTATCAGGATCCTGCCACATGTGTATGTGGTTTCACAGTGTATCAGGATCCTGCCAGATGTTAATGGGGTTTCACTGTGTATCAGGATCCTGCCAGGTGTGGACGGGGTTTTCACAGTGTATCAGGCTCCTGCCAGATGTGCATGGGGGTTTCACAGTGTATCAGGATCCTGCCAGTTGTGTATGGGTTTTCGCAGTATATCTGGATCCTGCCAGGTGTGCATGGGGTTCTCACAGTTTATCAGGATCCTGCCAGGGGTGTATGGGGGTTTCACAGTTTTTCAGCATCCTGCCAGGTGTGTATGGGGTTTTCAAAGTGGATCAGGATCCTGCCAGGTGTGTTTGGGGTTTTCACAGTGGATCAGTATCCTGCCAGGTCTGTATGGGGTTTTCACAGTGGATCAGGATCCTGACAGGTGTGTATGGGGTTTTCACAGTGTATCAGGATCCTGCCACGGGTGTATGTGGTTTCACAGTTTATCAGGAGCCTGCCTGGTGTGTGGGGTTTTCACAGTGTATCAGGGCCCTGCCAGGTGTGTATGTGGTTTTCACAGTTTATCAGGATCCTGCCTGGTGTGTATGGGGTTTTCACAGTGTATCAGATCCTGCCAGGTGTGTATGTGGGTTTCACAGTGTATCATGATCCTGCCAGGTGTGTATGTGAGTTTCACAGTTTATCAGGATCCTGCCTGGTGTATATGGGGTTTCACAGTGGATCAGGACACTGCCACGTGTGTATGGGGTTTTCACAGTGAATCATGATCCTGCCTGGTGTGTATGGGGGTTTCACAGTTTGTCAGGATCCTGCCACGTTTGTCTGGGGTTTTCACAGTGCATCAGGATCCTGCCGGATGTGTATGGCTTTTCACAGTGTTTCAGGATCCTGCCACGTGTGTATGGGATTTTCGCAGTGCATCTGGATCCTGCCAAATGTGTATGGGGTTTCACAGTGTATCAGCATCCTGCCACGTGAGTATGGGATTTTCACAGTGCATCAGGATCCTGCCAGATGTGTTTGGGGATTTCAAATTGCATCAGGATCCTTCCAGATGTGTATGGGTGTTGCACAGTGTATCAGGATCCTGCCAGAGGTGCATGGGGTTTCAGAGTGTATCAGGATCCTGCCAGGAGCGCATGGGGTTTTCACAGTGCATCAGGATCCGGCCAGGTGCGTATGGGGTTTCACAGTGTATCAGGGTCCTGCCAGGTGTGTATGGGGTTTTCACTGTGTATCAGGATCCTTCCTGGTGTGTCTGGGTTTTCACAGTGTATCAGGATCCTGCCACATGTGTATGGGGTTTCACAGTGGATCAGGATCCTGCCAGGTGTGTATCGGGTTTTCACAGTGTATCAGGATCCTGCCAGTTGTGTATGGGATTTTCACTGTGTATCCGGATCCTGCCAGGTGTGTATGGGGTTTTCACAGTGTATCAGGATCCTGTCAGGTGCTTATGGGGGTTTTACAGTGTATCAGGATCCTGCCAAGTGTGTATAGGGTTTTCACAGTGGATCAGGATCCTGCCAGGTGAGTCTGGGGTTTTCACAGTGGATCAGGATCCTGCCAGGTGTGTATGGGGTTTTCACAGTGTATCAGGATCCTGCCACGTGTGTATGTGGTTTCACAGTTTATCAGGAGCCTGCCAGGTGTGCATGGGATTTTCACAGTGTATCAGGATCCTGCCAGGTGTGTATGTGGTTTTCACAGTTTATCAGGATCCTGCCTGGTGTGTATGGGGTTTTCACAGTGTATCAGGGTCCTGCCAGGTGTGTATGTGGGTTTCACATTTTATCAGGATCCTGCCTGGTGTGCATGGGGTTTCATAGTGGATCAGGACCCTGCCACGTGTGTATGGGATTTTCACAGTGCATCTGGATCCTGCCATATGTGTATGGGGTTTCACAGTGTATCAGCATCCTGCCACGTGAGTATGGGATTTTCACAGTGCATCAGGATCCTGCCAGATGTGTTTGGGGATTTCACATTGCATCAGGATCCTTCCAGATGTGTATGGGTGTTGCACAGTGTATCAGGATCCTGCCAGGGGTGCATGGGGTTTCAGACTGTATCAGGATCCTGCCAGGAGCGCATGGGGTTTTCACAGTGCATCAGGACCCGGCCAGGTGTGTATGGGGTTTCACAGTGTATCAGGATCCTGCCAGGTGTGTATGGGGTTTTCACTGTGTATCAGGATCCTTCCTGGTGTGTGTGGGTTTTCACAGTGTATCAGGATCCTGCCACATGTGTCTGGGGTTTCACAGTGGATCAGGATCCTGCCAGGTGTGTATCGGGTTTTCACAGTGTATCAGGATCCTGCCAGGTGTGTATGGGTTTTCACAGTGCATCAGTATCCTGCCAGGTGTGTATGGGGGTTTCACAGTGGATCAGGATCCTGCCAGTTGTGTATGGGATTTTCACTGTGTATCAGGATCCTGCCTGGTGTGTATGGGGTTTTCACAGTGTATCAGGATCCTCTCAGGTGCTTATGGGGGTTTTACAGTGTATCAGGATCCTGCCAGGTGTGTATGGGGATTTCACAGTGTATCAGGATTCTGCCAGGTGTGGATGCGGGTTTCACAGTTTATCAGGACCCTGCCTGGTGTGTATGTGGGTTTCACAGTGTATCAGGCTCCTGCCAGGTGTGTATGGGGTTTCACAGTGTATCAGGATCCTGCCAAATGTGAACAAGGGTTTCACAGTGTATCAGGATCCTGTCAGATGTGAACGGGTTTTCACAGTGGATCAGGATCCTGCCATGTGTGTCTGGGGCTTCAGTGTATCAGGATCCTCTCAGGTGCTTATGGGGGTTTTACAGTGTATCAGGATCCTGCCAGGTGTGTATGGGGCTTTCACTGTGGATCAGGATCCTGCCAGGTGTGTATGGGGGTTTTCAGAGTGTATCAGGATCCTTCCAGGTGTGTACGGGGGTTTTCACAGCGTATCCGGATCCTTCCAGGTGTGTATGGGGTTTTCACAGTGGATCAGGATCCTGCCAGGTGTGTATGGGGTTTCACTGCGTATCAGGATCTTGCCAGATGCGAATGGGGCTTTGCAGTGCATCAGGATTCTGCCAGGTGTGTACGGGGTTTTCACAGTGTATCAGGATCCTGCCGGATGTGTATGGAGTTTTCACAGTGGATCAGGATCCTGCCAGGTGTGCATGGGGTTTTCGCAGAGGATCAGGATCCTGCCAGGTGTGTAAGGGATTTCACAGTGTATCAGGATCCTGCCAGGTGTGTATGGGGTGTTCACAGTTTATCAAGGTCCTGCCAGGTGTGTCTGTGCTTTTCACAGTGGATCAGGATCCTGCCAGGTGTGTATGGGATTTCACAGTGTATCAGGATCCTGCCAGGTGTGTTTGGGGTTTTAACTGTGCATCAGGAGCCTGCCAGGTGTGTTTGGGGATTTCACAGTGTATCAGGATCCTGCCAGGTGTGTATGTGGGTTTCACAGTTTATCAGGATACTGCCTGGTGTGTATGGGGTTTTCACGGTGTATCAGGATCCTGCCAGGTGTGTATGGGATTTCACAGTGTATCAGGATCCTGCCAGGTGTGTTTGGGGTTTTAACTGTGTATCAGGATCCTGCCAGGTGTGTTTGGGGATTTCACAGTGTATCAGGATCCTGCCAGGTGTGTATGTGGGTTTCACAGTTTATCAGGATACTGCCTGGTGTGTATGGGGTTTTCACGGTGTATCAGGATCCTGCCAGGTGTGTTTGTGGGTTTCACAGTGTATCAGGCTCCTGCCAGGTGTGTATGTGTGTTTCACAGTTTTTCAGGATCCCACCTGGTGTGTATGGGGTTTCACAGTGGATCAGGATCCTGCCACGTGTGTATGGGGTTTTTAAAGAGTATCAGGTTTTTTCCAGGTGTGTATGGGGATTTCACAGTGTATCAGGATCCTGCCAGGTGTGTATGGGGGTTTCACAGTTTATCAGGATCCTGCCAGGTGTGTATGGGGTTTCACAGTGTATCAGGATCCTGCCAGGTGTGTATGGGGTTTTAACAGTGGATCAGTATCCTGCCAGGTGTGTATGGGGTTTTCACAGTGGATCAGGATCCTGCCAGGTGTGTATGGGGTTTCACTGCGTATCAGGAACCTGCCAGATGTGAATGGGGTTTCACAGTGCATCAGGATTCTGCCAGGTGTGTACGGGGTTTTCACAGTGTATCAGGATCCTGACGGATGTGTATGCGGGTTTCACAGTGGATCAGGAACCTGCCAGGTGTGTATGAGGATTTCACACTGTATCAGGATCATGCCAGTTGTGCTTGGGGGTTTCACAGTTTATCAGTATCCTGCCAGGTGTGTATGCGGGTTTCACAGTTTATCAGGATCCTGCCTGGTGTGTATGGGGTTTTCACAGTGTATCAGGATCCTGCCAGGTGTGTATGTGGGTTTCACAGTGTATCAGGCTCCTGCCATATGTGTATGTGGGTTACACAGTTTTTCAGGATCCTGCCTGGTGTGTATGGGGTTTCACAGTGGATCAGGATCCTGCCACTTGTGTATGGGGTATTACAGTGTATCAGGATCCTGCCAAATGTGGACGGGGTTTCACAGTTTATCAGCATCCTGTCAAATGTGAACGGGGTTTCACATTGGATCAGGATCCTACCAGGTGTATATAGGGTTTCACAGTGTGTCAGGATCCTGCCAAATGTGAAGGGGGTTTCACAGTGTAACAGGATCCTGCCAGGTGTGTATAGGGGTTTCACAGTGGATCAAGATCCTGCCAGGTGTGTATGGGGGTGTTCACAGTGTATTAGGATCCTTCCAGGTGTGTATGAGGTTTCACAGTGTATCAGGATCCTGCCAGGTGTGTATGGGGATTTCACAGTGTATCAGGATTCTGCCAGGTGTGGATGCGGGTTTCACAGTTTATCAGGACCCTGCCTGGTGTGTATGTGGGTTTCACAGTGTATCAGGCTCCTGCCAGGTGTGTATGGGGTTTCACAGTGTATCAGGATCCTGCCAAATGTGAACAAGGGTTTCACAGTGTATCAGGATCCTGTCAGATGTGAACGGGTTTTCACAGTGGATCAGGATCCTGCCATGTGTGTCTGGGGCTTCACAGTGTATCAGGATCCTGCCAAATGTGAAGGGGGTTACACAGTGTATCAGGATCCTGCCAGGTGTGTATGGGGCTTTCACTGTGGATCAGGATCCTGCCAGGTGTGTATGGGGGTTTTCAGAGTGTATCAGGATCCTTCCAGGTGTGTACGGGGGTTTTCACAGTGTATCCGGATCCTTCCAGGTGTGTATGGGGTTTTCACAGTGGATCAGGATCCTGCCAGGTGTGTATGGGGTTTCACTGCGTATCAGGATCTTGCCAGATGCGAATGGGGCTTTGCAGTGCATCAGGATTCTGCCAGGTGTGTACGGGGTTTTCACAGTGTATCAGGATCCTGCCGGATGTGTATGGAGTTTTCACAGTGGATCAGGATCCTGCCAGGTGTGCATGGGGTTTTCACAGAGGATCAGGATCCTGCCAGGTGTGAAAGGGATTTCACAGTGTATCAGGATCCTGCCAGGTGTGTATGGGGTGTTCACAGTTTATCAAGGTCCTGCCAGGTGTGTCTGTGCTTTTCACAGTGGATCAGGATCCTGCCAGGTGTGTATGGGATTTCACAGTGTATCAGGATCCTGCCAGGTGTGTTTGGGGTTTTAACTGTGCATCAGGAGCCTGCCAGGTGCGTATGGGGTTTTTACAGTGTATCAGGATCCTGCCAGGTGTGTATGGGGTTTTCACAGTGCATCAGGAACCTGCCAGGTGTGTATGGGGATTTCACACTGTATCAGGATCCTGCCAGGTGTGCTTGGGGGTTTCACAGTTTATCAGTATCCTGCCAGGTGTCTATGGGGTATCACAGTGTATCAGGATCCTGCCAGGTGTGTTTGGGGATTTCACAGTGTATCAGGATCCTGACAGGTGTGTATGTGGGTTTCACAGTTTATCAGGATACTGCCTGGTGTGTATGGGGTTTTCACGGTGTATCAGGATCCTGCCAGGTGTGTTTGTGGGTTTCACAGTGTATCAGGCTCCTGCCAGGTGTGTATGTGTGTTTCACAGTTTTTCAGGATCCCACCTGGTGTGTATGGGGTTTCACAGTGGATCAGGATCCTGCCACGTGTGTATGGGGATTTTAAAGAGTATCAGGTTTTTTCCAGGTGTGTATGGGGATTTCACAGTGTATCAGGATCCTGCCAGGTGTGTATGGGGGTTTCACAGTTTATCAGGATCCTGCCAGGTGTGTATGGGGTTTCACAGTGTATCAGGATCCTGCCAGGTGTGTATGGGGTTTTAACAGTGGATCAGTATCCTGCCAGGTGTGTATGGGGTTTTCACAGTGGATCAGGATCCTGCCAGGTGTGTATGGGGTTTCACTGCGTATCAGGAACCTGCCAGATGTGAATGGGGTTTCACAGTGCATCAGGATTCTGCCAGGTGTGTACGGGGTTTTCACAGTGTATCAGGATCCTGACGGATGTGTATGCGGGTTTCACAGTGGATCAGGAACCTGCCAGGTGTGTATGAGGATTTCACACTGTATCAGGATCATGCCAGTTGTGCTTGGGGGTTTCACAGTTTATCAGTATCCTGCCAGGTGTGTATGGGGTTTTAACAGTGGATCAGTATCCTGCCAGGTGTGTATGGGGTTTTCACAGTGGATCAGGATCCTGCCAGGTGTGTATGGGGTTTCACTGCGTATCAGGAACCTGCCAGATGTGAATGGGGTTTCACAGTGCATCAGGATTCTGCCAGGTGTGTACGGGGTTTTCACAGTGTATCAGGATCCTGACGGATGTGTATGCGGGTTTCACAGTGGATCAGGAACCTGCCAGGTGTGTATGAGGATTTCACACTGTATCAGGATCATGCCAGTTGTGCTTGGGGGTTTCACAGTTTATCAGTATCCTGCCAGGTGTGTATGCGGGTTTCACAGTTTATCAGGATCCTGCCTGGTGTGTATGGGGTTTTCACGGTGTATCAGGATCCTGCCAGGTGTGTATGTGGGTTTCACAGTGTATCAGGCTCCTGCCATATGTGTATGTGGGTTACACAGTTTTTCAGGATCCTGCCTGGTGTGTATGGGGTTTCACAGTGGTTCAGGATCCTGCCACTTGTGTATGGGGTATTACAGTGTATCAGGATCCTGCCAAATGTGGACGGGGTTTCACAGTTTATCAGCATCCTGTCAAATGTGAACGGGGTTTCACATTGGATCAGGATCCTACCAGGTGTATACAGGGTTTCACAGTGTGTCAGGATCCTGCCAAATGTGAAGGGTGTTTCACAGTGTAACAGGATCCTGCCAGGTGTGTATAGGGGTTTCACAGTGGATCAAGATCCTGCCAGGTGTTTATGGGGGTTTTCACAGTGTATCAGGATCCTTCCAGGTGTGTACGGGGGTTTTCACAGTGTATCCGGATACTTCCAGGTGTGTATGGGGATTTTACAGTGCGTCAGGATCCTGCCAGGTGTGTATGGGGTTTCACAGTGTGTCAGAATCCTGCCAGATGTGAATGGGGTTTCACTGCGTATCAGGATCCTGCCAGATGTGAATGGGGTTTCACAGTTGATCAGGATCCTGCCATGTGTGTGTGGGGTTTTCACAGTGTATCAGGATGCTGCCAGATGTGTATGGAGTTTTCACAGTGTATCAGGATCCTGCCACGTGTGTATGGGGTATTCACAGTAGATCAGGATCCTGCCAGGTGTGTAAGGGATTTCACAGTGTATCAGGATCCTGCCAGCTGTGTATGGGGTGTTCACAGTTTATCAAGGTCATGCCAGGTGTGTGTGGAGTTTTCAAAGTGGATCTGGATCTTGCCAGGTGTGTATGGGGGTTTCACAGTGTATCAGGATCCTGCCAGGTGTGTCTGGGGTTTCACAGTGTGTCAGGATCCTGCCAGGTGTGTATGGGGTTTCACAGTGTATCAGGATCCTGCCAGGTGTGTATGGGGTTTCACAGTGTATCAGGATCCTGCCAGATGTTAATGGGGGTTCACTGTGTATCAGGATCCTGCCAGATGTGAATGGAGTTTCACTGTGCATCAGGAACCTGCCAGGTGTGTACGGGGTTTTCACAGAGGATCAGGCTCCTGCCAGATGTGTATGGGGGTTTCACAGTGTATCAGGATCCTGCCAGGTGTGCATGGGTTTTCGCATTATATCAGGATCCTGCCAGGTGTGTATGGGGTTTTCACAGTTTATCAGGATCCTGCCAGGTGTGTATGGGGGTTTCACAGTTTTTCAGCATCCTGCCAAATGTGTTTGGGGTTTTCACAGTGGATCAGGATCCTGCCAGGTGTGTATGGGGTTTTCACAGTCGATCAGGCTCCTGCCAGGTGTGCATGGGGTTTTCACAGTGTATCAGGATCCTGCCACGTGTGTATGTGGTTTCACAGTTTATCAGGAGCCTGCCTGGTGTGTATGGTGTTTTCACAGTGTATCAGGAACCTGCCAGGTGTGCATGTGGTTTTCACAGTTTATCAGGATCCTGCCTGGTGTGTATGGGGTTTTCACAGTGTATCAGGATCCTGCCAGGTGTGTATGTGGGTTTCACAGTGGATCAGGATCCTGCCAGGTGTGTATGTGGGTTTCACAGTTTATCAGGATCCTGCCTGGTGTCTATGGGGTTTCACAGTGGATCAGGACCCTGGTACGTGTGTATGGGGGTTTCACAGTGCATCAGGATCCTGCCGGATGGGTATGGGTTTTCACAGTGTATCAGGATCCTGCCACGTGTGTATGCGATTTTCACAGTGCATCAGGATCCTGCCAGATGTGTATGGGGTTTTCCAGTATATCAGCATCCTGCCACTTGTGTATGGGGTTTTCACAGTGCATCAGGATACTGCCAGATGCGTATGGGGATTTCACATTGCATCAGGATACTTCCAGATGTGTATGGGTGTTGCACTGTGTATCAGGATCCTGCCAGGGGTGTATGGGGTTTCAGAGTGTATCAGGATCCTGCCAGGAGTGCATGGGGTTTTCACAGTGCATCAGGATCCTGCCAGGTGTGTATGGGGTTTTCACAGTGTATCAGGATCCTTCCTGGTGTGTCTGGGTTTTCACAGTTTATCAGGATCCTGCCACATGTGTATGGGGTTTCACAGTGTATCAGGATCCTGCCAGATGTTAATGGGGTTTCACTGTGTGTCAGGATCCTGCCAGGTGTGGACGGGGTTTTCACAGTGTATCAGGCTCCTGCCAGATGTGCATGGGGGTTTCACAGTGTATCAGGATCCTGCCAGTTGTGTATGGGTTTTCGCAGTATATCTGGATCCTGCCAGGTGTGCATGGGGTTCTCAGAGTTTATCAGGATCCTTCCAGGGGTGTATGGGGGTTTCACAGTTTTTCAGCATCCTGCCAGGTGTGTATGGGGTTTTCAAAGTGGATCAGGATCCTGCCAGGTGTGTTTGGGGTTTTAACAGTGTATCAGGATCCTGCCAGGTCTGTATGGGGTTTTCACAGTGTATCAGGATCCTGCCAAGTGTGTTTGGGGTTTTCACAGTGGATCAGGATCCTGCCAGGTCTGTATGGGGTTTTCACAGTGGATCAGGATCCTGACAGGTGTGTATGGGGTTTTCACAGTGTATCAGGATCCTGCCACGGGTGTATGTGGTTTCACAGTTTATCTGGAGCCTGCCTGGTGTGTGGGGTTTTCACAGTGTATCAGGGCCCTGCCAGGTGTGTATGTGGTTTTCACAGTTTATCAGGATCCTGCCTGGTGTGTATGGGGTTTTCACAGTGTATCAGGATCCTGCCAGGTGTGTATGTGAGTTTCACAGTGTATCATGATCCTGCCAGGTGTGTATGTGGGTTTCACAGTTTATCAGGATCCTGCCTGGTGTATATGGGGTTTCACAGTGGATCAGGACACTGCCACGTGTGTATGGGGTTTTCACAGTGAATCATGATCCTGCCTGGTGTGTATGGGGGTTTCACAGTTTGTCAGCATCCTGCCACGTTTGTATGGGGTTTTCACAGTGCATCAGGATCCTGCCGGATGTGTATGGGTTTTCACAGTGTTTCAGGATCCTGCCACGTGTGTATGGGATTTTCGCAGTGCATCTGGATCCTGCCAAATGTGTATGGGGGTTTACAGTGTATCAGCATCCTGCCACGTGAGTATGGGATTTTCACAGTGCATCAGGATCCTGCCAGATGTGTTTGGGGATTTCACATTGCATCAGGATCCTTCCAGATGTGTATGGGTGTTGCACAGTGTATCAGGATCCTGCCAGAGGTGCATGGGGTTTCAGAGTGTATCAGGATCCTGCCAGGAGCGCATGGGGTTTTCACAGTGCATCAGGATCCGGCCAGGTGCGTATGGGGTTTCACAGTGTATCAGGATCCTGCCAGGTGTGTATGGGGTTTTCACTGTGTATCAGGATCCTTCCTGGTGTGTCTGGGTTTTCACAGTGTATCAGGATCCTGCCACATGTGTATGGGGTTTCACAGTGGATCAGGATCCTGCCAGGTGTGTATCGGGTTTTCACAGTGTATCAGGATCCTGCCAGTTGTGTATGGGATTTTCACTGTGTATCCGGATCCTGCCAGGTGTGTATGGGGTTTTCACAGTGTATCAGGATCCTGTCAGGTGCTTATGGGGGTTTTACAGTGTATCAGGATACTGCCAAGTGTGTATAGGGTTTTCACAGTGGATCAGGATCCTGCCAGGTGAGTCTGGGGTTTTCACAGTGGATCAGGATCCTGCCAGGTGTGTATGGGGTTTTCACAGTGTATCAGGATCCTGCCACGTGTGTATGTGGTTTCACAGTTTATCAGGAGCCTGCCAGGTGTGTATGGGATTTTCACAGTGTATCAGGATCCTGCCAGGTGTGTATGTGGTTTTCACAGTTTATCAGGATCCTGCCTGGTGTGTATGGGGTTTTCACAGTGTATCAGGGTCCTGCCAGGTGTGTATGTGGGTTTCACAGTTTATCAGGATCCTGCCTGGTGTGCATGGGGTTTCATAGTGGATCAGGACCCTGCCACGTGTGTATGGGATTTTCACAGTGCATCTGGATCCTGCCATATGTGTATGGGGTTTCACAGTGTATCAGCATCCTGCCACGTGAGTATGGGATTTTCACAGTGCATCAGGATCCTGCCAGATGTGTTTGGGGATTTCACATTGCATCAGGATCCTTCCAGATGTGTATGGGTGTTGCACAGTGTATCAGGATCCTGCCAGGGGTGCATGGGGTTTCAGACTGTATCAGGATCCTGCCAGGAGCGCATGGGGTTTTCACAGTGCATCAGGACCCGGCCAGGTGTGTATGGGGTTTCACAGTGTATCAGGATCCTGCCAGGTGTGTATGGGGTTTTCACTGTGTATCAGGATCCTTCCTGGTGTGTCTGGGTTTTCACAGTGTATCAGGATCCTGCCACATGTGTATGGGGTTTCACAGTGGTTCAGGATCCTGCCAGGTGTGTATCGGGTTTTCACAGTGTATCAGGATCCTGCCAGGTGTGTATGGGTTTTCGCAGTGCATCAGTATCCTGCCAGGTGTGCATGGGGGTTTCACAGTGGATCAGGATCCTGCCAGTTGTGTGTGGGATTTTCACTGTGTATCAGGATCCTGCCAAGTGAGTTTGGGGTTTTCACAGTGTATCAGGATCCTGCCAGGTGTGTATGGGGTTTTCACAGCGGATCAGGCTCCTGCTAGGTGTGCATGGGGTTTTCACAGTGTATCAGGATCCTGCCACGTGTGTATGTGGTTTCACAGTTTATCAGGAGCCTGCCTGGTGTGTATGGTGTTTTCACAGTGTATCAGGATCCTGTCAGGTGCTTATGGGGGTTTTACAGTGTATCAAGATCCTGCCAAGTGTGTATAGGGTTTTCACAGTGGATCAGGATCCTGCCAGGTGAGTCTGGGGTTTTCACAGTGGATCAGGATCCTGCCAGGTGTGTATGGGGTTTTCACAGTGTATCAGGATCCTGCCACGTGTGTATGTGGTTTCACAGTTTATCAGGAGCCTGCCAGGTGTGTATGGGATTTTCACAGTGTATCAGGATCCTGCCAGGTGTGTATGTGGTTTTCACAGTTTATCAGGATCCTGCCTGGTGTGTATGGGGTTTTCACAGTGTATCAGGGTCCTGCCAGGTGTGTATGTGGGTTTCACAGTTTATCAGGATCCTGCCTGGTGTGCATGGGGTTTCATAGTGGATCAGGACCCTGCCACGTGTGTATGGGATTTTCACAGTGCATCTGGATCCTGCCATATGTGTATGGGGTTTCACAGTGTATCAGCATCCTGCCACGTGAGTATGGGATTTTCACAGTGCATCAGGATCCTGCCAGATGTGTTTGGGGATTTCACATTGCATCAGGATCCTTCCAGATGTGTATGGGTGTTGCACAGTGTATCAGGATCCTGCCAGGGGTGCATGGGGTTTCAGACTGTATCAGGATCCTGCCAGGAGCGCATGGGGTTTTCACAGTGCATCAGGACCCGGCCAGGTGTGTATGGGGTTTCACAGTGTATCAGGATCCTGCCAGGTGTGTATGGGGTTTTCACTGTGTATCAGGATCCTTCCTGGTGTGTCTGGGTTTTCACAGTGTATCAGGATCCTGCCACATGTGTATGGGGTTTCACAGTGGTTCAGGATCCTGCCAGGTGTGTATCGGGTTTTCACAGTGTATCAGGATCCTGCCAGGTGTGTATGGGTTTTCACAGTGCATCAGTATCCTGCCAGGTGTGCATGGGGGTTTCACAGTGGATCAGGATCCTGCCAGTTGTGTGTGGGATTTTCACTGTGTATCAGGATCCTGCCAGGTGTGTATGGGGTTTTCACAGTGGATCAGGCTCCTGCTAGGTGTGCATGGGGTTTTCACAGTGTATCAGGATCCTGCCACGTGTGTATGTGGTTTCACAGTTTATCAGGAGCCTGCCTGGTGTGTATGGTGTTTTCACAGTGTATCAGGATCCTGTCAGGTGTGCATGTGGTTTTCACAGTTTATCAGGATCCTGCCTGGTGTGTATGGGGTTTTCACAGTGTATCAGGATCCTGCCAGGTGTGTATGTGGGTTTCACAGTGGATCAGGATCCTGCCAGGTGTGTATGTGGGTTTCACAGTTTATCAGGATCCTGCCAGGTGTGTATGTGGGTTTCACAGTTTATCAGGATCCTGCCTGTTGTCTATGGGGTTTCACAGTGGATCAGGACCCTGCCGGATGTGTTTGGGTTTTCACAGTGTATCAGGATCCTGCCACGTGTGTATGGGATTTTCACAGTGAATCAGGATCCTGCCAGAGGTGCATGGTGTTTCAGAGTGTATCAGGATCCTGCCAGGAGCGCATGGGGTTTTCACAGTGCATCAGGATCCGGCCAGGTGTGTATGGGGTTTCACAGTTTATCAGGATCCTGCCAGGTGTGTATGGGGTTTTCACTGTGTATCAGGATCCTTCCTGGTGTGTCTGGGTTTTCACAGTGTATCAGGATCCTGCCACATGTGTATGGGGTTTCACAGTGGATCAGGATCCTGCCAGGTGTGTATCGGGTTTTCACAGTGTATCAGGATCCTGCCAGTTGTGTATGGGATTTTCACTGTGTATCCGGATCCTGCCAGGTGTGTATGGGTTTTTCACAGTGTATCAGGATCCTGTCAGGTGCTTATGGGGGTTTTACAGTGTATCAGGATCCTGCCAAGTGTGTATAGGGTTTTCACAGTGGATCAGGAGCCTGCCAGGTGAGTCTGGGGTTTTCACAGTGGATCAGGATCCTGCCAGGTGTGTGTGGGGTTTTCACAGTGTATCAGGCTCCTGCCACGTGTGTATGTGGTTTCACAGTTTATCAGGAGCCTGCCAGGTGTGTATGGGATTTTCACAGTGTATCAGAATCCTGCCAGGTGTGTATGTGGTTTTCACAGTGTATCAGGGTCCTGCCAGGTGTGTATGTGGGTTTCACAGTTTATCAGGATCCTTCCTGGTGTGCATGGGTTTTCATAGTGGATCAGGACCCTGCCACGTGTGTATGGGATTTTCACTGTTCATCTGGATCCTGCCATATGTGTATGGGGTTTCACAGTGTATCAGCATCCTGCCACGTGAGTATGGGATTTTCACAGTGCATCAGGATCCTGCCAGATGTGTTTGGGGATT
Organism: Heterodontus francisci; assembly: GCF_036365525.1. Taxonomy (NCBI): domain Eukaryota; kingdom Metazoa; phylum Chordata; class Chondrichthyes; order Heterodontiformes; family Heterodontidae; genus Heterodontus; species Heterodontus francisci. Next base: position 4,110,136 of record NW_027140919.1, read on the forward strand.
TCACATTGCATCAGGATCCTTCCAGATGTGTATGGGTGTTGCACAGTGTATCAGGATCCTGCCAGGTGTGCATGGGGTTTTCACAGTGTATCAGGATCCTGCCAGGTGTGTATGGGGGTTTCACAGTATATCTGGATCTGCCAGGTTGGTTTGGGGGTTTTCACAGAGTATCATGATCCTGCCAGGTGTGTATGGGGGTTCAGACTGTATCAGGATCCTGCCAGGAGCGCATGGGGTTTTCACAGTGCATCAGGATCCTCTCAGGTGCTTATGGGGGTCTTACAGTGTATCAGGATCCTGCCAAGTGTGTATGGGGTTTTCACACTGGATCAGGATCCTGCCAGGTGAGTCTGGGGTTTTCACAGTGGATCAGGATCCTGCCAGGTGTGTATGGGGTTTTCACAGTGTATCAGGATCCTGCCTCGTGTGCATGTGGTTTCACAGTTTATCAGGAGCCTGCCAGGTGTGTATGGGGTTTTCACAGTGTATCAGGATCCTGCCAGGTGTGTATGTGGTTTTCACAGTTTATCAGGATCCTGCCTGGTGTGTATGGGGTTTTCACAGTGTATCAGGGTCCTGCCAGGTGTGTATGTGGGTTTCACAGTTGATCAGGATCCTGCCTGGTGTGCATGGGGTTTCATAGTGGAACAGGACCCTGCCACGTGTGTATGGGGTTTCACAGTTTATCAGGATCCTGCCACGTTTGTGTGGGGTTTTCACAGTGCATCAGGATCCTGCCGGATGTGAAGGGGGTTTCACAGTGTAACAGGATCCTGCCAGGTGTGTATGGGGGTTTCATAGTGGATCAGGATCCTGCCAGGTGTTTCTGGGGGTTTTCGCAGTGTATCAGGATCCTGCCAATTGTGGACGGAGTTTCACAGTGTATCAGCATCCTGTCAACTGTGAACGGGGTTTCACATTGGATCAGGATCCTACCAGGTGTGTATAGGTTTTCACAGTGTATCAGGATCCTGCCAAATGTGAAGGGGGTTTCACAGTGTAACAGGATCCTGCCAGGTGTGTATGGGGGTTTCACAGTGGATCAGGATCCTGCCAGGTGTTTATGGGGGTTGTCACAGTGTATCAGGATCCTTCCAGGTGTGTACGGGGGTTTTCACAGAGTATCCGGATACTTCCAAGTGTGTATGGGGATTTCACAGTGGATCAGGATCCTGCCAGGTGTGTGTGGGGTTTCACAGTGTGTCAGGATCCTGCCAGATGTGAACGGGGTTTCACTGCGTATCAGGATCCTGCCAGATGTGAATGGGGTTTCACAGTGGATCAGGATCCTGCCATGTGTGTGTGGGGTTTTCACAGTGTATCAGAATGCTGCCAGATGTGTATGGAGTTTTCACAGTGGATCAGGATCCTGCCAGGTGTGTATGGGGTATTCACAGTGGATCAGGATCCTGCCATGTGTGTGTGGGGTTTTCACAGTGTATCAGGATGTTGCCAGATGTGTATGGAGTTTTCACAGTGGATCAGGATCCTGCCAGGTGTGTGTGGAGTTTTCAAAGTGGATCAGGATCCTGCCAGGTGTGTATGGGGGTTTCACAGTGTATCAGGATCCTGCCAGGTGTGTTTGGGGTTTCACAGTGTGTCAGGATCCTGCCAGGTGTGTATGGCGTTTCACAGTGTATCAGGATACTGCCAGGTGTGTATGTTGGTTTCACTTGTATCAGGATCCTGCCAGGTGTGTACGGGGTTTTCACAGTGTATCAGGATCCTGCCAGGTGTGTATGGGTTTTCGCATTATATCAGGATCCTGCCAGGTGTGTATGGGGTTTTCACAGTTTATCAGTATCCTGCCAGGTGTGTATGGGGGTTTCACAGTTTTTCAGCATCCTGCCAGGTGTGTATGGGGTTTTCACAGTGGATCAGTATCCTGCCAGGTGTGTTTGGGGTTCTAACAGTGTATCAGGATCCTGCCAGGTGTGTATGGGGTTTTCACAGTGTATCAGGATCCTGCAAAGTGAGTTTGGGGTTTTCACAGTGTATCAGGATCCTGCCAGGTGTGTATGGGGTTTTCACAGTGGATCAGGCTCCTGCCAGGTGTGTATGGGGTTTTCACAGTGTATCAGGATCCTGCCACGTGTGTATGTGGTTTCACAGTTTATCAGGAGCCTGCCTGGTGTGTATGGGGTTTTCACAGTGTATCAGGATCCTGCCAGGTGTGTATGGGGTTTTCACAGTGTATCAGTATCCTGCCAGGTGTGTATGTGGGTATCACAGTTTATCAGGATCCTGCCTGGTGTGTATGGGGTTTCACAGTGGATCAGGACCCTGGTACGTGTGTATGGGGTTTCCACAGTGTATCATGATCCTGCCTGGTGTGTCTGGGGTTTTTACAGTTTATCAGGATCCTGCCACGTTTGTACGGGGTTTTCACAGTGCATCAGAATCCTGCCGGATGTGTATGAGTTTTCACAGTGTATCAGGATCCTGCCAGATGTGTATGTGGTTTTACAGTGTATCAGCATCCTGCCACGTGTGTATGGGCTTTTCACACTGCATCAGGATACTGCCAGATGTGTATGGGGATTTCACATTGCATCAGGATACTTCCAGATGTGTATGGGTGTTGCACAGTGTATCAGGATCCTGCCAGGGGTGTATGGGGTTTCAGAGTGTACCAGGATCCTGCCAGGAGCGCATGGGTTTTTCACAGTGCATCAGGATCCGGCCAGGTGTGTATGGGGTTTCACAGTGTATCAGGATCCTGCCAGGTGTGTATGGGGTTTTCACAGTGTATCAGGAACCTTCCTGGTGTGTCTGGGTTTTCACAGTGTATCAGGATCCTGCCAGGTGTGTAAGGGATATCACAGTGTATCAGGATCCTGCCAGGTGTGTTTGGGGTTTCACAGTGTGTCAGGATCCTGCCAGGTGTGTTTGGGGTTTCACAGTGTGTCAGGATCCTGCCAGGTGTGTATGGGTTTTCGCATTATATCAGGATCCTGCGAGGTGTGTATGGGGTTTTCACAGTTTATCAGGATCCTGCCAGGTGTGCATGGGGGTTTCACAGTTTTTCAGCACCCTGCCAGGTTTGTATGGGGTTTTCACAGTGGATCAGGATCCTGCCAGTTGTGTTTGGGGTTTTCACAGTGGATCAGGATCCTGCCAGGTGTGTATGGGGTTTTCACAGTGTATCAGGATCCTGCCAAGTGTGTTTGGGGTTTTCTCAGTGTATCAGGATCCTGCCAGGTGTGCATGGGGTTTTCACAGTGGATCAGTCTCCTGCCAGGTGTGTATGGGGTTTCAACAGAGTATCAGGATCCTGCCACGTGTGTATGTGGTTTCACAGTTTATCAGGAGCCTGCCTGGTCTGTGGGGTTTTCACAGTGTATCAGTATCCTGCCAGGTGTGCATGTGGTTTTCACAGTTTATCAGGATCCTGCCTGGTGTGTATGGGGTTTTCACATTGTATCAGGATCCTGCCAGGTGTGTATGTGGGTTTCACAGTGGATCAGGATCCTGCCAGGTGTGTATGTGGGTTTCACAGTTTATCAGGATCCTGCCTGGTGTCTATGGGGTTTCACAGTGGATCAGTACCCTGGTACGTGTGTATGGGATTTTCACAGTGTATCATGATCCTGCCTGGTGTGTCTGGGGGTTTTACAGTTTATCAGGATCCTGCCACGTTTGTATGGGGTTTTCACAGTGCATCAGGATCCTGCCGGATGTGTATGGGTTTTCACAGTGCATCAGGAGCCTGCCACGTGTGTATGGGATTTTCACAGTGCATCAGCATCCTGCCACGTGTATATGGGGTTTTCACAGTGCATCAAGGATACTGCCAGATGTGTATGGGGATTTCACATTGCATCAGGTTACTTCCAGATGTGTATGGGTGTTGCACAGTGTATCAGGATCCTGCCAGGAGCGCATGGGGTTTTCACAGTGCATCAGGATCCGGCCAGGTGTGTATGGGGTTTCCACAGTGTATCAGGATCCTTCCTGATGTGTCTGGGTTTTCACAGTGTATCAGGATCCTGCCACATTTGTATGGGGTTTCACAGTGTATGAGGATCCTGCCAGGTGTGTATGGGGTTTCACAGTGTATCAGGATCCTGCCAGATGTTAATGGGGTTTCACTGTGTATCAGGATCCTGCCAGGTGTGGACGGGGTTTTCACAGTGTATCAGGCTCGTGCCATGTGTGTATGGGGGTTTCGCAGTGTATCAGGATCCTGCCAGTTGTGTATGGGTTTTCGCAGTATATCTGGATCCTGCCAGGTGTGTATGGGGTTTTCACAGATTATCAGGATCCTGCCAGGTGTGTAAGGGGGTTTCACAGTTTTTCAGCATTCTGCCAGATGTGTATGGGGTTTTCACAGTGGATCAGGATCCTGCCAGGTGTGTTTGGGGTTTTAACAGTGTATCAGGATCCTGCCAGGTCTGTATGGGGTTTTCACAGTGTATCAGGATCCTGCCAAGTGTGTTTGGGGTTTTCACAGTGGATCAGGATCCTGCCAGGTGTGTATGGGGTTTTCACAGTGGATCAGGATCCTGCCAGGTGTGTATGGGGTTTTCACAGTGTATCAGGATCCTGCCACGTGTGTATGTGGTTTCACAGTTTATCAGGAGCCTGCCTGGTGTGTCTGGGGTTTTCACAGAGTATCAGGACCCTGCCAGGTGTGTATGTGGTTTTCACAGTTTATCAGGATCCTGCCTGGTGTGTATGGGGTTTTCACAGTGTATCAGGATCCTGCCAGGTGTGTATGTGGGTTTCACAGTGTATCAGGATACTGCCAGGTGTGTATGTGGGTTTCACAGTTTATCAGGATCCTGCCTGGTGTGTATGGGGTTTTCACATTGTATCAGGATCCTGCCAGGTGTGTATGTGGGTTTCACAGTGGATCAGGATCCTGCCAGGTGTGTATGTGGGTTTCACAATTTATCAGGATCCTGCCTGGTGTCTATGGGGTTTCACAGTGGATCAGTACCCTGGTACGTGTGTATGGGATTTTCACAGTGTATCATGATCCTGCCTGGTGTGTCTGGGGGTTTTACAGTTTATCAGGATCCTGCCACGTTTGTATGGGGTTTTCACAGTGCATCAGGATCCTGCCGGATGTGTATGGGTTTTCACAGTGCATCAGGAGCCTGCCACGTGTGTATGGGATTTTTACAGTGCATCAGCATCCTGCCACGTGTATATGGGGTTTTCACAGTGCATCAAGGATACTGCCAGATGTGTATGGGGATTTCACATTGCATCAGGTTACTTCCAGATGTGTATGGGTGTTGCACAGTGTATCAGGATCCTGCCAGGAGCGCATGATGTTTTCACAGTGCATCAGGATCCGGCCAGGTGTGTATGGGGTTTCCACAGTGTATCAGGATCCTTCCTGATGTGTCTGGGTTTTCACAGTGTATCAGGATCCTGCCACATTTGTATGGGGTTTCACAGTGTATGAGGATCCTGCCAGGTGTGTATGGGGTTTCACAGTGTATCAGGATCCTGCCAGATGTTAATGGGGTGTCACTGTGTATCAGGATCCTGCCAGGTGTGGACGGGGTTTTCACAGTGTATCAGGCTCGTGCCATGTGTGTATGGGGGTTTCGCAGTGTATCAGGATCCTGCCAGTTGTGTATGGGTTTTCGCAGTATATCTGGATCCTGCCAGGTGTGTATGGGGTTTTCACAGATTATCAGGATCCTGCCAGGTGTGTAAGGGGGTTTCACAGTTTTTCAGCATTCTGCCAGATGTGTATGGGGTTTTCACAGTGGATCAGGATCCTGCCAGGTGTGTTTGGGGTTTTAACAGTGCATCAGGATCCTGCCAGGTCTGTATGGGGTTTTCACAGTGTATCAGGATCCTGCCAAGTGTGTTTGGGGTTTTCACAGTGGATCAGGATCCTGCCAGGTGTATGGGGTTTTCACAGTGGATCAGGATCCTGCCAGGTGTGTATGGGGTTTTCACAGTGTATCAGGATCCTGCCACGTGTGTATGTGGTTTCACAGTTTATCAGGAGCCTGCCTGGTGTGTCTGGGGTTTTCACAGAGTATCAGGACCCTGCCAGGTGTGTATGTGGTTTTCACAGTTTATCAGGATCCTGCCTGGTGTGTATGGGGTTTTCACAGTGTATCAGGATCCTGCCAGGTGTGTATGTGGGTTTCACAGTGTATCAGGATACTGCCAGGTGTGTATGTGGGTTTCACAGTTTATCAGGATCCGGCCTGGTGTATATGGGGTTTCACAGTGGATCAGGACACTGCCACGTGTGTATGGGGTTTTCACAGTGAATCATGATCCTGCCTGGTGTGTATGGGGGTTTCACAGTTTGTCAGGATCCTGCCACTTTTGGATGGGGTTTTCACAGTGCATCAGGATCCTGCCAGATGTGTATGGGGTTTCACAGTGTATCAGCATCCTGCCACGTGAGTATGGGATTTTCACAGTGCATCAGGATCCTGCCAGATGTGTTTGGGGATTTCACACTGCATCAGGATCCTTCCAGATGTGTATGGGTGTTGCACAGTGCATCAGGATCCTGCCAGGGGTGCATGAGATTTCAGAGTGTATCAGGATCCTGCCAGGAGCGCATGGGGTTTTCACAGTGCATCAGGATCCGGCCAGGTGTGTATGGGGTTTCACAGTGTATCAGGATCCTGCCAGGTGTGTATGGGGTTTTCACAGTGTATCAGGATCCTTCCTGGTGTGTCTGGGTTTTCACAGTGTATCAGGATCCTGCCACATCTGTATGGGGTTTCACAGTGGATCAGGATCCTGCCAGGTGTGTAGCGTGTTTGCACAGTGCTTCAGGATCCTGCCAGGTGTGTATGGTGTTTTCACAGTGTATCAGGATCCTGCCAGGTGTGTATGGGGGTTTCACAGTGGATCAGGATCCTGCCAGTTGTGTATGGGATTTTCACTGTGTATCAGGATCCTGCCAGGTGTGTATGAGGTTTTCACAGTGTATCAGGATCCTGTCAGGTGCTTATGGGGGTTTTACAGTGTATCAGGATCCTGCCAAGTGTGTATGTGGTTTTCACAGTGGATCAGGATCCTGCCTGGTGTGTATGGGGTTTTCACATGCGATCAGGATCCTGCCAGGTGTGTATGGGGTTTTCACAGTGTATCAGGATCCTGCCACGTGTGTATGTGGTTTTACAGTTTATCAGGAGCCAGCCAGGTGTGTATGGGGTTTCCAAAGTGTATCAGGATCCTGCCAGGTGTGTATGTGGGTTTCACAGTTTATCAGGATCCTGCCTGGTGTGCATGGGGTTTCATAGTGGATCAGGACCCTGCCACGTGTGTATGGGGTTTCACAGTTTATCAGGATCCTCCCACGTTTGTGTGGGGTTTTCACAGTGCATCAGGAGCCTGCCGGATGTCTATGGGTTTTCACTGTGTGCCAGCTTCCTGCCACGTGTGTATGGGGTTTTCACAGTGCATCAGGATCCTGCCAGATGTGTATGGGGTTTCACAGTGCATCAGCATCATGCCGCGTGTGTATGGGGTTTTCACAGTGCAACAGAATGCTGCCAGATGTGTATGGGGTTTCACAGTGCATCAGCATCATGCCGCGTGTGTATGGGGTTTTCCCAGTGTATCAGTGTCCTGCCAGGTGTGTATGGGTTTTTCACAGTGTATCAGGATCCTGCCGGGAGCGTATGTGGTTTTCACAGTGCATCAGGATCCTGCCAGATGTGTATGGGTTTTTTACAGTGTATCAGGAACCTGCCAGGTGTGTATGGTGTATTCAAAGTGTATCAGGATCCTGCCAAGTGTGTATTGGGTTTTCACAGTGGATCAGTATCCTGCCAGGTGTGTATGGGGTTTTCCCAGTGTATCAGGATCCTGCCAGGTGTGCATGGGGTTTACACAGTGTATCAGGATCCTGCCAGGTGTGTATGGGGTTTTCGTAAGTGTATCAGGATCCTGCCAGGTGTGTATGGTGTTTTCTCAGTGTATCGGGATGCTGCCAGGGGTGTATCGTGTTTTCACAGTGTCTCGGGATCCTGCAAGGTGTGTATGGGCTTTCACAGTGTATCAGGGTCCTGCCAGGTGTGTATGGGGTTTCACAGTGTACCAGGATCCTGCCAGAAGTGCATGGGCTTTTCACTGTGTATCAGGATTCTGCCAGGTGTGAATGGCGCTTCACAGTGCATCAGGGTCCTGCCAGGTGTGTCTGGGTTTCTCACAGTGTATCAGGATCCTGCCAGGTGTGTATGGGGTTTTCCCAGTGTATCAGTGTCCTGCCAGGTGTGTATGGGTTTTTCACAGTGTATCAGGATCCTGCCGGGTGTGTATGTGGTTTGCACAGTGCATCAGGATCCTCCCAGATGTGTATGGGGTTTTTACAGTGTATCAGAGTCCTGCCAGGTGTGTATGGGTTTTTCACTGTGTATCAGAATCCTGCCAGGTGTGTATGGGGTTTTCACAGTGTATCAGGGTCCTGCCAGGTGTGTATGGGGTTTTCACAGTGTATCAGGATCCTGCCAGTTGTTTATGGGATTTTCACAGTGTATCAGTGTCCTGCCAGTTGTTTATGGGGTTTTCACAGTGTATCAGGATCCTGCCAGGTGTGTATGGTTTTTTCCCAGTGTATCTGGGTCCTGGCAGGTGTGCATGGGGTTTTCACAGTGTATCAGGATCCTGCCAGGTGTGTATGTCGGTTTCACAGTGTATCAGTGTACTGCCAGGGGTGTATGGGATTTTCAATGTGTAACAGGATCCTGCCAGGTGTGAATGGGGTTTTCACAGTGTATCAGGGTCCTGCCAGGTGTGTATGGGGTTTTCACATTATATCAGGGTCCTGCCGGATGTATGTGGGGTTTTCACAGTGGATCAGGATCCTGCCTGGTGTGCATGATGTTTTCACAGTGTTTCAGCATCCTGCCAGGAGTGTATGGGGTTTTCACAGTGTATCAGGGTCCTGCCAGGTGTGTATGGGGATTTCACAGTTTATTAGGGTCCTGCCAGATGTGTATGGAGTTTTCACAGTGGTTCAGGATCCTGCCAGGTGTGCATGGGGGTTTCGCAGTGTATCAGGATCCTGCCAGGTGTGTATGGGGTTTCACAGTGTTTCAGGATCCTGCCAGGTGTATATGGGGTTTCACAGTGTATCAGGATCCTGCCAGGTGTTTATGGGGTTTCACAGTGTATCAGGATCCTGCCAGATGTTAATGGGTTTTCACTGTGCATCAGATCCTGCAAGATGTGAATGGGGTTTCACTGTGCATCAGGATCCTGCCAGATGTGAATGGGGTTTCACTGTGCATCAGGATCCTGCCACATGTGTACGGGGTTTTCGCAGTGTATCAGGAGCCTGCCAGGTGTGTATGGGTTTTCACAGTAGATCACGATCCTGCCAGGTGTGTATGGGGTTTTCAGAGTTTATCAGCATTCTGCCAGGTGTGTATGGGGGTTTCACAGTTTATCAGCATCCTGCCAGGTGTGTATGGGGGTTTTCACAGTGGATCAGAATCCTGCCAGGCGTGTATAGGGTTTTCACAGTGTATCAGGCATCTGCCAGGTGTGTATGGGGTATTCAAAGAGTATCAGGATCCTGCCAAGTGAGTTTGGGGTTTTCACAGTGGATCTGTATCCTGCCAGGTGTGTATGGGGTTTTCACAGTGGATCAGGCTCCTGCCACGTGTGTAAGGGGTTTTCACAGTGTATCAGGATCCTGCCAGGTGTGCATGGGGTTTTCACAGTGCATCTGAATCCTGCCAGGTGTTTATGTGGATTTCTCATTTTATCAGGTTCCTGCCAGTTGTGTGTGGGTTTTTGACAGTTTATCAGGATGCTGCCAGGTGTGTATGGGGTTTTCACTGTGTATCAGGGTCCTGCCAGGTGTGTATGGGGATTTCACAGTGTATCAGGTTCCTGCCAGGTGTGTATGGAGTTTTCACCGTGTATCAGATTTCTAACAGGTGTGTATTGGGCTTTCGCAGTGTATCAGGATCCTGCAGGTGTGTATGGGGTTTTCACAGTGTATCAGTGTCCTGCCAGGTGTGTATGGGGTTTTCACAGTGTATCAGGGTCCTGCCAGGTGTGTATGGGGATTTCACAGTTTTTTGGGTCCTGCCAGATGTGTATGGAGTTTTCACAGTGGTTCAGGATCCTGCCAGGTGTGCATGGGGGTTTCACAGTGTATCAGGATCCTGCCAGGTGTGTATGGGGTTTCACAGTGTTTCAGGATCCTGCCAGGTGTATTTGGGGTTTCACAGTGTATCAGGATCCTGCCAGGTGTTTATGGGGTATCACAGTGTATCAGGATCCTGCCAGATGTTAATGGGTTTTCACTGTGCATCAGGATCCTGCAAGATGTGAATGGGGTTTCACTGTGCATCAGGATCCTGCCAGATGTGAATGGGGTTTCACTGTGCATCAGGATCCTGCCACATGTGTATGTGGTTTTACAGTTTATCAGGAGCCAGCCAGGTGTGTATGGGGTTTCCAAAGTGTATCAGGATCCTGCCAGGTGTGTATGTGGGTTTCACAGTTTATCAGGATCCTGCCTGGTGTGCATGGGGTTTCATAGTGGATCAGGACCCTGCCACGTGTGTATGGGGTTTCACAGTTTATCAGGATCCTCCCACGTTTGTGTGGGGTTTTCACAGTGCATCAGGAGCCTGCCGGATGTCTATGGGTTTTCACTGTGTGCCAGCTTCCTGCCACGTGTGTATGGGGTTTTCACAGTGCATCAGGATCCTGCCAGATGTGTATGGGGTTTCACAGTGCATCAGCATCATGCCGCGTGTGTATGGGGTTTTCACAGTGCAACAGAATGCTGCCAGATGTGTATGGGGTTTCACAGTGCATCAGCATCATGCCGCGTGTGTATGGGGTTTTCCCAGTGTATCAGTGTCCTGCCAGGTGTGTATGGGTTTTTCACAGTGTATCAGGATCCTGCCGGGAGCGTATGTGGTTTTCACAGTGCATCAGGATCCTGCCAGATGTGTATGGGTTTTTTACAGTGTATCAGGAACCTGCCAGGTGTGTATGGTGTATTCAAAGTGTATCAGGATCCTGCCAAGTGTGTATTGGGTTTTCACAGTGGATCAGTATCCTGCCAGGTGTGTATGGGGTTTTCCCAGTGTATCAGGATCCTGCCAGGTGTGCATGGGGTTTACACAGTGTATCAGGATCCTGCCAGGTGTGTATGGGGTTTTCGTAAGTGTATCAGGATCCTGCCAGGTGTGTATGGTGTTTTCTCAGTGTATCGGGATGCTGCCAGGGGTGTATCGTGTTTTCACAGTGTCTCGGGATCCTGCAAGGTGTGTATGGGCTTTCACAGTGTATCAGGGTCCTGCCAGGTGTGTATGGGGTTTCACAGTGTACCAGGATCCTGCCAGAAGTGCATGGGCTTTTCACTGTGTATCAGGATTCTGCCAGGTGTGAATGGCGCTTCACAGTGCATCAGGGTCCTGCCAGGTGTGTCTGGGTTTCTCACAGTGTATCAGGATCCTGCCAGGTGTGTATGGGGTTTTCCCAGTGTATCAGTGTCCTGCCAGGTGTGTATGGGTTTTTCACAGTGTATCAGGATCCTGCCGGGTGTGTATGTGGTTTGCACAGTGCATCAGGATCCTCCCAGATGTGTATGGGGTTTTTACAGTGTATCAGAGTCCTGCCAGGTGTGTATGGGTTTTTCACTGTGTATCAGAATCCTGCCAGGTGTGTATGGGGTTTTCACAGTGTATCAGGGTCCTGCCAGGTGTGTATGGGGTTTTCACAGTGTATCAGGATCCTGCCAGTTGTTTATGGGATTTTCACAGTGTATCAGTGTCCTGCCAGTTGTTTATGGGGTTTTCACAGTGTATCAGGATCCTGCCAGGTGTGTATGGTTTTTTCCCAGTGTATCTGGGTCCTGACAGGTGTGCATGGGGTTTTCACAGTGTATCAGGATCCTGCCAGGTGTGTATGTCGGTTTCACAGTGTATCAGTGTACTGCCAGGGGTGTATGGGATTTTCAATGTGTAACAGGATCCTGCCAGGTGTGAATGGGGTTTTCACAGTGTATCAGGGTCCTGCCAGGTGTGTATGGGGTTTTCACATTATATCAGGGTCCTGCCGGATGTATGTGGGGTTTTCACAGTGGATCAGGATCCTGCCTGGTGTGCATGATGTTTTCACAGTGTTTCAGCATCCTGCCAGGAGTGTATGGGGTTTTCACAGTGTATCAGGGTCCTGCCAGGTGTGTATGGGGATTTCACAGTTTATTAGGGTCCTGCCAGATGTGTATGGAGTTTTCACAGTGGTTCAGGATCCTGCCAGGTGTGCATGGGGGTTTCGCAGTGTATCAGGATCCTGCCAGGTGTGTATGGGGTTTCACAGTGTTTCAGGATCCTGCCAGGTGTATATGGGGTTTCACAGTGTATCAGGATCCTGCCAGGTGTTTATGGGGTTTCACAGTGTATCAGGATCCTGCCAGATGTTAATGGGTTTTCACTGTGCATCAGATCCTGCAAGATGTGAATGGGGTTTCACTGTGCATCAGGATCCTGCCAGATGTGAATGGGGTTTCACTGTGCATCAGGATCCTGCCACATGTGTACGGGGTTTTCGCAGTGTATCAGGAGCCTGCCAGGTGTGTATGGGTTTTCACAGTAGATCACGATCCTGCCAGGTGTGTATGGGGTTTTCAGAGTTTATCAGCATTCTGCCAGGTGTGTATGGGGGTTTCACAGTTTATCAGCATCCTGCCAGGTGTGTATGGGGGTTTTCACAGTGGATCAGAATCCTGCCAGGCGTGTATAGGGTTTTCACAGTGTATCAGGCATCTGCCAGGTGTGTATGGGGTATTCAAAGAGTATCAGGATCCTGCCAAGTGAGTTTGGGGTTTTCACAGTGGATCTGTATCCTGCCAGGTGTGTATGGGGTTTTCACAGTGGATCAGGCTCCTGCCACGTGTGTAAGGGGTTTTCACAGTGTATCAGGATCCTGCCAGGTGTGCATGGGGTTTTCACAGTGCATCTGAATCCTGCCAGGTGTTTATGTGGATTTCTCATTTTATCAGGTTCCTGCCAGTTGTGTGTGGGTTTTTGACAGTTTATCAGGATGCTGCCAGGTGTGTATGGGGTTTTCACTGTGTATCAGGGTCCTGCCAGGTGTGTATGGGGTTTTCACAGTGTATCAGGTTCCTGCCAGGTGTGTATGGAGTTTTCACCGTGTATCAGATTTCTAACAGGTGTGTATTGGGCTTTCGCAGTGTATCAGGATCCTGCAGGTGTGTATGGGGTTTTCACAGTGTATCAGTGTCCTGCCAGGTGTGTATGGGGTTTTCACAGTGTATCAGGGTCCTGCCAGGTGTGTATGGGGATTTCACAGTTTTTTGGGTCCTGCCAGATGTGTATGGAGTTTTCACAGTGGTTCAGGATCCTGCCAGGTGTGCATGGGGGTTTCACAGTGTATCAGGATCCTGCCAGGTGTGTATGGGGTTTCACAGTGTTTCAGGATCCTGCCAGGTGTATTTGGGGTTTCACAGTGTATCAGGATCCTGCCAGGTGTTTATGGGGTATCACAGTGTATCAGGATCCTGCCAGATGTTAATGGGTTTTCACTGTGCATCAGGATCCTGCAAGATGTGAATGGGGTTTCACTGTGCATCAGGATCCTGCCAGATGTGAATGGGGTTTCACTGTGCATCAGGATCCTGCCACATGTGTACGGGGTTTTCGCAGTGTATCAGGAGCCTGCCAGGTGTGTATGGGTTTTCACAGTAGATCACGATCCTGCCAGGTGTGTATGGGGTTTTCAGAGTTTATCAGGATTCTGCCAGGTGTGTATGGGGGTTTCACAGTTTATCAGCATCCTGCCAGGTGTGTATGGGGGTTTTCACAGTGGACCAGAATCCTGCCAGGCGTGTATGGGGTTTTCACAGTGTATCAGGCATCTGCCAGGTGTGTATGGGGTATTCAAAGTGTATCAGGATCCTGCCAAGTGAGTTTGGGGTTTTCACAGTGGATCAGTATCCTGCCAGGTGTGTATGGGGTTTTCACAGTGGATCAGGCTCCTGCCACGTGTGTAAGGGGTTTTCACAGTGTATCAGGATCCTGCCAGGTGTGTAAGGGGTTTCACAGTTTATCAGGATTCTGCCAGGTGTGCATGGGGTTTTCGCAGTGCATCAGAATCCTGACAGGTGTTTATGTGGATTTCTCAGTTTATTAGGTTCCTGCCAGTTGTGTGTGGGTTTTTGACAGTTTATCAGGATGCTGCCAGGTGTGTATGGGGTTTTCACTGTGTATCAGGATCCTGCCAGGTGTGTATGGGGTTTTCACAGTGTATCAGGGTCCTGCCAGGTGTGTGTGGAGTTTTCACCGTGTATCAGGGTCCTGCCAGGTGTGTAAGGGGCTTTCCCAGTGTATCAGGATCCTGCAGGTGTGTATGGGGTTTTCACAGTGTATCAGTGTCCTGCCAGGTGTGTATGGGGTTTTCACAAGTGTATCAGGATCCTGCCAGGTGTGTATGGGGTTTTCACAGTGTATCAGGGTCCTGCCAGGTGTGTATCGTGTTTTCACAGTGTATCGGGATCCTGCCAGGTGTTTTTGGGCTTTCACAGTGTATCAGGATCCTGCCAGATGTGAATGGGTGTTCACTGTGCATCAGGATCCTGCCAGATGTGAATGGGGTTTCACTGTGCATCAGGATCCTGCCAGATGTGAATGGGGTTTCACTGTGCATTAGGATCCTGCCACATGTGTACGGGGTTTCACTGTGCATCAGGCTCCTGCCAAGTGTGTATGCGGGTTTCACAGTTTATCAGCATCATGCCAGGTGTGTATGGGGTTTTCACAGTGGATCAGGATCCTGCCAGGTGTGTACGAGGTTTTCACAGTGTATCAGGAACCTGCCAGGTGTGTATGGGGTATTCAAAGTGTATCAGGATCCTGCCAAGTGTGTATGGGGTTTTCACAGTGGATCAGTATCCTGCCAGGTGTGCATGGGGTTTTCCCAGTGTATCAGGATCCTGCCAGGTGTGTATGGGGTTTTCGCAAGTGTATCAGGATCCTGCCAGGTGTGTATTGGGTTTTCTCAGTGTATCGGGATCCTGCCAGGTGTGTATCGTGTTTTCACAGTGTCTCGGGATCCTGCCAGGTGTGTATGGGCTTTCACAGTGTATCAGGGTCCTGCCAGGTGTGTATGGGGTTTTCACAGTGTATCAGGATCCTGCCAGAAGTGTATGGGGTTTTCACAATTTATCAGGATCCTGCCAGGTGTCTTTGTGGTTTTAACAGTGTATCAGGATCCTGCCAGGTGTGTATGTGGGTTTCACAGTGTATCAGGATCCTGCCAGGTGTGTATGTGGGTTTCACAGTTTATCATGATCCTGCCTGGTGTGTATGGGGTTTCACAGTGGATCAGGACCCTGCCACGTGAGTATGGGGTTTTCACAGTGTATCAGGATCCTGCCAGGTGTGTATGGGGATTGCACAGTCTATCAGGATCCTGCCAGGTGCTTATGGGGGTTTCAAAGTGTATCAGGATCCTGCCAGGTGTGTATGGGGGTTTCACAGTGTATCAGGATACTGCCAGGTTTGTATGGGGTTTTCACAGTGCATTAGGGTCCTGCCAGGTTTGTATGGGATTTTCACAGTGTATCAGCATCCTGCCAGGTGTGTATGGGGTTTTCACAGTGTATCAGTGTCCTGCCAGGTGTGTATGGGGTTTCACAGTGCACCAGGATCCTGCTAGAAGTGCATGGGCTTTTCACTGTGTATCAGGATTCTGCCAGGTGTGAATGGCGCTTCACAGTGCATCAGGGTCCTGCCAGGTGTGTATGGGTTTCTCACAGTGTATCAGGATCCTGCCAGGTGTGTATGGGGTTTTCCCAGTGTATCAGTGTCCTGCCAGGTGTGTATGGGTTTTTCACAGTGTATCAGGATCCTGCCGGGTGCGTATGGTGTTTTCACAGTGCATCAGGATCCTGCCAGATGTGTATGGGTATTTTACAGTGTATCAGGAACCTGCCAGGTGTGTATGGGGTATTCAAAGTGAATCAGGATCCTGCCAAGTGTGTATGGGGTTTTCACAGTGGATCAGTATCCTGCCAGGTGTGTATGGGGTTTTCCCAGTGTATCAGGATCCTGCCAGGTGTGTATGGGGTTTTCACAGTGTATCAGGATCCTGCCAGGTGTGTATGGGGTTTTCGCAAGTGTATCAGGATCCTGCCAGGTGTGTATGGGGTTTTCTCAGTGTATCGGGATCCTGCCAGGTGTGTATCGTGTTTCCACAGTGTCTCGGGATCCTGCCAGGTGTGTATAGGCTTTCACAGTGTATCAGGGTCCTGCCAGGTGTGTATGGGGTTTCACAGTGTACCAGGATCCTGCCAGAAGTGCATGGGCTTTTCACTGTGTATCAGGATTCTGCCAGGTGTGAATGGTGCTTCACAGTGCATCAGGGTCCTGCCAGGTGTGTATGGGTTTCTCACAGTGTATCAGGATCCTGCCAGGTGTGTATGGGGTTTTCCCAGTGTATCAGTGTCCTGCCAGGTGTGTATAGGTTTTTCACAGTGTATCAGGATCCTGCCGGGTGTGTATGTGGTTTTCACAGTGCATCAGGATCCTGCCAGATGTGTATGGGGTTTTCACAGTGTATCAGGTTCCTGCCAGGTGTGTATGGAGTTTTCACAGTGTATCAGGGTTCTAACAGGTGTGTATTGGGCTTTCCCAGTGTATCAGGATCCTGCAGGTGTGTATGGGGTTTTCACAGTGTATCAGTGTCCTGCCAGGTGTGTATGGGGTTTTCACAGTGTATCAGGGTCCTGCCAGGTTTGTATGGGGATTTCACAGTTTTTTGGGTCCTGCCAGATGTGTATGGAGTTTTCACAGTGGTTCAGGATCCTGCCAGGTGTGCATGGGGGTTTCACAGTGTATCAGGATCCAGCCAGGTGTGTATGTGGTTTCACAGTGTTTCAGGATCCTGCCAGGTGTATTTGGGGTTTCACAGTGTATCAGGATCCTGCCAGGTGTTTATGGGGTATCACAGTGTATCAGGATCCTGCCAGATGTTAATGGGTTTTCACTGTGCATCAGGATCCTGCAAGATGTGAATGGGGTTTCACTGTGCATCAGGATCCTGCCAGATGTGAATGGGGTTTCACTGTGCATCAGGATCCTGCCACATGTGTACGGGGTTTTCGCAGTGTATCAGGAGCCTGCCAGGTGTGTATGGGTTTTCACAGTAGATCACGATCCTGCCAGGTGTGTATGGGGTTTTCAGAGTTTATCAGGATTCTGCCAGGTGTGTATGGGGGTTTCACAGTTTATCAGCATCCTGCCAGGTGTGTATGGGGGTTTTCACAGTGGATCAGAATCCTGCCAGGCGTGTATGGGGTTTTCACAGTGTATCAGGCATCTGCCAGGTGTGTATGGGGTATTCAAAGTGTATCAGGATCCTGCCAAGTGAGTTTGGGGTTTTCACAGTGGATCAGTATCCTGCCAGGTGTGTATGGGGTTTTCACAGTGGATCAGGCTCCTGCCACGTGTGTAAGGGGTTTTCACAGTGTATCAGGATCCTGCCAGGTGTGTAAGGGGTTTCACAGTTTATCAGGATTGTGCCAGGTGTGCATGGGGTTTTCGCAGTGCATCAGAATCCTGCCAGGTGTTTATGTGGATTTCTCAGTTTATTAGGTTCCTGCCAGTTGTGTGTGGGTTTTTGACAGTTTATCAGGATGCTGCCAGGTGTGTATGGGGTTTTCACTGTGTATCAGGGTCCTGCCAGGTGTGTATGGGGTTTTCACAGTGTCTCAGGGTCCTGCCAGGTGTGTGTGGAGTTTTCACCGTGTATCAGGGTCCTGCCAGGTGTGTATGGGGCTTTCCCAGTGTATCAGGATCCTGCAGGTGTGTATGGGGTTTTCACAGTGTATCAGTGTCCTGCCAGGTGTGTATGGGGTTTTCACAAGTGTATCAGGATCCTGCCAGGTGTGTATGGGGTTTTCACAGTGTATCAGGGTCCTGCCAGGTGTGTATCGTGTTTTCACAGTGTATCGGGATCCTGCCAGGTGTGTTTGGGCTTTCACAGTGTATCAGGATCCTGCCAGGTGTATATGGGGTTTCACAGAGTATCAGGATCCTGCCAGGTGTGTATGGGTGTTTCACAAGTGTATCAGGATCCTGCCAGGTTTGTATGGGGTTTCACAGTGTATCAGGATCCTGCCAGGTGTATATGGGGTTTCACAGTGTATCAGGATCCTGCCAGGTGTTTATGGGCTTTCACAGTGTATCAGGATCCTGCCAGATGTGAATGGGTGTTCACTGTGCATCAGGATCCTGCCAGATGTGAATGGGGTTTCACTGTGCATCAGGATCCTGCCAGATGTGAATGGGGTTTCACTGTGCATTAGGATCCTGCCACATGTGTACGGGGTTTCACTGTGCATCAGGCTCCTGCCAAGTGTGTATGCGGGTTTCACAGTTTATCAGCATCCTGCCAGGTGTGTATGGGGTTTTCACAGTGGATCAGGATCCTGCCAGGTTTGTACGAGGTTTTCACAGTGTATCAGGAACCTGCCAGGTGTGTATGGGGTATTCAAAGTGTATCAGGATCCTGCCAAGTGTGTATGGGGTTTTCACAGTGGATCAGTATCCTGCCAGGTGTGTATGGGGTTTTCCCAGTGTATCAGGATCCTGCCAGGTGTGTCTGGGGTTTTCACAGTGTATCAGGATCCTGCCAGTTGTGTATGGGGTTTTCGCAAGTGTGTCAGGATCCTGCCAGGTGTGTATTGGGTTTTCTCAGTGTATCGGGATCCTGCCTGGTGTGTATCGTGTTTTCACAGTGTCTCGGGATCCTGCCAGGTGTGTATGGGCTTTCACAGTGTATCAGGGTCCTGCCAGGTGTGTATGGGGTTTTCACAGTGTATCAGGATCCTGCCAGAAGTGTATGGGGTTTTCACAATGTATCAGGATCCTGCCAGGTGTCTTTGGGGTTTTAACAGTGTATCAGGATCCTGCCAGGTGTGTATGTGGGTTTCACAGTGTATCAGGATCCTGCCAGGTGTGTATGTGGGTTTCACAGTTTATCATGATCCTGCCTGGTGTGTATGGGGTTTCACAGTGGATCAGGACCCTGCCACGTGAGTATGGGGTTTTCACAGTGTATCAGGATCCTGCCAGGTGTGTATGGGGATTGCACAGTCTATCAGGATCCTGCCAGGTGCTTATGGGGGTTTCAAAGTGTATCAGGATCCTGCCAGGTGTGTATGGGGGTTTCACAGTGTATCAGGATACTGCCAGGTTTGTATGGGGTTTTCACAGTGCATTAGGGTCCTGCCAGGTTTGTATGGGATTTTCACAGTGTATCAGCATCCTGCCAGGTGTGTATGGGGTTTTCACAGTGTATCAGTGTCCTGCCAGGTGTGTATGGGGTTTCACAGTGCACCAGGATCCTGCCAGAAGTGCATGGGCTTTTCACTGTGTATCAGTATTCTGCCAGGTGTGAATGGCGCTTCACAGTGCATCAGGGTCCTGCCAGGTGTGTATGGGTTTCTCACAGTGTATCAGGATCCTGCCAGGTGTGTATGGGGTTTTCACAGTGTATCAGTGTCCTGCCAGGTGTGTATGGGTTTTTCACAGTGTATCAGGATCCTGCCGGGTGCGTATGGGGTTTTCACAGTGCATCAGGATCCTGCCAGATGTGTATGGGTTTTTTACAGCGTATCAGGAACCTGCCAGGTGTGTATGGGGTATTCAAAGTGAATCAGGATCCTGCCAAGTGTGTATGGGGTTTTCACAGTGGATCAGTATCCTGCCAGGTGTGTATGGGGTTTTCCCAGTGTATCAGGATCCTGCCAGGTGTGTATGGGGTTTTCACAGTGTATCAGGATCCTGCCAGGTGTGTATGGGGTTTTCGCAAGTGTATCAGGATCCTGCCAGGTGTGTATGGGGTTTTCTCAGTGTATCGGGATCCTGCCAGGTGTGTATCGTGTTTTCACAGTGTCTCGGGATCCTGCCAGGTGTGTATAGGCTTTCACAGTGTATCAGGGTCCTGCCAGGTGTGTATGGGGTTTCACAGTGTACCAGGATCCTGCCAGAGGTGCATGGGCTTTTCACTGTGTATCAGGATTCTGCCAGGTGTGAATGGCGCTTCACAGTGCATCAGGGTCCTGCCAGGTGTGTATGGGTTTCTCACAGTGTATCAGGATCCTGCCGGGTGTGTATGTGGTTTTCACAGTGCATCAGGATCCTGCCAGATGTGTATGGGGTTTTTACAGTGTATCAGAGTCCTGCCAGGTGTGTATGGGTTTTTCACAGTGTATCAGAATCCTGCCAGGTGTGTATGGGGTTTTCACAGTGTATCAGTGTACTGCCAGGTATGTATGGGTTTTTCAAAGTGTAACAGGATCCTGCCAGGTGTGAATGGGGTTTTCACAGTGTATCAGGGTCCTGCCAGGTGTGTATGGGGTTTTCACAGTGTATCAGGATCCTGCCAGTTGTGTATGGGATTTTCACAGTGTATCAGTGTCCGGCCAGTTGTGTATGGGGTTTTCACAGTGTATCAGGATCCTGCCAGGTGTGTATGGTTTTTTCCCAGTGTATCTGGGTCCTGCCAGGTGTGCATGGGGTTTTCACAGTGTATCAGGATCCTGCCAGGTGTGTATGTCGGTTTCACAGTGTATCAGTGTACTGCCAGGGGTGTATGGGGTTTTCACAGTGTATCAGGGTCCTGCCAGCTGTGTATGGGGTTTTCATATTATATCAGGGTCCTGCCGGAAGTGTGTGGGGTTTTCACAGTGGATCAGGATCCTGCAGGTGTGTATGGGGTTTTCACAGTGTATCA
This sequence comes from Heterodontus francisci, assembly GCF_036365525.1. Lineage (NCBI taxonomy): Eukaryota > Metazoa > Chordata > Chondrichthyes > Heterodontiformes > Heterodontidae > Heterodontus > Heterodontus francisci. The sequence goes on from NW_027140919.1 coordinate 4,130,860, forward strand.
GGATAGTGCCAGGTGTGTATGAGTTTTAGCAATGTATCAGGATCCTGCCAGGAGTGCATGGGGTTTTCACAGTGTATCAGGGTCCTGCCAGGTGTGTATGATGTTTCAACAGTGTTTCAGGATCCTGCCAGGAGTGTATGGGGTTTTCACAGTGTATCAGGGTCCTGCCAAGTGTGCATGCAGTTTTCACCGTGTATCAGTGTCCTGCCATGTGTGTATGGGGCTTTCCCAGTATATCAGGATCCTGCAGGTGTGTATGGGGTTTTCACAGTGTATCAGTTTCCTGCCAGGTGTGTATGGGGTTTTCACAAGTGTATCAGGATCCTGCCAGGTGTGTATGGGGTTTTCACAGTGTATCAGGGTCCTGCCAGGTGTGTATCGTGTTTTCACAGTGTATCGGGATCCTGCCAGGTGTGTTTGGGCTTTCACAGTGTATCAGGATCCTGCCAGGTGTATATGGTTTTTCACAGAGTATCAAGATCCTGCCAGGTGTGTATGGGGGTTTCACAGTGTATCAGGATCCTGCCAGATGTGAATGGGTTTTCACTGTGCATCAGGATCCTGCCAGATATGAATGGGGTTTCACTGTGCATCAGGATCCTGCCTGATGTGCATGGGGATTACACAGTGTATCAGGATCCTGCCAGGTGTGTATGGGGTTTCACAGTGCATCAGGATCCTGCAAGGTGTGTATGGGGTTTTCACAGTGTATCAGGATCCTGCCAGGTGTGCATGGGGATTACACAGTGTATCAGGATCCTGCCAGGTGTGTACGGGGTTTCACAGTGCATCAGGATCCTGCCAGGTGTGGGTGGGGTGTCACTGTCTATCAGGATCCTGCCTGGTTTACATGGGGTTTTCACAGTGCATCATGGTCCTGCCAGGTGTGTATGGGGTTTTCACAGTGTATCAGGATCCTGCCAGGTGTGCATGGGGTTTTCACAGTGTATCAGGATCCTGCCAGTTGTGTATGGGATTTTCACAGTGTATCAGTGTCCTGCCAGGTGTGTATGGGGTTTTCACAGTGTATCGGTCCTGCCAGGAGTGTATGGGGTTTCACAGTGTATCAGTGTACTGCCAGGTGTGTATGGGATTTTCAATGTGTAACAGGATCCTGCCAGGTGTGAATGGGGTTTTCACAGTGTCTCGGGATCCTGCCAGGTGTGTATAGGTTTTCACAGTGTATCAGGGTCCTGCCAGGTGTGTATGGGGTTTCACAGTGTACCAGGATCCTGCCAGAAGTGCATGGGCTTTTCACTGTGTATCAGGATTCTGCCAGGTGTGAATGGCGCTTCACAGTGCATCAGGGTCCTGCCAGGTGTGTATGGGTTTCTCACAGTGTATCAGGATCCTGCCAGGTGTGTATGGGGTTTTCCCAGTGTATCAGTGTCCTGCCAGGTGTTTATAGGTTTTTCACAGTGTATCAGGATCCTGCCGGGTGTGTATGTGGTTTTCACAGTGCATCAGGATCCTGCCAGATGTGTATGGGGTTTTCACAGTGTATCAGTGTCCTGCCAGTTGTGTATGGGGTTTTCACAGTGTATCAAGATCCTGCCAGGTGTGTATGGTTTTTTCCCAGTGTATCTGGGTCCTGCCAGGTGTGCATGGGGTTTTCACAGTGTATCAGGATCCTGCCAGGTGTGTATGTCGGTTTCACAGGGTATCAGTGTACTGCCAGGGGTGTATGGGGTTTTCACAGTGTATCAGGGTCCTGCCAGCTGTGTATGGGGTTTTCATATTATATCAGGGTCCTGCCGGAAGTGTGTGGGGTTTTCACAGTGGATCAGGATCCTGCAGGTGTGTATGGGGTTTTCACAGTGTATCAGGATAGTGCCAGGTGTGTATGAGTTTTAACAATGTATCAGGATCCTGCCAGGAGTGCATGGGGTTTTCACAGTGTATCAGGGTCCTACCAGGTATGTATGATGTTTCAACAGTTTTTAAGGATCCTGCCAGGAGTGTATGGGGTTTTCACAGTGTATCAGGGTCCTGCCAGGTGTGTATGCAGTTTTCACCGTGTATCAGGGTCCTGCCAGGTGTGTATGGGGCTTTCCCAGTATATCAGGATCCTGCAGGTGTGTATGGGGTTTTCACAGTGTATCAGTGTCCTGCCAGGTGTGTATGGGGTGTTCACAAGTGTATCAGGATTCTGCCAGGTGTGTATGGGGTTTCCACAGTGTATCAGGGTCCTGCCAGGTGTGTATCGTGTTTTCACAGTGTATCGGGATCCTGCCAGGTGTGTTTGGGCTTTCACAGTGTATCAGGATCCTGCCAGGTGTATATGGGGTTTCACAGAGTATCAAGATCCTGCCAGGTGTGTATGGGGGTTTCACAGTGTATCAGGATCCTGCCAGATGTGAATGGGTTTTCACTGTGCATCAGGATCCTGCCAGATATGAATGGGGTTTCACTGTGCATCAGGATCCTGACTGATGTGCATGGGGATTACACAGTTTATCAGGATCCTGCCAGGTGTGTATGGGGTTTCACAGTGCATCAGGATCCTGCAAGGTGTGTATGGGGTTTTCACAGTGTATCAGGATCCTGCCAGGTGTGCATGGGGATTACACAGTGTATCAGGATCCTGCCAGGTGTGTACGGGGTTTCACAGTGCATCAGGATCCTGCCAGGTGTGGGTGGGGTGTCACTGTCTATCAGGATCCTGCCTGGTTTACATGGGGTTTTCACAGTGCATCATGGTCCTGCCAGGTGTGGATGGGGTTTTCACAGTGTATCAGGATCCTGCCAGGTGTGCATGGGGTTTTCACAGTGTATCAGGATCCTGCCAGTTGTGTATGGGATTTTCACAGTGTATCAGTGTCCTGCCAGGTGTGTATGGGGTTTTCACAGTGTATCGGTCCTGCCAGGAGTGTATGGGATTTCACAGTGTATCAGTGTACTGCCAGGTGTGTATGGGATTTTCAATGTGTAACAGGATCCTGCCAGGTGTGAATGGGGTTTTCACAGTGTATCAGGGTCCTGCCAGGTGTGTATGGGGTTTTCACATTATATCAGGGTCCTGCCGGATGTGTGTGGGGTTTTCACAGTGGATCAGGATCCTGCAGGTGTGAATGGGGTTTTCACAGTGTATCAGGATAGTGCCAGGTGTGTATGAGATTTAACAATGTATCAGGATCCTGCCAGGAATGTATGGGGTTTTCACAGTGTATCAGGGTCCTGCCAGGTGTGCATGATGTTTTCACAGTGTATCAGGCTCCTGCCAGGAGTGTATGGGGTTTTCACAGTGTATCAGGGTTCTGCCAGGTGTGCATGGGGATTTCTCAGTTTATTAGGGTCCTGCCAGGTGTGTATGGAGTTTTCACAGTGGTTCAGGATCCTGCCAGGTGTGTATGGGGGTTTCACAGTGTATCAGGATCCTGCCAGGTGTGTATGGGGTTTCACAGTGTATCAGGATCCTGCCAGGTGTATATGGGGTTTCACAGTGTATCAGGATCCTGCCAGGTGTTTATGGGGTTTCACAGTGTATCAGGATCCATCCAGATGTTAATGGGTTTTCACTGTGCATCAGGATCCTGCAAGATGTGAATGGGGTTTCACTGTGCATCAGGATCCTGCCAGATGTGAATGGGGTTTCTCTGTGCATCAGGATCCTGCCACATGTGTACGGGGTTTTCACAGTGTATCAGGAGCCTGCCAGGTGTGTATGGGTTTTCACAGTAGATCACGATCCTGCCAGGTGTGTATGGGGTTTTCAGAGTTTATCAGGATTCTGCCAGGTGTGGATGGGGGTTTCACAGTTTATCAGCATCCTGCCAGGTGTGTATGGGGGTTTTCACAGTGGATCAGGATCCTGCCAGGTGTGTATGGGGTATTCAAAGTGTATCAGGATCCTGCAGGTGTGTATGGGTTTTTCACAGTGCATCCGGCTCCTGCCACGTGTGTAAGGGGTTTTCACAGTGTATCAGGATCCTGCCAGGTGTGTAAGGGGTTTGCAGTTTATCAGGATTCTGCCAGGTGTGCATGGGTTTTCACAGTGCATCAGGATCCTGCCAGGTGTTTATGTGGATTTCTCAGTTTATCAGGTTCCTGCCAGTTGTGTGTGGTTTTTTCACAGTTTATCAGGATCCTGCCAGGTGTGTATGGGGTTTTCACTGTGTTTCAGTGTCCTGCCAGGTGTGTATGGGGTTTTCACAGTGTATCAGGGTCCTGCCAGGTGTGTATGGAGTTTTCACCGTGTATCAGTGTCCTGCCAGGTGTGTTTGGGGCTTTCCCAGTGTATCAGGATCATGCAGGTGTGTATGGGGTTTTCACAGTGTATCAGTGTCCTGCCAGGTGTGCATGGGGTTTTCACAAGTGTATCAGGATCCTGCCAGGTGTGTATGGGGTTTTCACAGTGTATCAGTGTCCTGCCAGGTGTGTATCGTGTTTTCACAGTGCATCGGGATCCTGCCAGGTGTGTTTGGGTTTTCACAGTGTATCAGGATCCTGCCGGGTGTATATGGGGATTCACAGAGTATCAGGATCCTGCCAGGTGTGTATGGGGGTTTCACAGTGTATCAGGATCCTGCCAGATGTGAATGGGTTTTCACTGTGCATCAGGATCCTGCCAGATGTGAATGGGGTTTCACTGTGCATCAGGATCCTGCCAGATGTGAATGGGGTTTCACTGTGCATCATGATCCTGCCACATGTGTACGGGGTTTTCACAGTGTATCAGGCTTCTGCCAGGTGTGTATGCTGGTTTCACAGTGTATCAGGAGCCTGCCAGGTGTGTATGGGTTTTCACAGTAGATCACGATCCTGCCAGGTGTGTATGGGGTTTTCAGAGATTATGAGGGATCTGCCAGGTGTGTATGGGGGTTTCACAGTTTATCAGCATTCTGCCAGGTGTGCATGGGGTTTTCACAGTGTATCAGGAACCTGCCAGGTGTGTATGGGGTATTCAAAGTGTATCAGGTTCCTGTCAAGTGTGTATGGGGTTTAGACAGTGGATCAGAATCCTGCCAGGTATGTATGGGGTTTTCAAAGTGGATCAGGAACCTGCCACGTGTGTGAGGGGTTTTCACAGTGTATCAGGATCCTGCCACGTGTGTATGGGGTTTCACAGCTTATCAGGATTCTGCCAGGTGTGTATGGGGTTTTCACAGTGCATCAGGATCCTGTCAGGTGTGCATGTGGGTTTCACAGTTTATCAGGATCCTGCCATGTGTGTATGGGGTTTTCACAGTGTATCAGTATCCTGCCAGGTGTGTACGGGGTTTTCACAGTGTATCAGGGTCCTGCCAGGTGTGTATGGGGTTTTCACAGTGTATCAGGATCCTGCCAGGTGTGTATGGTGTTTTCACCGGGTATCATGGTCCTGCCAGGTGTGTATGGGGTTTCACAGTGTACCTAGATCCTGCCAGGTGTGTATGGAGTTCACAATGTGTCAGGATTCCGCCAGATGTGCATTGGGGTTTCACAGTGTATCAGGATCCTGCCAGTTGTGTATGGGGTTTTCACAGTGTATCAGGATCCTGCCAGGAGTGTATGGGGTTTTCACAGTGGATCAGGATCCTGCCAGGTTTGTTTGGGGGTTTCACAGTGTATAAGTATCCTGCCAGGTGTGTATGGGGTTTCACAGTGGATCAGGATCCTGCCAGGTGTCTATGGGGTTTCACAGTGTATCAGTGTCCTGCCAGATGTGTATGGGGTTTTCACAGTGTATCAGAAACCAGCCAGGTGTGTATGGGGTTTTCACAATGTATCAGGGTCCAGCCAGGTGTGTATGGGGTTTCACAGTGTATCAGTATCCTGCCAGGTGTGTATGGGGTTTTCACAGCATATCAGGATCCTGCCAGGTGTGTATGGGGTTTACACAGTGTATCAGGATCCTGCCAGGTGTGTATGGGGTTTCGCTGTGGATCAGGATCCTGCCAGGTGTGTATAGGGTTTTCACAGTGTATCAGTGTCCTGCCAGGTGTGTGTGGTGTTTTCACAGTGTATCAGGATCCTGCCAGGAGTGCCAGGGGTTTTCACAGTGTATCAGGGTCCTGCCAGGTGTGTATGGGGTTTTCACAGTTTATCAGTGTCCTGCCAGGTGTGTATGGAGTTTTCACAGTGGTTCAGGATCCTGCCAGGTGTGTATGGGGGTTTCACAGTTTATGAGGATCCTGCCAGGTGTGTATGGGGTTTCACAGTGTATCAGGATCCTGCCAGGTGTGTATCGGGTTTTCACAGTGTATCAGTGCCCTGCCAATTGTGTATGGGGTTTTCACAGTGTAACGGGATACTGCCAGGTGTGTTTGGGGTTTTCAAAGTGTATCAGTATCCTGTCAAGTGTGTATGGGGTTTTCACAGTGTATCAGGTTCCTGCCAGGTGTGTATGGGGCTTTCCCAGTGTATCAGGATCCTGCCTGGTTTACATGGGGTTTTCACAGTGCATCATGGTCCTGCCAGGTGTGTATGGGGTTTTCACAGTGTATCAGGGTCTTGCCAGGTGTGTATGGGGTTTTCACCGTGTATCAGGATCCTGCCAGGTGTGCATGGGGTTTTTACAGTGTATCAGGATCCTGCCAGTTGTGTATGGGATTTTCACAGTGTATCAGTGTCCTGCCAGGTGTGTATGGGGTTTTCACAGTGTATCAGTCCTGCCAGGAGTGTATGGGGTTTCACAGTGTATCAGTGTACTGCCAGGTGTGTATGGGATTTTCAATGTGTAACAGGATCCTGCCAGGTGTGAATGGGGTTTTCACAGTGTATCAGGGTCCTGCCAGGTGTGTATGGGGTTTTCACATTATATCAGGGTTTTGCCGGATGTGTGTGAGGTTTTCACAGTGGATCAGGATCCTGCAGGTGTGTATGGGGTTTTCACAGTGTATCAGGATAGTGCCTGGTGTGTATGAGTTTTAACAATGTATCAGGATCCTGCCAGGATTGTATGGGGTTTTCACAGTGTATCAGGGTCCTGCCAGGTGTGTATGATGTTTTCACAGTGTATCAGGATCCTGCCATGAGTGTATCGGGTTTTCACAGTGTATCAGGTTTCTGCCAGGTGTGCATGGGGATTTCACAGTTTATTAGGGTCCTGCCATGTGTGTATGGAGTTTTCGCAGTGGTTCAGGATCCTGCCAGGTGTGTATGGGGGTTTCACAGTGTATCAGGATCCTGCCAGGTGTATGTGGGGTTTCACAGTGTATCAGGATCCTGCCAGGTGTTTATGGGGTTTCACAGTGTATCAGGATCCATCCAGATGTTAATGGGTTTTCACTGTGCATCAGGATCCTGCAAGATGTGAATGGGGTTTCACTGTGCATCAGGATCCTGCCAGATGTGAATGGGGTTTCACTGTGCATCAGGATCCTGCCACATGTGTACGGGGTTTTCACAGAGTATCAGGAGCCTGCCAGGTGTGTATGGGTTTTCACAGTAGATCACGATCCTGCCAGGTGTGTATGGGGTTTTCAGAGTTTATCAGGATTCTGCCAGGTGTGGCTGGGGGTTTCACAGTTTATCAGCATCCTGCCAGGTGTGTATGGGGGTTTTCACAGTGGATCAGGATCCTGCCAGGTGTGTATGGGGTATTCAAAGTATATCAGGATCCTGCCAGGTGTGTATGGGGTTTTCACAGTGGATCCGGCTCCTTCCACGTGTGTAAGGGGTTTTCACAGTGTATCAGGATCCTGCCAGGTGTGTAAGGGGTTTGCAGTTTATCAGGATTCTGCCAGGTGTGCATGGGTTTTCACAGTGCATCAGGATCCTGCCAGGTGTTTATGTGGATTTCTCAGTTTATCAGGTTCCTGCCAGTTGTGTGTGGTTTTTTCACAGTTTATCAGGATCCTGCCCGGTGTGTATGGGGTTTTCACTGCGTATCAGTGTCCTGCCAGGTGTGTATGGGGTTTTCACAGTGTATCAGGGTCCTGCCAGGTGTGTATGGAGTTTTCACCGTGTATCAGTGTCCTGCCAGGTGTGTATGGGGCTTTCCCAGTGTATCAGGATCATGCAGGTGTGTATGGGGTTTTCACAGTGTATCAGTGTCCTGCCAGGTGTGCATGGGGTTTTCACAAGTGTATCAGGATCCTGCCAGGTGTGTATGGGGTTTTCACAGTGTATCAGTGTCCTGCCAGGTGTGTACCGTGTTTTCACAGTGCATCGGGATCCTGCCAGGTGTGTTTGGGTTTTCACAGTGTATCAGGATCCTGCCAGGTGTATATGGGGATTCACAGAGAATCAGGATCCTGCCAGGTGTGTATGGGGGTTTCACAGTGTATCAGGATCCTGCCATGTGTGTATGGGGTTTTCACAGTGTATCAGGGTCCTGCCAGGTGTGCATGGGGTTTTCACATTGCATCAGGATCCTGCCAGATGTGTCTGGGGTTTCACAGTGTACCTAGATCCTGCCAGGTGTGTATGGAGTTCACAATGTGTCAGGATTCCGCCAGATGTGCATTGGGTTTTCACAGTGTATCAGGATCCTGCCAGTTGTGTATGGGGTTTTCACAGTGTATCAGGATCCTGCCAGGAGTGTATGGGGTTTTCACAGTGGATCAGGATCCTGCCAGGTGTGTTTGGGGGTTTCACAGTGTATAAGTATCCTGCCAGGTGTGTATGGGGTTTCACAGTGGATCAGGATCTTGCCAGGTGTCTATGGGGTTTCACAGTGTATCAGTGTCCTGCCAGATGTGTATGGGGTTTTCACAGTGTATCAGAAAGCAGCCAGGTGTGTATGGGGTTTTCACAGTGTATCAGGGTCCAGCCAGGTGTGTATGGGGTTTCACAGTGTATCAGTATCCTGCCAGGTGTGTATGGGGTTTTCACAGCATATCAGGATCCTGCCAGGTGTGTATGGGGTTTACACAGTGTATCAGGTTCCTGCCACGTGCGTATGGTGTTTTCACAGTGTATCGGGATCCTGCCAGGAGTGCCAGGGGTTTCGCTGTGCATCAGGATCCTGCCAGGTGTGTATAGGGTTTTCACAGTGTATCAGTGTCCTGCCAGGTGTGTGTGGTGTTTTCACAGTGTATCAGGATCCTGCCAGGAGTGCCAGGGGTTTTCACAGTGTTTCAGGGTCCTGCCAGGTGTGTATGGGGTTTTCACAGTTTATCAGTGTCCTGCCAGGTGTGTATGGAGTTTTCACAGTGGTTCAGGATCCTGCCAGGTGTGTATGGGGGTTTCACAGTTTATGAGGATCCTGCCAGGTGTGTATGGGGTTTCACAGTGTATCAGGATCCTGCCAGGTGTGTATCGGGTTTTCACAGTGTATCAGTGCCCTGCCAGTTGTGTATGGGGTTTTCACAGTGTAACGGGATACTGCCAGGTGTGTTTGGGGTTTTCAAAGTGTATCAGTATACTGTCAATTGTGTATGGGGTTTTCACAGTGTATCAGGTTCCTGCCAGGTGTGTATGGGGCTTTCCCAGTGTATCAGGATCCTGCCTGGTTTACATGGGGTTTTCACAGTGCATCATGGTCCTGCCAGGTGTGTATGGGGTTTTCACAGTGTATCAGGGTCTTGCCAGGTGTGTATGGGGTTTTCACCGTGTATCAGGATCCTGCCAGGTGTGCATGGGGTTTTCACAGTGTATCAGGATCCTGCCAGTTGTGTATGGGATTTTCACAGTGTATCAGTGTCCTGCCAGGTGTGTATGGGGTTTTCACAGTGTATCAGTCCTGCCAGGAGTGTATGGGGTTTCACAGTGTATCAGTGTACTGCCAGGTGTGTATGGGATTTTCAATGTGTAACAGGATCCTGCCAGGTGTGAATGGGGTTTTCACAGTGTATCAGGGTTCTGCCAGGTGTGTTTGGGGTTTTCACATTATATCAGGGTCCTGCCGGATGTGTGTGAGGTTTTCACAGTGGATCAGGATCCTGCAGGTGTGTATGGGGTTTTCACAGTGTATCAGGATAGTGCCAGGTGTGTATGAGTTTTAACAATGTATCAGGATCCTGCCAGGATTGTATGGGGTTTTCACAGTGTATCAGGGTCCTGCCAGGTGTGTATGATGTTTTCACAGTGTATCAGGATCCTGCCAGGAGTGTATGGGGTTTTCACAGTGTATCAGGTTTCTGCCAGGTGTGCATGGGGATTTCACAGTTTATTAGGGTCCTGCCATGTGTGTATGGAGTTTTCACAGTGGTTCAGGATCCTGCCAGGTGTGTATGGGGGTTTCACAGTGTATCAGGATCCTGCCTGGTGTGTATGGGGTTTCACAGTGTATCAGGATCCTGCCAGGTGTATATGGGGTTTCACAGTGTATCAGGATCCTGCCAGGTGTTTATGGGGTTTCACAGTGTATCAGGATCCATCCAGATGTTAATGGGTTTTCACTGTGCATCAGGATCCTGCAAGATGTGAATGGGGTTTCACTGTGCATCAGGATCCTGCCAGATGTGAATGGGGTTTCACTGTGCATCAGGATCCTGCCACATGTGTACGGGGTTTTCACAGTGTATCAGGAGCCTGCCAGGTGTGTATGGGTTTTCACAGTAGATCACGATCCTGCCAGGTGTGTATGGGGTTTTCAGAGTTTATCAGGATTCTGCCAGGTGTGGATGGGGGTTTCACAGTTTATCAGCATCCTGCCAGTTGTGTATGGGGGTTTTCACAGTGGATCAGGATCCTGCCAGGTGTGTATGGGGTATTCAAAGTGTATCTGGATCCTGCCAGGTGTGTATGGGGTTTTCACAGTGGATCCGGCTCCTGCCAAGTGTGTAAGGGGTTTTCACAGTGTATCAGGATCCTGCCAGGTGTGTAAGGGGTTTGCAGTTTATCAGGATTCTGCCAGGTCTGCATGGGTTTTCACAGTGCATCAGGATCCTGCCAGGTGTTCATGTGGATTTCTCAGTTTATCAGTTTCCTGCCAGTTGTGTGTGGTTTTTTCACAGTTTATCAGGATCATGCAGGTGTGTATGGGGTTTTCACTGTGTATCAGTGTCCTGCCAGGTGTGTATGGGGTTTTCACCGTGTATCAGTGTCCTGCCAGATGTGTATGGGGCTTTCCCAGTGTATCAGGATCATGCAGGTGTGTATGGGGTTTTCACAGTGTATCAGTGTCCTGCCAGGTGTGCATGGGGTTTTCACAACTGTATCAGGATCCTGCCAGGTGTGTATGGGGTTTTCACAATGTATCAGTGTCCTGCCAGGTGTGTATCGTGTTTTCACAGTGCATCGGGATCCTGCCAGGTGTGTTTGGGTTTTCATAGTGTATCAGGATCCTGCCAGGTGTATATGGGGATTCACAGAGTATCAGGATCCTGCCAGGTGTGTATGGGGGTTTCACAGTGTATCAGGATCCTGCCAGATGTGAATGGGTTTTCACTGTGCATCAGGATCCTGCCAGATGTGAATGGGGTTTCACTGTGCATCAGGATCCTGCCAGATGTGAATGGGGTTTCACTGTGCATCATGATCCTGCCACATGTGTACGGGGTTTTCACAGTGTATCAGGCTTCTGCCAGGTGTGTATGCTGGTTTCACAGTGTATCAGGAGCCTGCCAGGTGTGTATGGGGGTTTCACAGTTTATCAGCATTCTGCCAGGTGTGCATGGGGTTTTCACAGTGTATCAGGAACCTGCCAGGTGTGTATGGGGTATTCAAAGTGTATCAAGTTCCTGTCAAGTGTGTATGGGGTTTAGACAGTGGATCAGAATCCTGCCAGGTATGTATGGGGTTTTCAAAGTGGATCAGGATCCTGCCACGTGTGTGAGGGGTTTTCACAGTGTATCAGGATCCTGCCACGTGTGTATGGGGTTTCACAGCTTATCAGGATTCTGCCAGGTGTGTATGGGGTTTTCACAGTGCATCAGGATCCTGTCAGGTGTGCATGTGGGTTTCACAGTTTATCAGGATCCTGCCATGTGTGTATGGGGTTTTCACAGTGTATCAGTATCCTGCCAGGTGTGTACGGGGTTTTCACAGTGTATCAGGGTCCTGCCAGGTGTGCATGGGGTTTTCACAGTGTATCAGGATCCTGCCAGGTGTGTATGGTGTTTTCACCGTGTATCATGGTCCTGCCAGTTGTGTATGGGCATTCACAGTGTATCAGGGTCCTGCCAGGTGTGTCTGGGGATTTCACAGTGTATCAGGATCCTGCCAGAATTGTATGGGGTTTTCTCATTGTATCAGGATCCTGCCAGGTGTGTATGGGGTTTTCACAGTGTATCAGGGTCCTGCCAGGTGTGCATGGGGTTTTCACATTGCATCAGGATCCTGCCAGATGTGTCTGGGGTTTCACAGTGTACCTAGATCCTGCCAGGTGTGTATGGAGTTCACAATGTGTCAGGATTCCGCCAGATGTGCATTGGGGTTTCACAGTGTATCAGGATCCTGCCAGTTGTGTATGGGGTTTTCACAGTGTATCAGGATCCTGCCAGGAGTGTATGGGGTTTTCACAGTGGATCAGGATCCTGCCAGGTGTGTTTGGGGGTTTCACAGTGTATAAGTATCCTGCCAGGTGTGTATGGGGTTTCACAGTGGATCAGGATCCTGCCAGGTTTCTATGGGGTTTCACAGTGTATCAGTGTCCTGCCAGATGTGTATGGGGTTTTCACAGTGTATCAGAAACCAGCCAGGTGTGTATGGGGTTTTCACAGTGTATCAGGGTCCAGCCAGGTGTGTATGGGGTTTCACATTGTATCAGTATCCTGCCAGGTGTGTATGGGGTTTTCACAGCATATCAGGATCCTGCCAGGTGTGTATGGGGTTAACACAGAGTATCAGGATCCTGCCAGGTGTGTATGGGGTTTCGCTGTGGATCAGGATCCTGCCAGGTGTGTATAGGGTTTTCACAGTGTATCAGTGTCCTGCCAGGTGTGTGTGGTGTTTTCACAGTGTATCAGGATCCTGCCAGGAGTGCCAGGGGTTTTCACAGTGTATCAGGGTCCTGCCAGGTGTGTATGGGGTTTTCACAGTTTATCAGTGTCCTGCCAGGTGTGTATGGACTTTTGACAGTGGTTCAGGATCCTGCCAGGTGTGTATGGGGGTTTCACAGTTTATGAGGATCCTGCCAGGTGTGTATGGGGTTTCACAGTGTATCAGGAACCTGCCAGGTGTGTATCGGGTTTTCACAGTGTATCAGTGCCCTGCCAGTTGTGTATGGGGTTTTCACAGTGTAACGGGATACTGCCAGGTTTGTTTGGGGTTTTCAAAGTGTATCACTATCCTGTCAAGTGTGTATGGGGTTTTCACAGTGTATCAGGTTCCTGCCAGGTGTGTATGGGGCTTTCCCAGTGTATCAGGATCCTGATAGGTGTGTGTGGGGTTTTCACAGTGTATCAGGGACCTGCCAGTTGTGTGGGGTTTTCACAAGTGTATCAGGATCCTGCCAGGTGTGTATGGTGTTTTCACAGTGAATCAGGGTCCTGCCAGGTTTGTATGGGTTTTCACAGTGGATCAGGATTCTGCCAATTGTGTACGCGGATTGACAGTGTATCAGGGTCCGGCCAAAGGTGTATGGGGTTTTCACAGTGTATCAGGATCCTGCCAGCTGTGTCTGGGGTTTCACAGTGCATCAAGATCCTGCCAGGTGTGAATGGGGTTTCACAGTGTATCAGGATACTGCCAGATGTGTATGGGGGTATCACAGTGGATCAGGATCCTGCCAGTTGTGTATGGGGTTTTCACAGTGTATCAGGATCCTGTTAGGTGTGTATGGGTTTTCACAGTGGATCAGGATTCTGCCAGGTGTGCATGGGGTTTTCACAGTTTATCAGGGTCCTGCCAGGTGTGTACGGGGTTTTCACAGTTTATCAGGATCCTGCCAGGTGTGTGTGAGGTTTTCACAATGTGTCAGGATCCTGCCAGGTGTGTATGGGGTTTCACAGTGTCTCAGGATCCTGCCAGGAGTGTATGGGGTTTTTACAGTGTATCAGGATCCTGCCAGGAGTGTCTGGGGTTTTCACAGTGTATCAGTGTCCTGCCAGGTGTGTATGGGGTTTTCACAGTTTATCACTGTCCTGCCAGGTGTGTCAGGAGTTTTCACAGTGGTTCAGGATCCTGCCAGCTGTGGCTGGGGTTTTCACAGTGTATCAGGATCCTGTCAGATGTGTTTGGGGTTTCACAGCATATCAGGATGTTGCCGGGTGTGTATGGGTTTTTCACAGAGCATCAGGATCCTGCCAGATGTGTATGGGGCTTCACAGTGTATCAGGTTCCTGCCACGTGTGTATGGGGTTTTCACAGTGCATCGGGATCCTGCCAGATGTGTATGGGGATTTCACATTGCATCTGCATCCTTCCAGGTGTGCATGTGGTTTCACAGTGTTTCAGGATCGTTCCAGGTGTGTATGGGGTTTTCATAGTGTAACAGGATCCTGCCAGGTGTGTATGCGGTTTTCACAGTGTATCAGGGTCCTGCCAGGTGTGCATGGGGATTTCACAGTGCATCAGGCTCCTGCCAGGTGTGTTTCGGGATTTGCAGTGTATCAGTGTCCTGCCAGGTGTGTATGGGGTTTCACAGTGGATCATGATCCTGCCAGGTGTGCATGTGGTTTTCACAGTGTATCAGGATCCTGCCAGGTGTGTCCGGCGTTTCACAGTGATTCAGGCTCCTGCCTGGAGTGCATGGGGTTTTCACAGTGTATCAGGATCCTGCCAGGTGTGTATGGGGTTTCAAAGTGTATCAGGACACAGACAGGTGTGTACGGGGTTTTCACAGTGTATCATGGTCCTGCCAGGTGTGTATGGGGTTTCACAGTGTATCAGGATCCTGCCAGGTGTGCATGGGGTTTTCACAGTGTATCAGGTTCCTGCCAGGTGTGTATGGGGTTTTCACAGTATATCAGGATCCTCCCAGGTGTGTATGAGGGTTTCACAGTGCATCAGGATCCTGCCAGGTGTGTATGGGGTTTTCACAGTGTATCAGGCTCCTGCCATGTGTGTATGCGTTTTTCACAGTGTAACAAAATCCTGCCAGGTTTGAATGGGGTTTTCACAGTATATCAAGGTTTTGCCAGGTGTGTATGGGGTTTTCACAGTGTATCAGGATCCTGCCAGGTGTGTATGGGGTTTTCACAGTGTATCAGGGTCCTGCCAGGTGTCTATGCTTTTTTCACAGTGTATCAGGATCCTGCCAGGTGTGAATGGGGTTGTCAGAGTGTATCAGGATCCTCCCAGGTGTGTATGAGGTTCTCACAGTGTATCTTGGTCCCGCCAGGTGTGTATGGGATTTTCACAGTGTATCAGTGCCCTGCCAGGTGTTTATGGTGTTTTCACAGTGTATCGGGATCCTGCCAGGTGTGTATGGGGTTTCACAGTGTATCAGGGTCCTGCCAGGTGTGTATGGGGTTTTCACAGTGTATCAGGACCCTGCCAGGTATGTATGGGGTTTTCACAGTGTCTCAGGGTCCTGTCAGGTGTGTGTGGGGTTTTCACAAGTGTATCAGTATCCTGCCAGGTGTGTATGGGGTTTTCACTGTGTATCAGGGTCCTGCCAGGTGTGTATGTTGTTTTCACTGTGTATCGGGATCCTGCCTGGTGTGTATGCGGTTTCACAGTGTATGAGGGTCCTTACAGGTGTGTATGGGGTTTTCACAGTGTATCAGGATCATGCCTGGTGTGTACGGGGTTTCACAATGTATCAGGGTCCTGCCAGGTGTGCATGGGGATTTCACAGTGCATCAGCTTCCTGCCAGGTGTGTTTCGGGCTTTGCAGTGTATCAGTGTCCTGCCAGGTGTGTATGGGGTTTCACAGTGGATCATGATCCTGCCAGGTGTGCATGTGGTTTTCACAGTGTATCAGGATCCTGCCAGGTGTGTACGGCGTTTCACAGTGGATCAGGCTCCTGCCTGGAGTGCATGGGGTTTTCACAGTGTATCAGGATCCTGCCAGGTGTGCATGGGGTTTCAAAGAGTATCAGGACACAGACAGGTGTGTAAGGGGTTTTCACAGTGTATCATGGTCCTGCCAGGTGTGTATGGGGTTTCACAGTGTATCAGGATCCTGCCAGGTGTGTATGGGGTTTTCACAGTGTATCAGGGTCCTGCCAGGTGTGTATGGGGTTTTCACAGTGTATCAGGATCCTCCCAGGTGTGTATGAGGGTTTCACAGTGCATCAGGATTCTGCCAGGGATGTATGGGGTTTTCACAGTGTATCAGGCTCCTGCCATGTGTGTATGCGTTTTTCACAGTGTAACAAAATCCTGCCAGGTTTGAATGGGGTGTTCACAGTATATCAGTGTACTGCCAGGTGTGTATGGGGTTTTCAATGTGTATCAGGATCCTGCCAAGTGTGTATGGGGTTTTCACAGTGTATCAGGGTCCTGCCAGGTTTCTATGCGGTTTTCACAGTGTATCAGGATCCTGCCAGGTGTGAATGGGGTTGTCAGAGTATATCAGGATCCTCCCAGGTGTGTATGAGGTTCTCACAGTGTATCAGGGTCCCGCCAGGTGTGTATGGGGTTTTCACAGTGTATCAGTGCCCTGCCAGGTGTTTATGGTGTTTTCACAGTGTATCGGGATCCTGCCAGGTGTGTATGGGGTTTCACAGTGTATCAGGGCCCTGCCAGGTGTGTATGGGGTTTTCACAGTGTCTCAGGACCCTGCCAGGTATGTATGGGGTTTTCACAGTGTCTCAGGGTCCTGCCAGGTGTGTGTGGGGTTTTCACATGTGTATCAGTATCCTGCCAGGTGTGTATGGGGTTTTCACAGTGTATCAGTGTCCTGCCAGGTGTGTATGGTGTTTTCACTGTGTATCGGGATCCTGCATGGTGTGTATGGGGTTTCACAGTGTATCAGGGTCCTTACAGGTGTGTATGGGGTTTTCACAGTGTATCAGGATCATGCCTGGTGTGTACGGGGTTTCACAATGTATCACGGTCCTGCCAGGTGTGTATGGGGTTTTCACAGTGTATCAGGATCCTGCCAGGTGTGTATGGGGATTCACAGAGTATCAGGGTCTTGCCAGGTGTGTATGGGGTTTTCACAGTGTATCAGGATCCTGCCAGGTGTGTAAGGGGATTCACAGTGTATCAGGATCCTGCCAGGTGCATAAGGGGATTCAAAGTGTATCAGAGTCCTGCCAGGTGTGTATGGGGTTTTCACAGTGTATCAGTATCCTGCCAGGTTTGTATGGGGTTTCACAGTGTATCAAGATCCTGCCAGGTGTGTATGGGGGTTTCACAGTGGATCAGGATCCTGCCAGGTGCATATGGGGATTTTACAGTGTATCAGGGCCCTGCAAGTTGTGTATGGGGTTTTCACAGTGCATCAGGATCCTGCCACATGTGTCTGGGGTTTCACAGTGTATCAGGATCCTGCCAGGTGTGTATTGGGTTTCACAGTGTATCAGGATCCAGCCAGATGTGTATGGGGGTTTCACAGTGGATCAGGATCCTGCCAGTTGAGTATGGGGTTTTCACAGTGTATCAGGATGCTGCCAGGTGTGTATGTGGTTTCACAGTGGATCAGGATACTGCCAGGTGCGTATGGTTTTCACACTGGATCAGGATCCTGCCAGGAGTGTATGGGGTTTTCACAGTGTATCAGGGTCCTGCCAGGTGTGTATGGGGTTTTCACAGTATATCAGGTTCCTGCCAGGAGGGTATGGGGTTTTCACAGTGTATCAGGGTCCTGCCAGGTTTGTATGGGGTTTTCACAGTGTATCGGTTTCCTGCCAGGAGGGTATGGGGTTTTCACAGTGTATCAGGGTCCTGCCAGTTTTTAATTGGGTTTTCAGAGTGTATCAGAATCCTGCCAGGTGTTTATGGAGTTTTCACAGTGGATCAGGATCCTGCCAGGTGTGTATGGGGGTTTCACAGTGTATCAGGATCCTGCCACGTGTGTATGGGGTTTCACAGTGCATCAGGATTCTGCCAGGTGTGTATGGGGTTTCACAGTGTATCAGGATCCTGCCAGATGTGAATGGGGTTTGACTGTGCATCAGGATCCTGCCAGATGTGATTGGGGTTTCACTGTGCATCAGCAAATTGCCAGGTTTGTGCGGGGTTTTCACAGTGTATCAGTATCCTGCCAGGTGTGTATGGGTTTTCACAGTATATCAGGATCCTGCCAGGTGTGTATGGTGTTTTCAGAGTTTATCAGGATACTGCCAGGTGTGTATGGGGGTTTCACAGTTTATCAGCATCCTGCCAGGTGTGTATGGGTGTTTCACAGTTTATCAGCATCCTGCCAGGTGTGCATGCGGTTTGCAAAGTGGATCAGGATCCTGCCAGGTGTGTATGGGGTTTTCACAGTGGATCAGTATCCGGCAAGGTGTGTATGGGGTTTTCACAGTGGATCAGGGTCCTGCCAGGTGTGTATGGGGTTTCCACAGTGTATCAGGATGCTGCCACGTGTGTATGGGGTTTCACAGTTTATTAGGTTCCTGCCACGAGTGTATGGGGTTTTCACAGTGTATCATGATCCAGCCAGGTGTGTATGTTGGTTTCACAGTGTATCAGAATCCTGCCAGGTGTGTATGTGGGTTTCACTGTTTATCAGGATCCTGCCTGGTCTGTATGGGGTTTCACAGTGGATCAGGATCCTGCCACGTGTGTGTGGGGTCTTCACAGTGTATCAGGATCCTTCCTGATGTGCATGGGGGTTTCACACTTCATCAGGATCCTGCCACGTGTGTATGGGGTTTTCACAGTGTACCAGGATCCTGCCAGGTGTGTTTGGGCGTTTCACAATTTATCAGAATCCTGCCAGATGTGTATGGGGTTTCACAGTGTATCAGGATCCTGCCAGGTGTGCATCGGCTTTTCACAGCATATCCGGATCCTGCCAGGTGTGTATGGTGTTTTCACAGTGTATCAGTGTCCTGCCAGGTCTGTATGGGGTTTTCACAGTGTAACATTATCCTGCCATTTGTGAATGGGCTTTTCACAGTGCATCAGGGTCCTGCCAGGTGTGTATGGGGTATTCACAGTGTATCAGGATCCTGCCAGGTGTGTATGGGGTTTTCACAGTGTATCAGGGCCCTGCCAATTGTGTATGGGGTTTTCTCAGTGTATCAGGCTCCTGCCAGGTGTGTATGGCGTTTTCAAAGTGTAGCAGTATCCTTCCAGTTGTGTATGGGGTTTTCACAGTGTATCAGGTTCCTGGCAGGTGTGTATGGGGTGTTCCCGGTGTATCAGGATCCTGACAGGTGTGCATGGGGTTTCACAGTGTATCTGTTTCCTGACAGGTGTGTATGGGGTTTTCACAAGTGTATCAGGATCCTGCCAGCTGTGTATGGTGTTTTCACAGTATATCAAGGTCCTGCCAGGTTTGTATGGGGTTTTCACAGTGTATCAGTATTCTGCCAGGAGTGTACGCGGTATTCACAGTGTATCAGGATCCTGCCAGATGTGTCTGGGGTTTCACAGTGAATCAAGATCCTGCCACGTGTGTATGTGGTTTTTCAGTGTCTCAGGATACGGCCAGATGTGTATGGGGGTTTCACAGTGTATCAGGATCCTGCCAGTTGTGTATGGGGTTTTCACAGTGTATCAGGATCCTACCAGGTGTATATGTGTTTTCACAGTGGATCAGGATTCTGCCTGGTGTGCTTGGGGTTTTTACAGTTTATCAGGGTCCTGCCAGGTGTGTATGGGGTTTTCACAGAGCATCAGGATCCTGCCAGATGTGTATGGGGTTTCACAGTGTATCAGGATCCTGCCACGTGTGTATGGAGTTTTCACAGTGTATCAGGGCCCTGCAAGGTGTGTATGGGGTTTTCACAGTGTATCAGGATCCTGCGAGGTGTGTATGGGCTTTCACAGTGTATCAGGATCCTGCCAGATATGTATGGGGGTTTCATAGTGGATCAGGATCCTGCCAGGTGTGTATGGGGTTTTCTCAGTGTATCAGGATGCTACCAGTTGTGTATGAGGGTTTCACAGTGCTTCAGGATCCTGCCAGGTGTGTATGGGGTTTTCACAGTGTATCAGGGTCCTGCCAGGTGTGTATGCGTTTTTCACAGTGTAACAAATCCTGCCAGGTTTGAATGGGGTTTTCACAGTATATCAGGGTACTGCCAGGTGTGTATGGGGTTTTCACAGTGTATCAGGATCCTGCCAGGTGTGTATGGGGTTTTCACAGTGTATCAGTGCCCTGCCACGTGTTTATGGTGTTTGCACAGTGTATCGGGATCCTGCCAGGTGTGTATGTGGTTTCACAGTGTATCAGGGTCCTTCCAGGTGTGTATGGGGTTTTCACAGTGTATCAGGACCCTGCCAGGTGTGTATGGGGTTTTCACAGTGTCTCAGGGTCCTGCCAGGTGTGTATGGTGTTTTCACGGTGTACCGGAATCCTGCCTGGTGTGTATGCGGTTTCACAGTGTATCAGGGTCCTTACAGGTGTGTATGGGGTTTTCACAGTGTACCAGGATCATGCCTGGTGTGTACGGGGTTTCACAATGTATCAGGGTCCTGCCAGGTGTGTATGGGCTTTTCACAGTGTATCAGGATCCTGCCAGGTGTGTATTGGGATTCACATTGTATCAGGATCCTGCCAGGTGTGTAAGGGGATTCACAGTGTATCAGGATCCTGCCAGGTGCGTAAGGGGATTCAAAGTGTATCAGAGTCCTGCCAGCTGTGTATGGGGTTTTCACAGTATATCAGTATCCTGCCAGGTGTTTACGGGGTTTCACAGTGTATCAAGATCCTGCCAGGTGTGTATGGGGGTTTCACAGTGGATCAGGATCCTGCCAGGTGCATCTAGGGATTGCACAGTGTATCAGGGCCCTGCAAGTTGTGTATGGGGTTTTCACAGTGCATCAGGATCCTGCCAGATGTGTCTGGGGTTTCACAGTGTATCAGGATCCTGCCAGGTGTGTATGGGGTTTCACAGTGTATCATGATCCTGCCAGATGTGTATGGGGGTTTCACAGTGGATCAGGATCCTGCCAGTTGAGTATGGGGTTTTCACAGTGTATCAGGATGCTGCCAGGTGTGTATGTGGTTTCACAGTGGATCAGGATACTGCCAGGTGTGTATGGGGTTTCACACTGGATCAGGATCCTGCTAGGAGTGTATGGGGTTTTCACAGTGTATCAGGGTCCTGCCAGGTGTGTATGGGGTTTTCACAGTGTATCAGGTTCCTACCAGGAGTGTATGGGGTTTTCACAGTGTATCAGGTTCCTGCCAGGAGGGTATGGGATTTTCACAGTGTATCAGGATCCTGCCAGTTGTGAATTGGGTTTTCAGAGTGTATCAGAATTCTGCCAGGTGTGTATGGAGTTTTCACAGTGGATCAGGATCCTGCCAGGTGTGTATGGGGGTTTCACAGTGTATCAGGATCCTGCCACGTGTGTATGGGGTTTCACGGTGCATCAGGATTCTGCCAGGTCTGTATGGGGATTCACAGTGTATCAGGATCCTGCCAGGTGTGTATCGGGTTTCACAGTGTATCAGGATCCTGCCAGATGTGAATGGGGTTTCACTGTGCATCAGTATCCTGCCAGGTGTGTATGGGTTTTCACAGCATATCAGGATCCTGCCAGGTGTGTATGGTGTTTTCAGAGTTTATCAGGATACTGCCAGGTGTGTATGTGGTTTTCACAGTCTATCAGGATCCTGCCAGGTGTGTATGGGGTTTCACAGTCTATCAGGATCCTGCCAGGTGTGCATGGGGGTTTCACAGTGTATCAGGATCCTGCCAGTTGTGTATGGGGATTTCACAGTGTATCAGGGTCCTGCCAGGTGTGTATGGGTTTTTCACACTGTAACAGGATCCTGCCAGGTGTGAATGGGGTTTTCACAGTGTATCAGTGTCCTGCCAGGTGTGCATGGGGTTATCACAGTGTATCAGGATCCTGCCAGGTGTGTATGGGGTTTTCACAGTGTATCAGAGTCCTGCCAGTATTGACTGGGGTTTTCACAGTGTATCAGGATCCTGCCAGGTGTGAATTGGGTTTTCAGAGTGTATCAGGATCCTGCTGTGTGTGTGGGCTTTACACAGTGTATCAAGGTCCCGCCAGGTGTGTATGGGGTTTTCCCAGTGTTTCAGGATCCTGCCAGGTGTGTATGGGATTTTCACAGTGTATCAGGGTCCTGTCAGGTGTGTATGGGGTTTTCAAAAGTGTATCAGGATCCTGCCAGGTGTGTATGGGGTTTTCACAGTGTATCAGTGTCCTGTCAGGTGTTTATGGTGTTTTCACAGTGTATCGGGATCCTGCCAGGTGTGTATGGGGTTTCACAGTGTATCAGGGTCCTGCCAGGTGTGCATGGGGTTTTCACAGTGTATCAGGATCCTGCCAGGTGTGTATGGGGTTTTCACAGTGTATCAGGGTCCTGACAGGTGTGTTTGGGGTTTTCACAGTGTATCAGGATCCTGCCAGGTGCGTATGGGGTTTCACAGTGTATCAGATTCCTGCCAGGTGTGTATGGGGTTTTCACAGTGTATCAGGCTCCTGCCAGGTGTGTATGGGGTTTCACAGTGTATCAAGATCCTGCCAGGTGTGTATGGGGGTTTCACAGTGGATCAGGATCCTGCCAGGTGCATATGGGGTTTTCACAGTGTATTAGGGTCCTGCCAGGTGTGTTTGGGGTTTTCTCAGTGCATCAGGATCCTGCCAGATGTGTCTGGGGTTTCACAGTGTATCAGGATCCTGCCAGGTGTGTATGGGGTTTCACAGTGTATCAGGATCCTGCCAGATGTGTTGTGGGTGTTTCACAGTGGATCAGGATCCTGCCAGTTGTGTATGGGGTTTTCACAGTGTATCAGGATCCTGCCAGGTGTGTCTGGGGTTTCACAGTGGATCAGGATACTGCCAGGTGTGTATGGGGTTTCACAGTGTATCAGTGTCCTGCCAGGTGTGTATGGGGTTTTCACAGTGTATCAGGTTCCTGCCAGGAGGGTATGAGGTTTTCACAGTGTATCAGGGTCCTGCCAGGTGTGTATGGGGTTTTCACTGTTTATCAGCGTCCAGATAGTTGTGTATGGCGTTTTCACAGTGCATCAGGATCCTGCCAGGTGTGCATGGGGGTTTCACAGTGTATCAGGGTCCTGGCAGGTGTGTATGGTGTTTTCACAGTGTATCGGCATCCTGCCAAGTGTGTATGGGGTTTCACAGTGTCTCAGGGTCCTGCCAGGTGATTATTGGGTTTTCGCAGTGTATCAGGCTCCTGCCAGGTGTGGACGGGGATTCACAGTGTATCACTGTCCTGCCAGGTGTGTGTGGGGTTTTGACAGTGTGTCAGGATCCTGCCAGGTGTGTATGGGTTTTCACAGTATATCAGGATCCTGCCAGGTGTGTATGGGGTTTTCAGAGTTTATCAGGATCCTGCCAGGTGTGTATGGGGGTTTCACAGTTTATCAGCATCCTGCCATGTGTGTATGGGGTTTTAACATTGCATCAGGATCCTTCCAGATGTGTATGGGGGTTGCACAGTGTATCAGAATCCTGCCAGGTGTGTATGGGGTTTTCACAGTGGATCAGGATCCTGCCAGGTGTGTATGGGGTTTTCACAGTGTATCTGGATCCTGCCAGGTATGTACGGGAATTTCACATTGCATCAGGATCCTTCCAGATGTGTTTGGGGGTTGCACAGTGTATCAGAATCCTGCCAGGAGTGTATGGGGTTTCAGAGTGTATCAGGATCCTGCTAGGTGTGTATGGGGTTTTCACAGTGTATCAGGATCCTGCCAGGTGTGTATGGGGATTTCACATTGCATCAGGATCCTTCCAGATGTGTATGGGGGTTGCACAGTGTATCAGAATCCGGCCAGGAGTGTATGGGGTTTCAGAGTGTATCAGGATCCTGCCAGATGTGTATGGGGTTTTCACAGTGGATCAGGATCCTTCCAGGAGTGTTTGGGTTTTCACAGTGTATAAGGATCCTGCCAGATGTGTATGGTGTTTCACAGTGGATCAGGATCCTGCCAGGTGTGTATGTGGTTTTCACAGTGTATCAGGGTCCTGCCAGGTGTGTATGGGGTTTCACAGTCTATCAGGATCCTGCCATGTGTGCATGGGGGTTTCACAGCGGATCAGGATCCTGCCAGTTGTGTATGGGGATTTCACAGTGTATCAGGATCCTGACAGGTGTGTATGGGGTTTTCACAGTGTATCGGGTTCCTGCCAGGTGTGTATGGGGTTTCACAGTGGATCATGATCCTGCCAGGAGTGCATGTGGTTTTCACAGTGTATCAGGATCCTGCCAGGTGTGTATGGGGTTATAACAGTGTAAAAGCTTCCTGCCAGGTGTGTCTGGGGTTTTCACAGTGTATCAGGGCCCTGCCAGGTGTGTATGGTGATTTCACAGTGTATCAGGGTCCTGCCAGGTGTGTATGTGGTTTCACAGTGGATCATGATCCTGCCAGGAGTGCATGTGGTCTTCACAGTGTATCAGTATCCTGCCAGGTGTGTATGGCGTTTCACAGTGGATCAGGATCCTGCCTGGAGTGCATGGTGTTTTCACAGTGTATCAGGATCCTGCCAGGTGTGTATGGGGTTTCACAGTGTATCAGGACACAGACCGGTGTGTATGGGGATTTCGCAGTGTATCAGTGTCCTGCCAGGTGTGTGTGGGCTTTTCACACTGCAACAGTAACCTGCCAGGTGTGAATGGGGTTTTCACAGTATATCAGGGTCCTGACAGGTGTGCATGGGGTTTTCACAGTGTATCAGGATCCTGCCAGTATTGTATGGGGTTTTCACAGTGTATCAGGTTCTTGCCAGGTGTGAATTGTGTATTTAGAGTGTATCAGGATCCTGCCAGGTGTGTATAGGCTTTACACAGTGTATCAGTGTCCCGCCAGGTGTTTATGCGGTTTTCCCAGTGTATCAGGATCCTGCCAGGTGTGTATGGGGTTTCACAGTGTATCAGGATCCTGCCAGGTGTGCATGGGGGTTTCACAGTGGATCAGGACCCTGCCAGTTGTGTATGGGGTTTTCACAGTGTATCAGGATCCTGACAGTTGTGCATGGGGTTTTCACAGTGTATCGGGTTCCGGCCAGGTATGTATGGGGTTTCACAGTGGATCATGATCCTGCCAGGAGTGCATGTGGTTTTCACAGTGTATCAGGATCCTGCCTGGTGTGTATGGGGTTATAACAGTGAAACAGGATCCTGCCAGGTGTGTCTGGGGTTTTCACAGTGTATCCGGGCCCTGCCAGGTGTGTATGGTGATTTCACAGTGCATCAGGATCCTGCCAGGAGTGTATGGGGTCTCACAGTGTTTCAGGGTCCTGCCAGGTGTGTATGGGGTTTCACAGTGGATCATGATCCTGCCAGGAGTGCATGTGGTTTTCACAGTGTATCAGGATCCTGCCAGGTGTGTATGGCGTTTCACTGTGGATCAGGATCCTGCCTGGAGTGCATGGGGTTTTCACAGTGTATCAGGATCCTGCCAGGTGTGTATGGGGTTTCACAGTGTATCAGGACACAGACAGGTGTGTACGGGGTTTTCACAGTGTATCAGGGTCCTGCCAGGTGTGTATGGGGATCCACAGTGTATCAGGATCCTGCCAGATTTGCATGGGGTTTTCACAGCGTATCAGGTTCCTGCCAGGTGTGTATGGGGTTTTCACAGTGTATCAGGATTCTACCAGGTGTGTATGAGGGTTTCACAGTGCATCAGGATCCTGCCAGGTGTGTATGGGGATTTCGCAGTGTATCAGTGTCCTGTCAGGTGTGTATGGACTTTATACACTGTAACAGGATCCTGCCAGGTATGAATGGGGTTTTCACTGTTTATCAGGATCCTGCCTGGTGTGTATGGTGTTTTCACAGTGTATCAGGATCCTGACAGGTGTGTATGTGGGTGTCACTGTTTATCAGGATCCTGCCTGGTGTGCTTGGGGTTTTCACAGTGTATCAGGATCCTGCCAGGTGAGTATGTGGGTTTCACAGTGTATCAGGATCCTGCCAGTGTGTATGTGGGTTTCGCAGTTTATCAGGATCCTGCCTGGTCTGTATGGGGTTTCACAGTGGATCAGGATCCTGCCACGTGTGTGTGGGGATTTCACAGTGTATCAGGATCCTGCCAGGTGTGTATGGGGATTTCACATTGCATCAGGATCCTTCCAGATGTGTATGTGGGTTGCACAGTGTATCAGAATCCGGCCAGGAGTATATGGGGTTTCAGAGTGTATCAGGATCGTGCCAGATGTGTATGGGGTTTTCACAGTGGATCAGGATCCTTCCAGGAGTGTTTGGGTTTTCACAGTGTATCATGAACCTGCCAGATGTGTATGGGGTTTCACAGTGGATCAGGATCCTGCCAGGTGTGTATGTGGTTTTCACAGTGTATCAGGATCCTGCCAGGTGTGTATGTGGTTTCACAGTCTATCAGGATCCTGCCAGGTGTGCATGGGGGTTTCACAGCGGATCAGGATCCTGCCAGTTGTGTATGGGGTTTTCACAGTGTATCAGGATCCTGACAGGTGTGTATGGGGTTTTCACAGTGTATCGGGTTCCTGCCAGGTGTGTATGGGGTTTCACAGTGGATCATGATCCTGCCAGGAGTGCATGTGGTTTTCAGAGTGTATCAGGATCCTGCCAGGTGTGTATGGGGTTATAACAGTGTAAAAGGTTCCTGCCAGGTGTGTATGGGGTTTTCACAGTGAATCAGGGCCCTGCCAGGTGTGTATGGTGATTTTACAGTGTATCAGGATCCTGCCAGGTGTGTATGGGGATTTCACATTGCATCAGGATCCTTCCAGATGTGTATGTGGGTTGCACAGTGTATCAGAATCCGGCCAGGAGTGTATGGGGTTTCAGAGTGTATCAGGATCGTGCCAGATGTGTATGGGGTTTTCACAGTGGATCAGGATCCTTCCAGGAGTGTTTGGGTTTTCACAGTGTATCATGAACCTGCCAGATGTGTATGGGGTTTCACAGTGGATCAGGATCCTGCCAGGTGTGTATGTGGTTTTCACAGTGTATCAGGATCCTGCCAGGTGTGTATGTGGTTTCACAGTCTATCAGGATCCTGCCAGGTGTGCATGGGGGTTTCACAGCGGATCAGGATCCTGCCAGTTGTGTATGGGGTTTTCACAGTGTATCAGGATCCTGACAGGTGTGTATGGGGTTTTCACAGTGTATCGGGTTCCTGCCAGGTGTGTATGGGGTTTCACAGTGGATCATGATCCTGCCAGGAGTGCATGTGGTTTTCAGAGTGTATCAGGATCCTGCCAGGTGTGTATGGGGTTATAACAGTGTAAAAGGTTCCTGCCAGGTGTGTATGGGGTTTTCACAGTGGATCAGGGCCCTGCCAGGTGTGTATGGTGATTTTACAGTGTATCAGGATCCTGCCAGGTGTGTATGGGGTTTTCACAGTGTATCAGGATCCTGACAGTTGTGCATGGGGTTTTCACAGTGTATCGGGTTCCGGCCAGGTATGTATGGGGTTTCACAGTGGATCATGATCCTGCCAGGAGTGCATGTGGTTTTCACAGTGTATCAGGATCCTGCCTGGTGTGTATGGGGTTATAACAGTGTAACAGGATCCTGCCAGGTGTGTCTGGGGTTTTCACAGTGTATCCGTTCCCTGCCAGGTGTGTATGGTGATTTCACAGTGCATCAGGATCCTGCCAGGAGTGTATGGGGTCTCACAGTGTTTCAGGGTCCTGCCAGGTGTGTATGGGGTTTCACAGTGGATCATGATCCTGCCAGGAGTGCATGTGGTTTTCACAGTGTATCAGGATCCTGCCAGGTGTGTATGGGGTTTTCACAGTGTAACAGGATCCTGCCAGGTGTGCATGGGGTTTTCACAGTGTATCAGGGCCCTGCCACGTGTGTATGGTGATTTCATAGTGGATCATGATCCTGCCAGGAGTGCATGTGGTTTTCACAGTGTATCAGGATCCTGCCAGGTGTGTATGTGGTTTCACAGTCTATCAGGATCCTGCCAGGTGTGCATGGGGGTTTCACAGCGGATCAGGATCCTGCCAGTTGTGTATGGGGTTTTCACAGTGTATCAGGCTCCTGACAGGTGTGTATGGGGTTTTCACAGTGTATCGGGTTCCTGCCAGGTGTGTATGGGGTTATAACAGTGTAAAAGGTTCCTGCCAGGTGTGTATGGGGTTTTCACAGTGAATCAGGGCCCTGCCAGGTGTGTATGGTGATTTCACAGTGTATCAGGGTCCTGCCAGGTGTGTATGGGGTTTTCACAGTGGATCATGATCCTGCCAGGAGTGCATGTGGTTTTCACCGTGTATCAGGATCCTGCCAGGTGTGTATGGCGTTTCACTGTGGATCAGGATCCTGCCTGGAGTGCATGTGGTTTTCACAGTGTATCAGGATCCTGCCAGGTGTGTATGGGGTTTCACAGTGTATCAGGACACAGACAGGTGTGTACGGGGTTTTCACAGTGTATCAGGGTCCTGCCAGGTGTGTATGGGGTTTTCACAGTGTATCAGGATTCTACCAGGTGTGTATGAGGGTTTCACAGTGCATCAGGATCCTGCCAGGTGTGTATGGGGATTTCGCAGTGTATCAGTGTCCTGTCAGGTGTGTATGGGCTTTCCACACTGTAACAGGATCCTGCCAGGTATGAATGGGGTTTTCACTGTTTATCAGGATCCTGCCTGGTGTGTATGGTGTTTTCACAGTGTATCAGGATCCTGACAGGTGTGTATGTGGGTGTCACTGTTTATCAGGATCCTGCCTGGTGTGCTTGGGGTTTTCACAGTGTATCAGGATCCTGCCAGGTGAGTATGTGGGTTTCACAGTGTATCAGGATCCTGCCAGGTGTGTATGTGGGTTTCGCAGTTTATCAGGATCCTGCCTGGTCTGTATGGGGTTTCACAGTGGATCAGGATCCTGCCACGTGTGTGTGGGGATTTCACAGTGTATCAGGATCCTGCCAGGTGTGTATGGGGATTTCACATTGCATCAGGATCCTTTCAGATGTGTATGGGGGTTGCACAGTGTATCAGAATCCGGTCAGGAGTGTATGGGGTTTCAGAGTGTATCAGGATCGTGCCAGATGTGTATGGGGTTTTCACAGTGGATCAGGATCCTTCCAGGAGTGTTTGGGTTTTCACAGTGTATCATGAACCTGCCAGATGTGTATGGGGTTTCACAGTGGATCAGGATCCTGCCAGGTGTGTATGTGGTTTTCACAGTGTATCAGGATCCTGCCAGGTGTGTATGTGGTTTCACAGTCTATCAGGATCCTGCCAGGTGTGCATGGGGGTTTCACAGCGGATCAGGATCCTGCCAGTTGTGTATGGGGTTTTCACAGTGTATCATGAACCTGCCAGATGTGTATGGGGTTTCACAGTGGATCAGGATCCTGCCAGGTGTGTATGTGGTTTTCACAGTGTATCAGGATCTTGCCAGGTGTGTATGGGGTTTCACAGTCTATCAGGATCCTGCCAGGTGTGCATGGGGGTTTCACAGCGGATCAGGATCCTGCCAGTTGTGAATGGGGTTTTCACAGTGTATCAGGATCCTGACAGGTGTGTATGGGGTTTTCACAGTGTATCGGGTTCCTGCCAGGTGTGTATGGGGTTTCACAGTGGATCATGATCCTGCCAGGAGTGCATGTGGTTTTCACAGTGTATCAGGATCCTGCCAGGTGTGTATGGGGTTATAACAGTGTAAAAGGTTCCTGCCAGGTGTGTATGGGGTTTTCACAGTGAATCAGTGCCCTGCCAGGTGTGTATGGTGATTTCACAGTGTATCAGGGTCCTGCCAGGTGTGTATGGGGTTTTCACAGTGTATCAGGATCCTGACAGTTGTGCATGGGGTTTTCACAGTGTATCGGGTTCCGGCCAGGTATGTATGGGGTTTCACAGTGGATCATGATCCTGCCAGGAGTGCATGTGGTTTTCACAGTGTATCAGGATCCTGCCTGGTGTGTATGGGGTTATAACAGTGTAACAGGATCCTGCCAGGTGTGTCTGGGGTTTTCACAGTGTATCCGGGCCCTGCCAGGTGTGTATGGTGATTTCACAGTGCATCAGGATCCTGCCAGGAGTGTATGGGGTCTCACAGTGTTTCAGGGTCCTTCCAGGTGTGTATGGGGTTTCACAGTGGATCATGATCCTGCCAGGAGTGCATGTGGTTTTCACAGTGTATCAGGATCCTGCCAGGTGTGTATGGGGTTTTCACAGTGTAACAGGATCCTGCCAGGAGTGCATGGGGTTTTCACAGTGTATCAGGGCCCTGCCACGTGTGTATGGTAATTTCATAGTGGATCATGATCCTGCCAGGAGTGCATGTGGTTTTCACAGTGTATCAGGATCCTGCCAGGTGTGTATGGCGTTTCACTGTGGATCAGGATCCTGCCTGGAGTGCATGGGGTTTTCACAGTGTATCAGGATCCTGCCAGGTGTGTATGGGGTTTCACAGTGTATCAGGACACAGACAGGTGTGTACGGGGTTTTCACAGTGTATCAGGGTCCTGCCAGGTGTGTATGGGGTTCCACAGTGTATCAGGATCCTGCCAGATTTGCATGGGGTTTTCACAGCGTATCAGGTTCCTGCCAGGTGTGTATGGGGTTTTCACAGTGTATCAGGATTCTACCAGGTGTGTATGAGGGTTTCACAGTGCATCAGGATCCTGCCAGGTGTGTATGGGGATTTCGCAGTGTATCAGTGTCCTGTCAGGTGTGTATGGGCTTTCCACACTGTAACAGGATCCTGCCAGGTATGAATGGGGTTTTCACTGTTTATCAGGATCCTGCCTGGTGTGTATGGTGTTTTCACAGTGTATCAGGATCCTGACAGGTGTGTATGTGGGTGTCACTGTTTATCAGGATCCTGCCTGGTGTGCTTGGGGTTTTCACAGTGTATCA
Source organism: Heterodontus francisci (assembly GCF_036365525.1). Lineage (NCBI taxonomy): Eukaryota > Metazoa > Chordata > Chondrichthyes > Heterodontiformes > Heterodontidae > Heterodontus > Heterodontus francisci. The sequence goes on from NW_027140919.1 coordinate 4,161,472, forward strand.
GGATCCTGCCAGGTGAGTATGTGGGTTTCACAGTGTATCAGGATCCTGCCAGGTGTGTATGTGGGTTTCGCAGTTTATCAGGATCCTGCCTGGTCTGTATGGGGTTTCACAGTGGATCAGGATCCTGCCACGTGTGTGTGGGGATTTCACAGTGTATCAGGATCCTGCCAGGTGTGTATGGGGATTTCACATTGCATCAGGATCCTTTCAGATGTGTTTGGGGGTTGCACAGTGTATCAGAATCCGGTCAGGAGTGTATGGGGTTTCAGAGTGTATCAGGATCGTGCCAGATGTGTATGGGGTTTTCACAGTGGATCAGGATCCTTCCAGGAGTGTTTGGGTTTTCACAGTGTATCATGAACCTGCCAGATGTGTATGGGGTTTCACAGTGGATCAGGATCCTGCCAGGTGTGTATGTGGTTTTCACAGTGTATCAGGATCCTGCCAGGTGTGTATGTGGTTTCACAGTCTATCAGGATCCTGCCAGGTGTGCATGAGGGTTTAACAGCGGATCAGGATCCTGCCAGTTGTGTATGGGGTTTTCACAGTGTATCAGGATCCTGACAGGTGTGTATGCGGTTTTCACAGTGTATCGGGTTCCTGCCAGGTGTGTATGGGGTTATAACAGTGTAAAAGGTTCCTGCCAGGTGTGTATGGGGTTTTCACAGTGAATCAGGGCCCTGCCAGGTGTGTATGGTGATTTCACAGTGTATCAGGGTCCTGCCAGGTGTGTATGGGGTTTCACAGTGGATCATGATCCTGCCAGGAGTGCATGTGGTTTTCACAGTGTATCAGGATCCTGCCAGGTGTGTATGGCGTTTCACTGTGGATCAGGATCCTGCCTGGAGTGCATGGGGTTTTCACAGTGTATCAGGATCCTGCCAGGTGTGTATGGGGTTTCACAGTGTATCAGGACACAGACAGGTGTGTACGGGGTTTTCACAGTGTGTCAGGGTCCTGCCAGCTGTGTATGGGGTTCCACAGTGTATCAGGATCCTGCCAGATTTGCATGGGGTTTTCACAGCGTATCAGGTTCCTGCCAGGTGTGTATGGGGTTTTCACAGTGTATCAGGATTCTACCAGGTGTGTATGAGGGTTTCACAGTGCATCAGGATCCTGCCAGGTGTGTATGGGGATTTCGCAGTGTATCAGTGTCCTGTCAGGTGTGTATGGGCTTTACACACTGTAACAGAATCCTGCCAGGTATGAATGGGGTTTTCACTGTTTATCAGGATCCTGCCTGGTGTGTATGGTGTTTTCACAGTGTATCAGGATCCTGCCAGGTGAGTATGTGGGTTTCACAGTGTATCAGGATCCTGCCAGGTGTGGATGTGGGTTTCGCAGTTTATCAGGATCCTGCCTGGTCTGTATGGGGTTTCACAGTGGATCAGGATCCTGCCACGTGTGTGTGGGGATTTCACAGTGTATCAGGGTCCTGCCAGGTGTGTATGGGGATTTCACATTGCATCAGGATCCTTCCAGATGTGTATGGGGGTTGCACAGTGTATCAGAATCCGGCCAGGAGTGTATGGGGTTTCAGAGTGTATCAGGATCCTGCCAGATGTGTATGGGGGTTTCACAGTGGATCAGGATCCTTCCAGGAGTGTTTGGGTTTTCACAGTGTATCATGAACCTGCCAGATGTGTATGGGGTTTCACAGTGGATCAGGATCCTGCCAGGTGTGTATGTGGTTTTTACAGTGTATCAGGATCCTGCCAGGTGTGTATGGGGTTTCACAGTGTATCAGGATCCTGACAGGTGTGTATGTGGGTGTCACTGTTTATCAGGATCCTGCCTGGTGTGCTTGGGGTTTTCACAGTGTATCAGGATCCTGCCAGGTGAGTATGTGGGTTTCACAGTGTATCAGGATCCTGCCAGGTGTGTATGTGGGTTTCGCAGTTTATCAGGATCCTGCCTGGTCTGTATGGGGTTTCACAGTGGATCAGGATCCTGCCACGTGTGTGTGGGGATTTCACAGTGTATCAGGATCCTGCCAGGTGTGTATGGGGATTTCACATTGCATCAGGATCCTTTCAGATGTGTATGGGGGTTGCACAGTGTATCAGAATCCGGTCAGGAGTGTATGGGGTTTCAGAGTGTATCAGGATCGTGCCAGATGTGTATGGGGTTTTCACAGTGGATCAGGATCCTTCCAGGAGTGTTTGGGTTTTCACAGTGTATCATGAACCTGCCAGATGTGTATGGGGTTTCACAGTGGATCAGGATCCTGCCAGGTGTGTATGTGGGTTTCACAGTCTATCAGGATCCTGCCAGGTGTGCATGGGGGTTTCACAGCGGATCAGGATCCTGCCAGTTGTGTATGGGGTTTTCACAGTGTATCATGAACCTGCCAGATGTGTATGGGGTTTCACAGTGGATCAGGATCCTGCCAGGTGTGTATGTGGTTTTCACAGTGTATCAGGATCCTGCCAGGTGTGTATGGGGTTTCACAGTCTATCAGGATCCTGCCAGGTGTGCATGGGCGTTTCACAGCGGATCAGGTTCCTGCCAGTTGTGTATGGGGTTTTCACAGTGTATCAGGATCCTGACAGGTGTGTATGGGGTTTTCACAGTGTATCGGGTTCCTGCCAGGTGTGTATGGGGTTTCACAGTGGATCATGATCCTGCCAGGAGTGCATGTGGTTTTCACAGTGTATCAAGATCCTGCCAGGTGTGTATGGGGTTATAACAGTGTAAAAGGTTCCTGCCAGGTGTGTATGGGGTTTTCACAGTGAATCAGTGCCCTGCCAGGTGTGTATGGTGATTTCACAGTGTATCAGGGTCCTGCCAGGTGTGTATGGGGTTTCACAGTGTATCAGGATCCTGACAGTTGTGCATGGGGTTTTCACAGTGTATCGGGTTCCGGCCAGGTATGTATGAGGTTTCACAGTGGATCATGATCCTGCCAGGAGTGCATGTGGTTTTCACAGTGTATCAGGATCCTGCCTGGTGTGTATGGGGTTATAACAGAGTAACAGGATCCTGCCAGGTGTGTCTGGGGTTTTCACAGTGTATCCGGGCCCTGCCAGGTGTGTATGGTGATTTCACAGTGCATCAGGATCCTGCCAGGAGTGTATGGGGTCTCACAGTGTTTCAGGGTCCTGCCAGGTGTGTATGGGGTTTCACAGTGGATCATGATCCTGCCAGGAGTGCATGTGGTTTTCACAGTGTATCAGGATCCTGCCAGGTGTGTATGGGGTTTTCACAGTGTAACAGGATCCTGCCAGGAGTGCATGGGGTTTTCACAGTGTATCAGGGCCCTGCCACGTGTGTATGGTAATTTCATAGTGGATCATGATCCTGCCAGGAGTGCATGTGGTTTTCACAGTGTATCAGGATCCTGCCAGGTGTGTATGGCGTTTCACTGTGGATCAGGATCCTGCCTGGAGTGCATGGGGTTTTCACAGTGTATCAGGATCCTGCCAGGTGTGTATGGGGTTTCACAGTGTATCAGGACACAGACAGGTGTGTACGGGGTTTTCACAGTGTATCAGGGTCCTGCCAGGTGTGTATGGGGTTCCACAGTGTATCAGGATCCTGCCAGATTTGCATGGGGTTTTCACAGCGTATCAGGTTCCTGCCAGGTGTGTATGGGGTTTTCACAGTGTATCAGGATTCTACCAGGTGTGTATGAGGGTTTCACAGTGCATCAGGATCCTGCCAGGTGTGTATGGGGATTTCGCAGTGTATCAGTGTCCTGTCAGGTGTGTATGGGCTTTCCACACTGTAACAGGATCCTGCCAGGTATGAATGGGGTTTTCACTGTTTATCAGGATCCTGCCTGGTGTGTATGGTGTTTTCACAGTGTATCAGGATCCTGACAGGTGTGTATGTGGGTGTCACTGTTTATCAGGATCCTGCCTGGTGTGCTTGGGGTTTTCACAGTGTATCAGGATCCTGCCAGGTGAGTATGTGGGTTTCACAGTGTATCAGGATCCTGCCAGGTGTGTATGTGGGTTTCGCAGTTTATCAGGATCCTGCCTGGTCTGTATGGGGTTTCACAGTGGATCAGGATCCTGCCACGTGTGTGTGGGGATTTCACAGTGTATCAGGATCCTGCCAGGTGTGTATGGGGATTTCACATTGCATCAGGATCCTTTCAGATGTGTATGGGGGTTGCACAGTGTATCAGAATCCGGTCAGGAGTGTATGGGGTTTCAGAGTGTATCAGGATCGTGCCAGATGTGTATGGGGTTTTCACAGTGGGTCAGGATCCTTCCAGGAGTGTTTGGGTTTTCACAGTGTATCATGAACCTGCCAGATGTGTATGGGGTTTCACAGTAGATCAGGATCCTGCCAGGTGTGTATGTGGTTTTCACAGTGTATCAGGATCCTGCCAGGTGTGTATGTGGTTTCACAGTCTATCAGGATCCTGCCAGGTGTGCATGGGGGTTTAACAGCGGATCAGGATCCTGCCAGTTGTGTATGGGGTTTTCACAGTGTATCAGGATCCTGACAGGTGTGTATGCGGTTTTCACAGTGTATCGGGTTCCTGCCAGGTGTGTATGGGGTTATAACAGTGTAAAAGGTTCCTGCCAGGTGTGTATGGGGTTTTCACAGTGAATCAGGGCCCTGCCAGGTGTGTATGGTGATTTCACAGTGTATCAGGGTCCTGCCAGGTGTGTATGGGGTTTCACAGTGGATCATGATCCTGCCAGGAGTGCATGTGGTTTTCACAGTGTATCAGGATCCTGCCAGGTGTGTATGGCGTTTCACTGTGGATCAGGATCCTGCCTGGAGTGCATGGGGTTTTCACAGTGTATCAGGATCCTGCCAGGTGTGTATGGGGTTTCACAGTGTATCAGGACACAGACAGGTGTGTACGGGGTTTTCACAGTGTGTCAGGGTCCTGCCAGCTGTGTATGGGGTTCCACAGTGTATCAGGATCCTGCCAGATTTGCATGGGGTTTTCACAGCGTATCAGGTTCCTGTCAGGTGTGTATGGGCTTTACACACTGTAACAGAATCCTGCCAGGTATGAATGGGGTTTTCACTGTTTATCAGGATCCTGCCTGGTGTGTATGGTGTTTTCACAGTGTATCAGGATCCTGCCAGGTGAGTATGTGGGTTTCACAGTGTATCAGGATCCTGCCAGGTGTGGATGTGGGTTTCGCAGTTTATCAGGATCCTGCCTGGTCTGTATGGGGTTTCACAGTGGATCAGGATCCTGCCACGTGTGTGTGGGGATTTCACAGTGTATCAGGGTCCTGCCAGGTGTGTATGGGGATTTCACATTGCATCAGGATCCTTCCAGATGTGTATGGGGGTTGCACAGTGTATCAGAATCCGGCCAGGAGTGTATGGGGTTTCAGAGTGTATCAGGATCCTGCCAGATGTGTATGGGGGTTTCACAGTGGATCAGGATCCTTCCAGGAGTGTTTGGGTTTTCACAGTGTATCATGAACCTGCCAGATGTGTATGGGGTTTCACAGTGGATCAGGATCCTGCCAGGTGTGTATGTGGTTTTTACAGTGTATCAGGATCCTGCCAGGTGTGTATGGGGTTTCACAGTCTATCAGGATCCTGCCAGGTGTGCATGGGGGTTTCACAGCGGATCAGGATCCTGCCAGTTGTGTATGGGGTTTTCACAGTGTATCAGGATCCTGACAGGTGTGTATGGGGTTTTCACAGTGTATCGGGTTCCTGCCAGGTGTGTATGGGGTTTCACAGTGGATCATGATCCTGCCAGGAGTGCATGTGGTTTTCACAGTGTATCAGGATCCTGCCAGGTGTGTATGGGGTTATAACAGTGTAAAATGTTCCTGCCAGGTTTGTATGGGTTTTTCACAGTGAATCAGGGTCCTGCCAGGTGTGTATGGTGATTTCACAGTGTATCAGGGTCCTGCCAGGTGTGTATGGGGTTTCACAGTGGATCATGATCCTGCCAGGAGTGCATGTGGTCTTCACAGTGTATCAGTATCCTGCCAGGCGTGTATGGCGTTTCACAGTGGATCAGGATCCTGCCTGGAGTGCATGGTGTTTTCACAGTGTATCAGGATCCTGCCAGGTGTGTATGGGGTTTCACAGCGTATCAGGATGCTGCCAGATGTGTATTGGGTTTTCACAGCGTATCAGGGTCCTGCCAGGTGTGTATGGGGTTCCACAGCGTATCAGGATGCTGCCAGATGTGTATTGGATTTTCACAGCGTATCAGGGTCCTGCCAGGTGTGTATGGGGTTTTCACAGTGTATCAGGATTCTACCAGGTGTGTATGAGGGTTTCACAGTGCATCAGGATCCTGCCAGGTGTGTATAGGGATTTCGCAGTGTATCAGGGTCCTGCCAGGTGTGTGTGGGCTTTTCACACTGCAACAGTAACCTGCCAGGTGTGAATGGGGTTTTCACAGTATATCAGGGTCCTGACAGGTGTGCATGGGGTTTTCACAGTGTATCAGGATCCTGCCAGTATTCTATGGGGTTTTCACTGTGTATCAGGATCCTGCCAGGTGTGAATTGGGTATTTAGAGTGTATCAGGATCCTGCCAGGTGTGTATAGGCTTTACACAGTGTATCAGTGTCCCGCCAGGTCTTTATGGGGTTTTCCCAGTGTATCAGGATCCTGCCAGGTGTGTATGGTGTTTCACAGTGTATCAGGATCCTGCCAGGTGTGCATGGGGGTTTCACAGTGGATCAGGACCCTGCCAGTTGTGTATGGGGTTTTCACAGTGTATCAGGATCCTGACAGGTGTGTATGGGGTTTTCACAGTGTATCGGGTTCCGGCCAGGTATGTATGGGGTTTCACAGTGGATCATGATCCTGCCAGGAGTGCATGTGGTTTTCACAGTGTATCAGGATCCTGCCTGGTGTGTCTGGGGTTATAACAGTGTAACAGGATCCTGCCAGGTTTGTCTGGGGTTTTCACAGTGTATCCGGGCCCTGCCAGGTGTGTATGATGATTTCACAGTGCATCAGGATCCTGCCAGGTGGGTATGGGGTCTCACAGTGTTTCAGGGTCCTCCCAGGTGTGTATGGGGTTTCACAGTGGATCATGATCCTGCCAGGAGTGCATGTGGTTTTCACAGTGTATCAGGATCCTGCCAGGTGTGTATGGGGTTTTCACAGTGTAACAGGATCCTGCCAGGTGTGCATGGGGTTTTCACAGTGTATCAGGGCCCTGCCACGTGTGTATGGTGATTTCATAGTGGATCATGATCCTGCCAGGAGTGCATGTGGTTTTCACAGTGTATCAGGATCCTGCCAGGTGTGTATGGCGTTTCACTGTGGATCAGGATCCTGCCTGGAGTGCATGGGGTTTTCACAGTGTATCAGGATCCTGCCAGGTGTGTATGGGGTTTCACAGTGTATCAGGACACAGACAGGTGTGTACGGGGTTTTCACAGTGTATCAGGGTCCTGCCAGGTGTGTATGGGGTTCCACAGAGTATCAGGATCCTGCCAGATTTGCATGGGGTTTTCACAGCGTATCAGGTTCCTGCCAGGTGTGTATGGGGATTTCGCAGTGTATCAGTGTCCTGTCAGGTGTGTATGGGCTTTTCACACTGTAACAGGATCCTGCCAGGTATGAATGGGGTTTTCACTGTTTATCAGGATCCTGCCAGGTGTGTATGGTGTTTTCACAGTGTATCAGGATCCTGACAGGTGTGTATGTGGGTGTCACTGTTTATCAGGATCCTGCCTGGTGTGCTTGGGGTTTTCACAGTGTATCAGGATCCTGCCAGGTGAGTATGTGGGTTTCACAGTGTATCAGGATCCTGCCAGGTGTGTATGTGGGTTTCGCAGTTTATCAGGATCCTGCCTGGTCTGTATGGGGTTTCACAGTGGATCAGGATCCTGCCACGTGTGTGTGGCGATTTCACAGTGTGTCAGGATCCTGCCTGGTGTGTATGGGGGTTTCACAGTTCATCAGGATCGTGCCACGTGTGTATGGGGTTTTCACAGTGTATCAGGATCCGGCCTGGTGTGCATGGGGGTTTCACCGTTTATCAGGATCCTGCCACGTGTGCATGGGGTTTTCACAGCGCATCAGGATCCTGTCAGATGTGTATGGGGTTTCAGAGCGTATCAGGATGCTGCCAGGTGTGCATGGGGTTTTCACAGTGCATCAGCATCCGGCCAGATGTGTATTGGGTTTCACAGTGCAGCAGGATCCTGCCAGTTGTGTATGGGGTTTTCACAGTGTATCAGGAACCTTCACGGTGTGTATGGGGTTTTCACAGCGTATCAGTGTCCAGCCAGATGTGTATGGGGTTTTGACAGTGTATCAGGATCCTACCAGGTGTGTATGAGTGTTTCATCATTGCATCAGGATCCTGCCAGGTGCGGATGGGGATTTCACAGTGTATCAGGGTCCTGCCAGGTGTGTATGGGTTTTTCACACTGTAACAGGATCCTGCCAGGTGTGAATGGGGTTTTCACAGAGTATCAGTGTCCTGCCAAGTGTGCATGGGGTTTTCACAGTGTATCAGGATCCTGCCAGGTGTGCATGGGGCTTTCACAGTGTATCAGAGTCCTGCCAGTATTGTATGGGGTTTTCACAGTGTATCAGGATCCTGCCAGGTGTGAATTGGGTTTTCAGAGTGTATCAGGATCCTGCTGTGTGTGTGGGCTTTACACAGTGTATCAAGGTCCCGCCAGGTGTGTATGGGGTTTTCCCAGTTTATCAGGATCCTGCCAGGTGTGTTTGGGGTTTCCACAAGTGTATCAGGATCCTGCCAGGTGTGTATGGGGTTTTCACAGTGTATCAGTGTCCTGCCAGGTGTGTATGGTGTTTTCACAGTGTATCGGGATCCTGCCAGGTGTGTATGGGGTTTCACAGTGTATCAGGGTCCTGCCAGGTGTGTATGGGGTTTTCACAGTGTATCAGGATCCTGCCAGGTGTGTATGGGGTTTTCACAGTGTATCAAGGTCCTGCCAGGTGTGTTTGGTGTTTTCACAGTGTATCGGGATCCTGCCTGGTTTGTATGCGGTTTCACATTGTATCAGGATCCTTACAGGTGTGTATGGGGTTTTCACAGTGTATCAGGATCATGCCAGTTGTGTACGGGGATTTCCAGTGTATCAGGGTCCTGCCAGGAGTGCATGGGGTTTTCACAGTGTATCAGTCTCCTGCCAGGTGTGTATGGGGTTTCACTGTGTATCAGGGACCTGCCAGGTGTGTATGGGGTTTTAACAGTGTATCAGGAACCTGCCAGGTGTGTCCGGGGATTCACAGTGTATCAGGACACAGACAGGTGTGTACGGGGTTTTCACAGTGTATCAGGGTCCTGCCAGGTGTGTCTGGGGTTCCACAGTGTATCAAGATCCTGCCAGATTTGCATGGGGTTTTCACAGCGTATCAGGTTCCTGCCAGGTGTGTATGGGGTTTTCACAGTGTATCAGGATTCTACCAGGTGTGTATGAGGGTTTCACAGTGCATCAGGATCCTGCCAGGTGTGTCTGGGGATTTCGCAGTGTATCAGTGTCCTGTCAGGTGTGTATGGGCTTTTCACACTGTAGCAGGATCCTGCCAGGTATGAATGGGGTTTTCACTGTTTATCAGGATCCTGCCTGGTGTGTATGGTGTTTTCACAGTGTATCAGGATCCTGACAGGTGTGTATGTGGGTGTCACTGTTTATCAGGATCCTGCCTGGTGTGCTTGGGGTTTTCACAGTGTATCAGGATCCTGCCAGGTGAGTATGTGGGTTTCACAGTGTATCAGGATCCTGCCAGGTGTGTATGTGGGTTTCGCAGTTTATCAGGATCCTGCCTGGTCTGTATGGGGTTTCACAGTGGATCTGGATCCTGCCACGTGTGTGTGGGGATTTCACAGTGTATCAGGATCCTGCCTGGTGTGTATAGGGGTTTCACAGTTCATCAGCATCCTGTCAGATGTGTATGGGGTTTCAGAGCGTATCAGGATACTGCCAGGTGTGCATGGGGCTTTCACAGTGCATCAGCATCCGGCCAGATGTGTATGGGGTTTCACAGTGTAGCAGGATCCTGCCAGGTGTGTATGGGGTTTTCACAGTTTATCAGGAACCTTCACGGTGTGTATGGGGTTTTCACAGCGTATCAGGGTCCAGACAGGTGTGTATGGGGTTCTGACAGTGTATCAGGATCCTACCAGGTGTGTATGAGTGTTTCATCAGTGCATCAGGATCCTGCCAGGTGCGGATGGGGATTTCACAGTGTATCAGGGTCCTGCCAGGTGTGTATGGGTTTTTCACACTGTAACAGGATCCTGCCAGGTGTGAATGGGGTTTTCACAGAGTATCAGTGTCCTGCCAAGTGTGCATGGGGTTTTCACAGTGTATCAGGATCCTGCCAGGTGTGAATTGGGTTTTCAGAGTCTATCAGGATCCTGCTGTGTGTGTGGGCTTTACACAGTGTATCAAGGTCCCGCCAGGTGTGTATGGGGTTTTCCCAGTGTATCAGGATCCTGCCAGGTGTGTATGGGGTTTCCACAAGTGTATCAGGATCCTGCCAGGTGTGTATGGGGTTTTCACAGTGTATCAGTGTCCTGCCAGGTGTGTATGGTGTTTTCACAGTGTATCGGGATCCTGCCAGGTGTGTATGGGGTTTCACAGTGTATCAGGGTCCTGCCAGGTGTGTATGGGGTTTTCACAGTGTATCAGGATCCTGCCAGGTGTGTATGGGGTTTTCACAGTGTATCAAGGTCCTGCCAGGTGTGTTTGGTGTTTTCACAGTGTATCGGGATCCTGCCTGATTTGTATGCGGTTTCACATCGTATCAGGATCCTTACAGGTGTGTATGGGGTTTTCACAGTGTATCAGGATCATGCCAGTTGTGTACGGGGATTTCCAGTGTATCAGGGTCCTGCCAGGAGTGCATGGGGTTTTCACAGTGTATCAGTATCCTGCCAGGTGTGTATGGGGTTTCACAGTGTATCAGGGACCTGCCAGGTGTGTATGGGGTTTTAACAGTGTATCAGGAACCTGCCAGGTGTGTACGGGGATTCACAGTGTATCAGAGTCCTGCCAGGTGTGTATGGGGTTTTCACAGTGTATCAGGCTCCTGCCAGGTGTGTATGGGGTTTCACAGTGTATCAAGATCCTGCCAGGTGCATCTGGGGTTTTCACAGTGTATCAGTGTCCTGCCAGCTGTGTTTGGGGTTTTCACAGTGCATCAGGATCCTGCCAGATGTGTCTGGGGTTTCACAGTGTATCAGGATCCTGCCAGTTGTTTATGGGGTTTCACAGTGTATCAGGATCCTGCCAGGAGTGGATGGGGTTTCACAGTGGATCAGGAAACTGCCAGGTGTGTATGGGGTTTCACAGTGTATCAGGATCCTGCCAGGTGTGTATGGGGTTTCACAGTGGATCAGGATTCTGCCAGGTGTGTTTGGGGTTTCACAGTGTATCAGTGTCCTGCCAGGTGTGTATGGGGTTTTCACAGTGTATCAGGTTCCTGCCAGGAGGGTATGGGGTTTTCACCGTGTATCAGGATCCTGCCAGGTGTGTATGGGGTTTTGACAGTGTATCAGGATCCTGCCAGGTGTGTATGGGTTTTTCACACTGTAACAGGATCCTGCCAGGTGTGAATGGGGTTTTCACAGTGTATCAGTGTCCTGCCAGGTGTGCATGGGGTTTTCACAGTGTATCAGGATCCTGCCAGGTGTGCATGGGGTTTTCACAGTATATCAGAGTCCTGCCAGTATTGTATGGGGTCTTCACAGTGTATCAGGATCCAGCTGTGTGTGTGGGCTTTACACAGCGTATCAATCTCCCGCCAGGTGTGTATGGGGTCTTCCCAGTGTATCAGGATCCAGCCAGGTGTGTATGGGGTTTCCACAAGTGTATCAGGATCCTGCCAGGTGTGTATGGGGTTTTCACAGTGTATCAGTGTCCTGCCAGTTGCGTATGGTGTTTTCACAGTGTATTGGGATCCTGCCAGGTGTGTATGGGGTTTCACAGTGTATCAAGGTCCTGCCAGGTGTGTATGGGGTTTTCACAGTGTATCAGGATCCTGCCAGGTGTGTATGGGGTTTTCACTGTGTATCAAGGTCCTGCCAGGTGTGTTTGGTGTTTTCACAGTGTATCGGGATCCTGCCAGGAGTGTATGCGGTTTCACATTGTATCAGGATCCTTACAGGTGTGTATGGGGTTTTCACAGTGTGTCAGGATCATGCCAGTTGTGTACGGTGATTTCCAGTGTATCAGGGTCCTGCCAGGAGTGCATGGGGTTTTCACAGTGTATCAGTATCCTGCCAGGTGTGTATGGGGTTTCACAGTGTATCAGGGACCTGCCAGGTGTGTATGGGGTTTTCACAGTGTATCAGGAACCTGCCAGGTGTGTACAGGGATTCACAGTGTATCAGAGTCCTGCCAGGTGTGTATGGGGTTTTCACAGTGTATCAGGCTCCTGCCAGGTGTGTATGGGGTTTCACAGAGTATCAAGTTCCTGCCAGGTGCATATTGGGTTTTCACAGTGTATCAGGGTGCTGCCAGGTGTGTTTGGGGTTTTCACAGTGCTTCAGGATCCTGCCAGATGTGTCTGGGGTTTCACAGTGTATCAGGATCCTGCCAGTTGTTTATGGGGTTTCACAGTGTATCAGGATCCTGCCAGGAGTGTATGGGGTTTCACAGTGGATCAGGAAACTGCCAGGTGTGTATGGGGTTTCACATTGTATCAGGATCGTGCCAGGTGTGTATGGGGCTTTCACAGTGTATCAGGTTCCTGCCAGGAGGGTATGGGGTTTTCACAGTGTATCAGGATCCTGCCAGGTGTGTATGGGGTTTTGACAGTGTATCAGGATCCTCCCAGGTGTGTATGGGTTTTTCACACTGTAACAGGATCCTGCCAGGTGTGAATGGGGTTTTCACAGTGTATCAGTGTCCTGCCGGGTGTGCATGGGGTTTTCACAGTGTATCAGGATCCTGCCAGGTGTGCATGGGGTTTTCACAGTATATCAGAGTCCTGCCAGTATTGTATGGGGTTTTCACAGTGCATCAGGATCCAGCCAGGTGTGAATTGGGTTTTCCCAGTGTATCAGGATCCTGCTGTGTGTGTGGGCTTTACACAGTGTATCAAGATCCCGCCAGGTGTGTATGGGGTTTTCCCAGTGTATCAGGATCCTGCCAGGTGTGTTTGGGGTTTCCACAAGTGTATCAGGATCCTGCCAGGTGTTTATGGGGTTTTCACAGTGTATCAGTGTCCTGCCAGGTGTGTATGGTGTTTTCACTGTGTATCGGGTTCCTGCCAGGTGTGTATGGGGTTTCACAGTGTATCAGGGTCCTTCCAGGAGTGTATGGGGTTTTCACAGTGTATCAGGATCCTGCCAGGTGTGTATGGGGTTTTCACAGTGTTTCAGGATCCTGCCAGGTGTGTTTGGTGTTTTCACAGTGTATCGGGATCCTGCCTGGTTTGTATGCGGTTTCACATTGTATCAGGATCCTTACAGGTGTGTATGGGGTTTTCACAGTGTATCAGGATCATGCCAGTTGTGTACGGGGATTTCCAGTGCATCAGGGTCCTGCCAGGAGTGCATGGGGTTTTCACAGTGTATCAGTATCCTGCCAGGTGTGTATGGGTTTTCACAGTGTATCAGGGACCTGCCAGGTGTGTATGGGGTTTTCACAGTGTATCAGGAACCTGCCAGGTGTGTACGGGGATTCACAGTGTATCAGAGTCCTGCCAGGTGTGTATGGGGTTTTCAAAGTGTATCAGGCTCCTGCCAGGTGTGTATGGGGTTTCACAGTGTATCAAGATCCTGCCAGGTGTGTATGGGGGTTTCACAGTGGATCAGGATCCTGCCAGGTGCATATGGGGTTTTAACAGTGTATCAGGGTCCTGCCAGGTGTGTTTGGGGTTTTCACAGTGCATCAGGATCCTGCCAGATGTGTCTGGGGTTTCACAGTGTATCAGGATCCTGCCAGTTGTGTATGGGGTTTCACAGTGTATCAGGATCCTGCCAGGTGTGTATGGGGTTTCACAGTGGTCAGCAAACTGCCAGGTGTGTATGGGGTTTCACAGTGTATCAGGATCCTGCCAGGTGTGTATGGGGTTTCACAGTGGATCAGGATACTGCCAGGTGTGTATGGGGTTTCACTGTGTATCAGTGTCCTGCCAGGTGTGTATGGGGTTTTCACAGAGTATCAGGTTCCTGCCAGGAGGGTATGGGGTTTTCACAGTGTATCAGGGTCCTGCCAGGTGTGTATGGGGTTTTCACAGTTTATCAGAGTCCATCCAGGTGTGTATGGCGTATTCACAGTGCATCAGGATCCTGCCAGGTGTGCATGGGGGTTTCACAGTGTATCAGGGTCCTGGCAGGTGTGTATGGTGTTTTCACAGTGTATCGGCATCCTGCCAGGTGTGTATGGGGTTTCACAGTGTCTCAGGGTCCTGCCAGATGATTATTGGGTTTTCACAGTGTATCAGGCTCCTGCCAGGTGTGGACGGGGATTCACAGTGTATCAGGGACCTGCCAGGTGTGTGTGGGGTTTTGACAGTGTGTCAGGATCCTGCCAGGTGTGTATGGGTTTTCACAGTATATCAGGATCCTGCCAGCAGTCTATGGGGTTTTCAGAGTTTATCAGGATCCTGCCAGGTGTGTATGGGGGTTTCACAGTTTATCAGCATCCTGCCAGGTGTGTATGGGGTTTTAACTTTGCATCAGGATCCTTCCAGATGTGTATGGGGGTTGCACAGTGTATCAGAATCCTGCCAGGTGTGTATGGGGTTTTCAGAGTGTATCAGGATCCTGCCAGGTGTGTATGGGGTTTTCACAGTGTATCTGGATCCTGCCAGGTATGTATGGGGATTTCACATTGCATCAGGATCCTTCCAGATGTGTTTGGGAGTTGCACAGTGTATCAGAAACATGCCAGGAGTGTATGGGGTTTCAGAGTGTATCAGGATCCTGCTAGGTGTGTATGGGGTTTTCAATGTGTATCAGGATCCTGCCAGGTGTGTATGGGGATTTCACATTGCATCATGTTCCTTCCAGATGTGTATGGGGGTTGTTCAGAGTATCAGAATCCGGCCAGGAGTGTATGGGGTTTCAGAGTGTATCAGGATCCTGCCAGGTGTGTATGGGGTTTTTACAGTGGATCAGGATCCTTCCAGGAGTGTTTGGGGGTTGCACAGTGTATCAGGATCCTGCCAGGTGTGTATGGGGTTTCACAGTGGTCAGGAAACTGCCAGGTGTGTATGGGGTTTCACAGTGCATCAGGATCCTGCCAGGTGTGTACGGGGTTTCACAGTGGATCAGGATACTGCCAGGTGTGTATGGGGTTTCACAGTGTATCAGTGTCCTGCCAGGTGTGTATGGGGTTTTCACAGTGTATCAGGTTCCTGCCAGGAGGGTATGGGGTTTTCACAGTGTATCAGGGTCCTGCCAGGTGTGTATGGGGTTTTCACAGTTTATCAGAGTCCATCCAGGTGTGTATGGCCTTTTCACAGTGCATCAGGATCCTGCCAGGTGTGCATGGGGGTTTCACAGTGTATCAGGGTCCTGGCAGGTGTGTATGGTGTTTTCACAGTGTATCGGCATCCTGCCAGGTGTGTATGGGGTTTCACAGTGTCTCAGGGTCCTGCCAGGTGATTATTGGGTTTTCACAGTGTATCAGGATCCTGCCAGGTGTGTATGGGGTTTCACAGTGGATCAGTATACTGCCAGGTCTGTATGGGGTTTCACAGTGTATCAGTGTCCTGCCAGGTGTGTATGGGGTTTTCACAGTTTATCAGCGTCCATCCAGGTGTGTATGGCGTTTTCACAGTGCATCAGAATCCTGCCAGGTGTGCATGGGGGTTTCACAGTGTATCAGGATCCCGGCAGGTGTGTATGGGGTTTTCACAGTGTATCGGCATCCTGCCAGGTGTGTATGGGGTTTCACAGTGTATCAGGGTCCTGCCAGGTGTGTATGGGGTTTTCACAGTGTTTCAGGATCCTGCCAGGTGTGTATGGGGTTTTCACAGTGTATCAAGGTCCTGCCAGGTGTGTTTGGTGTTTTCACAGTGTATCGGGATCCTGCCTGGTTTGTATGCGGTTTCACATTTTATCAGTTTCCTTACAGGTTTGTATGGGGTTTCCACAGTGTATCAGGATCATGCCAGTTGTGTACGGTGATTTCCAGTGTATCAGGGTCCTGCCAGGAGTGCTTGGGGTTTTCACAGTGTATCAGTATCCTGCCAGGTGTGTATGGGGTTTCACAGTGTATCAGGGACCTGCCAGGTGTGTATGGGGTTTTCACAGTGTATCAGGAACCTGCCAGGTGTGTACGGGGATTCACAGTGTATCAGAGTCCTGCCAGGTGTGTATGGGGTTTCACAGTGTATCAAGATCCTGCCAGGTGTGTATGGGGGTTTCACAGTGGATCAGGATCCTGCCAGGTGCATATGGGGTTTTAACAGTGTATCAGGGTCCTGCCAGGTGTGTTTGGGGTTTTCACAGTGCATCAGGATCCTGCCAGATGTGTCTGGGGTTTCACAGTGTATCAGGATCCTGCCAGTTGTGTATGGGGTTTCACAGTGTATCAGGATCCTGCCAGGTGTGTATGGGGTTTCACAGTGGATCAGGATACTGCCAGGTGTGTATGGGGTTTCACAGTGTATCAGTGTCCTGCCAGGTGTGTATGGGGTTTTCACAGTGTATCAGGTTCCTGCCAGGAGGGTATGGGGTTTTCACAGTGTATCAGGGTCCTGCCAGGTGTGTATGGGGTTTTCACAGTTTATCAGAGTCCATCCAGGTGTGTATGGCGTATTCACAGTGCATCAGGATCCTGCCAGGTGTGCATGGGGGTTTCACAGTGTATCAGGGTCCTGGCAGGTGTGTATGGTGTTTTCACTGTGTATCGGCATCCTGCCAGGTGTGTATGGGGTTTCACAGTGTCTCAGGTTCCTGCCAGGTGATTATTGGGTTTTCACAGTGTATCAGGCTCCTGCCAGGTGTGGACGGGGATTCACAGTGTATCAGGGACCTGCCAGGTGTGTGTGGGGTTTTGACAGTGTGTCAGGATCCTGCCAGGTGTGTATGGGTTTTCACAGTATATCAGGATCCTGCCAGCAGTCTATGGGGTTTTCAGAGTTTATCAGGATCCTGCCAGGTGTGTATGGGGGTTTCACAGTTTATCAGCATCCTGCCAGGTGTGTATGGGGTTTTAACTTTGCATCAGGATCCTTCCAGATGTGTATGGGGGTTGCACAGTGTATCAGAATCCTGCCAGGTGTGTATGGGGTTTTCAGAGTGTATCAGGATCCTGCCAGGTGTGTATGGGGTTTTCACAGTGTATCTGGATCCTGCCAGGTATGTATGGGGATTTCACATTGCATCAGGATCCTTCCAGATGTGTTTGGGGGTTGCACAGTGTATCAGAAACATGCCAGGAGTGTATGGGGTTTCAGAGTGTATCAGGATCCTGCTAGGTGTGTATGGGGTTTTCAATGTGTATCAGGATCCTGCCAGGTGTGTATGGGGATTTCACATTGCATCATGATCCTTCCAGATGTGTATGGGGGTTGCACAGTGTATCAGAATCCGGCCAGGAGTGTATGGGGTTTCAGAGTGTATCAGGATCCTGCCAGGTGTGTATGGGGTTTTCACAGTGGATCAGGATCCTTCCAGGAGTGTTTGGGGGTTGCACAGTGTATCAGAATCCTGCCAGGAGTGTATGGGGTTTCAGAGTGTATCAGGGTCCTGCCAGGTGTGTTTGGGGTTTTCACAGTGCATCAGGATCCTGCCAGATGTGTCTGGGGTTTCACAGTGTATCAGGATCCTGCCAGGTGTGTATGGGGTTTCACAGTGTATCAGGATCCTGCCAGGTGTGTATGGGGTTTCACAGTGGTCAGGAAACTGCCAGGTGTGTATGGGGTTTCACAGTGTATCAGGATCCTGCCAGGTGTGTATGGGGTTTCACAGTGGATCAGGATACTGCCAGGCGTGTATGGGGTTTCACAGTGTATCAGTGTCCTGCCAGGTGTGTATGGGGTTTTCACAGTGTATCAGGTTCCTGCCAGGAGGGTATGGGGTTTTCACAGTGTATCAGGATCCTGCCAGGTGTGTATGGGGTTTTCACAGTTTATCAGAGTCCATCCAGGTGTGTATGGCGTTTTCACAGTGCATCAGGGTCCTGGCAGGTGTGTATGGTGTTTTCACAGTGTATCGGCATCCTGCCAGGTGTGTATGGGGTTTCACAGTGTCTCAGGGTCCTGTCAGGTGATTATTGGGTTTTCACAGTGTATCAGGCTCCTGCCAGGTGTGGACGGGGATTCACAGTGTATCAGGGACCTGCCAGGTGTGTGTGGGGTTTTGACAGTGTGTCAGGATCCTGCCAGGTGTGTATGGGTTTTCACAGTATATCAGGATCCTGCCAGCAGTCTATGGGGTTTTCAGAGTTTATCAGGATCCTGCCAGGTGTGTATGGGGGTTTCACAGTTTATCAGCATCCTGCCAGGTGTGTATGGGGTTTTAACTTTGCATCAGGATCCTTCCAGATGTGTATGGGGGTTGCACAGTGTATCAGAAACATACCAGGTGTGTATGGGGTTTTCAGAGTGTATCAGGATCCTGCCAGGTGTGTATGGGGTTTTCACGGTGTATCTGGATCCTGCCAGGTATGTATGGGGATTTCACATTGCATCAGGATCCTTCCAGATGTGTTTGGGGGTTGCACAGTGTATCAGAAACATGCCAGGAGTGTATGGGGTTTCAGAGTGTATCAGGATCCTGCTAGGTGTGTATGGGGTTTTCAATGTGTATCAGGATCCTGCCAGGTGTGTATGGGGATTTCACATTGCATCATGATCCTTCCAGATGTGTATGGGGGTTGCACAGTGTATCAGAATCCGGCCAGGAGTGTATGGGGTTTCAGAGTGTATCAGGATCCTGCCAGGTGTGTATGGGGTTTTCACAGTGGATCAGGATCCTTCCAGGAGTGTTTGGGGGTTGCACAGTGTATCAGAATCCTGCCAGGAGTGTATGGGGTTTCAGAGTGTATCAGGGTCCTGCCAGGTGTGTTTGGGGTTTTCACAGTGCATCAGGATCCTGCCAGATGTGTCTGGGGTTTCACAGTGTATCAGGATCCTGCCAGTTGTGTATGGGGTTTCACAGTGTATCAGGATCCTGCCAGGAGTGTATGGGGTTTCACAGTGGTCAGGAAACTGCCAGGTGTGTATGGGGTTTCACAGTGTATCAGGATCCTGCCAGGTGTGTATGGGGTTTCACAGTGGATCAGGATACTGCCAGGTGTGTATGGGGTTTCACAGTGTATCAGTGTCCTGCCAGGTGTGTATGGGGTTTTCACAGTGTATCAGGTTCCTGCCAGGAGGGTATGGGGTTTTCACAGTGTATCAGGGTCCTTCCAGGTGTGTATGGGGTTTTCACAGTTTATCAGAGTCCATCCAGGTGTGTATGGCGTTTTCACAGTGCATCAGGATCCTGCCAG
The DNA here is from genome assembly GCF_036365525.1 of Heterodontus francisci. NCBI lineage: Eukaryota > Metazoa > Chordata > Chondrichthyes > Heterodontiformes > Heterodontidae > Heterodontus > Heterodontus francisci. Next base: position 4,180,812 of record NW_027140919.1, read on the forward strand.
ATGTGTCTGGGGTTTCACAGTGTATCAGGATCCTGCCAGGTGTGTATGGGGTTTCACAGTGTATCAGGATCCTGCCAGGTGTGTATGGGGTTTCACAGTGGTCAGGAAACTGCCAGGTGTGTATGGGGTTTCACAGTGTATCAGGATCCTGCCAGGTGTGTATGGGGTTTCACAGTGGATCAGGATACTGCCAGGTGTGTATGGGGTTTCACAGTGTATCAGTGTCCTTCCAGGTGTGTATGGGGTTTTCACAGTGTATCAGGTTCCTGCCAGGAGGGTATGGGGTTTTCACAGTGTATCAGGAACCTGCCAGGTGTGTATGGGGTTTTCACAGTTTATCAGAGTCCATCCAGGTGTGTATGGCGTTTTCACAGTGCATCAGGATCCTGCCAGGTGTGCATGGGGGTTTCACAGTGTATCAGGGTCCTGGCAGGTGTGTATGGTGTTTTCACAGTGTATCGGCATCCTGCCAGGTGTGTATGGGGTTTCACAGTGTCTCAGGGTCCTGTCAGGTGATTATTGGGTTTTCACAGTGTATCAGGCTCCTGCCAGGTGTGGACGGGGATTCACAGTGTATCAGGGACCTGCCAGGTGTGTGTGGGGTTTTGACAGTGTGTCAGGATCCTGCCAGGTGTGTATGGGTTTTCACAGTATATCAGGATCCTGCCAGCAGTCTATGGGGTTTTCAGAGTTTATCAGGATCCTGCCAGGTGTGTATGGGGGTTTCACAGTATATCAGCATCCTGCCAGGTGTGTATGGGGTTTTAACTTTGCATCAGGATCCTTCCAGATGTGTATGGGGGTTGCACAGTGTATCAGAAACATGCCAGGTGTGTATGGGGTTTTCAGAGTGTATCAGGATCCTGCCAGGTGTGTATGGGGTTTTCACAGTGTATCTGGATCCTGCCAGGTATGTATGGGGATTTCACATTGCATCAGGATCCTTCCAGATGTGTTTGGGGGTTGCACAGTGTATCAGAAACATGCCAGGAGTGTATGGGGTTTCAGAGTGTATCAGGATCCTGCTAGGTGTGTATGGGGTTTTCAATGTGTATCAGGATCCTGCCAGGTGTGTATGGGGATTTCACATTGCATCATGATCCTTCCAGATGTGTATGGGGGTTGCACAGTGTATCAGAATCCGGCCAGGAGTGTATGGGGTTTCACAGTGTATCAGGATCCTGCCAGGTGTGTATGGGGTTTTCACAGTGGATCAGGATCCTTCCAGGAGTGTTTGGGGGTTGCACAGTGTATCAGAATCCTGCCAGGAGTGTATGGGGTTTCAGAGTGTATCAGGGTCCTGCCAGGTGTGTTTGGGGTTTTCACAGTGCATCAGGATCCTGCCAGATGTGTCTGGGGTTTCACAGTGTATCAGGATCCTGCCAGTTGTGTATGGGGTTTCACAGTGTATCAGGATCTTGCCAGGTGTGTATGGGGTTTCACAGTGGTCAGGAAACTGCCAGGTGTGTATGGGGTTTCACAGTGTATCAGGATCCTGCCAGGTGTGTATGGGGTTTCACAGTGGATCAGGATACTGCCAGGTGTGTATGGGGTTTCACAGTGTATCAGTGTCCTGCCAGGTGTGTATGGGGTTTTCACAGTGTATCAGGTTCCTGCCAGGAGGGTATGGGGTTTTCACAGTGTATCAGGGTCCTTCCAGGTGTGTATGGGGTTTTCACTGTGTATCGGCATCCTGCCAGGTGTGTATGGGGTTTCACAGTGTCTCAGGGTCCTGCCAGGTGATTATTGGGTTTTCACAGTGTATCAGGCTCCTGCCAGGTGTGGACGGGGATTCACAGTGTATCAGGGTCCTGCCAGGTGTGTGTGGGGTTTTGACAGTGTGTCAGGATCCTGCCAGGTGTGTATGGGTTTTCACAGTATATCAGGATCCTGCCAGCTGTCTATGGGGTTTTCAGAGTTTATCAGGATCCTGCCAGGTGTGTATGGGGGTTTCACAGTTTATCAGCATCCTGCCAGGTGTGTATGGGGTTTTAACATTGCATCAGGATCCTTCCAGATGTGTATGGGGGTTGCACAGTGTATCAGAATCCTGCCAGGTGTGTATGGGGATTTCAGAGTGTATCAGGATCCTGCCAGGTGTGTATGGGGTATTCACAGTGTATCTGGATCCTGCCAGGTATGTATGGGGATTTCACATTGCATCAGGATCCTTCCAGATGTGTTTGGGGGTTGCACAGTGTATCAGAAACATGCCAGGTGTGTATGGGGTTTCAGAGTGTATCAGGATCCTGCTAGGTGTGTATGGGGTTTTCAATGTGTATCAGGATCCTGCCAGGTGTGTATGGGGATTTCACATTGCATCAGGATCCTTCCAGATGTGTGTGGGGGTTGCACAGTGTATCAGAATCCGGCCAGGAGTGTTTGGGGTTTCAGAGTGTATCAGGATCCTGCCAGGTGTTTATGGGGTTTTCACAGTGGATCAGGATCCTTCCAGGAGTGTTTGGGGGTTGCACAGTGTATCAGAATCCTGCCAGGAGTGTATGGGGTTTCAGAGTGTATCAGGATCCTGCTAGGTGTGTATGGGGTTTTTACAGTGCATCAGGATCCTGCCAGGTGTGTATGGGGATTTCACATTGCATCATGATCCTTCCAGATGTGTATGGGGGTTGCACAGTGTATCAGAATCCGGCCAGGAGTGTATGGGGTTTCAGAGTGTATCAGGATCCTGCCAGGTGTGTATGGGGTTTTCACAGTGTATCTGGATCCTTCCAGGAGTGTTTGGGTTTTTACAGTGTATCAGGACCCTGCCAGGTGTGTATGGGGTTTCACAGTCTATCAGGATCCTGCCAGGTGTGCATGGGGGTTTCACAGCGGATCAGGATCCTGCCAGTTGTGTATGGGGTTTTCACAGTGTATCAGGATCCTGACAGGTGTGTATGGGGTTTTCACAGTGTATCGGGTTCCTGCCAGGTGTGCATGGGGTTTCACAGTGGATCATGATCCTGCCAGGAGTGCATGTGGTTTTCACAGTGTATCAGGATCCTGCCAGGTGTGTATGGGGTTATAACAGTGTAACAGGTTCCTGCCAGGTGTGTATGGGGTTTTCACAGTGTATCAGGGCCCTGCCAGGTGTGTATGGTGATTTCACAGTGTATCAGGGTCCTGCCAGGTGTGTATGGGGTTTCACAGTGGATCATGATTCTGCCAGGAGTGCATGTGGTTTTCACAGTGTATCAGGATCCTGCCAGGTGTGTATGGCGTTTAACAGTGGATCCGGATCCTGCCTGGAGTGCATGGGGTTTTCACAGTGTATCAGGGTCCTGCCAGGTGTGTATCGGGTTTCACAGTGTATCAGGACACAGACAGGTGTGTACGGGGTTTTCACAGTGTATCAGGGTCCTGCCAGGTGTGTATGGGGTTCCACAGTGTATCAGGATGCTGCCAGGTGTGTATGGGGTTTTCACAGTGTATCAGAATTCTACCAGGTGTGTATGAGGGTTTCACAGTGCATCAGCATCCTGTCAGGTGTGTATGGGGATTTCGCAGTGTATCAGGGTTCTGCCAGGTGTGTGTGGGCTTTTCACACTGTAACAGTAACCTGCCAGGTGTGAATGGGGTTTTCACAGTATATCAGGGTCCTGCCAGGTGTGCATGGGGTTTTCACAGTGTATCAGGATCCTGCCAGTATTGTATGGGGTTTTCCCAGTGTATCAGGATCCTGCCAGGTGTGTATGGGGTTTGACAGTGTATCAGGATCCTGCCAGTTGTGTATGGGGTTTTCACAGTGTATCAGGATCCTGACAGATGTGTATGGGGTTTTCACAGTGTATCGGGTTCCGGCCAGGTATGTATGGGGTTTCACAGTGGATCATGATCCTGCCAGGAGTGCATGTGGTTTTCACAGTGTATCAGGATCCTGCCAGGTGTGCATGGGGTTTTCACAGTGTATCAGGATCCTGCCAGTATTGTATGGGGTTATAACAGTGTATCCGGGCCCTGCCAGGTGTGTATGGTGATTTCACAGTGCATCAGGATCCTGCCAGGTGTGTATGGGGTTTCACAGTGTTACAGGGTCCTGCCAGTTGTGTATGGGGTTTCACAGTTTATCATGATCCTGCCAGGAGTGCATGTGGTTTTCACAGTGTATCAGGATCCTGCCAGGTGTGTATGGGGTTATAACAGTGTGACAGGATCCTGCCAGGTGTGTATTGTGTTTTCACAGTGTATCAGTGCCCTGCCAGGTGTGTATGGTGATTTCACAGTGGATCATGATCCTGCCAGGAGTGCATGTGGTTTTCACAGTGTATCAGGATCCTGCCAGGTGTGTATGGCGTTTCACTGTGGATCAGGATCCTGCCTGGAGTGCATGGGTTTTTCACAGTGTATCAGGATCCTGCTAGGTGTGTATGGGGTTTCACAGTGTATCAGGACACAGACAGGTGTGTACGGTGTTTTCACAGTGTATCAGGGTCCTGCCAGGTGTGTATGGGGTTCCACAGTGTATCAGGATCCTGCCAGATTTGTATGGGGTTTTCACAGCGTATCAGGGTCCTGCCAGGTGAGTATGGGGTTTTCACAGTGTATCTGGATTCTACCAGGTGTGTATGAGGGTTTCACAGTGCATCAGGATCCTGCCAGGTGTGTATGGGGATTTCGCAGTGTATCAGTGTCCTGCCCGGTGTGTATGGGCTTTTCACACTGTAACAGGATCCTGCCAGGAGTGTATGGGGTTTTCACAGTGTATCAGGGTCCTGCCAGTATTGTTTGGGGTTTTCACAGTGTATCAGGATCCTGCCAGGTGTGAATTGGGTTTTTAGAGTGTATCAGGATTCTGCCAGGTGTGTATACGCTTTACACAGTGTATCAGGGTACCGCCAGGTGTGTATGGGGTTTTCCCAGTGTATCAGGATCCTGCCAGGTGTGCATGGGGGTTTCACAGTGGATCAGGATCCTGCCAGTTGTGTATGGGGTTTTCACAGTGTATCAGGATCCTGACAGGTGTGTATGGGGTTTTCACAGTGTATCGGGTTCCTGAAGGTGTGTATGGGGTTTCACAGTGGATCATGATCCTGCCAGGAGTGCATGTGGTTTTCAAAGTGTATCAGGATCCTGCCTGGTGTGTATGGGGTTACAACAGTATAACAGGATCCTGCCAGGTGTGTACGGGGTTTTCACAGAGTATCCGGGCCCTGCCAGGTGTGCATGGTGATTTCACAGTGCATCAGGATCCTGCCAGGTGTGTATGGGGTTTCACAGTGTATCAGGGTTCTGCCAGGTGTTTCTGGGGTTTCACAGTGGATCATGATCCTGCCAGGAGTGCATGTGGTTTTCACAGTGTATCAGGATCCTGCCAGGTGTGTATGGCGTTTCACAGTGGTCAGGATCCTGCCTGCAGTGCATGGGGTTTTCACAATGTATCAGGATCCTGCCAGGTGTGCATGGGGTTTCTAAGTGTATCAGGAAACAGACAGGTGTGTACGGGGTTTTCACAGTGTATCAGGGTCCTGCCAGGTGTGTGTGGGGTTCCACAGTGTAACAGGATCCTGCCAGGTGTGCATGGGGCCTTCACAGCGTATCAGGATCCTGCCAGTTGTGTATGAGGGTTTCACGGTGCATCAGGATCCTGCCAGGTGTGTATGGGGATTTCACAGTGTATCAGGGTCCTGCCAGGTGTGTATGGGTTTTTCACACTGCGACAGGATCCTTCCAGGTGTGAATGGGGTTTTCACAGTATATCAGGGTCCTGCCAGGTGTGCATGGGGGTTTCACAGTGTATCAGGATCCTGCCAGGTGTGTATGGGGTTTTCACAGTGTATCAGGGTCCTGCCAGTATTGTATGGGGTTTTCATAGTGTATCAGGATCCTGCCAGGTGTGAATTGGGTTTTTAGAGTGTATCAGGATCCTGCCAGGAGGGCATGGGGTTTTCCAAGTGTAGCAGGATACTGCCAGGTGTGTAAGGGGTTTTCACAGTGTATCAGGGTCCCGCCAGGTGTGTATGGGGTTTTCCCAGTGTATCAGGATCCTGCCAGTTGTGTATGGGGTTTTCACAGTGTATCAGGTTCCTGCCAGGTGTGTATGGGGTTTTCACAAGTGTATCAGGATCCTACCAGGTGTGTATGGGGTTTTCACAGTGTATCAGTGTCCTGCCAGGTGTGTATGGTGTTTTCACAGAGTATCGGGATCCTGCCAGGTGTGTATGCGGTTTCACAGTGTATCAGGGTCCTGCCAGGTGTGTATGGGTTTATCAAAGTGTATCAGTATCCTGCCAGGTGTGTATGGGATTTTCACAGTGTATCAGGGTCCTGCCAGGTGTGTATGGTGTTCTCACAGTGTATCGGTATCCTGCCTGGTGTGTATGCGGTTTCAATGCGTATCAGGATCATGCCAGGTGTGTACGGGGATTCACAGTGTATCAGGGTCCTGCCAGGTGTGCATGGGTTTTTTCACAGTATATCAGGATCCTGCCAGGTGTGTATGGGGTTTCACAGTGTATCGGGGACCTGCCAGGTGTGTATGGGGTTTTCACAGTGTATCAGGAACCTGCCAGGTGTGTACGGGGATTCACAGTGTATCAGAGTCCTGCCAGGTGTGTATGGGGTTTTCACAGTGTATCAGGATCCTTCCAGGTGTGTATGGGGTTTCACAGTATATCAAGATCCTGCCAGGTGTGTATGGGGGTTTCACAGTGGATCAGGATCCTGCAAGGTGCATATGGGGTTTTCACAGTGTATCAGGGTCCTGCCAGGTGTGCATGGGGTTTTCACAGTGGATCAGGATCCTGCCAGTTGTGTATGGGGTTTTCACAGTGTATCAGGAACCTGACAGGTGTGTATGGGGTTTTCACAGTGTATCGGGTTCCTGCCAGGTGTGTATGGGGTTTCACAGTGGATCATGATCCTGCCAGGAGTGCATGTGGTTTTCACAGTGTATCAGGATCCTGCCTGGTGTGTATGGGGTTATAACAGTGTAACATGATCCTGCCAGGTATGTATGGGGATTTCACATTGCATCAGGATCCTTCCAGATGTGTTTGGGGGTTGCACAGTGTATCAGAAACATGCCAGGTGTGTATGGGGTTTCAGAGTGTATCAGGATCCTGCTAGGTGTGTATGGGGTTTTCAATGTGTATCAGGATCCTGCCAGGTGTGTATGGGGATTTCACATTGCATCAGGATCCTTCCAGATGTGTGTGGGGGTTGCACAGTGTATCAGAATCCGGCCAGGAGTGTTTGGGGTTTCAGAGTGTATCAGGATCCTGCCAGGTGTTTATGGGGTTTTCACAGTGGATCAGGATCCTTCCAGGAGTGTTTGGGGGTTGCACAGTGTATCAGAATCCTGCCAGGAGTGTATGGGGTTTCAGAGTGTATCAGGATCCTGCTAGGTGTGTATGGGGTTTTCACAGTGCATCAGGATCCTGCCAGGTGTGTATGGGGATTTCACATTGCATCATGATCCTTCCAGATGTGTATGGGGGTTGCACAGTGTATCAGAATCCGGCCAGGAGTGTATGGGGTTTCAGAGTGTATCAGGATCCTGCCAGGTGTGTATGGGGTTTTCACAGTGTATCTGGATCCTTCCAGGAGTGTTTGGGTTTTTACAGTGTATCAGGACCCTGCCAGGTGTGTATGGGGTTTCACAGTCTATCAGGATCCTGCCAGGTGTGCATGGGGGTTTCACAGCGGATCAGGATCCTGCCAGTTGTGTATGGGGTTTTCACAGTGTATCAGGATCCTGACAGGTGTGTATGGGGTTTTCACAGTGTATCGGGTTCCTGCCAGGTGTGCATGGGGTTTCACAGTGGATCATGATCCTGCCAGGAGTGCATGTGGTTTTCACAGTGTATCAGGATCCTGCCAGGTGTGTATGGGGTTATAACAGTGTAACAGGTTCCTGCCAGGTGTGTATGGGGTTTTCACAGTGTATCAGGGCCCTGCCAGGTGTGTATGGTGATTTCACAGTGTATCAGGGTCCTGCCAGGTGTGTATGGGGTTTCACAGTGGATCATGATTCTGCCAGGAGTGCATGTGGTTTTCACAGTGTATCAGGATCCTGCCAGGTGTGTATGGCGTTTAACAGTGGATCCGGATCCTGCCTGGAGTGCATGGGGTTTTCACAGTGTATCAGGGTCCTGCCAGGTGTGTATCGGGTTTCACAGTGTATCAGGACACAGACAGGTGTGTACGGGGTTTTCACAGTGTATCAGGGTCCTGCCAGGTGTGTATGGGGTTCCACAGTGTATCAGGATGCTGCCAGGTGTGTATGGGGTTTTCACAGTGTATCAGAATTCTACCAGGTGTGTATGAGGGTTTCACAGTGCATCAGCATCCTGTCAGGTGTGTATGGGGATTTCGCAGTGTATCAGGGTTCTGCCAGGTGTGTGTGGGCTTTTCACACTGTAACAGTAACCTGCCAGGTGTGAATGGGGTTTTCACAGTATATCAGGGTCCTGCCAGGTGTGCATGGGGTTTTCACAGTGTATCAGGATCCTGCCAGTATTGTATGGGGTTTTCCCAGTGTATCAGGATCCTGCCAGGTGTGTATGGGGTTTGACAGTGTATCAGGATCCTGCCAGTTGTGTATGGGGTTTTCACAGTGTATCAGGATCCTGACAGATGTGTATGGGGTTTTCACAGTGTATCGGGTTCCGGCCAGGTATGTATGGGGTTTCACAGTGGATCATGATCCTGCCAGGAGTGCATGTGGTTTTCACAGTGTATCAGGATCCTGCCAGGTGTGCATGGGGTTTTCACAGTGTATCAGGATCCTGCCAGTATTGTATGGGGTTATAACAGTGTATCCGGGCCCTGCCAGGTGTGTATGGTGATTTCACAGTGCATCAGGATCCTGCCAGGTGTGTATGGGGTTTCACAGTGTTACAGGGTCCTGCCAGTTGTGTATGGGGTTTCACAGTTTATCATGATCCTGCCAGGAGTGCATGTGGTTTTCACAGTGTATCAGGATCCTGCCAGGTGTGTATGGGGTTATAACAGTGTGACAGGATCCTGCCAGGTGTGTATTGTGTTTTCACAGTGTATCAGTGCCCTGCCAGGTGTGTATGGTGATTTCACAGTGGATCATGATCCTGCCAGGAGTGCATGTGGTTTTCACAGTGTATCAGGATCCTGCCAGGTGTGTATGGCGTTTCACTGTGGATCAGGATCCTGCCTGGAGTGCATGGGTTTTTCACAGTGTATCAGGATCCTGCTAGGTGTGTATGGGGTTTCACAGTGTATCAGGACACAGACAGGTGTGTACGGTGTTTTCACAGTGTATCAGGGTCCTGCCAGGTGTGTATGGGGTTCCACAGTGTATCAGGATCCTGCCAGATTTGTATGGGGTTTTCACAGCGTATCAGGGTCCTGCCAGGTGAGTATGGGGTTTTCACAGTGTATCTGGATTCTACCAGGTGTGTATGAGGGTTTCACAGTGCATCAGGATCCTGCCAGGTGTGTATGGGGATTTCGCAGTGTATCAGTGTCCTGCCCGGTGTGTATGGGCTTTTCACACTGTAACAGGATCCTGCCAGGAGTGTATGGGGTTTTCACAGTGTATCAGGGTCCTGCCAGTATTGTTTGGGGTTTTCACAGTGTATCAGGATCCTGCCAGGTGTGAATTGGGTTTTTAGAGTGTATCAGGATTCTGCCAGGTGTGTATACGCTTTACACAGTGTATCAGGGTACCGCCAGGTGTGTATGGGGTTTTCCCAGTGTATCAGGATCCTGCCAGGTGTGCATGGGGGTTTCACAGTGGATCAGGATCCTGCCAGTTGTGTATGGGGTTTTCACAGTGTATCAGGATCCTGACAGGTGTGTATGGGGTTTTCACAGTGTATCGGGTTCCTGAAGGTGTGTATGGGGTTTCACAGTGGATCATGATCCTGCCAGGAGTGCATGTGGTTTTCAAAGTGTATCAGGATCCTGCCTGGTGTGTATGGGGTTACAACAGTATAACAGGATCCTGCCAGGTGTGTACGGGGTTTTCACAGAGTATCCGGGCCCTGCCAGGTGTGCATGGTGATTTCACAGTGCATCAGGATCCTGCCAGGTGTGTATGGGGTTTCACAGTGTATCAGGGTTCTGCCAGGTGTTTCTGGGGTTTCACAGTGGATCATGATCCTGCCAGGAGTGCATGTGGTTTTCACAGTGTATCAGGATCCTGCCAGGTGTGTATGGCGTTTCACAGTGGTCAGGATCCTGCCTGCAGTGCATGGGGTTTTCACAATGTATCAGGATCCTGCCAGGTGTGCATGGGGTTTCTAAGTGTATCAGGAAACAGACAGGTGTGTACGGGGTTTTCACAGTGTATCAGGGTCCTGCCAGGTGTGTGTGGGGTTCCACAGTGTAACAGGATCCTGCCAGGTGTGCATGGGGCCTTCACAGCGTATCAGGATCCTGCCAGTTGTGTATGAGGGTTTCACGGTGCATCAGGATCCTGCCAGGTGTGTATGGGGATTTCACAGTGTATCAGGGTCCTGCCAGGTGTGTATGGGTTTTTCACACTGCGACAGGATCCTTCCAGGTGTGAATGGGGTTTTCACAGTATATCAGGGTCCTGCCAGGTGTGCATGGGGGTTTCACAGTGTATCAGGATCCTGCCAGGTGTGTATGGGGTTTTCACAGTGTATCAGGGTCCTGCCAGTATTGTATGGGGTTTTCATAGTGTATCAGGATCCTGCCAGGTGTGAATTGGGTTTTTAGAGTGTATCAGGATCCTGCCAGGAGGGCATGGGGTTTTCCAAGTGTAGCAGGATACTGCCAGGTGTGTAAGGGGTTTTCACAGTGTATCAGGGTCCCGCCAGGTGTGTATGGGGTTTTCCCAGTGTATCAGGATCCTGCCAGTTGTGTATGGGGTTTTCACAGTGTATCAGGTTCCTGCCAGGTGTGTATGGGGTTTTCACAAGTGTATCAGGATCCTACCAGGTGTGTATGGGGTTTTCACAGTGTATCAGTGTCCTGCCAGGTGTGTATGGTGTTTTCACAGAGTATCGGGATCCTGCCAGGTGTGTATGCGGTTTCACAGTGTATCAGGGTCCTGCCAGGTGTGTATGGGTTTATCAAAGTGTATCAGTATCCTGCCAGGTGTGTATGGGATTTTCACAGTGTATCAGGGTCCTGCCAGGTGTGTATGGTGTTCTCACAGTGTATCGGTATCCTGCCTGGTGTGTATGCGGTTTCAATGCGTATCAGGATCATGCCAGGTGTGTACGGGGATTCACAGTGTATCAGGGTCCTGCCAGGTGTGCATGGGTTTTTTCACAGTATATCAGGATCCTGCCAGGTGTGTATGGGGTTTCACAGTGTATCAGGGACCTGCCAGGTGTGTATGGGGTTTTCACAGTGTATCAGGAACCTGCCAGGTGTGTACGGGGATTCACAGTGTATCAGAGTCCTGCCAGGTGTGTATGGGGTTTTCACAGTGTATCAGGATCCTTCCAGGTGTGTATGGGGTTTCACAGTATATCAAGATCCTGCCAGGTGTGTATGGGGGTTTCACAGTGGATCAGGATCCTGCAAGGTGCATATGGGGTTTTCACAGTGTATCAGGGTCCTGCCAGGTGTGCATGGGGTTTTCACAGTGGATCAGGATCCTGCCAGTTGTGTATGGGGTTTTCACAGTGTATCAGGAACCTGACAGGTGTGTATGGGGTTTTCACAGTGTATCGGGTTCCTGCCAGGTGTGTATGGGGTTTCACAGTGGATCATGATCCTGCCAGGAGTGCATGTGGTTTTCACAGTGTATCAGGATCCTGCCTGGTGTGTATGGGGTTATAACAGTGTAACATGATCCTGCCAGGTGTGTATGGGGTTTTCACAGTGTATCCGGGCCCTGCCAGGTGTGTATGGTGATTTCACAGTGCATCAGGATCCTGCCAGGTGTGTATGGGGTTTCACAGTGTATCAGGGTCCTGCCAGGTGTGTATGGGGTTTCACAGTGGATCATGATCCTGCCAGGAGTGCATGTGGTTTTCACAGTGTATCAGGATCCTGCCAGGTGTGTATGGCGTTTCACAGTGGTCATGATCCTGACTGGAGTGCATGGGGTTTTCACAGTGTATCAGGATCCTGCCAGGTGTGTATGGGGTTTCACAGTGTATCAGGAAACATACGGGTGTGTACGGGGTTTTCAAAGTGTATCAGGGTCCTGCCAGGTGTGTGTGGGGTTCCACAGTCTAACAGGATCCTGCCAGTTGTGTATGGGGTTTTCACAGTGTATCAGTGTCCTGCCAGTATTGTATGAGGTTTTCACAGTGTATCAGGTTCCTGCCAGGAGGGTATGGGGTTTTCACAGTGTATCAGGATCCTGCCAGGTGTGTATGGGGTTTTGACAGTGTATCAGGATCCTGCCAGGTGTGTATGGGTTTTTCACACTGTAACAGGATCCTGCCAGGTGTGCATGGGGTTTTCACAGTGTATCAGAGTCCTGCCAGTATTGTATGGGGTTTTCACAGTGTATCAGGATCCTGCCAGGTGTGAATTGGGTTTTCAGAGTGTATCAGGATCCTGCTGTGTGTGTGGGCTTTACACAGTGTATCAAGGCCCCGCCAGGTGTGTATGGGGTTTTCCCAGTGTATCAGGATCCTGCCAGGTGTGTATGGGGTTTCCACAAGTGTATCAGGATCCTGCCAGGTGTGTATGGGGTTTTCACATTGTATCAGGGTCCTGCCAGGTGTGTATGGGGTTTTCACAGTGTATCAGGTTCCTGCCAGGTGTATATGGGGTTTTCACAAGTGTATCAGGATCCTGCCAGGTGTGTATGGGGTTTTAACAGTGTATCAGTGTCCTGCCAGGTGTGTATGGTGTTTTCACAGTGTATCGGGTTCCTGCCAGGTGTGTATGGGGTTTCACAGTGTATCAGGGTCGTGCCAGGTGTGTATGGGTTTTTCAATGTGTATCAGGATCCTGCCAGGTGTGTATGGGGATTTTACAGTGTATCAGGGTCCTGCCAGGTGTGTATGGTGTTTTCACAGTGTATCGGGATCCTGCCTGGTGTGTATGCGGTTTCACTGTGTATCAGGGTCCTTCCAGGTGTGTATGGGGTTTTCACAGTTTATCAGGATCATGCCAGGTGTGTACGCGGATTCACAGTGTATCAGGGTCCTGCCAGGTGTGCATGGGGTTTTTCACAGTGTATCAGGATCCTGCCAGGTGTGTATGGGGTTTCATCGTGTATCGGGCCTTGCCAGGTGTTTATGGGGTTTTCACAGTGTATCAGGGACCTGCCAGTTGTGTACGGGGATTCACAGTGTATCAGATCCTGCCAGGTGTTTATGGGGTTTTCACAGTGTATCAGGATCCTGCCTGGTGTGTATGGGGTTTCACAGTGTATCAAGATCCTTCCAGGTGTGTATGGGGGATTCACAGTGGTTCAGGATCCTGCCAGGTGCATATGGGGTTTTCACAGTGTATCAGGGTCCTGCCAGGTGTGTATGGGGTTTTCACAGTGCATCAGGATCCTGCCAGATGTGTCTGGGGGTTCACAGTGTATCAGGATCCTGCCAGGTGTGTATGGGGTTTCACAGTGTATCAGGATCCTGCCAGATGTGTGGTGGGGGTTTCACAGCGGATCAGGATCCTGCCAGTTGTGTATGGGGTTTTCACAGCGTATCAGGATTTGCCAGGTGTGTATGGGGTTTCACAGTGGATCAGGACACTGCCAGGAGTGTATGGGGTTTCACAGTCTATCAGGATCCTGCCAGGAGTGTATGGGGTTTTCACAGTGTATCAGTGTCCTGCCAGCTATGTACGGGGTTTTAACAGTGTATCAGGTTCCTGCCAGGAGTGTATGGGGTTTACACAGTGTATCAGGATCATGCCAGTTGTGTACGGGGATTTCCAGTGTATCAGGGTCCTGCCAGGAGTGCATGGGGTTTTCACAGTGTATCAGTATCCTGCCAGGTGTGTATGGGGTTTCACAGTGTATCAGGGACCTGCCAGGTGTGTATGGGGTTTTCACAGTGTATCAGGAACCTGCCAGGTGTGTACGGGGATTCACAGTGTATCAGAGTCCTGCAAGGTGTGTATGGGGTTTTCACAGTGTATCAGGTTCCTGCCAGGTGTGTATGGGGTTTCACAGTGTATCAAGATCCTGCCAGGTGTCTATGGGGGTTTCACAGTGGATCAGGATCCTGCCAGGTGCATATGGGGTTTTCACAGAGTATCAGGGTTCTGCCAGGTGTGTTTGGGGTTTTCACAGTGCATCAGGATCCTGCCAGATGTGTCTGGGGTTTCACAGTGTATCAGGATCCTGCCAGTTGTGTATGGGGTTTCACAGTGTATCAGGATCCAGCCAGGTGTGTATGGGGTTTCACAGTGGATCCGGAAACTGCCAGGTGTGTATGGGGTTTCACAGTGTATCAGGATCCTGCCAGGTGTGTATGGGGTTTCACAGTGGATCAGGATACTGCCAGGTGTGTATGGGGTTTCACAGTGTATCAGTGTCCTGCCAGGTCTGTATGGGGTTTTCACAGTGTATCAGGTTCCTGCCAGGAGGGTATGGGGTTTTCACAGTGTATCAGGATCCTGCCAGGTGTGTATGTGGTTTTGACAGTGTATCAGGATCCTGCCAGGTGTGTATGGGTTTTTCACACTGTAACAGGATCCTGCCAGGTGTGCATGGGGTTTTCACAGTGTATCAGAGTCCTGCCAGTATTGTATGGGGTTTTCACAGTGTATCAGGATCCTGCCAGGTGTGAATTGGGTTTTCAGAGTGTATCAGGATCCTGCTGTGTGTGTGGGCTTTGCACAGTGTATCAAGGCCCCGCCAGGTGTGTATGGGGATTTCCCAGTGTATCAGTATCCTGCCAGGTGTGTATGGGGTTTCCACAAGTGTATCAGGATCCAGCCAGGTGTGTATGGGGTTTTCACAGTGTATCAGTGTCCTGCGAGGTGTGTATGGTGTTTTCACAGTGTATCGGGTTCCTGCCAGGTGTGTATGGGGTTTCACAGTGTATCAGGGTCCTGCCAGGTGTGCATGGGGTTTTTCACAGTGTATCAGGATCCTGCCAGGTGTGTATGGGGTTTCATCGTGTATCGGGCCTTGCCAGGTGTTTATGGGGTTTTCACAGTGTATCAGGGACCTGCCAGTTGTGTACGGGGATTCACAGTGTATCAGATCCTGCCAGGTGTTTATGGGGTTTTCACAGTGTATCAGGATCCTGCCTGGTGTGTATGGGGTTTCACAGTGTATCAAGATCCTTCCAGGTGTGTATGGGGGATTCACAGTGGTTCAGGATCCTGCCAGGTGCATATGGGGTTTTCACAGTGTATCAGGGTCCTGCCAGGTGTGTATGGGGTTTTCACAGTGCATCAGGATCCTGCCAGATGTGTCTGGGGGTTCACAGTGTATCAGGATCCTGCCAGGTGTGTATGGGGTTTCACAGTGTATCAGGATCCTGCCAGATGTGTGGTGGGGGTTTCACAGCGGATCAGGATCCTGCCAGTTGTGTATGGGGTTTTCACAGCGTATCAGGATTTGCCAGGTGTGTATGGGGTTTCACAGTGGATCAGGACACTGCCAGGAGTGTATGGGGTTTCACAGTCTATCAGGATCCTGCCAGGAGTGTATGGGGTTTTCACAGTGTATCAGTGTCCTGCCAGCTATGTACGGGGTTTTAACAGTGTATCAGGTTCCTGCCAGGAGTGTATGGGGTTTACACAGTGTATCAGGATCATGCCAGTTGTGTACGGGGATTTCCAGTGTATCAGGGTCCTGCCAGGAGTGCATGGGGTTTTCACAGTGTATCAGTATCCTGCCAGGTGTGTATGGGGTTTCACAGTGTATCAGGGACCTGCCAGGTGTGTATGGGGTTTTCACAGTGTATCAGGAACCTGCCAGGTGTGTACGGGGATTCACAGTGTATCAGAGTCCTGCAAGGTGTGTATGGGGTTTTCACAGTGTATCAGGTTCCTGCCAGGTGTGTATGGGGTTTCACAGTGTATCAAGATCCTGCCAGGTGTCTATGGGGGTTTCACAGTGGATCAGGATCCTGCCAGGTGCATATGGGGTTTTCACAGAGTATCAGGGTTCTGCCAGGTGTGTTTGGGGTTTTCACAGTGCATCAGGATCCTGCCAGATGTGTCTGGGGTTTCACAGTGTATCAGGATCCTGCCAGTTGTGTATGGGGTTTCACAGTGTATCAGGATCCAGCCAGGTGTGTATGGGGTTTCACAGTGGATCCGGAAACTGCCAGGTGTGTATGGGGTTTCACAGTGTATCAGGATCCTGCCAGGTGTGTATGGGGTTTCACAGTGGATCAGGATACTGCCAGGTGTGTATGGGGTTTCACAGTGTATCAGTGTCCTGCCAGGTCTGTATGGGGTTTTCACAGTGTATCAGGTTCCTGCCAGGAGGGTATGGGGTTTTCACAGTGTATCAGGATCCTGCCAGGTGTGTATGGGGTTTTGACAGTGTATCAGGATCCTGCCAGGTGTGTATGGGTTTTTCACACTGTAACAAGATCCTGCCAGGTGTGCATGGGGTTTTCACAGTGTATCAGAGTCCTGCCAGTATTGTATGGGGTTTTCAGAGTGTATCAGGATCCTGCCAGGTGTGAATTGGGTTTTCAGAGTGTATCAGGATCCTGCTGTGTGTGTGGGCTTTGCACAGTGTATCAAGGCCCCGCCAGGTGTGTATGGGGTTTTCCCAGTGTATCAGTATCCTGCCAGGTGTGTATGGGGTTTCCACAAGTGTATCAGGATCCAGCCAGGTGTGTATGGGGTTTTCACAGTGTATCAGTGTCCTGCGAGGTGTGTATGGTGTTTTCACAGTGTATCGGGATCCTGCCAGGTGTGTATGGGCTTTCACAGTGTATCAGGGTCCTGCCAGGTGTGTATGGTGTTTTCACAGTGTATCAGGATCCTGCCAGGTGTGTATGGGGTTTTCACAGTGTATCAGGGTCCTGCCAGGTGTGTTTGGTGTTTTCACAGTGTATCGGGATCCTGCCTGGTTTGTATGCGGTTTCACATTGTATCAGGATCCTTACAGGTGTGTATGGGGTTTTCACAGTGTATCAGGATCATGCCAGTTGTGTACGGGGATTTCCAGTGTATCAGGGTCCTGCCAGGAGTGCATGGGGTTTTCACAGTGTATCAGTATCCTGCCAGGTGTGTATGGGGTTTCACAGTGTATCAGGGACCTGCCAGGTGTGTATGGGGTTTTCACAGTGTATCAGGAACCTGCCAGGTGTGTACGGGGATTCACAGTGTATCAGAGTCCTGCCAGGTGTGTATGGGGTTTTCACATTGTATCAGGCTCCTGCCAGGTGTGTATGGGGTTTCACAGTATATCAAGATCCTGCCAGGTGTGCATGGGGGTTTCACAGTGGATCAGGATCCTGCCAGGTGCATATGGAGTTTTCACAGTGTATCAGGGTCCTGCCAGGTGTGTTTGGGGTTTTCACAGTGCATCAGGATCCTCCCAGATGTGTCTGGGGTTTCACAGTGGATCAGGATCCTGCCAGTTGTGTATGGGGTTTCACAGTGTGTCAGGATCCTGCCAGGTGTGTATGGGGTTTCACAGTGGATCAGGATACTGCCGGGTGTGTATGGGGTTTCACAGTGTATCAGTGTCCTGCCAGGTGTGTATGGGGTTTTCACAGTGTATCAGTTTCCTGCCAGGAGGGTATGGGGTTTTCACAGTGTATCAGGGTCCTGTCAGGTGTGTATGGGGTTTTCACAATTTATCAGCGTCCATCCAGGTGTGTATGGCGTTTTCACAGTGCATCAGGAACCTGCCAGGTGTGCATGGGGGTTTCACAGTGTATCATGGTCCTGGCAGGTGTGTATGGTGTTTTCACAGTGTATCGGCATCCTGCCAGGTGTGTATGGGGTTTCACAGTGTATCAGGGTCCTGCCAGGTGTGTATGGGGTTTTCACAGTGTATCAGGATCCTGCCAGGTGTGTATGGGGTTTTCACAGTGTATCAAGATCCGGCCAGGTGTGTTTGGTGTTTTCACAGTGTATCGGGATCCTGCCTGGTTTGTATGCGGTTTCACATTGTATCAGGATCATGCCAGTTGTGTACGGGGATTTCCAGTGTGTCAGGGTCCTGCCAGGAGTGCATGGGGTTTTCACAGTGTATCAGTATCCTGCCAGGTGTGTATGGGTTTTCACAGTGTATCAGGGACCTGCCAGGTGTGTATGGGGTTTTCACAGTGCATCAGGAACCTGCCAGGTGTGTACGGGGATTCACAGTGTATCAGAGTCCTGCCAGGTGTGTATGGGGTTTTCACAGTGTATCAGGCTCCTGCCAGGTGTGTATGGGGTTTCACAGTGTATCAAGATCCTGCCAGGTGTGTATGGGGGATTCACAGTGGATCAGGATCCTGCCAGGTGCATATGGGGTTTTCAGAGTGTATCAGGGTCCTGCCAGGTGTGTTTGGGGTTTTCACAGTGCATCAGAATCCTGCCAGATGTGTCTGGGTTTTCACAGTGTATCAGGATCCTGCCAGTTGTGTATGGGGTTTCACAGTGTATCAGGATCCTGGCAGGTGTGTATGGGGTTTCACAGTGGATCAGGAAACTGCCAGGTGTGTATGGGTTTTCACAGTGTATCAGGATCCTGCCAGGTGTGTATGGGGTTTCACAGTGGATCAGGATACTGCCAGGTGTGTATGGGGTTTCACAGTGTATCAGTGTCCTGCCAGGTGTGTATGGGGTTTTCACAGTGTATCAGGTTCCTGCCAGGAGGGTATGGGGTTTTCACAGTGTATCAGGATCCTGCCAGGTGTGTATGGGGTTTTGACAGTGTATCAGGATCCTGCCAGGTGTGTATGGGTTTTTCACACTGTAACAGGATCCTGCCAGGTGTGCATGGGGTTTTCACAGTGTATCAGAGTCCTGCCAGTATTGTATGGGGTTTTCACAGTGTATCAGGATCCTGCCAGGTGTGAATTGGGTTTTCAGAGTGTATCAGGATCCTGCTGTGTGTGTGGGCTTTACACAGTGTATCAAGGCCCCGCCAGGTGTGTATGTGGTTTTCCCAGTGTATCAGGATCCTGCCAGGTGTCTATGGGGTTTCCACAAGTGTGTCAGGATCCTGCCAGGTGTGTATGGGGTTTTCACAGTGTATCAGTGTCCTGCGAGGTGTGTATGGTGTTTTCACAGTGTATCGGGATCCTGCCAGGTGTGTATGGGGTTTAACAGTGTATCAGGGTCCTGCCAGGTGTGTATGGGGTTTTCACAGTGTATCAGGATCCTGCCAGGTGTGTATGGGGTTTTCACAGTGTATCAGTGTCCTGCCAGGTGTGTTTGGTGTTTTCACAGTGTATCGGGATCCTGCCTGGTTTGTATGCGGTTTCACATAGTATCAGGATCCTTACAGGTGTGTATGGGGTTTTCACAGTGTATCAGGCTCATGCCAGTTGTGTACGGGGATTTCCAGTGTATCAGGGTCCTGCCAGGAGTGCTTGGGGTTTTCACAGTGTATCAGTATCCTGCCAGGTGTGTATGGGGTTTCACAGTGTATCAGGGACCTGCCAGGTGTGTATGGGGTTTTCACAGTGTATCAGGAACCTGCCAGGTGTGTACGGGGATTCACAGTGTATCAGAGTCCTGCCAGGTGTGTATGGGGTTTTCACAGTGTATCAGGCTCCTGCCAGGTGTGTATGGGGTTTCACAGTATATCAAGATCCTGCCAGGTGTGTATGGGGGTTTCACAGTGGATCAGGATCCTGCCAGGTGCATATGGGGTTTTCGCAGTGTATCAGGGTCCTGCCAGGTGTGTTTGGGGTTTTCACAGTGCATCAGGATCCTGCCAGATGTGTCTGGGGTTTCACAGTGTATCAGGATCCTGCCAGTTGTGTATGGGGTTTCACAGTGTATCAGGATCCTGCCAGGTGTGTATGGGGCTTCACAGTGGATCAGGAAACTGCCAGGGGTGTATGGGGTTTCACAGTGTATCAGGATCCTGCCAGGTGTGTATGGGGTTTCACAGTGGATCAGGATACTGCCAGGTGTGTATGGGGTTTCACAGTGTATCAGTGTCCTGCCAGGTGTGTTTGGGGTTTTCACAGTGTATCAGGTTCCTGCCAGGAGGGTATGGGGTTTTCACAGTGTATCAGTGTCCTGCCAGGTGTGTTTGGTGTTTTCACAGTGTATCGGGATCCTGCCTGGTTTGTATGCGGTTTCACATAGTATCAGGATCCTTACAGGTGTGTATGGGGTTTTCACAGTGTATCAGGCTCATGCCAGTTGTGTACGGGGATTTCCAGTGTATCAGGGTCCTGCCAGGAGTGCATGGGGGTTTCACAGTGTATCAGTATCCTGCCAGGTGTGTATGGGGTTTCACAGTGTATCAGGGACCTGCCAGGTGTGTATGGGGTTTTCACAGTGTATCAGGAACCTGCCAGGTGTGTACGGGGATTCACAGTGTATCAGAGTCCTGCCAGGTGTGTATGGGGTTTTCACAGTGTATCAGTCTCCTGCCAGGTGTGTATGGGGTTTCACAGTATATCAAGATCCTGCCAGGTGTGTATGGGGGTTTCACAGTGGATCAGGATCCTGCCAGCTGCATATGGGGTTTTCACAGTGTATCAGGGTCCTGCCAGGTGTGTTTGGGGTTTTCACAGTGCATCAGGATCCTGCCAGATGTGTCTGGGGTTTCACAGTGTATCAGGATCCTGCCAGTTGTGTATGGGGTTTCACAGTGTATCAGGATCCTGCCAGGTGTGTATGGGGTTTCACAGTGGAACAGGAAACTGCCAGGTGTGTATGGGGTTTCACAGTGTATCAGGATCCTGCCAGGTGTGTATGGGGTTTCACAGTGGATCAGGATACTGCCAGGTGTGTATGGGGTTTCACAGTGTATCAGTGTCCTGCCAGGTGTGTATGGGGTTTTCACAGTGTATCAGGTTCCTGCCAGGAGGGTATGGGGTTTTCACAGTGTATCAGGGTCCTGCCAGTTGTGTATGGGGTTTTCACAATTTATCAGCGTCCATCCAGGTGTGTATGGCGTTTTCACAGTGCATCAGGAACCTGCCAGGTGTGCATGGGGGTTTCACAGTGTATCAGGGTCCTGGCAGGTGTGTATGGTGTTTTCACAGTGTATCCGCATCCTGCCAGGTGTGTATGGGGTTTCACAGTGTATCAGGGTCCTGCCAGGTTTGTATGGGTTTTTCACAGTGTATCAGGATCCTGCCAGGTGTGTATGGGGTTTTCACATTGCATCAAGGTCCTGCCAGGTGTGTTTGGTGTTTTCACAGTGTATCGGGATCCTGCCTGGTTTGTATGCGGTTTCACATTGTATCAGGATCCTTACAGGTGTGTATGGGGTTTTCACAGTGTATCAGGATCATGCCAGTTGTGTACGGGGATTTCCAGTGTATCAGGGTCCTGCCAGGAGTGCATGGGGTTTTCACAGTGTATCAGTATCCTGCCAGGTGTGTATGGGGTTTCACAGTGTATCAGGGACCTGCCAGGTGTGTATGGGGTTTTCACAGTGCATCAGGAACCTGCCAGGTGTGTACGGGGATTCACAGTGTATCAGAGACCTGCCAGGTGTGTATGGGGTTTTCACAGTGTATCAGGCTCCTGCCAGGTGTGTATGGTGTTTCACAGTGTATCAAGATCCTGCCAGGTGTGTATGGGGGTTTCACAGTGGATCAGGATCCTGCCAGGTGCATATGGGGTTTTCACAGTGTATCAGGGTCCTGCCAGGTGTGTTTGGGGTTTTCACAGTGCATCAGGATCCTGCCAGATGTGTCTGGGGTTTCACAAGTGTATCAGGATCCTGCCAGTTGTGTATGGGGTTTCACAGTGTATCAGGATCCTTCCAGGTGTGTATGGGGTTTCACAGTGGATCAGGAAACTGCCAGGAGTGTATGGGGTTTCACAGTGTATCAGGATCCTGCCAGGTGTGTATGGGGTTTCACAGTGGATCAGGATACTGCCAGGTGTGTATGGGGTTTCACAGTGTATCAGTGTCCTGCCAGGTGTGTATGGGGTTTTCACAGTTTATCGGCATCCTGCCAGGTGTGTATGGGTTTTCACAGTGTCTCAGGGTCCTGCCAGGTGATTATTGGGTTTTCACAGTGTATCAGGCTCCTGCCAGGTGTGGACGGGGATTCACAGTGTGTCAGGATCCTGCCAGGTGTGTATGGGTTTTCACAGTATATCAGGATCCTGCCAGCTGTGTATGGGGTTTTCAGAGATTATCAGGATCTTGCCAGGTGTGTATGGGGGTTTCACAGTTTATCAGCATCCTGCCAGGTGAGTATGGGGTTTTAACATTGCATCAGGATCCTTCCAGATGTGTATGGGGGTTGCACAGTGTATCAGAATCCTGCCAGGTGTGTATGGGGTTTTCAGAGTGTATCAGGATGCTGCCAGGTGTGTATGGGGTTTTCACAGTGTATCTGGATCCTGCCAGGTATGTATGGGGATTTCACATTGCATCTGGATACTTCCAGATGTGTTTGGGGGTTGCACAGTGTATCAGAATCCTGCCAGGAATGTATGGGGTTTCAGAGTGTATCAGGATCCTGCTAGGTGTGTATGGGGTTTTCAATGTGTATCAGGATCCTGCCAGGTGTGTATGGGGATTTCACATTGCATCAGGATCCTTCCAGATGTGTATGGGGGTTGCACAGTGTATCAGAATCCGGCCAGGAGTGTATGGGGTTTCAGAGTGTATCAGGATCCTGCCAGGTGTGTATGGGGTTTTCACAGTGGATCAGGATCCTTCCAGGAGTGTTTGGGGGTTGCACAGTGTATCAGAATCCTGCCAGGAGTGTATGGGGTTTCAGAGTGTATCAGGATCCTGCTAGGTGTTGATGGGGTTT
This sequence comes from Heterodontus francisci, assembly GCF_036365525.1. Classification (NCBI taxonomy): domain Eukaryota; kingdom Metazoa; phylum Chordata; class Chondrichthyes; order Heterodontiformes; family Heterodontidae; genus Heterodontus; species Heterodontus francisci. The sequence goes on from NW_027140919.1 coordinate 4,203,551, forward strand.
TCACAGTGCATCAGGATCCTGCCAGGTGTGTATGGGGATTTCACATTGCATCAGGATCCTTCCAGATGTGCATGGGGGTTGCACAGTGTATCAGAATCCGGCCAGGTGTGTATGGGGTTTCAGAGTGTATCAGGATCCTGCCAGGTGTGTATGGGGTTTTCACAGTGGATCAGGATACTTCCAGGAGTGTTTGGGTTTTCACAGTGTATCAGGATCCTGCCAGATGTGTATGGGGTTTCGCAGTGGATCAGGATCCTGCCAGGTGTGTATGTGGTTTTCACAGTGTATCAGGATCCTGCCAGGTGTGTCTGGCGTTTCACAGTCTATCAGGAACCTGCCAGGTGTGCATGGGGGTTTCACAGTGTATCAGGGTCCTGTCAGGTGTGTATGGGGTTTTCACAATTTATCAGCGTCCATCCAGGTGTGTATGGCGTTTTCACAGTGCATCAGGAACCTGCCAGGTGTGCATGGGGGTTTCACAGTGTATCATGGTCCTGGCAGGTGTGTATGGTGTTTTCACAGTGTATCGGCATCCTGCCAGGTGTGTATGGGGTTTCACAGTGTATCAGGGTCCTGCCAGGTGTGTATGGGGTTTTCACAGTGTATCAGGATCCTGCCAGGTGTGTATGGGGTTTTCACAGTGTATCAAGATCCGGCCAGGTGTGTTTGGTGTTTTCACAGTGTATCGGGATCCTGCCTGGTTTGTATGCGGTTTCACATTGTATCAGGATCATGCCAGTTGTGTACGGGGATTTCCAGTGTGTCAGGGTCCTGCCAGGAGTGCATGGGGTTTTCACAGTGTATCAGTATCCTGCCAGGTGTGTATGGGTTTTCACAGTGTATCAGGGACCTGCCAGGTGTGTATGGGGTTTTCACAGTGCATCAGGAACCTGCCAGGTGTGTACGGGGATTCACAGTGTATCAGAGTCCTGCCAGGTGTGTATGGGGTTTTCACAGTGTATCAGGCTCCTGCCAGGTGTGTATGGGGTTTCACAGTGTATCAAGATCCTGCCAGGTGTGTATGGGGGATTCACAGTGGATCAGGATCCTGCCAGGTGCATATGGGGTTTTCAGAGTGTATCAGGGTCCTGCCAGGTGTGTTTGGGGTTTTCACAGTGCATCAGAATCCTGCCAGATGTGTCTGGGTTTTCACAGTGTATCAGGATCCTGCCAGTTGTGTATGGGGTTTCACAGTGTATCAGGATCCTGGCAGGTGTGTATGGGGTTTCACAGTGGATCAGGAAACTGCCAGGTGTGTATGGGTTTTCACAGTGTATCAGGATCCTGCCAGGTGTGTATGGGGTTTCACAGTGGATCAGGATACTGCCAGGTGTGTATGGGGTTTCACAGTGTATCAGTGTCCTGCCAGGTGTGTATGGGGTTTTCACAGTGTATCAGGTTCCTGCCAGGAGGGTATGGGGTTTTCACAGTGTATCAGGATCCTGCCAGGTGTGTATGGGGTTTTGACAGTGTATCAGGATCCTGCCAGGTGTGTATGGGTTTTTCACACTGTAACAGGATCCTGCCAGGTGTGTATGGGGTTTTGACAGTGTATCAGGATCCTGCCAGGTGTGTATGGGTTTTTCACACTGTAACAGGATCCTGCCAGGTGTGCATGGGGTTTTCACAGTGTATCAGAGTCCTGCCAGTATTGTATGGGGTTTTCACAGTGTATCAGGATCCTGCCAGGTGTGAATTGGGTTTTCAGAGTGTATCAGGATCCTGCTGTGTGTGTGGGCTTTACACAGTGTATCAAGGCCCCGCCAGGTGTGTATGGGGTTTTCCCAGTGTATCAGGATCCTGCCAGGTGTGTATGGGGTTTCCACAAGTGTGTCAGGATCCTGCCAGGTGTGTATGGGGTTTTCACAGTGTATCAGTGTCCTGCGAGGTGTGTATGGTGTTTTCACAGTGTATCGGGATCCTGCCAGGTGTGTATGGGGTTTAACAGTGTATCAGGGTCCTGCCAGGTGTGTATGGGGTTTTCACAGTGTATCAGGATCCTGCCAGGTGTGTATGGGGTTTTCACAGTGTATCAGTGTCCTGCCAGGTGTGTTTGGTGTTTTCACAGTGTATCGGGATCCTGCCTGGTTTGTATGCGGTTTCACATAGTATCAGGATCCTTACAGGTGTGTATGGGGTTTTCACAGTGTATCAGGCTCATGCCAGTTGTGTACGGGGATTTCCAGTGTATCAGGGTCCTGCCAGGAGTGCTTGGGGTTTTCACAGTGTATCAGTATCCTGCCAGGTGTGTATGGGGTTTCACAGTGTATCAGGGACCTGCCAGGTGTGTATGGGGTTTTCACAGTGTATCAGGAACCTGCCAGGTGTGTACGGGGATTCACAGTGTATCAGAGTCCTGCCAGGTGTGTATGGGGTTTTCACAGTGTATCAGGCTCCTGCCAGGTGTGTATGGGGTTTCACAGTATATCAAGATCCTGCCAGGTGTGTATGGGGGTTTCACAGTGGATCAGGATCCTGCCAGGTGCATATGGGGTTTTCGCAGTGTATCAGGGTCCTGCCAGGTGTGTTTGGGGTTTTCACAGTGCATCAGGATCCTGCCAGATGTGTCTGGGGTTTCACAGTGTATCAGGATCCTGCCTGTTGTGTATGGGGTTTCACAGTGTATCAGGATCCTGCCAGGTGTGTATGGGGCTTCACAGTGGATCAGGAAACTGCCAGGGGTGTATGGGGTTTCACAGTGTATCAGGATCCTGCCAGGTGTGTATGGGGTTTCACAGTGGATCAGGATACTGCCAGGTGTGTATGGGGTTTCACAGTGTATCAGTGTCCTGCCAGGTGTGTTTGGGGTTTTCACAGTGTATCAGGTTCCTGCCAGGAGGGTATGGGGTTTTCACAGTGTATCAGTGTCCTGCCAGGTGTGTTTGGTGTTTTCACAGTGTATCGGGATCCTGCCTGGTTTGTATGCGGTTTCACATAGTATCAGGATCCTTACAGGTGTGTATGGGGTTTTCACAGTGTATCAGGCTCATGCCAGTTGTGTACGGGGATTTCCAGTGTATCAGGGTCCTGCCAGGAGTGCATGGGGGTTTCACAGTGTATCAGTATCCTGCCAGGTGTGTATGGGGTTTCACAGTGTATCAGGGACCTGCCAGGTGTGTATGGGGTTTTCACAGTGTATCAGGAACCTGCCAGGTGTGTACGGGGATTCACAGTGTATCAGAGTCCTGCCAGGTGTGTATGGGGTTTTCACAGTGTATCAGTCTCCTGCCAGGTGTGTATGGGGTTTCACAGTATATCAAGATCCTGCCAGGTGTGTATGGGGGTTTCACAGTGGATCAGGATCCTGCCAGCTGCATATGGGGTTTTCACAGTGTATCAGGGTCCTGCCAGGTGTGTTTGGGGTTTTCACAGTGCATCAGGATCCTGCCAGATGTGTCTGGGGTTTCACAGTGTATCAGGATCCTGCCAGTTGTGTATGGGGTTTCACAGTGTATCAGGATCCTGCCAGGTGTGTATGGGGTTTCACAGTGGAACAGGAAACTGCCAGGTGTGTATGGGGTTTCACAGTGTATCAGGATCCTGCCAGGTGTGTATGGGGTTTCACAGTGGATCAGGATACTGCCAGGTGTGTATGGGGTTTCACAGTGTATCAGTGTCCTGCCAGGTGTGTATGGGGTTTTCACAGTGTATCAGGTTCCTGCCAGGAGGGTATGGGGTTTTCACAGTGTATCAGGGTCCTGCCAGTTGTGTATGGGGTTTTCACAATTTATCAGCGTCCATCCAGGTGTGTATGGCGTTTTCACAGTGCATCAGGAACCTGCCAGGTGTGCATGGGGGTTTCACAGTGTATCAGGGTCCTGGCAGGTGTGTATGGTGTTTTCACAGTGTATCCGCATCCTGCCAGGTGTGTATGGGGTTTCACAGTGTATCAGGGTCCTGCCAGGTTTGTATGGGTTTTTCACAGTGTATCAGGATCCTGCCAGGTGTGTATGGGGTTTTCACATTGCATCAAGGTCCTGCCAGGTGTGTTTGGTGTTTTCACAGTGTATCGGGATCCTGCCTGGTTTGTATGCGGTTTCACATTGTATCAGGATCCTTACAGGTGTGTATGGGGTTTTCACAGTGTATCAGGATCATGCCAGTTGTGTACGGGGATTTCCAGTGTATCAGGGTCCTGCCAGGAGTGCATGGGGTTTTCACAGTGTATCAGTATCCTGCCAGGTGTGTATGGGGTTTCACAGTGTATCAGGGACCTGCCAGGTGTGTATGGGGTTTTCACAGTGCATCAGGAACCTGCCAGGTGTGTACGGGGATTCACAGTGTATCAGAGTCCTGCCAGGTGTGTATGGGGTTTTCACAGTGTATCAGGCTCCTGCCAGGTGTGTATGGTGTTTCACAGTGTATCAAGATCCTGCCAGGTGTGTATGGGGGTTTCACAGTGGATCAGGATCCTGCCAGGTGCATATGGGGTTTTCACAGTGTATCAGGGTCCTGCCAGGTGTGTTTGGGGTTTTCACAGTGCATCAGGATCCTGCCAGATGTGTCTGGGGTTTCAGAAGTGTATCAGGATCCTGCCAGTTGTGTATGGGGTTTCACAGTGTATCAGGATCCTTCCAGGTGTGTATGGGGTTTCACAGTGGATCAGGAAACTGCCAGGAGTGTATGGGGTTTCACAGTGTATCAGGATCCTGCCAGGTGTGTATGGGGTTTCACAGTGGATCAGGATACTGCCAGGTGTGTATGGGGTTTCACAGTGTATCAGTGTCCTGCCAGGTGTGTATGGGGTTTTCACAGTTTATCGGCATCCTGCCAGGCGTGTATGGGTTTTCACAGTGTCTCAGGGTCCTGCCAGGTGATTATTGGGTTTTCACAGTGTATCAGGCTCCTGCCAGGTGTGGACGGGGATTCACAGTGTGTCAGGATCCTGCCAGGTGTGTATGGGTTTTCACAGTATATCAGGATCCTGCCAGCTGTGTATGGGGTTTTCAGAGATTATCAGGATCTTGCCAGGTGTGTATGGGGGTTTCACAGTTTATCAGCATCCTGCCAGGTGAGTATGGGGTTTTAACATTGCATCAGGATCCTTCCAGATGTGTATGGGGGTTGCACAGTGTATCAGAATCCTGCCAGGTGTGTATGGGGTTTTCAGAGTGTATCAGGATGCTGCCAGGTGTGTATGGGGTTTTCACAGTGTATCTGGATCCTGCCAGGTATGTATGGGGATTTCACATTGCATCTGGATACTTCCAGATGTGTTTGGGGGTTGCACAGTGTATCAGAATCCTGCCAGGAATGTATGGGGTTTCAGAGTGTATCAGGATCCTGCTAGGTGTGTATGGGGTTTTCAATGTGTATCAGGATCCTGCCAGGTGTGTATGGGGATTTCACATTGCATCAGGATCCTTCCAGATGTGTATGGGGGTTGCACAGTGTATCAGAATCCGGCCAGGAGTGTATGGGGTTTCAGAGTGTATCAGGATCCTGCCAGGTGTGTATGGGGTTTTCACAGTGGATCAGGATCCTTCCAGGAGTGTTTGGGGGTTGCACAGTGTATCAGAATCCTGCCAGGAGTGTATGGGGTTTCAGAGTGTATCAGGATCCTGCTAGGTGTTGATGGGGTTTTCACAGTGCATCAGGATCCTGCCAGGTGTGTATGGGGATTTCACATTGCATCAGGATCCTTCCAGATGTGCATGGGGGTTGCACAGTGTATCAGAATCCGGCCAGGTGTGTATGGGGTTTCAGAGTGTATCAGGATCCTGCCAGGTGTGTATGGGGTTTTCACAGTGGATCAGGATACTTCCAGGAGTGTTTGGGTTTTCACAGTGTATCAGGATCCTGCCAGATGTGTATGGGGTTTCGCAGTGGATCAGGATCCTGCCAGGTGTGTATGTGGTTTTCACAGTGTATCAGGATCCTGCCAGGTGTGTCTGGCGTTTCACAGTCTATCAGGAACCTGCCAGGTGTGCATGGGGGTTTCACAGTGTATCAGGGTCCTGGCAGGTGTATATGGTGTTTTCACGGTGTATCGGCATCCTGCCAGGTGTGTATGGGGGTTCACAGTGTATCAGGATCCTGCCAGGTGTGTATGGGGTTTTCACAGTGTATCAGGATCCTGCCAGGTGTGTATGGGGTTTTCACAGTGTATCAAGGTCCTGCCAGGTGTGTTTGGTGTTTTCACAGTGTATCGGGATCCTGCCTGGTTTGTATGCGGTTTCACATTGTATCAGGATTCTTACAGGTGTGTATGGGGTTTTCACAGTGTATCAGGATCATGCCAGTTGTGTACGGGGATTTCCAGTGCATCAGGGTCCTGCCAGGAGTGCATGGGGTTTTCACAGTGTATCAGTATCCTGCCAGGTGTGTATGGGGTTTCACAGTGTATCAGGGACCTGCCAGGTGTGTATGGGGTTTTCACAGTGTATCAGGAACCTGCCAGGTGTGTACGGGGATTCACAGTGTATCAGAGTCCTGCCAGGTGTGTATGGGGTTTTCACAGTGTATCAGGCTCCTGCCAGGTGTGTATGGGGTTTCACAGTGTATCAAGATCCTGCCAGGTGTGTATGGGGGTTTCACAGTGGATCAGGATCCTGCCAGGTGCATATGGGGTTTTCACAGTGTATCAGAGTCCTGACAGGTGTGTTTGGGGTTTTCACAGTGCATCAGGATCCTGCCAGATGTGTCTGGGGTTTCACAGTGTATCAGGATCCTGCCAGTTGTGTATGGGGTTTCATCAGTGTAACAGGATCAGCCCGGTGTGTATGGGGTTTCACAGTGGATCAGGAAACTGCCAGGTGTGTATGGGGTTTCACAGTGTATCAGGATCCTGCCAGGTGTGTATGGGGTTTCACAGTGGATCAGGATACTGCCAGGTGTGTATGGGGTTTCACAGTGTATCAGTGTCCTGCCAGGTGTGTGTGGGGATTTCACAGTGTATCAGGTTCCTGCCAGGTGTGCGTGGGGTTTTCACAGTGGATCAGGAAACTGCCAGGTGTGTATGGGGTTTCACAGTGTATCAGGGTCCTGGGAGGTGTGTATGGTGTTTTCACAGTGTATCAGCATCCTGAAAGGTGTGTATGGGGTTTCACAGTGTCTCAGGGTCCTGCCAGGTGATTATTGGGTTTTCACAGTGTATCAGGCTCCTGCCAGGTGTGGACGGGTATTCACAGTGTATCAGGGTCCTGCCAGGTGTGTGTGGGGTTTTGACAGTGTGTCAGGATCCTGCCAGGTGTGTATGGGTTTTCACAGTATATCAGGATCCTGCCAGCTGTGTATGGGGTTTTCAGAGATTATCAGGATCCTGCCAGGTGTTTTTGGGGGTTTCACAGTTTATCAGCATCCTGCCAGGTGTGTATGGGGTTTTAACATTGCATCAGGATCCTTCCAGATGTGTATGGGGGTTGCACAGTGTATCAGAATCCTGCCAGGTGTGTCTGGGGTTTTCAGAGTGTATCAGGATCCTGCCAGGTGTGTATGGGGTTTTCACAGTGTATCTGGATCCTGCCAGGTATGTATGGGGATTTCACATTGCATCAGGATCCTTCCAGATGTGTTTGGGGGTTGCACTGTGTATCAGAATCCTGCCAGGAGTGAATGGGGTTTCAGTGTGTATCAGGATCCTGCTAGGTGTGTATGGGGTTTTCAATGTGTATCAGGATCCTGCCAGGTGTGTATGGGGATTTCACATTGCATCAGGATCCTTCCAGATGTGTATGGGGGTTGCACAGTGTATCAGAATCCGGCCAGGAGTGTATGGGATTTCAGAGTGTATCAGGATCCTGCCAGGTGTGTATGGGGTTTTCACAGTGGATCAGGATCCTTCCAGGAGTGTTTGGGTTTTCACAGTGTATCAGGATCCTGTCAGATGTGTAAGGGGTTTCACAGTGGATCAGGATCCTGCCAGGTGTGTATGGGGTTTTCACAGTGTATCAGGATTCTGCCAGGTGTGATGGGGATTCACAGTCTATCAGGATCCTGCCAGGTGTGCATGGGGGTTTCACAGCGGATCAGGATCCTGCCAGTTGTGTATGGGGTTTTCACATTGTATCAGGATCCTGACAGGTGTGTATGGGGTTTTCACAGTGCATGGGGTTCCTGCCAGGTGTGTATGGGGTTTCACAGTGGATCATGATCCTGCCAGGAGTGCATGTGGTTATCACAGTGTATCAGGATCCTGCCAGGTGTGTATGGGGTTATAACAGTGTAACAGGTTCCTGCCAGGTGTGTATGGGGTTTTCACAGTGTATCAGGGCCCTGCCAGGTGTGTATGGTGATTTCACAGTGTATCAGGGTCCTGCCAGGTGTGTATGGGGTTTCACAGTGGATCATGATTCTGCCAGGAGTGCATGTGGTTTTCACAGTGTATCAGGATCCTGCCAGGTGTGTATGGCGTTTCACAGTGGATCAGGATCCTGCCTGGAGTGCATGGGGTTTTCACAGTGTATCAGGATCCTGCCAGGTGTGTATGGGGTTTCACAGTGTATCAGGACACAGACAGGTGTGTACGGGGTTTTCACAGTGTATCAGGGTCCTGCCAGGTGTGTATGGGGTTCCACAGTGTATCAGGATGCTGCCAGATGTGTATTGGGTTTTCACAGCGTATCAGGGTCCTGCCAGGTGTGTATGGGGTTTTCACAGTGTATCAGGATTCTACCAGGTGTGTATGAGGGTTTCACAGTGCATCAGGATCCTGTCAGGTGTGTATGGGGATTTCGCAGTGCATCAGGGTCCTGCCAGGTGTGTGTGGGCTTTTCACACTGTAACAGTAACCTGCCAGGTGTGAATGGGGTTTTCACAGTATATCAGGGTCCTGCCAGGTGTGCATGGGGTTTTCACAGTGTATCAGGATCCTGCCAGTATTGTATGGGGTTTTCACAGTGTATCAGGATCCTGCCAGGTGTGAATTGGGTTTTTAGTGTGTATCAGTATCCTGCCCAGTGTGTATAGGCTTTACACAGTGTATCAGGATCCTGCCAGGTGTGTATCGGGTTTCACAGTGTATCAGGATCCTGCCAGGTGTGCATGGGGGTTTCACAGTGGATCAGGATCCTGCCAGTTGTGTATGGGGTTTTCACAGTGTATCGGGTTCCGGCCAGGTATGTATGGGGTTCCACAGTGGATCATGATCCTGCCAGGAGTGCATGTGGTTTTCACAGTGTATCAGGATACTGCCTGGTGTGTATGGGGTTATAACAGTGTAACAGGATCCTGCCAGGCGTGTCTGGGGATTTCACAGTGGATCCGGGCCCTGCCAGGTGTGTATGGTGATTTCACAGTGCATCAGGATCCTGCCAGGTGTGTATGGGGTTTCACAGTGTTTCAGGGTCCTGCCAGGTGTGTATGGGGTTTCACAGTGGATCATGATCCTGCCAGTTTTGCATGTGGTTTTCACAGTGTATCAGGATCCTGCCAGGTGTGTATGGGGTTATAACAGTGTAAGAGGATCCTGCCAGGTGTGTATGGGGTTTTCACAGTGTATCAGGGCCCTGCCAGGTGTGTATTTTGATTTCACAGTGGATCATGATCCTGCCAGGAGTGCATGTGGTTTTCACAGTGTATCAGGATCCTGCCAGGTGTGTATGGCGTTTCACTGTGGATCAGGATCCTGCCTGGAGTGCATGGGGTTTTCACAGTGTATCAGGATCCTGCCAGTTGTGTATGGGGTTTCACAGTGTATCAGGACACAGACAGGGGTGTACGGGGTTTTCACAGTGTATCAGGGTCCTGCCAGGTGTGTATGGGGTTCCACAGTGTATCAGGATACTGCCAGATTTGTATGGGGTTTTCACAGCGTATCAGGGTCCTGCCAGGTGAGTATGGGGTTTTCACAGTGTATCAGGATTCTACCAGGTGTGTATGAGTGTTTCACAGTGCATCAGGATCCTGCCAGGTGTGTATGGGGATTTCGCAGTGTATCAGTGTCCTGCCAGGTGTGTATGGGCTTTTCACACTGTATCAGGATCCTGCCAGGTGTGAATTGGGTTTTTAGAGTGTATCAGGATCCTGCCAGGTGTGTATAGGCTTTACACAGTGTATCAGGGTCCCGCCAGGTGTGTATGGGATTTTCCCAGTTTATCAGGATCCTGCCAGATGTGTATGGGGTTTCCCAGTGTATCAGGATCCTGCCAGGTGTGCATGGGGGTTTCACAGTGGATCAGGATCCTGCCAGTTGTGTATGGGGTTTTCACAGTGTATCAGGATCCTGACAGGTGTGTATGGGGTTTTCACATTGTATCGGTTTCCTGAATGTGTGTATGGGGCTTCATAGTGGATCATGATCCTGCCAGGAGTGCATGTGGTTTTCAAAGTGTATCAGGATCCTGCCTGGTGTGTATCGGGTTATAACAGTGCAACAGGATCCTGCCAGGTGTGTATGGGGTTTCACAGTGTATCAGGGTTCTGCCAGGTGTGTCTGGGGTTTCACAGTGGATCATGATCCTGCCAGGAGTGCATGGGGTTTTCACAGTGTATCAGGATCCTGCCAGGTGTGTATGGGGTTTCACAGTGTATCAGGAAACAGACAGGTGTGTACGGGGTTTTCACAGTGTATCAGGGTCCTGCCAGGTGTGTGTGGGTTTCCACAGTGTAACAGGATCCTGCCAGGTGTGTATGGGGTTTTCACAGCGTATCAGTGTCCTGCCAGGTGTGTATGGGGTTTTCACAGTGCATCAGGATCCTGCCAGGTGTGTATGGGGATTTCACAGTGTATCAGGGTCCTGCCAGGTGTGTATGGGTTTTTCACAGTGTATCAGGATCCTGCCAGGTGTGTATGGGGTATTCACAGTGTATCAGGGTCCTGCCAGTATTGTATGGGGTTTTCACAGAGTATCAGGATCCTGCCAGGTGTGAATTGGGTTTTTAGAGTGTATCAGGATCCTGCCAGGAGTGTATGGGGTTTTCCCAGTGTATCAGGATCCTGCCAGGTGTGTATGGGGTTTTCACAGTGTATCAGGGTCCCGCCAGGTGTGTATGGGGTTTTCCCAGTGTATCAGGATCCTGCCAGGTGTGTATGGGGTTTTCACAGTGTATCAGGTTCCTGCCAGGTGTGTATGGGGTTTTCACAAGTGTATCAGGATCCTACCAGGTGTGTTTGGGGTTTTCACAGTGTATCAGTGTCCTGCCAGGTGTGCATGGTGTTTTCACAGTGTATCGGGATCCTGCCAGGTGTGTATGCGGTTTCACAGTGTATCAGGGTCCTGCCAGGTGTGTATGGGTTTTTCAAAGTGTATCAGTATCCTGCCAGGTGTGTATGGGGTTTTCACAGTGTATCAGGGTCATGCCAGGTGTGTATGGTGTTTTCACAGTGTATCGGGATCCTGCCTGGTGTGTATGCGGTTTCACTGTGTATCAGGGTCCTTCCAGGTGTGTATGGGGTTTTCACAGTGTATCAGGATCATGCCAGGTGTGTACGGGGATTCACAGTGTATCAGGGTCCTGCCAGGTGTGCATGGGTTTTTCACAGTGTATCAGGATCCTGCCAGGTGTGTATGGGGTTTCACAGTGTATCAGGGACCTGCCAGGTGTGTATGGGGTTTAAACAGTGTATCAGGAACCTGCCAGGTGTGTACGGGGATTCACAGTGTATCAGAGTCCTGCCAGGTGTGTATGGGGTTTTCACAGTGTATCAGGATCCTGCCATGTGTGTATGGGGTTTCACAGTGTATCAAGATCCTGCCAGGCGTGTATTGGGGTTTCGCAGTGGATCAGGATCCTGCCAGGTGCATATGGGGTTTTCACAGTGTATCAGGATCCTGCCAGGTGTGCATGGGGGTTTCACAGTGGATCAGGATCCTGCCAGTTGTGTATGGGGTTTTCACAGTGTATCAGGAACCTGCCAGGTGTGTATGGGGTTTTCACAGTGTATCGGGTTCCTGCCAGGTGTGTATGGGGTTTCACAGTGGATCATGATCCTGCCAGGAGTGCGTGTGGTTTTCACAGTGTATCAGGATCCTGCCTGGTATGTATGGGGTTATAACAGTGTAACATGATCCTGCCAGGTGTGTATGGGGTTTTCACAGTGTATCCGGGCCCTGCCAGGTGTGTATGGTGATTTCACAGTGCATCAGGATCCTGCCAGGTGTGTATGGTGTTTCACAGTGTATCAGGGTCCTGCCAGGTGTGTATGGGGTTTCACAGTGGATCATGATCCTGCCAGGAGTGCATGTGGTTTTCACAGTATATCAGGGTCCTGCCAGGTGTGAATGGGGTTTTCACAGTATAACAGGGTCCTGCCAGGTGTGCATGGGGTTTTCACAGTGTATCAGGATCCTGCCAGGTGTGTATGGGGTTTTCACAGCGTATCAGGGTCCTGCCAGGTGTGTATGGGTTTTTCACACTGCAACAGGATCCTTCCAGGTGTGAATGGGGTTTTCACAGTATATCAGGGTCCTGCCAGGTGTGCATGGGGTTTTCACAGTGTATCAGGATCCTGCCAGGTGTGTATGGGGTTTTCACAGCGTATCAGTGTCCTGCCAGGTGTGTATGGGTTTTTCACAGTGCATCAGGATCCTGCCAGGTGTGTATGGGGATTTCACAGTGTATCAGGTTCCTGCCAGGTGTGTATGGGTTTTTCACACTGCAACAGGATCCTTCCAGGAGTGAAAGGGGTTTTCACAGTATATCAGGGTCATGCCAGGTGTGCATGGGGGTGTCACAGTGTATCAGGATCCTGCCAGGTGTGTATGGGGTTTTCACAGTGTATCAGGATCCTGCCAGGTGTGAATTGGGTTTTTAGAGTGTATCAGGATCCTGCCAGGAGGGTATGGGGTTTTCCCAGTGTATCAGGATCCTGCCAGGTGTGTATGGGGTTTTCACAGTGTATCAGAGACCCGCCAGGTGTGTATGGGCTTTTCATAGTGTATCAGGATCCTGCCAGTTGTGTATGGGGTTTTCACAGTGTATCAGATTCCTGCCAGGTGTGTATGGGGCTTTCACAAGTGTATCAGGATCCTACCAGGTGTGCTTGGGGTTTTCACAGTGTATCAGTGTCCTGCCAGGTGTGCATGGTGTTTTCACAGTGTATCGGGATCCTGCCAGGTGTGTATGCGGTTTCACAGTGTATCAGGGTCCTGCCAGGTGTGTATGGGTTTTTCAAAGTGTATCAGTATCCTGCCAGGTGTGTATGGGGTTTTCACAGTGTATCAGGGTCCTGCCAGGTGTGTATGGTGTTTTCACAGTGTATCGGGATCCTGCCTGGTGTGTATGCGGTTTCACTGTGTATCAGGGTCCTTCCAGGTGTGTAAGGGGTTTTCACAGTGTATCAGGATCATGCCAGGTGTGTACGGGGATTCACAGTGTATCAGGGTCCTGCCAGGTGTGCATGGGTTTTTTCACAGTGTATCAGGATCCTGCCAGGTGTGTATGGGGTTTCACAGTGTATCAGGGACCTGCCAGGTGTGTATGGGGTTTTCACAGTGTATCAGGAACCTGGCAAGTGTGTACGGGGATTCACAGTGTATCAGAGTCCTGCCAGGTGTGTATGGGGTTTTTACAGTGTATCAGGATCCTGCCAGGTGTGTATGGGGTTTCACAGTGTATCAAGATCCTGCCAGGTGTGTATGGGGGTTTCACAGTGGATCAGGATCCTGCCATGGTGCATATGGGGTTTTCACAGTGTATCAGGGTCCTGCCAGGTGTGCATGGGTGTTTCACAGTGGTTCAGGATCCTGCCAGTTGTGTATGGGGTTTTCACAGTGTATCAGGAACCTGACAGGTGTGTATGGGGTTTTCACAGTGTATCGGGTTCCTGCCAGGTGTGTATGGGGTTTCACAGTGGATCATGATCCTGCCAGGAGTGCATGTGGTTTTCACAGTGTATCAGGATCCTGCCTGGTGTGTATGGGGTTATAACAGTGTAACATGATCCTGCCAGGTGTGTATGGGGTTTTCACAGTGTATCCGGGCCCTGCCAGGTGTGTATGGTGATTTTACAGTGCATCAGGATCCTGCCAGGTGTGTATGGGGTTTCACAGTGTATCAGGGTCCTGCCAGGTGTGTATGGGGCTTCACAGTGGATCATGATCCTGCCAGGAGTGCATGTGGTTTTCACAGTGTATCAGGATCCTGCCAGGTGTGTATGGCGTTTCACAGTGGTCAGGATCCTGACTGGAGTGCATGGGGGTTTCACAGTTTATCAGGATCCTGCCAGGTGTGTATGGGGTTTCACAGTGTATCAGGAAACATACAGGTGTGTACGGGGTTTTCACAGTGTATCAGGGTCCTGCCAGGTGTGTATGGGGTTTTCACAGCGTATCAGTGTCCTGCCAGTTGTGTATGGGGTTTTCACAGTGTATCAGGATCCTGCCAGATGTGTATGAGGGTTTCACGGTGCATCAGGATCCTGCCAGGTGTGTATGGGGATTTCACAGTGTATCAGGGTCCTGCCAGGTGTGTATGGGTTTTTCACACTGCAACAGTATCCTTCCAGGTGTGAATGGGGTTTTCACAGTATATCAGGGTCCTGCCAGGTGTGCATGGGGTTTTCACAGTGTATCAGGATCCTGCCAGGTGTGTCTGGGGTTTTCACAGTGTGTCAGTGTCCTGCCAGTATTGCATGGGGTTTTCACAGTGTATCAGAATCCTGCCAGGTGTGAATTGGGTTTTTAGAGTGTATCAGGATCCTGCCAGGCGTGTTTGGGGTATTCCCAGTGTCTCAGGATCCTGCCAAGTGTTTATGGGGTTTTCACAGTGTCTCAATGTCCCGCCAGGTGTTTATGGGGTATTCCCAGTGTATCAGGATCCTGCCAGGTTTGTATGGGGTTTTCACAGTGTATCAGGTTCCTGCCAGGTGTGTATGGGGTTTTCACAAGTGTATCAGGATCCTGCCAGGTGTGTATGGGGTTTTAACATTGTATCAGTGTCCTGCCAGGTGTGTATGGTGTTTTCACAGTGTACCGGGATCCTGCCAGGTGTGTATGGGGTTTCACAGTGTATCAGGGTCGTGCCATGTGTGAATGGGTTTTTCAAAGTGTATCAGGATCCTGCCAGGTGTGTATGGGGTTTTCACAGTGTATCAGGGTCCTGCCAGGTGTGTATGGTGTTTTCACATTGTATCGGGATCCTGCCTGGTGTGTATGCGGTTTCACTGTGTATCAGGGTCCTTCCAGGTGTGTCTGGAGTTTTCACAGTGTATCAGGATCATGCCAGGTGTGTACGCGGATTCACAGTGTATCAGGGTCCTGCCAGGTGTGCATGGGGTTTTTCACAGTGTATCAGGATCCTGCCAGGTGTGTATGGGGTTTCACAGTGTATCAGGGACCTGCCAGGTGTGTACGGGGATTCACAGTGTATCAGACCCTGCCAGGTGTTTATGGGGTTTTCACAGTGCATCAGGATCCTGCCAGGTGTGTATGGGGTTTCACAGTGTATCAAGATCCTGCCAGGTGTGTATGGGGGTTTCACAGTGGATCAGGATCCTGCCAGGTGCATATGGGGTTTTCACAGTGTATCAGGGTCCTGCCAGGTGTGTATGGGGTTTTCACAGTGCATCAGGATCCTGCCAGATGTGTCTGGGGTTTCACAGTGTTTCAGGATCCTGCCAGGTGTGTATGGGGTTTCACAGTGTATCAGGATCCTGCCAGATGTGTGGTGGGGGTTTCACAGTGGATCAGGATCCTGCCAGGTGTGTATGGGGTTTCACAGTGGATCAGGATACTGCCATGTGTGTATGGGGTTTCACAGTCTATCAGGATCCTGCCAGGAGTTTATGGGGTTTTCACAGTGTATCAGTGTCCTGCCAGCTATGTACGGGGTTTTAACAGTGTATCAGGTTCCTGCCAGGAGTGTATGGGGTTTACACAGTGTATCAGGGACCTGTCAGGTGTGTATGGGTTTTTCACAGTTTATCAGCGTCCTGCCAGGTGTGTATGGCGTTTTCACAGTGGATCAGGATCCTGCCTGGTGTGCATGGGGGTTTCACAGTGTATCAGGATCCTGCCAGTTGTTTATGGGGTTTCACAGTGTATCAGGATCCTGCCAGGTGTGTATGGGGTTTCACAGTGTATGAGGATCCTGCCAGGTGTGTATGGGGTTTCACAGTGTATCAGGATCCTGCCAGATGTGAATGGGGTTTCACTGTGCATCAGGATCCTGACAGATGTGAGTGGGGTTCCACCGTGCATCAGGAACCTGCCAGGTGTGTATGGGGTTTTCACAGTGTATCAGGCTCCTGCCGGGTGTGTATGGGGGTTTCACAGTGTATCAGGATCCTGCCAGGTGTGTATGGGGTTTCACAGTGTATCAGGATCCTTCCGTGTGTGTGATGGTTTCACAGTGCATCAGGATCCTGCCAGGTGTGTATGGGGATTTCACAGTGTATCAGGGTCCTGCCAGGTGTGTATGGGTTTTTCACACAGTAACAGGATACTGCCAGGTATGAATGGGGTTTTCACAGTGTATCAGGATCCTGCCCGTTGTGTATGAGGGTTTCATGGTGCATCAGGATCCTGCCAGGTGTGTATGGGGATTTCACAGTGTATCAGGGTCCTGCCAGGTGTGTATGGATTTTTCACATTGCAACAGGATCCTTCCAGGTGTGAATGGGGTATTCACAGTATATCAGGGTCCTGCCAGATGTGCATGGGGTTTTCACAGTGTATCAGGATCCTGCCAGGTGTGGCTGGGGTTTTCACAGTGTATCAATGTCCTGCCAGTATTGTATGGGGTTTTCACAGTGTATCAGAATCCTGCCAGGTGTGAATTGGGTTTTTAGAGTGTATCAGTATCCTGCCAGGCTTGTTTGGGGTTTTCCCTGTGTCTCAGGATCCTGCCAGGTGTTTATGGGGTTTTCACAGTGTATCAGGGTCCCGCCAGGTGTTTATGGGGTTTTCACAGTGTATCAGGATCCTGCCAGGTGTGTATGGGGTTTTCACAAGTGTATCAGGATCCTGCCAGGTGTGCATGGGGTTTTAACAGTGTATCAGTGTCCTGCCAGGTGTGTATGGTGTTTTCACAGTGTATCGGGATCCTGCCAGGTGTGTATGGGGATTCACAGTTTATTAGGGTCGTGCCAGGTGTGTATGGGTTTTTCAAAGTGTATCAGGATCCTGCCAGGTGTGTATGGGGTTTTCACAGTGTATCAGGGTCCTGCCAGGTGTGTATGGTGTTTTCACAGTGTATCGGGATCCTGCTTGGTGTGTATGCGGTTTCACTGTGTATCAGGGTCCTTCCAGGTGTGTGTGGGTTTTGTCCATTGTCTCTCGAGATAAGGAGGCCCAAAAGAAGATGATCCTGCCAGGTGTGTATGGGGTTTTCACACGTGTATCAGGATCGTGCCAGGTGTGCATGGGGTTTTAACAGTGTATCAGTGTCCTGCCAGGTGTGTATGGTGTTTTCACAGTGTATCGGGATCCTGCCAGGTGTGTTTGGGGTTTCACATTGTATCAGGGTCGTGCCAGGTGTGTATGGGTTTTTCAAAGTGTATCAGGATCCTGCCAGGTGTGTATGGGGTTTTCACAGTGTATCAGGGTCCTGCCAGGTGTGTATGGTGTTTTCACAGTGTATCGGGATCCTGCCTGGTGTGTATGCGGTTTCACTGTGTATCAGGGTCCTTCCAGGTGTATATGGGTTTTTCACAGTGTTTCAGGATCATGCCAGGTATGTACGCGGATTCACAGTGTATCCGTGTCCTGCCAGGTATGCATGGGGTTTTTCACAGTGTATCAGGATCCTGCCAGGTGTGTATGGGGTTTCACAGTGTATCAGGTACCTGCCAGGTGTGTATGGCGTTTTCACAGTGTTTCAGGGACCTGCCAGGTGTGTACTGGGATTCACAGTGTTTCAGAGTCCTGCCAGGTGTTTATGGAGTTTTCACAGTGTATCAGGATCCTGCCAGGTGTGTATGGGGTTTCACAGTGTATCACGATCCTGCCAGGTGTGTATGGGGGTTTCACAATGGATCAGGATCCTGCCAGGCGCATATGGGGTTTTCACAATGTATCAGGGTCCTGCCAGGTGTGTATGGGGTTTTCACAGTGCATCAGGATCCTGCCAGATGTGTCTGGGGTTTCACAGTGTATCAGGATCCTGCCAGGTGTGTATGGGGTTTCACAGTGTATCAGGATCCTGCCAGATGTGTGGTGGGGGTTTCACAGTGGATCAGGATCCTGCCAGTTGTGTATGGGGTTTTCACAGCGTATCAGGATCTGCCAGGTGTGTATGGGGTTTCACAGTGGATCAGGATACTGCCATGTGTGTATGGGGTTTCACAGTCTATCAGGATCCTGCCAGGAGTGTATGGGGTTTTCACAGTGTATCAGTGTCCTGCCAGCTATGTACGGGGTTTTAACATTGTATCAGGTTCCTGCCAGGAGGGTATGGGGTTTACACAGTGTATCAGGGTCCTGTCAGGTGTGTATGGGTTTTTCACAGTTTATCAGCGTCCTGCCAGGTGTGTATGGCGTTTTCACAGTGGATCAGGATCCTGCCTGGTGTGCATGGGGGTTTCACAGTGTATCAGGATCCTGCCAGGTGTTTATGGGGTTTCACAGTGTGTCAGGATCCTGCCAGGTGTGTATGGGGTTTCACAGTGTATGAGGATCCTGCCAGGTGTGTATGGGGTTTCACAGTGTATCAGGATCCTGCCAGATGTGAATGGGGTTTCACTGTGCATCAGGATCCTGACAGATGTGAATGGGGTTCCACCGTGCATCAGGAACATGCCAGGTGTGTATGGGGTTTTTCACAGTGTATCAGGCTCCTGCCGGGTGTCTATGGGGGTTTCACAGTGTATCAGGATCCTGCCAGATGTGAATGGGGTTTCACTGTGCATCAGGATCCTGACAGATGTGAATGGGGTTCCACCGTGCATCAGGAACATGCCAGGTGTGTATGGGGTTTTTCACAGTGTATCAGGCTCCTGCCGGGTGTCTATGGGGGTTTCACAGTGTATCAGGATCCTGCCAGGTGTGTATGGGGTTTCACAGTGTATCAGGATCCTACCGTGTGTGTGAGGGTTTCACAGTGCATCAGGATACTGCCAGGTGTGTATGGGGATTTCACAGTGTATCAGGGTCCTGCCAGGTGTGTATGGGTTTTTCACACAGTAACAGGATCCTGCCAGGTATGAATGGGGTTTTCACTGTGTATCAGTGTCCTGCCAGGTGTGCACGGGGTTTTAACAGTGTATCAGGATCCTGTCAGGTGTGTATGGGGTTTTCACAGTGTATCAGGGTCCTGCCAGTATTGTATGGGGTTTTCACATTGTATCAGGATCCTGTCAGTTGTGAATTGGGTTTTCAGAGTGTATCAGAATCCTGCCAGGTGTGTACGGGCTTTACACAGTGTATCAGGGTCCCGCCAGGTGTGTATGTGGTTTTCCCAGTGTGTCAGGATCCTACCAGGTGTGTATGGGGTTTTCACAGTGCATCAGGGTCCAGCCAGGTGTGTGTGGGGTTTTTCGCAAGTGTATCAGGATACTGCCAGGTGTGTTTGGGGTTTTCACAGTGTATCAGGGTCCTGCTGGTGTGTATGGTGTTTTCACAGTGTATCGGGATCCTGCCAGGTGTGTATGGGGTTTCACAGTGTATCAGGATCCTGCCAGGTGTGTATGGGGTTTTCACAGTGTATCAGGATCCTGCCAGGTGTGTATGGGGTTTTCACAGTGTATCAGGTTCCTGCCACGTGCGTATGGTGTTTTCACAGTGTATCGGGATCCTGCCTGTTGTGTATGCGGTTTCACAGTGTATCAGTGTCCTTACAGGTGTGCATGGGGTTTTCACAGTGTATCAGGATCATGCCAGATGTGTACGGGGATTCACAGTGTATCAGGGTCCTGCCAGGTCGGCATGGGGCTTTCACAGTGTATCAGGATCCTGCCAGGTGTGTATGGGCTTTCACAGTGTATCAGGGACCTGCAAGGTGTGTATGGGGTTTTCACAGTGTATCAGGAACCTGCCAGGTGTGTACGGGGATTCACAGTGTATCAGGATCCTGCCAGGTGTGTATGGGGTTTCGCAGTGTATCAAGATCCTGCCAGGTGTGTATGGGGGTTTCACAGTGGATCAGGATCCTGCCAGGTGTGTATGGGGTTCTCACAGTGTATCAGGTTCCTGCCACGTGTGTATGGTGTTTTCACAGTGTATCGGGATCCTGCCTGTTGTGTATGCGGTTTCACAGTGTATCAGGGTCCTTACAGGTGTGCATGGGGTTTTCACAGTGTATCAGGATCATGCCAGGTGTGTACGGGGATTCACAGTGTATCAGGGTCCTGCCAGGTGGGCATGGGGTTTTCACAGTGCATCAGGATCCTGCCAGGTGTGTATGGGCTTTCACAGTGTTTCAGGGACCTGCAAGGTGTGTATGGGGTTTTCACAGTGTATCAGGAACCTGCCAGGTGTGTACGGGGATTCACAGTGTATCAGAGTCCTGCCAGGTGTGTATGGGGTTTTCACAGTGTATCAGGATCCTGCCAGGTGTGTATGGGGGTTTCACAGTGGATCAGGATGCTGACAGGTGCATATGGGGTTTTCACAGTGCATCAGGATTGAACCTGATGTTTCAGGGGTTTCACTGTGTATCAGGATCCTGCCAGGTGTGTATGGGGTTTCACAGTGTATCAGGATACTGCCAGATGTGTTGTGGGGGTTTCACAGTGGATCAGGATCCTGCCAGTTGTGTATGGGGTTTTCACAGTGTATCAGGATCGTGCCAGTTGTGTATGGGGTCTCACAGTGTATCAGGATCCTTCCAGGTGTGTATGGGGTTTCACAGTGTATCAGGATCCTGCCAGATGTGTGGTGGGGGTTTCACAGTGGATCAGGATCCTGCCAGTTGTGTATGGGGTTTTCACAGCGTATCAGGATCTGCCAGGTGTGTATGGGGTTTCACAGTGGATCAGGATACTGCCATGTGTGTATGGGGTTTCACAGTCTATCAGGATCCTGCCAGGAGTGTATGGGGTTTTCACAGTGTATCAGTGTCCTGCCAGCTATGTACGGGGTTTTAACATTGTATCAGGTTCCTGCCAGGAGGGTATGGGGTTTACACAGTGTATCAGGGTCCTGTCAGGTGTGTATGGGTTTTTCACAGTTTATCAGCGTCCTGCCAGGTGTGTATGGCGTTTTCACAGTGGATCAGGATCCTGCCTGGTGTGCATGGGGGTTTCACAGTGTATCAGGATCCTGCCAGGTGTTTATGGGGTTTCACAGTGTGTCAGGATCCTGCCAGGTGTGTATGGGGTTTCACAGTGTATGAGGATCCTGCCAGGTGTGTATGGGGTTTCACAGTGTATCAGGATCCTGCCAGATGTGAATGGGGTTTCACTGTGCATCAGGATCCTGACAGATGTGAATGGGGTTCCACCGTGCATCAGGAACATGCCAGGTGTGTATGGGGTTTTTCACAGTGTATCAGGCTCCTGCCGGGTGTGTATGGGGGTTTCACAGTGTATCAGGATCCTGCCAGGTGTGTATGGGGTTTCACAGTGTATCAGGATCCTACCGTGTGTGTGAGGGTTTCACAGTGCATCAGGATACTGCCAGGTGTGTATGGGGATTTCACAGTGTATCAGGGTCCTGCCAGGTGTGTATGGGTTTTTCACACAGTAACAGGATCCTGCCAGGTATGAATGGGGTTTTCACAGTGTATCAGTGTCCTGCCAGGTGTGCACGGGGTTTTAACAGTGTATCAGGATCCTGTCAGGTGTGTATGGGGTTTTCACAGTGTATCAGGGTCCTGCCAGTATTGTATGGGGTTTTCACATTGTATCAGGATCCTGTCAGTTGTGAATTGGGTTTTCAGAGTGTATCAGAATCCTGCCAGGTGTGTACGGGCTTTACACAGTGTATCAGGGTCCCGCCAGGTGTGTATGTGGTTTTCCCAGTGTGTCAGGATCCTACCAGGTGTGTATGGGGTTTTCACAGTGCATCAGGGTCCAGCCAGGTGTGTGTGGGGTTTTTCGCAAGTGTATCAGGATACTGCCAGGTGTGTTTGGGGTTTTCACAGTGTATCAGGGTCCTGCTGGTGTGTGTCTGGTGTTTTCACAGTGTATCGGGATCCTGCCAGGTGTGTATGGGGTTTCACAGTGTATCAGGATCCTGCCAGGTGTGTATGGGGTTTTCACAGTGTATCAGGATCCTGCCAGGTGTGTATGGGGTTTTCACAGTGTATCAGGTTCCTGCCACGTGCGTATGGTGTTTTCACAGTGTACCGGGATCCTGCCTGTTGTGTATGCGGTTTCACAGTGTATCAGTGTCCTTACAGGTGTGCATGGGGTTTTCACAGTGTATCAGGATCATGCCAGGTGTGTACGGGGATTCACAGTGTATCAGGGTCCTGCCAGGTCGGCATGGGGTTTTCACAGTGTATCAGGATCCTGCCAGGTGTGTATGGGCTTTCACAGTGTATCAGGGACCTGCAAGGTGTGTATGGGGTTTTCACAGTGTATCAGGAACCTGCCAGGTGTGTACGGGGATTCACAGTGTATCAGGATCCTGCCAGGTGTGTATGGGGTTTCGCAGTGTATCAAGATCCTGCCAGGTGTGTATGGGGGTTTCACAGTGGATCAGGATCCTGCCAGGTGTGTATGGGGTTCTCACAGTGTATCAGGTTCCTGCCACGTGTGTATGGTGTTTTCACAGTGTATCGGGATCCTGCCTGTTGTGTATGCGGTTTCACAGTGTATCAGGGTCCTTACAGGTGTGCATGGGGTTTTCACAGTGTATCAGGATCATGCCAGGTGTGTACGGGGATTCACAGTGTATCAGGGTCCTGCCAGGTGGGCATGGGGTTTTCACAGTGTATCAGGATCCTGCCAGGTGTGTATGGGCTTTCACAGTGTTTCAGGGACCTGCAAGGTGTGTATGGGGTTTTCACAGTGTATCAGGAACCTGCCAGGTGTGTACGGGGATTCACAGTGTATCAGAGTCCTGCCAGGTGTGTATGGGGTTTTCACAGTGTATCAGGATCCTGCCAGGTGTGTATGGGGGTTTCACAGTGGATCAGGATGCTGACAGGTGCATATGGGGTTTTCACAGTGCATCAGGATTGAACCTGATGTTTCAGGGGTTTCACTGTGTATCAGGATCCTGCCAGGTGTGTATGGGGTTTCACAGTGTATCAGGATACTGCCAGATGTGTTGTGGGGGTTTCACAGTGGATCAGGATCCTGCCAGTTGTGTATGGGGTTTTCACAGTGTATCAGGATCGTGCCAGTTGTGTATGGGGTCTCACAGTGTATCAGGATCCTTCCAGGTGTGTATGGATTTTCACAGTATGTCAGGATCCTGCCAGATGTGTCTGGGGTTTTCAGAGCTTTTCAGTGTCCTGCCAGGTGTGTATGGGGGTTTCACAGTTTATCAGCATCTTGCCAGGTGTGTATGGGGTTTTCACAGTGTTTCAGGATACTGCCAGGTGTGTATGGGGTTTCACAGTGTATCAGGAACCTGCCAGAAGTGTTTGGGGTTTTCACAGTGTATCAGTGTCCTGCCAGGTGTGTATGGGGTTTTCACAGTGTATCAGGATCCTGCCAGGAGGGTTTGGGGTTTTCACAGTGTATCAGGGTCCTGCCAGGTGTGTATGGGGTTTTCACATTTTATCAGCGTCCTGCCAGGTGTGTATGGCGTTTTCACAGTGGCTCAGGATCCTGCCAGGTGTGCATGGGGGTTTCACAGTGTATCAGGATCCTGCCAGGTGTGTATGGGGTTTCACAGTGTATCAAGATCCTGCCAGGTGTGTATGGGGTTTCACAGTGTATCAGGATCCTGCCAGGTGTGTATGGGGTTTCACAGTGTATCAGGATCCTGCCAGATGTGAATGGGGTTTCACTGTGCATCAGGATCCTGCCAGAGGTGAATGGGGTTCCACTGTGCATCAGGAATCTGCCAGGTGTGTACGGGGTTTTCACAGTGTATCAGGCTCCTGCCGGGTGTGTATGGGGTTTCACAGTGTATCAGGATCCTTCCAGGTGTGTATGGATTTTCACAGTATGTCAGGATCCTGCCAGATGTGTCTGGGGTTTTCAGAGCTTTTCAGTGTCCTGCCAGGTGTGTATGGGGGTTTCACAGTTTATCAGCATCTTGCCAGGTGTGTATGGGGTTTTCACAGTGGATCAGGATACTGCCAGTTGTGTATGGGGTTTTCACAGTGTATCAGGATCCTGCCAAGTTTGCATGGGGTTTTCACAGTGTCTCAGGATCCTGCCAGGAGTGTATGGGGTTTTCACAATGTATCAGTGTCCTGCCAGGTGTGTATGGGGTTCTCACAGTGTATCAGGTTCCTGCCAGGAGGGTATGGGGTTTTCACAGTGTATCTGGTACCTGCCAGGTGTGTATGGGGTTTTCACACTTTATCAGCGTCCTGCCAGGTGTGTATGGCGTTTTCACAGTGGACCAGGATCCGGCCCGGTGTGCATGGGGGTTTCACAGTGTATCAGGATCCTGCCAGGTGTGTATGGGGTTTCACAGTGTATCAGGATCCTGCCAGATGTGAATGGGGTTTCACTTTGCATCAGGATCATGCCACATGTGCATGGGGTTCCACTGTGCATCAGGAACCTGCCAGGTGTGTACGGGGTTTTCACAGTGTATCAGGCTCCTGCCGGGTGTGTATGGGGGTTTCACAGTGTATCAGGATCCTGCCAGGTGTGTATGGATTTTCACAGTATATCAGGATCCTGCCAGATGTGTATGGCGTTTTCAGAGTTTTTCAGTATCCTGCCGTTTGTTTGGGGGTTTCACAGTTCATCAGTATCTTGCCAGGTGTGTATGGGGTTTTCACAGTGGATCAGGATCCTGCCAGGTGTGTATGGGGTTTTCACAGTGTATCAGGATCCTGCCAAGTGTGCATGGGGTTTTCACAGTGTATCAGGATCCTGCCACTTGTGTATGGGGTTTCACAGTTTATCAGGATCCTGCCTGGTGTTTATGGGGTTTTCACAGTGTATCAGGATCCTGCCTGGTGTTTATGGGGTTTTCACAGTGTATCAGGATCCTGCCAGGTGTGTATGGGGTTTTCACAGTGTATCAGGATCCTGCCAGGTGTGTATGGGTTTTCACAGTGTATCAGGGTCTTGCCAGGTGTGTATGGGGTTTTCACAGTGTATCAGGATCCTGCCAGGTGTGTACGGGGATTGACGGTGTATCAGAGTCCTGCCAGGTGTGTATGGGGTTTTCTCAGTGTATCAGGATCCTGCCTGGTGTTTATGGGGTTTCACAGTGTATCAGGATCCTGCCAGGTGTGTATGGGGGTTTCACAGTGGATCAGGATCCTGCCAGGTGCATATGGGGTTTTCACAGTGTGTCAGGGTCCTGCCAGGTGTGGATGGTGTTTTCACAGTGTATCCGGATCCTGCCTGGTGTGTATTCGGTTTCACAGTGTATCAGGGTCCTTACAGGTGTGTATGGGGTTTTCACAGTGCATCAGGATCATGCAAGGTGTGTACGGGGATTCACAGTGTATCAGGGTCCTGCCAGGTGTGCATGGGGTTTTCACAGTGTATCAGGATCCTGCCAGGTGTGTATGGGGTTTCACAGTGTATCAGGGACCTGCCAGGTGTGTATGGGGTTTTCACAGTGTATCAGGAAACTGCGTGGTGTGTGCGGGGATTCACAGTGTATCAGAGTCCTGCCAGGCGTGTATGCGGTTTTCACAGTGTATCAGGATCCTGCCAGGTGTGTATGGGGTTTCACAATGTATCATGATCCTGCCAGGTGTGTATGGAGGTTTCACAGTGGATCGGGATACTGCCAGGTGCATATGGGGTTTCCACAGGGTATCAGGGTCCTGCCAGGTGTGTATGGGGTTTTCACAGTGCATCATGATCCTGCCAGTTGTGTCTGGGGTTTCACAGTGTATCAGGATACTGTCAGGTGTGTATGGGGTTTCACTGTGGATCAGGATCCTGCCAGATGTGTTGTGTGGGTTTCACAGTGGATCAGGATCCTGCCAGTTGTGTATGGGGTTTTCACAGTGGATCAGGATACTGCCAGGTGTGTATGGGGTTTCACAGTGTATCAGGATCCTGCCAGGCGTGTATGGGGTGTTCACAGTGTATCAGTGTCCTGCCAGGTATGTATGGGGTTTTCACAGTGTGTCAGGTTCCTGCCAGGAGGGTATGGGGTTTACACAGTGTATCAGGGTCCTGTCAGGTGTGTATGGGGTTTTCACAGTTTATCAGCGTCCTGCCAGGTGTGTATGGCGTTTTCACAGTGGATCTGTATCCTGCCAGGTGTGCAGGGGGTTTCACAGTGTATCAGGATCCTGCCAGGTGTGAATGGGGTTTCACTGTGCATCAGGATCCTGCCAGATGTGAATGAGATTCCACTGTGCATCAGGAACCTGCCAGGTGTGTACGGGGTGATCACCGTGTATCAGGCTCCTGCCGGGTGTGTATGGGGGTTTCACAGTGTATCAGGATCCTGCCAGGTGTGTATGGGGGTTTCACAGTGTATCAGGATCCTGCCAGGTATGTATGGGGTTTTCACAGTGTATCAGGATCCTGCCAGGTGTGTATGGGGTTTTCACAGTGTATCATGATCCTGCCAGGTGTGTATGGTGTTTTCACAGTGTATCGGGATCCTGCCTGGTGTGTATTCGGTTTCACAGTGTATCAGGGTCCTTACAGGTGTGTATGGGGTTTTCACAGTGTATCAGGATCATGCAAGGTGTGTACGGGGATTCACAGTGTATCAGGGTCCTGCCAGGTGTGCATGGGGTTTTCACAGTGTATCAGGATCCTGCCAGGTGTGTATGGGGTTTCACAGTGTATCAGGGACCTGCCAGGTGTGTATGGGGTTTTCACAGTGTATCAGGAAACTGCGTGGTGTGTGCGGGTATTCACAGTGTATCAGAGTCCTGCCAGGCGTGTATGCGGTTTTCACTGTGTATCAGGATCCTGCCAGGTGTGTATGGGGTTTCACAATGTATCAAGATCCTGCCAGGTGTGTATAGGGGTTTCACAGTGGATCAGGATACTGCCAGGTGCATATGGGGTTTTCACAGTGCATCAGGATCCTGCCAGATGTGTCTGGGGTTTCACAGTGTATCAGGATACTGCCAGGTGTGTATGGGGTTTCACAGTGGATCAGGATCCTGCCAGATGTGTTGTGTGGGTTTCACAGTGGATCAGGATCCTGCCAGTTGAGTATGGGGTTTTCACAGTGGATCAGGATACTGCCATGTGTGTATGGGGTTTCACAGTGTATCAGGATCCTGCCAGGCGTGTATGGGGTGTTCACAGTGTATCAGTGTCCTGCCAGGTATGTATGGGGTTTTCACAGTGTGTCAGGTTCCTGCCAGGAGGGTATGGGGTTTACACAGTGTATCAGGGTCCTGTCAGGTGTGTATGGGGTTTTCACAGTTTATCAGCGTCCTGCCAGGTGTGTATGGCGTTTTCACAGTGGATCTGTATCCTGCCAGGTGTGCAGGGGGTTTCACAGTGTATCAGGATCCTGCCAGGTGTGAATGGGGTTTCACTGTGCATCAGGATCCTGCCAGATGTGAATGAGATTCCACTGTGCATCAGGAACCGGCCAGGTGTGTACGGGGTGATCACCGTGTATCAGGCTCCTGCCGGGTGTGTATGGGGGTTTCACAGTGTATCAGGATCCTGCCAGGTGTGTATGGGGTTTTCACAGTGTATCAGGATCCTGCCAGGTGTGTATGGGGTTTTCACAGTGTATCAGGATCCTGCCAGGTGTGTATGGTGTTTCACAGTGTATCAGTGTCCTGCCAGGTGTGTATGGGTTTTCACAGTATATCAGGATCCTGCCAGGTGTGTATGGTGTTTCACAGTGTATCAGGATCCTGCCAGGTGTGTACGGGGATTGACGGTGTATCAGAGTCCTGCCAGGTGTGTCTGATGTTTTCTCAGTGTATCAGGATCCTGCCAGGTTTGTATGGGGTTTCACAGTGTATCAGGATTCTGCCAGGTGTGTTTGGGGGTTTCACAGTGGATCAGGATCCTGCCAGGTGCATATTGAGTTTTCACAGTGTATCAGGGTCCTGCCAGGTGTGTATGGTGTTTTCACAGTGTTTCGAGATCCTGCCTGGTGTGTATTCCGTTTCACAGTGTATCAGGATCCTCACAGGTGTATGTGGGGTTTTCACAGTGTATCAGGATCATGCCAGGTGTGTACGGGGATTCACAGTGTATCAGGGCCCTGCCAGGTCTGCATGGAGTTTTCACAGTGTATCAGGATCCTGCCAGGTGTGTATGGGGTTTCTCAGTACATCAGGGACCTGCCAGGTGTGTATGGGGTTTTCTCAGTGTATCAGGATCCTGCCAGGTGTGTATGGGGTTTCACAGTGTATCAGGATCCTGCCAGGTGCATATGTGGTTTTCACAGTGTGTCAGGGTCCTGCCAGGTGCGGATGGTGTTTTCACAGCGTATCGGGGTCCTGCCTGGTGTGTATTCGGTTTCACAGTGTATCAGGGTCCTTACAGGTGTGTATGGGGTTTTCACAGTGTATCAGGATCATGCAAGGTGTGTACGGGGATTCACAGTGTATCAGGTTCCTGCCAGGTGTGCATGGGGTTTTCACAGTGTATCAGGATCCTGCCAGGTGTGTATGGGGTTTCACAGTGTATCAGGGACCTGCCAGGTGTGTATGGGCTTTTCACAGTGTATCAGGATGCTGCCACGTGTGTATGGGGTTTCACAGTTTATCAGGATCCTGCCTGGTGTTTATGGGGTTTTCACACTGTATCAGGATCCTGCCAGGTGTGTATGGGGTTTTCACAGTGTATCAGGATCCTGCCAGGTGTGTATGGTGTTTCACAGTGTATCAGGGTCCTGCCAGGTGTGTATGGGGTTTTCACAGTGTATCAGGATCCTGCCAGCTGTGTACGGGGATTGACGGTGTATCAGAGTCCTGCCAGGTGTGTCTGGGGCTTTCTCAGTGTATCAGGATCCTGCCAGGTGTGTATGGTGTTTCACAGTGTATCAGGGTCCTGCCAGGTGTGTATGGGGTTTTCACAGTGTATCAGGATCCTGCCAGGTGTGTACTGGGATTGACGGTGTATCAGGATCCTGCAAGGTGTGTATGGGGGTTTCACAGTGCATCAGGATCCTGCCAGGTGCATATGGAGTTTTCACAGTGTATCAGGCTCCTGCCAGGTGTGTATGGTGTGTTCACAGTGTTTCGAGATCCTGCCTGGTGTGTATTCCGTTTCACAGTGTATCAGGGCCCTTACAGGTGTATATGGGGTTTTCACAGTGTATTGGGATCATGCCAGGTGTGTACGGGGAATTACAGTCTATCAAGGTCCTGCCAGGTTTGCATGGGGTTTTCAAAGTGTATCAGGATCCTGCCAGGTGTGTATGGGGTTTCACAGTGCATCAGGGACCTGCCAGGTGTGTATGGGGTTTTCTCAGTGTATCCGTATCCTGCCAGGTGTGTATGGGGTTTCACAGTGTATCAGGATCCTGCCAGGTGTGTATGGGGGTTTCACAGTTGATCAGGGTCCTGCCAGGTCTGCATGGGGTTTTCACAGTGTATCAGGATCCTGCCAGGTGTGTATGGGGTTTCTCAGTGCATCAGGGACCTGCCAGGTGTGTATGGGGTTTTCTCAGTGTATCAGTATCCTGCCAGGTGTGTATGGGGTTTCACAGTGTATCAGGATCCTGCCAGGTGTGTATGGGGGTTTCACAGTGGGTCAGGATCCTGCCAGGTGCATATGTGGTTTTCACAGTGTGTCAGGGTCCTGCCAGGTGTGGATGGTGTTTTCACAGTGTATCAGGGTCCTTACAGGTGTGATTGGGGTTTTCACAGTGTATCAGGATCATGCAAGGTGTGTACGGAGATTCACAGTGTATCAGGGTCCTGCCAGGTGTGCATGGGGTTTTCACAGTGTATCAGGATCCTGCCAGGTGTGTATGGGGTTTCTCAGTGCATCAGGGACCTGCCAGGTGTGTATGGGGTTTTCTCAGTGTATCAGGATCCTGCCAGGTGTCTATGGGGTTTCACAGTGTATCAGGATCCTGCCAGGTGTGTATGGGGGTTTAACAGTGGATCAGGATCCTGCCAGGTGCATATATGGTTTTCACAGTGTGTCAGGCTCCTGCCAGGTGTGGATGGTATTTTCACAGTGTATCGGGATCCTGCCTGGTGTGTATTCGGTTTCACAGTGTATCAGGGTCCTTACAGGTGTGTATGGGGTTTTCACAGTGTATCAGGATCATGAAAGGTGTGTACGGGGATTCACAGTGTATCAGGGTCCTGCCAGGTGTGCATGGGTTTTTCACAGTGTATCAGGATCCTGCCAGGTGTGTATGGGGTTTCACAGTGTATCAGGGACCTGCCAGGTGTGTATGGGGTTTTCACTGTGTATCAGGATGCTGCCACGTGTGTATGGGGTTTCACAGTTTATCAGGATCCTGCCTGGTGTTTATGGGGTTTTCACAGTGTATCAGGATCCTGCCAGGTGTGTATGGGGTTTTCACAGTGTATCAGGATCCTGCCAGGTGTGTACGGGGATTGACGGTGTATCAGAGTCCTGCCAGGTGTGTCTGGGGTTTTCTCAGTGTATCAGGATCCTGCCAGGTTTGTATGGGGTTTCACAGTGTATCAGGATCCTGCCAGGTGTGTATGGGGGTTTCACAGTGGATCAGGATCCTGCCAGGTGCATATGGAGTTTTCACAGGGTATCAGGGTCCTGCCAGGTGTGTATGGTGTTTTCACAGTGTTTCGAGATCCTGCCTGGTGTGTATTCCGTTTCACAGTGTATCAGGGTCCTTACAGGTGTATATGGGGTTTTCACAGTGTATCAGGATCATGCCAGGTGTGTACGGGGATTCACAGTGTATCAGGGACCTGCCAGGTGTGTATGGGGTTTTCTCAGTGTATCAGGATCCTGCCATGTGTGTATGGGGTTTCACAGTGTATCAGGATCCTGCCAGGTGCATATGTGGTTTTCACAGTGTGTCAGGGTCCTGCCAGGTGTGGATGGTGTTTTCACAGTGTATCGGGATCCTGCCTGGTGTGTCTGGGGTTTCACAGTGTATCAGGATACTGCCAGGTGTGTATGGGGTTTCACAGTGTATCAGCAACCTGCCAGATGTGTTGTGTGGGTTTCACAGTGGATCAGGATCCTGCCAGTTGTGTATGGGGTTTTCACAGTGTATCAGGATCCTGCCAGGTGTGTATGGGGATTCACAGTGGATCAGGATAATGCCAGGTGTGTATGAGGGTTTCACAGTGCATCAGGAACCTGCCAGGTGTGTATGGGGATTTCACTGTGTATCAGGGTCCTGCCAGGTGTGTATGGGTTTTTAACACTGTAACAGGATCCTGCCGGGTGTGAATGGGGATTTCACAGTGTATCAGGGTCCTGCCAGGTGTGCATGGTGTTTTCACAGTGTATCAGGATCCTGCCAGGTGTGTATGGGGTTTTCACAGTGTATCAGGGTCCTGCCAGGTGTGCATGGTGTTTTCACAGTGTATCGGGATCCTGCCTGGTGTGTATGCGGTTTCACAGTGTATCAGGGTCCTTACAGGTTTGTATGGGGTTTTCACAGTGTATCAGGATCATTCCAGGTGTGTACGGGGATTCACAGTGTATCAGCATCCTGCCAGGTGAGTATGGGGTTTCACAGTGTATCAGGGACCTGACAGGTGTGTATGGGGTTTTCACAGTGTATCAGGAACCTGCCAGGTGTGTACGGGGATTCACAGTGTATCAGTGTCCTGCCAGGTGTGCATGGTGTTTTCACAGTGTATCAGGATCCTGCCAGGTGTGTATGGGGTTTCACAGAGTATCAAGATCCTGCCAGGTGTGTATGGGGGTTTGACAGTGGATCAGGATCCTGCCAGGTGCATATGGGGTTTTCACAGTGTATCAGGGTCCTGCCAGGTGTGTATAGGGTTTTCACAGGGCATCAGGATCCTGCCTGATGTGTCTGGGGTTTCACAGTGTATCAGGATCCTGCCAGGTTTGTATGGGGTATCACAGTGTATCAGGATCCTGCCAGGAGGGTATGGGTTTTCACAGTGTATCAGGGTACTGCCAGGTGTGTATGGGGTTTTCACAGTTTATCAGCGTACTGCCAGGTGTGTATGGCGTTTTCACAGTGGATCAGGATCCTGCCAGGTGTGCATGGGGGTTTCACAGTGTATCAGGATCCTGCCATGTGTGTATGGGGTTTCACAGTGTATCAGGATCCTGCCAGGTGTATATGGGGTTTCACAGTGTATCAGGGTCCTGCCAGGTGTGTATGGGGTTTTCACAGTGTATCAGGATCCTGCCAGGTGTGTACGGGGATTGACGGTGTATCAGAGTCCTGCCAGGTGTGTCTGGGGTTTTCTCAGTGTATCAGGATCCTGCCAGGTTTGTATGGGGTTTCACAGTGTATCAGGATCCTGCCAGGTGTGTATGGGGGTTTCACAGTGGATCAGGATCCTGCCAGGTGCATATGGAGTTTTCACAGTGTATCAGGGTCCTGCCAGGTGTGTATGGTGTTTTCACAGTGTTTCGAGATCCTGCCTGGTGTGTATTCCGTTTCACAGTGTATCAGGGTCCTTACAGGTGTATATGGGGTTTTCACAGTGTATCAGGATCATGCCAGGTGTGTACGGGGATTCACAGTGTATCAGGGACCTGCCAGGTTTGTATGGGGTTTTCTCAGTGTTTCAGGATCCTGCCATGTGTGTATGGGGTTTCACAGTGTATCAGGATCCTGCCAGGTGTGTATGGGGGTTTCACAGTGGATCAGGATCCTGCCAGGTGCATATGTGGTTTTCACAGTGTGTCAGGGTCCTGCCAGGTGTGGATGGTGTTTTCACAGTGTATCGGGATCCTGCCTGGTGTGTCTGGGGTTTCACAGTGTATCCGGATACTGCCAGGTGTGTATGGGGTTTCACAGTGTATCAGCAACCTGCCAGATGTGTTGTGTGGGTTTCACAGTGGATCAGGATC
Source organism: Heterodontus francisci (assembly GCF_036365525.1). Classification (NCBI taxonomy): domain Eukaryota; kingdom Metazoa; phylum Chordata; class Chondrichthyes; order Heterodontiformes; family Heterodontidae; genus Heterodontus; species Heterodontus francisci. The sequence goes on from NW_027140919.1 coordinate 4,236,360, forward strand.
CTGCCAGTTGTGTATGGGGTTTTCACAGTGTATCAGGATCCTGCCAGGTGTGTATGGGGATTCACAGTGGATCAGGATAATGCCAGGTGTGTATGAGGGTTTCACATTGCATCAGGAACCTGCCAGGTGTGGACGGGGATTTCACTGTGTATCAGGGTCCTGCCAGGTGTGTATGGGTTTTTAACACTGTAACAGGATCCTGCCGGGTGTGAATGGGGATTTCACAGTGTATCAGGGTCCTGCCAGGTGTGCATGGGGTTTTCACAGTGTATCAGGATCCTGCCAGGTGTGTATGGGGTTTTCACAGTGTATCAGGGTCCTGCCAGGTGTGCATGGTGTTTTCACAGTGTATCGGGATCCTGCCTGGTGTGTATGCGGTTTCACAGTGTATCATGGTCCTTACAGGTTTGTATGGGGTTTTCACAGTGTATCAGGATCATGCCAGGTGTGTACGTGGATTCACAGTGTATCAGCATCCTGCCAGGTGAGTATGGGGTTTCACAGTGTATCAGGGACCTGACAGGTGTGTATGGGGTTTTCACAGTGTATCAGGAACCTGCCAGGTGTGTACGGGGATTCACAGTGTATCAGTGTCCTGCCAGGTGTGCATGGTGTTTTCACAGTGTATCAGGATCCTGCCAGGTGTGTATGGGGTTTCACAGTGTATCAAGATCCTGCCAGGTGTGTATGGGGGTTTGACAGTGGATCAGGATCCTGCCAGGTGCATATGGGGTTTTCACAGTGTATCAGGGTCCTGCCAGGTGTGTATGGGGTTTTCACAGGGCATCAGGATCCTGCCTGATGTGTCTGGGGTTTCACAGTGTATCAGGATCCTGCCAGGTTTGTATGGGGTATCACAGTGTATCAGGATCCTGCCAGGAGGGTATGGGGTTTTCACAGTGTATCAGGGTACTGCCAGGTCTGTATGGGGTTTTCACAGTTTATCAGCGTACTGCCAGGTGTGTATGGCGTTTTCACAGTGGATCAGGATCCTGCCAGGTGTGCATGGGGGTTTCACAGTGTATCAGGATCCTGCCAGGTGTGTATGGGGTTTCACAGTGTATCAGGATCCTGCCAGGTGTATATGGGGTTTCACAGTGTATCAGGGTCCTGCCAGGTGTGCATGGGGTTTTCACAGTGTATCAGGATCCTGCCAGGTGTGTACGGGGATTGACGGTGTATCAGAGTCCTGCCAGGTGTGTCTGGGGCTTTCTCAGTGTATCAGGATCCTGCCAGGTTTGTATGGGGTTTCACAGTGTATCAGGATCCTGCCAGGTGTGTATGGGGGTTTCACAGTGCATCAGGATCCTGCCAGGAGTATATGGAGTTTTCACAGTGTATCAGGCTCCTGCCAGGTGTGTATGGTGTGTTCACAGTGTTTCGAGATCCTGCCTGGTGTGTATTCCGTTTCACAGTGTATCAGGGTCCTTACAGGTGTATATGGGGTTTTCACAGTGTGTTAGGATCATGCCAGGTTTGTACGGGGAATTACAGTGTATCGAGATCCTGCCAGGTTTGCATGGGGTTTTCAAAGTGTATCAGGATCCTGCCAGGTGTGTATGGGGTTTCACAGTGCATCAGGGACCTGCCAGGTGTGTATGGGGTTTTCTCAGTGTATCAGTATCCTGCCAGGTGTGTATGGGGTTTCACAGTGTATCAGGATCCTGCCAGGTGTGTATGGGGGTTTCACAGTGGATCAGGGTCCTGCCAGGTCTGCATGGGGTTTTCACAGTGTATCAGGATCCTGCCAGGTGTGTATGGGGTTTCTCAGTGCATCAGGGACCTGCCAGGTGTGTATGGGGTTTTCTCAGTGCATCAGTATCCTGCCAGGTGTGTATGGGGTTTCACAGTGTATCAGGATCCTGCCAGGTGTGTATCGGGGTTTCACAGTGGATCAGGATCCTGCCAGGTGCATATGTGGTTTTCACAGTGTGTCAGGGTCCTGCCAGGTGTGGATGGTGTTTTCACAGTGTATCGGGATCCTGCCTGGTGTGTATTCGGTTTCACAGTGTATCAGGGTCCTTACAGGTGTGTATGGGGTTTTCACAGTGTATCAGGATCATGCAAGGTGTTTACGGAGATTCACAGTGTATCAGGGTCCTGCCAGGTGTGCATGGGGTTTTCACAGTGTATCAGGATCCTGCCAGGTGTGTATGGGGTTTCTCAGTGCATCAGGGACCTGCCAGGTGTGTATGGGGTTTTCTCAGTGTATCAGGATCCTGCCAGGTGTCTATGGGTTTTCACAGTGTATCAGGATCCTGCCAGGTGTGTATGGGGGTTTCACAGTGGATCAGGATCCTGCCAGGTGCATATGTGGTTTTCACAGTCTGTCAGACTCCTGCCAGGTGTGGATGGTGTTTTCACAGTGTATCGGGATCCTGCCTGGTGTGTATTCGGTTTCACAGTGTATCAGGGTCCGTACAGGTGTGTATGGGGTTTTCACAGTGTATCAGGATCATGCAAGGTGTGTATGGGGATTCACAGTGTATCAGGGTCCTGCCAGGTGTGCATGGGGTTTTCACAGTATATCAGGATCCTGCCAGGTGTGTATGGGGTTTCACAGTGTATCAGGGACCTGCCAGGTGTGTATGGGGTTTTCACAGTGTATCAGGATGCTGCCACGTGTGTATGGGGTTTCACAGTTTATCAGGATCCTGCCTGGTGTTTATGGGGTTTTCACAGTGTATCAGGATCCTGCCAGGTGTGTATGGGGTTTTCACAGTGTATCAGGATCCTGCCAGGTGTGTACGGGGATTGACGGTGTATCAGAGTCCTGCCAGGTGTGTCTGGGGTTTTCTCAGTGTATCAGGATCCTGCCAGGTTTGTATGGGGTTTCACAGTGTATCAGGATCCTGCCAGGTGTGTATGGGGGTTTCACAGTGGATCAGGATCCTGCCAGGTGCATGTGGAGTTTTCACAGTGTATCAGGGTCCTGCCAGGTGTGTAAGGTTTTTTCACAGTGTTTCGAGATCCTGCCTGGTGTGTATTCCGTTTCACAGTGTATCAGGGTCCTTACAGGTATATATGGGGTTTTCACAGTGTATCAGTATCATGCCAGGTGTGTACGGGGTTTTCTCAGAGTATCAGGATCCTGCCAGGTGTGTATGGGGTTTCACAGTGTATCAGGATCCTGCCAGGTGTGTATGGGGGTTTCACAGTGGATCAGGATCCTGCCAGGTGTGTATGGGGTTTTCACAGTGTGTCAGGGTCCTGCCAGGTGTGGATGGTGTTTTCACAGTGTATCGGGATCCTGCCTGGTGTGTCTGGGGTTTCACAGTGTATCAGGATACTGCCAGGTGTGTATGGGGTTTCACAGTGTATCAGCATCCTGCCAGATGTGTTGTGTGGGTTTCACAGTGGATCAGGATCCTGCCAGTTGTGTATGGGGTTTTCACAGTGTATCAGGATCCTGCCAGGTGTGTATGGGGATTCACAGTGGATCAGGATAATGCCAGGTGTGTATGAGGGTTTCACAGTGCATCAGGAACCTGCCAGGTGTGTACGGGGATTTCACTGTGTATCAGGGTCCTGCCAGGTGTGTATGGGTTTTTAACACTGTAACAGGATCCTGCCAGGAGTGAATGGGGATTTCACAGTGTATCAGGGTCCTGCCAGGTGTGCATGGGGTTTTCACAGTGTATCAGGATCCTGCCAGGTGTGTATGGGGTTTTCACAGTGTATCAGGGTCCTGCCAGGTGTGCATGGTGTTTTCACAGTGTATCGGGATCCTGCCTGGTGTGTATGCGGTTTCCCAGTGTATCAGGGTCCTGCCAGGTGTGTATGGGGTTTTCACAGTGTATAAGGATCCTGCCAGGTGTGTACGGGGATTGACGGTGTATCAGAGTCCTGCCAGGTGTGTATGGGGTTTTCTCAGTGTATCAGGATCCTGCCAGGTGTTTATGGGGTTTCACAGTGTATCAGGATCCTGCCAGGTGTGTATGGGGGTTTCACAGTGGATCAGGATCCTGCCAGGTGCATATGGGGTTTTCACAGTGTGTCAGGGACCTGCCAGGTGTGTATGGTGTTTTCACAGTGTATCGGGATCCTGCCTGGTGTGTATTCGGTTTCACAGTGTATCAGGGTCCTTACAGGTGTGTTTGGGGTTTTCACAGTGTATCAGGATCATGCAAGGTGTGTACGGGGATTCACAGTGTATCGGGATCCTGCCTGGTGTGTATTCGGTTTCACAGTGTATCAGGATCCTGCCAGGTGTTTATGGGGTTTCACAGTGTATCAGGGACCTGCCAGGTGTGTATGGGGTTTTCACAGTGTATCAGGAAACTGCGTGGCGTGTGCGGGGATTCACAGTGTATCAGAGTCCTGCCAGGCGTGTATGCGGTTTTCACAGTGTATCAGGATCCTGCCAGGTGTGTATGGGGTTTCACAATGTATCAAGATCCTGCCAGGTGTGTAGGGAGGTTTCACAGTGGATCGGGATACTGCCAGGTGCATATGGGGTGTCCACAGTGTATCAGGGTCCTGCCAGGTGTGTATGGGGTTTTCACAGTGCATCAGGATCCTGCCATATATGTCTGGGGTTTCACAGTGTATCAGGATCCTGCCAGGTGTGTATGGGGTTTCACAGTGTATCAGGATCCTGCCAGATGTGTGGTGGGGGTTTCACAGTGGATCAGGATCCTGCCAGTTGTGTATGGGGTTTTCACAGTGTATCATGATCCTGCCAGGTGTGTATGGGGATTCACAGTGGATCAGGATACTGCCAGGTGTGTATGGGGTTTCACAGTGTATCAGGATCCTGCCAGGCGTGTATGGGGTTTTCACAGTGTATCAGTGTCCTGCCAGGTATGTATGGGGTTTTCACAGTGTGTCAGGTTCCTGCCAGGAGGGTATGGGGTTTACACAGTGTATCAGGGTCCTGTCAGGTGTGTATGGGGTTTTCACAGTTTATCAGCGTCCTGCCAGGTGTGTATGGCGTTTTCACAGTGGATCTGGATCCTGCCAGGTGTGCAGGGGGTTTCACAGTGTATCAGGATCCTGCCAGGTGTGAATGGGGTTTCACTGTGCATCAGGATCCTGCCAGATGTGAATGAGATTCCACTGTGCATCAGGAACCTGCCAGGTGTGTACGGGGTTTTCACAGTGTATCAGGCTCCTGCCGGGTGTGTATGGGGGTTTCACAGTGTATCAGGATCCTGCCAGGTGTGTATGGGGTTTTCACAGTGTATCAGGATCCTGCCAGGTGTGTATGGGGTTTTCACAGTGTTTCAGGATCCTGCCAGGTGTGTATTCTGTTTTCACAGTGTATCGGGATCCTGCCTGGTGTGTATTCGGTTTCACAGTGTATCAGGGTCCTTACAGGTGTGTATGGGGTTTTCACAGTGTATCAGGATCATGCAAGGTGTGTACGGGGATTCACAGTGTATCAGGGTCCTGCCAGGTGTGCATGGGGTTTTCACAGTGTATCAGGATCCTGCCAGGTGTGTATGGGGTTTCACAGTGTATCAGGGACCTGCCAGGTGTGTATGGGGTTTTCACAGTGTATCAGGAAACTGCGTGGTGTGTGCGGGGATTCACAGTGTATCAGAGTCCTGCCAGGCGTGTATGCGGTTTTCACTGTGTATCAGGATCCTGCCAGGTGTGTATGGGGTTTCACAATGTATCAAGATCCTGCCAGGTGTGTATGGGGGTTTCACAGTGGATCAGGATACTGCCAGGTGCATATGGGGTTTCCACAGTGTATCAGGGTCCTGCCAGGTGTGTATGAGGTTTTCACAGTGCATCAGGATCCTGCCAGATGTGTCTGCGGTTTCACAGTGTATCAGGATACTGCCAGGTGTGTATGGGGTTTCACAGTGTATCAGGATCCTGCCAGATGTGTTGTGTGGGTTTCACAGTGGATCAGGATCCTGCCAGTTGTGTATGGGGATTTCACAGTGTATCAGGATCCTGCCAGGTGTGTATGGGGATTCACAGTGGATCAGGATACTGCCAGGTGTGTATGGGGTTTCACAGTGTATCAGGATCCTGCCAGGCGTGTATGGCGTTTTCACAGTGTATCTGTGTCCTGCCAGGTATGTATGGGGTTTTCACAGTGTGTCAGGTTCCTGCCAGGAGGGTATGGGGTTTACACAGTTTATCAGGGTCCTGTCAGGTGTGTATGGGGTTTTCACAGTTTATCAGCGTCCTGCCAGGTGTGTATGGCGTTTTCACAGTGGATCTGGATCCTGCCAGGTGTGCACGGGGTTTCACAGTGTATCAGGATCCTGCCAGGTGTGAATGGGGTTTCACTGTGCATCAGGATCCTGCCAGATGTGAATGAGATTCCACTGTGCATCAGGAACCTGCCAGGTGTGTACGGGGTTTTCACAGTGTATCAGGATCCTGCCGGGTGTGTATGGGGGTTTCACAGTGTATAAGGATCCTGCCAGGTGTGCATGGGGTTTTCACAGTGTATCAGGATCCTGCCAGGTGTGTATGGGGTTTTCACAGTGTATCAGGGTCCTGCCAGGTGTGCATGGTGTTTTCACAGTGTATCGGGATCCTGCCTGGTGTGTATGCGGTTTCACAGTGTATCAGGGTCCTTACAGGTTTGTATGGGGTTTTCACAGTGTATCAGGATCATGCCAGGTGTGTACGTGGATTCACAGTGTATCAGCATCCTGCCAGGTGAGTATGGGGTTTCACAGTGTATCAGGGACCTGACAGGTGTGTATGGGGTTTTCACAGTGTATCAGGAACCTGCCAGGTGTGTACGGGGATTCACAGTGTATCAGTGTCCTGCCAGGTGTGCATGGTGTTTTCACAGTGTATCAGGATCCTGCCAGGTGTGTATGGGGTTTCACAGTGTATCAAGATCCTGCCAGGTGTGTATGGGGGTTTGACAGTGGATCAGGATCCTGCCAGGTGCATATGGGGTTTTCACAGTGTATCAGGGTCCTGCCAGGTGTGTATGGGGTTTTCACAGGGCATCAGGATCCTGCCTGATGTGTCTGGGGTTTCACAGTGTATCAGGATCCTGCCAGGTTTGTATGGGGTATCACAGTGTATCAGGATCCTGCCAGGAGGGTATGGGGTTTTCACAGTGTATCAGGGTACTGCCAGGTCTGTATGGGGTTTTCACAGTTTATCAGCGTACTGCCAGGTGTGTATGGCGTTTTCACAGTGGATCAGGATCCTGCCAGTTGTGCATGGGGGTTTCACAGTGTATCAGGATCCTGCCAGGTGTGTATGGGGTTTCACAGTGTATCAGGATCCTGCCAGGTGTATATGGGGTTTCACAGTGTATCAGGGTCCTGCCAGGTGTGCATGGGGTTTTCACAGTGTATCAGGATCCTGCCAGGTGTGTACGGGGATTGACGGTGTATCAGAGTCCTGCCAGGTGTGTCTGGGGCTTTCTCAGTGTATCAGGATCCTGCCAGGTTTGTATGGGGTTTCACAGTGTATCAGGATCCTGCCAGGTGTGTATGGGGGTTTCACAGTGCATCAGGATCCTGCCAGGAGTATATGGAGTTTTCACAGTGTATCAGGCTCCTGCCAGGTGTGTATGGTGTGTTCACAGTGTTTCGAGATCCTGCCTGGTGTGTATTCCGTTTCACAGTGTATCAGGGTCCTTACAGGTGTATATGGGGTTTTCACAGTGTGTTAGGATCATGCCAGGTGTGTACGGGGAATTACAGTGTATCGAGATCCTGCCAGGTTTGCATGGGGTTTTCAAAGTGTATCAGGATCCTGCCAGGTGTGTATGGGGTTTCACAGTGCATCAGGGACCTGCCAGGTGTGTATGGGGTTTTCTCAGTGTATCAGTATCCTGCCAGGTGTGTATGGGGTTTCACAGTGTATCAGGATCCTGCCAGGTGTGTATGGGGGTTTCACAGTGGATCAGGGTCCTGCCAGGTCTGCATGGGGTTTTCACAGTGTATCAGGATCCTGCCAGGTGTGTATGGGGTTTCTCAGTGCATCAGGGACCTGCCAGGTGTGTATGGGGTTTTCTCAGTGCATCAGTATCCTGCCAGGTGTGTATGGGGTTTCACAGTGTATCAGGATCCTGCCAGGTGTGTATCGGGGTTTCACAGTGGATCAGGATCCTGCCAGGTGCATATGTGGTTTTCACAGTGTGTCAGGGTCCTGCCAGGTGTGGATGGTGTTTTCACAGTGTATCGGGATCCTGCCTGGTGTGTATTCGGTTTCACAGTGTATCAGGGTCCTTACAGGTGTGTATGGGGTTTTCACAGTGTATCAGGATCATGCAAGGTGTTTACGGAGATTCACAGTGTATCAGGGTCCTGCCAGGTGTGCATGGGGTTTTCACAGTGTATCAGGATCCTGCCAGGTGTGTATGGGGTTTCTCAGTGCATCAGGGACCTGCCAGGTGTGTATGGGGTTTTCTCAGTGTATCAGGATCCTGCCAGGTGTCTATGGGTTTTCACAGTGTATCAGGATCCTGCCAGGTGTGTATGGGGGTTTCACAGTGGATCAGGATCCTGCCAGGTGCATATGTGGTTTTCACAGTCTGTCAGACTCCTGCCAGGTGTGGATGGTGTTTTCACAGTGTATCGGGATCCTGCCTGGTGTGTATTCGGTTTCACAGTGTATCAGGGTCCGTACAGGTGTGTATGGGGTTTTCACAGTGTATCAGGATCATGCAAGGTGTGTATGGGGATTCACAGTGTATCAGGGTCCTGCCAGGTGTGCATGGGGTTTTCACAGTATATCAGGATCCTGCCAGGTGTGTATGGGGTTTCACAGTGTATCAGGGACCTGCCAGGTGTGTATGGGGTTTTCACAGTGTATCAGGATGCTGCCACGTGTGTATGGGGTTTCACAGTTTATCAGGATCCTGCCTGGTGTTTATGGGGTTTTCACAGTGTATCAGGATCCTGCCAGGTGTGTATGGGGTTTTCACAGTGTATCAGGATCCTGCCAGGTGTGTACGGGGATTGACGGTGTATCAGAGTCCTGCCAGGTGTGTCTGGGGTTTTCTCAGTGTATCAGGATCCTGCCAGGTTTGTATGGGGTTTCACAGTGTATCAGGATCCTGCCAGGTGTGTATGGGGGTTTCACAGTGGATCAGGATCCTGCCAGGTGCATGTGGAGTTTTCACAGTGTATCAGGGTCCTGCCAGGTGTGTAAGGTTTTTTCACAGTGTTTCGAAATCCTGCCTGGTGTGTATTCCGTTTCACAGTGTATCAGGGTCCTTACAGGTGTATATGGCGTTTTCACAGTGTATCAGTATCATGCCAGGTGTGTACGGGGTTTTCTCAGAGTATCAGGATCCTGCCAGGTGTGTATGGGGTTTCACAGTGTATCAGGATCCTGCCAGGTGTGTATGGGGGTTTCACAGTGGATCAGGATCCTGCCAGGTGTGTATGGGGTTTTCACAGTGTGTCAGGGTCCTGCCAGGTGTGGATGGTGTTTTCACAGTGTATCGGGATCCTGCCTGGTGTGTCTGGGGTTTCACAGTGTATCAGGATACTGCCAGGTGTGTATGGGGTTTCACAGTGTATCAGCATCCTGCCAGATGTGTTGTGTGGGTTTCACAGTGGATCAGGATCCTGCCAGTTGTGTATGGGGTTTTCACAGTGTATCAGGATCCTGCCAGGTGTGTATGGGGATTCACAGTGGATCAGGATAATGCCAGGTGTGTATGAGGGTTTCACAGTGCATCAGGAACCTGCCAGGTGTGTACGGGGATTTCACTGTGTATCAGGGTCCTGCCAGGTGTGTATGGGTTTTTAACACTGTAACAGGATCCTGCCAGGAGTGAATGGGGATTTCACAGTGTATCAGGGTCCTGCCAGGTGTGCATGGGGTTTTCACAGTGTATCAGGATCCTGCCAGGTGTGTATGGGGTTTTCACAGTGTATCAGGGTCCTGCCAGGAGTGCATGGTGTTTTCACAGTGTATCGGGATCCTGCCTGGTGTGTATGCGGTTTCCCAGTGTATCAGGGTCCTGCCAGGTGTGTATGGGGTTTTCACAATGTATAAGGATCCTGCCAGGTGTGTACGGGGATTGACGGTGTATCAGAGTCCTGCCAGGTGTGTATGGGGTTTTCTCAGTGTATCAGGATCCTGCCAGGTGTTTATGGGGTTTCACAGTGTATCAGGATCCTGCCAGGTGTGTATGGGGGTTTCACAGTGGATCAGGATCCTGCCAGGTGCATATGGGGTTTTCACAGTGTGTCAGGGACCTGCCAGGTGTGTATGGTGTTTTCACAGTGTATCGGGATCCTGCCTGGTGTGTATTCGGTTTCACAGTGTATCAGGGTCCTTACAGGTGTGTTTGGGGTTTTCACAGTGTATCAGGATCATGCAAGGTGTGTACGGGGATTCACAGTGTATCGGGATCCTGCCTGGTGTGTATTCGGTTTCACAGTGTATCAGGATCCTGCCAGGTGTTTATGGGGTTTCACAGTGTATCAGGGACCTGCCAGGTGTGTATGGGGTTTTCACAGTGTATCAGGAAACTGCGTGGCGTGTGCGGGGATTCACAGTGTATCAGAGTCCTGCCAGGCGTGTATGCGGTTTTCACAGTGTATCAGGATCCTGCCAGGTGTGTATGGGGTTTCACAATGTATCAAGATCCTGCCAGGTGTGTAGGGAGGTTTCACAGTGGATCGGGATACTGCCAGGTGCATATGGGGTGTCCACAGTGTATCAGGGTCCTGCCAGGTGTGTATGGGGTTTTCACAGTGCATCAGGATCCTGCCATATATGTCTGGGGTTTCACAGTGTATCAGGATCCTGCCAGGTGTGTATGGGGTTTCACAGTGTATCAGGATCCTGCCAGATGTGTGGTGGGGGTTTCACAGTGGATCAGGATCCTGCCAGTTGTGTATGGGGTTTTCACAGTGTATCATGATCCTGCCAGGTGTGTATGGGGATTCACAGTGGATCAGGATACTGCCAGGTGTGTATGGGGTTTCACAGTGTATCAGGATCCTGCCAGGCGTGTATGGGGTTTTCACAGTGTATCAGTGTCCTGCCAGGTATGTATGGGGTTTTCACAGTGTGTCAGGTTCCTGCCAGGAGGGTATGGGGTTTACGCAGTGTATCAGGGTCCTGTCAGGTGTGTATGGGGTTTTCACAGTTTATCAGCGTCCTGCCAGGTGTGTATGGCGTTTTCACAGTGGATCTGGATCCTGCCAGGTGTGCAGGGGGTTTCACAGTGTATCAGGATCCTGCCAGGTGTGAATGGGGTTTCACTGTGCATCAGGATCCTGCCAGATGTGAATGAGATTCCACTGTGCATCAGGAACCTGCCAGGTGTGTACGGGGTTTTCACAGTGTATCAGGCTCCTGCCGGGTGTGTATGGGGGTTTCACAGTGTATCAGGATCCTGCCAGGTGTGTATGGGGTTTTCACAGTGTATCAGGATCCTGCCAGGTGTGTATGGGGTTTTCACAGTGTTTCAGGATCCTGCCAGGTGTGTATTCTGTTTTCACAGTGTATCGGGATCCTGCCTGGTGTGTATTCGGTTTCACAGTGTATCAGGGTCCTTACAGGTGTGTATGGGGTTTTCACAGTGTATCAGGATCATGCAAGGTGTGTACGGGGATTCACAGTGTATCAGGGTCCTGCCAGGTGTGCATGGGGTTTTCACAGTGTATCAGGATCCTGCCAGGTGTGTATGGGGTTTCACAGTGTATCAGGGACCTGCCAGGTGTGTATGGGGTTTTCACAGTGTATCAGGAAACTGCGTGGTGTGTGCGGGGATTCACAGTGTATCAGAGTCCTGCCAGGCGTGTATGCGGTTTTCACTGTGTATCAGGATCCTGCCAGGTGTGTATGGGGTTTCACAATGTATCAAGATCCTGCCAGGTGTGTATGGGGGTTTCACAGTGGATCAGGATACTGCCAGGTGCATATGGGGTTTCCACAGTGTATCAGGGTCCTGCCAGGTGTGTATGAGGTTTTCACAGTGCATCAGGATCCTGCCAGATGTGTCTGCGGTTTCACAGTGTATCAGGATACTGCCAGGTGTGTATGGGGTTTCACAGTGTATCAGGATCCTGCCAGATGTGTTGTGTGGGTTTCACAGTGGATCAGGATCCTGCCAGTTGTGTATGGGGATTTCACAGTGTATCAGGATCCTGCCAGGTGTGTATGGGGATTCACAGTGGATCAGGATACTGCCAGGTGTGTATGGGGTTTCACAGTGTATCAGGATCCTGCCAGGCGTGTATGGCGTTTTCACAGTGTATCTGTGTCCTGCCAGGTATGTATGGGGTGTTCACAGTGTGTCAGGTTCCTGCCAGGAGGGTATGGGGTTTACACAGTTTATCAGGGTCCTGTCAGGTGTGTATGGGGTTTTCACAGTTTATCAGCGTCCTGCCAGGTGTGTATGGCGTTTTCACAGTGGATCTGGATCCTGCCAGGTGTGCACGGGGTTTCACAGTGTATCAGGATCCTGCCAGGTGTGAATGGGGTTTCACTGTGCATCAGGATCCTGCCAGATGTGAATGAGATTCCACTGTGCATCAGGAACCTGCCAGGTGTGTACGGGGTTTTCACAGTGTATCAGGATCCTGCCGGGTGTGTATGGGGGTTTCACAGAGTATAAGGATCCTGCCAGGTGTGTATGGGGTTTTCACAGTGTATCAGGATCCTGCCAGGTGTGTATGGGGTTTTCACAGTGTATCAGGATCCTGCCAGGTGTGTATGGTGTTTCACAGTGTATCAGGGTCCTGCCAGGTGTGTATGGGTTTTCACAGTGTATCAGGATCCTGTCAGATGTGTACGGGGATTGACGGTGTATCAGAGGCCTGCCAGGTGTGTCTGGGGTTTTCTCAGTGTATCAGGATCCTGCCAGGTTTGTATGGGGTTTCACAGTGTATCAGGATCCTGCCAGGTGTGTATGGGGGTTTCACAGTGGATCAGGATCCTGCCAGGTGCATATGGAGTTTTCACAGTGTATCAGGGTCCTGCCAGGTGTGTATGGTGTTTTCACAGTGTTTCGAGATCCTGCCTGGTGTGTATTCCGTTTCACAGTGTATCAGGATCCTCACAGGTGTATGTGGGGTTTTCACAGTGTATCAGGATCATGCCAGGTGTGTCCGGGGATTCACAGTGTATCAGGGTCCTGCCAGGTCTGCATGGGGTTTTCACAGTGTATCAGGATCCTGCCAGGTGTGTATGGGGTTTCTCAGTGCATCAGGGACCTGCTAGGTGCGTATGGGGTTTTCTCAGTGTATCAGGATCCTGCCAGGTGTGTATGGGGTTTCACAGTGTATCAGGATCCTCCCAGGTGTGTATGGGGGTTTCACAGTGGATCAGGATCCTGCCAGGTGCATATGTGGTTTTCACAGTGTGTCAGGGTCCTGCCAGGTGTGGATGTTGTTTTCACAGTGTATCGGGATCCTGCCTGGTGTGTATTCGGTTTCACAGTGTATCAGGGTCCTTACAGGTGTGTATGGGGTTTTCACAGTGTATCAGGATCATGCAAGGTGTGTACGGGGATTCACAGTGTATCAGGTTCCTGCCAGGTGTGCATGGGGTTTTCAAAGTGTATCAGGATCCTGCCAGGTGTGTATGGGGTTTCACAGTGTATCAGGATACTGCCAGGTGTGTATGGGGTTTCACAGTGTATCAGGATGCTGCCACGTGTGTATGGGGTTTCACAGTTTATCAGGATCCTGCCTGGTGTTTATGGGGTTTTCACAGTGTATCAGGATCCTGCCAGGTGTGTATGGGGTTTTCACAGTGTATCATGATCCTGCCAGGTGTGTATGTTGTTTCACAGTGTATCAGGGTCCTGCCAGGTGTGTATCTGGTTTTCACAGTGTATCAGTATCCTGCCAGGTGTGTACGGGGATTGACGGTGTATCAGAGTCCTGCCAGGTGTGTCTGGGGCTTTCTCAGTGTATCAGGATCCTGCCAGGTTTGTATGGGGTTTCACAGTGTATCAGGATCCTGCCAGGTGTGTCTGGGGCTTTCTCAGTGTATCAGGATCCTGCCAGGTTTGTATGGGGTTTCACAGTGTATCAGGATCCTGCCAGGTGTGTATGGGGGTTTCACAGTGCATCAGGATCCTGCCAGGTGCATATGGAGTTTTCACAGTGTATCAGGGTCCTGCCAGGTGTGTATGGTGTGTTCACAGTGTTTCGAGATCCTGCCTGGTGTGTATTCCGTTTCACAGTGTATCAGGGTCCTTACAGGTGTATATGGGGATTTCACAGTGTATTAGGATCATGCCAGGTGTGTACGGGGATTCACAGTGTATCAAGGTCCTGCCAGGTTTGCATGGGGTTTTCACAGTGTATCAGGATCCTGCCAGGTGTGTATGGGGTTTCACAGTGCATCAGGGACCTGCCAGGTGTGTATGGGGTTTTCTCAGTGTATCAGTATCCTGCCAGGTGTGTATGGGGTTTCACAGTGTATCAGGATCCTGCCAGGTGTGTATGGGGGTTTCACAGTGGATCAGGGTCCTGCCAGGTCTGCATGGGGTTTTCACAGTGTATCAGGATCCTGCCAGGTGTGTATGGGTTTTCTCAGTGCATCAGGGACCTGCCAGGTGTGTATGGGGTTTTCTCAGTGTATCAGTATCCTGCCAGGTGTGTATGGGGTTTCACAGTGTATCAGGATCCTGCCAGGTGTGTATGGGGGTTTCACAGTGGATCAGGATCCTGCCAGGTGCATATGTGGTTTTCACAGTGTGTCAGGGTCCTGCCAGGTGTGGATGGTGTTTTCACAGTGTATCGGGATCCTGCCTGGTGTGTATTCGGTTTCACAGTGCATCAGGGTCCTTACAGGTGTGTTTGGGGTTTTCACAGTGTATCAGGATCATGCAAGGTGTTTTCGGGGATTCACAGTGTATCAGGGTCCTGCCAGGTGTGCATGGGGTTTTCACAGTGTATCAGGATCCTGCCAGGTGTGTATGGGGTTTCTCAGTGCATCAGGGACCTGCCAGGTGTGTATGGGGTTTTCTCAGTGTATCAGGATCCTGCCAGGTGTGTATGGGGTTTCACAGTGTATCAGGATCCTGCCAGGTGTGTATGGGGGTTTCAAAGTGGATCAGGATCCTGCCAGGTGCATATGTGGTTTTCACAGTGTGTCAGGCTCCTGCCAGGTGTGGATGGTGTTTTCACAGTGTATCGCGATCCTGCCTGGTGTGTTTTCGGTTTCAAAGTGTATCAGGGTCCTTTCAGGTGTGTATGGGGTTTTCACAGTGTATCAGGATCATGCAAGGTGTGTACGGGGATTCACAGTGTAGCAGGGTCCTGCCAGGTGTGCATGGGGTTTTCACAGTGTATCAGGATCCTGCCAGGTGTATGGGGTTTCACAGTGTATCAGGGACCTGCCAGGTGTGTATGGGGTTTTCACAGTGTATCAGGATGCTGCCACGTGTGTATGGGGTTTCACAGTTTATAAGGATCCTGCCTGGTGTTTATGGGGTTTTCACATTGTATCAGGATCCTGCCAGGTGTGTATGGGGTTTTCACATTGTATCAGGATCCTGCCAGGTGTGTACGGGGATTGACGGTGTATCAGAGTCCTGCCAGGTGTGTCTGGGGTTTTCTCAGTGTATCAGGATCCTGCCAGGTTTGTATGAGGTTTCACAGTGTATCAGGATCCTGCCAGGTGTGTATGGGGGTTTCACAGTGGATCAGGATCCTGCCAGGTGCATATGGAGTTTTCACAGTGTATCAGGGTCCTGCCAGGTGTGTATGGTGTTTTCACAGTGTTTCGAGATCCTGCCTGGTGTGTATTCCGTTTCACAGTGTATCAGGGTCCTTACAGGTGTATATGGGGTTTTCACAGTGTATCAGGATCATGCCAGGTGTGTACGGGGATTCACAGTGTGTCAAGGTCCTGCCAGATTTGCATGGGGTTTTCACAGTGTATCAGGATCCTGCCAGGTGTGTATGGGGTTTCACAGTGTATCAGGGACCTGCCAGGTGTGTATGGGGTTTTCTCAGTGTATCAGGATCCTGCCAGGTGTGTATGGGGTTTCACAGTGGATCAGGATCCTACCCGGTGCATATGTGGTTTTCACAGTGTATCAGGGTCCTGCCAGGTGTGGATGGTGTTTTCACAGTGTATCGGGATCCTGCCTGGTGTGTAAGGGGGTTTCACTGTGGATCAGGATCCTACCAGGTGCATATGTGGTTTTCACAGTGTGTCAGGGTCCTGCCAGTTGTGGATGGTGTTTTCACAGTGTATCGGGATCCTGCCTGGTGTGTCTGGGGTTTCACAGTGTATCAGGATACTGCCAGGTGTGTATGGGGTTTCACAGTGTATCAGCATCCTGCCAGATGTGTTGTGTGGGTTTCACAGTGGATCAGGATCCTGCCAGTTGTGTATGGGGTTTTCACAGTGTATCAGGGTCCTGCCAGGTGCATATGGAGTTTTCACAGTGTATCAGGGTCCTGCCAGGTGTGTATGGTGTGTTCACAGTGTTCGAGATCCTGCCTGGTGTGTATTCCGTTTCACAGTGTATCAGGGTCCTTACAGGTGTATATGGGGATTTCACAGTGTATTAGGATCATGCCAGGTGTGTACGGGGATTCACAGTGTATCAAGGTCCTGCCAGGTTTACATGGGGTTTTCACAGTGTATCTGGACCCTGCCAGGTGTGTATGGGGTTTCAAAGTGCATCAGGGACCTGCCAGGTGTGTATGGGGTTTTCTCAGTGTATCAGTATCCTGCCAGGTGTGTATGGGGGTTTCACAGTGGATCAGGGTCCTGCCAGGTCTGCATGGGGTTTTCACAGTGTATCAGGATCCTGCCAAGTGTGTATGGGTTTTCTCAGTGCATCAGGGACCTGCCAGGTGTGTATGGGGTTTTCTCAGTGTATCAGTATCCTGCCAGGTGTGTATGGGGTTTCACAGTGTATCAGGATCCTGCCAGGTGTGTATGGGGGTTTCACAGTGGATCAGGATCCTGCCAGGTGCATATGTGGTTTTCACAGTGTGTCAGGGTCCTGCCAGGTGTGGATGGTGTTTTCACCGTGTATCGGGATCCTGCCTGGTGTGTATTCGGTTTCACAGTGCATCAGGGTCCTTACAGGTGTGTATGGGGTTTTCACAGTGTATCAGGATCATGCAAGGTGTGTTCGGGGATTCACAGTGTATCAGGGTCCTGCCAGGTGTGCATGGGGTTTTCACAGTGTATCAGGATCCTGCCAGGTGTGTATGGGGTTTCTCAGTGCATCAGGGACCTGCCAGGTGTGTATGGGGTTTTCTCAGTGTATCAGGATCCTGCCAGGTGTGTATGGGGTTTCACAGTTTATCAGGATCCTGCCAGGTGTGTATGGGGGTTTCAAAGTGGATCAGGATCCTGCCAGGTGCATATGTGGTTTTCACAGTGTGTCAGGCTCCTGCCAGGTGTGGATGGTGTTTTCACAGTGTATCGGGATCCTGCCTGGTGTGTATTCGGTTTCACAGTGTGTCAGGGTCCTTTCAGGTGTGTATGGGGTTTTCACAGTGTATCAGGATCATGCAAGGTGTGTACGGGGATTCACAGTGTATCAGGGTCCTGCCAGGTGTGCATGGGGTTTTCACAGTGTATCAGGATCCTGCCAGGTGTGTATGGGGTTTCACAGTGTATCAGGGACCTGCCAGGTGTGTATGGGGTTTTCACAGTGTATCAGGATGCTGCCACGTGTGTATGGGGTTTCACAGTTTATAAGGATCCTGCCTGGTGTTTATGGGGTTTTCACATTGTATCAGGATCCTGCCAGGTGTGCACGGGGATTGACGGTGTATCAGAGTCCTGCCAGGTGTGTCTGGGGTTTTTTCAGTGTATCAGGATCCTGCCAGGTTTGTATGAGGTTTCACAGTGTATCAGGATCCTGCCAGGTGTGTATGGGGGTTTCACAGTGGATCAGGATCCTGCCAGGTGCATATGGAGTTTTCACAGTGTATCAGGGTCCTGCCAGGTGTGTATGGTGTTTTCACAGTGTTTCGAGATCCTGCCTGGTGTGTATTCCGTTTCACAGTGTATCAGGGTCCTTACAGGTGTATATGGTGTTTTCACAGTGTATCAGGATCATGCCAGGTGTGTACGGGGATTCACAGTGTGTCAAGGTCCTGCCAGGTTTGCATGGGGTTTTCACAGTGTATCAGGATCCTGCCAGGTGTGTATGGGGTTTCACAGTGCATCAGGGACCTGCCAGGTGTGTATGGGGTTTTCTCAGTGTATCAGGATCCTGCCAGGTGTGTATGGGGTTTCACAGTGGATCAGGATCCTACCAGGTGCATATGTGGTTTTCACAGTGTGTCAGGGTCCTGCCAGGTGTGGATGGTGTTTTCACAGTGTATCGGGATCCTGCCTGGTGTGTAAGGGGGTTTCACAGTGGATCAGGATCCTACCAGGTGCATATGTGGTTTTCACAGTGTGTCAGGGTCCTGCCAGGTGTGGATGGTGTTTTCACAGTGTATCGGGATCCTGCCTGGTGTGTCTGGGGTTTCACAGTGTATCAGGATACTGCCAGGTGTGTATGGGGTTTCACAGTGTATCAGCATCCTGCCAGATGTGTTGTGTGGGTTTCACAGTGGATCAGGATCCTGCCAGTTGTGTATGGGGTTTTCACAGTGTATCAGGGTCCTGCCAGGTGTGTATGGGGATTCACAGTGGATCAGGATAATGCCAGGTGTGTATGAGGGTTTCACAGTGCATCAGGAACCTGCCAGGTGTGTACGGGGATTTCACTGTGTATCAGGGTCCTGCCAGGTGTGTATTGGTTTTTAACACTGTAACAGGATCCTGCCAGGTGTGAATGGGGATTTCACAGTGTATCAGGGTCCTGCCAGGTGTGCATGGGGTTTTCACAGTGTATCAGGATCCTGCCAGGTGTGTATGGGGTTTTCACAGTGTATCAGGGTCCTGCCGGTTCTGCATGGCGTTTTCACTGTGTATCGGGATCCTGCCTGGTCTGTATGCGGTTTCACAGTGTATCAGGGTCCTTACAGGTTTGTATGGGGTTTTCACAGTGTATCAGGATTATGCCAGGTGCGGACGGGGATTCACAGTGTATCAGGATCCTGCCAGGTGAGTATGGGGTTTCACAGTGTATCAGGGACCTGACAGGTGTGTATGGGGTTTTCACAGTGTATCAGGAACCTGCCAGGTGTGTACGGGGATTCTCAGTGTATCAGTGTCCTGCCAGGTGTGCGTGGTGTTTTCACAGTGTATCAGGATCCTGCCAGGTGTGTATGCGGTTTCACAGTGTATCAAGATCCTGCCAGGTGCATATGGGGTTTTCACAGTGTATCAGGGTCCTGCCAGGTGTGTATGGGGTTTTCACAGTGCATCAGGATCCTGCCTGATGTGTCTGGGGTTTCACAGTGTCTCAGGATCCTGCCAGGTTTGTATGGGGTATCACAGTGTATCAGGATCCTGCCAGGAGGGTATGGGGTTTTCACAGTGTATCAGGGTACTGCCAGGTGTGTATGGGGTTTTCACAGTTTATCAGCGTACTGCCAGGTGTGTATGGCGTTTTCACAGTGGATCAGGATCCTGCCAGGTGTGCATGGGGGTTTCACAGTGTATCAGGATGCTGCCAGGTGTGTGTGGGGTTTCACAGTGTATCAGGATCCTGCCAGGTGTATATGGGGTTTCACAGTGTATCAGGATCCTGCCAGGTTTGTATGGGGTTTCACAGTGTATCAGGATCCAGCCAGATGTGAATGTGGTTTCACTGTGCATCAGGAACCTGTCAGATGTGAGTGGGGTTCCACTGTGCATCAGGAACCTGCCAGGTGTGTACGGGGTGTTCACAGTGTATCAGGCTCCTGCCGGGTGTGTATGGGGGTTTCACAGTGAATCAGGATCCTGCCAGGTATTTATGGGTTTTCACAGTATATCAGGATCCTGCCAGATGTGTATGGGGTTTTCAGAGTTTTTCAGGATCCTGCCAGGTGTGTATGGGGGCTTCACAGTTTATCAGCATCTTGCCAGGTGTGTATGGGGTTTTCACAGTGGATCAGGATCCTGCCAGGTGTGTATGGGGTTTTCACAGTGTATCAGGATCCTGCCAAGTGTGATGGGGTTTTCACTGTGTATAAGGATCCTGCCAAGTGTGTATGGGGTTTTCTCAGTGTATCAGTATCCTGCCAGGTGTGTATGGGGTTTCACAGTGTATCAGGATCCTGCCAGGTGTGTATGGGGGTTTCACAGTGGATCAGGATCCTGCCAGGTGCATATGTGGTTTTCACAGTGTGTCAGGGTCCTGCCAGGTGCGGATGGTGTTTTCACAGTGTATCGGGATCCTGCCTGGTGTGTATTCGGTTTCACAGTGTATCAGGGTCCTTACAGGTGTGTATGGGGTTTTCACAGTGTATCAGGATCATGCAAGGTGTGTTCGGGGATTCACAGTGTATCAGGGTCCTGCCAGGTATGCATGGGGTTTTCACAGTGTATCAGGATCCTGCCAGGTGTGAATGGGGTTTCTCAGTGCATCAGGGACCTGCCAGATGTGTATGGGGTTTTCTCAGTGTATCAGGATCCTGCCAGGTGTGTATGGGGTTTCACAGTGTATCAGGATCCTGCCAGGTGTGTATGGGGGTTTCACAGTGGATCAGGATCCTGCCAGGTGCATATGGGGTTTCACAGTGTATCAGGGACCTGCCAGGTGTGTATGGGGTTTTCACAGTGTATCAGGATGCTGCCACGTGTGTATGGGGTTTCACAGTGTATAAGGATCCTGCCTGGTGTTTATGGGGTTTTCACAGTGTATCAGGATCCTGCCAGGTGTGTATGGGGTTTTCACATTGTATCAGGATCCTGCCAGGTGTGTACGGGGATTGACGGTGTATCAGAGTCCTGCCAGGTGTGTCTGGGGTTTTCTCAGTGTATCAGGATCCTGCCAGGTTTGTATGAGGTTTCACAGTGTATCAGGATCCTGCCAGGTGTGTATGGGGGTTTCACAGTGGATCAGGATCCTGCCAGGTGCATATGGAGTTTTCACAGTGTATCAGGGTCCTGCCAGGTGTGTATGGTGTTTTCACAGTGTTTCGAGATCCTGCCTGGTGTGTATTCCGTTTCACAGTGTATCAGGGTCCTTACAGGTGTATATGGGGTTTTCACAGTGTATCAGGATCATGCCATGTGTGTACGGGGATTCACAGTGTGTCAAGGTCCTGCCAGGTTTGCATGGGGTTTTCACAGTGTATCAGGATCCTGCCAGGTGTGTATGGGGTTTCACAGTGCATCAGGGACCTGCCAGGTGTGTATGGGGTTTTCTCAGTGTATCAGGATCCTGCCAGGTGTGTATGGGGTTTCACAGTGTATCAGGATCCTGCCAGGTGTGTAAGGGGTTTCACAGTGGATCAGGATCCTACCAGGTGCATATGTGGTTTTCACAGTGTGTCAGGGTCCTGCCAGGTGTGGATGGTGTTTTCACAGTGTATCGGGATCCTGCCTGGTGTGTCTGGGGTTTCACAGTATATCAGGATACTGCCAGGTGTGTATGGGGTTTCACAGTGTATCAGCATCCTGCCAGATGTGTTGTGTGGGTTTCACAGTGGATCAGGATCCTGCCAGTTGTGTATGGGGTTTTCACAGTGTATCAGGATCCTGCCAGGTGTGTATGGGGATTCACAGTGGATCAGGATAATGCCATGTGTGTATGAGGGTTTCACAGTGCATCAGGAACCTGCCAGGTGTGTACGGGGATTTCACTGTGTATCAGGGTCCTGCCAGGAGTGTATGGGTTTTTAACACTGTAACAGGATCCTGCCAGGTGTGAATGGGGATTTCACAGTGTATCAGGGTCCTGCCATGTGTGCATGGGGTTTTCACAGTGTATCAGGATCCTGCCAGGTGTGTATGGGGTTTTCACAGTGTATCAGGGTCCTGCCAGGTGTGCATGGCGTTTTCACTGTGTATCGGGATCCTGCCTGGTGTGTATGCGGTTTCACAGTGTATCAGGGTCCTTACAGTTTTGTGTGGGGTTTTCACAGTGTATCAGGATCATGCCAGGTGTGTACGGGGATTCACAGTGTATCAGGATCCTGCCAGGTGAGTATGGGGTTTCACAGTGTATCAGGGACCTGACAGGTGTGTATGGGGTTTTCACAGTGTATCAGGATCCTGCCAGGTGTGTATGCGGTTTCACAGTGTATCAAGATCCTGCCAGGTGCATATGGGGTTTTCACAGTGTATCAGGGTCCTGCCAGGTGTGTATGGGGTTTTCACAGTGCATCAGGATCCTGCCTGATGTGTCTGGGGTTTCACAGTGTATCAGGATCCTGCCAGGTTTGTATGGGGTATCACAGTGTATCGGGATCCTGCCAGGAGGGTATGGGGTTTTCACAGTGTATCAGGGTACTGCCAGGTGTGTATGGGGTTTTCACAGTTTATCAGCGTACTGCCAGGTGTGTATGGCGTTTTCACAGTGGATCAGGATCCTGCCAGGTGTGCATGGGGGTTTCACAGTGTATCAGGATCCTGCCAGGTGAGTATGGGGTTTCACAGTGTATCAGGATCCTGCCAGGTGTATATGGGGTTTCACAGTGTATCAGGATCCTGCCAGGTTTGTATGGGGTTTCACAGTGTATCAGGATCCTGCCAGATGTGAATGTGGTTTCACTGTGCATCAGGAACCTGTCAGATGTGAGTGGGGTTCCACTGTGCATCAGGAACCTGAAAGGTGTGTACGGGGTGTTCACAGTGTATCAGGCTCCTGCCGGGTGTGTATGGGGGTTTCACAGTGAATCAGGATCCTGCCAGGTGTTTATGGGTTTTCACAGTATATCAGGATCCTGCCAGATGTGTATGGGGTTTTCAGAGTTTTTCAGGATCCTGCCAGGTGTGTATGGGGGCTTCACAGTATATCAGCATCTTGCCAGGTGTGTATGGGGTTTTCACAGTGGATCAGGATCCTGCCAGGTGTGTATGGGGTTTTCACAGTGTATCAGGATCCTGCCAAGTGTGATGGGGTTTTCACTGTGTATCAGGATCCTGCAAAGTGTGTATGGGGTTTTCACAGTGGATCAGGATCCTGCCAGGTGTGTATGGGGTTTTCACAGTAGATCAGGATCCTGCCAGGTGTGTATGGGGTTTTCACAGTGGATCAGGATCCTGCCTGGTGTGCATGGGGTTTCACGGTGCATCAGGATCCTGCCAGGTGTGTATGGGGTTTCACAGTGTATCAGGATCCTGCAAGTTGTGCATGGGGTTTTCACAGTTTATCAGCGTACTGCCAGGTGTGTGTGGCGTTTTCACAGTGGATCAGGATCCTGCCAGGTGTGCCTGGGGGTTTCACAGTGTATCAGGATCCTGCCAGTTTTGTATGGGGTTTCACAGTGTATCAGGATCCTGCCAGATGTGAATGGGGTTTCACTTTGCATCAGGATCATGCCACATGTGAATGGGGTTCCACTGTGCATCAGGAACCTGCCAGGTGTGTACGGGGTTTTCACAGAGTATCAGGCTCCTGCCAGGTGTGTATGGGGGTTTCACATTGTATCAGGATCCTGCCAGGTGTGTATGGGTTTTCACAGTATCTCAGGATCCTGCCAGGTGTGTATGGGGTTTTCACAGTGTGTCATGTTCCTGCCAGGAGGGTATGTGGTTTTCACAGTTTATCAGCGTACTGCCAGGTGTGTATGGCGATTTCGCAGTGGATCAGGATCCTGCCAGGTGTGCATGGGGGTTTCACAGTGTATCAGGATCCTGCCAGGTGTGTATGGGGTTTCACAGTGTATCAGGATCCTGCCAGATGTGAATGGGGTTTCACTTTGCATCAGGATCATGCCACATGTGAATGGGGTTCCACTGTGCATCAGGAACCTGCCAGGTGTGTACGGGGTTTTCACAGATATCAGGCTCCTGCCAGGTGTGTATGGGGGTTTCACATTGTATCAGGATTCTGCCAGGTGTGTATGGGTTTTCACAGTATATCAGGATCCTGCCAGGTGTGTATGGGGTTTTCACAGTGTATCATGTTCCTGCCAGGAGGGTATGTGGTTTTCACAGTTTATCAGCGTACTGCCAGGTGTGTATGGTGATTTCACAGTGGATCAGGAACCTGCCAGGTGTGCATGGGGGTTTCACAGTGTATCAGGATCCTGCCAGGTGTGTATGGGGTTTCACAGTGTATCAGGATCCTGCCAGGTGTGTATGGGGTTTCACAGTGTATCAGGATCCTGCCAGATGTGAATGGGGTTTCACTGTGCATCAGGATCCTGCCAGATGTGAATGGTGTTCCACTGTGCATCAGGAACCAGCCAGGTGTGTACGGGGTTTTCACAGTGTATCATTTTCCTGCCGGGTATGTATGGGGGTTTCACATTGTATCAGGATCCTGCCAGGTGTGTATGGGTTTTCAGAGTTTTTCAGGATCCTGCCAGGTGTGTATGGGGGTTTCACAGTTTATCAGCATCTTGCCAGGTGTGTATGGGGTTTTCACAGTGGATCAGGATCCTGTCAAGTGTGTATTTGGTTTTCACAGTGGATCAGTATCCTGCCAGGTGTGTATGGGGTTTTCACAGTGGATCAGGATCCTGCCAGGTGTGTATGGGGTTTTCACAGTGTATCAGGTGCTGCCACGTGTGTATGGGGTTTCACAGTTCATCAGGATCCTGCCTGGTGTGTGTGGGGTTTTCACAGTGTATCAGGATCCTGCCAGGTGTGTCTGAGGTTTTCACAGTTTTTCAGCGTACTGCCAGGTGTGTATGGCGTTTTCACAGTGGATCAGTATCCTGCCAGGTGTGCATGGGGTTTCACAGTGTATCAGGATCCTGCCAGGTGTGTATGGGGTTTCACAGTGTATCAGGATCCTGCCAGGTGTGTATGGGGTTCCACAGTGTATCAGGATCCTGCCAGGTGTGTATGGGTTTTCACAGTGTATCAGGATCCTGCCAGATGTGAATGGGGTTTCACTGTGCATCAGGATCCTGCCAGATGTGAATGGGGTTCCACTCTGAATCAGGAATCTGCCAGGTGTGTACGGGGTTTTCACAGTGTATCAGGCTCCTGCCGGGTGTATATCGGTGTTTCTCAGTGTATCAGGCTCCTGCCAGGTGTGTATGGGTTTTCACACTATATCAGGATCCTGCCAGATGTGTATGGGTTTTTCAGAGCTTTTCAGGATCCTGCCAGGTGTGTATGGGGGTTTCACAGTTTATCAGCATCTTGCCAGGTGTGTATGGAGTTTTCACAGTGGATCAGGATCCTGCCAGGTGTGTATAGGGTTTTCACAGTGTATCAGGATCCTGCCAAGTGTGCATGGGGTTTTCACAGTGTATCAGGATCCTGCCAAGTGTGTATGGGGTTTTCACAGAGGATCAGTATCCTGCCAGGTGTGGTTGGGGTTTTCACAGTGGATCAGGATCCTGCCAGGTGTGTATGGGGTTTTCACAGTGTATCAGGATGCTGCCACGTGTGTATGGGGTTTCACAGTTTATCAGGATCCTGCCTGGTGTGTATGAGGTTTTCACAGTGTATCAGGATCCTGCCCGGTGTGTTTGGGGTTTGCACAGTGTATCAGTATCCTGTCAGGTGTGTATGGGGTTTCACAGTGTATCAGGGTCCTGCCAGGTGTGTATGGGGTTTTCACAGTGTATCAGGATCCAGCCAGGTGTACACGGGGATTCACGGTGTATCAGAGTCCTGCCAGGTGTGTATGGGGTTTTCTCAGTGCATCATGATCCTGCCAGGTGTGTATGGGGTTTCACAGTGTATCAGGATCCTGCCAGGTGCATATGGGGTTTTCACAGTGTACCAGGGTCCTGCCAGGTATGTATGGGGTTTTCACAGTGCATCAGGATCCTGCCAAATGTGTCTGGGGTTTCACAGTGTATCAGGATCCTGCCTGATGTGTATGGGATTTCACAGTGTATCAGGATCCTGCCAGGTGTGTATGGGGTTTCACAGTGGATCAGGATACTGCCATTTGTGTATGGGGTTTCACATTGGATCAGGATCCTGCCAGGAGTGTATGGGGTTTTCACAGTGTATCAGGTTCCTGCCAGGAGGGTATAGGGTTTTCACAGTGTATCAGGGTGCTGCCAGGTGTGTATGGGGTTTTCACAGTTTATCAGCGTCCTGCCAGGTGTGTATGGAGTTTTCACATTTGATCAGGATCCTGCCAGGTGTGTATGGGGTTTTCACAGTTTATCAGGATCCTGCCAGGTGTGTATGGGGTTTCAAAGTGTATCAGGATCCTGCCAGGTGTGTATGGGGTTTTCACAGTGTATCAGGATCCTGCCAGGTGTGTGTGGGGTTTTCACAGTGCATCAGTATCCTGTCAGGTGTGTTTGGGGTTTCACAGTGTATCAGGGTCCTGCCAGGTGTGTATGGGGTTTTCACAGTGTATCAGGATCATGCCAGGTTTGTATGGGGTTTCACAGTGTATCAGGATCCTGCCAGGTGCATATGGGGTTTTCACAGTGTATCAGGGTCCTGCCAGGTGTGTATGGGGTTTTCACAGTGCATCAGGATCCTGCCAAATGTGTCTGGGGTTTCACAGTGTATCAGGATCCTGCCTGATGTGTATGGGATTTCACAGAGTATCAGGATCCTGCCAGATGTGTATGGGGTTTCACAGTGGAACAGGATCCTGCCAGTTGTGTCTCGGGTTTTCACAGTGGATCAGGATCCTGCCAGGTGTGTATGGGGTTTTCACAGTGTATCAGGATGCTGCCACGTGTGTATCAGGTTTCACAGTTTATCAGGATCCTGCCTGGTGTGTATGAGGTTTTCACAGTGTATCAGGATCCTGCCCGGTGTGTTTGGGGTTTGCACAGTGTATCAGTATCCTGTCAGGTGTGTATGGGGTTTCACAGTGTATCAGGGTCCTGCCAGGTGTGTATGGGGTTTTCACAGTGTATCAGGATCCAGCCAGGTGTACACGGGGATTCACGGTGTATCAGAGTCCTGCCAGGTGTGTATGGGGTTTTCTCAGTGTATCATGATCCTGCCAGGTGTGTATGGGGTTTCACAGTGTATCAGGATCCTGCCAGGTGCATATGGGGTTTTCACAGTGTATCAGGGTCCTGCCAGGTGTGTATGGGGTTTTCACAGTGCATCAGGATCCTGCCAAATGTGTCTGGGGTTTCACAGTGTATCAGGATCCTGCCTGATGTGTATGGGATTTCACAGTGTATCAGGATCCTGCCAGGTGTGTATGGGGTTTCACAGTGGATCAGGATACTGCCATTTGTGTATGGGTTTTCACATTGGATCAGGATCCTGCCAGGAGTGTATGGGGTTTTCACAGTGCATCAGGTTCCTTCCAGGTGTGTATGGGGTTTTCACAGTGTATCAGGTTCCTGCCAGTAGGGTATAGGGTTTTCACAGTGTATCAGGGTGCTGCCAGGTGTGTATGGGGTTTTCACAGTTTATCAGCGTCCTGCCAGGTGTGTATGGAGTTTTCACAGTTGATCAGTATCCTGCCAGGTGTGTATGGGGTTTTCACAGTTTATCAGGATCCTGCCAGGTGTGTATGGGGTTTCAAAGTGTATCAGGATCCTGCCAGGTGTGTATGGGGTTTTCACAGTGTATCAGGATCCTGCCAGGTGTGTGTGGGGTTTTCACAGTGCATCAGTATCCTGTCAGGAGTGTTTGGGGTTTCACAGTGTATCAGGGTCCTGCCAGGTGTGTATGGGGTTTTCACAGTGTATCAGGATCATGCCAGGTGTGTAAGGGGTTTCACAGTGTATCAGGATCCTGCCAGTTGCATATGGGGTTTTCACAGTGTATCAGGGTCCTGCCAGGTGTGTATTGGGTTTTCACAGTGCATCAGGATCCTGCCAAATGTGTCTGGGGTTTCACAGTGTATCAGGATCCTGCCTGATGTGTATGGGATTTCACAGAGTATCAGGATCCTGCCAGATGTGTATGGGGTTTCACAGTGGATCAGGATCCTGCCAGTTGTGTATGGGGTTTTCACAGTGTATCAGGATCCTGCCAGATGTGTATGGGGTTTCACAGTGGATCAGGATACTGCCAGGTGTGTATGGGGTTTCACATTGGATCAGGATCCTGCCAGGAGTGTATGGGGTTTTCACAGTGCATCAGGTTCCTGCCAGGTGTGTATGGGGTTTTCACAGTGCATCAGGTTCCTGCCAGGAGGGTATGGGGTTTTCACAGTGTATCAGGGTGCTGCCAGGTGTGTATGGGGTTTTCACAGTTTATCAGCGTCCTGCCAGGTGTGCATGGAGTTTTCACAGTTGATCAAGAACCTGCCAGGTTTGTATGGGGTTTTCACAACGCATCAGGATCATGCCAGGTATGTATGGGGTTTCAAAGTGTATCAGGATCCTGCCAGGTGTGTATGGGTTTTCACAGTGTATCAGGATCCTGCCAGGTGTGTGTGGGGTTTTCACAGTGCATCAGTATCCTGCCAGGTGTGTATGGGGTTTTCACAGTGCATCAGGAACCAGCCAGGTGTATACGGGGATTCACGATGTATCAGAGTCCTGCCAGGTGTGTATGGGGTTTTCTCAGTGTCTCAGGATCCTGCCAGGTGTGTATGGGGTTTCACAGTGTATCAGGATCCTGCCAGGTGTGTATCGGGGTTTCACAGTGGATCAGGATCCTGCCAGGTGCATATGGGGTTTTCACAGTGCATCAGGGTCCTGCCAGGTGTGTGTGGGGTTTTCACAGTGCATCAGGATCCTGCCAGGTGTGTATGTGGTTTCACAGTGGATCAGGATACTGCCAGGTGTGTATGGGGTTCACATTGGATCAGGATCCTGCCAGGAGTGTTTGGGGTTTTCACAGTGCATCAGGTTCCTGCCAGATGTGTTGTGTGGGTTTCACAGTGGATCAGGATCCTGCCAGTTGTGTATGGGGTTTTCACAGTGTATCAGGATCCTGCCAGGTGTGTATGGGGATTCACAGTGGATCAGGATACTGCCAGGTGTGTATGAGGGTTTCACTGTGCATCAGGAACCTGCCAGGTGTGTACGGGGATTTCACTGTGTATCAGGGTCCTGCCAGGTGTGTATGGGTTTTTAACACTGTAACAGGATCCTGCCAGGTGTGAATGGGGTTTTCACAGTGTATCAGGGTCCTGCCAGGTGTGCATGGGGTTTTCACAGTTTATCAGGATCCTGCCAGGTGTGTATGGGGTTTTCAAAGTGGATCAGGGTCCTGCCAGGTGTGTATGGTGTTTTCACAGTGTATCGGGATCCTGCCTGTTGTGTATGCGGTTTCACAGTGTATCAGGGTCCTTACAGGTTTGTATGGGGTTTTCACAGTGGATCAGGATCATGCCAGGTGTGTACGGGGATTCACAGTGTATCAGGATCCTGCCAGGTGAGTATGGGGTTTCACAGTGTATCAGGGACCTGACAGGTGTGTATGGGGTTTTCACAGTGTATCAGGAACCTGCCAGGTGTGTACGGGGATTCACAGTGTATCAGTGTCCTGCCAGGTGTGTATGGTGTTTTCACAGTGTATCAGGATCCAGCCAGGTGTGTATGGGGTTTCACAGTGTATCAAGATCCTGCCAGGTGTGTATGGGGGTTTGACAGTGGATCAGGATCCTGCCAGGTGCATATGGGGTTTTCACAGTGTATCAGGGTCATGCCAGGTGTGTATGGGGTTTTCACAGTGCATCAGGATCCTGCCTGATGTGTCTGGGGATGCACAGTGTATCAGGATCCTGCCAGGTGTGTATGGGGTATCACATTGTAACAGGATCCTGCCAGGAGGGTATGGGGTTTTCACAGTGTATCAGGGTACTGCCAGGTGTGTATGGGGTTTTCACAGTTTATCAGCGTACTGCCAGGTGTGTATGGCGTTTTCACAGTGGATCAGGATCCTGCCAGGTGTGCATGGGGGTTTCACAGTGTATCAGGATCCTGCCAGGTGTGTATGGGGTTTCACAGTGTATCAGGATCCTGCCAGGTGTATATGGGGTTTCACAGTGTATCAGGATCCTGCCAGGTGTGTATGGGGTTTCACAGTGTATCAGGATCCTGCCAGATGTGAATGGGGTTTCACTGTGCATCAGGAACCTGCCAGATGTGAGTGGGTATTCCACTGTGCATCAGGAACCTGCCAGGTGTGTACGGGGTGTTCACAGTGTATCAGGCTCCTGCCGGGTGTGTATGGGGGTTTCACAGTGAATCAGGATCCTGCCAGGTGTTTATGGGTTTTCACAGTATATCAGGATCCTGCCAGATGTGTATGGGGTTTTCAGAGTTTTTCAGGATCCTGCCAGCTGTGTATGGGGGCTTCACAGTTTATCAGCATCTTGCCAGGTGTGTATGGGGTTTTTACAGTGGATCAGGATCCTGCCAGGTGTGTATGGGGTTTTCACAGTGTATCAGGATCCTGCCAAGTGTGATGGGGTTTTCACTGTGTATCAGGATCCTGCCAAGTGTGTATGGGGTTTTCACAGTGGATCAGGATCCTGCCAGGTGTGTATGGGGTTTTCACAGTGGATCAGGATCCTGCCAGGTGTGCATGGGGTTTCACAGTGAATCAGGATCCTGCCAGGTGTGTTTGGGGTTTCACAGTGTATCAGGATCCTGCAAGTTGTGCATGGGGTTTTCACAGTTTATCAGCGTACTGCCAGGTGTGTATGGCGTTTTCACAGTGGATCAGGATCCTGCCAGGTGTGTGTGGGGTTTCACAGTGTATCAGGATCCAGCCAGGTGTGTATGGGGTTTCACAGTGTATCAGGATCCTGCCAGGTGTGTCTGGGGTTTCACAGTGTATCAGGATCCTGCCAGATGTGAATGGGGTTTCACTTTGCATCAGGATCATGCCAGGTGTGTGTGGGGTTTCACAGTGTATCAGGATCCAGCCAGGTGTGTATGGGGTTTCACAGTGTATCAGGATCCTGCCAGGTGTGTCTGGGGTTTCACAGTGTATCAGGATCCTGCCAGATGTGAATGGGGTTCCACTGTGCATCAGGAACCTGCCAGGTGTGTACGGGGTTTTCACAGAGTATCAGGCTCCTGCAAGGTGTGTATGGGGGTTTCACATTGTATCAGGATCCTGCCAGGTGTGTATGGGTTTTCACAGTATATCAGGATCATGCCAGGTGTGAATGGGGTTTTCACAGTGTATCATGTTCCTGCCAGGAGGGTATGTGGTTTTCACAGTTTATCAGCGTACTGCCAGGTGTGTATGGCGATTTCACAGTGGATCAGGATCCTGCCAGGTGTGCATGGGGGTTTCACAGTGTATCAGGATCCTGTCAGGTGTGTATGGGGTTTCACAGTGTATCAGGATCCTGCCAGGTGTGTATTGGGTTTCACAGTGTATCAGGATCCTCCCAGGTGTGTATGGGGTTTCACAGTGTATCAGGATCCTGTCAGATGTGTATTGGGTTTCACAGTGTATCAGGATCCTGCCAGGTGTGCATGGGGTTTCACAGTGTATCAGGATCCTGCCAGGTGTGTATGGGGTTTCACAGTGTATCAGGATTCTGCCAGGTGTGTATGGGGTTTCACAGTGTATCAGGATCCTGCCAGGTGTGTATGGGGTTTCACAGTGTATCAGGATACTGCCAGATGTGAATGGCGTTTCACAGTGTATCAATATCCTGCCAGATGTGAATGGGGTTTCACTGTGCACCGGGATCCTGCCAGTTGTGTACGGGGTTTTCACAGTATATCAGGCTCCTGCCGGGTGCATATCGGGGTTTCACAGTGTATCAGGTTCCTGCCAGGTGTGTATGGGTTTTCACAGTATATCAGGATCCTGCCAGATGTGTATGGGTTTTTCAGAGGTTTTCAGGATCCTGCCAGGTGTGTATGGGAATTTCACAGTTTATCAGCATCTTGCCAGGTGTGTATGGGGTTTTCACAGTGGATCAGGATCCTGCCAGGTGTGTATGGGGTTTTCACAGTGTATCGGGATCCTGCCAAGTGTGCATGGGGTTTTCACTGTGTATCAGGATCCTGCCAAGTGTGTATGGGGTTTTCACAGTGGATCAGGATCCTGCGAGGTGTGTATGGGGTTTTCACAGTCGATCAGTATCCTGCCAGGTGTGTATGGGGTTTCACAGTTTATCAGGATCCTGCCTGGTGTGTATGGGGTTTTCACAGTGTATCAGGATCCTGCCAGGTGTGTTTGGGGTTTTCACAGTGTATCAGTATCCTGTCAGGTGTGTATGGGGTTTCACAATGTATCAGGATCCTGCCTGATGTGTATGGGATTTCACAGTGTATCAGGATCCTGCCAGAGGTGTATGGGGGATTCACAGTGGATCAGGATCCTGCCAGTTGTGTATGGGGTTTTCACAGTGGATCAGGATCCTGCCAGGTGTGTATGGGGTTTCACAGTGGATCAGGATACTGCCAGGTGTGTATGGGGTTTCACATTGGATCAGGATCCTGCCAGGAGTGTATGGGGTTTTCACAGTGCATCAGGTTCCTGCCAAGTGTGTATTGGGTTTTCACAGTGTATCAGGATCCTGCCAGGTGTGTATGGGGTTTTCACAGTGTATCAGGTGCTGCCACGTGTGTATGGGGTTTCACAGTTCATCAGGATCCTGCCTGGTGCGTATGGGGTTTTCACAGTGTATCAGGATCCTGCCAGGTGTGTCTGGGGTTTTCACAGTTTTTCAGCGTACTGCCAGGTGTGTATGGCGTTTTCACAGTGGATCAGGATCCTGACAGGTGTGCATGGGGTTTCACAGTGTATCAGGATCCTGCCAGGTGTGTATGGGGTTTCACAGTGTATCAGGATCCTGCCAGGTGTGTATGGGGTTTCACAGTGTATCAGGATCCTGCCAGGTGTGTATGAGGTTTCACAGTGTATCAGGATCCTGCCAGATGTGAATGGGGTTTCACTGTGCATCAGGATCCTGCCAGATGTGAATGGGGTTCCACTCTGAATCAGGAACCTGCCAGGTGTGTACGGGGTTTTCACAGTGTATCAGGCTCCTGCCGGGTGTATATCGGGGTTTCACAGTGCATCAGGTTCCTGCCAGGTGTGTATGGGTTTTCACAGTATGTCAGGATCCTGCCAGATGTGTATGGGTTTTTCAGAGCTTTTCAGGATCCTGCCAGGTGTGTATGGGGGTTTCACAGTTTATCAGCATCTTGCTAGGTGTGTATGGGGTTTTCACAGTGGATCAGGATCCTGCCAGGTGTGTATGGGGTTTTCGCAGTGTATCAGGATCCTGCCAAGTGTGCATGGGGTTTTCACAGTGTATCAGGATCCTGCCAAGTGTGTATGGGGTTTCACAGTGGATCAGGATCCTGCCAGGTGTGTATGGGGTTTTCACAGTGGATCAGGATCCTGCCAGGTGTGTATGGGGTTTTCACTGTGTATCAGGATGCTGCCACGTGTGTATGGGGTTTCACAGTTTATCAGGATCCTGCCTGGTGTGTATGGGGTTTTCACAGTGTATCAATATCCTGCCAGATGTGAATGGGGTTTCACTGTGCATCAGGATCCTGCCTGTTGTGTCCGGGGTTTTCACAGTGTATCAGGCTCCTGCCGGGTGTATATCGGGGTTTCACAGTGTATCAGGTTCCTGCCAGGTGTGTATGGGTTTTCACAGTATATCAGGATCCTGCCAGATGTTTATGGGATTTTCAGAGCTTTTCAGGATCCTGCCAGGTGTGTATGGGGTTTCACACTGTATCAGGATCCAGCCAGGTTCATACGGGGATTCAAAGTGCATCAGAGTCCTGCCAGGTGTGTATGGGGTTTTCTCAGTGTATCAGGATCCTGCCAGGTGTGTATGGGGTTTCACAGTGTATCAGGATCCTGCCAGGTGCATATGGGGTTTTCACAGTGTATCAGGGTCCTGCCAGGTGTGTACGGGGTTTTCACAGTGCATCAGGATCCTGCCAAATGTGTCTGGGGTTTCACAGTGTATCAGGATCCTGCCTGATGTGTATGGGATTTCACAGTGTATCAGGATCGTGACAGATGTGTATGGGGGTTTCACAGTGGATCAGGATCCTGCCAGTTGTGTATGGTGTTTTCACAGTGTATCAGGATCCTGCCAGGTGTGTATGGGGTTTCACAGTGGATCAGGATACTGCCAGGTGTGTATGGGGTTTCACATTGGATCAGGATCCTGCCAGGATTGTATGGGGTTTTCACAGTGCATCAGGGTGCTGCCAGGTTTGTATGGGGTTTTCACAGTTTATTAGCGTCCTGCCAGGTGTGTATGGAGTTTTCACAGTTGATCAGGATCCTGCCAGGTGTGTATGGGGTTTTCACAGTGTATCAGGTCCCTGCCAGGAGGGTATGGGGTTTTCACAGTGTATCAGGGTGCTGCCAGGTTTGTATGGGGTTTTCACAGTTTATCAGCGTCCTGCCAGGTGTGTATGGAGTTTTCACAGTTGATCAGGATCCTGCCAGGTGTGTATGGGGTTTTCACAGTGTATCAGGATCCTGCCAGGTGTGTATGGTGTTTCAAAGTGTATCAGGATCCTGCCAGGTGTGTATGGGATTTTCACAGTGTATCAGGATCCTGCCAGGTGTGTGTGGGGTTTTCACAGTGTATCAGTATCCTGTCAGCTGTGTATGGGGTTTCACAGTGCATCCGGGTCCTGCCAGGTGTGTATGGGGTTTTCACAGTGTATCAGGATCCAGCCACGTGTATACGGGGATTCACGGTGTATCAGAGTCCTGCCAGGTGTGTATGGGGATTTCTCAGTGTATCAGGATCCTTCCAGGTGTGTATGGGGGTTTCACAGTGTATCAGGATCCTGCCAGGTGTGTATGGGGGATTCACAGTGGATCAGGATCCTGCCAGGTACATATGGGGTTTTCACAGTGTATCAGGGTCCTCCCAGGTGTGTATGGGGTTTTCACAGTGCATCAGGGTCCTGCCAAATGTGTCTGGGGTTTCACAGTGTATCAGGATCCTGCCTGATGTGTATGGGATTTCACAGTGTATCAGGATCCAGCCAGATGTGTATGGGGGTTTCACAGTGGCTCAGGATCCTGCCAGTTGTGTATGGTGTTTTCACAGTGTATCAGGATCCTGCCAGGTGTGTATGGGGTTTCACAGTGGATCAGGATACTGCCAGGTGTGTAGGGGTTTCACATTGGATCAGGATCCTGCCAGGAGTGTATGGGGTTTTCTCAGTGCATCAGGTTCCTGCCAGGTGTGTATGGGGTTTTCACAGTGTATCAGGTTCCTGCCAGGAGGGTATTGGTTTTTCACAGTGTATCAGGGTGCTGCCAGGTGTGTATGGGGTTTTCACAGTTTATCAGCGTCCTGCCAGGTGTGTATGGAGTTTTCACAGTTGATCAGGATCCTGCCAGGTGTGTATGGGGTTTTCACAGTGTATCAGGATACTGCCAGGTGTGTATGGGGTTTCAAAGTGTATCAGGATCCTGCCAGGTGTGTATGGGGTTTCACAGTGCATCAGGATCCTGCCAGGTGCGTATGGGGTTTCACAGTGTAACAGGATCCTGCCATATGTGAATGGGGTTTCACTGTACATCAGGATCCTGCCAGATGTGAATGGGGTTTCACTGTGCATCAGCATCCTGCCAGGATTGTAAGGGGTTTTCACAGAGGATCAGGATCCTGCCAGGTGTGTATGGGGTTTTCACAGTGTATCAGAATCCTGCCAGTTGTGTATGGGGTTTTCACAGTGTATCAGGATCCTGCAAAGTGTGTAAGGGGTTTTCACAGTGGATCAGGATCCTGCCAGGTGTGTATAGGGTTTTCACAGTGTATCAGGATCCTGCCAAGTGTGTAAGGGGTTGTCACAGTGGATCAGGATCCTGCCAGGTGTGTATGGGGTTTTCACAGTGTTTCAGGATGCTGCCACGTGTGTATGGGGTTTCACAGTTTATCAGGATCCTGCCTGGTCTGGATGGGGTTTTCACAGTGTATCAGGATCCTGCCAAGTGTGTATGTGGGTTTCACAGTTTATCAAGACCCTGCCTGGTGTGTATGGGTTTTTCAGAGTGTATCAGGATCCTGCCAGGTGTGTATGTGGGTTTCACAGTGTATCAGGATCCTGCCAGGTGTGTATGTGGGTTTCACAGTGTATCAGGATCCTGCCAGGTGTGTATGTGGGTTTCACAGTAGATCAGGATCCTGCCTGGTGTGCATGGGGGTTGTTTCACAGTTCATCAGGATCCTGCCACGTGTGTATGGGGTTTTCACAGTGTATCAGGATCCGGCCTGGTGTGTATGGGGGTATCACCGTTTATCAGGATCCTGCCAGGTGCGTATGGGGGTTTCACAGTTTATCAGCATCCTGCCAGGTGTGCATGGGGTTTTATCAGTGGATCAGGATCCAGCCAGGTGTGTATGGGGTTTCAAAGTGTAACAGGATCCTGCCATATGTGAATGGGGTTTCACTGTGCATCAGGATCCTGCCAGATGTGAATGGGGTTTCACTGTGCATCAGCATCCTGCCAGGATTGTAAGGGGTTTTCACAGAGGATCAGGATCCTGCCAGGTGTGTATGGGGTTTTCACAGTGTATCAGAATCCTGCCAGGTGTGTATGGGGTTTTCACAGTGTATCAGGATGCTGCCACGTGTGTATGGGGTTTTCACAGTGTATCAGGATCCTGCCCGGTGTGTATGTGGGTTTCACAGTTTATCAAGACCCTGCCTGGTGTGTATGGGTTTTTCACAGTGTATCAGGATCCTGCCAGGTGTGTATGTGAGTTTCACAGTGTATCAGGATCCTGCCAGGTGTGGATGTGGGTATCACAGTTTATCAGGATCCTGCCTGGTTTGCATGGGGTTTCACTGTGGGTCAGGATCCTGCCACGTGTGTGTGGGTGTTTCACAAAGTATCAGGATCCTGCCTGGTGTGCATGGGGGTTTCACAGTTCATCAGGATCCTGCCACGTGTGTATGGGGTTTTCACAGTGTATCAGGATCCGGCCTGGTGTGTATGGGGGTATCACCGTTTATCAGGATCCTGCCAGGTGCGTATGGGGGATTCACAGTTTATCAGCATCCTGCCAGGTGTGCATGGGTTTTTCGCAGTGGATCAGGATCCAGCCAGGTGTGTATGGGGTTTTCACAGTGTAACAGGATCCTGCAGGGTGTGTATGGGGTTTTCACAGTGTCTCAGGATCCTGCCAGGTGTGCATGGGGTTTTCACATTGGATCAGGATCCTGCCAGGTGTGTATGGGGTTTTCACAGTGTATCAGGATCCTGCCACGTGTGTATGTGGTTTCACAGTTTATCATGATCCTGCCTGGTGTGCATGGGGTTTTCACAGTGTATCAGGATCCTGCCAGGTGTGTATGTGGGTTTCACAGTTTATCAGGATCCTGCCTGGTGTGCATGGGGTTTTCACATTATATCAGCATCCTGCCAGGTGAGTATGTGTGTTTCACAGTGCATCAGGATCCTGCCAGGTGTGTATGTGGGTTTCACAGTTTATCAGGATCCTGCCTGGTCTGCATGGGGTTTCACAGTGTTTCAGGATCCTTCTAGGTGTGTATGGGGGTTTCACAGAGGATCATGATCCTGCCAGGTGTGTATGGGGTTTCACTGTGTGTCAGTATCCTGCCGGATGTGAATGGGGTTTTCACAGTGTATCAGGATCCTGCCAGGTGTGTCTGGGGTTTCACAGTGTATCGTGATCCAGCCAGGTGTGGATGGGGGTTTTCACAGCGTATCAGGATCCTGCCAGGTGTGTATGGGGTTTCACAGTGTATCAGCATCCTGCCAGATGTGAATGGGGTTTCACTGTGTATCAGGATTCCTGCCAGGTGTGAATGGGGTTTCACTGTGTATCAGGATCCTGCCAGGTGTGCATGGGTTTTCACAGTGTATCAGGATGCTGCCAGATGTGAATGTGGTTTCACTGTGCATCAGGAACCTGCCAGGTGTGTATGGGGGTTTCACAGTTTGTCAGGATCCTGCCAGGTGTGTATGGATGGGTGTTTCACAGTTTATCAGGATCCTGCCAGGTGTGTATGGGGTTTTCACAGTGGATCAGGATCCTGCCAGGTGTGCACGGGGTTTCACAGAGGATCAGGATCCGTCCAGGTGTGTACGGGGTTTTCACAATATATCAGGATCCTGCCAGATGTGTACGGGGTTTCACAGAGTATCAGGTTCCTGACAGGTGTGTATGGGGTTTTCACAGTGGATCAGGATCCTGCCAGATGTGTGCGGGGTTTCACAGAGCATCAGGATCCTGCCAGGTGTGTATGGGTTTTTCACAATATATCAGGATCCTGCCAGATGTGTACGGGGTTTCACAGAGGATCAGGATCCTGCCAGGTGTGTACGGGGTTTTCACAATATATCAGGATCCTGCCAGATGTGTACGGGTTTTCACAGAGGCTCAGGATCCTGCCAGGTATGTACGGGGTTTTCACAATATATCAGGATCCTGACAGACGTGTACGGGGTTTCACAGAGAATCAGGATCCTGCCAGGTATGTACGGTGTTTTCACAATATATCAGGATTGTGCCAGGTGTGTCAGGTGGTTTCACAGAGTATCAGGATCCTGCCAGGTGTGTATGGGGTTTTCACACTAGATCAGGATCCTGCCAGGTGTGCATGGGGTTTTCACAGTTTATCAGGATCCTGCCAGGTGTGTATGGGGGTTTCACAGTTTATCAGGATTCTGCCAAGTGTGTATGGGGGTTTCACAGTTTATCAGGATCCTGCCAGGTGTGTATGGGGGTTTCACAGTTTATCAGGATCCTTCCAGGTGTGTATGGGGTTTTCACTGTGGATCAGGATCCTGCCAGCTGTGTATTGGGCTTCACAGTTGATCAGGATCCTGCCAGGTGTGTTTGGGGATTTCACAGTGCACCAGGATCCTGCCAGATGTGTCTGGGGTTTCACAGTGTATCAGGATCCTGCCAGGAGTGTATGGGGGTTTCACATTGTATCAGGAACCTGCCAGGTGTGAGTGGGGTTTCGCAGTGGAACAGGATCCTGCCAGGTGTGTATGGCGTTTTCACAGTTTATCGGGATCCTGCCAGGTGTGTATGGGGTTTTCACAGTGTATCAGGATCCTGCCAGGTGTGTCCGGGGTTTTCTCAGTGGATCAGGTTCCTGCCAGTTGTGTATGGGTTTTCACTGTGTGCCAGGATCCTGCCAGGTGTGTATGGGGTTTCACAGTGTATCAGTATCCTGCCAGGTGTGTCTGGGATTTCACAGTGTATCAGAATCCTGCCAGGTGTGTATGGGGGTTTCACAGTGTATCAGAATCCTGCCAGGTGTGAGTGGGGTTTCACAGTGTATCAGGATCCTGCCAGGTGTGTGTGTGCGTTTCACAGTGTATCAGAATTCTACCAGGAGTGAGTGGGGTTTCAGAGTGTATCAGGATCCTGCCAGGTGTGTATGGGGGTTTCACAGTGTGTCAGGATCCTGCCAGGTGTGAATTGGGTTTTCACAGTTTATCAGGGTGCTGCCAGGTGTGTATGGGGGTTTCACAGTGTATCAGGATCCTGCCAGGTGTGAGTGGGGTTTCACAGTGTATCAGGATCCTGCCAGGTGTGTATTGGGTGTTCACAGTGGATCAGGATCCTGCCAGTTGTGAGGGGGGTTTCACTGTGTATCAGGATCCTGCCCGGTGTGTATGTGGGTTTCACATTTTATTAAGACCCGGCCTGGTGTGTATGGGTTTTTCACAGTGTATCAGGATCCTGCCAGGTGTGTATGTGGGTTTCACAGTGTATCAGGATCCTGCCAGGTGTGGATGTGGGTTTCACAGTTTATCAGGATCCTGCCTGGTTTGCATGGGGTTTCACAGTGGATCAGGATCCTGCCACGTTTGTGTGGGTGTTTCACAAAGTATCAGGATCCTGCCTGGTGTGCATGGGGGTTTCACAGTTCATCAGCATCCTGCCAGGTGTGCACGGGTTTTTCGCAGTGGATCAGGATCCAGCCAGGTGTGTATGGGGTTTTCACAGTGTAACAGGATTCTGCAGGTTGTGTATGGGGTTTTCACAGTGTATCAGGTTCCTGCCAGGTGTGTATGGGGTTTTCACATTGGATCAGGATCCTGCCAGGTGTGTATGGGGTTTTCACAGTGTATCAGGATCCGGCCTGGTGTGTATGGGGGTATCACCGTTTATCAGGATCCTGCCAGGTGCGTATGGGGGATTCACAGTTTATCAGCATCCTGCCAGGTGTGCACGGGTTTTTCGCAGTGGATCAGGATCCAGCCAGGTGTGTATGGGGTTTTCACAGTGTAACAGGATCCTGCAGGGTGTGTATGGGGTTTTCACAGTGTATCAGGTTCCTGCCAGGTGTGTATGGGGTTTTCACATTGGATCAGGATCCTGCCAGGTGTGTGTGGGGTTTTCACAGTGTATCAGGATCCTGCCAGGTGTGTATGGGGTTTCACAGTTTATCATGATCCTGCCTGGTGTGCATGGGGTTTTCACAGTGTATCAGGATCCTGCCAGGTGTGTATGTGGGTTTCACAGTTTATCAGGATCCTACCTGGTGTGCATGGGGTTTTCACATTGTATCAGCATCCTGCCAGGTGAGTATGTGTGTTTCACAGTGCATCAGGATCCTGCCTGGTCTACATGGGGTATCACAGTGTTTCAGGATCCTTCTTGGTGTGTATGGGGGTTTCACAGAGGATCATGATCCTGCCAGGTGTGTATGGGGTTTCACTGTGTGTCAGTATCCTGCCGGATGTGAATGGGGTTTTCACAGTGTATCAGGATCCTGCCAGGTGTGTTTGGGGTTTCACAGTGTATCGTGATCCAGCCAGGTGTGGATGGGGGTTTTCACAGCGTATCAGGATCCTGCCAGGTGTGTATGGGGTTTCACAGTGTATCAGCATCCTGCCAGATGTGAATGGGGTTTCACTGTGCATCAGGATTCCTGCCAGGTGTGAATGGGGTTTCACTGTGTATCAGGATCCTGCCAGGTGTGCATGGGTTTTCACAGTGTATCAGGATGCTGCCAGATGTGAATGTGGTTTCACTGTGCATCAGGAACCTGCCAGGTGTGTATGGGGGTTTCACAGTTTGTCAGGATCCTGCCAGGTGTGTATGGATGGGTGTTTCACAGTTTATCAGGATCCTGCCAGGTGTGTATGGGGTTTTCACAGTGGATCAGGATCTTGCCAGGTGTGTACGGGGTTTCACAGAGGATCAGGATCCGTCCAGGTGTGTACGGGGTTTTCACAATATATCAGGATCCTGCCAGATGTGTACGGGGTTTCACAGAGTATCAGGTTCCTGCCAGGTGTGTATGGGGTTTTCACAGCGGATCAGGATCCTGCCAGATGTGTGCGGGGTTTCACAGAGGATCAGGATCCTGCCAGGTGTGTATGGGTTTTTCACAATATATCAGGATCCTGCCAGATGTGTACGGGGTTTCACAGAGGATCAGGATCCTGCCAGGTGTGTACGGGGTTTTCACAATATATCAGGATCCTGCCAGATGTGTACGGGTTTTCACAGAGGCTCAGGATCCTGCCAGGTGTGTACGGGGTTTTCACAATATATCGGGATCCTGCCAGACGTGTACGCGGTTTCTCAGAGAATCAGGATCCTGCCAGGTATGTACAGTGTTTTCACAATATATCAGGATTGTGCCAGGTGTGTCAGGTGGTTTCACAGAGTATCAGGATCCTGCCTGGTGTGCATGGGGTTTTCACATTGTATCAGCATCCTGCCAGGTGAGTATGTGTGTTTCACAGTGCATCAGGATCCTGCCAGGTGTGTATGTGGGTTTCACAGTTTATCAGGATCCTGCCTGGTCTACATGGGGTATCACAGTGTTTCAGGATCCTTCGAGGTGTGTATGGGGGTTTCACAGAGGATCATGATCCTGCCAGGTGTGTATGGGGTTTCACTGTGTGTCAGTATCCTGCCGGATGTGAATGGGGTTTTCACAGTGTATCAGGATCCTGCCAGGTGTGTTTGGGGTTTCACAGTGTATCGTGAACCAGCCAGGTGTGGATGGGGGTTTTCACAGCGTATCAGGAGCCTGCCAGGTGTGTATGGGGTTTCACAGTGTATCAGCATCCTGCCAGATGTGAATGGGGTTTCACTGTGTATCAGGATTCCTGCCAGGTGTGAATGGGGTTTCACTGTGTATCAGGATCCTGCCAGGTGTGCATGGGGTTTCAC
Organism: Heterodontus francisci; assembly: GCF_036365525.1. Taxonomy (NCBI): domain Eukaryota; kingdom Metazoa; phylum Chordata; class Chondrichthyes; order Heterodontiformes; family Heterodontidae; genus Heterodontus; species Heterodontus francisci. Next base: position 4,278,235 of record NW_027140919.1, read on the forward strand.
AGTGTATCAGGATGCTGCCAGATGTGAATGTGGTTTCACTGTGCATCAGGAACCTGCCAGGTGTGTATGGGGGTTTCACAGTTTGTCAGGATCCTGCCAGGTGTGTATGGATGGGTGTTTCACAGTTTATCAGGATCCTGCTAGGTGTGTATGGGGTTTTCACAGAGGATCAGGATCCTGCCAGGTGTGTACGGGGTTTCACAGAGGATCAGGATCCGTCCAGGTGTGTACGGGGTTTTCACAATATATCAGGATCCTGCCAGATGTGTACGGGGTTTCACAGAGTATCAGGTTCCTGCCAGGTGTGTATGGGGTTTTCACAGTGGATCAGGATCCTGCCAGATGTGTGCGGGGTTTCACAGAGGATCAGGATCCTCCCAGGTGTGTATGGGTTTTTCACAATATATCAGGATCCTGCCAGATGTGTACGGGGTTTCACAGAGGATCAGGATCCTGCCAGGTGTGTACGGGGTTTTCACAATATATCAGGATCCTGCCAGATGTGTACGGGTTTTCACAGAGGCTCAGGATCCTGCCAGGTGTGTACGGGGTTTTCACAATATATCAGGATCCTGCCAGACGTGTACGGGGTTTCACAGAGAATCAGGATCCTGCCAGGTATGTACGGTGTTTTCACAATATATCAGGATTGTGCCAGGTGTGTCAGGTGGTTTCACAGAGTATCAGGATCCTGCCAGGTGTGTATGGGGTTTTCACACTAGATCAGGATCCTGCCAGGTGTGCATGGGGTTTTCACAGTTTATCAGGATCCTGCCAGGTGTGCATGGGGTTTTCACAGTTTAATAGGATCCTGCCAGGTGTGTATGGGGGTTTCACAGTTTATCAGGTTCCTGCCAGGTGTGTATGGGGGTTTCACAGTTTATCAGGATTCTGCCAAGTGTGTATGGGGGTTTCACAGTTTATCAGGATCCTGCCAGGTGTGTATGGGGGTTTCACAGTTTATCAGGATCCTTCCAGGTGTGTTTGGGGATTTCACAGTGCATCAGGATCCTGCCAGATGTGTCTGGGGTTTCACAGTGTATCAGGGTCCTGCCAGGAGTGTATGGGGGTTTCACATTGTATCAGGAACCTGCCAGGTATGAGTGGGGTTTCGCAGTGGAACAGGATCCTGCCAGGTGTGTATGGCGTTTTCACAGTTTATCGGGATCCTGCCAGGTGTGTATGGGGTTTTCACAGTGTATCAGGATCCTGCCAGGTGTGTCCGGGGTTTTCTCAGTGGATCAGGTTCCTGCCAGTTGTCTATGGGTTTTCACTGTGTGCCAGGATCCTGCCAGGTGTGTATGGGGTTTCACAGTGTATCAGGATCCTGCCAGGTGTGTCTGGGATTTCACAGTGTATCAGAATCCTCCCAGGTGTGAGTGGGGTTTCACAGTGTATCAGGATCCTGCCAGATGTCTATGGGGGTTTCACAGTGTATCAGAATCCTGCCAGTTGTGTATGGGGGTTTCACAGTGTATCAGAATCCTGCCAGGTGTGAGTGGGGTTTCACAGTGTATCAGGATCCTGCCAGGTGTGTGTGGGCGTTTCACAGTGTATCAGAATCCTGCCAGGTCTGAGTGGGGTTTCAGAGTGTTTCAGGATCCTGCCAGGTGTGTATGGGGGTTTCACAGTGTGTCAGGATCCTGCCAGGTGTGCGTTGGGTTTTCACAGTTTATCAGGGTCCTGCCAGGTGTGTATGGGGGTTTCACAGTGTATCAGGATCCTGCCAGGTGTGAGTGGGGTTTCACAGTGTATCAGGATCCTGCCAGGTGTGTATTAGGTGTTCACAGTGGATCAGGATCCTGCCAGGTGTGAGGGGGGTTTCACTGTGTATCAGGATCCTGCCAGGTGCATATGGGGGTTTCACAGTGTATCAGGATCCTGCCAGGTGTGTATGGGGTGTTCACAGTGGATCTGGATCCTGCCAGGTTTGAGGGGGGTTTCACTGTGTATCAAGATCCTGCCAGGTGTGACGGGGGTTTCACTGTGTATCAGGATCCTGCCAGATGTGAGGGGGGTTTCACTGTGTATCAGGATCCTGCCAGGTGTGAGGGGGGTTTCACTGTGTATCAGGTTCCTGCCAGGTGTGTATGGGGGTTTCACAGTGTATCAGGATCCTGCCAGGTGTGAATTGGGTTTTCACAGTTTATCAGGGTCCTGCCAGATGTGTATGGGGGTTTCACAGTGTATCAGGATCCTGCCAGGCGTGAGTGGGTTTTCACAGTGTATCAGGATCCTGCCAGATGTGTATGGGGTGTTCACAGTGGATCAGGATCCTGCCAGGGGTGAGGGGGTTTTCACTGTGTATCAGGATCCTGCCAGGTGTGTATGGGGCTTTCACAGTGTATCAGGATCCTGCCAGGTGTGTATGGGGTGTTCACAGTGGATCTGGATCCTGCCAGGTTTGAGGGGGGTTTCACTGTGTATCAAGATCCTGCCAGGTGTGAGGGGGGTTTCACTGTGTATCAGGATCCTGCCGGATGTGAGGGGGGTTTCACTGTGTATCTGGATCCTGCCAGGTGTGAGGGGGGTTTCACTGTGTATCAGGTTCCTGCCAGGTGTGTATGGGGGTTTCACAGTGTATCAGGATCCTGCCAGGTGTGAGGGGGGTTTCACTGTGTATCAGGATCCTGCCAGGTGTGTATGCGGGTTTCACAGTGTATGGAGTGTTGCCTTTGGTTTGGAGTGTTGCCTTTGGGTTTGGAGTGTTGCCTTTGGGTTTGGAGTGTTGCCTTTGTGTTTGGAGTGTTGCCTTTGTGTTTGGAGTGTTGCCTTTGGCTCTGGAGTGTTGCCTTTGGGTTTGGAGTGTTGCCTTTGGGTTTGGAGTGTTGCATTTGGGTTTGGAGTGTTGCATTTGGGTTTGGAGTGTTGCCTTTGGGTTTGGAGTGTTGCCTTTGGCTCTGGAGTGTTGCCTTTGGCTCTGGAGTGTTGCCTTTGGGTTTGGAGTGTTGCCTTTGGCAACCTGACCTTGTAACTAAAATCCCTCATCACTGGAACCATTCTAGACAAATCTCCTCTGCACCCTCTCAAGGACCCTCACCTCCTTCCTAAAGTGTGGTGACCAGAACTGGAAATAATCCTCCAGTTAGGGCCTAACCACGGTTGTATAAAGGTTCAGCATAATTTCCCTGCTTTTGCACTCAATGCCTCTAATTATGAAACCCAAGATCCCAATCCCACCTGTTTTACTAACCACTCTCTCAATATGTCCTGCCACCTTCAATAATCGATGCACATGTACCTCCAGGTCCCTGTGCTCCTGCGCACTCTTTAGTACAGACCCATTAGATTGAAGCATAAAATTACGATGAGATATTTGTAGATGAAGTGAATGGAGAAAACTGTGACAAATGGGAGATCTGCTACTTTGCACATAAAAAGGATCGAACAGGGAAGTTCACAAACTGTGCAAAGAGATTTCTCTCTCTCTGTGTGTGTCTCTCTCTCTGTCTCTCCTCCTCCTTCTCTCTAACGAAAACAACCTCAATTCCCTCAGCCTTTCCTCGTTAGACCCTCCCTCCATACCAGGAAACATCCTAGTAAATCTCCTCTGCACCCTTTCCAAAGCTTCCACATCCTTCCTATAATGCGGTGACCAGAACTGCACGCAATACTCCAGGTGCGGTCTCACCAGAGTTTTGGACAGCTGCAGCATGACCTCGTGGCTCCGAAACTCGATCCCCAAACCAATAAAATCTAACACACCGTATGCCTTCTTAACAGCCCTATTAACCTGGGTAGCAACCTTCAGGGATTTAAGCACCTGGACACCAAGATCTCTCTGTTCATCTGCACCACCAAGAATCTTCCCATTAGCCCAGTACTCTGCATTCCTGTTACTCCTTCCAAAGTCAATCACCTCGCACTTTTCCGCATTTAGCTCCATTTGCCAATTCTCAGCCCAGCTCTGCAGCCTATCTATGTCTCTCTGTACCCTACAACACCCTTCGGCACTATCCACAAGTCCACCGACTTTAGCGTCATCCGCAAATTTACTAACCCACCCTTCTACACCCTCTTCCAGGTCATTTATAAAAATCACAAACAGCAGTGGCCCCAAAACAGATGCTTGCGGTACACCACTAGTAACTAAACTCCAGGATGAACATTTGCCATCAACCACCACCCTCTGTCTTCTTTCAGCTAGCCAATTTCTGATCCAAAGCTCGAAATCACAAACAACCCCATACTTCCGTATTTTCTGCAATAGCCTACCGTGGGGAACCTTATCAAACGCCTTACTGAAATCCATATACACCACATCCACTGCTTTACCCTCATCCACCTGTTTGGTCACCTTCTCGAAAAACTCAATAAGGTTTGTGAGGCACGACCTACCCGTCACAAAACCGTGCTGACTATCGCTAATGAACTTATTCTTTTCAAGATGATTATAAATCCTGTCTCTTATAACCTTTTCCAACAATTTACCCACAACCGTAGTAAGGCTCACAGGTCTATAATTACCAGGGCTGTCTCTGCTCCCCTTCTTGAACAAGGGGACAACATTTGCTATCCTCCAGTCTTCCGGCACTATTCCTGTCGACAATGACGACATAAAGATAGAGGACAAAGGCTCTGCAATCTCCTCCCTGGCTTCCCAGAGAATCCGAGGATAAGTCCCATCTGGCCCAGGGGACTTATCTATTTTCACACTTTCCAAAATTGATAACACCTCCTCCTTGTGAACCTCAATCCCATCTCGCCTAGTAGCCTGAATCTCAGTATTCTCCTCGACAACATTTCCTTTCTCTTCTGTAAATACTGAGGCAAAATATTCATTTAACGCTTCCCCTACCTCCTCTGATTCCACACACAACTTCCCACGACTATCCTTGATTGGCCCTAATCTAACTCCAGTCATTCTTTTATTCCTGATGTACCTATAGAAAGTCTTAGGGTTTTCCCTGATCCTATCCGCCAATGACTTTTCGTGTCCTCTCATTGCTCTTCTTCGCTCTCCCTTTAGATCCTTCCTGGCTGGCTTGTAACTCTCAAGCGCCCTAACTGAGCCTTCACGTCTCATCCTGACATCAGCCTTCTTATTCTTGACAAGCGCTTCAACTTCTTTAGTAAACCATGGCTCCCTCGCTCGACAACTTCCTCCCTGCCTCACATTTACATACTTATCAAGGACACGCAGTCGCTGCTCCTTGAATAAGCTCCACATTTCGATTGTTCCCATCCCCTGCAGTTTCCTTCCCCATCCTACGCATCCTAAATCTTGCCTGATCGCATCATAATTTCCTTTCCCCCAGTTATAATTTTTGCCCTGCGGTATATACCTGTCCCTGCCCATCGCTAAGGTAAACCTAACCGAATTGTAATCACGATCACCAAAGTGCTCACCAACATCTAAATCTAACACCTGGCCGGGTTCATTACCCAGTACCAAATCCAATGTGGCATCGCCCCTGGTTGGCCTGTCTACATACTGTGTCAGAAAACCCTCCTGCACACACTGGACAAAAACTGACCCATCTAAAGTACTCGAACTATAGTATTTCCAGTCAATATTTGGAAAGTTAAAGTTCCCCATAACAACTACCCTGTTACTCTCGCCCCTGTCGAGAATCATCTTCGTTATCCTTTCCTCAACATCTCTGGAACTATTTGGAGGTCGATAAAAGACTCCCAACAGGGTGACCTCACCTCTCCTATTTCTAACCTCGGCCCATACTACCTCAGTAGACGAGTCCTCAAACGTCCTTTCTGTCGCTGTAATACTCTCCTTGATTAACAATGCCACACCACCACCCCTCGCCCCCCACCCCCACCCCTCTTTTACCATCTTCTCTGTTCTTACTGAAACATCTAAATCCCGGAACCTGCAACATCCATTCCTTCCCCTGCTCTACCCATGTCTCCGAAATGGCCTCTACATCGAGATCCCAGGTACCAACCCATGCTGCAAGCTCACCCACCTTATTCCGGATGCTCCCGGCATTGACATAGACACACTTTAAACCAGTTTCTTGCTTGCCAGTGCCCTCTTGCGTCCTTGTAACCTTATCCCTGACCTCACTACTCTCAACATCCTGTACACTGGCACTACATTTTCGGTTCCCATTCCCCTGCTGATTTAGTTTAACCCCCCCCCCCCCGAAGAGCACTACCAAATCTCCCCCCCCCCCCAGGATATTGGTACCCCTCTGGTTCAGGTGAAGACCATCCTGTTTGTAGAGGTCCCACCTACCCCAGAAAGAGCCCCAATTATCCAGGAAACCAAAACCCTCCCTCCTGCACCATCCCTGCAGGAGTCAACTCCTCTCTCTCCCTATTCCTTGCTTCGCTATCACGTGGCACGGGCAACAACCCAGAGATAACAGCTCTGTTTGTTCTCACTCTAAGCTTCCACCCTAGCTCACAGAATTTCTGTCTTAAATCCCCATCTCTCTTCCTACCTATGTCGTTGGTGCCAATGTGGACCACGTCTTGGGGCTGCTCTTCCTGCCCCCTGAGGATCCCAAAAACACAATCCGAAACATCACGAACCCTGGCACCTGGGATGCAACACACCAACCGTGAGTCTCTCTCGTTCCCACAGAACCTCCTATCTGTTCCCCTAACTATGGAGTCCCCAATGACTAATGCTCTGCTCCTCTTCCCCCTTCCCTTCTGAGCAACAGGGACAGACTCTGTGAAAGAGACCTGTACCCCATTGCTTACTCCTGGTAAGTCGTCCCCCGCAACAGTATCCAAAACGGTATACCTGTTGTTGAGGGAAACGGCCACAGGGGATCCCTGCACTGCCTGCTGGTTCCCACTCCTTCCCCTGACGGTAACCCATCTACCTACTTCTTTTACCTGAGGTGTGACTCCCTCCCCATAACTCCTCTCAATTACCCCCTCCGCCTCCCGAATGATCCGAAGTTCATCCAGCTCCAGCTCCAGTTCCCAAACGCGGTTCTCGAGGAGCTGGAGTTGGGTGCACTTCCCGCAGATGCAGTCAGCAGGGACACTCTTGGCGACCCTTACCTCCCACATTCTGCAGGAGGAACATACAACTGCCTTAACTTCCTGTCCCTCTATTCTAAATTCCCAACAAATCTAGTGAAAAAGCAAAAAAAAATGTCAAAGCTTGTTAGGATAGCAATCCAACGGACAGAACTTCTTAAATAAAAAGCTAACCTTATCAAAACAAGAGTCCTTTTTTTTGGTTACAGGAAGAGGGAGGGTGGGAGACACCACATGTGTACTGTCTCGGGTACAGCCACCACCGAAATATATAGTTTTTACTTACCCAGCAGTCCCCTGGTCCTCCGAAAACAAAAGGGAATTAACTTTTAAACTTCCACTGAAATTGACTTCCCAGCTGGAAGCTCGCTCTTGCACCTTCGCTAATGTCAAAGCTGCAGTCACCAAAACTAAAAGAAAGAGATTTTAAACCACCCAAATATATAGTTTTTACTTACCCAGCAGTCCCCTGGTCCTCCAAAAACAAAAGAGAATTAACTTTTAAACTTCCACTGAAATTGACTTCCCAGCTGCAAGCTCGCTCTCGCACCTTCACAACTGTCAAAGCTGCAGTCACCAAAACTAAAAGCCTTAAGGGTTGCCTCAGCTTGAGGGTTGCCTTAGTTTCAGGGTCTGCATTAGTTTGAGGGTCTGCATTAGTTTGAGCGTTGCCACATTTTAAGGGTTGCCTTAGATTGAGGTGTTGCATTATTTTGAGGGGTGCCTAAGTTTGATGGTTGCCTTAGTTTGAGGGGCTGCATTAGTTTGAGGGTCTGCATTAGTTTGAGCATTGCCATATTTTAAGGGTTGCCTTAGATTGAGGCGTTGCCTTAGATTGAGGCGCTGCCTCAGTTTGAGGCGTTACCTCAGTTTGAGGCGTTGCCTAAGTTTGAGGCGTTGCCGTAATCTTTGGGCTGCCTTAGTTTGAGGTGTTAACTTAGTTTGAGGTGTTGCCTTAGTTTGAGGGTTTCCTTAGTTTGAGGGTTCCCTTAGTTTGAGGGTTGCCTTTGTTTGAGGGGTTGCCTTTGTTTGAGGGGTTGCCTTTGTTTGAGGGGTTGCCTTTGTTGAGGGTTGCCTTAGTTTGAGCGTTGCCTTAGTTTGAGCGTTGCCTTAGTTTGAGGGTTGCCTTAGTTTGAGGGTTGCGTTAGTTTGAGGGTTGCGTTAGTTTGAGGGTTGCCTTAGTTTGAGGGTTGCCATAGTTTGAGGATTTGCCTTCGTTTATGGGTTGCCTTAGTTTCAGGTGTTGCATTAGTTTGAGGGTTGTCTTAAATTGAGAGTTGCCTTGTATTGACTGCTGCCTCAGTCTGAGGTTTGCCTCAGATTGAGGATTGCCTTAGTTTGAGATATTGCTTAGTTTGATGGGAGCCTTTGTTTGAGGTGTTGGCCTATTTTGAGGTGTTGCCTTAGTTTGAGGTGTTGCCTTAGTTTGAGGTGTTGCCTTAGTTTGAGGTGTTGCATTAGTTTGAGGTATTGCATTAGTTTGAGGTATGGCATTAGTTGGAGGGTTGCCTTAGTTTGATGTGCTGCCTTAGTTTGATGTGTTGCCTTAGTTTGATGTGTTGCCTTAATTTGAGGTGTTGCCTTTATTTGACGGCTGCCTTAGTTTGAAGTGTTGCCTCAGTTTGAGGTGTTGCCTCAGTTTGAGGTGTTGCCTTAGTTTGAGGTGTTGCCTTTGTTTGTGGGTTGCCTTTGATTGAGGGCTTCCTTTGATTGAGGGTTTCCTTTGATTGAGGGTTGCCTTAGTTTGAGGGTTGCCTTAGTTTGAGGGTTGCCTTAGTTTAAGGTTTTGCCTTAGTTTGAGGTTTTGCCTTAGTTTGAGGTTTTGCCTTAGTTTGAGGTTTTGCCTTATTTTGAGGTGTTGCATTAGTTTGAGGTGTTGCATTAGTTTGACTGTTCCCTTAGTTTGACTGTTGCCTTAGTTTGAGGTGTTGCCTTGATTTGACTGTTGCCTAAGTTTGAGGTGTTTCCTTAGTTTGAGGTGTTGCCTTAGTTTGAGGTGTTGCCTTAGCTTGAGGTGTTGCCTTCGTTTGAGGTGTTGCCTTCGTTTGAGGTGTTGCCTTAGTTTGACTGTTGCCTAAGTTTGAGGTGTTGCCTTAGTTTTATGTGTTGCCTTAGTTTGAGGTGTTGCCTTAGTTTGAGGTGTTGCCTGAGTTTGAGGTGTTGCCTTCGTTTGAGGTGTTGCCTTAGTTTGAGGTCTTGCCTTAATTTGACCTTTGCCTCAGTTTGAGGTGTTGCCTAAGTTTGAGGTGTTGCCTAAGTTTGAGGTGTTGCCTAAGTTTGAGGTGTAGCCTCAGTTTGAGGTGTTGCCTTAGTTTGAGGTGTTGTCTTAGTTTGATGTGTTGCCTTCCTTTGAGGTGTTGCCTTCGTTTGAGGTGTTGCCTTTGTTGAGGGTTGCCTTAGTTTGAACGTTGCCTTAGTTTGAGCGTTGCCTTAGTCTGAGGGTAGTGTTGGTTTGAGGGTTGCGTTCGTTTGAGGGTTGCCTTAGTTTGAGGGTTGCCTTAGTTTGAGGAATTGCCTTAGTTTGAGGAATTGCCTTCGTTTATGGGTTGCCTTAGTTTCAGATTTTGCATTAGTTTGAGGGTTGTCTTAAATTGAGAGTTGCCTTGTATTGACTGCTGCCTCAGTCTGAGGTTTGCCTTCGAATGAGGATTGCCTTAGTTTGAGATATTGCTTAGTTTGATGTTAGCCTTTGTTTGAGGTGTTGCATTAGTTTTAGGTGTTGCCTTAGTTTGAGATATTGCTTAGTTTGATGGGAACCTTTGTTTGAGGTGTTGGCCTATTTTGAGGTGTTGCCTTTGTTTGCGGTGTTGCCTTAGTTTGAGGTGCTGCCTTAGTTTGAGGTGTTGACTTAGTTTGAGGTGTTGCATTAGTTTGAGGTATTGCATTAGTTTGAGGTATGGCATTAGCTGGAGGGTTGCCTTAGTTTGATGTGCTGCCTTAGTTTGATGTGTCGCCTTAATTTGAGGTGTTGCCTTTATTTGACGGCTGCCTTAGTTTGAGGTGTTTCCTTAGTTTGAGGTGTTGCCTAAGTTTGAGGTGTTGCCTTTGTTTGAGGGTTGCCTTTGATTGAGGGTTTCCTTTGATTGAGGGTTTCCTTTGATTGAGGGTTTCCTTTGATTGAGGGTTGCCTTAGTTTGAGGGTTGCCTTAGTTTGAGGGTTGCCTTAGTTTGAGGTTTTGCCTTCGTTTGAGGTTTTGCCTTAGTTTGAGGTGTTGCCTTAGTTTGAGGTGTTGCCTTTTTTTGTGGTTTGCCTTTGATTGAGGGCTTCCTTTGATTGAGGGTATCCTTTGATTGAGGGTTGCCTCAGTTTGAGGGTTGCCTTAGTTTGAGGGTTGCCTTAGTTTGAGGTTTTGCCTCAGTTTGAGGTTTTGCCTTAGTTTGAGGTTTTGCCTTAGTTTGAGGTTTTGCCTTATTTTGAGGTGTTGCATTAGTTTGAGGTGTTGCATTAGTTTGACTGTTGCCTAAGTTTGAGGTGTTTCCTTAGTTTGAGGTGTTGCCTTAGTTTGAGGTGTTGCCTTAGCTTGAGGTGTTGCCTTCGTTTGAGGTGTTGCCTTCGTTTGAGGTGTTGCATTTGATTGACGGTTGCCTTAGTTTGAGGTGTTGCCTTAGTTTTATGTGTTGCCTTAGTTTGAGGTGTTGCCTTAGTTTGAGGTGTTGCCTGAGTTTGAGGTGTTGCCTTCGTTTGAGGTGTTGCCTTAGTTTGAGGTGTTGCCTTAGTTTGAGGTCTTGCCTTAGTTTGACCTTTGCCTCAGTTTGAGGTGTTGCCTAAGTTTGAGGTGTTGCCTAAGTTTGAGGTGTTGCCTAAGTTTGAGGTGTAGCCTCAGTTTGAGGTGTTGCCTTTGTTTGAGGTGTTGTCTTAGTTTGATGTATTGCCTTCCTTTGAGGTGTTGCCTTCGTTTGAGGTGTTGCCTTTGTTGAGGGTTGCCTTAGTTTGAACGTTGCCTTAGTTTGAGCGTTGCCTTAGTTTGAGGGTTGCGTTAGTTTGAGGGTTGCGTTCGTTTGAGGGTTGCCTTAGTTTGAGGGTTGCCTTAGTTTGAGGAATTGCCTGAGTTTGAGGAATTGCCTTCGTTTATGGGTTGCCTTAGTTTCAGATTTTGCATTAGTTTGAGGGTTGTCTTAAATTGAGAGTTGTCTTGTATTGACTGCTGCCTCAGTCTGACGTTTGCCTCAGAATGAGGATTGCCTTAGTTTGAGATATTGCTTAGTTTGATGTTAGCCTTTGTTTGAGGTGTTGCATTAGTTTTAGGTGTTGCCTTAGTTTGAGATATTGCTTAGTTTGATGGGAACCTTTGTTTGAGGTGTTGGCATATTTTGAGGTGTTGCCTTTGTTTGCGGTGTTGCCTTAGTTTGAGGTGCAGCCTTAGTTTGAGGTGTTGACTTAGTTTGAGGTGTTGCATTAGTTTGAGATTTTGCATTAGCTGGAGGGTTGCCTTAGTTTGATGTGTTGCCTTACTTTGATGTGTTGCCTTACTTTGATGTGTTGCCTTAGTTTGATGTGTTGCCTTAATTTGAGGTGTTGCCTTTATTTGACGGCTGCCTTAGTTTGAGGTGTTGCCTTAGTTTGAGGTGTTGCCTTAGTTTGAGGTGTTGCCTTAGTTTGAGGTGTTGCCTTTGTTTGAGGGTTGCCTTTGATTGAGGGTTTCCTTTGATTGAGGGTTTCCTTTGATTGAGGGTTGCCTTAGTTTGAGGGTTGCCTTAGTTTGAGGGTTGCCTGAGTTTGAGGTTTTGCCTTCGTTTGAGGTTTTGCCTTAGTTTGAGGTGTTGCCTTAGTTTGAGGTGTTGCCTTTGTTTGTGGGTTGCCTTTGATTGAGGGCTTCCTTTGATTGAGGGTTTCCTTTGATTGAGGGTTGCCTTAGTTTGAGGGTTGCCTTAGTTTGAGGGTTGCCTTAGTTTAAGGTTTTGCCTTAGTTTGAGGTTTTGCCTTAGTTTGAGGTTTTGCCTTAGTTTGAGGTTTTGCCTTATTTTGAGGTGTTGCATTAGTTTGAGGTGTTGCATTAGTTTGACTGTTCCCTTAGTTTGACTGTTGCCTTAGTTTGAGGTGTTGCCTTGATTTGACTGTTGCCTAAGTTTGAGGTGTTTCCTTAGTTTGAGGTGTTGCCTTAGTTTGAGGTGTTGCCTTAGCTTGAGGTGTTGCCTTCGTTTGAGGTGTTGCCTTCGTTTGAGGTGTTGCATTTGATTGACGGTTGCCTCAGTTTGAGGTGTTGCCTTAGTTTAATGTGTTGCCTTAGTTTGAGGTGTTGCCTTAGTTTGAGGTGTTGCCTGAGTTTGAGGTGTTGCCTTCGTTTGAGGTGTTGCCTTAGTTTGAGGTCTTGCCTTAATTTGACCTTTGCCTCAGTTTGAGGTGTTGCCTAAGTTTGAGGTGTTGCCTAAGTTTGAGGTGTTGCCTAAGTTTGAGGTGTAGCCTCAGTTTGAGGTGTTGCCTTAGTTTGAGGTGTTGTCTTAGTTTGATGTGTTGCCTTCCTTTGAGGTGTTGCCTTCGTTTGAGGTGTTGCCTTTGTTGAGGGTTGCCTTAGTTTGAACGTTGCCTTAGTTTGAGCGTTGCCTTAGTCTGAGGGTTGTGTTGGTTTGAGGGTTGCGTTCGTTTGAGGGTTGCCTTAGTTTGAGGGTTGCCTTAGTTTGAGGAATTGCCTTAGTTTGAGGAATTGCCTTCGTTTATGGGTTGCCTTAGTTTCAGATTTTGCATTAGTTTGAGGGTTGTCTTAAATTGAGAGTTGCCTTGTATTGACTGCTGCCTCAGTCTGAGGTTTGCCTTCGAATGAGGATTGCCTTAGTTTGAGATATTGCTTAGTTTGATGTTAGCCTTTGTTTGAGGTGTTGCATTAGTTTTAGGTGTTGCCTTAGTTTGAGATATTGCTTAGTTTGATGGGAACCTTTGTTTGAGGTGTTGGCCTATTTTGAGGTGTTGCCTTTGTTTGCGGTGTTGCCTTAGTTTGAGGTGCTGCCTTAGTTTGAGGTGTTGACTTAGTTTGAGGTGTTGCATTAGTTTGAGGTATTGCATTAGTTTGAGGTATGGCATTAGCTGGAGGGTTGCCTTAGTTTGATGTGCTGCCTTAGTTTGATGTGTCGCCTTAATTTGAGGTGTTGCCTTTATTTGATGGCTGCCTTAGTTTGAGGTGTTTCCTTAGTTTGAGGTGTTGCCTAAGTTTGAGGTGTTGCCTTTGTTTGAGGGTTGCCTTTGATTGAGGGTTTCCTTTGATTGAGGGTTTCCTTTGATTGAGGGTTTCCTTTGATTGAGGGTTGCCTTAGTTTGAGGGTTACCTTAGTTTGAGGGTTGCCTTAGTTTGAGGTTTTGCCTTCGTTTGAGGTTTTGCCTTAGTTTGAGGTGTTGCCTTAGTTTGAGGTGTTGCCTTTTTTTGTGGTTTGCCTTTGATTGAGGGCTTCCTTTGATTGAGGGTATCCTTTGATTGAGGGTTGCCTCAGTTTGAGGGTTGCCTTAGTTTGAGGGTTGCCTTAGTTTGAGGTTTTGCCTCAGTTTGAGGTTTTGCCTTAGTTTGAGGTTTTGCCTTAGTTTGAGGTTTTGCCTTATTTTGAGGTGTTGCATTAGTTTGAGGTGTTGCATTAGTTTGACTGTTGCCTAAGTTTGAGGTGTTTCCTTAGTTTGAGGTGTTGCCTTAGTTTGAGGTGTTGCCTTAGCTTGAGGTGTTGCCTTCGTTTGAGGTGTTGCCTTCGTTTGAGGTGTTGCATTTGATTGACGGTTGCCTTAGTTTGAGGTGTTGCCTTAGTTTTATGTGTTGCCTTAGTTTGAGGTGTTGCCTTAGTTTGAGGTGTTGCCTGAGTTTGAGGTGTTGCCTTCGTTTGAGGTGTTGCCTTAGTTTGAGGTGTTGCCTTAGTTTGAGGTCTTGCCTTAGTTTGACCTTTGCCTCAGTTTGAGGTGTTGCCTAAGTTTGAGGTGTTGCCTAAGTTTGAGGTGTTGCCTAAGTTTGAGGTGTAGCCTCAGTTTGAGGTGTTGCCTTTGTTTGAGGTGTTGTCTTAGTTTGATGTATTGCCTTCCTTTGAGGTGTTGCCTTCGTTTGAGGTGTTGCCTTTGTTGAGGGTTGCCTTAGTTTGAACGTTGCCTTAGTTTGAGCGTTGCCTTAGTTTGAGGGTTGCGTTAGTTTGAGGGTTGCGTTCGTTTGAGGGTTGCCTTAGTTTGAGGGTTGCCTTAGTTTGAGGAATTGCCTGAGTTTGAGGAATTGCCTTCGTTTATGGGTTGCCTTAGTTTCAGATTTTGCATTAGTTTGAGGGTTGTCTTAAATTGAGAGTTGTCTTGTATTGACTGCTGCCTCAGTCTGACGTTTGCCTCAGAATGAGGATTGCCTTAGTTTGAGATATTGCTTAGTTTGATGTTAGCCTTTGTTTGAGGTGTTGCATTAGTTTTAGGTGTTGCCTTAGTTTGAGATATTGCTTAGTTTGATGGGAACCTTTGTTTGAGGTGTTGGCATATTTTGAGGTGTTGCCTTTGTTTGCGGTGTTGCCTTAGTTTGAGGTGCAGCCTTAGTTTGAGGTGTTGACTTAGCTTGAGGTGTTGCATTAGTTTGAGATTTTGCATTAGCTGGAGGGTTGCCTTAGTTTGATGTGTTGCCTTACTTTGATGTGTTGCCTTACTTTGATGTGTTGCCTTAGTTTGATGTGTTGCCTTAATTTGAGGTGTTGCCTTTATTTGACGGCTGCCTTAGTTTGAGGTGTTGCCTTAGTTTGAGGTGTTGCCTTAGTTTGAGGTGTTGCCTTAGTTTGAGGTGTTGCCTTTGTTTGAGGGTTGCCTTTGATTGAGGGTTTCCTTTGATTGAGGGTTTCCTTTGATTGAGGGTTGCCTTAGTTTGAGGGTTGCCTTAGTTTGAGGGTTGCCTGAGTTTGAGGTTTTGCCTTCGTTTGAGGTTTTGCCTTAGTTTGAGGTGTTGCCTTAGTTTGAGGTGTTGCCTTTGTTTGTGGGTTGCCTTTGATTGAGGGCTTCCTTTGATTGAGGGTTTCCTTTGATTGAGGGTTTCCTCAGTTTGAGGGTTGCCTTAGTTTGAGGGTTGCCTTAGTTTGAGGTTTTGCCTTAGTTTGAGGTTTTGCCTTAGTTTGAGGTTTTGCCTTATTTTGAGGTGTTGCATTAGTTTGAGGTGTTGCATTAGTTTGACGGTTCCCTTAGTTTGACTGTTGCCTTAGTTTGAGGTGTTGCCTTAGTTTGACTGTTGCCTAAGTTTGAGGGTTGCGTTAGTTTGAGGGTTGCGTTAGTTTGAGGGTTGCCTTAGTTTGAGGATTTGCCTTCGTTTATGGGTTGCCTTAGTTTCAGGTGTTGCATTAGTTTGAGGGTTGTCTTAAATTGAGAGTTGCCTTGTATTGACTGCTGCCTCAGTCTGAGGTTTGCCTCAGATTGAGGATTGCCTTAGTTTGAGATATTGCTTAGTTTGATGGGAGCCTTTGTTTGAGGTGTTGGCCTATTTTGAGGTGTTGCCTTAGTTTGAGGTGTTGCCTCAGTTTGAGGTGTTGCCTTAGTTTGAGGTGTTGCATTAGTTTGAGGTATTGCATTAGTTTGAGGTATGGCATTAGTTGGAGGTGTTGCCTTTATTTGTCGGCTGCCTTAGTTTGAGGTGTTGCCTCAGTTTGAGGTGTTGCCTCAGTTTGAGGTGTTGCCTTAGTTTGAGGTGTTGCCTTTGTTTGTGGGTTGCCTTTGATTGAGGGCTTCCTTTGATTGAGGGTTTCCTTTGATTGAGGGTTGCCTTAGTTTGAGGGTTGCCTTAGTTTGAGGGTTGCCTTAGTTTAAGGTTTTGCCTTAGTTTGAGGTTTTGCCTTAGTTTGAGGTTTTGCCTTAGTTTGAGGTTTTGCCTTATTTTGAGGTGTTGCATTAGTTTGAGGTGTTGCATTAGTTTGACTGTTCCCTTAGTTTGACTGTTGCCTTAGTTTGAGGTGTTGCCTTAGTTTGACTGTTGCCTAAGTTTGAGGTGTTTCCTTAGTTTGAGGTGTTGCCTTCGTTTGAGGTGTTGCCTTAGCTTGAGGTGTTGCCTTCGTTTGAGGTGTTGCCTTCGTTTGAGGTGTTGCATTTGATTGACGGTTGCCTCAGTTTGAGGTGTTGCCTTAGTTTTATGTGTTGCCTTAGTTTGAGGTGTTGCCTTAGTTTGAGGTGTTGCCTGAGTTTGAGGTGTTGCCTTCGTTTGAGGTGTTGCCTTAGTTTGAGGTCTTGCCTTAATTTGACCTTTGCCTCAGTTTGAGGTGTTGCCTAAGTTTGAGGTGTTGCCTAAGTTTGAGGTGTAGCCTCAGTTTGAGGTGTTGCCTTAGTTTGAGGTGTTGTCTTAGTTTGATGTGTTGCCTTCCTTTGAGGTGTTGCCTTCGTTTGAGGTGTTGCCTTTGTTGAGGGTTGCCTTAGTTTGAACGTTGCCTTAGTTTGAGCGTTGCCTTAGTTTGAGTGTTGCGTTGGTTTGAGGGTTGCGTTCGTTTGAGGGTTGCCTTAGTTTGAGGGTTGCCTTAGTTTGAGGAATTGCCTTAGTTTGAGGAATTGCCTTCGTTTATGGGTTGCCTTAGTTTCAGATTTTGCATTAGTTTGAGGGTTGTCTTAAATTGAGAGTTGCCTTGTATTGACTGCTGCCTCAGTCTGAGGTTTGCCTTCGAATGAGGATTGCCTTAGTTTGAGATATTGCTTAGTTTGATGTTAGCCTTTGTTTGAGGTGTTGCATTAGTTTTAGGTGTTGCCTTAGTTTGAGATATTGCTTAGTTTGATGGGAACCTTTGTTTGAGGTGTTGGCCTATTTTGAGGTGTTGCCTTTGTTTGCGGTGTTGCCTTAGTTTGAGGTGCTGCCTTAGTTTGAGGTGGTGACTTAGTTTGAGGTGTTGCATTAGTTTGAGGTATGGCATTAGTTTGAGGTATGGCATTAGCTGGAGGGTTGCCTTAGTTTGATGTGTTGCCTTAGTTTGATGTGTTGCCTTAATTTGAGGTGTTGCCTTTATTTGACGGCTGCCTTAGTTTGAGGTGTTGCCTTAGTTTGAGGTGTTGCCTAAGTTTGAGGTATTGCCTTTGTTTGAGGGTTGCCTTTGATTGAGGGTTTCCTTTGATTGAGGGTTTCCTTTGATTGAGGGTTTCCTTTGATTGAGGGTTGCCTTAGTTTGAGGGTTGCCTTAGTTTGAGGGTTGCCTTAGTTTGAGGTTCTGCCTTCGTTTGAGGTTTTGCCTTAGTTTGAGGTGTTGCCTTAGTTTGAGGTGTTGCCTTTTTTTGTGGGTTGCCTTTGATTGAGGGCTTCCTTTGATTGAGGGTTTCCTTTGATTGAGGGTTGCCTCAGTTTGAGGGTTGCCTTAGTTTGAGGGTTGCCTTAGTTTGAGGTTTTGCCTTAGTTTGAGGTTTTGCCTGAGTTTGAGGTTTTGCCTTAGTTTGAGGTTTTGCCTTATTTTGAGGTGTTGCATTAGTTTGAGGTGTTGCATTAGTTTGACGGTTCCCTTAGTTTGACTGTTGCCTTAGTTTGAGGTGTTGCCTTAGTTTGACTGTTGCCTAAGTTTGAGGTGTTTCCTTAGTTTGAGGTGTTTCCTTAGTTTGAGGTGTTGCCTTAGTTTGAGGAGTTGCCTTAGCTTGAGGTGTAGCCTTCGTTTGAGGTGTTGCATTTGATTGACGGTTGCCTTAGTTTGAGGTGTTGCCTTAGTTTTATGTGTTGCCTTAGTTTGAGGTGTTGCCTTAGTTTGAGGTGTTGCCTGAGTTTGAGGTGTTGCCTTCGTTTGAGGTGTTGCCTTAGTTTGAGGGGTTGCCTTAGTTTGAGGTCTTGCCTTAGTTTGACCTTTGCCTCAGTTTGAGGTGTTGCCTAAGTTTGAGGTGTTGCCTAAGTTTGAGGTGTTGCCTAAGTTTGAGGTGTAGCCTCAGTTTGAGGTGTTGCCTTAGTTTGAGGTGTTGTCTTAGTTTGATGTATTGCCTTCCTTTGAGGGGTTGCCTTCGTTTGAGGTGTTGCCTTTGTTGAGGGTTGCCTTAGTTTGAACGTTGCCTTAGTTTGAGCGTTGCCTTAGTTTGAGGGTTGCGTTAGTTTGAGGGTTGCGTTCGTTTGAGGGTTGCCTTAGTTTGAGGGTTGCCTTAGTTTGAGGAATTGCCTGAGTTTGAGGAATTGCCTTCGTTTATGGGTTGCCTTGGTTTCAGATTTTGCATTAGTTTGAGGGTTGTCTTAAATTGAGAGTTGCCTTGTATTGACTGCTGCCTCAGTCTGACGTTCGCCTCAGACTGAGGATTGCCTTAGTTTGAGATATTGCTTAGTTTGATGTTAGCCTTTGTTTGAGGTGTTGCATTAGTTTTAGGTGTTGCCTTAGTTTGAGATATTGCTTAGTTTGATGGGAACCTTTGTTTGAGGTGTTGGCCTATTTTGAGGTGTTGCCTTTGTTTGCGGTGTTGCCTTAGTTTGAGGTGCTGCCTTAGTTTGAGGTGTTGACTTAGTTTGAGGTGTTGCATTAGTTTGAGGTATTGCATTAGCTGGAGGGTTGCCTTAGTTTGATGTGTTGCCTTACTTTGATGTGTTGCCTTAGTTTGATATGTTGCCTTAATTTGAGGTGTTGCCTTTATTTGACGGCTGCCTTAGTTTGAGGTGTTGCCATAGTTTGAGGTGTTGCCTTAGTTTGAGGTGTTGCCTTTGTTTGAGGGTTGCCTTTGATTGAGGGTTTCCTTTGATTGAGGGTTTCCTTTGATTGAGGGTTTCCTTTGATTGAGGGTTGCCTTAGTTTGAGGGTTGCCTTAGTTTGAGGGTTGCCTTAGTTTGAGGGTTGCCTTAGTTTGAGGTTTTGCCTTCGTTTGAGGTTTTGCCTTAGTTTGAGGTGTTGCCTTAGTTTGAGGTGTTGCCTTTGTTTGTGGGTTGCCTTTGATTGAGGGCTTCCTTTGATTGAGGGTTTCCTTTGATTGAGGGTTGCCTCAGTTTGAGGGTTGCCTTAGTTTGAGGGTTGCCTTAGTTTGAGGTTTTGCCTTAGTTTGAGGTTTTGCCTTAGTTTGAGGTTTTGCCTTATTTTGAGGTGTTGCATTAGTTTGAGGTGTTGCATTAGTTTGACGGTTCCCTTAGTTTGACTGTTGCCTTAGTTTGAGGTGTTGTCTTAGTTTGACTGTTGCCTAAGTTTGAGGTGTTGCCTTAGTTTTATGTGTTGCCTTAGTTTTATGTGTTTCCTTAGTTTGAGGTGTTGCCTTAGTTTGAGGTGTTGCCTGAGTTTGAGGTGTTGCCTTCGTTTGAGGTGTTGCCTTAGTTTGAGGTCTTGCCTTAATTTGACCTTTGCCTCAGTTTGAGGTGTTGCCTAAGTTTGAGGTGTTGCCTAAGTTTGAGGTGTTGCCTAAGTTTGAGGTGTAGCCTCAGTTTGAGGTGTTGCCTTAGTTTGAGGTGTTGTCTTAGTTTGATGTGTTGCCTTCCTTTGAGGTGTTGCCTTCGTTTGAGGTGTTGCCTTTGTTGAGGGTTGCCTTAGTTTGAACGTTGCCTTAGTTTGAGCGTTGCCTTAGTTTGAGGGTTGCGTTGGTTTGAGGGTTGCGTTCGTTTGAGGGTTGCCTTAGTTTGAGGGTTGCCTTAGTTTGAGGAATTGCCTTAGTTTGAGGAATTGCCTTCGTTTATGGGTTGCCTTAGTTTCAGATTTTGCATTAGTTTGAGGGTTGTCTTAAATTGAGAGTTGCCTTGTATTGACTGCTGCCTCAGTCTGACGTTCGCCTCAGACTGAGGATTGCCTTAGTTTGAGATATTGCTTAGTTTGATGTTAGCCTTTGTTTGAGGTGTTGCATTAGTTTTAGGTGTTGCCTTAGTTTGAGATATTGCTTAGTTTGATGGGAACCTTTGTTTGAGGTGTTGGCCTATTTTGAGGTGTTGCCTTTGTTTGCGGTGTTGCCTTAGTTTGAGGTGCTGCCTTAGTTTGAGGTGTTGACTTAGTTTGAGGTGTTGCATTAGTTTGAGGTATTGCATTAGCTGGAGGGTTGCCTTAGTTTGATGTGTTGCCTTACTTTGATGTGTTGCCTTAGTTTGATATGTTGCCTTAATTTGAGGTGTTGCCTTTATTTGACGGCTGCCTTAGTTTGAGGTGTTGCCTTAGTTTGAGGTGTTGCCTTAGTTTGAGGTGTTGCCTTTGTTTGAGGGTTGCCTTTGATTGAGGGTTTCCTTTGATTGAGGGTTTCCTTTGATTGAGGGTTTCCTTTGATTGAGGGTTGCCTTAGTTTGAGGGTTGCCTTAGTTTGAGGTTTTGCCTTCGTTTGAGGTTTTGCCTTAGTTTGAGGTGTTGCCTTAGTTTGAGGTGTTGCCTTTTTTTGTGGGTTGCCTTTGATTGAGGGCTTCCTTTGATTGAGGGTTTCCTTTGATTGAGGGTTGCCTCAGTTTGAGGGTTGCCTTAGTTTGAGGGTTGCCTTAGTTTGAGGTTTTGCCTTAGTTTGAGGTTTTGCCTTAGTTTGAGGTTTTGCCTTATTTTGAGGTGTTGCATTAGTTTGAGGTGTTGCATTAGTTTGACGGTTCCCTTAGTTTGACTGTTGCCTTAGTTTGAGGTGTTGCCTTAGTTTGACTGTTGCCTAAGTTTGAGGTGTTGCCTTAGTTTTATGTGTTGCCTTAGTTTGAGGTGTTGCCTTAGTTTGAGGTGTTGCCTGAGTTTGAGGTGTTGCCTTCGTTTGAGGTGTTGCCTTAGTTTGAGGTCTTGCCTTAATTTGACCTTTGCCTCAGTTTGAGGTGTTGCCTAAGTTTGAGGTGTTGCCTAAGTTTGAGGTGTTGCCTAAGTTTGAGGTGTAGCCTCAGTTTGAGGTGTTGCCTTAGTTTGAGGTGTTGTCTTAGTTTGATGTGTTGCCTTCCTTTGAGGTGTTGCCTTCGTTTGAGGTGTTGCCTTTGTTGAGGGTTGCCTTAGTTTGAACGTTGCCTTAGTTTGAGCGTTGCCTTAGTTTGAGCGTTGCCTTAGTTTGAGGGTTGCGTTGGTTTGAGGGTTGCGTTCGTTTGAGGGTTGCCTTAGTTTGAGGGTTGCCTTAGTTTGAGGAATTGCCTTAGTTTGAGGAATTGCCTTCGTTTATGGGTTGCCTTAGTTTCAGATTTTGCATTAGTTTGAGGGTTGTCTTAAATTGAGAGTTGCCTTGTATTGACTGCTGCCTCAGTCTGAGGTTTGCCTTCGAATGAGGATTGCCTTAGTTTGAGATATTGCTTAGTTTGATGTTAGCCTTTGTTTGAGGTGTTGCATTAGTTTTAGGTGTTGCCTTAGTTTGAGATATTGCTTAGTTTGATGGGAACCTTTGTTTGAGGTGTTGGCCTATTTTGAGGTGTTGCCTTTGTTTGCGGTGTTGCCTTAGTTTGAGGTGCTGCCTTAGTTTGAGGTGTTGACTTAGTTTGAGGTGTTGCATTAGTTTGAGGTATTGCATTAGTTTGAGGTATGGCATTAGCTGGAGGGTTGCCTTAGTTTGATGTGTTGCCTTAGTTTGATGTGTTGCCTTAATTTGAGATGTTGCCTTTATTTGACGGCTGCCTTAGTTTGAGGTGTTGCCTTAGTTTGAGGTGTTGCCTAAGTTTGAGGTGTTGCCTTTGTTTGAGGGTTGCCTTTGATTGAGGGTTTCCTTTGATTGAGGGTTTCCTTTGATTGAGGGTTTCCTTTGATTGAGGGTTGCCTTAGTTTGAGGGTTGCCTTAGTTTGAGGGTTGCCTTAGTTTGAGGTTTTGCCTTCGTTTGAGGTTTTGCCTTAGTTTGAGGTGTTGCCTTAGTTTGAGGTGTTGCCTTTTTTTGTGGGTTGCCTTTGATTGAGGGCTTCCTTTGATTGAGGGTTTCCTTTGATTGAGGGTTGCCTCAGTTTGAGGGTTGCCTTAGTTTGAGGGTTGCCTTAGTTTGAGGTTTTGCCTTAGTTTGAGGTTTTGCCTTAGTTTGAGGTTTTGCCTTATTTTGAGGTCTTGCATTAGTTTGAGGTGTTGCATTAGTTTGACGGTTCCCTTAGTTTGACTGTTGCCTTAGTTTGAGGTGTTGCCTTAGTTTGACTGTTGCCTAAGTTTGAGGTGTTTCCTTAGTTTGAGGTATTGCCTTAGTTTGAGGTGTTGCCTTAGCTTGAGGTGTTGCCTTCGTTTGAGGTGTTGCATTTGATTGACGGTTGCCTTAGTTTGAGGTGTTGCCTTAGTTTTATGTGTTGCCTTAGTTTGAGGTGTTGCCTTAGTTTGAGGTGTTGCCTGAGTTTGAGGTGTTGCCTTCGTTTGAGGTGTTGCCTTAGTTTGAGGGGTTGCCTTAGTTTGAGGTCTTGCCTTAGTTTGACCTTTGCCTCAGTTTGAGGTGTTGCTTAAGTTTGAGGTGTTGCCTAAGTTTGAGGTGTTGCCTAAGTTTGAGGTGTAGCCTCAGTTTGAGGTGTTGCCTTAGTTTGAGGTGTTGTCTTAGTTTGATGTATTGCCTTCCTTTGAGGTGTTGCCTTCGTTTGAGGTGTTGCCTTTGTTGAGGGTTGCCTTAGTTTGAACGTTGCCTTAGTTTGAGCGTTGCCTTAGTTTGAGGGTTGCGTTAGTTTGAGGGTTGCGTTCGTTTGAGGGTTGCCTTAGTTTGAGGGTTGCCTTAGTTTGAGGAATTGCCTGAGTTTGAGGAATTGCCTTCGTTTATGGGTTGCCTTAGTTTCAGATTTTGCATTAGTTTGAGGGTTGTCTTAAATTGAGAGTTGCCTTGTATTGACTGCTGCCTCAGTCTGACGTTCGTCTCAGACTGAGGATTGCCTTAGTTTGAGATATTGCTTAGTTTGATGTTAGCCTTTGTTTGAGGTGTTGCATTAGTTTTAGGTGTTGCCTTAGTTTGAGATATTGCTTAGTTTGATGGGAACCTTTGTTTGAGGTGTTGGCCTATTTTGAGGTGTTGCCTTTGTTTGCGGTGTTGCCTTAGTTTGAGGTGCTGCCTTAGTTTGAGGTGTTGACTTAGTTTGAGGTGTTGCATTAGTTTGAGGTATTGCATTAGCTGGAGGGTTGCCTTAGTTTGATGTGTTGCCTTACTTTGATGTGTTGCCTTAGTTTGATATGTTGCCTTAATTTGAGGTGTTGCCTTTATTTGACGGCTGCCTTAGTTTGAGGTGTTGCCTTAGTTTGAGGTGTTGCCTTAGTTTGAGGTGTTGCCTTTGTTTGAGGGTTGCCTTTGATTGAGGGTTTCCTTTGATTGAGGGTTTCCTTTGATTGAGGGTTTCCTTTGATTGAGGGTTGCCTTAGTTTGAGGGTTGCCTTAGTTTGAGGGTTGCCTTAGTTTGAGGTTTTGCCTTCGTTTGAGGTTTTGCCTTAGTTTGAGGTGTTGCCTTAGTTTGAGGTGTTGCCTTTGTTTGTGGGTTGCCTTTGATTGAGGGCTTCCTTTGATTGAGGGTTTCCTTTGATTGAGGGTTGCCTCAGTTTGAGGGTTGCCTTAGTTTGAGGGTTGCCTTAGTTTGAGGTTTTGCCTTAGTTTGAGGTTTTGCCTTAGTTTAAGGTTTTGCCTTATTTTGAGGTGTTGCATTAGTTTGAGGTGTTGCATTAGTTTGACGGTTCCCTTAGTTTGACTGTTGCCTTAGTTTGAGGTGTTGCCTTAGTTTGACTGTTGCCTAAGTTTGAGGTGTTGCCTTAGTTTTATGTGTTGCCTTAGTTTGAGGTGTTGCCTTAGTTTGAGGTGTTGCCTGAGTTTGAGGTGTTGCCTTCGTTTGAGGTGTTGCCTTAGTTTGAGGTCTTGCCTTAATTTGACCTTTGCCTCAGTTTGAGGTGTTGCCTAAGTTTGAGGTGTTGCCTAAGTTTGAGGTGTTGCCTAAGTTTGAGGTGTAGCCTCAGTTTGAGGTGTTGCCTTAGTTTGAGGTGTTGTCTTAGTTTGATGTGTTGCCTTCCTTTGAGGTGTTGCCTTCGTTTGAGGTGTTGCCTTTGTTGAGGGTTGCCTTAGTTTGAACGTTGCCTTAGTTTGAGCGTTGCCTTAGTTTGAGGGTTGCGTTGGTTTGAGGGTTGCGTTCGTTTGAGGGTTGCCTTAGTTTGAGGGTTGCCTTAGTTTGAGGAATTGCCTTAGTTTGAGGAATTGCCTTCGTTTATGGGTTGCCTTAGTTTCAGATTTTGCATTAGTTTGAGGGTTGTCTTAAATTGAGAGTTGCCTTGTATTGACTGCTGCCTCAGTCTGAGGTTTGCCTTCGAATGAGGATTGCCTTAGTTTGAGATATTGCTTAGTTTGATGTTAGCCTTTGTTTGAGGTGTTGCATTAGTTTTAGGTGTTGCCTTAGTTTGAGATATTGCTTAGTTTGATGGGAACCTTTGTTTGAGGTGTTGGCCTATTTTGAGGTGTTGCCTTTGTTTGCGGTGTTGCCTTAGTTTGAGGTGCTGCCTTAGTTTGAGGTGTTGACTTAGTTTGAGGTGTTGCATTAGTTTGAGGTATTGCATTAGTTTGAGGTATGGCATTAGCTGGAGGGTTGCCTTAGTTTGATGTGTTGCCTTAGTTTGATGTGTTGCCTTAATTTGAGGTGTTGCCTTTATTTGACGGCTGCCTTAGTTTGAGGTGTTGCCTTAGTTTGAGGTGTTGCCTAAGTTTGAGGTGTTGCCTTTGTTTGAGGGTTGCCTTTGATTGAGGGTTTCCTTTGATTGAGGGTTTCCTTTGATTGAGGGTTTCCTTTGATTGAGGGTTGCCTTAGTTTGAGGGTTGCCTTAGTTTGAGGGTTGCCTTAGTTTGAGGTTTTGCCTTCGTTTGAGGTTTTGCCTTAGTTTGAGGTGTTGCCTTAGTTTGAGGTGTTGCCTTTTTTTGTGGGTTGCCTTTGATTGAGGGCTTCCTTTGATTGAGGGTTTCCTTTGATTGAGGGTTGCCTCAGTTTGAGGGTTGCCTTAGTTTGAGGGTTGCCTTAGTTTGAGGTTTTGCCTTAGTTTGAGGTTTTGCCTTAGTTTGAGGTTTTGCCTTATTTTGAGGTGTTGCATTAGTTTGAGGTGTTGCATTAGTTTGACGGTTCCCTTAGTTTGACTGTTGCCTTAGTTTGAGGTGTTGCCTTAGTTTGACTGTTGCCTAAGTTTGAGGTGTTTCCTTAGTTTGAGGTGTTGCCTTAGTTTGAGGTGTTGCCTTAGCTTGAGGTGTTGCCTTCGTTTGAGGTGTTGCATTTGATTGACGGTTGCCTTAGTTTGAGGTGTTGCCTTAGTTTTATGTGTTGCCTTAGTTTGAGGTGTTGCCTTAGTTTGAGGTGTTGCCTGAGTTTGAGGTGTTGCCTTCGTTTGAGGTGTTGCCTTAGTTTGAGGGGTTGCCTTAGTTTGAGGTCTTGCCTTAGTTTGACCTTTGCCTCAGTTTGAGGTGTTGCCTAAGTTTGAGGTGTTGCCTAAGTTTGAGGTGTTGCCTAAGTTTGAGGTGTAGCCTCAGTTTGAGGTGTTGCCTTAGTTTGAGGTGTTGTCTTAGTTTGATGTATTGCCTTCCTTTGAGGTGTTGCCTTCGTTTGAGGTGTTGCCTTTGTTGAGGGTTGCCTTAGTTTGAACGTTGCCTTAGTTTGAGCGTTGCCTTAGTTTGAGGGTTGCGTTAGTTTGAGGGTTGCGTTCGTTTGAGGGTTGCCTTAGTTTGAGGGTTGCCTTAGTTTGAGGAATTGCCTGAGTTTGAGGAATTGCCTTCGTTTATGGGTTGCCTTAGTTTCAGATTTTGCATTAGTTTGAGGGTTGTCTTAAATTGAGAGTTGCCTTGTATTGACTGCTGCCTCAGTCTGACGTTCGCCTCAGACTGAGGATTGCCTTAGTTTGAGATATTGCTTAGTTTGATGTTAGCCTTTGTTTGAGGTGTTGCATTAGTTTTAGGTGTTGCCTTAGTTTGAGATATTGCTTAGTTTGATGGGAACCTTTGTTTGAGGTGTTGGCCTATTTTGAGGTGTTGCCTTTGTTTGCGGTGTTGCCTTAGTTTGAGGTGCTGCCTTAGTTTGAGGTGTTGACTTAGTTTGAGGTGTTGCATTAGTTTGAGGTATTGCATTAGCTGGAGGGTTGCCTTAGTTTGATGTGTTGCCTTACTTTGATGTGTTGCCTTAGTTTGATATGTTGCCTTAATTTGAGGTGTTGCCTTTATTTGACGGCTGCCTTAGTTTGAGGTGTTGCCTTAGTTTGAGGTGTTGCCTTAGTTTGAGGTGTTGCCTTTGTTTGAGGGTTGCCTTTGATTGAGGGTTTCCTTTGATTGAGGGTTTCCTTTGATTGAGGGTTTCCTTTGATTGAGGGTTGCCTTAGTTTGAGGGTTGCCTTAGTTTGAGGGTTGCCTTAGTTTGAGGTTTTGCCTTCGTTTGAGGTTTTGCCTTAGTTTGAGGTGTTGCCTTAGTTTGAGGTGTTGCCTTTGTTTGTGGGTTGCCTTTGATTGAGGGCTTCCTTTGATTGAGGGTTTCCTTTGATTGAGGGTTGCCTCAGTTTGAGGGTTGCCTTAGTTTGAGGGTTGCCTTAGTTTGAGGTTTTGCCTTAGTTTGAGGTTTTGCCTTAGTTTGAGGTTTTGCCTTATTTTGAGGTGTTGCATTAGTTTGAGGTGTTGCATTAGTTTGACGGTTCCCTTAGTTTGACTGTTGCCTTAGTTTGAGGTGTTGCCTTAGTTTGACTGTTGCCTAAGTTTGAGGTGTTGCCTTAGTTTTATGTGTTGCCTTAGTTTGAGGTGTTGCCTTAGTTTGAGGTGTTGCCTGAGTTTGAGGTGTTGCCTTCGTTTGAGGTGTTGCCTTAGTTTGAGGTCTTGCCTTAATTTGACCTTTGCCTCAGTTTGAGGTGTTGCCTAAGTTTGAGGTGTTGCCTAAGTTTGAGGTGTTGCCTAAGTTTGAGGTGTAGCCTCAGTTTGAGGTGTTGCCTTAGTTTGAGGTGTTGTCTTAGTTTGATGTGTTGCCTTCCTTTGAGGTGTTGCCTTCGTTTGAGGTGTTGCCTTTGTTGAGGGTTGCCTTAGTTTGAACGTTGCCTTAGTTTGAGCGTTGCCTTAGTTTGAGGGTTGCGTTGGTTTGAGGGTTGCGTTCGTTTGAGGGTTGCCTTAGTTTGAGGGTTGCCTTAGTTTGAGGAATTGCCTTAGTTTGAGGAATTGCCTTCGTTTATGGGTTGCCTTAGTTTCAGATTTTGCATTAGTTTGAGGGTTGTCTTAAATTGAGAGTTGCCTTGTATTGACTGCTGCCTCAGTCTGAGGTTTGCCTTCGAATGAGGATTGCCTTAGTTTGAGATATTGCTTAGTTTGATGTTAGCCTTTGTTTGAGGTGTTGCATTAGTTTTAGGTGTTGCCTTAGTTTGAGATATTGCTTAGTTTGATGGGAACCTTTGTTTGAGGTGTTGGCCTATTTTGAGGTGTTGCCTTTGTTTGCGGTGTTGCCTTAGTTTGAGGTGCTGCCTTAGTTTGAGGTGTTGACTTAGTTTGAGGTGTTGCATTAGTTTGAGGTATTGCATTAGTTTGAGGTATGGCATTAGCTGGAGGGTTGCCTTAGTTTGATGTGTTGCCTTAGTTTGATGTGTTGCCTTAATTTGAGGTGTTGCCTTTATTTGACGGCTGCCTTAGTTTGAGGTGTTGCCTTAGTTTGAGGTGTTGCCTAAGTTTGAGGTGTTGCCTTTGTTTGAGGGTTGCCTTTGATTGAGGGTTTCCTTTGATTGAGGGTTTCCTTTGATTGAGGGTTGCCTTAGTTTGAGGGTTGCCTTAGTTTGAGGGTTGCCTTAGTTTGAGGTTTTGCCTTCGTTTGAGGTTTTGCCTTAGTTTGAGGTGTTGCCTTAGTTTGAGGTGTTGCCTTTTTTTGTGGGTTGCCTTTGATTGAGGGCTTCCTTTGATTGAGGGTTTCCTTTGATTGAGGGTTGCCTCAGTTTGAGGGTTGCCTTAGTTTGAGGGTTGCCTTAGTTTGAGGTTTTGCCTTAGTTTGAGGTTTTGCCTTAGTTTGAGGTTTTGCCTTATTTTGAGGTGTTGCATTAGTTTGAGGTGTTGCATTAGTTTGACGGTTCCCTTAGTTTGACTGTTGCCTTAGTTTGAGGTGTTGCCTTAGTTTGACTGTTGCCTAAGTTTGAGGTGTTTCCTTAGTTTGAGGTGTTGCCTTAGTTTGAGGTGTTGCCTTAGCTTGAGGTGTTGCCTTCGTCTGAGGTGTTGCATTTGATTGACGGTTGCCTTAGTTTGAGGTGTTGCCTTAGTTTTATGTGTTGCCTTAGTTTGAGGTGTTGCCTTAGTTTGAGGTGTTGCCTGAGTTTGAGGTGTTGCCTTCGTTTGAGGTGTTGCCTTAGTTTGAGGGGTTGCCTTAGTTTGAGGGTTGCCTTAGTTTGAGGAATTGCCTTAGTTTGAGGAATTGCCTTCGTTTATGGGTTGCCTTAGTTTCAGATTTTGCATTAGTTTGAGGGTTGTCTTAAATTGAGAGTTGCCTTGTATTGACTGCTGCCTCAGTCTGAGGTTTGCCTTCGAATGAGGATTGCCTTAGTTTGAGATATTGCTTAGTTTGATGTTAGCCTTTGTTTGAGGTGTTGCATTAGTTTTAGGTGTTGCCTTAGTTTGAGATATTGCTTAGTTTGATGGGAACCTTTGTTTGATGTGTTGGCCTATTTTGAGGTGTTGCCTTTGTTTGCGGTGTTGCCTTAGTTTGAGGTGCTGCCTTAGTTTGAGGTGTTGACTTAGTTTGAGGTGTTGCATTAGTTTGAGGTATTGCATTAGTTTGAGGTATGGCATTAGCTGGAGGGTTGCCTTAGTTTGATGTGTTGCCTTAGTTTGAAGTGTTGCCTTAATTTGAGGTGTTGCCTTTATTTGACGGCTGCCTTAGTTTGAGGTGTTGCCTTTGTTTGAGGTGTTGCCTAAGTTTGAGGTGTTGCCTTTGTTTGAGGGTTGCCTTTGATTGAGGGTTTCCTTTGATTGAGGGTTTCCTTTGATTGAGGGTTGCCTTAGTTTGAGGGTTGCCTTAGTTTGAGGGTTGCCTTAGTTTGAGGTTTTGCCTTCGTTTGAGGTTTTGCCTTAGTTTGAGGTGTTGCCTTAGTTTGAGGTGTTGCCTTTTTTTGTGGGTTGCCTTTGATTGAGGGCTTCCTTTGATTGAGGGTTTCCTTTGATTGAGGGTTGCCTTAGTTTGAGGGTTGCCTTAGTTTGAGGGTTGCCTTAGTTTGAGGTTTTGCCTTAGTTTGAGGTTTTGCCTTAGTTTGAGGTTTTGCCTTATTTTGAGGTGTTGCATTAGTTTGAGGTGTTGCATTAGTTTGACGGTTCCCTTAGTTTGACTGTTGCCTTAGTTTGAGGTGTTGCCTTAGTTTGACTGTTGCCTAAGTTTGAGGTGTTGCCTTAGTTTTATGTGTTGCCTTAGTTTGAGGTGTTGCCTTAGTTTGAGGTGTTGCCTGAGTTTGAGGTGTTGCCTTAGTTTGAGGTGTTGCCTTAGTTTGAGGTCTTGCCTTAGTTTGACCTTTGCCTCAGTTTGAGGTGTTGCCTAAGTTTGAGGTGTTGCCTAAGTTTGAGGTGTTGCCTAAGTTTGAGGTGTAGCCTCAGTTTGAGGTGTTGCCTTAGTTTGAGGTGTTGTCTTAGTTTGATGTATTGCCTTCCTTTGAGGTGTTGCCTTCGTTTGAGGTGTTGCCTTTGTTGAGGGTTGCCTTAGTTTGAACGTTGCCTTAGTTTGAGCGTTGCCTTAGTTTGAGGGTTGCGTTAGTTTGAGGGTTGCGTTCGTTTGAGGGTTGCCTTAGTTTGAGGGTTGCCTTAGTTTGAGAAATTGCTTGAGTTTGAGGAATTGCCTTCGTTTATGGGTTGCCTTAGTTTCAGATTTTGCATTAGTTTGAGGGTTGTCTTAAATTGAGAGTTGCCTTGTATTGACTGCTGCCTCAGTCTGACGTTTGCCTCAGAATGAGGATTGCCTTAGTTTGAGATATTGCTTAGTTTGATGTTAGCCTTTGTTTGAGGTGTTGCATTAGTTTTAGGTGTTGCCTTAGTTTGAGATATTGCTTAGTTTGATGGGAACCTTTGTTTGAGGTGTTGGCCTATTTTGAGGTGTTGCCTTTGTTTGCGGTGTTGCCTTAGTTTGAGGTGCTGCCTTAGTTTGAGGTGTTGACTTAGTTTGAGGTGTTGCATTAGTTTGAGGTATTGCATTAGCTGGAGGGTTGCCTTAGTTTGATGTGTTGCCTTACTTTGATGTGTTGCCTTAGTTTGATGTGTTGCCTTAATTTGAGGTGTTGCCTTTATTTGACGGCTGCCTTAGTTTGAGGTGTTGCCTTAGTTTGAGGTGTTGCCTTTGTTTGAGTGTTGCCTTTGATTGAGGGTTTCCTTTGATTGAGGGTTTCCTTTGATTGAGGGTTGCCTTAGTTTGAGGGTTGCCTTAGTTTAAGGGTTGCCTTAGTTTGAGGTTTTGCCTTCGTTTGAGGTTTTGCCTTAGTTTGAGGTGTGGCCTTAGTTTGAGGTGTTGCCTTTGTTTGTGGGTTGCCTTTGATTGAGGACTTCCTTTGATTGAGGGTTTCCTTTGATTGAGGGTTGCCTCAGTTTGAGGGTTGCCTCAGTTTGAGGGTTGCCTTAGTTTGAGGGTTGCCTTAGTTTGAGGTTTTGCCTTAGTTTGAGGTTTTGCCTTAGTTTGAGGTTTTGCCTTAGTTTGAGGTGTTGCATTAGTTTGAGGTGTTGCATTAGTTTGACGGTTCCCTTAGTTTGACTGTTGCCTTAGTTTGAGGTGTTGCCTTAGTTTGACTGTTGCCTAAGTTTGAGGTGTTGCCTTAGTTTTATGTGTTGCCTTAGTTTGAGGTGTTGCCTTAGTTTGAGGTGTTGCCTGAGTTTGAGGTGTTGCCTTCGTTTGAGGTGTTGCCTTAGTTTGAGGTCTTGCCTCAGTTTGAGGTGTTGCCTAAGTTTGAGGTGTTGCCTAAGTTTGAGGTGTTGCCTAAGTTTGAGGTGTTGCCTAAGTTTGAGGTGTAGCCTCAGTTTGAGGTGTTGCCTTAGTTTGAGGTGTTGTCTTAGTTTGATGTGTTGCCTTCCTTTGAGGTGTTGCCTTCGTTTGAGGTGTTGCCTTTGTTGAGGGTTGCCTTAGTTTGAACGTTGCCTTAGTTTGAGCGTTGCCTTAGTTTGAGGGTTGCGTTGGTTTGAGGGTTGCGTTCGTTTGAGGGTTGCCTTAGTTTGAGGGTTGCCTTAGTTTGAGGAATTGCCTTAGTTTGAGGAATTGCCTTCGTTTATGGGTTGCCTTAGTTTCAGATTTTGCATTAGTTTGAGGGTTGTCTTAAATTGAGAGTTGCCTTGTATTGACTGCTGCCTCAGTCTGAGGTTTGCCTTCGAATGAGGATTGCCTTAGTTTGAGATATTGCTTAGTTTGATGTTAGCCTTTGTTTGAGGTGTTGCATTAGTTTTAGGTGTTGCCTTAGTTTGAGATATTGCTTAGTTTTATGGGAACCTTTGTTTGAGGTGTTGGCCTATTTTGAGGTGTTGCCTTTGTTTGCGGTGTTGCCTTAGTTTGAGGTGCTGCCTTAGTTTGAGGTGTTGACTTAGTTTGAGGTGTTGCATTAGTTTGAGGTATTGCATTAGTTTGAGGTATGGCATTAGCTGGAGGGTTGCCTTAGTTTGATGTGTTGCCTTAGTTTGATGTGTTGCCTTAATTTGAGGTGTTGCCTTTATTTGACGGCTGCCTTAGTTTGAGGTGTTGCCTTAGTTTGAGGTGTTGCCTAGGTTTGAGGTGTTGCCTTTGTTTGAGGGTTGCCTTTGATTGAGGGTTTCCTTTGATTGAGGGTTTCCTTTGATTGAGGGTTGCCTTAGTTTGAGGGTTGCCTTAGTTTGAGGGTTGCCTTAGTTTGAGGTTTTGCCTTCGTTTGAGGTTTTGCCTTAGTTTGAGGTGTTGCCTTAGTTTGAGGTGTTGCCTTTTTTTGTGGGTTGCCTTTGATTGAGGGCTTCCTTTGATTGAGGGTTTCCTTTGATTGAGGGTTGCCTCAGTTTGAGGGTTGCCTCAGTTTGAGGGTTGCCTTAGTTTGAGGGTTGCCTTAGTTTGAGGTTTTGCCTTAGTTTGAGGTTTTGCCTTAGTTTGAGGTTTTGCCTTATTTTGAGGTGTTGCATTAGTTTGAGGTGTTGCATTAGTTTGACGGTTCCCTTAGTTTGACTGTTGCCTTAGTTTGAGGTGTTGCCTTAGTTTGACTGTTGCCTAAGTTTGAGGTGTTTCCTTAGTTTGAGGTGTTGCCTTAGTTTGAGGTGTTGCCTTAGCTTGAGGTGTTGCCTTCGTCTGAGGTGTTGCATTTGATTGACGGTTGCCTTAGTTTGAGGTGTTGCCTTAGTTTTATGTGTTGCCTTAGTTTGAGGTGTTGCCTTAGTTTGAGGTGTTGCCTGAGTTTGAGGTGTTGCCTTCGTTTGAGGTGTTGCCTTAGTTTGAGGGGTTGCCTTAGTTTGAGGGTTGCCTTAGTTTGAGGAATTGCCTTAGTTTGAGGAATTGCCTTCGTTTATGGGTTGCCTTAGTTTCAGATTTTGCATTAGTTTGAGGGTTGTCTTAAATTGAGAGTTGCCTTGTATTGACTGCTGCCTCAGTCTGAGGTTTGCCTTCGAATGAGGATTGCCTTAGTTTGAGATATTGCTTAGTTTGATGTTAGCCTTTGTTTGAGGTGTTGCATTAGTTTTAGGTGTTGCCTTAGTTTGAGATATTGCTTAGTTTGATGGGAACCTTTGTTTGAGGTGTTGGCCTATTTTGAGGTGTTGCCTTTGTTTGCGGTGTTGCCTTAGTTTGAGGTGCTGCCTTAGTTTGAGGTGTTGACTTAGTTTGAGGTGTTGCATTAGTTTGAGGTATTGCATTAGTTTGAGGTATGGCATTAGCTGGAGGGTTGCCTTAGTTTGATGTGTTGCCTTAGTTTGAAGTGTTGCCTTAATTTGAGGTGTTGCCTTTATTTGACGGCTGCCTTAGTTTGAGGTGTTGCCTTAGTTTGAGGTGTTGCCTAAGTTTGAGGTGTTGCCTTTGTTTGAGGGTTGCCTTTGATTGAGGGTTTCCTTTGATTGAGGGTTTCCTTTGATTGAGGGTTGCCTTAGTTTGAGGGTTGCCTTAGTTTGAGGGTTGCCTTAGTTTGAGGTTTTGCCTTCGTTTGAGGTTTTGCCTTAGTTTGAGGTGTTGCCTTAGTTTGAGGTGTTGCCTTTTTTTGTGGGTTGCCTTTGATTGAGGGCTTCCTTTGATTGAGGGTTTCCTTTGATTGAGGGTTGCCTCAGTTTGAGGGTTGCCTTAGTTTGAGGGTTGCCTTAGTTTGAGGTTTTGCCTTAGTTTGAGGTTTTGCCTTAGTTTGAGGTTTTGCCTTATTTTGAGGTGTTGCATTA
The DNA here is from genome assembly GCF_036365525.1 of Heterodontus francisci. Classification (NCBI taxonomy): domain Eukaryota; kingdom Metazoa; phylum Chordata; class Chondrichthyes; order Heterodontiformes; family Heterodontidae; genus Heterodontus; species Heterodontus francisci. The sequence continues at coordinate 4,311,192 of NW_027140919.1, forward strand.
GTTTGAGGTGTTGCATTAGTTTGACGGTTCCCTTAGTTTGACTGTTGCCTTAGTTTGAGGTGTTGCCTTAGTTTGACTGTTGCCTAAGTTTGAGGTGTTTCCTTAGTTTGAGGTGTTGCCTTAGTTTGAGGTGTTGCCTTAGCTTGAGGTGTTGCCTTCGTTTGAGCTGTTGCCTTCGTTTGAGGTGTTGCATTTGATTGACGGTTGCCTTAGTTTGAGGTGTTGCCTTAGTTTGAGGTCTTGCCTTAGTTTGACCTTTGCCTCAGTTTGAGGTGTTGCCTAAGTTTGAGGTGTTGCCTAAGTTTGAGGTGTTGCCTAAGTTTGAGGTGTAGCCTCAGTTTGAGGTGTTGCCTTAGTTTGAGGTGTTGTCTTAGTTTGATGTATTGCCTTCCTTTGAGGTATTGCCTTCGTTTGAGGTGTTGCCTTTGTTGAGGGTTGCCTTAGTTTGAACGTTGCCTTAGTTTGAGCGTTGCCTTAGTTTGAGGGTTGCGTTAGTTTGAGGGTTGCGTTCGTTTGAGGGTTGCCTTAGTTTGAGGGTTGCCTTAGTTTGAGGAATTGCCTGAGTTTGAGGAATTGCCTTCGTTTATGGGTTGCCTTAGTTTCAGATTTTGCATTAGTTTGAGGGTTGTCTTAAATTGAGAGTTGCCTTGTATTGACTGCTGCCTCAGTCTGACGTTTGCCTCAGAATGAGGATTGCCTTAGTTTGAGATATTGCTTAGTTTGATGTTAGCCTTTGTTTGAGGTGTTGCATTAGTTTTAGGTGTTGCCTTAGTTTGAGATATTGCTTAGTTTGATGGGAACCTTTGTTTGAGGTGTTGGCCTATTTTGAGGTGTTGGCCTATTTTGAGGTGTTGCCTTTGTTTGCGGTGTTGCCTTAGTTTGAGGTGCTGCCTTAGTTTGAGGTGTTGACTTAGTTTGAGGTGTTGCATTAGTTTGAGGTATTGCATTAGCTGGAGGGTTGCCTTAGTTTGATGTGTTGCCTTACTTTGATGTGTTGCCTTAGTTTGATGTGTTGCCTTAATTTGAGGTGTTGCCTTTATTTGACGGCTGCCTTAGTTTGAGGTGTTGCCTTAGTTTGAGGTGTTGCCTTAGTTTGAGGTGTTGCCTTTGTTTGAGGGTTGCCTTTGATTGAGGGTTTCCTTTGATTGAGGGTTTCCTTTGATTGAGGGTTGCCTTAGTTTGAGGGTTGCCTTAGTTTGAGGGTTGCCTTAGTTTGAGGTTTTGCCTTCGTTTGAGGTTTTGCCTTAGTTTGAGGTGTGGCCTTAGTTTGAGGTGTTGCCTTTGTTTGTGGGTTGCCTTTGATTGAGGGCTTCCTTTGATTGAGGGTTTCCTTTGATTGAGGGTTGCCTCAGTTTGAGGGTTGCCTTAGTTTGAGGGTTGCCTTAGTTTGAGGTTTTGCCTTAGTTTGAGGTTTTGCCTTAGTTTGAGGTTTTGCCTTATTTTGAGGTGTTGCATTAGTTTGAGGTGTTGCATTAGTTTGACGGTTCCCTTAGTTTGACTGTTGCCTTAGTTTGACTGTTGCCTTAGTTTGAGGTGTTGCCTTAGTTTGACTGTTGCCTAAGTTTGAGGTGTTGCCTTAGTTTTATGTGTTGCCTTAGTTTGAGGTGTTGCCTTAGTTTGAGGTGTTGCCTGAGTTTGAGGTGTTGCCTGAGTTTGAGGTGTTGCCTTCGTTTGAGGTGTTGCCTTAGTTTGAGGTGTTGCCTTAGTTGAGGTCTTGCCTTAGTTTGACCTTTGCCTCAGTTTGAGGTGTTGCCTAAGTTTGAGGTGTTGCCTAAGTTTGAGGTGTAGCCTCAGTTTGAGGTGTTGCCTTAGTTTGAGGTGTTGTCTTAGTTTGATGTGTTGCCTTCCTTTGAGGTGTTGCCCTCGTTTGAGGTGTTGCCTTTGTTGAGGGTTGCCTTAGTTTGAACGTTGCCTTAGTTTGAGCGTTGCCTTAGTTTGAGGGTTGCGTTAGTTTGAGGGTTGCGTTCGTTTGAGGGTTGCCTTAGTTTGAGGGTTGCCTTAGTTTGAGGAATTGCCTTAGTTTGAGGAATTGCCTTCGTTTATGGGTTGCCTTAGTTTCAGATTTTGCATTAGTTTGAGGGTTGTCTTAAATTGAGAGTTGCCTTGTATTGACTGCTGCCTCAGTCTGACGTTTGCCTCAGAATGAGGATTGCCTTAGTTTGAGATATTGCTTAGTTTGATGTTAGCCTTTGTTTGAGGTGTTGCATTAGTTTTAGGTGTTGCCTTAGTTTGAGATATTGCTTAGTTTGATGGGAACCTTTGTTTGAGGTGTTGGCCTATTTTGAGGTGTTGCCTTTGTTTGCGGTGTTGCCTTAGTTTGAGGTGCTGCCTTAGTTTGAGGTGTTGACTTAGTTTGAGGTGTTGCATTAGTTTGAGGTATTGCATTAGTTTGAGGTATGGCATTAGCTGGAGGGTTGCCTTAGTTTGATGTGTTGCCTTAGTTTGATGTGTTGCCTTAGTTTGATGTGTTGCCTTAATTTGAGGTGTTGCCTTTATTTGACGGCTGCCTTAGTTTGAGGTGTTGCCTTAGTTTGAGGTGTTGCCTTAGTTTGAGGTGTTGCCTTTGTTTGAGGGTTGCCTTTGATTGAGGGTTTCCTTTGATTGAGGGTTTCCTTTGATTGAGGGTTTCCTTTGATTGAGGGTTGCCTTAGTTTGAGGGTTGCCTTAGTTTGAGGGTTGCCTTAGTTTGAGGTTTTGCCTTCGTTTGAGGTTTTGCCTTAGTTTGAGGTGTTGCCTTAGTTTGAGGTTTTGCCTTAGTTTGAGGTTTTGCCTTAGTTTGAGGTGTTGCATTAGTTTGAGGTGTTGCCTTAGTTCTAGGTGTTGCCTTCGTTTGAGGTTTTGCCTTCGTTTGAGGTGTTGCATTTGTTTGACGGTTGCCTTAGGTTCAGGTGTTGCCTTAGTTTGACTGTTGCCTAAGTTTGAGCTGTTGCATTAGTTTGAGGTATTGCATTAGTTTGAGGTGTTGCATTAGTTGGAGGGTTGCCTTAGTTTGATGTGTTGCCTTAGTTTGATGTGTTGCCTTAGTTTGATTTGTTGCCTTAGTTTGATGTGTTGCCTTAATTTGAGGTTTTGCCTTTATGTGACGGCTGCCTTAGATTGAGGTGTTGCCTTAATTTGAGGTGTAGCCTTAGTTTGAGTTTTTGCCTCAGTTTGAGGTGTTGCCTCAGATTGAGGGTTCCCTTCGTTTGTGGTGCTGCCTTAGTTTTAGGTGTTGCCTTCGTTTGAGGTGCTGCCTTAGTTTGAGGTGCTGCCTTCGTTTGAGGTGCTGACTTAGTTTGAGGTGCTGCCTCAGTATGAGGTGCTGCCTCAGTTTGAAGTGCTGCCTCACTTTGAGGTGCTGCCTTAGTTTGAGGGTCTGCCTTAGTTTGAGGGGCTGCCTGAGTTTGAGGGGCTGCCTTAGTTTGAGGGGCTGCCTTAGTTTGAGGGATGCCTTAGTTTGAGGCGTTGCCTTAGATTGAGGGCTCCCTTAGTTTGTGGTTTTGCCTCAGTTTGAGGTGTTGCATTTGTTTGACGGTTGCCTTAGTTTGAGGTGTTGCCTTAGTTTGAGGTGTTGCCTTAGTTTGAGGTGTTGCCTCAGTTTGAGTTGTTTCCTTAGTTTGAGTTGTTGCCTTAGTTTGTGTTGTGGCCTTCGTTTGAGTTGTTGCCTTAGTTTGAGTTGTTGCCTTAGTTTGAGGTGCTGCCTTAGTTTGACGGGCTGGCTTAGTTTGAGGGGCTGCCTTATTTTGAGGGTTGCCTTAGTTTGAGGGTTGCCTTAGTTTGAGGGTTGTCTTAGTTTGAGGTGTTGCCTTCGTTTGACGACCTGCCTTCGTTTGAAGGTTGACTTAGTTTGAGGTGTTGCTTTAGTTTGAGTTGCAGCCTTCGTTAGTGGGTTCCCTTAGTTTGAGGGTTCACTTAGTTTGAGGGTTCCCTTATTTTGAGAAGTTGCCTTAGTTTGAGGTGTTGCGTTAGTTTAAGGGGTTGCATCTGTTTGAGGGGTTGCCTTAGTTTCAGGTGTTGCATTAGTTTGAGTGTTGCCTTAGATTGAGGAATGCCTTCGTTTGAGGTGTTGCGTTGGTTTAAGGGGCTGCATATGTTTGAGGGGCTGCATATGTTTGAGGGGTTGCCTCAGTTTGAAGGGTTGCCTTAGTTTGAGGTGTTGCATTAGTTTGAGGGTTCCCTTAGTTTGAGGTGTTGCCTTAGTTTGAGATGTTGCCTTAGTTTGAGGTGTTGCCTGAGTTTGACGTGATGCCTTAGTTTGAGGTTTTGCCTTAGTTTGAGTTTTTTCCTCAGTTTGAGGTGTTGCCTCAGATTGAGGGTTCCCTTCGTTTGTGGTGCTGCCTTAGTTTTAGGTGTTGCCTTCGTTTGAGGTGCTGCCTTAGTTTGAGGTGCTGCCTTCGTTTGAGGTGCTGACTTAGTTTGAGGTGCTGCCTTAGTATGAGGTGCTGCCTCAGTTTGAAGTGCTGCCTTACTTTGAGGTGCTGCCTGAGTTTGAGGGTCTGCCTTAGTTTGAGGGGCTGCCTTAGTTTGAGGGGTAGGCTTAGTTTGAGGGGCTGCTTTAGTTTGAGGGGCTGCCTTAGTTTGAGGGATGCCTTAGTTTGAGGGATGCCTTAGTTTGAGGCGTTGCCTTAGATTGAGGGCTCCCTTAGTTTGTGGTTTTGCCTCAGTTTGAGGTGTTGCATTTGTTTGACGGTTGCCTTAGTTTGAGGTGTTGCCTTAGTTTGAGGTGTTGCCTTAGTTTGAGGTGTTGCCTCAGTTCGAGTTGTTGCCTTAGTTTGAGTTGTTGCCTTAGTTTGTGTTGTTGCCTTCGTTTGAGTTTTTGCCTTAGTTTGAGTTGTTGCCTTAGTTTGAGGTGCTGCCTTAGTTTGAGGTGTCGCCTTAGTTTGAGGTGTTGCCTTAGTTTGAGTTGTTGCATTAGTTTGAGGTGTTGCATTAGTTTGAGGTGTTGCATTAGTTTGAGCTGTTGCCTTAGTGTGGGAGTTGCCTTAGTTTGAGAGATGCCTTTGTTTGAGGTGTTGCCTTAGTTTGAGGTGTTGCCTTAGTTTGCGGGGTTGCGTTATTTTGAGGTCTTGCCTTAGTTTGACCTTTGCCTCAGTTTGAGGTGTTGCCTAAGTTTGAGGTGTTGCCTAAGTTTGAGGTGTTGCCTAAGTTTGAGGTGTTGCCTAAGTTTGAGGTGTTGCCTAAGTTTGAGGTGTAGCCTCAGTTTGAGGTGTTGCCTTAGTTTGAGGTGTTGTCTTAGTTTGATGTGTTGCCTTCCTTTGAGGTGTTGCCTTCGTTTGAGGTGTTGCCTTTGTTGAGGGTTGCCTTAGTTTGAACGTTGCCTTAGTTTGAGCGTTGCCTTAGTTTGAGGGTTGCGTTAGTTTGAGGGTTGCGTTCGTTTGAGGGTTGCCTTAGTTTGAGGGTTGCCTTAGTTTGAGGAATTGCCTTAGTTTGAGGAATTGCCTTCGTTTATGCGTTGCCTTAGTTTCAGATTTTGCATTAGTTTGAGGGTTGTCTTAAATTGAGAGTTGCCTTGTATTGACTGCTGCCTCAGTCTGACGTTTGCCTCAGAATGAGGATTGCCTTAGTTTGAGATATTGCTTAGTTTGATGTTAGCCTTTGTTTGAGGTGTTGCATTAGTTTTAGGTGTTGCCTTAGTTTGAGATATTGCTTAGTTTGATGGGAACCTTTGTTTGAGGTGTTGGCCTATTTTGAGGTGTTGCCTTTGTTTGCGGTGTTGCCTTAGTTTGAGGTGCTGCCTTAGTTTGAGGTGTTGACTTAGTTTGAGGTGTTGCATTAGTTTGAGGTATTGCATTAGTTTGAGGTATGGCATTAGCTGGAGGGTTGCCTTAGTTTGATGTGTTGCCTTAGTTTGATGTGTTGCCTTAGTTTGATGTGTTGCCTTAATTTGAGGTGTTGCCTTTATTTGACGGCTGCCTTAGTTTGAGGTGTTGCCTTAGTTTGAGGTGTTGCCTTAGTTTGAGGTGTTGCCTTTGTTTGAGGGTTGCCTTTGTTTGAGGGTTTCCTTTGATTGAGGGTTTCCTTTGATTGAGGGTTTCCTTTGATTGAGGGTTGCCTTAGTTTGAGGGTTGCCTTAGTTTGAGGTTTTGCCTTCGTTTGATGTTTTGCCTTAGTTTGAGGTGTTGCCTTAGTTTGAGGTTTTGCCTTAGTTTGAGGTTTTGCCTTAGTTTGAGGTGTTGCATTAGTTTGAGGTGTTGCCTTAGTTCGAGGTGTTGCCTTCGTTTGAGGTTTTGCCTTCGTTTGATGTGTTGCATTTGTTTGACGGTTGCCTTAGTTTCAGGTGTTGCCTTAGTTTGACTGTTGCCTAAGTTTGAGCTGTTGCATTAGTTTGAGGTATTGCATTAGTTTGAGGTGTTGCATTAGTTGGAGGGTTGCCTTAGTTTGATGTGTTGCCTTAGTTTGATTTGTTGCCTTAGTTTGATGTGTTGCCTTAATTTGAGGTGTTGCCTTTATGTGACGGCTGCCTTAGATTGAGGTGTTGCCTTAATTTGAGGTGTAGCCTTAGTTTGAGTTTTTGCCTCAGTTTGAGGTGTTGCCTCAGAATGAGGGTTCCCTTCGTTTGTGGTGCTGCCTTAGTTTTAGGTGTTGCCTTCGTTTGAGGTGCTGCCTTAGTTTGAGGGTCTGCCTTAGTTTGAGGGGCTGCCTGAGTTTGAGGGCTGCCTTAGTTTGAGGGGCTGCCTTAGTTTCAGGGATGCCTTAGTTTGAGGCGTTGCCTTAGATTGAGGTGTTGCCTTAGTTTGAGGTGTTGCCTCAGTTTGAGTTGTTTCCTTAGTTTGAGTTGTTGCCTTAGTTTGTGTTGTGGCCTTCGTTTGAGTTGTTGCCTTAGTTTGAGTTGTTGCCTTAGTTTGAGGTGCTGCCTTAGTTTGAGGGGCTGGCTTAGTTTGAGGGGATGCCTTAGTTTGAGGGTTGCCTTAGTTTGAGGGTTGCCTTAGTTTGAGGGTTGTCTTAGTTTGAGGTGTTGCTTTAGTTTGAGTTGCAGCCTTCGTTAGTGGGTTCCCTTAGTTTGAGGGTTCACTTAGTTTGAGGGTTCCCTTATTTTGAGAAGTTGTCTTAGTTTGAGGTGTTGCGTTAGTTTAAGGGGTTGCATCTGTTTGAGGGGTTGCCTTAGTTTCAGGTGTTGCATTAGTTTGAGTGTTGCCTTAGATTGAGGAATGCCTTCGTTTGAGGTGTTGCGTTGGTTTAAGGGGCTGCATATGTTTGAGGGGCTGCATATGTTTGAGGGGTTGCCTCAGTTTGAAGGGTTGCCTTAGTTTGAGGTGTTGCATTAGTTTGAGGGTTCCCTTAGTTTGAGGTGTTGCCTTAGTTTGTGGTGTTGCCTTAGTTTGAGGTGTTGCCTGAGTTTGACGTGATGCCTTAGTTTGAGGTTTTGCCTTAGTTTGAGTTTTTTCCTCAGTTTGAGGTGTTGCCTCAGATTGAGGGTTCCCTTCGTTTGTGGTGCTGCCTTAGTTTTAGGTGTTGCCTTCGTTTGAGGTGCTGCCTTAGTTTGAGGTGCTGCCTTCGTTTGAGGCGCTGCCTTAGTTTGAGGTGCTGCCTTAGTATGAGGTGCTGCCTTAGTTTGAAGTGCTGCCTTACTTTGAGGTGCTGCCTTAGTTTGAGGGTCTGCCTTAGTTTGAGGGGCTGCCTTAGTTTGAGGGGTAGGCTTAGTTTGAGGGGCTGCTTTAGTTTGAGGGGCTGCCTTAGTTTGAGGGATGCCTTAGTTTGAGGGATGCCTTAGTTTGAGGCGTTGCCTTAGATTGAGGGCTCCCTTAGTTTGTGGTTTTGCCTCAGTTTGAGGTGTTGCATTTGTTTGACGGTTGCCTTAGTTTGAGGTGTTGCCTTAGTTTGAGGTGTTGCCTTAGTTTGAGGTGTTGCCTCAGTTCGAGTTGTTGCCTTAGTTTGAGTTGTTGCCTTAGTTTGTGTTGTTGCCTTCGTTTGAGTTTTTGCCTTAGTTTGAGTTGTTGCCTTAGTTTGAGGTGCTGCCTTAGTTTGAGTTGTTGCCTTAGTTTGAGGTGCTGCCTTAGTTTGAGGTGTCGCCTTAGTTTGAGGTGTTGCCTCAGTTTGAGTTGTTGCATTAGTTTGAGGTGTTGCATTAGTTTGAGGTGTTGCATTAGTTTGAGGTGTTGCCTTAGTGTGGGAGTTGCCTTAGTTTGAGAGATGCCTTTGTTTGAGGTGTTGCCTTAGTTTGAGGTGTTGCCTTAGTTTGAGGGGTTGCGTTATTTTGAGGTGTTGCCTTAGTTTGAGGTGTTGCCTTAGTTTAAGGTGTTGCCTTAGTTTGAGGTGTTGCATTATTTTGATGTGTTGCATTATTTTGATGTGTTGCCTTAGTTTGAGGGGCTGCCTTAGTTTGAGGGGCCGTCTTAGTTTGAGGGGCCGCCTTAGTTTGAGTTGTTGCCTGAATATGAGGTGCTGCCTTTGATTGACGGTTTCCTTAGTTTGAGGTGTTTCATTAGTTTGAGGTGTTGCATTAGTTTGAGGTGTTGCCTTTGATTGACGGTTTCCTTAGTTTGAGGTGTTGCATTAGTTTGAGGTGTTGCATTAGTTTGAGGTGTTGCATTAGTTTGAGGTGTTGCATTGGTTTGATGGGTTGCATTAGTTTGAGGTGTTGCATGAGTTTGAGATGTTGCATTAGTTTGAGGTGTTGCATTAGATTGAGGTGTTGCATTAGTTTGAGGTGTTGCAGTAGTTTGAGGTGTTGCCTTAGTTTGAGGTGTTGCATTAGTTTGAGGTGTTGCATTAGTTTGAGGTGTTGCATTAGTTTGAGTTGCAGCCTTCGTTAGTGGGTTGTCTTTGTTTGAGGTTTCCCTCAGTTTGAGGGTTCCCTTAGTTTGAGGTGTTGCCTTAGTTTGAGGTGTTTCCTTAGTTTAAGGGGCTGCATCTGTTTGAGGGGCTGCCTTCGTTTCAGCTGTTACATTAGTTTGAGGTGTTGCCTTAGTTTGAGGTGTTGCATTGGTTTGAGGTGTTTCCTTAGTTTGAGGTGTTGCCTTAGTTTGAGGGGCCGCCTTAGTTTGAGGGGCCGCCTTAGTTTGAGGTGTTGCCTGAGTATGAGGTGTTGCCTTTGATTGACGGTTTCCATAGTTTGAGGTGTTGCATTAGTTTGAGGTGTTGCATTAGTTTGAGGTGTTGCATTAGTTTGAGGTGTTGCTTTAGTTTGAGTTGCAGCCTTCGTTAGAGGGTTGCCTTTGTTTGAGGGTTCCCTTAGTTTGAGGGTTCCCTTAGTTTGAGGGTTCCCTTAGTTTGAGGTGTTGCATTAGTTTGAGGTGTTGCCTTAGTTTAAGGGGCTGCATCTGTTTGAGGGGTTGCCGTAGTTTCAGGTGTTGCGTTAGTTTGAGGTGTTGCCTTAGTTTGACATGTTGCCTTAGTTTGAGGGTTCCATTAGTTTGACGGTTGCCTTAGTTTGAGGTGTTGCCTTAGTTTAAGCTGTTGCCTTAGTTTGAGGTGTTGCATTATTTTGATGTGTTGCATTATTTTGATATGTTGCCTTAGTTTGAGGGGCTGCCTTAGTTTGAGGGGCAGCCTTAGTTTGTGGGGCTGCCTTAGTTTGAGGGGCCGCCTTAATTTGAGGGGCCGCCTTAGTTTGAGGGAGGGCCTTAGTTTGAGGTGTTGCCTGAGTCTGAGGTGCAGCCTTTGATTGACGGTTTCCTTAGTTTGAGGTGTTTCATTAGTTTGAGGTGTTGCATTAGTTTGAGGTGTTGCATTAGATTGAGGTGTTGCATGAGTTTGAGGTGTTGCATTAGTTTGAGGTGTTGCATTAGTTTGAGGTGTTGCATTAGTTTGAGGTGTTGCATGAGTTTGAGGTGGTGCATTAGTTTGAGGTGTTGCATTAGTTTGAGGTGTTGCATTAGTTTGAGGTGTTGCATTAGATTGAGGTGTTGCATTAGTTTGAGGTGTTGCATTAGTTTGAGGTGTTGCATGAGTTTGAGGTGTTGCATTAGTTTGAGGTGTTGCATTAGTTTGAGGGGTTGTTTAGTTTGAGTTGCAGCCTTCGTTCGTGGGTTGCCTTTGTTTGAGGGTTCCCTTAGTTTGAGGTTTCCCTTAGTGAGAGGTGTTGCTTGAGTTTGAGGTGTTGCCTTAGTTTAAGGGGCTGCATCTGTTTGAGGGTTTGCCTTAGTTTCAGGTGTTGCCTTAGTTTGACGTGTTGCCACAGTTTGACGTGTTGCATTGGTTTGAGGTGTTGCCTTAGTTTGAGGTGTTGCATTAGTTTGAGGTGTTGCATTAGTTTGAGGAGTTGCATTAGTTTGAGGTGTTGCATTAGTTTGAGGTGTTGCTTTGGTTTGAGTTGCAGCCTTCGTTAGTGGGTTGCCTTTGTTTGAGGGTTCCCTTAGTTTGAGGGTTCCCTTAGTTTGAGGGCTCCATTAGTTTGAGGTGTTGCATTAGTTTGAGGTGTTGCCTTAGTTTAAGGGGCTGCATCTGTATGAGGGGTTGCCTTAGTTTCAGGTGTTGCCTTATTTTGAGGTGTTGCCATAGTTTGAGGTGTTGCATTAGTTTGAGGTGTTGCATTAGTTTGAGGTGTTGCCTTAGTTTAAGGGGCTGCATCTGTATGAGGGGTTGCCTTAGTTTCAGGTGTTGCCTTATTTTGAGGTGTTGCCATAGTTTGAGGTGTTGCATTAGTTTGAGGTGTTGCATTAGTTTGAGGTGTTGCATGAGTTTGAGGTGTTGCATTAGTTTGAGGTGTTGCATTAGTTTGAGGTGTTGCATGAGTTTGAGGTGTTGCATTAGTTTGAGGTGTTGTTTAGTTTGAGTTGCAGCCTTTGTTCGTGGGTTGCCTTTGTTTGAGGGTTCCCTTAGTTTGAGGGTTCCCTCAGTGAGAGGTGTTGCCTGAGTTTGAGGTGTTGCCTTAGTTTAAGGGGCTGCATCTGTTTCAGGGTTTGCCTTAGTTTGAGGTGTTGCCTTAGTTTGAGGTGTTGCCTTAGTTTGAGGTGTTGCATTGGTTTGAGGTGTTGCCTTAGTTTGACGTGTTGCCTTAGTTTGAGGGGCCGCCTTGGTTTGAGGGGCCGCCTTAGTTTGAGGTGTTCCCTGAGTATGAGGTGCTGCCTTTGATTGACGGTTTCCTTAGTTTGCGGTGTTGCATTAGTTTGAGGTGTTGCATTAGTCTGAGGTGTTGCATTAGTTTGAGGTGTTGCATGAGTTTGAGGTGTTGCATTAGTTTGAGGTGTTGCATTAGTTTGAGGGGTTGTTTAGTTTGAGTTGCAGCCTTTGTTCGTGGGTTGCCTTTGTTTGAGGGTTCCCTTAGTTTGAGGGTTCCCTCAGTGAGAGGTGTTGCCTGAGTTTGAGGTGTTGCCTTAGTTTAAGGGGCTGCATCTGTTTGAGGGTTTGCCTTAGTTTGAGGTGTTGCCTTAGTTTGAGGTGTTGCCTTAGTTTGAGGTGTTGCATTGGTTTGAGGTGTTGCCTTAGTTTGACGTGTTGCCTTAGTTTGCGGGGCCGCCTTAGTTTGAGGGGCCGCCTTAGTTTGAGGTGTTTCATTAGTTTGAGGTGTTGCATTAGTTTGAGGTGTTGCATTCGTTTGAGGTGTTGCATTGGTTTGATGGTTTGCATTAGTTTGAGTTGTTGCATGAGTTTGAGATGTTGCATTAGTTTGAGGTGTAGCATTAGATTGAGGTGTTGCATTAGTTTGAGGTGTTGCAGTAGTTTGAGGTGTTGCATTAGTTTGAGATGTTGCATTAGTTTGAGGTGTTGCATTAGTTTGAGGTGTTGCATTAGTTTGAGTTGCAGCATTCGTTAGTGGGTTGCCTTTGTTTGAGGTTTCCCTCAGTTTGAGGGTTCCCTTAATTTCAGGTGTTACATTAGTTTGAGGTGTTGCCTTAGTTTGAGGTGTAGCATTGGTTTGAGGTGTTGCCTTAGTTTGACGTGTTGCCTTAGTTTGCGGGGCCGCCTTAGTTTGAGGGGCCGCCTTAGTTTGAGGTGTTGCCTGAGTATGAGGTGCTGCCTTTGATTGACGGTTTCCTTAGTTTGAGGTGTTGCATTAGTTTGAGGTGTTGCATTAGTTTGAGGTGTTGCATTAGTTTGAGGTGTTGCATTAGTTTGAGGTGTTGCTTTAGTTTGAGTTGCAGCCTTCGTTAGTGGGTTGCCTTTGTTTGAGGGTTCCCTTAGTTTGAGGGTTCCCTTAGTTTGAGGTGTTGCATTAGTTTGAGGTGTTGCATTAGTTTGAGGTGTTGCATTAGTTTGAGGTGTTGCATCAGTTTGAGTTGCAGCATTCGTTAGTGGGTTGCCTTTGTTTGAGGTTTCCCTCAGTTTGAGGGTTCCCTTAGTTTCAGGTGTTACATTAGTTTGAGGAGTTGCCTTAGTTTGAGGTGTTGCATTGGTTTGAGGTGTTACCTTAGTTTGACGTGTTGCCTTAGTTTGAGGGGCCGCCTTAGTTTGAGGGGCCGCCTTAGTTTGAGGTGTTGCCTGAGTATGAGGTGCTGCCTTTGATTGACGGTTTCCTTAGTTTGAGGTGTTGCATTAGTTTGAGGTGTTGCATTAGTTTGAGGTGTTGCATTAGTTTGAGGTGTTGCATTAGTTTGAGCTGTTGCTTTAGTTTGAGTTGCAGCCTTCGTTAGTGGGTTGCCTTTGTTTGAGGGTTCCCTTAGTTTGATGGTTCCCTTAGTTTCAGGTGTTGCCTTCGTTTGAGGTGTTGCCTTAGTTTGACGGTTGCCTCAGTTTGAGGTGTTGCCTTACTTTGAGGTGTTGCCTTAGTTTGAGGTGTTGCCTCAGTTTAAGGTGTTGCCTTAGTTTGAGGTGTTGCATTATTTTGATGTGTTGCATTATTTTGATGTGTTGCCTTAGTTTGAGGGGCTGCCTTAGTTTGAGGGGCTGCCTTAGTTTGAGGGGCCGCCTTCGTTTGAGGGGCCGCCTTAGTTTGAGGGGCCGCCTTAGTTTGAGGTGTTGCCTGAGTATGAGGTGTTGCCTTTGATTGACGGTGTCCTTAGTTTGAGGTGTTTCATTTGTTTGAGGTGTTGCATTAGTTTGAGGTGTTGCATGAGTTTGAGGTGTTGCATTAGTTTGAGGTGTTGCATGAGTTTGAGGTGTTGCATTAGTTTGAGGTGTTGCATTAGTTTGAGGGGTTGTTTAATTTGAGTTGCAGCCTTCGTTCCTGGGTTGCCTTTGTTTGAGGGTTCCCTTAGGTTGAGGGTTCCCTTAGTTAGAGGTGTTGCCTGAGTTTGAGGTGTTGCCTTAGTTTAAGGGGCTGCATCTGTTTGAGGGGTTGCCTTAGTTTCAGGTGTTGCCTTAGTTTGAGGTGTTGCCTTAGTTTCAGGTGTTGCCTTAGTTTGAGGCGTTGCCTTAGTTTGAGGGGCCGCCTTAGTTTGAGGGGCCGCCTTAGTTTGAGGTGTTGCCTGAGTATGAGGTGTTGCATTAGTTTGAGGAGTTGCATTAGTTTGAGGTGTTGCATTAGTTTGAGGTGTTGCTTTAGTTTGTGTTGCAGTCTTCGTTAGTGGGTTGCCTTTGTTTGAGGGTTCCCTTAGTTTGAGGGTTTCCTTAGTTTGAGGGTTCCCTTGGTTTGAGGTGTTGCATTAGTTTGAGGTGTTGCCTTAGTTTAAGGGGCTGCATCTGTTTGAGGGGTTGCCTTAGTTTCAGGTGTTGCCTTATTTTGAGGTGTTGCCATAGTTTGAGGGGCCGCCTTAGTTTGAGGGGCCGCCATAGTTTGAGGTGTTGCCTGAGTATGAGGTGTTGCATTAGTTTGAGGAGTTGCATTAGTTTGAGGTGTTGCATTAGTTTGAGGTGTTGCTTTAGTTTGTGTTGCAGTCTTCGTTAGTGGGTTGCCTTTGTTTGAGGGTTTCCTTAGTTTGAGGGTTTCCTTAGTTTGAGGGTTCCCTTGGTTTGAGGTGTTGCATTAGTTTGAGGTGTTGCCTTAGTTTAAGGGGCTGCATCAGTTTGAGGGGCCGCCTTAGTTTGAGGGGCCGCCTTAGTTTGAGGTGTTGCCTGAGTATGAGGTGCTGCCTTTGATTGACGGTTTCCTTAGCTTGAGGAGTTGCATTAGTTTGAGGTGTTGCATTAGTTTGTGGTATTGCATTAGTTTGAGGTGTTGCATTAGTTTGAGGTGTTGCTTTAGTTTGAGTTGCAGCCTTCGTTAGTGGGTTGCCTTTGTTTGAGGATTCCCTTAGTTTGATGGTTCCTTTAGTTTGAGGTGCTGCCTTAGTTTGAGGTGTTGCCTTAGTTTAAGGGGCTGCATCTGTTTGAGGGGTTGCCTTAGTTTCAGGTGTTGCATTAGTGTGTGGTGTTGCCTTAGTTTGAGGTGCCGCCTTAGTTTGAGGTGTTGCCTCAGTTTGAGGGGCCGCCTTAGTTTGAGGGGCCGCCTTAGTTTGAGGGGCCGCCTTAGTTTGAGGTGTTGCCTGAGTATGAGGTGTTGCCTTTGATTGACGGTTTCCTTAGTTTCAGGTGTTGCATTAGTTTGAGGTGTTGCATTAGCTTGAGTTGCAGCCTTCGTTAGTGGGTTGCCTTTGTTTGAGGGTTCCCTTAGTTTGAGGGTTCCCTTAGTTTGAGGTGTTGCCTTAGTTTGAGGTGTTGCCTGAGTTTAAGAGGCTGCATCTGTTTGAGGGGTTGCCTTAGTTTCAGGTGTTGCATTAGTTTGAGGTGTTGCCTTAGTTTGAGGTGTTGCCTTAGTTTGAGGTGTTGCATTAGTTTGAGGTGTTGCCTTAGTTTGAGGTGTTGCATTATTTTGATGTGTTGCATTATTTTGATGTGTTGCCTTAGTTTGAGGGGCTGTCTTAGTTTGAGGGGCTGCCTTAGTTTGAGGGGCTGCCTTAGTTTGAGGGGCCGCTTTCGTTTGAGGGGCCGCCTTAGTTTGAGGGGCCGCCTTAGTTTGAGGTGTTGCCTGAGTCTGAGGTGTAGCCTTTGATTGACGGTTTCCTTAGTTTGAGGTGTTTCATTAGTTTGAGGTGTTGCATTAGTTTGAGGTGTTGCATTAGTTTGAGGTGTTACATTAGTTTGAGGTGTTGCATTAGTTTGAGGTGTTGCATTAGTTTGAGGTGTTGCATGAGTTTGAGGTGTTGCATTAGTTTGAGGTGTTGCATTAGTTTGAGGGGTTGTTTAGTTTGAGTTGCAGCCTTCGTTCGTGGGTTGCCTTTGTTTGAGGGTTCCCTTAGTTTGAGGGTTCCCTTAGTGAGAGGTGTTGCCTGAGTTTGAGGTGTTGCCTTAGTTTAAGGGGCTGCATCTGTTTGAGGGTTTGCCTTAGTTTCAGGTGTTGCCTTAGTTTGAGGTGTTGCCTTAGTTTGAGGTGTTGCATTGGTTTGAGGTGTTGCCTTAGTTTGAGTGTTGCCTTAGTTTGAGGGGCCGCCTTAGTTTGAGGGGCCGCCTTAGTTTGAGGTGTTGCCTGAGTATGAGGTGTTGCCTTTGATTGACGGTTTCCTTAGTTTGAGGTGTTGCATTAGTTTGAGGTGTTGCATTAGTTTGAGGAGTTGCATTAGTTTGAGGTGTTGCATTAGTTTGAGGTGTTGCTTTAGTTTGAGTTGCAGCCTTCGTTGGTGGGTTGCCTTTGTTTGAGGGTTCCCTTAGTTTGAGGTGTTGCATTCGTTTGAGGTGTTGCCTTAGTTTAAGGGGCTGCATCTGTTTGAGGGGTTGCCTTTGTTTCAGGTGTTGCCTTATTTTGAGGTGTTGCCATAGTTTGAGGTGTTGCCTTAGTTTGAGGTGTTGCCTTAGTTTGAGGGGCCGCCTTAGTTTGAGGGGCCGCCTTCGTTTGAGGTGTTGCCTGAGTATGAGGTGCTGCCTTTGATTGACGGTTTCCTTAGTTTGAGGTGTTTCCTTAGTTTGAGGTGTTTCATTAGTTTGAGGTTTTGCATTAGTTTGAGGTGTTGCATTAGTTTGAGGTGTTGCATTGGTTTGATGGTTTGCATTAGTTTGAGGTGTTGCATGAGTTTGAGATGTTGCATTAGTTTGAGGTGTAGCATTAGATTGAGGTGTTGCATTAGTTTGAGGTGTTGCAGTAGTTTGAGGTGTTGCATTAGTTTGAGGTGTTGCATTAGTTTGAGGTGTTGCATTAGTTTGAGGTGTTGCATTAGTTTGAGGTGATGCATTAGTTTGAGTTGCAGCATTCGTTAGTGGGTTGCCTTTGTTTGAGGTTTCCCTCAGTTTGAGGGTTCCCTTAGTTTCAGATGTTACATTAGTTTGAGGTGTTACCTTAGTTTGAGGTGTTGCATTGGTTTGAGGTGTTGCCTTAGTTTGACGTGTTGCCTTAGTTTGAGGGGCCGCCTTAGTTTGAGGGGCCGCCTTAGTTTGAGGTGTTGCCTGAGTATGAGGTGCTGCCTTTGAATGACGGTTTCCTTAGTTTGAGGTGTTGCATTAATTTGAGGTGTTGCATTAGTTTGAGGTGTTGCATTAGTTTGAGGTGTTGCATTAGTTTGAGGTGTTGCTTTAGTTTGAGTTGCAGCCTTCGTTAGTGTGTTGCCTTAGTTTGAGGTGTTGCCTTAGTTTGAGTTGTTGCCTTAGTTTGAGGTGTTGCATTAGTTTGAGGTGTTGCCTTCGTTTAAGGGGCTGCATCTGTTTGAGGGGTTGCCGTAGTTTCAGGTGTTGCCTTAGTTTGAGGTGTTGCCTTAGTTTGAGGTGTTGCCATAGTTTGAGTGTTCCATTAGTTTGACGGTTGCCTCAGTTTGAGCTGTTGCCTTACTTTGAGGTGTTGCCTTAGTTTGAGGTGTTGCCTCAGTTTAAGGTGTTTCCTTAGTTTGAGGTGTTGCATTATTTTGATGTGTTGCATTATTTTGATGTGTTGCCTTAGTTTGAGGGGCTGCCTTAGTTTGAGGGGCTGCCTTAGTTTGAGGGGCCGCCTTCGTTTGAGGGGCCGCCTTAGTTTGAGGGGCCGCCTTAGTCTGAGGTGTTGCCTGAGTATGAGGTGTTGCCTTTGATTGACGGTTTCCTTAGTTTGAGGTGTTTCATTAGTTTGAGGTGTTGCATTCGTTTGAGGTGTTGCCTTTGTTTGAGGTGTTGCATTAGTTTGAGGTGTTGCATTAGTTTGAGGTGTTGCATGAGTTTGAGGTGTTGCATTAGTTTGAGGAGTTGCATGTGTTTGAGGTGTTGCATTAGTTTGAGGTGTTGCATTAGTTTGTGGGGTTGTTTAATTTGAGTTGCAGCCTTCGTTCGTGGGTTGCCTTTGTTTGAGGGTTCCCTTAGTTTGAGGGTTCAATAGTTAGAGGTGTTGCCTGAGTTTGAGGTGTTGCCTTAGTTTAAGGGGCTGCATCTGTTTGAGGGTTGCCTTAGATTCAGGTGTTGCCTTAGTTTGAGGTGTTGCCTTAGTTTGAGGCGTTGCCTTAGTTTGAGGGGCCGCCTTAGTTTGAGGGGCCGCCTTAGTTTGAGGTGTTGCCTGAGTATGAGGTGTTGCATTAGTTTGAGGTGTTGCATTAGTTTGAGGTGTTGCATTAGTTTGAGGTGTTGATTTAGTTTGTGTTGCAGTCTTCGTTAGTGGGTTGCCTTTGTTTGAAAGTTCCCTTAGTTTGAGGGTTCCCTTAGTTTGAGGGTTCCCTTGGTTTGAGGTGTTGCATTAGTTTGAGGTGTTGCCTTAGTTTAAGGGGCTGCATCTGTTTGAGGGGTTGCCTTAGTTTCAGGTGTTGCCTTATTTTGAGGTGTTGCCACAGTTTGAGGTGTTGCCTGAGTTTGAGGTGTTGCCTTAGTTTGAGGGGCCGCCTTAGTTTGAGGGGCCGCCTTAGTTTGAGGTGTTGCCTGAGTATGAGGTGCTGCCTTTGATTGACGGTTTCCTTAGTTTGAGGAGTTGCATTAGTTTGAGGTGTTGCATTAGTTTGTGGTATTGCATTAGTTTGAGGTGTTGCATTAGTTTGAGGTGTTGCTTTAGATGGAGTTGCAGCCTTCGTTAGTGGGTTGCCTTTGTTTGAAGATTCCCTTAGTTTGATGGTTCCTTTAGTTTGAGGTGCTGCCTTAGTTTGAGTTGTTGCCTTAGTTTAAGGGGCTGCATCTGTTTGAGGGGTTGTCTTAGTTTCAGGTGTTGCCTTAGTTTGAGGTGTTGCATTAGTTTGAGTTGCAGCCTTCGTTAGTGGGTTGCCTTTGTTTGAGGGTTGCCTTAGTTTGAGGGTTCCCTTAGTTTGAGGTGTTGCCTTAGTTTGAGGTGTTGCCTGAGTTTAAGAGGCTGCATCTGTTTTAGGGGTTGCCTTAGTTTGAGGTGTTGCCTTAGTTTGAGGTGTTGTATTAGTTTGAGGTGTTGCCTTAGTTTGAGGTGTTGCCTTCGTTTCATGTGTTGCCTTAGTTTGAGGTGTTGCCTTAGTTTGAGGTGTTGCCTTAGTTTGAGGTGTTGCATTAGTTTGAGGTGTTGCATGAGTTTGAGTTGTTGCATTAGTTTGAGCTGTTGCCTTAGTTTGAGCTGTTGCATTAATTTGAGGTGTTGCATTAGTTTGAGTTGTTGAATCAGTTTGAGGTGTAGCATGAGATTGAGGTGTTGCCTTAGTTTGAGGTGTTGCCTCAGTTTGAGGTGTTGCCTTAGTTTGAGGGGCCGCCTTAGTTTGAGGGGCCGCCTTAGTTTGAGGGGCCGCCTTAGTTTGAGGTGTTGCCTGAGTATGAGGTGTTGCCTTTGATTGACGATTTCCTTAGTTTCAGGTGTTGCATTAGTTTGAGGTGTTGCATTAGTTTGAGTTGCAGCCTTCGTTAGTGGGTTGCCTTTGTTTGACGGTTCCCTTAGTTTGAGGGTTCCCTTAGTTTGAGGGTTCCCTTTGTTTGAGGTGTTGCCTTCGTTTGAGGTGTTGTCTGAGTTTAAGAGGCTGCATCTGTTTGAGGGGTTCCCTTAGTTTGAGGGGTTGCCTTTGTTCGAGGTGTTGTATTAGTTTGAGGTGTTGCCTTAGTTTGAGGTGTTGCCTTAGTTTGAGGTGTTGCCTTAGTTTGAGGTGTTGCATTACTTTGAGGTGTTGCATTAGTTTGAGTTGTTGAATCAGTTTGAGGTGTTGCACAAGTTTGAGGTGTTGCCTTAGTTTGAGGTGTTGCCTTAGTTTGAGGTGTTGCCTTAGTTTGATGGTTGCCTTAGTTTGAGGTGTTGCCTTAGTTTGAGGTGTTGCCTTAGTTTGAGGTGTTGCTTTGGTTTGAGGTGTTGCATTAGTTTGTGGGTTCCATTAGATTGAGTGTTCCATTAGTTTGACGGTAGCCTTAGTTTGAAATGTTGCCTTAGTTTGAGGTGTTGCATTAGTTTGAGATGTTGCACTGGTCTGAGGTGTTGCCTGAGTTTGAGGTGTTGCCTTAGTTTGAGGTTTTGCCTTAGTTTGAGAATTTGCCTTCGTTTAAGATTTTGCATTAGTTCTAGTGTTGCCTTTGTTTGAGGTTCTGCCTTTGTTTGAGATGCTGCCTTTGTTTGACGTGCTGCTTTTGTTTGAGGTGTTGCCTGAGTATGAGGCGTTGCCTTTGATTGACGGTTTCCTTAGTTTAAGGTGTTGCATTAGTCTGAGGTGTTGCATTAGTTTGAGGTGTTGCATTAGTTTGAGGTGTTGCATTAGTTTGAGGTGTTGCATGAGTTTGAGGTGTTGCATTATTTTGAGGTGTTGCATTAGTTTGAAGTGTTGCATTAGTTTGAGGTTTTGCATTAGTTTGAGGTGTTGCATTAGTTTGAGGTGTTGCATTAGTTTGATGTGTTGCCTTAGTTTGAGGTGTTGCCTGAGTTTGAGCTGTTGCATTAGTTTGAGGTGTTGCATTAGTTTGAGTTGTTGAATCAGTTTGAGGTGTAGCATAAGTTTGAGGTGTTGCCTTAGTTTGAGGTGTTGCCTCAGTTTGAGGTGTTGCCTTAGTTTGAGGGGCCGCCTTAGTTTGAGGGGCCGCCTTAGTTTGAGGGGCCGCCTTAGTTTGAGGGGCCGCCTTAGTTTGAGGTGTTGCCTGAGTATGAGGTGTTGCCTTTGATTGACGGTTTCCTTAGTTTCAGGTGTTGCATTAGTTTGAGGTGTTGCATTAGTTTGAGTTGCAGCCTTCGTTAGTGGGTTGCCTTTGTTTGACGGTTCCCTTAGTTTGAGGGTTCCCTTAGTTTGAGGTGTTGCCTTAGTTTGAGGTGTTGCCTGAGTTTAAGAGGCTGCATCTGTTTGAGGGGTTGCCTTAGTTTGAGGTGTTGCCTTAGTTTGAGGTGTTGTATTAGTTTGAGGTGTTGCCTTAGTTTGAGGTGTTGCCTTAGTTTGAGGTGTTGCCTTCGTTTCATGTGTTGCCTTAGTTTGACGTGCTGCCTTAGTTTGAGGTGTTGCCTTAGTTTGAGGTGTTGCATTAGTTTGAGGTGTTGCATGAGTTTGAGTTGTTGCATTAGTTTGAGGTGTTGCCTTAGTTTGAGCTGTTGCATTAATTTGAGGTGTTGCATTAGTTTGAGTTGTTGAATCAGTTTGAGGTGTAGCATAAGATTGAGGTGTTGCCTTAGTTTGAGGTGTTGCCTCAGTTTGAGGTGTTGCCTCAGTTTGAGGTGTTGCCTTAGTTTGAGGGGCCGCCTTCGTTTGAGGGGCCGCCTTCGTTTGAGTGGCCGCCTTAGTTTGAGGGGCCGCCTGAGTTTGAGGTGTTGCCTGAGTATGAGGTGTTGCCTTTGATTGACGGTTTCCTTAGTTTCAGGTGTTGCATTAGTTTGAGGTGTTGCATTCGTTTGAGTTGCAGTCTTCGTTAGTGGGTTGCCTTTGTTTGAGGGTTCCCTTAATTTGAGGGTTCCCTTAGTTTGAGGGTTCCCTTAGTTTGAGGTGTTGCCTTAGTTTGAGGTGTTGCCTGAGTTTAAGAGGCTGCATCTGTTTGAGGGGTTCCCTTAGTTTGAGGGGTTGCCTTAGTTCGAGGTGTTGTATTAGTTTGAGGTGTTGCCTTAGTTTGAGGTATTGCCTTAGTTTGAGGTGTTGCCTTAGTTTGAGGTGTTGCATTACTTTGAGGTGTTGCATTAGTTTGAGTTGTTGAATCAGTTTGAGGTGTTGCACAAGTTTGAGGTGTTGCCTTAGTTTGAGGTGTTGCCTTAGTTTGAGGTGTTGCCTTAGTTTGATGGTTGCCTTAGTTTGAGGTGTTGCCTTAGTTTGAGGTGTTGCCTTAGTTTGAAGTGTTGCTTTGGTTTGAGGTGTTGCATTAGTTTGTGGGTTCCATTAGATTGAGTGTTCCATTAGTTTGAGGTGTTGCACTGGTCTGAGGTGTTGCCTGAGTTTGAGGTGTTGCCTTAGTTTGAGGTTTTGCCTTAGTTTGAGAATTTGCCTTCGTTTGAGATTTTGCATTAGTTTTAGGGTTGCCTTTGTTTGAGGTTCTGCCTTTGTTTGAGATGCTGCCTTTGTTTGACGTGCTGCTTTTGTTTGAGGTGTTGCCTGAGTATGAGGCGTTGCCTTTGATTGACGGTTTCCTTAGTTTAAGGTGTTGCATTAGTCTGAGGTGTTGCATTAGTTTGAGGTGTTGCATTAGTTTGAGGTGTTGCATTAGTTTGAGGTGTTGCATTAGTTTGAGGTGTTGCATGAGTTTGAGGTGTTGCATTAGTTTGAGGTGTTGCATTAGAGTGAAGTGTTGCATTAGTTTGAGGTTTTGCATTAGTTTGAGGTGTTGCATTAGTTTGAGGTGTTGCATTAGTTTGATGTGTTGCCTTAGTTTGAGGTGTTGCCTTAGTTTGAGCTGTTGCATTAGTTTGAGGTGTTGCATTAGTTTGAGTTGTTGAATCAGTTTGAGGTGTAGCATAAGTTTGAGGTGTTGCCTTAGTTTGAGGTGTTGCCTCAGTTTGAGGTGTTGCCTTAGTTTAAGGGGCTGCCTTAGTTTGAGGGGCCGCCTTAGTTTGAGGGGCCGCCTTAGTTTGAGGTGTTGCCTGAGTATGAGGTGTTGCCTTTGATTGACGGTTTCCTTAGTTTCAGGTGTTGCATTAGTTTGAGGTGTTGCATTAGTTTGAGTTGCAGCCTTCGTTAGTGGGTTGCCTTTGTTTGAGGGTTGCCTTAGTTTGAGGGTTCCCTTAGTTTGAGGTGTTGCCTTAGTTTGAGGTGTTGCCTGAGTTTAAGAGGCTGCATCTGTTTCAGGGGTTGCCTTAGTTTGAGGTGTTGCCTTAGTTTGAGGTGTTGTATTAGTTTGAGGTGTTGCCTTAGTTTGAGGTGTTGCCTTAGTTTGAGGTGTTGCCTTCGTTTCATGTGTTGCCTTAGTTTGACGTGTTGCCTTAGTTTGAGGTGTTGCCTTAGTTTGAGGTGTTGCATTAGTTTGAGGTGTTGCATGAGTTTGAGTTGTTGCATTAGTTTGAGGTGTTGCCTTAGTTTGAGCTGTTGCATTAATTTGAGGTGTTGCATTAGTTTGAGTTGTTGAATCAGTTTGAGGTGTAGCATAAGATTGAGGTGTTGTCTTAGTTTGAGGTGTTGCCTCAGTTTGAGGTGTTGCCTTAGTTTGAGGGGCCGCCTTAGTTTGAGGGGCCGCCTTAGTTTGAGGGGCCGCCTTAGTTTGAGGTGTTGCCCGAGTATGAGGTGTTGCCTTTGATTGACGATTTCCTTAGTTTCAGGTGTTGCATTAGTTTGAGGTGTTGCATTAGTTTGAGTTGCAGCCTTCGTTAGTGGGTTGCCTTTGTTTGACGGTTCCCTTAGTTTGAGGGTTCCCTTAGTTTGAGGTGTTGCCTTAGTTTGAGGTGTTGCCTGAGTTTAAGAGGCTGCATCTGTTTGAGGGGTTCCCTTAGTTTGAGGGGTTGCCTTAGTTCGAGGTGTTGTATTAGTTTGAGGTGTTGCCTTAGTTTGAGGTGTTGCATTACTTTGAGGTGTTGCATTAGTTTGAGTTGTTGAATCAGTTTGAGGTGTTGCACAAGTTTGAGGTGTTGCCTTAGTTTGAGGTGTTGCCTTAGTTTGAGGTGTTGCCTTAGTTTGATGGTTGCCTTAGTTTGAGGTGTTACCTTAGTTTGAGGTGTTGCCTTAGTTTGAGGTGTTGCTTTGGTTTGAGGTGTTGCATTAGTTTGTGGGTTCCATTAGATTGAGTGTTCCATTAGTTTGACGGTAGCCTTAGTTTGAAATGTTGCCTTAGTTTGAGGTGTTGCCTTAGTTTGAGGTGTTGCCTTAGTTTGATGTGTTGCATTATTTTGAGGTGTTGCCTTAGTTTGAGGTGTTGCATTAGTTTGAGGTGTTGCATTAGTTTGAGGTGTTGCATTGGTTTGAGGTGTTGCCTGAGTTTGAGGTGTTGCCTTAGTTTGAGGTTTTGCCTTAGTTTGAGAATTTGCCTTCGTTTGAGATTTTGCATTAGTTCTAGGGTTGCCTTTGTTTGAGGTTCTGCCTTTGTTTGAGATGCCGCCTTTGTCTGACGTGCTGCTTTTGTTTGAGGTGTTGCTTGAGTATGAGGTGTTGCCTTTGATTGACGGTTTCCTTAGTTTAAGGTGTTGCATTAGTCTGAGGTGTTGCATTAGTTTGAGGTCTTGCATTAGTTTGAGGTGTTGCATGAGTTTGAGGTGTTGCATTAGTTTGAGGTGTTGCATTAGTTTGAAGTGTTGCATTAGTTTGAGGTTTTGCATTAGTTTGAGGTGTTGCATTAGTTTGAAGTGTTGCATTAGTTTGATGTGTTGCCTTAGTTTGAGGTGTTGCCTTAGTTTGAGCTGTTGCATTAGTTTGAGGTGTTGCATTAGTTTGAGTTGTTGAATCAGTTTGAGGTGTAGCATAAGTTTGAGGTGTTGCCTTAGTTTGAGGTGTTGCCTCAGTTTGAGGTGTTGCCTTAATTTGAGGGTTGCCTTAGTTTGAGGTGTTGTCTTAGTTTGAGGTGTTGCCTTAGTCTGAGGTGTTGCTTTAGTTTGAGGTGTTGCATTAGTTTGAGGGTTCCATTAGATTGAGGGTTCCATTAGTTTGACGGTTGCCTTAGTTTGAAATGTTGCCTTAGTTTGAGGTGTTGCCTCAGTTTGAGGTGTAGCCTCAGTTTGATGTGTTGCATTATTTTGAGGTGTTGCCATAGTTTGAGGTGTTGCATTAGTTTGAGGTGTTGCATTAGTTTGAGGTGTTGCATTAGTTTGAGCTGTTGCCTTAGTTTGAGGTGTTGCCTTAGTTTGAGGTGTTGCCTTAGTTTGAGGTTTTGCCTTAGTTTGAGGATTTGCCTTAGTTTGAGGTTTTGCATTGGTTTTAGGGTTGCCTTTATTTGAGGTGCTGCCTTTGTTTGAGATGCTGCCTTTGTTTGAGGTGCTGACTTTGTTTGAGGTGTTGCTTTGAGTATGAGGTGTTGCCTTTGATTGACGGTTTCCTTAGTATAAGGTGTTGCATTAGTTTGAGGTGTTGCATTCGTTTGAGGAGTTGCATTAGTTTGAGGTGTTGCATTAGTTTGAGGTGTTGCATTCGTTTGAGGTGTTGCATGAGTTTGAGGTGTTGCATTAGTTTGAGATGTTGCATTAGTTTGAGATGTTGCATTAGTTTGAGGTGTTGCATTAGTTTGAGGTGTTGCATTAGTTTGAGGTGCTGCATTAGCTTGAGGTATTGCTTTAGTTTGAATTGCAGCCTTCGTTAGTGGTTTGCCTTTGTTTGAGGGTTCCCTTAGTTTGAGGGTTCCCTTAGTTTGAGGTGCTGCCTTAGTTTGAGGTGTTGCCTTAGTTTCAGGTGTTGCATTAGTTTGAGGTGTGTCCTTAGTTTGAGGTGTTGCCTTAGTTTGAGGTGTTGCCTTCGTTTGAGGTGTTGCCTTAGTTTGAGGGGCCGCCTTAGATTGAGGGGCCGCCTTAGTTTGTGGTGTTGCCTGAGTATGAGGTGTTGCCTTTGATTGACGGTTTCCTTAGTTTGAGGTGTTGCATTAGTTTGAGGTGTTGCATTAGTTTGAGGTGCTGCATTCGTTTGAGGTGTTGCATTAGTTTGAGCTGTTGCTTTAGTTTGAGTTGCAGCCTTCGTTAGTGGGTTGCCTTTGTGTGAGGGTTCCCTTAGTTTGAGGTGTTGCATTAGTTTGAGGTGTTGCCTCAGTTTAAGGGGCTGCATCTGTTTGAGGGGTTTCCGTAGTTTCAGGTGTTGCCTTAGTTTGAGATGTTGCCTTAGTTTGAGGTGTTGCCTTAGTTTGAGTGTTCCATTATTTTGACGGTTGCCTCAGTTTGAGGTGTTGCCTTACTTTGAGGTGTTGCCTTACTTTGAGGTGTTGCCTCAGTTTAAGGTGTTGCCTCAGTTTGAGGTGTTGCATTATTTTGATGTGTTGCATTATTTTGATGTGTTGCCTTAGTTTGAGGGGCTGCCTTAGTTTGAGGGGCTTCCTTAGTTTGAGGGGCAGCCTTAGTTTGAGGTGTTGCCTTCGTTTGAGGGGCCGCCTTAGTTTGAGGTGTTGCCTGAGTTTGAGGTGTTGCCTTAGTTTGAGGTGTTGTCTTAGTTTGAGTGTTCCATTAGTTTGACGGTTGCCTCAGTTTGAGGTGTTGCCTTACTTTGAGGTGTTGCCTTAGTTTGAGGTGTTGCCTCAGTTTAAGGTGTTGCCTTAGTTTGAGGTGTTGCATTAGTTTGAGGTGTTGCATTGGTTTGAGGTGTTGCCTGAGTTGGAGGTGTTGCCTTAGTTTGCGGTTTTGCCTTAGTTTGAGGATTTGCATTAGTTCTAGGGTTGCCTTTGTTTGAGGTTCTGCCTTTGTTTGAGATGTTGCCTTTGTTTGACGTGCTGCTTTTGTTTGAGGTGTTGCCTGAGCATGAGGTGTTGCCTTTGATTGACGGTTTCCTTAGTTTCAGGTGTTGCATTAGTTTGAGGTGTTGCATTAGTTTGAGGTGTTGCATTAGTTTGAGGTGTTGCATGAGTTTGAGGTGTTGCATTAGTTTGAGGTGTTGCCTTAGTTTGAGCTGTTGCATTAGTTTGAGGTGTTGCATTAGTTTGAGTTGTTGAATCAGTTTGAGGTGTAGCATAAGTTTGAGGTGTTTCCTTAGTTTGAGGTGTTGCCTCAGTTTGAGGTGTTGCCTTAGTTTGAGGGATGCCTTAGTTTGAGGTGTTGCCTTAGTTTGAGGTGTTGCCTTAGTCTGAGGTGTTGCTTTAGTTTGAGGTGTTGCATGAGTTTGAGGGTTCCATTAGATTGAAGGTTCCATTAGTTTGACGGTTGCCTTAGTTTGAAATGTTGCCTTAGTTTGAGGTGTTGCCTTAGTTTGAGGTGTTGCATTCGTTTGAGGTGTTGCATTAGTATGAGGTGTTGCATTAGTTTGAGGTGTTGCATTAGTTTGAGGTGTTGCATGAGTTTGAGGTGTTGCATTAGTTTGAGGTGTTGCATTAGTTTGAGATGTTGCATTAGTTTGAGGTGTTGCATTAGTTTGAGCTGTTGCATTAGTTTGAGGTGCTGCATTAGCTTGAGGTGTTTCCTTAGTTTGAGGTGCTGCATTAGCTTGAGGTGTTTCCTTAGTTTGAGGTTTTGCGTTAGTTTGAGATGTTGCATTAGTTTGAGGTGTTGCATTAGTTTGAGGTGCTGCATTAACTTGAGGTGTTTCCTTAGTTTGAGTTGCAGCCTTCGTTAGTGGTTTGCCTTTGTTTGAGGGCTCCCTTAGTTTGAGGGTTCCCTTAGTTTGAGGTGCTGCCTTAGTTTGAGGTGTTGCCCTAGTTTCAGGTGTTGCATTAGTTTGAGGTGTTTCCTTAGTTTGAGGTGTTGCCTTAGTTTGAGGTGTTGCCTTCGTTTGAGGTGTTGCCTTAGTTTGAGGGGCCGCCTTAGTTTGAGGGGCCGCCTTAGTTTGAGGTTTTGCCTGAGTATGAGGTGTTGCCTTTGATTGACGGTTTCCTTAGTTTGAGGTGTTGCATTAGTTTGAGGTGTTGCATTAGTTTGAGTTGCAGCCTTCGTTAGTGGGTTGCCTTTGTTTGAGGGTTCCCTTAGTTTGAGGGGTCCCTTAGTTTGAGGGTTCCCTTAGTTTGAGGTGTTGCCTGAGTTTAAGAGGCTGCATCTGTTTGAGGGGATGCCTTAGTTTCAGGTGTTGCATTAGTTTGAGGTGTTGCCTTAGTTTGAGGTGTTGCCTTAGTTTGAGGTGTTGCATTAGTTTGAGGTGTTGCCTTAGTTTGAGGTGTTGCCTTAGTTTGAGGTGTTGCATTAGTTTGAGGTGTTGCATTAGTTTGAGGTGTTGCATTAGTTTGGGTTGTTGAATCAGTTTGAGGTGTTGCACAAGTTTGAGGTGTTGCCTTAGTTTGAGGTGTTGCCTTAATTTGAGGTATTGCCTTAGTTTGATGGTTGCCTTAGTTTGAGGTATTGCCTTAGTTTGAGGTGTTGCCTTAGTTTGAGGTGTTGCTTTGGTTTGAGGTGTTGCATTAGTTTGAGGGTTCCATTAGATTGAGTGTTGCATTAGTTTGACGGTTGCCTTAGTTTGAAATGTTGCCTTAGTTTGAGGTGTTGCCTTAGTTTGAGGTGTTGCCTTAGTTTGATGTGTTGCATTAGTTTGAGGTGTTGCCTTAGTTTGAGGTGTTGCATTAGTTTGAGGTGTTGCATTAGTTTGAGGTGTTGCATTAGTTTGAGGTGTTGCATTGGTTTGAGGTGTTGCCTGAGTTTGAGGTGTTGCCTTAGTTTGAGGTTTTGCCTTAGTTTGAGGATTTGCCTTAGGTTGAGGTTTTGCATTAGTTCTAGGGTTGCCTTTGTTTGAGGTTTTGCCTTTGTTTGAGATGCTGCCTTTGTTTGACGTGCTGCTTTTGTTTGAGGTGTTGCCTTAGTATGAGGTGTTGCCTTTGATTGACGGTTTCCTTAGTTTAAGCTGTTGCATTAGTTTGAGGTGTTGCATTAGTTTGAGGTGTTGCATTAGTTTGAGGTGTTGCATGAGTTTGAGGTGTTGCATTAGTTTGAGGTGTTGCATTAGTTTGAAGTGTTGCATTAGTTTGAGGTGTTGCATTAGTTTGAGGTTTTGCATTAGTTTGAGGTGTTGCATTAGTTTGATGTGTTGCCTTAGTTTGAGGTGTTGCCTTAGTTTGAGCTGTTGCATTAGTTTGAGGTGTTGCATTAGTTTGAGTTGTTGCCTTAGTTTGAGGTGTTGCCTTAGTCTGAGGTGTTGCTTTAGTTTGAGGTGTTGCATTAGTTTGAGGGTTCCATTAGATTGAGGGTTCCATTAGTTTGACGGTTGACTTCGTTTGAAATGTTGCCTTAGTTTGAGGTGTTGCCTCAGTTTGAGGTGTAGCCTTAGTTTGATGTGTTGCATTATTTTGAGGTGTTGCCATAGTTTGAGGTGTTGCATTAGTTTGAGGTGTTGCATTAGTTTGAGGTGTTGCATTAGTTTGAGCTGTTGCCTTAGTTTGAGGTGTTGCCTTAGTTTGAGGTGTTGCCTTAGTTTGAGGTTTTGCCTTAGTTTGAGGATTTGCCTTAGTTTGAGGTTTTGCATTAGTTTTAGGGTTGCCTTTGTTTGAGGTGCTGCATTTGTTTGAGGTGCTGCCTTTGTTTGAGGTGTTGCCTGAGAATGAGGTGTTGCCTTTGATTGACGGTTTCCTTAGTATAAGGTGTTGCATTAGTTTGAGATGTTGCATTAGTTTGAGATGTTGCATTAGTTTGAGGTGTTGCATTAGTTTGAGGTGTTGCATTAGTTTGAGGTGCTGCATTAGCTTGAGGTATTGCTTCAGTTTGAGTTGCAGCCTTCGTTAGTGGTTTGCCTTTGTTTGAGGGTTCCCTTAGTTTGAAGGTTCCCTTAGTTTGAGGTGCTGCCTTAGTTTGAGGTGTTGCCTTAGTTTCAGGTGTTGCATTAGTTTGAAGTGTTTCCTTAGTTTGAGGTGTTTCCTTAGTTTGAGGTGTTGCCTTAGTTTGAGGTGTTGCCTTCGTTTGAGTTGTTGCCTTAGTTTGAGGGGCCGCCTTAGTTTGAGGGGCCGCCTTAGTTTGAGGTGTTGCCTGAGTATGAGGTGTTGCCTTTGATTGACGGTTTCCTTAGTTTGAGGTGTTGCATTAGTTTGAGGGGTTGCCTTAGTTTCAGGTGTTGCCTTAGTTTGAGGTGTTGACTTAGTTTGAGGTGTTGCATTAGTTTGAGGTGTTGCATTAGTTTGAGGTGTTGCATTAGTTTGAGGTGTTGCATTAGTTTGAGGTGTTGCTTTAGTTTGAGTTGCAGCCTTCGTTAGTGGGATGCCTTTGTTTGAGGGTTCCCTTAGTTTGAGGGTTCCCTTAGTTTGAGGGTTCCCTTAGTTTGAGGTGTTGCATTAGTTTAAGGGGCTGCATCTGTTTGAAGGGTTTCCGTAGTTTCAGGTGTTGCCTCAGTTTGAGGTGTTGCCTTAGTTTGAGGTGTTGCCTTAGTTTGAGGTGTTGCCTTAGTTTGAGTGTTCCATTAGTTTGACGGTTGCCTCAGTTTGAGGTGTTGCCTTACTTTGAGGTGTTGCCTTAGTTAGAGGTGTTGCCTCAGTTTAAGGTGTTGCCTTAGTTTGAGGTGTTGCATTAGTTTGAGGTGTTGCATTGGTTTCAGGTGTTGCCTGAGTTTGAGGTGTTGCCTTAGTTTGCGGTTTTGCCTTAGTTTGAGGATTTGCCTGAGTTTGAGGTTTTGCATTAGTTCTCGGGTTGCCTTTGTTTGAGGTTCTGCCTTTGTTTGAGATGCTGCCTTTGTTTGACGTGCTGCTTTTGTTTGAGGTGTTGCTTTAGTTTGAACTGTTGCATTAGTTTGAGGTGTTGCATTAGTTTGAGGTGTTGCATTAGTTTGAGGTGTTGCATGAGTTTGAGGTGTTGCATTCGTTTGAGGTGTTGCCTTAGTTTGAGCTGTTGCATTAGTTTGAGGTGTTGCATTAGTTTGAGTTGTTGAATCAGTTTGAGGTGTAGCATAAGTTTGAGGTGTTGCCTTAGTTTGAGGTGTTGCCTCAGTTTGAGGTGTTGCCTTAGTTTGAGGGTTGCCTTAGTTTGAGGTGTTGCCTTAGTTTGAAATGTTGCCTTAGTTTGAGGGGTTGCCTTAGTTTGAGGTGTTGCATTCGTTTGAGGTGTTGCATTAGTTTGAGGTGTTGCATTAGTTTGAGGTGTTGCATGAGTTTGAGGTGTTGCATTAGTTTGAGGTGTTGCATTAGTTTGAGATGTTGCATTAGTTTGAGGTGTTGCATTAGTTTGAGGTGTTGCATTAGTTTGAGGTGCTGCATTAGCTTGAGGTGTTTCCTTAGTTTGAGGTGCTGCATTAGCTAGAGGTGTTTCCTTAGTTTGAGGTGTTGCATTAGTTTGAGATGTTGCATTAGTTTGAGGTGTTGCATTAGTTTGAGGTGCTGCATTAACTTGAGGTGTTTCCTTAGTTTGAGTTGCAGCCTTCGTTAGTGGTTTGCCTTTGTTTGAGGGTTCCCTTAGTTTGAGGGTTCCCTTAGTTTGAGGTGCTGCCTTAGTTTGAGGTGTTGCCTTAGTTTTAGGTGTTGCATTAGTTTGAGGTGTTGCATTAGTTTGAGGTGTTGCATGAGTTTGAGGTGTTGCATTAGTTTGAGGTGTGCATTAGTTTGAGATGTTACATTAGTTTGAGGTGTTGCATTAGTTTGAGGTTTTGCATTAGTTTGAGGTGCTGCATTAACTTGAGGTGCTTCCTTAGTTTGAGGTGCGGCATTAGCTTGAGGTGTTTCCTTAGTTTGAGGTGTTGCATTAGTTTGAGATGTTGCATTAGTTTGAGGTGTTGCATTAGTTTGAGGTGCTGCATTAACTTGAGGTGTTTCCTTAGTTTGAGTTGCAGCCTTCGTTAGTGGTTTGCCTTTGTTTGAGGGTTCCCTTAGTTTGAGGGTTCCCTTAGTTTGAGGTGCTGCCTTAGTTTGAGGTGTTGCCTTAGTTTCAGGTGTTGCATTAGTTTGAGGTGTTTCCTTAGTTTGAGGTGTTGCCTTAGTTTGAGGTGTTGCCTTCGTTTGAGGTGTTGCCTTAGTTTGAGGGGCCGCCTTAGTTTGAGGGGCCGCCTTAGTTTGAGGTGTTGGCTGAGTATGAGGTGTTGCCTTTGATTGACGGTTTCCTTAGTTTGAGGTGTTGCATTAGTTTGAGTTGTTGCATTAGTTTGAGTTGCAGCCTTCGTTAGTGGGTTGCCTTTGTTTGAGGGTTCCCTTAGTTTGAGGGTTCCCTTAGTTTGAGGGTTCCCTTAGTTTGAGGTGTTGCCTTCGTTTGAGGTGTTGCCTTAGGTTGAGGTGTTGCCTTAGTTTGAGGTGTTGCCTTAGTTTGAGGGGCCGCCTTAGTTTGAGGGGCCGCCTTAGTTTGAGTTGTTGCCTGAGTATGAGGTGTTGCCTTTGATTTACGGTTTCCTTAGTTTGAGGTGTTGCATTAGTTTGAGGTTTTGCATTATTTTGAGGTTTTGCATTAGTTTGAGGTGTTGCTTTAGTTTGAGTTGCAGCCTTCGTTAGTGGGTTGCCATAGTTTGAGGGTTCCCTTAGCTTGAGGGTTCCCTGCGTTTGAGGGTTCCCTTAGTTTGAGGTCCTGCATTTGTTTGAGGTATTGCATTAGTTTGAGGTGTTGCCTTTGATTGACGGTTTCCTTAGTTTGAGGAGTTGCATTAGTTTGAGGTGTTGCATTAGTTTGTGGTATTGCATTAGTTAGAGGTGTTGCATTAGTTTGAGGTGTTGCTAGTTTGAGTTGCAGCCTTCGTGAGTGGGTTGCCTTTGTTTGAGGGTTCCCTTAGTTTGATGGTTCCTTTAGTTTGAGGTGCTGCCTTAGTTTGAGGTGTTGCATTAGTGTGAGTGTTGCCTTAGTTTAAGGGGCCGCCTTAGTTTGAGGGGTCGCCTTAGTTTGAGGTGTTGCCATAGTTTGAGGTGTTGCATTAGTTTGAGGTGTTGCATTAGTTTGAGGTGCTGCATTAGCTTGAGGTGTTTCCTTAGTTTGAGGTGCTGCATTAGCTAGAGGTGTTTCCTTAGTTTGAGGTGTTGCATTAGTTTGAGATGTTGCATTAGTTTGAGGTGTTGCATTAGTTTGAGGTGCTGCATTAACTTGAGGTGTTTCCTTAGTTTGAGTTGCAGCCTTCGTTAGTGGTTTGCCTTTGTTTGAGGGTTCCCTTAGTTTGAGGGTTCCCTTAGTTTGAGGTGCTGCCTTAGTTTGAGGTGTTGCCTTAGTTTTAGGTGTTGCATTAGTTTGAGGTGTTGCATTAGTTTGAGGTGTTGCATGAGTTTGAGGTGTTGCATTAGTTTGAGGTGTGCATTAGTTTGAGATGTTACATTAGTTTGAGGTGTTGCATTAGTTTGAGGTTTTGCATTAGTTTGAGGTGCTGCATTAACTTGAGGTGCTTCCTTAGTTTGAGGTGCGGCATTAGCTTGAGGTGTTTCCTTAGTTTGAGGTGTTGCATTAGTTTGAGATGTTGCATTAGTTTGAGGTGTTGCATTAGTTTGAGGTGCTGCATTAACTTGAGGTGTTTCCTTAGTTTGAGTTGCAGCCTTCGTTAGTGGTTTGCCTTTGTTTGAGGGTTCCCTTAGTTTGAGGGTTCCCTTAGTTTGAGGTGCTGCCTTAGTTTGAGGTGTTGCCTTAGTTTCAGGTGTTGCATTAGTTTGAGGTGTTTCCTTAGTTTGAGGTGTTGCCTTAGTTTGAGGTGTTGCCTTCGTTTGAGGTGTTGCCTTAGTTTGAGGGGCCGCCTTAGTTTGAGGGGCCGCCTTAGTTTGAGGTGTTGGC
Source organism: Heterodontus francisci (assembly GCF_036365525.1). NCBI lineage: Eukaryota > Metazoa > Chordata > Chondrichthyes > Heterodontiformes > Heterodontidae > Heterodontus > Heterodontus francisci. The sequence goes on from NW_027140919.1 coordinate 4,343,419, forward strand.
TGAGTATGAGGTGTTGCCTTTGATTGACGGTTTCCTTAGTTTGAGGTGTTGCATTAGTTTGAGTTGTTGCATTAGTTTGAGTTGCAGCCTTCGTTAGTGGGTTGCCTTTGTTTGAGGGTTCCCTTAGTTTGAGGGTTCCCTTAGTTTGAGGGTTCCCTTAGTTTGAGGTGTTGCCTTCGTTTGAGGTGTTGCCTTAGGTTGAGGTGTTGCCTTAGTTTGAGGTGTTGCCTTAGTTTGAGGGGCCGCCTTAGTTTGAGGGGCCGCCTTAGTTTGAGTTGTTGCCTGAGTATGAGGTGTTGCCTTTGATTTACGGTTTCCTTAGTTTGAGGTGTTGCATTAGTTTGAGGTTTTGCATTATTTTGAGGTTTTGCATTAGTTTGAGGTGTTGCTTTAGTTTGAGTTGCAGCCTTCGTTAGTGGGTTGCCATAGTTTGAGGGTTCCCTTAGCTTGAGGGTTCCCTGCGTTTGAGGGTTCCCTTAGTTTGAGGTCCTGCATTAGTTTGAGGTATTGCATTAGTTTGAGGTGTTGCCTTTGATTGACGGTTTCCTTAGTTTGAGGAGTTGCATTAGTTTGAGGTGTTGCATTAGTTTGTGGTATTGCATTAGTTTGAGGTGTTGCATTAGTTTGAGGTGTTGCTAGTTTGAGTTGCAGCCTTCGTGAGTGGGTTGCCTTTGTTTGAGGGTTCCCTTAGTTTGATGGTTCCTTTAGTTTGAGGTGCTGCCTTAGTTTGAGGTGTTGCATTAGTGTGAGTGTTGCCTTAGTTTAAGGGGCCGCCTTAGTTTGAGGGGTCGCCTTAGTTTGAGGTGTTGCCATAGTTTGAGGTGTTGCATTAGTTTGAGGTGTTGCATTAGTTTGAGTTGCAGCCTTCGTTAGTGGTTTGCCTTTGTTTGAGGTTTCCCTTAGTTTGAGGGTTCCCTTAGTTTGAGGTGTTGCCTTAGTTTAAGAGGCTGCATCTGTTTGAGGGGTTGCCTTAGTTTCAGGTGTTGCATTAGTTTGAGGTGTTGCCTTAGTTTGAGGTGTTGCCTTAGTTTGAGGTGTTGCTTTGGTTTGAGGTGTTGCCTTAGTTTGAGGGTTCCATTAGATTGAGTGTTCCATTAGTTTGACGGTAGCCTTAGTTTGAAATGTTGCCTTAGTTTGAGGTGTTGCCTTAGTTTGAGGTGTTGCCTTAGTTTGATGTGTTGCATTATTTTGAGGTGTTGCCTTAGTTTGAAGTGTTGCATTAGTTTGAGGTGTTGCATTAGTTTGAGGTGTTGCATTAGTTTGAGGATTTGCCTTAGTTCGAGGTATTGCATTAGTTCTAGGGTTGCCTTTGTTTGAGGTTCTGCCTTTGTTTGAGATGCTGCCTTTGTTTGACGTGCTGCTTTTGTTTGAGGTGTTGCCTGAGTATGAGGTGTTGCCTTTGATTGACGGTTTCCTTAGTTTAAGGTGTTGCATTAGTTTGTGGTGTTGCATTAGTTTGAGGTGTTGCATTCGTTTGAGGTGTTACATTAGTTTGAGGTGTTGCATGAGTTTGAGGTGTTGCATTAGTTTGAGGTGTTGCATTAGTTTGAAGTGCTGCATTAGTTTGAGGTGTTGCATTAGTTTGAGGTTTTGCATTAGTTTGAGGTGTTGCATTAGTTTGATGTGTTGCTTTAGTTTGAGGTGTTGCCTTAGTTTGAGCTGTTGCATTAGTTTGAGGTGATGCATTATTTTGAGTTGTTGAATCAGTTTGAGGTGCAGCATAAGTTTGAGGTGTTGCCTTAGTTTGAGGTGTTGCCTCAGTTTGAGGTGTTGCCTTAGTTTGAGGTTTGCTTTAGTTTGAGGTGTTGCCTTAGTTTGAGGTGTTGCCTTAGTCTGAGGTGTTGCTTTAGTTTGAGGTGTTGCTTTAGTTTGAGGGTTCCATTAGATTGAGGGTTCCATTAGTTAGACGGTTGCCTTAGTTTGAAATGTTGCCTTAGTTTGAGGTGTTGCCTCAGTTTGAGGTGTAGCCTTAGTTTGAGGTGTTGCCATAGTTTGAGGTGTTGCATTAGTTTGAGGTGTTGCATCAGTTTGAGGTGTTGCATTAGTTTGAGCTGTTGCCTTAGTTTGAGGTGTTGCCTTAGTTTGAGGTGTTGCCTTAGTTTGAGGTTTTGCCTTAGTTTGAGGATTTGTCTTAGTTTGAGGTTTTGCATTAGTTTTAGGGTTGCCTTTGTTTGAGGTGCTGCCTTTGTTTGAGATGCTGCCTTTGTTTGATGTGCTGCCTTTGTTTGAGGTGTTGCCTGAGTATGAGGTGTTGCCTTTGATTGACTGTTTCCTTAGTATAAGGTGTTGCATTAGTTTGAGGTGTTGCATTCGTTTGAGGTGTTGCATTAGTTTGAGGTGTTGCATTAGTTTGAGGTGTTGCATTAGTTTGAGGTGTTGCATGAGTTTGAGGTTTTGCATTAGTTTGAGGTGTTGCATTAGTTTGAGATGTTGCATTAGTTTGAGGTGTTGCATTAGTTTGAGGTGTTGCATTAGTTTGAGGTGTTGCATTAGTTTGAGGTGCTGCATCAGCTTGAGGTGTTGCTTTAGTTTGAGTTGCAGCCTTCGTTAGTGGTTTGCCTTTGTTTGAGGGTTCCCTTAGTTTGAGGGTTCCCTTAGTTTGAGGTGCTGCCTTAGTTTGAGGTGTTGCCTTAGTTTCAGGTGTTGCATTAGTTTGAGGTGTTTCCTTAGTTTGAGGTGTTGCTTTATTTTGAGGTGTTGTCTTCGCTTGAGGTGTTGCCTTAGTTTGAGGGGCCGCTTTAGTTTGAGGGTTCCCTTAGTTTGAGGGTTCCCTTAGTTTGAGGGTTCCCTTAGTTTGAGGTGTTGCCTTAGTTTGAGGTGTTGCCTTAATTTAAGGGGCTGCATCTGTTTGAGGGGTTGCCTTAGTTTCAGGTGTTGCATTAGTTTGAGGTGTTGCCTTAGTTTGAGGTGTTGCCTTAGTTTGAGGTGTTGCCTTAGTTTGAGGGGCCGCCTTAGTTTGAGGGGCCGCCTTAGTTTGAGGTGTTGCATGAGTATGAGGTGTTGCCTTTGATTTACGGTTTCCTTAGTTTGAGGTGTTGCATTAGTTTGAGGTGTTGCATTAGTTTGAGTTGCAGCCTTCGTTAGTGGGTTGCCTTTGTTTGAGGGTTCCCTTAGCTTGAGGGTTCCCGGAGTTTGAGGGTTCCCTTAGTTTGAGGTGTTGCCTTAGTTTGAGGTGTTGCCTTAATTTAAGGGGCTGCATCTGTTTGAGGGGTTGCCTTAGTTTCAGGTGTTGCATTAGTTTGAGGTGTTGCCTTAGTTTGAGGTGTTGCCTTAGTTTGAGGGGCCGCCTTAGTTTGAGGGGCCGCCTTAGTTTGAGGGGCCGCCTTAGTTTGAGGTGTTGCATGAGTATGAGGTGTTGCCTTTGATTTACGGTTTCCTTAGTTTGAGGTGTTGCATTAGTTTGAGGTGTTGCATTAGTTTGAGTTGCAGCCTTCGTTAGTGGGTTGCCTTTGTTTGAGGGTTCCCTTAGCTTGAGGGTTCCCTGAGTTTGAGGGTTCCCTTAGTTTGAGGTGTTGCATTAGTTTGAGGTGTTGCATTAGTTTGAGGTGTTGCCTTTGATTGACGGTTTCCTTAGTTTGAGGAGTTGCATTAGTTTGAGGTGTTGCATTAGTTTGAGGTGTTGCATTAGTTTGAGGTGTTGCATTAGTTTGAGGTGTTGCTTTAGTTTGAGTTGCAGCCTTCGTTAGTGGGTTGCCTTTGGTTGAGGGTTCGCTTAGTTTGAGGGTTCCCTTAGTTTGAGGGTTCCCTTAGTTTGAGGGTTCCCTTAGTTTGAGGTGTTGCCTTAGTTTGAGGTATTGCCTTAGTTTAAGGGGCTGCATCTGTTTGAGGGTTTGCCTTAGTTTCAGGTGTTGAATTAGTTTGAGGTGCTGCCTTAGTTTGAGGTGTTGCCTTAGTTTGAGGTGTTGCCTTAGTTTGAGGTGTTGCCTTAGTTTGAGGTTTGCCTTAGTTTTAGATATTGCTTAGTTTAATGGGAGCCTTTATTTGAGGTTTTGCATTAGTTTGAGGTGTTGCATTAGTCTGAGGTGTTGCATTAGTTTGAGGTGTTGCATTAGTTGGAGGTGTTGCATTAGTTTGAGGTGTTGCATTAGTTTGATGTGTTGCCTTAGTTTGAGGTGTTGCCTTAGATTAAGGGGCTGCATCTGTTTGAGGGGTTGCCTTCGTTTCAGGTGTTGCATTAGTTTGAGGTGTTGCCTTAGTTTTAGCTGTTGCCTTAGTTTTAGCTGTTGCCTTAGTTTGAGGTGTTGCCTTAGTTTGAGGGGCCGCCTTAGTTTGAGGGGCCGCCTTAGTTTGAGGTGTTGCCTGAGTATGAGGTGTTGCCTTTGATTGACGGTTTCCTTAGTTTGTGGTATTGCATTAGTTTGAGGTGTTGCATTAGTTTGAGGTGTTGCATTAGTTTGAGGTGTTGCATTAGTTTGAGGTGTTGCATTAGTTTGATGTGTTGCCTTAGTTTGAGGTGTTGCCTTAGATTAAGGGGCTGCATCTGTTTGAGGGGTTGCCTTCGTTTCAGGTGTTGCATTAGTTTGAGGTGTTGCCTTAGTTTTAGCTGTTGCCTTAGTTTGAGGTGTTGCCTTAGTTTGAGGGGCCGCCTTAGTTTGAGGGGCCGCCTTAGTTTGAGGTGTTGCCTGAGTATGAGGTGTTGCCTTTGATTGACGGTTTCCTTAGTTTGTGGTATTGCATTAGTTTGAGGTGTTGCATTAGTTTGAGGTGTTGCCTTAGTTTGAGGTGTTGCATTAGTTTGAGGTGTTGCATTAGTTTGAGCTGTTGTCTTCGTTTGAGGTGAGGCCTCAGTTTGAGGTGTTGCCTTCGTTTGAGGTGATGCCTTAGTTTGATGTGTTGCCTTAGTTTGAGGTGTTGCCTTAGTTTGAGGTGTTGCCTTAGTTTGAGGTGTTGCATTAGTTTGAGGTTTTGCATTAGTTTGAGTTGTTGAACCAGTTTGAGGTGTTGCATAAGTTTGAGGTGTTGCCTTAGTTTGAGGTGTTGCCTTTGTTTGAGATGTTGCCTTAGTTTGAGGGTTGCCTTAGTTTGAGGTGTTGCCTTAGTTTGAGGTGTTGCCTTAGTTTGAGGTGTTGCTTTCGTTTGAGGTGTTGCATTAGTTTGAGGGTTCCATTAGTTTCAGGGTTCCATAAGTTTGACGGTTGCCTTAGTTTGAAATGTTGCCATAGTTTGAGGTGTTGCCTTAGTTAGAGGTGTTGCCTTAGTTTGATGTGTTGCATTATTTTGATGTGTTGCCTTAGTTTGAGGTGTTGTTTTAGTTTGAGGTGTTGCATTAGTTTGAGGTGTTGCATTAGTTTGAGGTGTTGCCTTAGTTTGAGGTGTTGCCTTAGTTTGAGGTGTAGCCTTTGTTTGAGGTGTTGCCTTAGTTTGAGGTTTTCCCTTAGTTTGAGGATTTGCCTAAGTTTGAGGATTTGCCTTAGTTTGAGATTTTGCATTAGTTTTTGGGTTGCCTTTGTTTGAGGTGCTGCCTTTGTTTGAGATGCTGCCTTTGTTTGAGGTGCTGTCTTTGTTTGAGGTGTTGCCTTTATTTGAGGTGTTGCCTTAGTTTGAGGTGTTGCCTTAGTTTGAGGTGTTGCCTTAGTTTGATGTGTAGCCTCAGTTTGATGTGTTTCCTTACTTTGATGTGTTGCCTTAGTCTGAGGAGCTGCCTTAGTTTGAGGAGCTGCCTTAGTTTGAGTGGCTGCCTTAGTTTGAGGTGTTGCATTCGTTTGAGGTGTTGCATTAGTTTGAGGTGTTGCATTAGTTTGAGGTGTTGCATTAGTTTGAGCTGTTGCATGAGTTTGAGGTTTTGCATTAGTTTGAGGTGTTGCATTAGTTTGAGATGTTGCATTAGTTTGAGGTGTTGCATTAGTTTGAGGTGTTGCATTAGTTTGAGGTGCTGCATCAGCTTGAGGTGTTGCTTTAGTTTGAGTTGCAGCCTTCGTTAGTGGTTTGCCTTTGTTTGAGGGTTCCCTTAGTTTGAGGGTTCCCTTAGTTTGAGGTGCTGCCTTAGTTTGAGGTGTTGCCTTAGTTTCAGGTGTTGCATTAGTTTGAGGTGTTTCCTTAGTTTGAGGTGTTGCTTTATTTTGAGGTGTTGTCTTCGCTTGAGGTGTTGCCTTAGTTTGAGGGGCCGCTTTAGTTTGAGGGGCCGCCTTAGTTTGAGGTGTTGCCTGAGTATGAGGTGTTGCCTTTGATTGACGGTTTCCTTAGTTTGAGGTGTTGCATTAGTTTGAGGTGTTGCATTAGTTTGAGTTGCAGCCTTCGTTAGTGGGTTGCCTTTGTTTGAGGGTTCCCTTAGTTTGAGGGTTCCCTTAGTTTGAGGGTTCCCTTAGTTTGAGGTGTTGCCTTAGTTTGAGGTGTTGCCTTAATTTAAGGGGCTGCATCTGTTTGAGGGGTTGCCTTAGTTTCAGGTGTTGCATTAGTTTGAGGTGTTGCCTTAGTTTGAGGTGTTGCCTTAGTTTGAGGTGTTGCCTTAGTTTGAGGGGCCGCCTTAGTTTGAGGGGCCGCCTTAGTTTGAGGTGTTGCATGAGTATGAGGTGTTGCCTTTGATTTACGGTTTCCTTAGTTTGAGGTGTTGCATTAGTTTGAGGTGTTGCATTAGTTTGAGTTGCAGTCTTCGTTAGTGGGTTGCCTTTGTTTGAGGGTTCCCTTAGCTTGAGGGTTCCCTGAGTTTGAGGGTTCCCTTAGTTTGAGGTGTTGCATTAGTTTGAGGTGTTGCATTAGTTTGAGGTGTTGCCTTTGATTGACGGTTTCCTTAGTTTGAGGAGTTGCATTAGTTTGAGGTGTTGCATTAGTTTGAGGTGTTGCATTAGTTTGAGGTGTTGCATTAGTTTGAGGTGTTGCTTTCGTTTGAGTTGCAGCCTTCGTTAGTGGGTTGCCTTTGGTTGAGGGTTCGCTTAGTTTCAGGGTTCCCTTAGTTTGAGGGTTCCCTTAGTTTGAGGTGTTGCCTTAGTTTGAGGTATTGCCTTAGTTTAAGGGGCTGCATCTGTTTGAGGGGTTGCCTTAGTTTCAGGTGTTGAATTAGTTTGAGGTGCTGCCTTAGTTTGAGGTGTTGCCTTAGTTTGAGGTGTTGCCTTAGTTTGAGGTGTTGCCTTAGTTTGAGGTTTGCCTTAGTTTTAGATATTGCTTAGTTTAATGGGAGCCTTTATTTGAGGTTTTGCATTAGTTTGAGGTGTTGCATTAGTTTGAGGTGTTGCATTAGTTGGAGGTGTTGCATTAGTTTGAGGTGTTGCATTAGTTTGATGTGTTGCCTTAGTTTGAGGTGTTGCCTTAGATTAAGGGGCTGCATCTGTTTGAGGGGTTGCCTTCGTTTCAGGTGTTGCATTAGTTTGAGGTGTTGCCTTAGTTTTAGCTGTTGCCTTAGTTTGAGGTGTTGCCTTAGTTTGAGGGGCCGCCTTAGTTTGAGGGGCCGCCTTAGTTTGAGGTGTTGCCTGAGTATGAGGTGTTGCCTTTGATTGACGGTTTCCTTAGTTTGTGGTATTGCATTAGTTTGAGGTGTTGCATTAGTTTGAGGTGTTGCCTTAGTTTGAGGTGTTGCATTAGTTTGAGGTGTTGCATTAGTTTGAGCTGTTGTCTTCGTTTGAGGTGAGGCCTCAGTTTGAGGTGTTGCCTTCGTTTGAGGTGATGCCTTAGTTTGATGTGTTGCCTTAGTTTGAGGTGTTGCCTTAGTTTGAGGTGTTGCCTTAGTTTGAGGTGTTGCATTAGTTTGAGGTTTTGCATTAGTTTGAGTTGTTGAACCAGTTTGAGGTGTTGCATAAGTTTGAGGTGTTGCCTTAGTTTGAGGTGTTGCCTTTGTTTGAGATGTTGCCTTAGTTTGAGGGTTGCCTTAGTTTGAGGTGTTGCCTTAGTTTGAGGTGTTGCCTTAGTTTGAGGTGTTGCTTTCGTTTGAGGTGTTGCATTAGTTTGAGGGTTCCATTAGTTTCAGGGTTCCATAAGTTTGACGGTTGCCTTAGTTTGAAATGTTGCCATAGTTTGAGGTGTTGCCTTAGTTAGAGGTGTTGCCTTAGTTTGATGTGTTGCATTATTTTGATGTGTTGCCTTAGTTTGAGGTGTTGTTTTAGTTTGAGGTGTTGCATTAGTTTGAGGTGTTGCATTAGTTTGAGGTGTTGCATTAGTTTGAGGTGTTGCCTTAGTTTGAGGGGCCGCCTTAGTTTGAGGGGCCGCCTTAGTTTGAGGGGCCGCCTTAGTTTGAGGTGTTGCATGAGTATGAGGTGTTGCCTTTGATTTACGGTTTCCTTAGTTTGAGGTGTTGCATTAGTTTGAGGTGTTGCATTAGTTTGAGTTGCAGCCTTCGTTAGTGGGTTGCCTTTGTTTGAGGGTTCCCTTAGCTTGAGGGTTCCCTGAGTTTGAGGGTTCCCTTAGTTTGAGGTGTTGCATTAGTTTGAGGTGTTGCATTAGTTTGAGGTGTTGCCTTTGATTGACGGTTTCCTTAGTTTGAGGAGTTGCATTAGTTTGAGGTGTTGCATTAGTTTGAGGTGTTGCATTAGTTTGAGGTGTTGCATTAGTTTGAGGTGTTGCTTTAGTTTGAGTTGCAGCCTTCGTTAGTGGGTTGCCTTTGGTTGAGGGTTCGCTTAGTTTGAGGGTTCCCTTAGTTTGAGGGTTCCCTTAGTTTGAGGGTTCCCTTAGTTTGAGGTGTTGCCTTAGTTTGAGGTATTGCCTTAGTTTAAGGGGCTGCATCTGTTTGAGGGTTTGCCTTAGTTTCAGGTGTTGAATTAGTTTGAGGTGCTGCCTTAGTTTGAGGTGTTGCCTTAGTTTGAGGTGTTGCCTTAGTTTGAGGTGTTGCCTTAGTTTGAGGTTTGCCTTAGTTTTAGATATTGCTTAGTTTAATGGGAGCCTTTATTTGAGGTTTTGCATTAGTTTGAGGTGTTGCATTAGTCTGAGGTGTTGCATTAGTTTGAGGTGTTGCATTAGTTGGAGGTGTTGCATTAGTTTGAGGTGTTGCATTAGTTTGATGTGTTGCCTTAGTTTGAGGTGTTGCCTTAGATTAAGGGGCTGCATCTGTTTGAGGGGTTGCCTTCGTTTCAGGTGTTGCATTAGTTTGAGGTGTTGCCTTAGTTTTAGCTGTTGCCTTAGTTTTAGCTGTTGCCTTAGTTTGAGGTGTTGCCTTAGTTTGAGGGGCCGCCTTAGTTTGAGGGGCCGCCTTAGTTTGAGGTGTTGCCTGAGTATGAGGTGTTGCCTTTGATTGACGGTTTCCTTAGTTTGTGGTATTGCATTAGTTTGAGGTGTTGCATTAGTTTGAGGTGTTGCATTAGTTTGAGGTGTTGCCTTAGTTTGAGGTGTTGCATTAGTTTGAGGTGTTGCATTAGTTTGAGGTGTTGTCTTCGTTTGAGGTGAGGCCTCAGTTTGAGGTGTTGCCTTCGTTTGAGGTGATGCCTTAGTTTGATGTGTTGCCTTAGTTTGAGGTGTTGCCTTAGTTTGAGTTGTTGCCTTAGTTTGAGGTGTTGCATTAGTTTGAGGTTTTGCATTAGTTTGAGTTGTTGAACCAGTTTGAGGTGTTGCATAAGTTTGAGGTGTTGCCTTAGTTTGAGGTGTTGCCTTTGTTTGAGATGTTGCCTTAGTTTGAGGGTTGCCTTAGTTTGAGGTGTTGCCTTAGTTTGAGGTGTTGCCTTAGTTTGAGGTGTTGCTTTCGTTTGAGGTGTTGCATTAGTTTGAGGGTTCCATTAGTTTCAGGGTTCCATAAGTTTGACGGTTGCCTTAGTTTGAAATGTTGCCATAGTTTGAGGTGTTGCCTTAGTTAGAGGTGTTGCCTTAGTTTGATGTGTTGCATTATTTTGATGTGTTGCCTTAGTTTGAGGTGTTGTTTTAGTTTGAGGTGTTGCATTAGTTTGAGGTGTTGCATTAGTTTGAGGTGTTGCCTTAGTTTGAGGTGTTGCCTTAGTTTGAGGTGTTGCCTTTGTTTGAGGTGTTGCCTTAGTTTGAGGTTTTCCCTTAGTTTGAGGATTTGCCTAAGTTTGAGGATTTGCCTTAGTTTGAGATTTTGCATTAGTTTTTGGGTTGCCTTTGTTTGAGGTGCTGCCTTTGTTTGAGATGCTGCCTTTGTTTGAGGTGCTGTCTTTGTTTGAGGTGTTGCCTTTATTTGAGGTGTTGCCTTAGTTTGAGGTGTTGCCTTAGTTTGAGGTGTTGCCTTAGTTTGATGTGTAGCCTCAGTTTGATGTGTTTCCTTACTTTGATGTGTTGCCTTAGTCTGAGGAGCTGCCTTAGTTTGAGGAGCTGCCTTAGTTTGAGTGGCTGCCTTAGTTTGAGGTGTTGCATTCGTTTGAGGTGTTGCATTAGTTTGAGGTGTTGCATTAGTTTGAGGTGTTGCATTAGTTTGAGGTGTTGCATGAGTTTGAGGTTTTGCATTAGTTTGAGGTGTTGCATTAGTTTGAGGTGTTGCATTAGTTTGAGGTGTTGCATTAGTTTGAGGTGCTGCATCAGCTTGAGGTGTTGCTTTAGTTTGAGTTGCAGCCTTCGTTAGTGGTTTGCCTTTGTTTGAGGGTTCCCTTAGTTTGAGGGTTCCCTTAGTTTGAGGTGCTGCCTTAGTTTGAGGTGTTGCCTTAGTTTCAGGTGTTGCATTAGTTTGAGGTGTTTCCTTAGTTTGAGGTGTTGCTTTATTTTGAGGTGTTGTCTTCGCTTGAGGTGTTGCCTTAGTTTGAGGGGCCGCTTTAGTTTGAGGGGCCGCCTTAGTTTGAGGTGTTGCCTGAGTATGAGGTGTTGCCTTTGATTGACGGTTTCCTTAGTTTGAGGTGTTGCATTAGTTTGAGGTGTTGCATTAGTTTGAGTTGCAGCCTTCGTTAGTGGGTTGCCTTTGTTTGAGGGTTCCCTTAGTTTGAGGGTTCCCTTAGTTTGAGGGTTCCCTTAGTTTGAGGTGTTGCCTTAGTTTGAGGTGTTGCCTTAATTTAAGGGGCTGCATCTGTTTGAGGGGTTGCCTTAGTTTCAGGTGTTGCATTAGTTTGAGGTGTTGCCTTAGTTTGAGGTGTTGCCTTAGTTTGAGGTGTTGCCTTAGTTTGAGGGGCCGCCTTAGTTTGAGGGGCCGCCTTAGTTTGAGGTGTTGCATGAGTATGAGGTGTTGCCTTTGATTTACGGTTTCCTTAGTTTGAGGTGTTGCATTAGTTTGAGGTGTTGCATTAGTTTGAGTTGCAGTCTTCGTTAGTGGGTTGCCTTTGTTTGAGGGTTCCCTTAGCTTGAGGGTTCCCTGAGTTTGAGGGTTCCCTTAGTTTGAGGTGTTGCATTAGTTTGAGGTGTTGCATTAGTTTGAGGTGTTGCCTTTGATTGACGGTTTCCTTAGTTTGAGGAGTTGCATTAGTTTGAGGTGTTGCATTAGTTTGAGGTGTTGCATTAGTTTGAGGTGTTGCATTAGTTTGAGGTGTTGCTTTCGTTTGAGTTGCAGCCTTCGTTAGTGGGTTGCCTTTGGTTGAGGGTTCGCTTAGTTTCAGGGTTCCCTTAGTTTGAGGGTTCCCTTAGTTTGAGGTGTTGCCTTAGTTTGAGGTATTGCCTTAGTTTAAGGGGCTGCATCTGTTTGAGGGGTTGCCTTAGTTTCAGGTGTTGAATTAGTTTGAGGTGCTGCCTTAGTTTGAGGTGTTGCCTTAGTTTGAGGTGTTGCCTTAGTTTGAGGTGTTGCCTTAGTTTGAGGTTTGCCTTAGTTTTAGATATTGCTTAGTTTAATGGGAGCCTTTATTTGAGGTTTTGCATTAGTTTGAGGTGTTGCATTAGTTTGAGGTGTTGCATTAGTTGGAGGTGTTGCATTAGTTAGAGGTGTTGCATTAGTTTGATGTGTTGCCTTAGTTTGAGGTGTTGCCTTAGATTAAGGGGCTGCATCTGTTTGAGGGGTTGCCTTCGTTTCAGGTGTTGCATTAGTTTGAGGTGTTGCCTTAGTTTTAGCTGTTGCCTTAGTTTGAGGTGTTGCCTTAGTTTGAGGGGCCGCCTTAGTTTGAGGGGCCGCCTTAGTTTGAGGTGTTGCCTGAGTATGAGGTGTTGCCTTTGATTGACGGTTTCCTTAGTTTGTGGTATTGCATTAGTTTGAGGTGTTGCATTAGTTTGAGGTGTTGCCTTAGTTTGAGGTGTTGCATTAGTTTGAGGTGTTGCATTAGTTTGAGCTGTTGTCTTCGTTTGAGGTGAGGCCTCAGTTTGAGGTGTTGCCTTCGTTTGAGGTGATGCCTTAGTTTGATGTGTTGCCTTAGTTTGAGGTGTTGCCTTAGTTTGAGGTGTTGCCTTAGTTTGAGGTGTTGCATTAGTTTGAGGTTTTGCATTAGTTTGAGTTGTTGAACCAGTTTGAGGTGTTGCATAAGTTTGAGGTGTTGCCTTAGTTTGAGGTGTTGCCTTTGTTTGAGATGTTGCCTTAGTTTGAGGGTTGCCTTAGTTTGAGGTGTTGCCTTAGTTTGAGGTGTTGCCTTAGTTTGAGGTGTTGCTTTCGTTTGAGGTGTTGCATTAGTTTGAGGGTTCCATTAGTTTCAGGGTTCCATAAGTTTGACGGTTGCCTTAGTTTGAAATGTTGCCATAGTTTGAGGTGTTGCCTTAGTTAGAGGTGTTGCCTTAGTTTGATGTGTTGCATTATTTTGATGTGTTGCCTTAGTTTGAGGTGTTGTTTTAGTTTGAGGTGTTGCATTAGTTTGAGGTGTTGCATTAGTTTGAGGTGTTGCATTAGTTTGAGGTGTTGCCTTAGTTTGAGGTGTTGCCTTAGTTTGAGGTGTTGCCTTTGTTTGAGGTGTTGCCTTAGTTTGAGGTTTTCCCTTAGTTTGAGGATTTGCCTAAGTTTGAGGATTTGCCTTAGTTTGAGATTTTGCATTAGTTTTTGGGTTGCCTTTGTTTGAGGTGCTGCCTTTGTTTGAGATGCTGCCTTTGTTTGAGGTGCTGTCTTTGTTTGAGGTGTTGCCTTTATTTGAGGTGTTGCCTTAGTTTGAGGTGTTGCCTTAGTTTGAGGTGTTGCCTTAGTTTGATGTGTAGCCTCAGTTTGATGTGTTTCCTTACTTTGATGTGTTGCCTTAGTCTGAGGAGCTGCCTTAGTTTGAGGAGCTGCCTTAGTTTGAGGAGCTGCCTTAGTTTGAGTGGCTGCCTTAGTTTGAGGGGCTGCCTTAGTTTGAGGGGCTGCATTAGTTTGAGGGGCGGCCTTCGTTTGAGGTGCTGCCTGAGTTTGAGGAGTTGCCTTTGATTGATGGTTTCCTTAGTTTGAGGTGTTGCATTAGTTTGAGGGTTCCCTGAGTTTGAGGGTTCCCTTAGTTTGAGGTGTTGCATTAGTTTGAGGTGTTGCCTTAGTTTAAGGGGCTGCATCTGTTTGAGGGGTTGCCTTAGTTTTAGGTGTTGCATTAGTTTGAGGTGTTGCCTAAGTTTGAGGTGTTTCCTTAGTTTGAGGTGTTGCCTGAGTATGAGGTGTTGCCTTTGATTGACGGTTTCCTCAGTTTGAGGAGTTGCATTAGTTTGAGGTGTTGCATTAGTTTGCGGTGTTGCATTAGTTTGTGGTGTTGCATTAGTTTGAGGTGTTGCTTTAGTTTGAGTTGCAGCCTTCGTTAGTGGGTTGCCTTTGTTTGAGGGTTCCCTTAGTTTGAGGGTTCCCTTAGTTTGAGGGTTCCCTTAGTTTGAGGTGTTGCCTTAGTTTGAGGTGTTGCCTTAGTTTAAGGGGCTGCAGCTGTTTGAGGGGTTGCCTTAGTTTCAGGTGTTGCCTTAGTTTGAGGTGTTGCCTTAGTTTGAGGTGTTCCCTTCGTTTGAGGTGTTGCCTTAGTTTGAGGTTTGCCTTAGTTTGAGATATTGCGTAGTTTGATGGGAGCCTTTATTTGAGGTTTTGCCTTAATTTGAGGTGTTGCATTAGTTTGGGGGTTGCTTAGTTTGAGATATTGCCTTAGGTTGATGGGAGCCTTTGTTTAGGTTTTGCCTTAGTTTGAGGTGTTGCCTTAGTTTGAGGTGTTGCCTTAGTTTGAGGTGTTGCATTAGTTTTAGGTGTTGCCTTCGTTTGAGGTGAGGCCTCAGTTTGAGGTGTTGCCTTCGTTTGAGGTGATGCCTTAGTTTGATGTGTTGCCTTAGTTTGAGGTGTTGCCTTAGTTTGAGTTGTTGCCTTAGTTTGAGGTGTTGCATTAGTTTGAGGTGTTGCATTAGTTTGAGTTGTTGAATCAGTTTGAGGTGTTGCATAAGTTTGAGGTGTTGCCTTAGTTTGAGGTGTTGCCTTTGTTTGAGGTGTTGCCTTAGTTTGAGGGTTGCCTTAGTTTGAGGTGTTGCCTTAGTTTGAGGTGTTGCCTTAGTTTGAGGTGTTGCCTTTGTTTGAGGTGTTGCCTTAGTTTGAGGGTTGCCTTAGTTTGAGGTGTTGCCTTAGTTTGAGGTGTTGCCTTAGTTTGAGGTGTTGCTTTAGTTTGAGGTGTTGCATTATTTTCAGGGTTCCATTAGTTTCAGGGTTCCATAAGTTTGACGGTTGCCTTAGTTTGAAATGTTGCCATAGTTTGAGGTGTTGCCTTAGTTAGAGGTGTTGCCTTAGTTTGATGTGTTGCCATAGTTTGAGGTGTTGCCTTAGTTTGTTTGAGGGTTGCCTTAGTTTGAGGGTTGCTTCGTTTGAGGGTTGCCTGAGTTTGAGGGTTCCCTTCGTTTGTGGTGGTGCCTTATTTTGAGGGTGTACATAATTTGAGGTGTTGCCTTAGTTTTCGTGGGCTGTCTTAGTTTGAGGTGTTGCCTTAGTTTGAGGTGTTGCCTTAGTTTGAGGTGTTGCCTTAGTTTGAGGTGTTGCCTTAGATTGAGGTGTTGCCTTAGTTTGAGGTGTTGCCTTAGTTTGAGTTGTTGCCTTAGTTTGAGTTGTTGCCTTTGATTGAGGGTTGCCTTAGTTTGAGGTGTTGCCTTAGTTTGAGGTGTTGCCTTAGTTTGAGGTGTTGCCTTTGATTGAGGGTTGCCTTAGTTTGAGATGTTGCCTTAGTTTGAGGTGTTGCCTTAGTTTGAGCTGTTGCATTAGTTTGAGGTGTTGCCTTAGTTTGAGCTGTTGCCTCAGTTTGAGGTGTTGCCTCAGTTTGAGGTGTTGCTTTAGTTTGAGGTGTTGCCTTAGTTTGAGGGTTTCATTAGTTTGAGGTTTAGCCTTAGTTTGCGGTGTTGCCTTAGTTTGAGGGTTTTCTTAATTTGAGGTCTTGCCTTATTTTAAGTGGGCTGTCTCAGTTTGAGGTGTTGCCTCAGTTTGAGGTGTTGCCTCAGTTTGAGGTGTTGCATTAGTTTGAGGTGTTGCCTTAGTTTGAGGGTTTTCTTAATTTGAGGTGTTGCCTTATTTTAAGTGGGCTGTCTTAGTTTGAGTTGTTGCCTCAGTTTGAGGTGTTGCCTCAGTTTGAGGTGTTGCATTAGTTTGAGGTGTTGCCTTAGTTGGAGGGTTTTCTTAGTTTGAGGTGTTGCCTTAGTTTGAGGTGTTGCATTAGTTTGAGGTGTTGCATTAGTTTGAGGTGTTGCATGAGTTTGAGGTGTTTCTTTAGTTTGAGTTGCAGCCTTCGTTATTGGGTTGCCTTTGTTTGAGGGTTCCCTTAGTTTGAGGGTTCCCTTAGTTTGAGGGATTGCCTTAGTTTGAGGTGTTGCTTCAGATTAAGGGGCGGCATCTGTTTGAGGGGTTGCCTTAGTTTCAGGTGTTGCCTTAGTTTGAGGTGTTGCCTTAGTTTGAGATATTGCTTAGTTTGATGGGAGCCTTTGTTTGAGGTTTTGCCTTAATTTGAGGTGATGCATTAGTTTGAGTTGTTGCATTAGTTTGAGTTGTTGCCTTAGTTTGAGGTGTTGCATTAGTTTGAGGTGATGCATTAGTTTGAGTTGTTGCCTTAGTTTGATGTGTTGCATTAGTTTGAGGTGTTGCCTTAGTTTGAGGGTTTTCTTAATTTGAGGTGTTGCCTTATTTTAAGTGGGCTGTCTTAGTTTGAGGTGTTGCCTTAGTTTGAGGTGTTGCATTAGTTTGAGGTGTTGCATTAGTTTGAGGTGTTGCATTAGTTTGAGGTGTTGCATTAGTTTGAGGTTTTGCATTAGTTTGAGGTGTTTCTTTAGTTTGAGTTGCAGCCTTCGTTAGTGGGTTGCCTTTGTTTGAGGGTTCCCTTAGTTTGAGGGTTCCCTTAGTTTGAGGGATTGCCTTAGTTTGAGGTGTTGCTTCAGATTAAGGGGCGGCATCTGTTTGAGGGGTGGCCTTAGTTTGAGGTGTTGCCTTAGTTTGAGGTGTTGCCTTAGTTTGAGGTGTTGCCTTCGTTTGAGGTGTTGCCTTAGTTTGAGGTGTTGCTTAGTTTGATGGGAGCCTTAGTTTGATGTGTTGCCTTAGTTTGAGGTGTTGCCTTAGTTTGAGTTGTTGCCTTAGTTTGAGGTGTTGCATTAGTTTGAGGTGTTGCATTAGTTTGAGTTGTTGAATCAGTTTGAGGTGTTGCATAAGTTTGAGGTGTTGCCTTCGTTTGAGGTGTTGCCTTTGTTTGAGATGTTGCCTGAGTTTGAGGGTTGCCTTAGTTTGAGGTGTTGCCTTAGTTTGAGGTGTTGCCTTAGTTTGAGGTGTTGCCTTATTTTGAGGTGTTGCTTTAGTTTGAGGTGTTGCATTAGTTTGAGTGTTCCATTAGTTTCAGGGTTCCATTAGTTTGACGGTTGCCTTCGTTTGAAATGTTGCCATAGTTTGAGGTGTTGCCTCAGTTAGAGGTGTTGCCTTCGTTTGAGGTGTTGCATTATTTTGATGTGTTGCCTTAGTTTGAGGTGTTGCATTAGTTTGAGGTGTTGCATTAGTTTGAGGTGTTGCCTTAGTTTGAGGTGTTGCCTTAGTTCGAGGTGTTGCCTTTGTTTGAGGTATTGCCTTAGTTTGAGGTTTTGCCTTAGTTTGAGGATTTGCCTAAGTTTGAGGATTTGCCTGAGTTTGAGGTTTTGCATTAGTTTTAGGGTTGCCTTTGTTTGAGGTGCTGCCTTTGTTTGAGATGCTGCCTTTGTTTGAGGTGCTGCCTTTGTTTGAGGTGTTGCCTTTGTTTGAGGTGTTGCCTTAGTTTGAGGTGTTGCCTTAGTTTGAGGTGTTGCCTTAGTTTGAGGGTTGCCTTATATTGAGGTGTTGCCTTATTTTGATGTGTTGCCTCAGTTTGATGTGTTGCCTTAGTTTAATGTGTTGCCTTAGTTTGAGGAGCTGCCTTAGTTTGAGGAGCTGCCTTAGTTTGAGGGGCTGCCTTAGTTTGAGGGGCTGCCTTAGTTTGAGGGTCGGCCTTCGTTTGTGGTGCTGCCTGAGTTTGAGGTGTTGCCTTTGATTGACGGTTTCCTTAGTTTGAGGTGTTGCATTAGTTTGAGGAGTTGCATTAGTTTGAGGAGTTGCATTAGTTTGAGGAGTTGCATTAGTTTGAGCAGTTGCTTTAGTTTGAGGAGTTTCTTTAGTTTGAGCAGTTGCTTTAGTTTGAGCAGTTGCTTTTGTTTGAGGAGTTGCTTCGTTTGAGGTGTTGCTTTAGTTTGATGTGTTGCTTTGGTCTGAGGTGTTGCATTAGTTTGAGGTGTTGCATTAATTTGAGGTGTTGCCTTAATTTGTTTGAGGGTTGCCTTAGATTGAGGGTTGCTTAGTTTGAGGGTTGCCTTAGTTTGAGGGTTCCCTTCGTTTGTGGTGGTGCCTTATTTTGATGGTTTACATAATTTGAGGTGTTGCCTTAGTTTTCGTGGGCTGTCTTAGTTTGAGGTGTTGCCTTAGTTTGAGGTGTACCTTAGTTTGAGGTGTTGCCTTAGTTTGAGGTGTTGCCCTAGATTGAGGTGTTACCTTAGTTTGAGGTGTTGCCTTCGTTTGAGGTGTTGCCTTAGTTTGAAGTGTTGCCTCAGTTTGAGGTGTTGCCTTTGATTGAGGGTTGCCTTAGTTTGAGATGTTGCCTTAGTTTGAGGTGTTGCCTCAGTTTGAGCTGTTGCATTAGTTTGAGGTGTTGCCTTATTTTGAGGTGTTCCTTAGTTTGAGGTGTTGCCTTAGTTTGAGGGTTTCATTAGTTTGAGGTTTAGCCTTCGTTTGAGGTGTTGCCTTAGTTTGAGGTGTTGCATTAGTTTGAGGGTTCCATTAGTTTGAGGGTTGCATTAGTTTGAGGGTTGCATTAGTTTGAGGTTTAGCCTTAGTTTGACGTGTTGCCTTAGTTTGAGGGTTTTCTTAATTTGAGGTCTTGCCTTATTTTAAGTGGGCTGTCTCAGTTTGAGGTGTTGCCTTAGTTTGAGGTGTTGCCTTAGTTTGAGGTGTTGCCTTAGTTTGAGGTGTTGCATTAGTTTGAGGTGATGCCTTAGTTTGAGGTGTTGCCTTAGTTTGAGGTGTTGCCTTAGTTTGAGGTGTTGCCTTAGTTTTAGTTGTTGCCTTAGTTTGAGGTGTTGCCTTAGTTTTAGTTGTTGCCTTTGTTTGAGGGTTTCATTCGTTTGAGATGTTGCATTAGTTTGAGGGGATACCTTAGTTTTGAGGGGCTATCTTAGTTTGAGGTGCTGCCTTAGATTGAGGGCTGCCTTAGTTTGATGAACTGCGTTATTTTGAGATGTTGCCTTATTTTGAGGGGTTGTCTTAGTTAGAGGGTTTATTTCGTTTTAGAACTTGCAATAGATTGAGGTGTTGCCTTAGTTTGAGGGTCTGCCTTCGTTTTAGGTGTAGCTTAATTTTGAAGGTTGCCTTTGTCTGAGGCGCTGCATTAGTATGAGGGGCTGCCTTAGTATGAGGGGCAGCCTTAGTTTGTGGTGCTGCATTAATTTAAGGGCCTGCTTGAGTTTCAGGGCCTGCTTTAGTTTCAGGGCCTGCTTGAGTTTCAGGGCCTGCTTGAGTGTCAGGGGCTGCCTTAGTGAAAGGGGCTGCCTTAGTGAGAGGGGCTGTCTTAGTGAGAGGGGCTGCCTTAGTTTGAGGCGCTGCCTTAGTTCGAAGCGCTGCATTAGTTTGAAAATTGCCTTAGTTTGAGGGCCTGCCTTAGTTTGAGGGGCTGCTTTAGTTTGAGGGTTGCCTCACTTTGAGGGTTGCCTCACTTTGAGCGGCTGCCTTATTTTCAGGGTTGCCCTAGTTTGAGGGCCTGCCTCAGTTTCTGAATTGCCTTAGTTTGAGGTCTGCCTTAGTTTGAGGTCTGCCTTAGTTTGAGGGTTGCCTAGTTTGAGGGGCTGCCTTTGTTTGAGCGGCTGCCTTAGTTTGAGGGGCTGCCTTAGTTTGAGGGGTTGCCTTCGTTTGAGGTGTTGCCTTAGTTTGTGGGGTTGCCTTAGTTTGAGGGGTTGCCTTAGTTTGACGGAATGGCTTAGTTTGTGGGGAAGCCTTCGTTTGAGGGGCTGAATTAGTTTGAGGGGTTGCCTTAGTTTGAGGGGATGCCTTAGTTTGTGGGGCAGCCTTAGTTTGAGGGGCTGCATTAGTATGAGGGGCTGCATTAGTATGAGGGGCTGCATTAGTAGGAGGGGCTGTCTTTCTTTGAGGGGCTGTCTTACTTTGAGGGGCTGCATTAGATTGAGGGTTGCCTTAGATTGATGTGCTACATTAACTTGGGGTGTTGCCTTTGTTTGAGGGGCTGCCTTAGTTTGAGGGTCTGCCTTAGTTTGAGGGGCTGCCTTAGTTTGAGGGGCTGCCTTAGTTTGAGCGGCTGCCTTAGTTTGAGGGGCAGCCTTAGTTTGAGGGGCAGCCTTAGTTTGAGGTGTTGCCTTAGTTTGAGGTGTTGCCTTAGTTTGAGGTGTTGCCTTAGATTGAGGTGTTGCCTTCGATTGAGGTGTTGCCTTCGTTTGAGGAGCTGCCTTCGTTTGAGGGGCTGCCTTAGTTTGAGGGGCTGCCTTAGTTTGAGGGGTTGCCTTAGTTTGACGGAAGGGCTTAGTTTGTGGGGAAGCCTTAGTTTGAGGGGCTGCATTCGTCTGAGGGGCTGCAGTCGACTGAGGGGCTGCAGTCGACTGAGGGGCTGCAGTCGTCTGAGGGGCAGCCTTAGTCTGAGGGGCTGCATTAGTCTGAGGGGCTGCATTAGTATGAGGGTCTGCATTACTTTGAGGGGCTGCATTAGTTTGAGTGTTTGTTTAGTTTGAGGGTTTGTTTAGTTTGAGGGATGCCTTAGTTTGAGGGATGCCTTATGTTGAGGGATGCCTTAGTTTGAGTGTTGCCTTAGTTTGAGTGTTGCCTTAGTTTGAGGCGTTGCATTAGTTTGAGGCGTTGCCTTATTTTGAGGTGTTCCTTAGTTTGAGGTGTTGCCTTAGTTTGAGGTGTTGCCTTAGTTTGAGGGTTTCATTAGTTTGAGGTTTAGCCTTCGTTTGAGGTGTTGCCTTTGATTGAGGGTTGCCTCAGTTTGAGATGTTGCCTTAGTTTGAGGTGTTGCCTCAGTTTGAGCTGTTGCATTAGTTTGAGGTGTTGCCTTATTTTGAGGTGTTCCTTAGTATGAGGTGTTGCCTTAGTTTGAGGGTTTCATTAGTTTGAGGTTTAGCCTTCGTTTGAGGTGTTGCCTTAGTTTGAGGTGTTGCATTAGTTTGAGGGTTGCATTAGTTTGAGGGTTGCATTAGTTTGAGGGTTGCATTAGTTTGAGGTTTAGCCTTAGTTTGACGTGTTGCCTTAGTTTGAGGGTTTTCTTAATTTGAGGTCTTGCCTTATTTTAAGTGGGCTGTCTCAGTTTGAGGTGTTGCCTTAGTTTGAGGTGTTGCCTTAGTTTGAGGTGTTGCATTAGTTTGAGGTGATGCCTTAGTTTGAGGTGTTGCCTTAGTTTGAGGTGTTGCCTTAGTTTGAGGTGTTGCCTTAGTTTTAGTTGTTGCCTTTGTTTGAGGGTTTCATTCGTTTGAGATGTTGCATTAGTTTGAGGGGATACCTTAGTTTTGAGGGGCTATCTTAGTTTGAGGTGCTGCCTTAGATTGAGGGGCTGCCTTAGTTTGATGAACTGCGTTATTTTGAGATGTTGCCTTATTTTGAGGGGTTGTCTTAGTTAGAGGGTTTATTTCGTTTTAGAACTTGCAATAGATTGAGGTGTTGCCTTAGTTTGAGGGTCTGCCTTCGTTTTAGGTGTAGCTTAATTTTGAAGGTTGCCTTTGTCTGAGGCGCTGCATTAGTATGAGGGGCTGCCTTAGTATGAGGGGCTGCATTAGTAGGAGGGGCTGTCTTTCTTTGAGGGGCAGCCTTAGTTTGTGGTGCTGCATTAATTTAAGGGCCTGCTTGAGTTTCAGGGCCTGCTTTAGTTTCAGGGCCTGCTTGAGTTTCAGGGCCTGCTTGAGTGTCAGGGGCTGCCTTAGTGAAAGGGGCTGCCTTAGTGAGAGGGGCTGTCTTAGTGAGAGGGGCTGCCTTAGTTTGAGGCGCTGCCTTAGTTCGAAGCGCTGCATTAGTTTGAGAATTGCCTTAGTTTGAGGGCCTGCCTTAGTTTGAGGGGCTGCTTTAGTTTGAGGGTTGCCTCACTTTGAGGGTTGCCTCACTTTGAGCGGCTGCCTTATTTTCAGGGTTGCCCCAGTTTGAGGGCCTGCCTCAGTTTCTGAATTGCCTTAGTTTGAGGTCTGCCTTAGTTTGAGGTCTGCCTTAGTTTGAGGGTTGCCTAGTTTGAGGGGCTGCCTTTGTTTGAGCGGCTGCCTTAGTTTGAGGGGCTGCCTTAGTTTGAGGGGTTGCCTTCGTTTGAGGTGTTGCCTTAGTTTGTGGGGTTGCCTTAGTTTGAGGGGTTGCCTTAGTTTGACGGAATGGCTTAGTTTGTGGGGAAGCCTTAGTTTGAGGGGCTGAATTAGTTTGAGGGGTTGCCTTAGTTTGAGGGGTTGCCTTAGTTTGAGGGGATGCCTTAGTTTGTGGGACAGCCTTAGTTTGAGGGGCTGCATTAGTATGAGGGGCTGCATTAGTATGAGGGGCTGCATTAGTATGAGGGGCTGCATTAGTAGGAGGGGCTGTCTTTCTTTGAGGGGCTGTCTTTCTTTGAGGGGCTGTCTTACTTTGAGGGGCTGCATTAGATTGAGGGTTGCCTTAGATTGATGTGCTACATTAACTTGGGGTGTTGCCTTTGTTTGAGGGGCTGCCTTAGTTTGAGGGTCTGCCTTAGTTTGAGGGGCTGCCTTAGTTTGAGGGGCTGCCTTAGTTTGAGCGGCTGCCTTAGTTTGAGGGGTAGCCTTAGTTTGAGGGGCAGCCTTAGTTTGAGGTGTTGCCTTAGTTTGAGGTGTTGCCTTAGTTTGAGGTGTTGCCTTAGATTGAGGTGTTGCCTTAGATTGAGGTGTTGCCTTAGATTGAGGTGTTGCCTTCGATTGAGGTGTTGCCTTCGTTTGAGGTGTTGCCTTAGTTTGAGGTGTTGCCTTAGAATGACGTGTTGCCTTAGATTGAGGTGTTGCCTTCGTTTGAGGTGTTGCCTTCGTTTGAGGTGTTGATTTCGTTTGAGGTGTTGCCTTCGTTTGAGGTGTTGCCTTCGTTTGAGGTGTTGCCTTCTTTTGAGGGGCTGCCTTCGTTTGAGGGGCTGCCTTAGTTTGAGGGGTTGCCTTAGTTTGACGGAATGGCTTAGTTTGTGGGGAAGCCTTAGTTTGAGGGGCTGCATTCGTCTGAGGGGCTGCAGTCGACTGAGAGGCTGCAGTCGACTGAGGGGCTGCAGTCGTCTGAGGGGCAGCCTTAGTCTGAGGGGCTGCATTAGTCTGAGGGGCTGCATTAGTATGAGGGGCTGCATTAGTATGAGGGTCTGCATTACTTTGAGGGGCTGCATTAGTTTGAGTGTTTGTTTAGTTTGAGGGTTTGTTTAGTTTGAGGGATGCCTTAGTTTGAGGGATGCCTTATGTTGAGGGATGCCTTATGTTGAGGGATGCCTTAGTTTGAGTGTTGCCTTAGTTTGAGTGTTGCCTTAGTTTGAGGCGTTGCATTAGTTTGAGGCGTTGCATTAGTTTGAGGCGTTACCTTAGTTTGAGGGGCTGCCTTAGGTTGAGGGGCTGCCTGAGTTTGAGGGAGTGCCTGAGTTTGAGGGAGTGCCTTAGTTTGAGGGAGTGCCTTAGTTTGAGGGGCTGCCTTTGTTTGAGCGTTGCCCTAGTGTGAGGGTTGCCCTAGTTTGAGGGTTTGCCCCAGTTTGAGGGGCTGCCTTAGTTTGAGGTTTTGCCTTAGTTTGAGGTTTTGCCTTAGTTTGAGGTTTTGCCTTAGTTTGAGGTGTTGCCTAAGTTTGAGGCGTTGCATCAGTTTCAGGCGTTGCATCAGTTTGAGGGGCTGCCTTAGTTTGAGGGGCTGCCTGAGTTTGAGGGGCTGCCTAAGTTTGAGGGGCTGCCTAAGTTTGAGGGAGTGCATCAGTTTGAGGGAGTGCATCAGTTTGAGGGAATGCATCAGTTTGAGGGGTTGCCTTAGTTTGAGGGGTTGCCTTAGTTTGAGGGGTTGCCTTATTTTGAGGGGTTGCCTTAGTTTGAGGGTAGCCTCAGTTTGAGGGCGGCCTTAGTTTGAGGTGTTGCATTAGTTTGAGTTGTTGAATCAGTTTGAGGTGTTGCATAAGTTTGAGGTGTTGCCTTAGTTTGAGGTGTTGCCTTTGTTTGAGGTGTTGCCTTGGTTCGAGGGTTGCCTTAGTTTGAGGTGTTGCCTTAGTTTGAGGTGTTGCCTTAGTTTGAGGTGTTGCTTTAGTTTGAGGTGTTGCATTAGTTTGAGGGTTCCATTTGTTTCAGGGTTCCATTAGTTTGACGGTTGCCTTAGTTTGAAATGTTGCCATAGTTTGAGGTGTTGCCTTAGTTAGAGGTGTTGCATTAGTTTGAGGTGTTGCCTTAGTTTGAGGGTTTTCTTAATTTGAGGTGTTGCCTTATTTTAAGTGGGCTGTCTTCGTTTGAGGTGTTGCCTGAGTTTGAGGTGTTGCCTTAGTTTGAGCGGCTGCCTCAGTTTGAGGGGCAGCCTTAGTTTGTGGGGCAGCCTTAGTTTGAGGTGTTGCCTTAGTTTGAGGTGTTGCCTTAGTTTGAGGTGTTGCCTTAGATTGAGGTGTTGCCTTCGATTGAGGTGTTGCCTTCGTTTGAGGTGTTGCCTTAGTTTGAGGTGTTGCCTTAGAATGACGTGTTGCCTTAGATTGAGGTGTTGCCTTCGTTTGAGGTGTTGCCTTCGTTTGAGGTGTTGATTTCTTTTGAGGTGTTGCCTTCGTTTGAGGTGTTGATTTCGTTTGAGGTGTTGCCTTCGTTTGAGGTGTTGCCTTCTTTTGAGGGGCTGCCTTCGTTTGAGGGGCTGCCTTAGTTTGAGGGGTTGCCTTAGTTTGACGGAATGGCTTAGTTTGTGGGGAAGCCTTAGTTTGAGGGGTTGCATTCGTCTGAGGGGCTGCAGTCGACTGAGGGGCTGCAGTCGACTGAGGGGCTGCAGTCGTCTGAGGGGCTGCAGTCGTCTGAGGGGCAGCCTTAGTCTGAGGGGCTGCATTAGTCTGAGGGGCTGCATTAGTATGAGGGTCTGCATTACTTTGAGGGGCTGCATTAGTTTGAGTGTTTGTTTAGTTTGAGGGTTTGTTTAGTTTGAGGGATGCCTTAGTTTGAGGGATGCCTTATGTTGAGGGATGCCTTAGTTTGAGGGGCTGCCTTAGTTTGAGTGTTGCCTTAGTTTGAGGCGTCGCATTAGTTTGAGGCGTTGCATTAGTCTGAGGCGTTGCCTTAGTTTGAGGGGCTGCCTTAGGTTGAGGGGCTGCCTGAGTTTGAGGGAGTGCCTGAGTTTGAGGGAGTGCCTTAGTTTGAGGGAGTGCCTTAGTTTGAGGGGCTGCCTTAGTTTGAGGGTTGCCCTAGTGTGAGGGTTGCCCTAGTTTGAGGGTTTGCCCCAGTTTGAGGGGCTGCCTTAGTTTGAGGTTTTGCCTTAGTTTGAGGTTTTGCCTTAGTTTGAGGTTTTGCCTTAGTTTGAGGGGTTGCCTTAGTTTGACGGAATGGCTTAGTTTGTGGGGAAGCCTTAGTTTGAGGGGCTGCATTCGTCTGAGGGGCTGCAGTCGACTGAGGGGCTGCAGTCGACTGAGGGGCTGCAGTCGTCTGAGGGGCTGCAGTCGTCTGAGGGGCAGCCTTAGTCTGAGGGGCTGCATTAGTCTGAGGGGCTGCATTAGTATGAGGGTCTGCATTACTTTGAGGGGCTGCATTAGTTTGAGTGTTTGTTTAGTTTGAGGGTTTGTTTAGTTTGAGGGATGCCTTAGTTTGAGGGATGCCTTATGTTGAGGGATGCCTTAGTTTGAGGGGCTGCCTTAGTTTGAGTGTTGCCTTAGTTTGAGGCGTCGCATTAGTTTGAGGCGTTGCATTAGTCTGAGGCGTTGCCTTAGTTTGAGGGGCTGCCTTAGGTTGAGGGGCTGCCTGAGTTTGAGGGAGTGCCTGAGTTTGAGGGAGTGCCTTAGTTTGAGGGAGTGCCTTAGTTTGAGGGGCTGCCTTAGTTTGAGGGTTGCCCTAGTGTGAGGGTTGCCCTAGTTTGAGGGTTTGCCCCAGTTTGAGGGGCTGCCTTAGTTTGAGGTTTTGCCTTAGTTTGAGGTTTTGCCTTAGTTTGAGGTTTTGCCTTAGTTTGAGGTGTTGCCTAAGTTTGAGGCGTTGCATCAGTTTCAGGCGTTGCATCAGTTTGAGGGGCTGCCTTAGTTTGAGGGGCTGCCTGAGTTTGAGGGGCTGCCTAAGTTTGAGGGAGTGCATCAGTTTGAGGGAGTGCATCAGTTTGAGGGAATGCATCAGTTTGAGGGGCTGCCTTAGTTTGAGGGGCTGCCTTAGTTTGAGGGTTGCCCGAGTATGAGGGTTGCCCGAGTATGAGGGACTGCCTTAGTTTGAGGGGTTGCCTTAGTTTGAGGGGTTGCCTTAGTTTGAGGGGTTGCCTTAGTTTGAGGGTAGCCTCAGTTTGAGGGCGGCCTTAGTTTGAGTTGTTGCATTAGTTTGAGGTGTTGCATTAGTTTGAGGTGTTGCATTAGTTTGAGTTGTTGAATCAGTTTGAGGTGTTGCATAAGTTTGAGGTGTTGCCTTAGTTTGAGGTGTTGCCTTTGTTTGAGGTGTTGCCTTGGTTTGAGGGTTGCCTTAGTTTGAGGGTTCCATTAGTTTCAGGGTTCCATTAGTTTGACGGTTGCCTTAGTTTGAAATGTTGCCATAGTTTGAGGTGTTGCCTTAGTTAGAGGTGTTGCATTAGTTTGAGGTGTTGCCTTAGTTTGAGGGTTTTCTTAATTTGAGGTGTTGCCTTATTTTAAGTGGGCTGTCTTCGTTTGAGGTGTTGCCTGAGTTTGAGGTGTTGCCTTAGTTTGAGGTGTTGCATTAGTTTGAGGTGATGCCTTAGTTTGAGGTGATGCCTTAGTTTGAGGTGTTGCCTTAGTTTGAGGTGTTGCCTTAGTTTGAGGTGTTGCCTTAGTTTTAGTTGTTGCCTTTGTTTGAGGGTTTCATTAGTTTGAGATGTAGCCTTAGTTTGAGGTGTAGCCTTAGTTTGAGGTCTTGCCTAAGTTTGAGGTGTTGCATTAGTTTGAGGGGCTACCTTAGTTTGCGGGGCTATCTTAGTTTGAGGTGCTGCCTTAGTTTGAGGGGCTGCCTTATTTTGATGAACTGCGTTATTTTGAGATGTTGCCTTATTTTGAGGGGTTGTCTTAGTTAGAGGGTTTATTTCGTTTTAGAACTTGCAATAGTTTGAGGTGTTGCCTTAGTTTGAGGGTCTGCCTTCGTTTTAGGTGTAGCTTAATTTTGAAGGTTGCCTTTGTCTGAGGCCCTGCATTAGTATGAGGGGCTGCCTTAGTATGAGGGGCAGCCTTAGTTTGTGGTGCTGCATTAATTTAAGGGCCTGCTTGAGTTTCAGAGCCTGCTTTAGTTTCAGGGCCTGCTTGAGTTTCAGGGCCTGCTTGAGTGTCAGGGGCTGCCTTAGTGAGAGGGGCTGTCTTAGTGAGGGGCTGTCTTAGTGAGTGGGGCTGCCTTAGTTTGAGGCGCTGCCTTAGTTAGAAGCGCTGCATTAGTTTGAGAATTGCCTTAGTTTGAGGGCCTGCCTTAGTTTGAGGGGCTGCTTTAGTTTGAGGGTTGCCTCACTTTGAGGGTTGCCTCACTTTGAGCGGCTGCCTTATTTTCAGGGTTGCCCCAGTTTGAGGGCCTGCCTCAGTTTGAGAGCCTGCCTCAGTTTGAGAATTGCCTTAGTTTGAGGTCTGCCTTAGTTTGAGGGTTGCCTAGTTTGAGGGGCTGCCTTTGTTTGAGCGGCTGCCTTAGTTTGAGGGGCTGCCTTAGTTTGAGGGGCTGCCTTCGTTTGAGGTGTTGCCTTAGTTTGTGGGGTTGCCTTAGTTTGCGGGCTGCCTTCGTAGAGGGGTTGCCTTGGTTTGAGGGGTTGCCTTAGTTTGACGGAATGGCTTAGTTTGTGGGGAAGCCTTCGTTTGAGGGGCTGAATTAGTTGGAGGGGTTGCCTTAGTTTGAGGGGATGCCTTTGTTTGTGGGGCAGCCTTAGTTTGAGGGGCTGCATTAGTATGAGGGGCTGCATTAGTATGAGGGGCTGCATTAGTAGGAGGGGCTGTCTTACTTTGAGGGGCTGTCTTTCTTTGAGGGGCTGTCTTACTTTGAGGGGCTGTCTTACTTTGAGGGGCTATCTTAGTTTGAGGGGCTGTCTTAGTTTGAGGGGCTGCATGAGATTGAGGGTTGCCTTAGATTGATGTGCTACATTAATTTGGGGTGTTGCCTTTGTTTGAGGGGCTGCCTTAGTTTGAGGGGCTGCCTTAGTTTGAGGGGCTGCCTTAGTTTGAGCGGCTGCCTTAGTTTGAGGGGCAGCCTTAGTTTGAGGGGCAGTCTTAGTTTGAGGTGTTGCCTTAGTTTGAGGTGTTGCCTTAGTTTGAGGTGTTGCCTTAGATTGAGGTGTTGCCTTAGATTGAGGTGTTGCCTTCGTTTGTGGTGTTGCCTTAGTTTGAGGAGTTGCCTGAGAATGAGGTGTTGCCTTAGATAGAGGTGTTGCCTTCGTTTGAGGTGTTGCCTTCGTTTGAGGTGTTGATTTCCTTTGAGGTGTTGCCTTCGTTTGAGGTGTTGCCTTCGTTTGAGGTGTTGCCTTCTTTTGAGGGGCTGCCTTCGTTTGAGGGGCTGCCTTCGTTTGAGGGGCTGCCTTAGTTTGAGGTGTTGCCTTAGTAGAGGGGTTGCCTTAGTTTGATGGGTTGCCTTAGTTTGATGGGTTGCCTTAGTTTGAGGGGCTGCCTTAGTTTGAGGGGTTGCCTTAGGTTGACGGAATGGCTTAGTTTGTGGGGAAGCCTTAGTTTGAGGGGCTGCATTCGTCTGAGGGGCTGCAGTCGTCTGAGGGTCTGCAGTCGACTGAGGGGCTGCAGTCGTCTGAGGGGCAGCCTTAGTCTGAGGGGCAGCCTTAGTCTGAGGGGCTGCATTAGTATGAGGGTCTGCATTACTTTGAGGGGCTGCATTAGTTTGAGTGTTTGTTTAGTTTGAGGGTTTGTTTAGTTTGAGGTATGCCTTAGTTTGAGGGTTGCCCTAGTGTGAGGGTTGCCCTAGTTTGAGGGTCTGCCCCAGTTTGAGGGGCTGCCTTAGTTTGAGGTTTTGCCTCAGTTTGAGGTTTTGCCTTAGTTTGAGGTTTTGCCTTAGTTTGAGGTGTTGCCTAAGTTTGAGGCGTTGCATCAGTTTCAGGCGTTGCATCAGTTTGAGGGGCTGCCTTAGTTTGAGGGGCTGCCTGAGTTTGAGGGGCTGCCTAAGTTTGAGGGAGTGCATCAGTTTGAGGGAGTGCATCAGTTTGAGGGAATGCATCAGTTTGAGGGGCTGCCTTAGTTTGAGGGGCTGCCTTAGTTTGAGGGTTGCCCGAGTATGAGGGTTGCCCGAGTATGAGGGACTGCCTTAGTTTGAGGGGTTGCCTTAGTTTGAGGGGTTGCCTTAGTTTGAGGGGTTGCCTTAGTTTGAGGGTAGCCTCAGTTTGAGGGCGGCCTTAGTTTGAGTTGTTGCATTAGTTTGAGGTGTTGCATTAGTTTGATGTGTTGCATTAGTTTGAGTTGTTGAATCAGTTTGAGGTGTTGCATAAGTTTGAGGTGTTGCCTTAGTTTGAGGTGTTGCCTTTGTTTGAGGTGTTGCCTTGGTTTGAGGGTTGCCTTAGTTTGAGGGTTCCATTAGTTTCAGGGTTCCATTAGTTTGACGGTTGCCTTAGTTTGAAATGTTGCCATAGTTTGAGGTGTTGCCTTAGTTAGAGGTGTTGCATTAGTTTGAGGTGTTGCCTTAGTTTGAGGGTTTTCTTAATTTGAGGTGTTGCCTTATTTTAAGTGGGCTGTCTTCGTTTGAGGTGTTGCCTGAGTTTGAGGTGTTGCCTTAGTTTGAGGTGTTGCATTAGTTTGAGGTGATGCCTTAGTTTGAGGTGTTGCCTTAGTTTGAGGTGTTGCCTTAGTTTGAGGTGTTGCCTTAGTTTTAGTTGTTGCCTTTGTTTGAGGGTTTCATTAGTTTGAGATGTAGCCTTAGTTTGAGGTGTAGCCTTAGTTTGAGGTCTTGCCTAAGTTTGAGGTGTTGCATTAGTTTGAGGGGCTACCTTAGTTTGCGGGGCTATCTTAGTTTGAGGTGCTGCCTTAGTTTGAGGGGCTGCCTTATTTTGATGAACTGCGTTATTTTGAGATGTTGCCTTATTTTGAGGGGTTGTCTTAGTTAGAGGGTTTATTTCGTTTTAGAACTTGCAATAGTTTGAGGTGTTGCCTTAGTTTGAGGGTCTGCCTTCGTTTTAGGTGTAGCTTAATTTTGAAGGTTGCCTTTGTCTGAGGCCCTGCATTAGTATGAGGGGCTGCCTTAGTATGAGGGGCAGCCTTAGTTTGTGGTGCTGCATTAATTTAAGGGCCTGCTTGAGTTTCAGAGCCTGCTTTAGTTTCAGGGCCTGCTTGAGTTTCAGGGCCTGCTTGAGTGTCAGGGGCTGCCTTAGTGAGAGGGGCTGTCTTAGTGAGGGGCTGTCTTAGTGAGGGGCTGTCTTAGTGAGTGGGGCTGCCTTAGTTTGAGGCGCTGCCTTAGTTAGAAGCGCTGCATTAGTTTGAGAATTGCCTTAGTTTGAGGGCCTGCCTTAGTTTGAGGGGCTGCTTTAGTTTGAGGGTTGCCTCACTTTGAGGGTTGCCTCACTTTGAGCGGCTGCCTTATTTTCAGGGTTGCCCCAGTTTGAGGGCCTGCCTCAGTTTGAGAGCCTGCCTCAGTTTGAGAATTGCCTTAGTTTGAGGTCTGCCTTAGTTTGAGGGTTGCCTAGTTTGAGGGGCTGCCTTTGTTTGAGCGGCTGCCTTAGTTTGAGGGGCTGCCTTAGTTTGAGGGGCTGCCTTCGTTTGAGGTGTTGCCTTAGTTTTTGGGGTTGCCTTAGTTTGCGGGGCTGCCTTCGTAGAGGGGTTGCCTTGGTTTGAGGGGTTGCCTTAGTTTGACGGAATGGCTTAGTTTGTGGGGAAGCCTTCGTTTGAGGGGCTGAATTAGTTGGAGGGGTTGCCTTAGTTTGAGGGGATGCCTTTGTTTGTGGGGCAGCCTTAGTTTGAGGGGCTGCATTAGTATGAGGGGCTGCATTAGTATGAGGGGCTGCATTAGTAGGAGGGGCTGTCTTACTTTGAGGGGCTGTCTTTCTTTGAGGGGCTGTCTTACTTTGAGGGGCTGTCTTACTTTGAGGGGCTATCTTAGTTTGAGGGGCTGTCTTAGTTTGAGGGGCTGCATGAGATTGAGGGTTGCCTTAGATTGATGTGCTACATTAATTTGGGGTGTTGCCTTTGTTTGAGGGGCTGCCTTAGTTTGAGGGGCTGCCTTAGTTTGAGGGGCTGCCTTAGTTTGAGCGGCTGCCTTAGTTTGAGGGGCAGCCTTAGTTTGAGGGGCAGTCTTAGTTTGAGGTGTTGCCTTAGTTTGAGGTGTTGCCTTAGTTTGAGGTGTTGCCTTAGATTGAGGTGTTGCCTTAGATTGAGGTGTTGCCTTCGTTTGTGGTGTTGCCTTAGTTTGAGGAGTTGCCTGAGAATGAGGTGTTGCCTTAGATAGAGGTGTTGCCTTCGTTTGAGGTGTTGCCTTCGTTTGAGGTGTTGATTTCCTTTGAGGTGTTGCCTTCGTTTGAGGTGTTGCCTTCGTTTGAGGTGTTGCCTTCTTTTGAGGGGCTGCCTTCGTTTGAGGGGCTGCCTTCGTTTGAGGGGCTGCCTTAGTTTGAGGTGTTGCCTTAGTAGAGGGGTTGCCTTAGTTTGATGGGTTGCCTTAGTTTGATGGGTTGCCTTAGTTTGAGGGGCTGCCTTAGTTTGAGGGGTTGCCTTAGGTTGACGGAATGGCTTAGTTTGTGGGGAAGCCTTAGTTTGAGGGGCTGCATTCGTCTGAGGGGCTGCAGTCGTCTGAGGGTCTGCAGTCGACTGAGGGGCTGCAGTCGTCTGAGGGGCAGCCTTAGTCTGAGGGGCAGCCTTAGTCTGAGGGGCTGCATTAGTATGAGGGTCTGCATTACTTTGAGGGGCTGCATTAGTTTGAGTGTTTGTTTAGTTTGAGGGTTTGTTTAGTTTGAGGTATGCCTTAGTTTGAGGGTTGCCCTAGTGTGAGGGTTGCCCTAGTTTGAGGGTCTGCCCCAGTTTGAGGGGCTGCCTTAGTTTGAGGTTTTGCCTCAGTTTGAGGTTTTGCCTTAGTTTGAGGTTTTGCCTTAGTTTGAGGGGTTGCCTCAGTTTGAGGCGTTGCATCAGTTTGAGTCGTTGCATCAGTTTGAGGGGCTGCCTTAGTTTGAGGGGCTGCCTGAGTTTGAGGGGCTGCCTGAGTTTGAGGGGCTGCCTAAGTTTGAGGGAGTGCATCAGTTTGAGCGAGTGCATCAGTTTGAGGGACTGCCTTTGTTTGAGGGGCTGCCTTAGTTTGAGGGTTGCCCGAGTATGAGGGTTGCCCGAGTATGAGGGTTGCCCGAGTATGAGGGACTGCCTTAGTTTGAGGGGTTGCCTTAGTTTGAGGGGTTGCCTTAGTTTGAGGGGTTGCCTTATTTTGAGGGGTTGCCTTAGTTTGAGGGTAGCCTCGGTTTGAGGGCGGCCTTAGCTTGAGTTGTTGCCTTAGTTTGAGGTGTTGCATTAGTTTGAGGTGTTGCATTAGTTTGAGTTGTTGAATCAGTTTGAGGTGTTGCATAAGTTTGAGGTGTTGCCTTAGTTTGAGGGGCTGCCTTAGGTTGAGGGGCTGCCTGAGTTTGAGGGAGTGCCTGAGTTTGAGGGAGTGCCTTAGTTTGAGGGAGTGCCTTAGTTTGAGGGGCTGCCTTTGTTTGAGCGTTGCCCTAGTGTGAGGGTTGCCCTAGTTTGAGGGTTTGCCCCAGTTTGAGGGGCTGCCTTAGTTTGAGGTTTTGCCTTAGTTTGAGGTTTTGCCTTAGTTTGAGGTTTTGCCTTAGTTTGAGGTGTTGCCTAAGTTTGAGGCGTTGCATCAGTTTCAGGCGTTGCATCAGTTTGAGGGGCTGCCTTAGTTTGAGGGGCTGCCTGAGTTTGAGGGGCTGCCTAAGTTTGAGGGAGTGCATCAGTTTGAGGGAGTGCATCAGTTTGAGGGAATGCATCAGTTTGAGGGGTTGCCTTAGTTTGAGGGGTTGCCTTAGTTTGAGGGGTTGCCTTATTTTGAGGGGTTGCCTTAGTTTGAGGGTAGCCTCAGTTTGAGGGCGGCCTTAGTTTGAGGTGTTGCATTAGTTTGAGTTGTTGAATCAGTTTGAGGTGTTGCATAAGTTTGAGGTGTTGCCTTAGTTTGAGGTGTTGCCTTTGTTTGAGGTGTTGCCTTGGTTCGAGGGTTGCCTTAGTTTGAGGTGTTGCCTTAGTTTGAGGTGTTGCCTTGGTTTGAGGTGTTGCTTTAGTTTGAGGTGTTGCATTAGTTTGAGGGTTCCATTTGTTTCAGGGTTCCATTAGTTTGACGGTTGCCTTAGTTTGAAATGTTGCCATAGTTTGAGGTGTTGCCTTAGTTAGAGGTGTTGCATTAGTTTGAGGTGTTGCCTTAGTTTGAGGGTTTTCTTAATTTGAGGTGTTGCCTTATTTTAAGTGGGCTGTATTCGTTTGAGGTGTTGCCTGAGTTTGAGGTGTTGCCTTAGTTTGAGCGGCTGCCTCAGTTTGAGGGGCAGCCTTAGTTTGTGGGGCAGCCTTAGTTTGAGGTGTTGCCTTAGTTTGAGGTGTTGCCTTCGTTTGAGGTGTTGCCTTCGTTTGAGGTGTTGATTTCGTTTGAGGTGTTGCCTTCGTTTGAGGTGTTGATTTCGTTTGAGGTGTTGCCTTCGTTTGAGGTGTTGCCTTCTTTTGAGGGGCTGCCTTCGTTTGAGGGGCTGCCTTAGTTTGAGGGGTTGCCTTAGTTTGACGGAATGGCTTAGTTTGTGGGGAAGCCTTAGTTTGAGGGGCTGCATTCGTCTGAGGGGCTGCAGTCGACTGAGGGGCTGCAGTCGACTGAGGGGCTGCAGTCGTCTGAGGGGCAGCCTTAGTCTGAGGGGCTGCATTAGTCTGAGGGGCTGCATTAGTATGAGGGTCTGCATTACTTTGAGGGGCTGCATTAGTTTGAGTGTTTGTTTAGTTTGAGGGTTTGTTTAGTTTGAGGGATGCCTTAGTTTGAGGGATGCCTTATGTTGAGGGATGCCTTAGTTTGAGGGGCTGCCTTAGTTTGAGTGTTGCCTTAGTTTGAGGCGTCGCATTAGTTTGAGGCGTTGCATTAGTCTGAGGCGTTGCCTTAGTTTGAGGGGCTGCCTTAGGTTGAGGGGCTGCCTGAGTTTGAGGGAGTGCCTGAGTTTGAGGGAGTGCCTTAGTTTGAGGGAGTGCCTTAGTTTGAGGGGCTGCCTTAGTTTGAGGGTTGCCCTAGTGTGAGGGTTGCCCTAGTTTGAGGGTTTGCCCCAGTTTGAGGGGCTGCCTTAGTTTGAGGTTTTGCCTTAGTTTGAGGTTTTGCCTTAGTTTGATGTTTTGCCTTAGTTTGAGGTGTTGCCTAAGTTTGAGGCGTTGCATCAGTTTCAGGCGTTGCATCAGTTTGAGGGGCTGCCTTAGTTTGAGGGGCTGCCTGAGTTTGAGGGGCTGCCTAAGTTTGAGGGAGTGCATCAGTTTGAGGGAGTGCATCAGTTTGAGGGAATGCATCAGTTTGAGGGGCTGCCTTAGTTTGAGGGGCTGCCTTAGTTTGAGGGTTGCCCGAGTATGAGGGTTGCCCGAGTATGAGGGACTGCCTTAGTTTGAGGGGTTGCCTTAGTTTGAGGGGTTGCCTTAGTTTGAGGGTAGCCTCAGTTTGAGGGCGGCCTTAGTTTGAGTTGTTGCATTAGTTTGAGGTGTTGCATTAGTTTGAGGTGTTGCATTAGTTTGAGTTGTTGAATCAGTTTGAGGTGTTGCATAAGTTTGAGGTGTTGCCTTAGTTTGAGGTGTTGCCTTTGTTTGAGGTGTTGCCTTGGTTTGAGGGTTGCCTTAGTTTGAGGGTTCCATTAGTTTCAGGGTTCCATTAGTTTGACGGTTGCCTTAGTTTGAAATGTTGCCATAGTTTGAGGTGTTGCCTTAGTTAGAGGTGTTGCATTAGTTTGAGGTGTTGCCTTAGTTTGAGGGTTTTCTTAATTTGAGGTGTTGCCTTATTTTAAGTGGGCTGTCTTCGTTTGAGGTGTTGCCTGAGTTTGAGGTGTTGCCTTAGTTTGAGGTGTTGCCTTAGTTTGAGGTGTTGCATTAGTTTGAGGTGATGCCTTAGTTTGAGGTGTTGCCTTAGTTTGAGGTGTTGCCTTAGTTTGAGGTGTTGCCTTAGTTTTAGTTGTTGCCTTTGTTTGAGGGTTTCATTAGTTTGAGATGTAGCCTTAGTTTAAGGTGTAGCCTTAGTTTGAGGTCTTGCCTAAGTTTGAGGTGTTGCATTAGTTTGAGGGGCTACCTTAGTTTGCGGGGCTATCTTAGTTTGAGGTGCTGCCTTAGTTTGAGGGGCTGCCTTATTTTGATGAACTGCGTTATTTTGAGATGTTGCCTTATTTTGAGGGGTTGTCTTAGTTAGAGGGTTTATTTCGTTTTAGAACTTGCAATAGTTTGAGGTGTTGCCTTAGTTTGAGGGTCTGCCTTCGTTTTAGGTGTAGCTTAATTTTGAAGGTTGCCTTTGTCTGAGGCCCTGCATTAGTATGAGGGGCTGCCTTAGTATGAGGGGCAGCCTTAGTTTGTGGTGCTGCATTAATTTAAGGGCCTGCTTGAGTTTCAGAGCCTGCTTTAGTTTCAGGGCCTGCTTGAGTTTCAGGGCCTGCTTGAGTGTCAGGGGCTGCCTTAGTGAGAGGGGCTGTCTTAGTGAGGGGCTGTCTTAGTGAGTGGGGCTGCCTTAGTTTGAGGCGCTGCCTTAGTTAGAAGCGCTGCATTAGTTTGAGAATTGCCTTAGTTTGAGGGCCTGCCTTAGTTTGAGGGGCTGCTTTAGTTTGAGGGTTGCCTCACTTTGAGGGTTGCCTCACTTTGAGCGGCTGCCTTATTTTCAGGGTTGCCCCAGTTTGAGGGCCTGCCTCAGTTTGAGAGCCTGCCTCAGTTTGAGAATTGCCTTAGTTTGAGGTCTGCCTTACTTTGAGGGTTGCCTAGTTTGAGGGGCTGCCTTTGTTTGAGCGGCTGCCTTAGTTTGAGGGGCTGCCTTAGTTTGAGGGGCTGCCTTCGTTTGAGGTGTTGCCTTAGTTTGTGGGGTTGACTTAGTTTGCGGGGCTGCCTTCGTAGAGGGGTTGCCTTGGTTTGAGGGGTTGCCTTAGTTTGACGGAATGGCTTACTTTGTGGGGAAGCCTTCGTTTGAGGGGCTGAATTAGTTGGAGGGGTTGCCTTAGTTTGAGGGGATGCCTTTGTTTGTGGGGCAGCCTTAGTTTGAGGGGCTGCATTAGTATGAGGGGCTGCATTAGTATGAGGGGCTGCATTAGTATGAGGGGCTGCATTAGTAGGAGGGGCTGTCTTACTTTGAGGGGCTGTCTTACTTTGAGGGGCTGTCTTACTTTGAGGGGCTGTCTTTCTTTGAGGGGCTGTCTTTCTTTGAGGGGCTGTCTTACTTTGAGGGGCTGTCTTACTTTGAGGGGCTATCTTAGTTTGAGGGGCTGTCTTAGTTTGAGGGGCTGCATGAGATTGAGGGTTGCCTTAGATTGATGTGCTACATTAATTTGGGGTGTTGCCTTTGTTTGAGGGGCTGCCTTTGTTTGAGGGGCTGCCTTAGTTTGAGGGGCTGCCTTAGTTTGAGGGGCTGCCTTAGTTTGAGCGGCTGCCTTAGTTTGAGGGGCAGCCTTAGTTTGAGGGGCAGTCTTAGTTTGAGGTGTTGCCTTAGTTTGAGGTGTTGCCTTAGTTTGAGGTGTTGCCTTAGATTGAGGTGTTGCCTTAGATTGAGGTGTTGCCTTCGTTTGTGGTGTTGCCTTAGTTTGAGGAGTTGCCTGAGAATGAGGTGTTGCCTTAGATAGAGGTGTTGCCTTCGTTTGAGGTGTTGCCATCGTTTGAGGTGTTGATTTCCTTTGAGGTGTTGCCTTCGTTTGAGGTGTTGCCTTCGTTTGAGGTGTTGCCTTCTTTTGAGGGGCTGCCTTCGTTTGAGGGGCTGCCTTCGTTTGAGGGGCTGCCTTAGTTTGAGGTGTTGCCTTAGTAGAGGGGTTGCCTTAGTTTGATGGGTTGCCTTAGTTTGATGGGTTGCCTTAGTTTGAGGGGCTGCCTTAGTTTGAGGGGTTGCCTTAGGTTGACGGAATGGCTTAGTTTGTGGGGAAGCCTTAGTTTGAGGGGCTGCAGTCGTCTGAGGGTCTGCAGTCGACTGAGGGTCTGCAGTCGACTGAGGGGCTGCAGTCGTCTGAGGGGCAGCCTTAGTCTGAGGGGCAGCCTTAGTCTGAGGGGCTGCATTAGTATGAGGGTCTGCATTACTTTGAAGGGCTGCATTAGTTTGAGTGTTTGTTTAGTTTGAGGGTTTGTTTAGTTTGAGGTATGCCTTAGTGTGAGGGTTGCCCTAGTTTGAGGGTCTGCCCCAGTTTGAGGGGCTGCCTTAGTTTGAGGTTTTGCCTCAGTTTGAGGTTTTGCCTCAGTTTGAGGTTTTGCCTTAGTTTGAGGGGTTGCCTCAGTTTGAGGCGTTGCATCAGTTTGAGTCGTTGCATCAGTTTGAGGGGCTGCCTTAGTTTGAGGGGCTGCCTGAGTTTGAGGGGCTGCCTGAGTTTGAGGGGCTGCCTAAGTTTGAGGGAGTGCATCAGTTTGAGGGAGTGCATCAGTTTGAGGGACTGCCTTTGTTTGAGGGGCTGCCTTAGTTTGAGGGTTGCCCGAGTATGAGGGTTGCCCGAGTATGAGGGACTGCCTTAGTTTGAGGGGTTGCCTTAGTTTGAGGGGTTGCCTTATTTTGAGGGGTTGCCTTAGTTTGAGGGTAGCCTCGGTTTGAGGGCGGCCTTAGCTTGAGTTGTTGCCTTAGTTTGAGGTGTTGCATTAGTTTGAGGTGTTGCATTAGTTTGAGTTGTTGAATCAGTTTGAGGTGTTGCATAAGTTTGAGGTGTTGCCTTAGTTTGAGGTGTTGCCTTTGTTTGAGGTGATGCCTTGGTTTGAGGGTTGCCTTAGTTTCAGGTGTTGCCTTAGTTTGAGGTGTTGCTTTAGTTTGAGGTGTTGCATTAGTTTGAGGGTTCCATTAGTTTGACGGTTCCCTTAGTTTGAGGTGTTGCCTTAGTTTGAGGGTTCCATTAGTTTGAGGTGTTGCCTCAGTTTGAGGTGTTGCATTAGTTTGAGGTATTGCCTTAGTTTGAGGGTTTTCTTAATTTGAGGTGTTGCCTTATTTTAAGTGGGCTGTCTTAGTTTGAGGTGTTGCCTTAGTTTGTGGTGTTGCCTTAGTTTGAGGTGTTGCATTAGTTTTAGTTGTTGCCTTTGTTTGAGGGTTTCATTAGTTTGAGATGTGGCCTTAGTTTGAGGTGTTGCCTTAGTTTGAGGTGTTGCTTTAGTTTGAGGTGTTGCATTAGTTTGAGGGTTCCATTAGTTTGACGGTTGCCTTAGTTTGAGGTGTTGCCTTAGTTTGAGGTGTTGCCTTAGTTTGAGGTGTTGCCTTAGTTCGAGGTGTTGCATTAGTTTGAGGTGTTGCCTTAGTTTGAGGGTTTTCTTAATTTGAGGTGTTGCCTTATTTTAAGTGGGCTGTCTTAGTTTGAGGTGTTGCCTTAGTTTGTGGTGTTGCCTTAGTTTGAGGTGTTGCATTAGTTTTAGTTGTTGCCTTTGTTTGAGGGTTTCATTAGTTTGAGATGTGGACTTAGTTTGAGGTGTTGCCTTAGTAGAGGGGTTGCCTTAGTTTGATGGGTTGCCTTAGTTTGATGGGTTGCCTTAATTTGAGGGGCTGCCTTAGTTTGAGGGGTTGCCTTAGTTTGACGGAATGGCTTAGTTTGTGGGGAAGCCTGAGTTTGAGGGGCTGCATTCGTCTGAGGGGCTGCAGTCGTCTGAGGGGCTGCAGTCGACTGACGGGCTGCAGTCGTCTGAGGGGCAGCCTTAGTCTGAGGGGCTGCATTAGTCTGAGGGGCTGCATTAGTATGAGGGTCTGCATTACTTTGAGGGGCTGCATTAGTTTGAGTGTTTGTTTAGATTGAGGGTTTGTTTAGTTTGAGGGATGCCTTAGTTTGAGGGATGCCTTATGTTGAGGGATGCCTTATGTTGAGGGATGCCTTAGTTTGAGTGTTGCCTTAGTTTGAGTGTTGCCTTAGTTTGAGGCGTTGCATTAGTTTGAGGCGTTGCATTAGTTTGAGGCGTTGCCTTAGTTTGAGGGGCTGCCTTAGTTTGAGGGGCTGCCTGAGTTTGAGGGAGTGCCTGAGTTTGAGGGAGTGCATCAGTTTGAGGGAGTGCATCGGTTTGAGGGAATGCATCAGTTTGAGGGGCTGCCTTTGTTTGAGGGGCTGCCTTAGTTTGAGCGATGCCCGAGTATGAGGGTTGCCCGAGTATGAGGGACTGCCTTAGTTTGAGGGGTTGCCTTAGTTTGAGGGGTTGCCTTATTTTGAGGTGTTGCCTTAGTTTGAGGTGTTGCCTTAGTTTGAGGTGTTGCCTTAGTTTGAGGTGTTGCTTTAGTTTGAGGTGTTGCATTAGTTTGAGGGTTCCATTAGTTTCAGGGTTCCATTAGTTTGACGGTTGCCTTAGTTTGAAATGTTGCCATAGTTTGAGGTGTTGCCTTAGTTAGAGGTGTTGCATTAGTTTGAGGTGCTGCCTTAGTTTGAGGGTTTTCTTAATTTGAGGTGTTGCCTTATTTTAAGTGGGCTGTCTTAGTTTGAGGTGTTGCCTTAGTTTGAGGTGTTGCCTTAGTTTGAGGTGTTGCATTAGTTTGAGGTGTTGCCTTAGTTTGAGGTGTTGCCTTAGTTTGAGGTGTTGCCTTAGTTTTAGTTGTTGCCTTTGTTTGAGGGTTTCGTTAGTTTGAGATGTAGCCTTAGTTTGAGGTGTCGCCTTAGTTTGAGGTGTAGCCTTAGTTTGAGGTGTTGCCTTAGTAGAGGGGTTGCCTTAGTTTGATGGGTTGCCTTAGTTTGATGTGTTGCCTTAGTTTGAGGGGCTGCCTTAGTTTGAGGGGCTGCCTTAGTTTGAGGGGCTGCCTTAGTTTGAGGGGCGGCCTTCGTTTGAGGTGCTGCCTGAGTTTGAGGTGTTGCCTTTGATTGACGGTTTCCTTAGTTTGAGGTGTTGCATTAGTTTGAGGAGTTGCATTAGTTTGAGGAGTTGCATTAGTTTGAGGAGTTGCTTTAGTTTGAGGAGTTGCTTTAGTTTGAGCAGTTGCTTTAGTTTGAGGAGATGCTTTCGTTTGAGGTGTTGCTTTAGTTTGAGGTGTTGCTTTAGTCTGAGGTGTTGCATTAGTTTGAGGTGTTGCATTAGTTTGAGGTGTTGCCTCAGTTAGTTTGAGGGTTGCCTTAGTTTGAGGGTTGCTTCGTTTGAGGGTTGCCTTAGTTTGAGGGTTCCCTTCATTTCTGGTGGTGCCTTATTTTGAGGGTTTACATAACTTGAGGTGTTGCCTTAGTTTTCGTGGGCTGTCTTAGTTTGAGGTGTTGCCTTAGTTGGAGGTGTTGCCTTAGTTTGAGGTGTTGCCTCAGTTTGAGCTGTTGCCTTAGATTGAGGTGTTGCCTTAGTTTGAGGTGTTGCCTTAGTTTGAGATGTTGCCTTGGTTTGAGTTGTTGCCTTAGATTGAGTTGTTGCCTTTGATTGAGGGTTGCCTTAGTTTGAGGTGTTGCCTTAGTTTGAGGTGTTGCCTTAGTTTGAGGTGTTGCCTTTGATTGAGGGTTGCCTTAGTTTGAGATGTTGCCTTAGTTTGAGGTGTTGCCTTAGTTTGAGGTGTTGCCTTAGTTTGAGGGTTTCATTAGTTTGAGGTTTAGCCTTAGTTTGAGGTGTTGCCTTAGTTTGAGGTGTTGCCTTAGTTTGAGGGTTGCATTAGTTTGAGGGTTGCATTAGTTTGAGGGTTGCATTAGTTTGAGTGTTGCATTAGTTTGAGGGTTGTATTCGTTTGACGGTTGCCTTAGTTTGAGGTGTTGCCTTAGTTTGAGGGTTTCATTAGTTTGAGGTTTAGCCTTAGTTTGAGGTGTTGCCTTAGTTTGAGGATTTTCTTAATTTGAGGTCTTGCCTTATTTTAAGTGGGCTGTCTCTGTTTGAGGTGTTGCCTTAGTTTGAGGTCTTGCCTCAGTTTGAGGTGTTGCATTAGTTTGAGGTGTTGCCTTAGTTTGAGGGTTTTCTGAATTTGAGGTGTTGCCTTATTTTAAGTGGGCTGTCTTATTTTGAGGTGTTGCCTTAGTTTGAGGTGTTGCCTTAGTTTGAGGTGTTGCCTTAGTTTGAGGTGTTGCATTCGTTTGATGTGATGCCTTAGTTTGAGATGTTGCCTTAGTTTGAGGTGTTGCCTTAGTTTGAGGTGTTGCCTTCGTTTTAGTTGTTGCATTTGTTTGAGGGTTTCATTAGTTTGAGGTGTAGCCTTAGTTTGAGGTGTAGCCTTAGTTTGAGGTGTTGCATTAGTTTGAGGGGCTACCTTATTTTGAGGGGCTATCTTAGTTTGAGGGGCTATCTTAGTTTGAGGGGCTGCCTTAGTTTGAGGGGCTGCTTTAGTTTGATGAACTGCGTTATTTTGAGATGTTGCCTTATTTTGAGGGGTTGTCTTAGTTCGAGGGTTTACTTCGTTTTAGATGTTGCAATAGTTTGAGGTGTTGCCTTAGTTTGAGGGTCTGCCTTCGTTTTAGGTGTAGCTTTATTTTGAAGGTTGCCTTTGTCTGAGGCACTGCATTAGTTTGAGGGGTTGCCTTAGATGGAGGGTCTGCCTTAATTTGAGGTGTTGCCTTAGTTTGAGGGGTTTCTCAGTTTGAGGTGTTGCCTAAGTTTGAGGTGTTGCCTCAGTTTGAGGTGTTGCCTTAGTTTGAGGTGTTGCCTTAGTTTGAGGTGTTGCCTTAGTTTGTGGGCTGCCTTAGTGTGAGGGGCTGCCTTCGTGTTAGGGGCTGCCTGAGTGTGAGGGGCTTCCTGAGTGTGAGGGGCTTCCTGAGTGTGAGGGGCTTCCTGAGTGTGAGGGGCTTCCTGAGTGTGAGGAGCTGCCTGAGTGTGAAGGGCTGCCTGAGTTTGCGGGGCTGCCTTAGTTTGCGGGGCTGCCTTATTTTGCGGGGCTGCCTTAGTTTGTGGGGCTGCCTTAGTTTGAGGGGCAGCCTTAGTTTGAGGGGCAGCCTTAGTTTGTGCGGCTGCCTCAGTTGGAGGGGTTGCCTTCGTTTGAGGGGTTGCCTTCGTTTGAGGGGTTGCCTTAGTTTGAAGTGATGCCTTTATATGAGGGGCTGCCTTAGTATGAGGGGCTGCCTTAGTATGAGGGGCAGCCTTAGTTTGTGGTGCTGCATTAATTTAACGGCCTGCTTGAGTTTCAGGGCCTGCTTTAGTTTCAGGGCCTGCTTGAGTTTCAGGGCCTGCTTGAGTGTCAGGGGCTGCCTTAGTGAAAGGGGATGCCTTAGTGAGAGGGGCTGTCTTAGTGAGAGGGGCTGCCTTAGTTTGAGGCGCTGCCTTAGTTAGAAGCGCTGCATTAGTTTGAGAATTGCCTTAGTTTGAGGGCCTGCCTTAGTTTGAGGGGCTGCTTTAGTTTGAGGGTTGCCTCACTTTGAGGGTTGCCTCACTTTGAGGGGCTGCCTTATTTTCAGGGTTGCCCCAGTTTGAGGGCCTGCCTTAGTTTGAGAATTGCCTTAGTTTGAGGTCTGCCTTAGTTTGAGGTCTGCCTTAGTTTGAGGGTTGCCTAGTTTGAGGGACTGCCTTTGTTTGAGGTGTTGCCTTAGTTTGTGGGGTTGCCTTAGTTTGAGGGGCTGCCTTCGTAGAGGGGTTGCCTTGGTTTGAGGGGTTGCCTTAGTTTGATGTAATGGCTTAGTTTGTGGGGAAGCCTTCGTTTGAGGGGCTGAATTAGTTTGAGGGGTTGCCTTAGTTTGAGGGGATGCCTTAGTTTGTGGGGCAGCCTTAGTTTGAGGGGCTGCATTAGTATGAGGGGCTGCATTAGTAGGAGGGGCTGTCTTACTTTGAGGGGTTGTCTTTCTTTGAGGGGATGTCTTACTTTGAGGGGATGTCTTACTTTGAGGGGCTGTCTTAGTTTGAGGGGCTGCATTAGTATGAGGGGCTGCATTAGTATGAGGGGCTGCATTAGTAGGAGGGGCTGTCTTACTTTGAGGGGCTGTCTTTCTTTGAGGGGATGTCTTACTTTGAGGGGATGTCTTACTTTGAGGGGCTGTCTTAGTTTGAGGGGCTGCATTAGATTGAGGGTTACTTAGATTGATGTGCTACATTAATTTGGGGTGTTGCATTAGTTTGAGGGGCTACCTTATTTTGAGGGGCTATCTTAGTTTGAGGGGCTATCTTAGTTTGAGGGGCTGCCTTAGTTTGAGGGGCTGCTTTAGTTTGATGAACTGCGTTATTTTGAGATGTTGCCTTATTTTGAGGGGTTGTCTTAGTTCGAGGGTTTACTTCGTTTTAGATGTTGCAATAGTTTGAGGTGTTGCCTTAGTTTGAGGGTCTGCCTTCGTTTTAGGTGTAGCTTTATTTTGAAGGTTGCCTTTGTCTGAGGCACTGCATTAGTTTGAGGGGTTGCCTTAGATGGAGGGTCTGCCTTAATTTGAGGTGTTGCCTTAGTTTGAGGGGTTTCTCAGTTTGAGGTGTTGCCTAAGTTTGAGGTGTTGCCTCAGTTTGAGGTGTTGCCTTAGTTTGAGGTGTTGCCTTAGTTTGAGGTGTTGCCTTAGTTTGTGGGCTGCCTTAGTTTGTGGGCTGCCTTAGTGTGAGGGGCTGCCTTCGTGTGAGGGGCTGCCTGAGTGTGAGGGGCTTCCTGAGTGTGAGGGGCTTCCTGAGTGTGAGGGGCTTCCTGAGTGTGAGGAGCTGCCTGAGTGTGAGGGGCTGCCTGAGTTTGCGGGGCTGCCTTAGTTTGCGGGGCTGCCTTATTTTGCGGGGCTGCCTTAGTTTGTGGGGCTGCCTTCGTTTGAGGGGCAGCCTTAGTTTGAGGGGCAGCCTTAGTTTGTGCGGCTGCCTCAGTTGGAGGGGTTGCCTTCGTTTGAGGGGTTGCCTTCGTTTGAGGGGTTGCCTTAGTTTGAAGTGATGCCTTTATATGAGGGGCTGCCTTAGTATGAGGGGCTTCCTTAGTATGAGGGGCAGCCTTAGTTTGTGGTGCTGCAATAATTTAAGGGCCTGCTTGAGTTTCAGGGCCTGCTTTAGTTTCAGGGCCTGCTTGAGTTTCAGGGCCTGCTTGAGTTTCAGGGCCTGCTTGAGTGTCAGGGGCTGCCTTAGTGAAAGGGGCTGCCTTAGTGAGAGGGGCTGTCTTCGTGAGAGGGGCTGTCTTCGTGAGAGGGGCTGTCTTCGTGAGAGGGGCTGCCTTAGTTTGAGGCGCTGCCTTAGTTAGAAGCGCTGCATTAGTTTGAGAATTGCCTTAGTTTGAGGGGCTGCTTTAGTTTGAGGGTTGCCTCACTTTGAGGGTTGCCTCACTTTAAGCGGCTGCCTTATTTTCAGGGTTGCCCCAGTTTGAGGGCCTGCCTTAGTTTGAGAATTGCCTTAGTTTGAGGTCTGCCTTAGTTTGAGGTCTGCCTTAGTTTGAGGGTTGCCTAGTTTGAGGGGCTGCCTTTGTTTGAGCGGCTGCCTTAGTTTGAGGGGCTGCCTTAGTTTGAGGTGTTGCCTTAGTTTGTGGGGTTGCCTTAGTTTGAGGGGCTGCCTTCGTAGAGGGGTTGCCTTGGTTTGAGGGGTTGCCTTAGTTTGACGTAATGGCTTAGTTTGTGGGGAAGCCTTCGTTTGAGGGGCTTAATTAGTTTGAGGGGTTGCCTTAGTTTGAGGGGATGCCTTAGTTTGTGGGGCAGCCTTAGTTTGAGGGGCTGCATTAGTATGAGGGGCTGCATTAGTATGAGGGGCTGCATTAGTAGGAGGGGCTGTCTTACTTTGAGGGGCTGTCTTTCTTTGAGGGGCTGTCTTACTTTGAGGGGATGTCTTACTTTGAGGGGCTGTCTTAGTTTGAGGGGCTGCATTAGAATGAGGGTTACTTAGATTGATGTGCTACATTAATTTGGGGTGTTGCCTTTGTTTGAGGGGCTGCCTTAGTTTGAGGGGCTGCCTTAGTTTGAGGGGCTGCCTTAGTTTGAGCGGCTGCCTTAGTTTGAGGGGCAGCCTTAGTTTGAGGGGCAGCCTTAGTTTGAAATGTTGCCTTAGTTTGAGGTGTTGCCTTAGTTTGAGGTGTTGCCTTAGAATGAGGTGTTGCCTTAGATTGAGGTGTTGCCTTCGTTTGAGTTG
The DNA here is from genome assembly GCF_036365525.1 of Heterodontus francisci. Taxonomy (NCBI): domain Eukaryota; kingdom Metazoa; phylum Chordata; class Chondrichthyes; order Heterodontiformes; family Heterodontidae; genus Heterodontus; species Heterodontus francisci. The sequence continues at coordinate 4,387,647 of NW_027140919.1, forward strand.
TTGCCTGAGTTTGAGGTGTTGCCTTAGAATGAGGTGTTGCCTTAGATTGAGGTGTTGCCTTCGTTTGAGTTGTTGCCTTCGTTTGAGGTGTTGATTTCGTTTGAGGTGTTGCCTTCGTTTGAGGTGTTGCCTTCGTTTGAGGTGTTGCCTTCTTTTGAGGGGCTGTCTTCGTTTGAGGGGCTGCCTTCGTTTGAGGGGCTGCCTTAGTTTGAGGTGTTGCCTTAGTAGAGGGGTTGCCTTAGTTTGATGGGTTGCCTTAGTTTGATGGGTTGCCTTAGTGTGAGGGGCTGCCTTAGTTTGAGGGGTTGCCTTAGTTTGACGGAATGGCTTAGTTTTTGGGGAAGCCTTAGTTTGAGGGGCTGCATTCGTCTGAGGGGCTGCAGTCGTTTGAGGGGCTGCAGTCGACTGAGGGGCTGCAGTCGTCTGAGGGGCAGCCTTCGTCTGAGGGGCAGCCTTCGTCTGAGGGGCAGCCTTCGTCTGAGGGGCTGCATTCGTCTGAAGAGCTGCATTAGTCTGAGGGGCTGCATTAGTCTGAGGGGCTGCATTAGTCTGAGGGGCTGCATTAGTATGAGGGTCTGCATTACTTTGAGGGGCTGCATTAGTTTGAGTGTTTGTTTAGTTTGAGGGTTTGTTTAGTTTTAGGGAGGCCTTAGTTTGAGGGATGCCTTATGTTGAGGGATGCCTTAGTTTGAGTGTTGCCTTAGTTTGAGTGTTGCCTTAGTTTGAGGCGTTGCATTAGTTTGAGGCGTTGCATTAGTTTGAGGCGTTGCCTTAGTTTGAGGCGTTGCCTTAGTTTGAGGGGCTGCATTAGTTTGAGGTGCTGCATTAGTTTGAGGGGCTGTCTTAGTTTAAGGGGCTGCATTAGGTTGAGGGTTGACTTAGATTGATGTGCTACATTAGTTTGGGGTGTTGCCTTTGTTTGAGGGGCTGCCTTAGTTTGTGGGGCTGCCTGAGTTTGAGGTGTTGCCTTAGTTTGAGGTGTTGCCTTCGTTTGAGGTGTTGCCTTCGTTTGAGGGGCTGCCTTCGTTTGAGGGGCTGCCTTCGTTTGAGGGGCTGACCTTAGTTTGAGGGGATGCCTTAGTTTGCGGGGATGCCTTATTTTGAGGAGCTGCCTTAGTTTGAGGTGTTGCCTTAGTAGAGGGGTGCCTCAGTAGAGGGGTTGCCTTAGTTTGAGGGGTTGCATTAGTTTGAGGGGTTGCCTTTGTTTGACAGAATGGCTTAGTTTTTGAGGAAGCCTTAGTTTGAAGTGCTGCATTCGTCTGAGGGGCTGCATTCTTCTGAGGGGCTGCATTCGTCTGAGGGGCTGCATTCGTCTGAGGGGCAGCCTTAGTCTGAGGGGCAGCCTTAGTCTGAGGGGCAGCCTTAGTCTGAGGGGCTGCATTCGTCTGAGGGGCTGCATTCGTCTGAGGGGCTGCATTGGTCTGAGGGGCTGCATTCGTCTGAGGGGCTGCATTACTTTGAGGGGCTGCATTACTTTGAGGGGCTGCCTCAGTTTGAGGGGTTGCCTCCGTTTGAGGGGCTGCCTTCGTTTGAGGGGCTGCCTTAGTTTGAGGTGTTGCATCAGTTTGAGGTTTGACTTAGTTTGAGGTTTGCCTTAGTTTGTGGGGCTGCCTTAGTTTGAGGGGCTGCCTTAGTTTGAGGGGCTGCCTTAGTTTGAGTGGATGCCTTATTTTGAGGAGTTGCCTTAGTTTGAGGTGTTGCCTTAATTTGAGGCGTTGCCTCAGTTTGAGGCACAGCCTTAGTTTGAGGCACTGCCTTAGTTGAGGCACTGCCTTTGTTTGAGTGTTGCCTTAGTATGAGGGACTGCCTTAGTTTGAGGTGTTGCATAAGTTTGAGGTGTTGCCTTAGTTTGAGGTTTGCATTAGTTTGAGGGGCTGCCTTCGTTTGTGGGGCTGCCTTAGTTTGAGGGGCTGCCTCAGTTTGTGGGCCTGCCTTAGTTTAAGGAGTTGCCTGAGTTTGAGGGGCTGCCTTAATTTGAGTGGATGCCTTAGTTTGAGGGGTTGCCTTAGTTTGAGGGGTTGCCTCAGTTTGAGGGCCTGCCTCAGTTTAAGGAGTTGCCTTAGTTTGAGGGTTGCCTTAGTTTGAGGGGGTTGCCTTAGTTTGATGGTTGCCTGAGTTTGATGGTTGCATTAGTTTGAGGGCCTGCCTTAGCTTGAGGTGTCGCATTAGTTTGAGGCACTGCCTGAGTTTGAGGGTTACCTTAGTTTGAGGGGTTGCCTTCGTTTGAGTGTTGACTTAGTTTGTGAGCCTGCCTTAGTTTGCGGGGTTGCATTAGTTTGAGGATTGCATTGGTTTGAGTGGTTGCCTTAGTTTGAGCGTTGCCTTAGTTTGACTGTTGCCTTTGCTTGAGTGTGGCCTTAGTTTGAGGCGTTGCATTAGTTTGAGGCGTTGCATTAGTTTGAGGCGTTGCATTAGTTTGAGGCATTGCCTTAGTTTGAGGGGCTGCCTGAGTTTGAGGGAGTGCCTTAGTTTGAGGGAGTGCCTTAGTTTGAGGGAGTGCCTTAGTTTGAGGGGCTGCCTTAGTTTGAGGTGCTTCCTGAGTTTGAGGGAGTGCATTAGTTTGAGGGAGTGCATTAGTTTGAGGGGCTGCCTTAGTTTGAGGGCCTGCCTTAGTTTGAGGGGCAGCCTTAGTTTGTGGGTTGCCCTAGTTTGAGGGTGGCCCGAGTTTGATGGTTACCCTAGTTTGAGGGTTGCCCTAGTTTGAGGGTTGCCTTAGTTTGAGGTGTAGCCTTAGTTTGAGGTGCTGCCTTAGTTTGAGGCACTGCCTTAGATTGAGGGTTGCCTTAGTATGAGGGATTGCCTTAGTATGAGGGATTGCCTGAGTATGAGGGATTGCCTGAGACTGAGTAATTGCTTTAGATTGAGGGGATAACTTATTTTGAGGGGCTGCCTTAGTTTGAGGGGCTGCCTTAGTTTGAGTGGATGCCTTATTTTGAGGAGTTGCCTTAGTTTGAGGGTTGCCTAAGTTTGTGGGCCTCCCTTAGTCTCAGGAGTTGCCTGAGTTTGAGGGGCTGCCTTAATTTGAGTGGATGCCTTAGTTTCAGGGGTTGCCTTAGTTTGAGGGGTTGCCTCAGTTTGAGGGCCTGCCTCAGTTGAAGGAGTTGCCTTAGTTTGAGGGTTGCCTTAGTTTGAGGGGGTGCCTTACTTTGATGGTTGCCTGAGTTTGATGGTTGCATTAGTTTGAGGGCCTGCCTTAGCTTGAGGTGTTGCATTAGTTTGAGGCTGCCTGAGTTTGAGGGTTACCTTAGTTTGAGGGGTTGCCTTCGTTTGAGTGTTGGCTTAGTATGTGAGCCTGCCTTCGTTTGCGGTGTTGCACTCGTTTGAGGATTGCATTAGTTTGAGTAGTTGCCTTAGTTTGAGCGTTGCCTTAGTTTGAGTGTGGCCTTAGTTTGAGGCGTTGCATTAGTTTGAGGCGTTGCATTAGTCTGAGGCGTTGCCTTAGTTTGAGGGGCTGCCTGAGTTTGAGGGAGTGCCTTAGTTTGAGGGAGTGCCTTAGTTTGAGGGAGTGTTTTAGTTTGATGGGCTGCCTTAGTTTGAGGTGCTTCCTGAGTTTGAGGGAGTGCATTAGTTTGAGGGAGTGCATTAGTTTGAGGGGCTGCCTTAGTTTGAGTGCCTGCCTTAGTTTGAGGGGCCGCCTTAGTTTGAGGATTGCCCTAGTTTGAGGGTTGCCCGTGTTTGATGGTTGCCCTAGTTTGAGGGTTGCCTTCGTGTGAGTGTTGCCCTAATTTGAGGGTTGCCTTAGTTTGAGGTGTAGCCTTAGTTTGAGGTGCTGCCTTAGTTTGAGGCACTGCCTCAGATTGAGGGTTGCCTTCATATGAGGGTTAGCCTGAGACTGAGGGATTGCCTTAGATTGAGGGGATACCTTATTTTGAGAGGATACCTTATTTTGAGGGGATGCCTTATTTTGAGGGGATGCCATATTTTGAGGGTTGCCTTCGTTTGGGGGCCTGCCTTAGTTTGGGGGGTTGCCTTAGTTTTGGAGGATTGCCCTAGTTTGGGGGGTTGCCTTAGTTTGGGGGGGGTTGCCTTTGTTTGGGGGTTGCCTTAGTTTGGGGGATGCCTTAGTTTGAGGTGTTGCCTTATTTTGAGGTGTTGCCTTAGTTTGAGGTGTTGCATTAGTTTGAGGTGTTGCATTCGTTTGAGGTGTTGCCTTAGTTTGAGACGTTGCCTCAGTTTGAGGCACTGCCTTAGTTTGAGGCACTGCCTTAGTTGAGGCACTGCCTTTGTTTGAGTGTTGCCTTCGTATGAGGGACTGCCTTAGTTTGAGGTGTTGCATAAGTTTGAGGTGTTGCCCTAGTTTGAGGTTTGCATTAGTTTAAGGTTTTGCCTTAGTTTGAGGATTTGCCTAAGTTTGAGGATTTGCCTTAGTTTGAGGTTTTGCATTAGTTTTAGGGTTGCCTTTGTTTGAGGCAACCCCCCAAACAAAGGCAACCCCCCCAAACTAAGGCAACCCCCCAAACTAAGGCAACCCCCCCAAAACTAAGGCAACCCCCCAAACTAAGGCAACCCCCCAAACTAAGGCAACACCTCAAACGAAGGCAACACCTCAAACTAAGGCAACACCTCAAACTAAGGGAACACCTCAAACTAATGCAACACCTCAAACTCAGGAAACCGTCAATCAAAGGCAACACCTCATCCTCAGGCAACACCTCAAACTAAGGCAACACCTCAAACTAAGGCAACACCTCAAATAAAGGCAACACCTCAAACAAAGACAGCACCTCAAACAAAGGCAGCATATCAAACAAAGGCAGCACCTCAAACAAAGGCAACCCTAAAACAAATGCAAAACCTCAAACTAAGGCAAATCCTCAAACTTAGGCAAATCCTCAAACTAAGGCAAAACCTCAAACTAAGGCAACACCTCAAACAAAGGCAACACCTCAAACAAAGGCAACACCTCAAACAAAGGCAACACCTCAAACTAATGCAACACCTCAAACTAATGCAACACCGCAAACTAATGCAACACCTCAAACTAATGCAACACATCAAACTAAGGCAACACATCAAAATAATGCAACACATCAAACGAAGGCAACACCTCTAACTAAGGCAACACCTCAAACTATGGGAACCGAAATTGTCGTGCCAGTGTACAGGATGTTGAGAGTAGTGAGGTCAGGGATATGGTTAAAAGGATGCAAGAGGGCACTGGCAAGCAAGAACCTGGTTTAAAGTGTGTCTGCTTCAACACCAGGAGCATCCGGAATAAGGTGGGTGAGCTTGCAGCATGGGTTGGTACCTGGGATCTCGATGTTGTGGCTATTTCGGAGACATGGGTAGAGCAGGGGCAGGAATGGATGTTGCAGGTTCCGGGATTTAGATGTTTCAGTAAGAACAGAGAAGATGGTAAAAGAGGGGGAGGTGTGGCATTGTTAATCAACGAGAGTATTACAGCGACAGAAAGGACGTTTGAGGACTCGTCTACTGAGGTAGTATAGGCCGAGGTTAGAAACAGGAGAGGTGAGGTTACCCTGTTGGGAGTCTTTTATGGACCTCCAAACTGTTCCAGAAGATGGAGAGGAAAGGATAGCGATGACGATTCTCGACAGGGGTGAGAGTAACAGGGTAGTTGTTATGGGGGACTTTAACTTTCCAAATATTGACTGGAAATACTATAGTTCGAGTACTTTAGATGGGTCAGTTTTTGTCCAGTGTGTGCAGGAGGGTTATCTGACACAGTATGTCGACAGGCCATCCAGGGGCGATGCCACATTGGATTTGGTACTGGGAAATGAACCCGGCCAGGTGTTAGATTTAGATGTAGGTGAGCACTTTGGTGATCATGATCACAATTCGGTTAGGTTTACCTTAGCGATGGGCAGGGATACCGCAGGGCAAGAATTATAGCTGGGGGAAAGGAAATTATGATGCGATCAGGCAAGATTTAGGATGCGTAGGATGGGGAATGAAACTGCAGGGGATGGGAACAATCGAAATGTGGAGGTTATTCAAGGAGCAGCTACTGCGTGTCCTCGATAAGTATGTACCTGTGAGGCAGGGAGGAAGTTGTCGAGCGAGGGAGCCGTGGTTTACAAAGGAAGTTGAAGCGCTTGTCAAGAGGAAGAAGAAGGCTTATGTTAGGATGAGACGTGAAGGCTCAGTTAGGCCGCTTTAGAGCTACAAACTTGCCAGGAAGGATCTAAAGGGAGAGATAAGAAGAGCAAGGGGAGGACACGAGAAGTCATTGGCGGATAGGATCAGGGAAAACCCTAAAGCTTTCTATAGGTATATCAGGAATAAAAGAATGACTGGAGTTAGATTAGGGCCAATCAAGGACAGTAGTGGGAAGTTGTGTGTGGAATCAGAGGAGATAGGGGAAGTGTTAAATGAATATTTTGCGTCAGTATTTACAGTAGAGAAAGAAAATGTTGTTGAGGAGAATACTGAGATTCAGGCTACTAGGCTAGATGGGATTGAGGTTCACAAGGAGGAGGTGTTAGCAATTTTGGAAAGTGTGAAAATAGATAAGTCCCCTGGGCCAGATGGGATTTATCCTAGGATTCTCTGGGAAGCTGGGGAGGAGATTGCAGAGCCTTTGTCCTTGAGTTTTATGACGTCATTGTCGACAGGAAAAGTGCCGGAAGACTGGAGGATAGCAAATGTTGTCCCCTTGTTCAAGAAGAGGAGTAGAGACAGTCCTGGTAATTATAGACTTGTGAGCCTTACTTCGGTTGTGGGTAAAATGTTGGAAAAGGTTACAAGAGACAGGATTTATAATCATCTTGAAAAGAATAATTTCATTAGCGATAGTCAGCACGGTTTTGTGAAGGGTAGGTCGTGCCTCCCAAACCTTATTGAGTTTTTCGAGAAGGTGACCAAACAGGTGGATGAGGGTAAAGCAGTGGATGTGGTGTATATGGATTTCAGTAAGGCGTTTGATAAGGTTCCCCACGGTAGGCTATTGCAGAAAATACGGAAGTATGGGGTTGAAGGTGTTTTAGAGCTTTGGATCAGAAATTGGCTAGCTGAAAGAAGACAGAGGGTGGTGGTTGATGGCAAATGTTCATCCTGGAGTTTAGTTACTAGTGGTGTACCGCAAGGATCTGTTTTGGGGCCACTGCTGTTTGTGATTTTTATAAATGACCTGGAAGAGGGTGTAGAAGGGTGGGTTAGTTAATTTGCAGGTGACACTAATGTCGGTGGAGTTGTGGATAGTGTCGAAGGATGTTGTCGGGTACAGAGGGACATAGATAGGCTGCAGAGCTGGGCTGAGAGATAGCAAATGGAGTTTAATGCGGAAAAGTGCGAGGTGATTGACTTTGGAAGGAGTAACAGGAATGCAGAGTACTGGGATAATGGGAAGATTCTCGGTAATGTAGATGAACAGAGAGATCTTGGTGTCCAGGTACATAAATTCCGGAAGGTTGCTACCTAGGTTAATAGGGCTGTTAACAAGGCAGATGGTGTGTTTGCTTTTATTCGTAAGGGGATCGAGTTTCGGAGCCACGAGGTCATGCTGCAGCTGCACAAATCTATGATGAGACCGCACCTGGAGTATTGCGTGCAGCTCTGGTCACCGCATTATAGGAAGGATGTGGAAGCTATGGAAAGGGTGCAGAGGAGATTTACTAGGATGTTTCCTGGTTTGGAGGGAAGGTCTAACGAGGAAAGGCTGAGGGACTTGAGGTTGTTTTCGTTGGAGAGAAGGGGTAGGAGAGGTGACTTAATAGAGACATATAAGATAATCAGAGGGTTAGATAGGGTGGACATTGAGCGTCTTTTTCCTCGGATGGTGATGGAAAACACGAGGGGACATAGCTTCAAGTTGAGGGGTGATAGATATAGGACAGATGTGAGAGGTAGTTTCTTTACTCAGAGAGTAGTAAGGGCGTGGAACGCCCTGCCTGCAGCATGAGTAGATTCGACAACTTTAAGGGCATTTAAGTGGTCATTGGATAGACATATGGATGAAAATGGAATAGTGTAGGTCGGATGGTTTCACAGGTCGGCGCAACATCGAGTGCCGAAGGGCCTGTACTGCGCTGTAAGGTTCTAATTCTAATTCGAACCTCTCAGTACTGAAACTGTGAGAGTGCAGCTCTCCCTCAGTTTTGACTCAACAACAATGCAGCGATCCTTCAGATCTGACCATCCGACAGTGCAGCACTCACTCAGTGCAGACCCTCTGAGATTGCAGCTTTCCCTCAGTACTGACTCAACAACAATTAGCCGTTCCCTCAGTACTTACCATCTTGCAGTGCAGCGCTCCCACAGAACTGACACTCTGAGAGTGCAGCGTTCCCTCAGTATTGACTCAACAACAATGCAGCACTCCGTCAGTACTGACATTCTGTGAGTGCAGCATTCCCTCAGTCCTGACCAGCTGAAGTGCAGCATTTCCTCAGCACTGACCATCTGACACCGCAGCATTCACACAGTACTGGCACTCTGAGAGTGCAGCATTCCCTCACTACTGATTGTCCAGCAGTGCAGCTCTCCCTCATCACCAACTTTCTGACAGTGCAGCTCTCCCTCACTGCTGATCCTCAGAAAGTGCAGCACTCCCTCAGTACGGATCCTCTGACAGTGCAGCACACTCTCAGTACTGACCCTCCACAAATATGGCACACCCTCAGTACTGACCCGCCAACGGTATGATATTCCCTCAGCACTGAACATCTAACAGTGCAGCACTCCCTCAGTAATGATCCTCCGACTTTGCAGCAATCCCTCAGTACTGACCCTCCACCAGTATGGCACTCCCTCAGTATTGACCCTCCAACAGCATGGAACACCCTCAATACTGACCCTTCAACAGTGCAGCTCTCCCTCAGTACTGACCACCCAAATATCGCACTGCCTCAGAACGGACCCTCCGACAATACAGCACCACCTCAGTACTGACCATCCGACAGTATGGCACTCCCTCAGTACTGACCCTCCGACAGAATGTCTGCCCCTCAGTACTAACCCTCCGACAGTGCGGCACACCCTCACTACTGACACTCGAACAGGGGAGCACTCCCTCAGTACTGACTCTCCAAATACGCAGCACTCCCACAATACGTATCCTCCGACAGTGCAGCACTGCCTCAGACCTGAACCTCCGACAGTGCGGCACACCCTCAGTACTGTTCCTGCCACTGTCCAGCAGTCACTCAGTGTTGACCCTCCACCTGTATGGCCAACCAATAGTACTGACCCTCCAACAGTATGGCACTCCCTCAGTGCTGACCCTCCGATGGTATGGCACTCCCTCAGTGCTGACCGTCTGACGGTGCAGCATCCATCAATACTGAGTGCAGCGCTCCCTCAGTACTGACTCCACAACAATGCAGCGCTCCCTGAGTACTGATCCTCTGACGGAAGGCAATCCCGTATCACCAAGTTTCTGACAGTGCAGCGCTCCCTCAGTACTGACCCTCCAAAAGTGCAGCACTCCCTCAGTAATGACACTACAGCAGAATGGCACTCCCTCAGTGCTTACAGTCCACTAGTATGATACTGCCTCAGTAATGACCCCCCATCAGTATGGCACTACCACAGTAACTGACTCTCTGACAGTATGGCACTCCCTCAGTACTGAACCTCCGACTGTGCAGCACTCCCTCAGTGCTGACCTTTCATCATTGTGGCACTTCCTCTAACTTTTCATCCGACAGTATGGCACTCCCTCAGGACAGACTCTCCGAAAGTATGGCACTCCCTCAGTACTGTTCCTTCACTGGACAGCAGTCCCTCAGTACTGACCCTCCACCGGCATGGCCAACCAATTTTAAGGAGCCTCCATCAGTCTCGCACTCCCTCAGTACTGACACTCCAACAGCATGGCACTCCCCATGTACTGACCAACCAAAAGTGCAGCTCTCCCTCACTACGGACTCTCCAACAGTATGGCACTCCCTCAGTACTGGCCCTCCGACAGTGTGGCACTCCCTCAGTGCTGACCATCTGACAGTGCAGCATTCGTCCAGACTGACACTCTGAGAGTGCAGCGCACCCTCATGACTGACTCAACAACAATGCAGCGCCACCTCAGTACTATTCCTCCGACGGTAGGCAATCCCTCATCACCAAGTTTCTGACAGTGCAGCACTCCCTCTTTACTGTTCCTCTGACAGCGCAGCACTCCCTCAGCACTGACTCAACAACAATGCATCGCTCCTTCAGAACTGACCATCCGAGAGTGCAGCGCTCCCTCTCTGAACTGACCCCCTGACAGTGCAGCACTCTCTCTGTACTCTAACAGTGTGGCACTCCCTTACTAACTCTCCAAGAGTGCAGCACTCCCTCAGTACTGCGCCTCCGACAGTATTGCACTCCCTCAGTACTGACCCTCTGACATTGTAGCAGTCACTCAGTACTGACCCTCCGACAGTGCGTCACTCCTTCAGTTCTGACCTTCTGACAGTGCGGCACTCCTTCAGTAAAGACCCGCCAAAAGCGCAGCACTCCCTCAGTTCTGACCCTCCGACAGTATGGCATTCCCTCAGTACTGATCCTCCGGCAGTGCAGCACTCCCTCATTACCAACTTTCTGACAGTGCAGCACTCCCTCAGTACTGACCCTCCAACAGTATGGCTCCACAGTACTGACCCGCCGACAGTGCGGCACTCCCTCTTCTCCAACTTCATGACAGTGCAGCACTCCATCAGTACTGACTTTCTAACAGTGTGGCACTCTCTCAGCACTGACCCCCTGACTACAGCACACTCTCTGGACTGTCCTTCTAACAGTGTGGCACTCCCTTCGTACTAACGCACCAAGAGTGAAGCACTCCCTCAGTACGGTGCCTCTGACTGTATGGCTCCTGCAGTACTGACTCTCCGACAGTGCGCAACTCCCTCAGTTTTTACCCTTCTGCATTTTGGCACTCTCTCAGTACTGATCCTCCGACAGTTTTGTCCTTCCACTGCACTGAACCTCCGACAGTGAGGCACTCCCTCAGTAATGACCATCCAACAGTATGGCACACGTTAGGGTTAGGGTTAGGGTTAGGGTTAGGGTTAGGGGTTTTCACAGTGGATCAGGATCCTGCCAGGTGTGAAGGGGTTTTCACAGTGGATCAGGATTCTGCCAGGTGTGTATGGGGTTTCACAGAATTTCAGGATGCTCCCAGGTGTGTATGGGGGTTTCACAGTTTATCAGGATCCTGCCAGGTGTGTATGGGGTTTTCACAGTGTATCAGGATCCTGCCAGGTGTGTATGGGGTATTCACATTGGATCAGGATCCTGCCAGGTGTGTATGGGGTTTTCACAGTTTAACAGGATCCTGCCAAGTGTGTATGGGTGTTTCATAGTTCATCAGGATCCTGCCAGGTGTGTATGGAGTTTTCACAGTGGATCAGGATCCTGCCAGGTTTGTATGGGGTTTTCAAATTTTGTCAGGATCCTGCCAGGTGTGTATGGGGTTTTCACAGTGGATCAGGATCCTGCCAGGAGTTTATGTGGTTTCACAGTGTATCAGGATCCTGCCAGGTGTGCATGGGGTATTCACAGTGGATCAGGATCCTGCCAGGTGTGTCTGGGGTTTCACATTTTATCAGGATCCTGCCAGGTGTGTATGGGGGTCTCACAGTATATCAGGAACATGCCAGGTGCGTATGGGGTTTCACAGTGTATCAGGATCCTGCCAGGTGTGTATGGGGTTTTCACAGTGGATCAGCATCCTGCCAGGTGTGTATGGGGATTTCACAGTTTATCAGGATCCTGCCAGGTGTGTGTGGGGTTTTCATTGTTTATCAGGATCCTGCCAGGTGTGTATGGGGGTTTCATCGTTTTTGAGGATCCTGCCAGGTGTGTTTGGGGTTTTCACAGCTTATCAGGATCCTGCCAGGTGTGTATGGGATTTTCACAGTGTATCTGAATCCTGTCAGGTATGTATGGGGGTTTCACAGTGTATAAGGATCCTGCCAGGTGCGCATGGGGTTTTCACAGTGTGTCAGGATCCTGCCAGGTGTGTATGGGGGTTTCACAGTGTATAAGGATCCTGCCAGGTGCGCATGGGGTTTTCACAGTGTGTCAGGATCCTGCCAGGTGTGTATGGGGGATCCACAGTGTATCAGGATCCTGCCAGGTGTGTATTTGGGTTTCACAGTGTATCAGTATCCTGCCAGGTGTCTATGGGGTTTTCACAGTGTATCAGGATCCTGCCAGGTGTGCATGGGGGTTTCACAGTTGATCAGGATCCTGCCAGGTGTGCATGGGGTTTTCACAGTTTATCAGGATCCTGCCAGGTGTGTATGGGGGTTTCACAGTGGATCAATGTCCTGCCAGGTGTGTATGGGGTTTTCACAGTGGATCAGGATATGCCAGGTGTGTATGGGGTTTTCACAGTGTATCAGGATCCTGCCAGGTGTGTATACGGGTTTCATAGTTTATCAGGATCCTGCCAGGTGTGTATGGGGTTTTCACAGTGTATCAGGATCCTGCCAGGTGTGTATGGGGGTTTCATAGTTTATCAGGATCCTGCCAGGTGTGTTTCGGGGTTTCATAGTTTATCAGGATCCTGCCAGGTGTGTATGGGGTTTTCACAGTGTATCAGGATCCTGCCAGGTGTGTATGGGGTTTTCACAGTGGATCAGGATCCTGCCAGGTGTGTATGGGGTTTTCACATTGTATCAGGATCCTGCCAGGTGTGTACGGGGTTTTCACGGTGGATCAGGATCCTGCCAGGTGTGTATGGGGTTTTCACAGTTTAGCAGGATCCTGCCAGGTGTGTATGGGGGTTTCACAGTTTATCAGGATCCTGCCAGGTGTGTATGGGGGTTTCACAGTGTATCAGGGTCCTGCCAGGTGAGTATGGGGGTTTCACAGTTTATCAGGATCCTGCCAGGTGTGGTTGGGGTTTTCACAGTTTATCAGGATCCTGCCAGGTTTGTATGGGGATTTCACAGTTTATCAGGATCCTGCTAGGTGTGTATGGGGTTTCACAGTTTATCAGGATCCTGCCAGGTGTGCATGGGGGTTTCACAGTTTATCAGGATCCTTCCTGGTGTGTATGGGGCTCTCACAGTTTATCAGGATCCTGCCAGGTGTGTATGGGGGTTTCATAGTTTATCAGGATCCTGCCAGGTGTGTATGGGGTTTTCACAGTGTATAAGGATCCTGCCAGGTGTGTATGGGGTTTTCACAGTGTATCAGGATCCTGCCAGGTGTGTATGGGGGTGTCATATTTTATCAGGAAACTGCCAGGTGTGTATGAAGGTTTCATAGTTTATCAGGATCATGCCAGGTGTGTATGGGGTTTTCACATTGTATCAGGATCCTGCCAGGTGTGTATGGGGGTTTCTTAGTTTATCAGGATTCTGCCAGGTGTGTATGGGGGTTTCATAGTTCATCAGGATCCTGCCAGGTGTGTATGGGGCTTTCACAGTGTATCAGGATCCTGCCAGGCGTGTATGGGGTTTTCACAGTGGATCAGGATCCTGCCAGGTGTGTATGGGGCTCTCACAGTTTATCAGGATCCTGCCAGGTGTGTATGGGGGTTTCACAGTTTATCAGGATCCTGCCAGGTGTGTATGGGGGTTTCACAGTGTATCAGGGTCCTGCCAGGTGAGTATGGGGTTTCACAGTTTATCAGGATCCTGCCAGGTGTGGATGGGGTTTTCACAGTTTATCAGGATCCTGCCAGGTTTGTATGGGGATTTCACAGTTTATCAGGATCCTGCTAGGTGTGTATGGGTTTTCACAGTTTATCAGGATCCTGCCAGGTGTGCATGGGGGTTTCACAGTTCATCAGGATCCTGCCTCGTGTGTATGGGGCTCTCACAGTTTATCAGGATCCTGACAGGTGTGTATGGGGGTTTCATAGTTTATCAGGATCCTGCCAGGTGTGTATGGGGTTTTCACAGTGTATAAGGATCCTGCCAGGTGTGTATGGGGTTTTCACAGTGTATCAGGATCCTGCCAGGTGTGTATGGGGGTATCATATTTTATCAGGAAACTGCCAGGTGTGTATGAAGGTTTCATAGTTTATCAGGATCATGCCAGGTGTGTATGGGGTTTTCACAGTGTATCAGGATCCTGCCAGGTGTGTATGGGGGTTTCGTAGTTTATCAGGATTCTGCCAGGTGTGTATGGGGGTTTCATAGTTTATCAGGATCCTGCCAGGTGTGTATGGGGTTTTCACAGTGTATCAGGATCCTGCCAGGTCTGTATGGGGTTTTCACAGTGGATCAGGATCCTGCCAGGTGTGGATGGGGTTTTCAAATTTTGTCAGGATTCTGCCAGGTGTGTATGGGGGTTTCATAGTTTATCAGGATCCTGACAGGTGCTTATGGGGTTTCACAGTGTATCAGGATACTGCCAGGTGTGCATGGGGTTTTCACAGTGGATCAGGATCCTGCCAGGTGTGTCTGGGGTTTTCATATCTTATCAGGATCCTGCCAGGTGTGTATGGGGGTCTCACAGTATATCAGGAACATGCCAGGTGTGTATGGGGTTTCACAGTGTATCAGGATCCTGCCAGGTGTGTATGGGGTTTTCACAGTGGATCAGGATCCTGCCAGGTGTGTCTGGGGTTTTCACAGTTTATCAGGATGCTGCCAGGTGTGTATGGGGTTTTCATTGTTTATCAGGATCCTGCCAGGTGTGTATGGGGGTTTCATCGTTTTTGAGGATCCTGCCAGGTGTGTTTGGGGTTTTCACAGCTTATCAGGATCCTGCCAGGTGTGTATGTGGTTTCACAGTGTATCAGGATCCTGCCAGGGGCGTATGGGGTTTTCACAGTGTGTCAGGATCCTGCCAGGTGTGTATGGGGGTTCCACAGTGTATCAGGATCCTGCAAGGTTTGTATTTGCGTTTCACAGTGTATCAGTATCCTGCCAGGTGTCTATGGGGTTTTCACAGTGGATCAGGATCCTGCCAGGTGTGCATGGGGGTTTCACAGTTGATCAGGATCCTGCCAGGCGTGTATGGGGTTTTCACAGTGTATCAGGATCCTGCCAGGTGTGTATGGGGGTTTCACAGTGGATCAATGTCCTGCCAGGTGTGTATGGGGTTTTCACAGTGTATCAGGATATGCCAGTAGTTTATGGGGTTTTCACAGTGTATCAGGATCCTGCCAGGTGTGTGTACGGGTTTCATAGTTTTTCAGGATCCTGCCAGGTGTGTATGGGGTTTTCACAGTGTATCAGGATCCTGCCAGGTGTGTATGGGGGTTTCATAGTTTATCAGGAACCTGCCAGGTGTGTTTGGGGGTCTCATAGTTTATCAGGATCCTGCCAGGTGTGTATGGGTTTTTCACAGTGTATCAGGATCCTGCCAGGTGTGTATGGGGTTTCACAGTGGATCAATGTCCTGCCAGGTGTGCATGGGGTTTTCACAGTTGATCAGGATATGCCAGGTGTGTATGGGGTTTAAACAGTGTATCAGGATCCTGCCAGGTGTGTATACGGGTTTCATAGATTATCAGGATCCTGCCAGGTGTGTATGGGGTTTTCACAGTGTATCAGGATCCTGCCAGGTGTGTATGGGGGTTTCATAGTTTATCAGGATCCTGCCAGGTGTGTTTGGGGGTTTCATAGTTTATCAGGATCCTGCCAGGTGTGCATGGGGGTTTCACAGTTTATCAGGGTCCTGCCAGGTGTGTATGGGGCTCTCACAGTTTATCAGGATCCTGCCAGGTGTGTCTGGGGTTTTCACAGTTTATCAGGATCCTGCCAGGTGTGCATGGGGGTTTCACAGTTTATCAGGATCCTGCCAGGTGTGTATGGGGCTCTCACAGTTTATCAGTATCCTGCCAGGTGTGTCTGGGGTTTTCACAGTTTATCAGGATCCTGCCAGGTGTGTATGGGGGTTTCATAGTTTATCAGGATCCTGCCAGGTGTGTATGGGGTTTTCACAGTGTATAAGGATCCTGCCAGGTGTGTATGGGGTTTTCACAGTGGATCAGGATCCTGCCAGGTGTGTATGGGGTTTTCACAGTGTATCAGGATCCTGCCAGGTGTGTCTGGGGGTTTCTTAGTTTATCAGGATTCTGCCAGGTGTGTATGGGGGTTTCATAGTTTATCAGGATCCTGCCAGGTGTGTATGGGGTTTTCACAGTGTATCAGGATCCTGCCAGGTGTGTGTTGGGTTTTCACAGTGTATCAGGATCCTGCCAGGTGTGTGTACAGGTTTCATAGTTTTTCAGGATCCTGCCAGGTGTGTATGGGGTTTTCACAGTGTATCAGGATCCTGCCAGGTGTGTATGGGCTTTCATAGTTTATCAGGATCCTGCCAGGTGTGTTTGGGGGTCTCATAGTTTATCAGGATCCTGCCAGGTGTGTATGGGTTTTTCACAGTGTATCAGGATCCTGCCAGGTGTGTATGGGGGTTTCACAGTGGATCAATGTCCTGCCAGGTGTGCATGGGGTTTTCACAGTGGATCAGGATATGCCAGGTGTGTATGGGGTTTTCACAGTGTATCAGGATCCTGCCAGGTGTGTATACGGTTTTCATAGTTTATCAGGATCCTGCCAGGTGTGTATGGGGTTTTCACAGTGTATCAGGATCCTGCCAGGTGTGTATGGGGGTTTCATAGTTTATCAGGATCCTGCCAGGTGTGTTTGGGGGTTTCATAGTTTATCAGGATCCTGCCAGGTGTGCATGGGGGTTTCACAGTTTATCAGGCTCCTGCCAGGTGTGTATGGGGCTCTCACAGTTTATCAGGATCCTGCCAGGTGTGTCTGGGGTTTTCACAGTTTATCAGGATCCTGCCAGGTGTGCATGGGGGTTTCACAGTTTATCAGGATCCTGCCAGGTGTGTATGGGGCTCTCACAGTTTATCAGGATCCTGCCAGGTGTGTCTGGGGTTTTCACAGTTTATCAGGATCCTGCCAGGTGTGTATGGGGGTTTCATAGTTTATCAGGATCCTGCCAGGTGTGTATGGGGTTTTCACAGTGTATAAGGATCCTGCCAGGTGTGTATGGGGTTTTCACAGTGGATCAGGATCCTGCCAGGTGTGTATGGGGTTTTCACAGTGTATCAGGATCCTGCCAGGTGTGTCTGGGGGTTTCTTAGTTTATCAAGATTCTGCCAGGTGTGTATGGGGGTTTCATAGTTTATCAGGATCCTGCCAGGTGTGTATGGGGTTTTCACAGTGTATCAGGATCCTGCCAGGTGTGTATGGGGTTTTCACAGTGGATCAGGATCCTGCCAGGTGTGTATGGGGTTTTCGCAGTGTATCAGGATCCTGCCAGGTGTGTATGGTGTTTTCACAGTGGATCAGGATCCTGCCAGGTGTGTATGGGGGTTTCACAGTTTAGCAGGATCCTGCAGGTGTGCATGGGGTTTTCACAGTGTATCAGGGTCCTGCCCGGTGTGTATGCGGGTTTCATCGTTTATCAGGTTCCTGCCAGGTGTGTATGGGGTTTTCACAGTGTATCAGGATCCTGCCAGGGATGGATGGGGGTTTCATAGTTTATCAGGATCCTGCCAGGTGTGTATGGGGGTTTCATTGTGTATCAGGATCCTGCCAGGTGTGTATGGGGTTTTCACAGTGTATCAGGATCCTGCCAGGTGTGTATGGGGTTTTCACAGTTTAGCAGGATCCTGCCAGGTGTGTATGGGAGTTTCACCGTTTATCAGGATCCTGCCAGGTGTGTATGGGGTTTTCACAGTGTATCAGGATCCTGCCAGGTGTGTATGGGTGTTTCACAGTGTATCAGGTTCCTGCCAGGTGAGTATGGGGTTTTCACAGTGTATCAGGTTCCTGCCTGTTGAGTATGGGGTTTTCACAGATTATCAGGATCCTGCAAGGTCTGTATGGGGGTTTTCCAGTTTATCAGGATCCTGCCAGGTGTGTATGGGGTTTTCACAGTTTATCAGGATCCTGCCAGGTGTGTATGGGTATTTCACAGTTTATCAGGATCCTGCCAGGTGTCTATGGGTTTTCACAGTTTGTCAGGATCCTGTCAGGTGTGCATGGGGGTTTCACAGTTTATCAGGATCCTGCAAGGTGAGTATGGGGTTTTCACAGTTTAGCAGGATCCTGCCAGGTGTGTATGGGGGTTTCACAGTTTATCAGGATCCTGCCAAGTGTGTATGGGGTTTTCACAGTGTATCAGGGTCCTGCCAGGTGTGTACACGTGTTTCATATTTTATCAGGATCCTGCCAGGTGTGTATGGGGTTTTCATAGTGTATCAGGATCCTGCAAGGTGTGTATGGGGTTTTCACAGTGGATCAGGATCCTGCCAAGTGTGTATGGGGTTTTCACAGTGTATCAGGATCCTGCCAGGATTGTATGGGTTTTTCACAGTGGATCAGGATCCTGCCAGGTGTGTATGGGGTTTTCACTGTTTAGCAGCATCCTGCCAGGTGTGTATGGGGGTTTCACAGTTTATCAGGATCCTGCCAGGTGTGTATGGGGGTTTCATAGTGTATCAGGGTCTGCCAGGTGAGTATGGGGATTTCACAGTTTATCAGGATCCTGCCAGGTGTGGATGGGGTTTTCACAGTTTATCAGGATCCTGCCAGGTTTGTATGGGGATTTCACAGTTTAGCAGGATCCTGCTAGGTGTGTATGGGTTTTCACAGGTTATCAGGATCCTGCCAGGTGTGCATGGGGGTTTCATAGTTTATCAGGATCCTGCCAGGTGTGTATGGGGCTCTCACAGTTTATCAGCATCCTGCCAGGTGTGTCTGGGGTTTTCACAGTTTATCAGGATCCTGCCAGGTGTGTATGGGGTTTTCAACGTGTATAAGGATCCTGCCTGGTGTGTATGGGGTTTTCACAGTGGATCAGGATCCTGCCAGGTGTGTATGGGTTTTTCACAGTGTATCAGGATCCTGCCAGGTGTGTATGGGGGTATCATATTTTAGCAGGAAACTGCCAGGCGTGTATGAAGGTTTCATAGTTTATCAGGATCCTGCCAGGTGTGTATGGGGTTTTCACAGTGTATCAGGATCCTGCCAGGTGTGTATGGGGGTTTCTTAGTTTATCAGGATTCTGCCCGGTGCGTATGGGGGTTTCATAGTTTATCAGGATCCTGCCAGGTGTGTATGGGGTTTTCACAGTGTATCGGGATCCTGCCAGGTGTGTATGGGGTTTTCACAGTGGATCAGGATCCTGCCAGGTGTGTATGGGGTTTTCGCAGTGTATCAGGATCCTGCCAGGTGTGTATGGGGTTTTCACAGTGGATCAGGATCCTTCCAGGTGTGTATGGGTTTTTCACAGTTTAGCAGGTTCCTGCCAGGTGTGTATGGGGGTTTCACAGTTTATCAGGATCCTGCCAGGTGTGTATTTGGTTTTCACAGTGTATCAGGGTCCTGCCAGGTGTGTCTGGGTGTTTCACAGTGTATCAGGGTCCTGCCAGGTGTGTATGGGGTTTTCACAGTTTAGCAGGATCCTGCCAGGTGTGTATGGGGGTTTCACAGTTTATCAGGATCCTGCCAGGTGTGTATGGGGTTTTCACAGTTTAGCAGGATCCTGCCAGGTGTGCATGGGGGTTTCATAGTTATCAGGATCCTGCCAGGTGTGTATGGGGGTTTCACAGTGTATCAGGATCCTAACAGGTGTGTATGGGGTTTTCACAGTGGATCAGGATCCTGCCAGGTGTGTATGGGGTTTTCACAGTTTAGCAGGATCCTGCCAGGTGTGTTTGGGGGTTTCACAGTTTATCAGGATCCTGCCAGGTGTGTATGGGGTTTTCACAGTGTATCAGGGTCCTGCCAGGTGTGTATGGGTGTTTCACAGTGTATCAGGGTCCTGCAAGGTGAGTATGGGGTTTTCACAGTGTATCAGGTTCCTGCCTGTTGAGTATGGGGTTTTCACAGATTATCAGGATCCTGCAAGGTCTGTATGGGTTTTTCACAGTTTATCAGGATCCTGCCAGGTGTGTATGGGGTTTTCACAGTTTATCAGGATCCTGCCAGGTGTGTATGGGTATTTCACAGTTTATCAGGATCCTGCCAGGTGTGTATGGGTTTTACCAGTTTGTCAGGATAATGCCAGGTGTGCATGGGGGTTTCACAGTTTATCAGGATCCTGCAAGGTGAGTATGGGGTTTTCACAGTTTAGCAGGATCCTGCCAGGTGTGTATGGGGGTTTCACAGTTTATCAGGTTCCTGCCAAGTGTGTATGGGGTTTTCACAGTGTATCAGGGTCCTGCCAGGTGTGTTCACGGGTTTCATATTTTATCAGTATCCTGCCAGGTGTGTATGGGGTTTTCATAGTGTATCAGGATCCTGCAAGGTGTGTATGGGGTTTTCACAGTGGATCAGGATCCTGCCAAGTGTGTATGGGGTTTTCACAGTGTATCAGGATCCTGCCAGGTTTGTATGGGTTTTTCACAGTGGATCAGGATCCTGCCAGGTGTGTATGGGGTTTTCACTGTTTAGCAGCATCCTGCCAGGTGTGTATGGGGGTTTCACAGTTTATCAGGATCCTGCCAGGTGTGTATGGGGGTTTCATAGTGTATCAGGGTCCTGCCAGGTGAGTATGGGGGTTTCACAGTTTATCAGGATCCTGCCAGGTGTGGATGGGGTTTTCACAGTTTATCAGGATCCTGCCAGGTTTGTATGGGGATTTCACAGTTTAGCAGGATCCTGCGAGGTGTGTATGGGTTTTCACAGGTTATCAGGATCCTGCCAGGTGTGCATGGGGGTTTCACAGTTTATCAGGATCCTGCCAGGTGTGTATGGGGCTCTCACAGTTTATCAGGATCCTGCCAGGTGTGTCTGGGGTTTTCACAGTTTATCAGGATTCTGCCAGGTGTGTATGGGGGTTTCATAGTTTATCAGGATCCTGCCAGGTGTGTATGGGGTTTTAAACGTGTATAAGGATCCTGCCTGGTGTGTATGGGGTTTTCACAGTGGATCAGGATCCTGCCAGGTGTGTATGGGTTTTTCACAGTGTATCAGGATCCTGCCAGGTGTGTATGGGGGTATCATATTTTAGCAGGAAACTGCCAGGCGTGTATGAAGGTTTCATAGTTTATCAGGATCCTGCCAGGTGTGTATGGGGTTTTCACAGTGTATCAGGATCCTGCCAGGTGTGTATGGGGGTTTCTTAGTTTATCAGGATTCTGCCCGGTGCGTATGGGGGTTTCATAGTTTATCAGGATCCTGCCAGGTGTGTATGGGGTTTTCACAGTGTATCGGGATCCTGCCAGGTGTGTATGGGGTTTTCACAGTGGATCAGGATCCTGCCAGGTGTGTATGGGGTTTTCGCAGTGTATCAGGATCCTGCCAGGTGTGTATGGGGTTTTCACAGTGGATCAGGATTCTTCCAGGTGTGTATGGGTTTTTCACAGTTTAGCAGGTTCCTGCCAGGTGTGTATGGGGGTTTCACAGTTTATCAGGATCCTGCCAGGTGTGTATGGGGTTTTCACAGTGTATCAGGGTCCTGCCAGGTGTGTCTGGGTGTTTCACAGTGTATCAGGGTCCTGCCAGGTGTGTATGGGGTTTTCACAGTTTAGCAGGATCCTGCCAGGTGTGTATGGGGGTTTCACAGTTTATCAGGATCCTGCCAGGTGTGTATGGGGTTTTCACAGTTTAGCAGGATCCTGCCAGGTGTGCATGGGGGTTTCATAGTTATCAGGATCCTGCCAGGTGTGTATGGGGTTTTCACAGTGTATCAGGATCCTGCCAGGTGTGTATGGGGTTTTCACAGTGGATCAGGATCCTGCCAGGTGTGTATGGGGTTTTCACAGTTTAGCAGGATCCTGCCAGGTGTGTTTGGGGGTTTCACAGTTTATCAGGATCCTGCCAGGTGTGTATGGGGTTTTCACAGTGTATCAGGGTCCTGCCAGGTGTGTATGGGTGTTTCACAGTGTATCAGGGTCCTGCAAGGTGAGTATGGGGTTTTCACAGTGTATCAGGTTCCTGCCTGTTGAGTATGGGGTTTTCACAGATTATCAGGATCCTGCAAGGTCTGTATGGGGTTTTCACAGTTTATCAGGATCCTGCCAGGTGTGTATGGGGTTTTTCACAGTTTATCAGGATCCTGCCAGGTGTGTATGGGTATTTCACAGTTTATCAGGTTCCTGCCAAGTGTGTATGGGTGTTTCACAGTTTAACAGGATCCTGACAGGTGTGTATGGGGGTTTCATAGTGTATCAGGGTCCTGCCAGGTGAGTATGGGGGTTTCACAGTTTATCAGGATCCTGCCAGGTGTGGATGGGGTTTTCACAGTTTATCAGGATCCTGCCAGGTGTGTATGGGGATTTCACAGTTTATCAGGATCCTGCTAGGTGTGTATGGGTTTTCACAGTTTATCAGGATCCTGCCAGGTGTGCATGGGGGTTTCACAGTTTATCAGGATCCTGCCAGGTGTGTATGGGGCTCTCACAGTTTATCAGGATCCTGCCAGGTGTGTCTGGGGTTTTCACAGTTTATCAGGATCCTGCCAGGTGTGTATGGGGGTTTCATCGTTTATCAGGATCATGCCAGGTGTGTATCGGGTTTTCACAGTGTATAAGGATCCTGCCAGGTGTGTATGGGGTTTTCACAGTGGATCAGGATCCTGCCAGGTGCGTATGGGTTTTTCACAGTGTATCAGGATCCTGCCAGGTGTGTATGGGGGTATCATATTTTGTCAGGAAACTGCCAGGTGTGTATGAAGGTTTCATAGTTTCTCAGGATCCTGTCAGGTGTGTATGGGGTTTTCACAGTGTATCAGGATCCTGCCAGGTGTGTATGGGGGTTTCTTAGTTTATCAGGATTCTGCCAGGTGTGTATGGGTGTTTCGTAGTTTATCAGGATCCTGCCAGGTGTGTATGGGGTTTTCACAGTGTATCAGGATCCTGCCAGGTGTGTATGGGGTTTTCACAGTGGATCAGGATCCTGCCAGGTGTGTATGGGGTTTTCGCAGTGTATCAGGATCCTGCCAGGTGTGTATGGGGTTTTCACAGTGGATCAGGATCCTTCCAGGTGTGTATGGGTTTTTCACAATTTGGCAGGATCCTGCCAGGTGTGTATGGGGGTTTCACAGTTTATCAGGATGCTGCCAGGTGTGCATGGGGTTTTCACAGTGCATCAGGGTCCTGCCCGGTGTGTATACTGGTTTCATAGTTTATCAGGATCCTGCCAGGTGTGTATGGGGTTATCACAGTGTATCAGGATCCTGCCAGGTATGTATGGGGGTTTCATAGTTTATCAGGATCCTGCCAGGTATGTTTGGGGGTTTCATAGTGTATCAGGTTCCTGCCAGGTGTGTATGGGGTTTTCACAGTGTATCAGGATCCTGCCAGGTGTGTATGGGGTTTTCACAGTGGATCAGGATCCTGCCAGGTGTGTATGGGGTTTTCACAGTTTAGCAGGATCCTGCCAGGTGTGTATGGGGGTTTCACAGTTTATCAGGATCCTGCCAGGTGTGTATGGGGTTTTCACAGTATATCAGGGTCCTGCCTGGTGTGTATGGGTGTTTCACAGTGTATCAGGGTCCTGCCAGGTGAGTATGTGGTTTTCACAGTGTATCAGTTTCCTGCCTGTTGAGTATGGGGTTTTCACAGATTATCAGGATCTTGCAAGGTCTGTATGGGGTTTTCACAGTGTATCAGGGTCCTGCCAGGTGTGCATGGGGTTTTCACAGTTTATCAGGATCCTGCCAGGTGCGTATGAGTATTTCACAGTTTATCAGGATCCTGCCAGGTGTGTATGGGTTTTCACAGTTTATCAGGATCCTGCCAGAAGTGCATGGGGGTTTCACAGTGTATCAAGATCCTGCCAGGAGTGTATGGGGTTTTCACAGTTTATCAGGATCCTGCCAGGTGGGTGTGGGGATTTCACAGTTTATCAGGATCCTGCCGGGTGTGTATGGGGCATTCATAGTTTATCAGGATCCTGCCAGGTGTGTATGGGGTTTTCACAGTTTATCAGGATCCTGCCAGGTGTGTATGGGGTTTTACCAGTGGATCAGGATCCTGCCAGGTGTGCATGGGGGTTTCACAGTTTATCAGGACCCTGCCAGGTGTGTGTTTGGGTTCTCACAGTTTATCAGGATCCTGCCAGGTGTGTCTGTGGTTTTCACAGTTTATAGGTATCCTGCCAGGTGTGTATGGGTGTTTCATAGTTTATCAGGATCCTGCCAGGTGTGTATGGGGTTTTCACAGTGTATAAGGATCCTGCCAGGTGTGTATGGGGTTTTCACAGTGGATCTGGATCCTGCCAGGTGTGTATGTGGTTTTCACAGTTTATCAGGATCCTGCCAGATGTGTATGGGGGTATCATAGTTTATCAGCAAACTGCCAGGTGTGTATGAAGGTTTCATAGTTTATCAGGATCCTGCCAGGTGTGTATGGGGTTTTCACAGTAGATCACGATCCTGCCAGGTGTCTATGGGGGTTTCATAGTTTATCAGTATTCTGCCAGGTGTGTATGGGGATTTCATAGATTATCAGGATCCTGCCAGGTGTGTATGGGGTTTTCACAGTGTATCAGGATCCTGCCAGGTGTGTATGGGGTTTTCACAGTGGATCAGGATCATAGAACATAGAACATAGAACATAGAAAATACAGCACAGAACAGGCCCTTCGGCCCACGATGTTGTGCCGATCCTTTGTCCTCTGTCAAGGACAATTTAATCTATACCCCATCATTCTCCTTTATCCATATACCTATCTAAAAGCCGTTTGAAAGTCCCTAAAGTTTCTGACTCAACAACTTCCCCAGGCAAGGCATTCCATGCCCCGACCACTCTCTGGGTAAAGAACCTTCCCCTGACATCCCCCTTATATCTCCCACCCTTCACCTTAAATTTATGACCCCTTGTAACGCTTTGCTCCACCCGGGGAAAAAGTTTCTGACTGTCTACCCTATCTATTCCCCTGATCATCTTATAAACCTCTATCATGTCACCCCTCATCCTTCTCCGTTCTAATGAGAAGAGGCCTAGAATGTTCAGCCTTTCCTCGTAAGACTTATTCTCCATTCCAGGCAACATCCTGGTAAATCTCCTCTGCACCCTCTCCAAGGCTTCCACATCCTTCCTAAAATGAGGCGACCAGAACTGCACACAGTACTCCAAATGAGGCCTTACCAAGGTCCTGTACAGCTGCATCATCACCTCACGGCTCTTAAATTCAATCCCTCTGCTAATGAACGCTAACACCCCATATGCCTTCTTCACAGCCCTATCCACTTGAGTTGCAACTTTCAACGATCTGTGCACATAGACCCCAAGGTCTCTCTGCTCCTCCAGATGCCCAAGAACCCTACCGTTAACCCAGTATTTTGCATTCGTGTTTGTCCTTCCAAAATGGACGACCTCACACTTTTCAGGGTTAAACTCCATCTGCCACTTTTCAGCCCAGCACTGCAACCTATCCAAGTCCCTTTGCAGACGACAATAGCCCTCCTCGGTATCCACAACTCCACCAACCTTTGTATCATCTGCAAATTTACTGACCCACCCTTCGACTTCCTCATCCAAGTCGTTAATAAAAATCACAAACAGGAGAGGACCCAGAACTGATCCCTGTGGCACGCCACTGGTAACTGGGCTCCAGGCTGAGTATTTACCATCTAAGACCACTCTCTGCCTTCTATCAGTTAGCCAATTCTTAATCCAACTGGCCACATTCCCCACTATCCCATGCCTCCTGACTTTCTCCATAAGTCTACCATGGGGGACCTTATCAAATGCCTTACTAAAATCCATGTACACCACATCCACTGGTTTACCCTCATCCACTTGCTTGGTCACCTGCTCAAAGAATTCAATCAGGCTTGTGAGGCAAGACCTACCCCTCACAAAACCGTGCTGACTGTCCCGAATCAAGCAGTGTCTTTCCAGATGCTCAGAAATCCTATCCCTCAGCACCTTTTCCATCAACTTGCCTACCACCGAAGTAAGACTAACTGGCCTGTAATTCCCAGGGTTGTTCCTATTCCCTTTCTTGAACAGGGGCACAACATTTGCCACCCTCCAATCACCTGGTACCACCCCCGTCAACAGAGAAGATGAAAAGATCATTGCCAGCGGCTCTGCAATTTCATCCCTTGCTTCCCTGGATCCTGCCAGATGTGTATGGGATTTTCACAGTGTATCAGGATCCTGCCAGGTGTGTACGGGTTTTTCTCGGTGGAACAGGATCCTGCCAGGTGTGTATGGGGGTTTCACATTTTATTAGGATCCTGCCAGGTGTGTAAGGTGTTTTCACAGTGTATCAGGGTCCTGCCAGGTGTGTATGGGGTTTTCGCAGTGTATCAGGATCCTGCCAGGTGTGTATGGGGTTTTCACAGTGGATCAGGATCCTTCCAGGTGTGTATGGGTTTTTCACAATTTGGCAGGATCCTGCCAGGTGTGTATGGGGGTTTCACAGTTTATCAGGATGCTGCCAGGTGTGCATGGGGTTTTCACAGTGCATCAGGGTCCTGCCCGGTGTGTATACTGGTTTCATAGTTTATCAGGATCCTGCCAGGTGTGTATGGGGTTATCACAGTGTATCAGGATCCTGCCAGGTATGTATGGGGGTTTCATAGTTTATCAGGATCCTGCCAGGTATGTTTGGGGGTTTCATAGTGTATCAGGATCCTGCCAGGTGTGTATGGGGTTTTCACAGTGTATCAGGATCCTGCCAGGTGTGTATGGGGTTTTCACAGTGGATCAGGATCCTGCCAGGTGTGTATGGGGTTTTCACAGTTTAGCAGGATCCTGCCAGGTGTGTATGGGGGTTTCACAGTTTATCAGGATCCTGCCAGGTGTGTATGGGGTTTTCACAGTATATCAGGGTCCTGCCTGGTGTGTATGGGTGTTTCACAGTGTATCAGGGTCCTGCCAGGTGAGTATGTGGTTTTCACAGTGTATCAGTTTCCTGCCTGTTGAGTATGGGGTTTTCACAGATTATCAGGATCTTGCAAGGTCTGTATGGGGTTTTCACAGTGTATCAGGGTCCTGCCAGGTGTGCATGGGGTTTTCACAGTTTATCAGGATCCTGCCAGGTGCGTATGGGTATTTCACAGTTTATCAGGATCCTGCCAGGTGTGTATGGGTTTTCACAGTTTATCAGGATCCTGCCAGAAGTGCATGGGGGTTTCACAGTGTATCAAGATCCTGCCAGGAGTGTATGGGGTTTTCACAGTTTATCAGGATCCTGCCAGGTGGGTGTGGGGATTTCACAGTTTATCAGGATCCTGCCGGGTGTGTATGGGGCTTTCATAGTTTATCAGGATCCTGCCAGGTGTGTATGGGGTTTTCACAGTTTATCAGGATCCTGCCAGGTGTGTATGGGGTTTTACCAGTGGATCAGGATCCTGCCAGGTGTGCATGGGGGTTTCACAGTTTATCAGGACCCTGCCAGGTGTGTGTTTGGGTTCTCACAGTTTATCAGGATCCTGCCAGGTGTGTCTGTGGTTTTCACAGTTTATAGGTATCCTGCCAGGTGTGTATGGGTGTTTCATAGTTTATCAGGATCCTGCCAGGTGTGTATGGGGTTTTCACAGTGTATAAGGATCCTGCCAGGTGTGTATGGGGTTTTCACAGTGGATCTGGATCCTGCCAGGTGTGTATGTGGTTTTCACAGTTTATCAGGATCCTGCCAGATGTGTATGGGGGTATCATAGTTTATCAGCAAACTGCCAGGTGTGTATGAAGGTTTCATAGTTTATCAGGATCCTGCCAGGTGTGTATGGGGTTTTCACAGTAGATCACGATCCTGCCAGGTGTCTATGGGGGTTTCATAGTTTATCAGTATTCTGCCAGGTGTGTATGGGGATTTCATAGATTATCAGGATCCTGCCAGGTGTGTATGGGGTTTTCACAGTGTATCAGGATCCTGCCAGGTGTGTATGGGGTTTTCACAGTGGATCAGGATCATAGAACATAGAACATAGAACATAGAAAATACAGCACAGAACAGGCCCTTCGGCCCACGATGTTGTGCCGATCCTTTGTCCTCTGTCAAGGACAATTTAATCTATACCCCATCATTCTCCTTTATCCATATACCTATCTAAAAGCCGTTTGAAAGTCCCTAAAGTTTCTGACTCAACAACTTCCCCAGGCAAGGCATTCCATGCCCCGACCACTCTCTGGGTAAAGAACCTTCCCCTGACATCCCCCTTATATCTCCCACCCTTCACCTTAAATTTATGACCCCTTGTAACGCTTTGCTCCACCCGGGGAAAAAGTTTCTGACTGTCTACCCTATCTATTCCCCTGATCATCTTATAAACCTCTATCATGTCACCCCTCATCCTTCTCCGTTCTAATGAGAAGAGGCCTAGAATGTTCAGCCTTTCCTCGTAAGACTTATTCTCCATTCCAGGCAACATCCTGGTAAATCTCCTCTGCACCCTCTCCAAGGCTTCCACATCCTTCCTAAAATGAGGCGACCAGAACTGCACACAGTACTCCAAATGAGGCCTTACCAAGGTCCTGTACAGCTGCATCATCAACTCACGGCTCTTAAATTCAATCCCTCTGCTAATGAACGCTAACACCCCATATGCCTTCTTCACAGCCCTATCCACTTGAGTTGCAACTTTCAACGATCTGTGCACATAGACCCCAAGGTCTCTCTGCTCCTCCACATGCCCAAGAACCCTACCGTTAACCCAGTATTTTGCATTCGTGTTTGTCCTTCCAAAATGGACGACCTCACACTTTTCAGGGTTAAACTCCATCTGCCACTTTTCAGCCCAGCACTGCAACCTATCCAAGTCCCTTTGCAGACGACAATAGCCCTCCTCGGTATCCACAACTCCACCAACCTTTGTATCATCTGCAAATTTACTGACCCACCCTTCGACTTCCTCATCCAAGTCGTTAATAAAAATCACAAACAGGAGAGGACCCAGAACTGATCCCTGTGGCACGCCACTGGTAACTGGGCTCCAGGATGAGTATTTACCATCTAAGACCACTCTCTGCCTTCTATCAGTTAGCCAATTCTTAATCCAACTGGCCACATTCCCCACTATCCCATGCCTCCTGACTTTCTCCATAAGTCTACCATGGGGGACCTTATCAAATGCCTTACTAAAATCCATGTACACCACATCCACTGGTTTACCCTCATCCACTTGCTTGGTCACCTGCTCAAAGAATTCAATCAGGCTTGTGAGGCAAGACCTACCCCTCACAAAACCGTGCTGACTGTCCCGAATCAAGCAGTGTCTTTCCAGATGCTCAGAAATCCTATCCCTCAGCACCTTTTCCATCAACTTGCCTACCACCGAAGTAAGACTAACTGGCCTGTAATTCCCAGGGTTGTTCCTATTCCCTTTCTTGAACAGGGGCACAACATTTGCCACCCTCCAATCACCTGGTACCACCCCCGTCAACAGAGAAGATGAAAAGATCATTGCCAGCGGCTCTGCAATTTCATCCCTTGCTTCCCTGGATCCTGCCAGATGTGTATGGGATTTTCACAGTGTATCAGGATCCTGCCAGGTGTGTACGGGTTTTTCTCGGTGGAACAGGATCCTGCCAGGTGTGTATGGGGGTTTCACATTTTATTAGGATCCTGCCAGGTGTGTAAGGTGTTTTCACAGTGTATCAGGGTCCTGCCAGGTGTGTATGGGTGTTTCACAGTGTATCAGTGTCCTGCCAGGTGAGTATGGGGTTTTCACAGTGTATCAGGGTCCTGCCTGTTGAGTATGGGGTTTTGACAGTTTATCAGGATCCTGCCAGGTCTGTATGGGGGTTTCACAGTTTATCAGGATCCTGCCAGGTGTGTATGGGGTTTTCACAGTTTATCAGGATCCTGCCAGGTTTGTATGGGTATTTCACAGTTTATCAGGATCCTGCCAGATGTCTATGGGTTTTCACAGTTTCTCAGGATCCTGCCAGGTGTGTATGGGGTTTTCACAGTTTAGCAGGATCCTGCTAGGTGTGTATGGGGGTTTCACAGTTTATGAGGATCCTGCCAGGTGTGTATGGGGTTTTCACAGTGCATCAGGGTCCTGCCAGGTGTGTACACGGGTTTCATATTTTATCAGGATCCTGCCCGGTGTGTATGGGGTTTTCACAGTGTATCAGGATCCTGCCAGGTGAGTATGGGGTTTTCATAGTTTATCAGGATCCTGCCAGGTGTGTATGGGGGTTTCATAGTTTATCAGGATCCTGCCAGGTGTGTATGGGGTTTTCATAGTGTATCAGGATCCTGCCAGGTGTGTATGGGATTTTCACAGTGGATCAGGATCCTGCCAGGTGTGTATGGGGTTTTCACACTTTATCAGGATCCTGACAGGTGTGTATGGGGTTTTCACAGTGTATCAGGATCCTGCCACGTGTGTATGGGGATTTCACAGTTTATCAAGATCCTAACAGGTGTGTATTGGGTTTTCACAGTGTATCAGGTTCCTGCCAGATGTGTATTGGTGTTTCACAGTGTATCAGATTCCTGCCAGGTGTGTATGGGATTTTCACAGTTTATCAGGATCCTGCCAGGTGTGCATGGGGGTTTCACAGTTTAGCAGGATCCTGACAGGTGTGTATGGGGTTTTCACAGTCTATCAAGATCCTGCCAGGAGTGTATGGGGTTTTCACAGTTTATCAGGATCCTGCCAGGTGTGTCTGGGGATTTCACAGTTTATCAGGATACTGCCAGGTGTGCATGGGGGTTTCATAGTTTATCAGGATCCTGCCAGGTAGTGTATGGGTTTTTCACAGTGTATAAGGAAACTGCCAGGTGTGTATGGGGTTTTCACAGTGGATCAGGATCCTGCCAGGTGTGTTTGGCGTATTCACAGTTTATCAGGATGCTGCCAGGTATGCATGGGGGTTTCACAGTTTATCAGGATCCTGCCAGGTGTGTATGGGTTTCTCACAGTTTATCAGGATCCTGCCAGGTGTGTCTGGGGTTTTCACATTTTATCAGGATCCTGCCAGGTGTGTATGGGGGTTTCATAGTTTATCAGGATCCTGCCAGGTGTGTATGGGGTTTCCATAGTGTATAAGGATCCTGCCAGGTGTGTATGGGGTTTTCACAGTGGATCAGGATCCTGCCAGGTGTGTATGGGGTTTTCACAGTTTATCAGGATCCTGCCAGGTGTGTATGGGGGTATCATAGTTAATCAGGAAACTGCCAGGTGTGTATGAAGGTTTCATAGTTTATCAGGATCCTGCCAGGTGTGTATGGGGTTTTCACAGTGTATCAGGATCCTGACAGGTGTGTATGGGGGTTTCATAGTTTATCAGGATTCTGCCAGGTGTGTATGGGGGTTTCATAGTTTATCAGGATCCTGCCAGGTGTGTATGGGGTTTTCACAGTGTATCAGGATCCTGCCAGGTGTGTATGGGGTTTTCACAGTGGATCAGGATCCTGACATGTGTGTATGGGGTTTTCACAGTGTATCAGGATCCTGCCAGGTGTGTACGGGGTTTTCACGGTGGATCAGGATCCTGCCAGGTGTGTATGGGGTTTTCACAGTTTAGCAGTATCCTGCCAGGTGTGTATGGGGGTTTCACAGTTTTTCAGGATCCTGCCAGGTGTGCATGGGGTTTTCGCAGTGTATCAGGGTCCTGCCAGGTGTGTATACGGGTTTCATAGTTTATCAGGATCCTGCCAGGTGTGTATTGGGTTTTCACAGTGTATCAGGGACCTGACAGGTATGTATGGGGGTTTCATAGTTTATCAGGATCCTGCCAGGTGTGTATGGGGGTTTCATAGTGTATCAGGAACCTGCCAGGTGTGCATGGGGTTTTCACAGTGGATCAGGATCCTGCCAGGTGTGTATGGGGTTTTCACAGTGTATCAGGATCATGCCAGGTGTGTATGGGGTTTTCACAGTGGATCAGGATCCTGCCAGGTGTGTATGGGGTCTTCACAGTTTAGCGGGATCCTGCCAGGTGTGTGTGGGGGTTTCACAGTTTCTCAGGATCCTGCCAGGTGAGTATGTGGTTTTCACAGTGTATCAGTTTCCTGCCTGTTGAGTATGGGGTTTTCACAGATTATCAGGATCTTGCAAGGTCTGTATGGGGTTTCACAGTGTATCAGGGTCCTGCCAGGTGTGCATGGGGTTTTCACAGTTTATCAGGATCCTGCCAGGTGCGTATGGGTATTTCACAGTTTATCAGGATCCTGCCAGGTGTGTATGGGTTTTCACAGTTTATCAGGATCCTGCCAGAAGTGCATGGGGGTTTCACAGTGTATCAAGATCCTGCCAGGAGTGTATGGGGTTTTCACAGTTTATCAGGATCCTGCCAGGTGGGTGTGGGGATTTCACAGTTTATCAGGATCCTGCCGGGTGTGTATGGGGCTTTCATAGTTTATCAGGATCCTGCCAGGTGTGTATGGGGTTTTCACAGTTTATCAGGATCCTGCCAGGTGTGTATGGGGTTTTACCAGTGGATCAGGATCCTGCCAGGTGTGCATGGGGGTTTCACAGTTTATCAGGACCCTGCCAGGTGTGTGTTTGGGTTCTCAGTTTATCAGGATCCTGCCAGGTGTGTCTGTGGTTTTCACAGTTTATAGGTATCCTGCCAGGTGTGTATGGGTGTTTCATAGTTTATCAGGATCCTGCCAGGTGTGTATGGGGTTTTCACAGTGTATAAGGATCCTGCCAGGTTTGTATGGGTATTTCACAGTTTATCAGGATCCTGCCAGATGTCTATGGGTTTTCACAGTTTCTCAGGATCCTGCCAGGTGTGTATGGGGTTTTCACAGTTTAGCAGGATCCTGCTAGGTGTGTATGGGGGTTTCACAGTTTATGAGGATCCTGCCAGGTGTGTATGGGGTTTTCACAGTGCATCAGGGTCCTGCCAGGTGTGTACACGGGTTTCATATTTTATCAGGATCCTGCCCGGTGTGTATGGGGTTTTCACAGTGTATCAGGATCCTGCCAGGTGAGTATGGGGTTTTCATAGTTTATCAGGATCCTGCCAGGTGTGTATGGGGGTTTCATAGTTTATCAGGATCCTGCCAGGTGTGTATGGGGTTTTCATAGTGTATCAGGATCCTGCCAGGTGTGTATGGGATTTTCACAGTGGATCAGGATCCTGCCAGGTGTGTATGGGGTTTTCACACTTTATCAGGATCCTGACAGGTGTGTATGGGGTTTTCACAGTGTATCAGGATCCTGCCACGTGTGTATGGGGATTTCACAGTTTATCAAGATCCTAACAGGTGTGTATTGGGTTTTCACAGTGTATCAGGTTCCTGCCAGATGTGTATTGGTGTTTCACAGTGTATCAGATTCCTGCCAGGTGTGTATGGGATTTTCACAGTTTATCAGGATCCTGCCAGGTGTGCATGGGGGTTTCACAGTTTAGCAGGATCCTGACAGGTGTGTATGGGGTTTTCACAGTCTATCAAGATCCTGCCAGGAGTGTATGGGGTTTTCACAGTTTATCAGGATCCTGCCAGGTGTGTCTGGGGATTTCACAGTTTATCAGGATACTGCCAGGTGTGCATGGGGGTTTCATAGTTTATCAGGATCCTGCCAGGTAGTGTATGGGTTTTTCACAGTGTATAAGGAAACTGCCAGGTGTGTATGGGGTTTTCACAGTGGATCAGGATCCTGCCAGGTGTGTTTGGCGTATTCACAGTTTATCAGGATGCTGCCAGGTATGCATGGGGGTTTCACAGTTTATCAGGATCCTGCCAGGTGTGTATGGGTTTCTCACAGTTTATCAGGATCCTGCCAGGTGTGTCTGGGGTTTTCACATTTTATCAGGATCCTGCCAGGTGTGTATGGGGGTTTCATAGTTTATCAGGATCCTGCCAGGTGTGTATGGGGTTTCCATAGTGTATAAGGATCCTGCCAGGTGTGTATGGGGTTTTCACAGTGGATCAGGATCCTGCCAGGTGTGTATGGGGTTTTCACAGTTTATCAGGATCCTGCCAGGTGTGTATGGGGGTATCATAGTTAATCAGGAAACTGCCAGGTGTGTATGAAGGTTTCATAGTTTATCAGGATCCTGCCAGGTGTGTATGGGGTTTTCACAGTGTATCAGGATCCTGACAGGTGTGTATGGGGGTTTCATAGTTTATCAGGATTCTGCCAGGTGTGTATGGGGGTTTCATAGTTTATCAGGATCCTGCCAGGTGTGTATGGGGTTTTCACAGTGTATCAGGATCCTGCCAGGTGTGTATGGGGTTTTCACAGTGGATCAGGATCCTGACATGTGTGTATGGGGTTTTCACAGTGTATCAGGATCCTGCCAGGTGTGTACGGGGTTTTCACGGTGGATCAGGATCCTGCCAGGTGTGTATGGGGTTTTCACAGTTTAGCAGTATCCTGCCAGGTGTGTATGGGGGTTTCACAGTTTTTCAGGATCCTGCCAGGTGTGCATGGGGTTTTCGCAGTGTATCAGGGTCCTGCCAGGTGTGTATACGGGTTTCATAGTTTATCAGGATCCTGCCAGGTGTGTATTGGGTTTTCACAGTGTATCAGGGACCTGACAGGTATGTATGGGGGTTTCATAGTTTATCAGGATCCTGCCAGGTGTGTATGGGGGTTTCATAGTGTATCAGGAACCTGCCAGGTGTGCATGGGGTTTTCACAGTGGATCAGGATCCTGCCAGGTGTGTATGGGGTTTTCACAGTGTATCAGGATCATGCCAGGTGTGTATGGGGTTTTCACAGTGGATCAGGATCCTGCCAGGTGTGTATGGGGTCTTCACAGTTTAGCGGGATCCTGCCAGGTGTGTGTGGGGGTTTCACAGTTTCTCAGGATCCTGCCAGGTGAGTATGTGGTTTTCACAGTGTATCAGTTTCCTGCCTGTTGAGTATGGGGTTTTCACAGATTATCAGGATCTTGCAAGGTCTGTATGGGGTTTCACAGTGTATCAGGGTCCTGCCAGGTGTGCATGGGGTTTTCACAGTTTATCAGGATCCTGCCAGGTGCGTATGGGTATTTCACAGTTTATCAGGATCCTGCCAGGTGTGTATGGGTTTTCACAGTTTATCAGGATCCTGCCAGAAGTGCATGGGGGTTTCACAGTGTATCAAGATCCTGCCAGGAGTGTATGGGGTTTTCACAGTTTATCAGGATCCTGCCAGGTGGGTGTGGGGATTTCACAGTTTATCAGGATCCTGCCGGGTGTGTATGGGGCTTTCATAGTTTATCAGGATCCTGCCAGGTGTGTATGGGGTTTTCACAGTTTATCAGGATCCTGCCAGGTGTGTATGGGGTTTTACCAGTGGATCAGGATCCTGCCAGGTGTGCATGGGGGTTTCACAGTTTATCAGGACCCTGCCAGGTGTGTGTTTGGGTTCTCACAGTTTATCAGGATCCTGCCAGGTGTGTCTGTGGTTTTCACAGTTTATAGGTATCCTGCCAGGTGTGTATGGGTGTTTCATAGTTTATCAGGATCCTGCCAGGTGTGTATGGGGTTTTCACAGTGTATAAGGATCCTGCCAGGTGTGTATGGGGTTTTCACAGTGGATCTGGATCCTGCCAGGTGTGTATGTGGTTTTCACAGTTTATCAGGATCCTGCCAGATGTGTATGGGGGTATCATAGTTTATCAGCAAACTGCCAGGTGTGTATGAAGGTTTCATAGTTTATCAGGATCCTGCCAGGTGTGTATGGGGTTTTCACAGTAGATCACGATCCTGCCAGGTGTCTATGGGGGTTTCATAGTTTATCAGTATTCTGCCAGGTGTGTATGGGGATTTCATAGATTATCAGGATCCTGCCAGGTGTGTATGGGGTTTTCACAGTGTATCAGGATCCTGCCAGGTGTGTATGGGGTTTTCACAGTGGATCAGGATCATAGAACATAGAACATAGAATATAGAAAATACAGCACAGAACAGGCCCTTCGGCCCACGATGTTGTGCCGATCCTTTGTCCTCTGTCAAGGACAATTTAATCTATACCCCATCATTCTCCTTTATTCATATACCTATCTAAAAGCCGTTTGAAAGTCCCTAAAGTTTCTGACTCAACAACTTCCCCAGGCAAGGCATTCCATGCCCCGACCACTCTCTGGGTAAAGAACCTTCCCCTGACATCCCCCTTATATCTCCCACCCTTCACCTTAAATTTATGACCCCTTGTAACGCTTTGCTCCACCCGGGGAAAAAGTTTCTGACTGTCTACCCTATCTATTCCCCTGATCATCTTATAAACCTCTATCATGTCACCCCTCATCCTTCTCCGTTCTAATGAGAAGAGGCCTAGAATGTTCAGCCTTTCCTCGTAAGACTTATTCTCCATTCCAGGCAACATCCTGGTAAATCTCCTCTGCACCCTCTCCAAGGCTTCCACATCCTTCCTAAAATGAGGCGACCAGAACTGCACACAGTACTTCAAATGAGGCCTTACCAAGGTCCTGTACAGCTGCATCATCACCTCACGGCTCTTAAATTCAATCCCTCTGCTAATGAACGCTAACACCCCATATGCCTTCTTCACAGCCCTATCCACTTGAGTTGCAACTTTCAACGATCTGTGCACATAGACCCCAAGGTCTCTCTGCTCCTCCAGATGCCCAAGAACCCTACCGTTAACCCAGTATTTTGCATTCGTGTTTGTCCTTCCAAAATGGACGACCTCACACTTTTCAGGGTTAAACTCCATCTGCCACTTTTCAGCCCAGCACTGCAACCTATCCAAGTCCCTTTGCAGACGACAATAGCCCTCCTCGGTATCCACAACTCCACCAACCTTTGTATCATCTGCAAATTTACTGACCCACCCTTCGACTTCCTCATCCAAGTCGTTAATAAAAATCACAAACAGGAGAGGACCCAGAACTGATCCCTGTGGCACGCCACTGGTAACTGGGCTCCAGGCTGAGTATTTACCATCTAAGACCACTCTCTGCCTTCTATCAGTTAGCCAATTCTTAATCCAACTGGCCACATTCCCCACTATCCCATGCCTCCTGACTTTCTCCATAAGTCTACCATGGGGGACCTTATCAAATGCCTTACTAAAATCCATGTACACCACATCCACTGGTTTACCCTCATCCACTTGCTTGGTCACCTGCTCAAAGAATTCAATCAGGCTTGTGAGGCAAGACCTACCCCTCACAAAACCGTGCTGACTGTCCCGAATCAAGCAGTGTCTTTCCAGATGCTCAGAAATCCTATCCCTCAGCACCTTTTCCATCAACTTGCCTACCACCGAAGTAAGACTAACTGGCCTGTAATTCCCAGGGTTGTTCCTATTCCCTTTCTTGAACAGGGGCACAACATTTGCCACCCTCCAATCACCTGGTACCACCCCCGTCAACAGAGAAGATGAAAAGATCATTGCCAGCGGCTCTGCAATTTCATCCCTTGCTTCCCTGGATCCTGCCAGATGTGTATGGGATTTTCACAGTGTATCAGGATCCTGCCTGTTGAGTATGGGGTTTTCACTGTGTATCAGGGTCCTGCCTGTTGAGTATGGGGTTTTGACAGTTTATCAGGATCCTGCCAGGTCTGTATGGGGTTTTCACGGTGGATCAGGATCCTGCCAGGTGTGTATGGGGTTTTCACAGTTTAGCAGTATCCTGCCAGGTGTGTATGGGGGTTTCACAGTTTTTCAGGATCCTGCCAGGTGTGCATGGGGTTTTCGCAGTGTATCAGGGTCCTGCCAGGTGTGTATACGGGTTTCATAGTTTATCAGGATCCTGCCAGGTGTGTATGGGGTTTTCACAGTGTATCAGGGACCTGACAGGTATGTATGGGGGTTTCATAGTTTATCAGGATCCTGCCAGGTGTGTATGGGGGTTTCATAGTGTATCAGGAACCTGCCAGGTGTGCATGGGGTTTTCACAGTGGATCAGGATCCTGCCAGGTGTGTATGGGGTTTTCACAGTGTATCAGGATCATGCCAGGTGTGTATGGGGTTTTCACAGTGGATCAGGATCCTGCCAGGTGTGTATGGGGTCTTCACAGTTTAGCGGGATCCTGCCAGGTGTGTGTGGGGGTTTCACAGTTTCTCAGGATCCTGCCAGGTGAGTATGTGGTTTTCACAGTGTATCAGTTTCCTGCCTGTTGAGTATGGGGTTTTCACAGATTATCAGGATCTTGCAAGGTCTGTATGGGGTTTCACAGTGTATCAGGGTCCTGCCAGGTGTGCATGGGGTTTTCACAGTTTATCAGGATCCTGCCAGGTGCGTATGGGTATTTCACAGTTTATCAGGATCCTGCCAGGTGTGTATGGGTTTTCACAGTTTATCAGGATCCTGCCAGAAGTGCATGGGGGTTTCACAGTGTATCAAGATCCTGCCAGGAGTGTATGGGGTTTTCACAGTTTATCAGGATCCTGCCAGGTGGGTGTGGGGATTTCACAGTTTATCAGGATCCTGCCGGGTGTGTATGGGGCTTTCATAGTTTATCAGGATCCTGCCAGGTGTGTATGGGGTTTTCACAGTTTATCAGGATCCTGCCAGGTGTGTATGGGGTTTTACCAGTGGATCAGGATCCTGCCAGGTGTGCATGGGGGTTTCACAGTTTATCAGGACCCTGCCAGGTGTGTGTTTGGGTTCTCACAGTTTATCAGGATCCTGCCAGGTGTGTCTGTGGTTTTCACAGTTTATAGGTATCCTGCCAGGTGTGTATGGGTGTTTCATAGTTTATCAGGATCCTGCCAGGTGTGTATGGGGTTTTCACAGTGTATAAGGATCCTGCCAGGTGTGTATGGGGTTTTCACAGTGGATCTGGATCCTGCCAGGTGTGTATGTGGTTTTCACAGTTTATCAGGATCCTGCCAGATGTGTATGGGGGTATCATAGTTTATCAGCAAACTGCCAGGTGTGTATGAAGGTTTCATAGTTTATCAGGATCCTGCCAGGTGTGTATGGGGTTTTCACAGTAGATCACGATCCTGCCAGGTGTCTATGGGGGTTTCATAGTTTATCAGTATTCTGCCAGGTGTGTATGGGGATTTCATAGATTATCAGGATCCTGCCAGGTGTGTATGGGGTTTTCACAGTGTATCAGGATCCTGCCAGGTGTGTATGGGGTTTTCACAGTGGATCAGGATCATAGAACATAGAACATAGAATATAGAAAATACAGCACAGAACAGGCCCTTCGGCCCACGATGTTGTGCCGATCCTTTGTCCTCTGTCAAGGACAATTTAATCTATACCCCATCATTCTCCTTTATTCATATACCTATCTAAAAGCCGTTTGAAAGTCCCTAAAGTTTCTGACTCAACAACTTCCCCAGGCAAGGCATTCCATGCCCCGACCACTCTCTGGGTAAAGAACCTTCCCCTGACATCCCCCTTATATCTCCCACCCTTCACCTTAAATTTATGACCCCTTGTAACGCTTTGCTCCACCCGGGGAAAAAGTTACTGACTGTCTACCCTATCTATTCCCCTGATCATCTTATAAACCTCTATCATGTCACCCCTCATCCTTCTCCGTTCTAATGAGAAGAGGCCTAGAATGTTCAGCCTTTCCTCGTAAGACTTATTCTCCATTCCAGGCAACATCCTGGTAAATCTCCTCTGCACCCTCTCCAAGGCTTCCACATCCTTCCTAAAATGAGGCGACCAGAACTGCACACAGTACTTCAAATGAGGCCTTACCAAGGTCCTGTACAGCTGCATCATCACCTCACGGCTCTTAAATTCAATCCCTCTGCTAATGAACGCTAACACCCCATATGCCTTCTTCACAGCCCTATCCACTTGAGTTGCAACTTTCAACGATCTGTGCACATAGACCCCAAGGTCTCTCTGCTCCTCCAGATGCCCAAGAACCCTACCGTTAACCCAGTATTTTGCATTCGTGTTTGTCCTTCCAAAATGGACGACCTCACACTTTTCAGGGTTAAACTCCATCTGCCACTTTTCAGCCCAGCACTGCAACCTATCCAAGTCCCTTTGCAGACGACAATAGCCCTCCTCGGTATCCACAACTCCACCAACCTTTGTATCATCTGCAAATTTACTGACCCACCCTTCGACTTCCTCATCCAAGTCGTTAATAAAAATCACAAACAGGAGAGGACCCAGAACTGATCCCTGTGGCACGCCACTGGTAACTGGGCTCCAGGCTGAGTATTTACCATCTAAGACCACTCTCTGCCTTCTATCAGTTAGCCAATTCTTAATCCAACTGGCCACATTCCCCACTATCCCATGCCTCCTGACTTTCTCCATAAGTCTACCATGGGGGACCTTATCAAATGCCTTACTAAAATCCATGTACACCACATCCACTGGTTTACCCTCATCCACTTGCTTGGTCACCTGCTCAAAGAATTCAATCAGGCTTGTGAGGCAAGACCTACCCCTCACAAAACCGTGCTGACTGTCCCGAATCAAGCAGTGTCTTTCCAGATGCTCAGAAATCCTATCCCTCAGCACCTTTTCCATCAACTTGCCTACCACCGAAGTAAGACTAACTGGCCTGTAATTCCCAGGGTTGTTCCTATTCCCTTTCTTGAACAGGGGCACAACATTTGCCACCCTCCAATCACCTGGTACCACCCCCGTCAACAGAGAAGATGAAAAGATCATTGCCAGCGGCTCTGCAATTTCATCCCTTGCTTCCCTGGATCCTGCCAGATGTGTATGGGATTTTCACAGTGTATCAGGATCCTGCCTGTTGAGTATGGGGTTTTCACTGTGTATCAGGGTCCTGCCTGTTGAGTATGGGGTTTTGACAGTTTATCAGGATCCTGCCAGGTCTGTATGGGGGTTTCACAGTTTATCAGGATCCTGCCAGGTGTGTATGGGGTTTTCACAGTTTATCAGGATCCTGCCAGGTTTGTATGGGTATTTCACAGTTTATCAGGATCCTGCCAGATGTCTATGGGTTTTCACAGTTTGTCAGGATCCTGCCAGGTGTGTATGGGGTTTTCACAGTTTAGCAGGATCCTGCTAGGTGTGTATGGGGGTTTCACAGTTTATGAGGATCCTGCCAAGTGTGTATGGGGTTTTCACAGTGCATCAGGGTCCTGCCAGGTGTGTACACGGGTTTCATATTTTATCAGGATCCTGCCCGGTGTGTATGGGGTTTTCACAGTGTATCAGGATCCTGCCAGGTGAGTATGGGGTTTTCATAGTTTATCAGGATCCTGCCAGGTGTGTATGGGGGTTTCATAGTTTATCAGGATCCTGCCAGGTGTGTATGGGGTTTTCATAGTGTATCAGGATCCTGCCAGGTGTGTATGGGATTTTCACAGTGGATCAGGATCCTGCCAGGTGTGTATGGGGTTTTCACAGTGTATCAGGATCCTGACAGGTGTGTATGGGGTTTTCACAGTTTAGCAGGATCCTGCCACGTGTGTATGGGGGTTTCACAGTTTATCAAGATCCTGCCAGGTGTGTATGGGGTTTTCACAGTGTATCAGGTTCCTGCCAGGTGTGTATTGGTGTTTCACAGTGTATCAGGGTCCTGCCAGGTGTGTATGGGATTTTCACAGTTTATCAGGATCCTGCCAGGTGTGCATGGGGGTTTCACAGTTTAGCAGGATCCTGCCAGGTGTGTATGGGGTTTTCACAGTCTATCAAGATCCTGCCAGGAGTGTATGGGGTTTTCACAGTTTATCAGGATCCTGCCAGGTGTGTCTGGGGATTTCACAGTTTATCAGGATCCTGCCAGGTGTGCATGGGGGTTTCATAGTTTATCAGGATCCTGCCAGGTGTGTATGGGGGTTTCATAGTGTATCAGGATCCTGCCAGGTGTGCATGGGGTTTTCACAGTGGATCAGGATCCTGCCAGGTGTGTATGGGGTTTTCACAGTGTATCAGGATCATGCCAGGTGTGTATGGGGTTTTCACAGTGGATCAGGATCCTGCCAGGTGTGTATGGGGTCTTCACAGTTTAGCGGGATCCTGCCAGGTGTGTGTGGGGGTTTCACAGTTTCTCAGGATCCTGCCAGGTGTGTATGGGGGTTTCACAGTGTATCAGGGTCCTGCCAGGTGTGTATGGGTGTTTCACAGTGTATCAGGGTCCTGCCAGGTGAGTATGGGGTTTTCACAGTGTATCAGGGTCCTGCCTGTTGAGTATGGGGTTTTCACAGTTTAGCAGGATCCTGCTAGGTCTGTATGGGGGTTTCACAGTTTATCAAGATCCTGCCAGGTGTGTATGGGGTTTTCACAGTGTATCAGGGTCCTGCCAGGTGTGTATGGGTGTTTCACAGTGTATCAGAGTCCTGCCAGGTGTGTATGGGATTTTCACAGTTTATCAGGATCCTGCCAGCTGTGCATTGGGGTTTCACAGTTTATCAGGATCATGCCAGGTGTGTATGGGGTTTTCACAGTGTATCAAGATCCTGCCAGGAGTGTATGGGGTTTTCACAGTTTATCAGGATCCTGCCAGGTGTGTCTGGGGATTTCACAGTTTATCAGGATCCTGCCAGGTGTGTATGGGGGTTTCATAGTTTATCAGGATCCTGCCAGGTAGTGTATGGGGTTTTCACAGAGTATAAGGATCCTACCAGGTGTGTATGGGGTTTTCACAGTGGATCAGGATCCTGCCAGGTGTGTTTGGGGTTTTCATAGTTTATCAGGATCCTGCCAGGTGTGCATGGGTGTTTCACAGTTTATCAGGATCCTGCCAGGTGTGTATGGGTTTCTCACAGTTTATCAGGATCCTGCCAGGTGTGTATGGGTTTCTCACAGTTTATCAGGATCCTGCCAGGTGTGTCTGGGGTTTTCACATTTTATCAGAATCCTGCCAGGTGTGTCTGGGGTTTTCACATTTTATCAGAATCCTGCCAGGTGTGTATGGGGGTTTCATAGTTTATCAGGATCCTGCCAGGTGTGTATGGGGTTTCCACAGTGTATAAGGATCCTGCCAGGTGTGTATGGGGTTTTTACAGTGGATCAGGATCCTGCCAGGTGTGTATGGGGTTTTCACAGTTTATCAGGATCCTGCCAGGTGTGTATGGGGGTATCATAGTTAATCAGGAAACTGCCAGGTGTGTATGAAGGTGTCATAGTTTATCAGGATCCTGCCAGGTGTGTATGGGGTTTTCACAGTGTATCAGGATCCTGACAGGTGTGTATGGGGGTTTCATAGTTTATCAGGATTCTGCCAGGTGTGTATGGGGGTTTCATAGTTTATCAGGATCCTGCCAGGTGTGTATGGTGTTTTCACAGTGTATCAGGATCCTGCCAGGTATGTCTGGGGTTTTCACAGTGGATCAGGATCCTGACAGGTGTGTATGGGGTTTTCACAGTGTGTCAGGATCCTGCCAGGTGTGTACGGGGTTTTCACGGTGGATCAGGATCCTGCCAGGTGTGTATGGGGTTTTCACAGTTTAGCAGGATCCTGCCAGGTGTGTATGGGGGTTTCACAGTTTATCAGGATCCTGCCAGGTGTGCATGGGGTTTTCACAGTGTATCAGGGTCCTGCCAGGTGTGTATACGGGTTTCATAGTTTATCAGGATCCTGCCAGGTGTGTATGGGGTTTTCACAGTGTATCAGGATCCTGCCAGGTATGGATGGGGGTTTCATAGTTTCTCAGGATCCTGCCAGGTGTGAATGGGGGTTTCATAGTGTATCAGGATCCTGCCAGGTGTGTATGGGGTTTTCACAGTGTATCAGGATCCTGCCAGGTGTGCATGGGGTTTTCACAGTGGATCAGGATCCTGCCAGGTGTGTATGGGGTTTTCACAGTGTATCAGGATCATGTCAGGTGTGTATGGGGTTTTCACAGTGAATCAGGATCCTGCCAGGTGTGTATGGGGGTATCACAGTTTATCAGGATCCTGCCATGTGTGTATGGGGGTTTCACAGTGTATCAGTGTCCTGCC
The DNA here is from genome assembly GCF_036365525.1 of Heterodontus francisci. NCBI lineage: Eukaryota > Metazoa > Chordata > Chondrichthyes > Heterodontiformes > Heterodontidae > Heterodontus > Heterodontus francisci. The sequence continues at coordinate 4,431,133 of NW_027140919.1, forward strand.
AGGTGTGTATGGGTGTTTCACAGTGTATCAGGTACCTGCCAGGTGAGTATGGGGTTTTCCCAGTGTATCAGTGTCCTGCCTGTTGAGTATGGGGTTTTCACAGTTTATCAGGATCCTGCCAGGTCTGTATGGGGGTTTCACAGTTTATCAGGATCCTGCCAGGTGTGTATGGGTATTTCACAGTTTATCAGGATCCTGCCAGGTGTCTATGGGTTTTCACAGTTTGTCAGGATCCTGCCAGGTGTGCATGGGCGTTTCACAGTTTATCAGGATCCTGCCAGGTGTGTATGGGGTTTTCACAGTTTAGCAGGATCCTGCCAGGTGTGTATGGGGGTTTCACAGTTTATCAGGATCCTGCCAAGTGTGTCTGGGGTTTTCACAGTTTAGCAGGATCCTGCCAGGTGTGTATGGGGTTTTCACAGTTTATCAGGATCCTGCCAAGTGTGTACGGGGTTTTCACAGTGTATCAGGGTCCTGCCAGCTGTGTACACGGGTTTCATATTTTATCAGGATCCTGCCAGGTGTGTATGGGGTTTTCACAGTGTATCAGGAACCAGCCAGGTGTGTATGGGGGTTTCATAGTTTATCAGGATCCTGCCAGGTGTGTATGGGGGTTTCATAGTTTATCAGGATTCTGCCAGGTGTGTATGGGGTTTTCATAGTGTATCAGGATCCTGCCAGGTGTGTATGGGGTTTGCACACTGGATCACGATCCTGCCAGGTGTGTATGGGGTTTTCACAGTGTATCAGGATCCTGCCAGGTGTGTATGGGGTTTCACAGTTTATCAGGATGCTGCCAGGTGTGTATGGGGTTTTCACAGTTTAGCAGGATCCTGCCAGGTGTGTATGGGGGTTTCACAGTTTATCAGGATCCTGCCAAGTGTGTATGGGGTTTTCACAGTGTATCAGGGTCCTGCCAGGTGTGTACACGGGTTTCATGTTTTATCAGGATCCTGCCAGGTGAGTATGGGGTTTTCACAGTTTATCAGGATCCTGCCAGGTGTGTATGGGGGTTTCATAGTTTATCAGGATCCTGCCAGGTAGTGTATGGGGTTTTCACAGAGTATAAGGATCCTGCCAGGTGTGTATGGGGGTTTCACAGTTTATCAGGATCCTGCCAAGTGTGTATGGGGTTTTCACAGTGTATCAGGATCCTGCCAGGTGTGTACACGGGTTTCATATTTTATCAGGATCCTGCCAGGTGTGTATGGGGTTTTCACAGTGTATCAGGAACCAGCCAGCTGTGTATGGGGGTTTCATAGTTTATCAGGATCCTGCCAGGTGTGTATGGGGGTTTCATAGTTTATCAGGATCCTGCCAGGTGTGTATGGGGTTTTCATAGTGTATCAGGATTCTGCCAGGTGTGTATGGGGTTTTCACAGAGGATCAGGATCCTGCCAGGTGTGTATGGGGTTTTCACAGTGTATCAGGATCCTGCCAGGTGTGTATGGGGTTTTCACAGTTTAGCAGGATCCTGCCAGTTGTGTACGGGTTTTTCTCGGTAGATCAGGATCCTGCCAGGTGTGTATGGGGTTTTCACAGTTTATTAGGCTCCTGCCAGGTCTGTATGGGGGTTTCACAGTTTATCAGGATCCTGCCAGTTGTGTATGGGTGTTTCATAGTTTATCAGGATCCTGCCAGGTGTGTATGGGGTTTTCACAGTGTATAAGGATCCTGCCAGGTGTGTATGGGGTTTTCACAGTGGATCTGGATCCTGCCAAGTGTGTATGGGGTTTTCACAGTTTATCAGGATCCTGCCAGATGTGTATGGGGGTATCATAGTTTATTAGCAAACTGCCAGGTGTGTATGAAGGTTTCATAGTTTATCAGGATCCTGCCAGGTGTGTATGGGGTTTTCACAGTGGATCACGATCCTGCCAGGTGTCTATGGGGGTTTCATAATTTATCAGGATTCTGCCAGGTGTGTATGGGGATTTCATAGATTATCAGGATCCTGCCAGGTGTGTATGGGGTTTTCACAGTGTATCAGGATCCTGCCAGGTGTGTATGGGGTTTTCACAGTGGATCAGGATCCTGCCAGATGTGTATGGGATTTTCACAGTGTATCAGGATCCTGCCAGGTGTGTACGGGTTTTTCTCGGTGGAACAGGATCCTGCCAGGTGTGTATGGGGGTTTCACAGTTTATTAGGATCCTGCCAGGTGTGTAAGGTGTTTTCACAGTGTATCAGGGTCCTGCCAGGTGTGTATGGGTATTTCACAGTGTATCAGTGTCCTGCCAGGTGAGTATGGGGTTTTCACAGTGTATCAGGGTCCTGCCTGTTGAGTATGGGGTTTTCACAGTTTATCAGGATCCTGCCAGGTTTGTATGGGTATTTCACAGTTTATCAGGATCCTGCCAGGTGTCTATGGGTTTTCACAGTTTGTCAGGATCCTGCCAGGTGTGCATGGGGGTTTCACAGTTTATCAGGATCCTGCCAGGTGTGTATGGGGTTTTCACAGTTTAGCAGGATCCTGCTAGGTGTGTATGGGGGTTTCACAGTTTATCAGGATCCTGCCAAGTGTGTATGGGGTTTTCACAGTGCATCAGGGTCCTGCCAGGTGTGTACACGGGTTTCATATTTTATCAGGATCCTGCCCGGTGTGTATGGGGTTTTCACAGTGTATCAGAATCCTGCCAGGTGAGTATGGGGTTTTCATAGTTTATCAGGATCCTGCCAGGTGTGTAGGGGTTTTTCATAGTTTATCAGGATCCTGCCAGGTGTGTATGGGGTTTTCATAGTGTATCAGGATCCTGCCAGGTGTGTATGGGATTTTCACTGTGGATCAGTATCCTGCCAGGTGTGTATGGGGTTTTCACAGTGCATCAGGATCCTGACAGGTGTGTATGGGGTTTTCACAGTTTAGCAGGATCCTGCCACGTGTGTATGGGGGTTTCACAGTTTATCAAGATCCTGCCAGGTGTGTATGGGGTTTTCACAGTGTATCAAGGTCCTGCCAGGTGTGTATTGGTGTTTCACAGTGTATCAGAGTCCTGCCAGGTGTGTATGGGATTTTCACAGTTTATCAGGATCCTGCCAGGTGTGCATGGGGGTTTCACAGTTTAGCAGGATCCTGCCAGGTGTGTATGGGGTTTTCACAGTGTATCAAGATCCTGCCAGGAGTGTATGGGGTTTTCACAGTTTATCAGGATCCTGCCAGGTGTGTCTGGGGATTTCACAGTTTATCAGGATCCTGCCAGGTGTGTATGGGGGTTTCATAGTTTATCAGGATCCTGCCAGGTAGTGTATGGGGTTTTCACAGAGTATAAGGATCCTGCCAGGTGTGTATGGGGTTTTCACAGTGGATCAGGATCCTGCCAGGTGTGTTTGGGGTTTTCACAGTTTATCAGGATCCTGCCAGGTGTGCATGGGTTTTTCACAGTTTATCAGGATCCTGCCAGGTGTGTATGGGTTTCTCACAGTTTATCAGGATCCTGCCAGGTGTGTCTGGGGTTTTCACATTTTATCAGAATCCTGCCAGGTGTGTATGGGGGTTTCATAGTTTATCAGGATCCTGCCAGGTGTGTATGGGGTTTCCACAGTGTATAAGGATCCTGCCAGGTGTGTATGGGGTTTTCACAGTGGATCAGGATCCAGCCAGGTGTGTATGGGGTTTTCACAGTTTATCAGGATCCTGCCAGGTGTGTATGGGGGTATCATAGTTAATCAGGAAACTGCCAGGTGTGTATGAAGGTTTCATAGTTTATCAGGATCCTGCCAGGTGTGTATGGGGTTTTCACAGTGTATCAGGATCCTGACAGGTGTGTATGGGGGTTTCATAGTTTATCAGGATTCTGCCAGGTGTGTATGGGGGTTTCATAGTTTATCAGGATCCTGCCAGGTGTGTATGGGGTTTTCACAGTGTATCAGGATCCTGCCAGGTGTGTCTGGGGTATTCACAGTGGATCAGGATCCTGCCAGGTGTGTACGGGGTTTTCACGGTGGATCAGGATCCTGCCAGGTGTGTATGGGGGTTTCATAGTTTATCAGGATCCTGCCAGGTAGTGTATGGGGTTTTCACAGAGTATAAGGATCCTGCCAGGTGTGTATGGGGGTTTCACAGTTTATCAGGATCCTGCCAAGTGTGTATGGGGTTTTCACAGTGTATCAGGGTCCTGCCAGGTGTGTACACGGGTTTCATATTTTATCAGGATCCTGCCAGGTGTGTATGGGGTTTTCACAGTGTATCAGGAACCAGCCAGCTGTGTATGGGGGTTTCATAGTTTATCAGGATCCTGCCAGGTGTGTATGGGGGTTTCATAGTTTATCAGGATCCTGCCAGGTGTGTATGGGGTTTTCATAGTATATCAGGATCCTGCCAGGTGTGTATGGGGTTTTCACAGTGGATCAGGATCCTGCCAGGTGTGTATGGGGTTTTCACAGTGTATCAGGATCCTGCCAGGTGTGTATGGGGTTTTCACAGTTTATTAGGATCCTGCCAGGTGTGTAAGGTGTTTTCACAGTGTATCAGGGTCCTGCCAGGTGTGTATGGGTGTTTCACAGTGTATCAGTGTCCTGCTAGGTGAGTATGGGGTTTTCACAGTGTATCAGGGTCCTGCCTGTTGAGTATGGGGTTTTGACAGTTTATAAGGATCCTGCCACGTCTGTATGGGGGTTTCACAGTTTATCAGGATCCTGCCAGGTGTGTATGGGTGTTTCATAGTTTATCAGGATCCTGCCAGGTGTGTATGGGGTTTTCACAGTGTATAAGGATCCTGCCAGGTGTGTATGGGGTTTTCACAGTGGATCTGGATCCTGCCAGGTGTGTATGGGGTTTTCACAGTTTATCAGGATCCTGCCAGATGTGTATGGGGGTATCATAGTTTATTAGCAAACTGCCAGGTGTGTATGAAGGTTTCATAGTTTATCAGGATCCTGCCAGGTGTGTATGGGGTTTTCACAGTGGATCACGATCCTGCCAGGTGTCTATGGGGGTTTCATAATTTATCAGGATTCTGCCAGGTGTGTATGGGGATTTCATAGATTATCAGGATCCTGCCAGGTGTGTATGGGGTTTTCACAGTGTATCAGGATCCTGCCAGGTGTGTATGGGGTTTTCACAGTGGATCAGGATCCTGCCAGATGTGTATGGGATTTTCACAGTGTATCAGGATCCTGCCAGGTGTGTACGGGTTTTTCTCGGTGGAACAGGATCCTGCCAGGTGTGTATGGGGGTTTCACAGTTTATTAGGATCCTGCCAGGTGTGTAAGGTGTTTTCACAGTGTATCAGGGTCCTGCCAGGTGTGTATGGGTATTTCACAGTGTATCAGTGTCCTGCCAGGTGAGTATGGGGTTTTCACAGTGTATCAGGTTCCTGCCTGTTGAGTATGGGGTTTTCACAGTTTATCAGGATCCTGCCAGGTTTGTATGGGTATTTCACAGTTTATCAGGATCCTGCCAGGTGTCTATGGGTTTTCACAGTTTGTCAGGATCCTGCCAGGTGTGCATGGGGGTTTCACAGTTTATCAGGTTCCTGCCAGGTGTGTATGGGGTTTTCACAGTTTAGCAGGATCCTGCTAGGTGTGTATGGGGGTTTCACAGTTTATCAGGATCCTGCCAAGTGTGTATGGGGTTTTCACAGTGCATCAGGGTCCTGCCAGGTGTGTACACGGGTTTCATATTTTATCAGGATCCTGCCCGGTATGTATGGGGTTTTCACAGTGTATCAGAATCCTGCCAGGTGAGTATGGGGTTTTCATAGTTTATCAGGATCCTGCCAGGTGTGTAGGGGTTTTTCATAGTTTATCAGGATCCTGCCAGGTGTGTATGGGGTTTTCATAGTGTATCAGGATCCTGCCAGGTGTGTATGGGATTTTCACTGTGGATCAGTATCCTGCCAGGTGTGTATGGGGTTTTCACAGTGCATCAGGATCCTGACAGGTGTGTATGGGGTTTTCACAGTTTAGCAGGATCCTGCCACGTGTGTATGGGGGTTTCACAGTTTATCAAGAGCCTGCCAGGTGTGTATGGGGTTTTCACAGTGTATCAAGGTCCTGCCAGGTGTGTATTGGTGTTTCACAGTGTATCAGAGTCCTGCCAGGTGTGTATGGGATTTTCACAGTTTATCAGGATCCTGCCAGGTGTGCATGGGGGTTTCACAGTTTAGCAGGATCCTGCCAGGTGTGTATGGGGTTTTCACAGTGTATCAAGATCCTGCCAGGAGTGTATGGGGTTTTCACAGTTTATCAGGATCCTGCCAGGTGTGTCTGGGGATTTCACAGTTTATCAGGATCCTGCCAGGTGTGTATGGGGGTTTCATAGTTTATCAGGATCCTGCCAGGTAGTGTATGGGGTTTTCACAGAGTATAAGGATCCTGCCAGGTGTGTATGGGGTTTTCACAGTGGATCAGGATCCTGCCAGGTGTGTTTGGGGTTTTCACAGTTTATCAGGATCCTGCCAGGTGTGCATGGGTTTTTCACAGTTTATCAGGATCCTGCCAGGTGTGTATGGGTTTCTCACAGTTTATCAGGATCCTGCCAGGTGTGTATGGGGTTTCATAGTTTATCAGGATCCTGCCAGGTGTGTATGGGGTTTCCACAGTGTATAAGGATCCTGCCAGGTGTGTATGGGGTTTTCACAGTGGATCAGGATCCTGCCAGGTGTGTATGGGGTTTTCACAGTTTATCAGGATCCTGCCAGGTGTGTATGGGGGTATCATAGTTAATCAGGAAACTGCCAGGTGTGTATGAAGGTTTCATAGTTTATCAGAATCCTGCCAGGTGTGTATGGGGGTTTCATAGTTTATCAGGATCCTGCCAGGTGTGTATGGGGTTTCCACAGTGTATAAGGATCCTGCCAGGTGTGTATGGGGTTTTCACAGTGGATCAGGATCCAGCCAGGTGTGTATGGGGTTTTCACAGTTTATCAGGATCCTGCCAGGTGTGTATGGGGGTATCATAGTTAATCAGGAAACTGCCAGGTGTGTATGAAGGTTTCATAGTTTATCAGGATCCTGCCAGGTGTGTATGGGGTTTTCACAGTGTATCAGGATCCTGACAGGTGTGTATGGGGGTTTCATAGTTTATCAGGATTCTGCCAGGTGTGTATGGGGGTTTCATAGTTTATCAGGATCCTGCCAGGTGTGTATGGGGTTTTCACAGTGTATCAGGATCCTGCCAGGTGTGTCTGGGGTATTCACAGTGGATCAGGATCCTGACAGTTGTGTATGGGGTTTTCACAGTGTGTCAGGATCCTGCCAGGTGTGTACGGGGTTTTCACGGTGGATCAGGATCCTGCCAGGTGTGTATGGGGGTTTCATAGTTTATCAGGATCCTGCCAGGTAGTGTATGGGGTTTTCACAGAGTATAAGGATCCTGCCAGGTGTGTATGGGGGTTTCACAGTTTATCAGGATCCTGCCAAGTGTGTATGGGGTTTTCACAGTGTATCAGGGTCCTGCCAGGTGTGTACACGGGTTTCATATTTTATCAGGATCCTGCCAGGTGTGTATGGGGTTTTCACAGTGTATCAGGAACCAGCCAGCTGTGTATGGGGGTTTCATAGTTTATCAGGATCCTGCCAGGTGTGTATGGGGGTTTCATAGTTTATCAGGATCCTGCCAGGTGTGTATGGGGTTTTCATAGTATATCAGGATCCTGCCAGGTGTGTATGGGGTTTTCACAGTGGATCAGGATCCTGCCAGGTGTGTATGGGGTTTTCACAGTGTATCAGGATCCTGCCAGGTGTGTATGGGGTTTTCACAGTTTATTAGGATCCTGCCAGGTGTGTAAGGTGTTTTCACAGTGTATCAGGGTCCTGCCAGGTGTGTATGGGTGTTTCACAGTGTATCAGTGTCCTGCTAGGTGAGTATGGGGTTTTCACAGTGTATCAGGGTCCTGCCTGTTGAGTATGGGGTTTTGACAGTTTATAAGGATCCTGCCACGTCTGTATGGGGGTTTCACAGTTTATCAGGATCCTGCCAGGTGTGTATGGGTGTTTCATAGTTTATCAGGATCCTGCCAGGTGTGTATGGGGTTTTCACAGTGTATAAGGATCCTGCCAGGTGTGTATGGGGTTTTCACAGTGGATCTGGATCCTGCCAGGTGTGTATGGGGTTTTCACAGTTTATCAGGATCCTGCCAGATGTGTATGGGGGTATCATAGTTTATTAGCAAACTGCCAGGTGTGTATGAAGGTTTCATAGTTTATCAGGATCCTGCCAGGTGTGTATGGGGTTTTCACAGTGGATCACGATCCTGCCAGGTGTCTATGGGGGTTTCATAATTTATCAGGATTCTGCCAGGTGTGTATGGGGATTTCATAGATTATCAGGATCCTGCCAGGTGTGTATGGGGTTTTCACAGTGTATCAGGATCCTGCCAGGTGTGTATGGGGTTTTCACAGTGGATCAGGATCCTGCCAGATGTGTATGGGATTTTCACAGTGTATCAGGATCCTGCCAGGTGTGTACGGGTTTTTCTCGGTGGAACAGGATCCTGCCAGGTGTGTATGGGGGTTTCACAGTTTATTAGGATCCTGCCAGGTGTGTAAGGTGTTTTCACAGTGTATCAGGGTCCTGCCAGGTGTGTATGGGTATTTCACAGTGTATCAGTGTCCTGCCAGGTGAGTATGGGGTTTTCACAGTGTATCAGGTTCCTGCCTGTTGAGTATGGGGTTTTCACAGTTTATCAGGATCCTGCCAGGTTTGTATGGGTATTTCACAGTTTATCAGGATCCTGCCAGGTGTCTATGGGTTTTCACAGTTTGTCAGGATCCTGCCAGGTGTGCATGGGGGTTTCACAGTTTATCAGGATCCTGCCAGGTGTGTATGGGGTTTTCACAGTTTAGCAGGATCCTGCTAGGTGTGTATGGGGGTTTCACAGTTTATCAGGATCCTGCCAAGTGTGTATGGGGTTTTCACAGTGCATCAGGGTCCTGCCAGGTGTGTACACGGGTTTCATATTTTATCAGGATCCTGCCCGGTGTGTATGGGGTTTTCACAGTGTATCAGAATCCTGCCAGGTGAGTATGGGGTTTTCATAGTTTATCAGGATCCTGCCAGGTGTGTAGGGGTTTTTCATAGTTTATCAGGATCCTGCCAGGTGTGTATGGGGTTTTCATAGTGTATCAGGATCCTGCCAGGTGTGTATGGGATTTTCACTGTGGATCAGTATCCTGCCAGGTGTGTATGGGGTTTTCACAGTGCATCAGGATCCTGACAGGTGTGTATGGGGTTTTCACAGTTTAGCAGGATCCTGCCACGTGTGTATGGGGGTTTCACAGTTTATCAAGATCCTGCCAGGTGTGTATGGGGTTTTCACAGTGTATCAAGGTCCTGCCAGGTGTGTATTGGTGTTTCACAGTGTATCAGAGTCCTGCCAGGTGTGTATGGGATTTTCACAGTTTATCAGGATCCTGCCAGGTGTGCATGGGGGTTTCACAGTGTATCAAGATCCTGCCAGGAGTGTATGGGGTTTTCACAGTTTATCAGGATCCTGCCAGGTGTGTCTGGGGATTTCACAGTTTATCAGGATCCTGCCAGGTGTGTATGGGGGTTTCATAGTTTATCAGGATCCTGCCAGGTAGTGTATGGGGTTTTTACAGAGTATAAGGATCCTGCCAGGTGTGTATGGGGTTTTCACAGTGGATCAGGATCCTGCCAGGTGTGTTTGGGGTTTTCACAGTTTATCAGGATCCTGCCAGGTGTGCATGGGTTTTTCACAGTTTATCAGGATCCTGCCAGGTGTGTATGGGTTTCTCACAGTTTATCAGGATCCTGCCAGGTGTGTATGGGGTTTCATAGTTTATCAGGATCCTGCCAGGTGTGTATGGGGTTTCCACAGTGTATAAGGATCCTGCCAGGTGTGTATGGGGTTTTCACAGTGGATCAGGATCCTGCCAGGTGTGTATGGGGTTTTCACAGTTTATCAGGATCCTGCCAGGTGTGTATGGGGGTATCATAGTTAATCAGGAAACTGCCAGGTGTGTATGAAGGTTTCATAGTTTATCAGGATCCTGCCAGGTGTGTATGGGGTTTTCACAGTGTATCAGGATCCTGACAGGTGTGTATGGGGGTTTCATAGTTTATCAGGATTCTGCCAGGTGTGTCTGGGGGTTTCATAGTTTATCAGGATCCTGCCAGGTGTGTATGGGGTTTTCACAGTGTATCAGGATCCTGCCAGGTGTGTCTGGGGTATTCACAGTGGATCAGGATCCTGACAGTTGTGTATGGGGTTTTCACAGTGTATCAGGATCCTGCCAGGTGTGTACGGGGTTTTCACGGTGGATCAGGATCCTGCCAGGTGTGTATGGGGTTTTCACAGTTTAGCAGGATCCTGCCAGGTGTGTATGGGGGTTTCACAGTTTATCAGGATCCTGCCAGGTGTGCATGGGGTTTTCACAGTGTATCAGGGTCCTGCCAGGTGTGTATACGGGTTTCATAGTTTATCAGGATCCTGCCAGGTGTGTATGGGGTTTTCACAGTGTATCAGGATCCTGCAAGGTATGTATGGGGGTTTCATAATTTATCAGGATCCTGCCAGGTGTGTATGGGGGTTTCATAGTGTATCAGGATCCTGCCAGGTGTGCATGGGGTTTTCACAGTGTATCAGGATCCTGCCAGGTGTGCATGGGGTTTTCACAGTGGATCAGGATCCTGCCAGGTGTGTATGGGGTTTTCACAGTGTATCAGGATCATGCCAGGTGTGTATGGGGTTTTCACAGTGGATCAGGATCCTGCCAGGTGTGTATGGGGTCTTCACAGTTTAGCGGGATCCTGCCAGGTGTGTATGGGGGTTTCACAGTTTATCAGGATCCTGCCAGGTGTGTATGGGGGTTTCACAGTGTATCAGGGTCTTGCCAGGTGTGTATGGGTGTTTCACAGTGTATCAGGGTCCTGCCTGTTGAGTATGGGGTTTTCACAGTTTATCAGGATCCTGCCAGGTCTGTATGGGGGTTTCACAGTTTATCAGGATCCTGCCAGGTGTGTATGGGGTTTTCATATTTTATCAGGATCCTGCCAGCTGTGTATGGGTATTTCACAGTTTATCAGGATCCTGCCAGGTGTCTATGGGTTTTCACAGTTTGTCAGGATCCTGCCAGGTGTGCATGGGTGTTTCACAGTTTATCAGGATCCTGCCAGGTGTGTATGGGGTTTTCACAGTTTAGCAGGATCCTGCCAGATGTGTATGGGGGTTTCATATTTTATCAGGATCCTGCCAGGTGTGTATGGGGTTTTCACAGTGTATCAGGATCCTGCCAGGTGTGTATGGGGTTTTCACAGTTTAGCAGGATCCTGCCAGGTGTGTGGGGGTTTCACAGTTTATCAGGATCCTGCCTGGTGTGTATGGGGTTTTCACAGTGTATCAGGGTCCTGCCAGGTGTGTATGGGTGTTTCACAGTGTATCGGCGTCCTTTCAGGTGTGTATGGGGTTTTCACAGTTTATCAGGATCCTGCCAGGTGCGTATGGGTATTTCACAGTTTATCAGGATCCTGCCAGGTGTGTATGGGTTTTCACAGTTTATCAGGATCCTGCCACGAGTGCATGGGGGTTTCACAGTTTATCAGGATCCTGCCAGGTGTGTATGGGGTTTTCACAGTGTATCAAGATCCTGCCAGGAGTGTATGGGGTTTTCACAGTTTATTAGGACCCTGCCAGGTGTGTCTGGGGATTTCACAGTTTATCAGGATCCTGCAAGGTGTGTATGGGGGTTTCATAGTTTATCAGGATCCTGCCAGGTGTGTATGGGGTTTTCACAGTGTATAAGCATCCTGCCAGGTGTGTATGGGGTTTTCACAGTGGATCAGGATCCTTCCAGTTGTGTATGGGGTTTTCACAGTTTATCAGGATCCTGCCAGGTGTGTATGGGGGTTTCGTAGTTTATCAGGAAACTGCCAGGTGTGTGTGAAGGTTTCATAGTTTATCAGGATCCGGCTAGGTGTGTGTGGGATTTTCACAGTGTATCAGGATCCTGCCAGGTGTGTATGGGGTTTTCACAGTGGATCAGGAACCTGCCAGGTGTGTATGGGGGTTTCGCAGTGGATCAGGATCCTGCCAGGTGTGTATGGGTTTTTCACAGTGGATCAGGATCCTGCCCGGTGTGCATAGGGTTTTCACAGTGTATCAGGATCCTGCCAGGTGTGTATGGGCTTTTCACAGTATATCAGGTTCTGCCAGGTGTGTAGGGGGGTTGTCACAGAGTATCAGGATCCTGCCAGGTGTGCATGAGGATTTGACTGTTTTTCAGGATCCTGCCACGTGTGTATGGGGTTTTCACAGTGGATCAGGATGCTGCCAGGTATGTATGGGGTTTTTCGCAGGGTATCAAGATCCTGGCAGGTGTGTATCGGGGTTTCACAGTGTATCAGGATCCTGCCAGGTGTGTATGGGGGTTTCACAGTATATCAGTATCGTGCCAAGTGTGTATGGGGTTTCACAGTTTATCAGGATCCTGCCAGGTGTGTATGGGGGTTTCACAGTTTATCAGGATCATGCCAGGTGTGTATGGGTGTTTCACAGTTTATCAGGATCCTGCCAGGTGTGTATGGTGTTTCACAGTTTATCAGGATCCTGCCAGGTGTGTATGGGGTTTTCACAGTGTATCAGGATCCTGAGAGGTGTGTCTGGGGTTTTCACAGTGGATCAGGATCCTGCCAGGTGTGTATGGGGTTGTCACAGTTTATCAGGATCCTGCCAGGTGTGTATGGGGGTTTCACAGTTTATCAGGTTCCTGCCAGGTGTGTATGGGGTTTTCACAGTGTATCAGTGTCCTGCCAGGTGTGTATGGTGGTTTCGCAGTGTATCAGGGTCCTCCCAAGTGAGTATGGGGTTTTCACAGTGTATCAGGATCCTGCCAGGTGTGTATGGGGTTTTCACAGTTTATCAGGACTCTGCCAGGTGTTTATGGGGGTTTCGCAGTTTATCAGGTTCCTGCCGGGTGTGCCTGGGGTTTTCACAGTTTATCAGGATCGGGCCAGGTGTGTATGGGGGTTTCACAGTTTATCAGGATCCTGCCAGGTGTGTATGGGGGTTTCATATTTTATCAGTATCCTGCCAGTTCTTTTTGGGGTTTTCACAGCTTATCAGGATCCTGCCAGGTGTGATTGGGGTTTTCACAGCTGATCAGGATCCTGCCAGGTTTGTATGGGGGTTTCACAGTGTATCAGGATCCTACCAGGTGTGTATGGTGGTTTCACAGTGTATCAGGATCCTGCCAGGTGTGTTTCTGGGTTTCACAGTGTATCATGATCCTGCCAGGTGTGCATGGGGTTTTCACAGTGGATCAGTATATGCCAGGTGTGTTTGGGGTTTTCACAGTGATTCAGGATCCTGCCAGGTGTGTATACAGGTTTCATTGTTTATCAGGATCCTGCCAGGTGTGTATGGGGATTTCAGAGTTTATCACGATCCTGCGAGGTGTGTTTTGGGTTTTCACAGTGTATCAGGATCCTGCCAGGTGTGCATGGGATTTTCGCAGTGGATCAGGATCCTGCCAGGTGTGAAGGGGTTTTCTCAGTGGATCAGGATCCTGCCAGGTGTGTATGGGGTTTTCACAGTGTATCAGGATCCTGCCACGTGTGTATGTGGTTTTCACAGTGTATCAGGATCCTGCCAGGTGTGTATGGGGTTTTCACTGTGTATCAGGATCCTGCCAGGTGTGTTTGGGGTTTTCACAGTTTATCAGGATCCTGCCAGGTGTGTATGGGCTTTTCACAGTGGATCAGGATCCTGCCAGGTGTGTATGGGGTTTTCACAGTTTATCATTATCCTTCCAGATGTGTATGGGTGTTTCACAATTCATCAGGATCCTGCCAGGTGTGTACGGGGTTTTCACAGATTATCAGGGTCCTGCCAGGTGTGTATGGGGGTTTCACAGTTTATTAGGATCCTGCCAGGTGTGTATGGGGTTTTCCCAGTATTTCAAGATCCTGCCAGGTGTGTATGGGGTTTTCACAGTGTATCATGATCCTGCCAGGTGTGTATGGGGGTATCACAGTTTATCAGAATCCTGCCAGGTGAGTATGGGGTATTCACAGTGTATCAGGATCCTGCCAGGTGTGTTTTGGGGTTTCACAGTGTATCAAGATCCTACCAGGTGTGTATGGGGTTTTCACAGTTTATCAGGATCCTGCCAGGTGTGTATGGGGGTTTCATAGTTTATCAGGATCCTGCCAGGTGTGTATGGGGTTTTCACAGTGTATCAATATCCTGCCAGGTGTGTATGGGGTTTTCACAGTGTATCAGGATCCTGCAAGGTGTGTATGGGGTTTTCACAGTGGATCAGGATCCTGCCAGTTGTGTACGGGGTTTTCACAGTTTGTCAGGATCCTGCCAGGTGTGTGTGGGGTTTTCATATTTTATCAGGATCCTGCCAGGTGTGTATGAAGGTTTCATAGTTTATCAGGAACTTGCCAGGTGTGTATGGCATTTTCACAGTGAATCAGTATCCTGCCAGGTGTGTACGTGATTTTCACAGTGGATCAGGAAATGCCAGGTGTGTAGGGGGTTTTCACAGTGTATCAAGATCCTGCCAGGTGTGTATGGGGGTTTCACAGTGTATCAGGATCCTGCCAGGTGTGTTTGGGGTTTTCACAGTTAATCAGGATCCTGCTAGATGTGCATGGGGGTTTCACAGTGGATCAAGATCCTGCCAGGTGTGTATGGGGTTTTCACAGTTTATCATTATCCTTCCAGATGTGTATGGGTGTTTCACAGTTCATCAGGATCCTGCCAGGTGTGTATGGGGGTTTCACAGTGTATCAGGATCCTGCCAGGTGTGTATGGGGGTTTCACAGCGTATCAGGATCCTGCCAGGTGTGTTTCTGGGTTTCACAGTGTATCAGGATCCTGCCAGGTGTGCCTGGAGTTTTCACAGTGGATCAGGATCCTGCCCGGTGTGTAGAGGATTTTCACAGTGGATCAGTATATGCCAGGTGTGTTTGGGGTTTTCACAGTGATTCAGGATCCTGCCAGGTGTGTATACAGGTTTCATAGTTTATCAGGATCCTGCCAGGTGTGTATGGGGGTTTCAGAGTTTATCAGGATCATGCCAGGTGTGTATGGGGTTTTCACAGTGTATCAGGATCCTGCCAGGTGTGCATGGGGTTTTCACAGTGGATCAGGACCCTGCCAGGTGTGAAGGGGTTTACTCAGTGGATCAGGATCCTGCCAGGTGTGTATCGGATTTTCACAGTTTATCAGTATCCTGCCACGTGTATATGGGGTTTCATATTTTATCAGGATGCTGCCAGGTGTGTATGGGTTTTTCACAGTGTATCAGGATCCTGCCAGGTGTGTATGGGGTTTTCACAGTGTATCAGGATCCTGCCAAGTGTGTATGGGGTTTTCACTGTGTATCAGGATCCTGCCAGGTGTGTATGGGATTTTCACAGTTTATCAGGATCCTGCCAGGTGTGTATGGGGTTTCACAGTGTATCAGGATCCTGACAGGTGTGTATGGGCTTTTCACAGTGGATCAGGAGCCTGCCAGGTGTGTATGGGGTTTTCACAGTTTATCATTATCCTTCCAGATGTGTACGGGTGTTTCACAATTTATCAGGATCCTGCCAGGTGTGTACGGGGTTTTCACAGTTTATCAGGGTCCTGCTAGGTGTGTATGGGGGTTTCACAGTTTCTTAGGAACCTGCCAGGTGTGTATGGGGTTTTCACAGTATATCAAGATCCTGCCAGGTGTGTATGGGGTTTTCACAGTGTATCATGATCCTGCCAGGTGTGTATGGGGGTATCACAGTTTATCAGGATCCTGCCAGGTGAGTATGGGTTATTCACAGTGTATCAGGATCCTTCCAGGTGTGTATGGGGGTTTCACAGTGTATCAAGATCCTACCAGGTGTGTATGGGGTTTTCACAGTTTATAAGGATCCTGCCAGGTGTGTATGGGGGTTTCATAGTTTATCAGGATCCTGCCAGGTGTGTATGGGATTTTCACAGTGGATCAATATCCTGCCAGGTGTGTTTGGGGTTTTCACAGTTTATCAGGATCCTGCCAGGTGTGTATGGGATTTTCACAGTTTATCGGGATCCTGCCAGGTGTGCATGGGGATTTCATAGTTTATCAGGATCCTACCAGGTGTGTATGGGGTTTTCACAGTGTCTCAGGATCGTGCCAGGTTTGTATGGGGTTTTCACAGTGGATCAGGATCCTGCCAGTTGTGTATGGGGTTTTCACAGTTTCTCAGGATCCTGCCAGGTGTGTGTGGGGTTTTCATATTTTATCAGGATCCTGCCAGGTGTGTATGAAGGTTTCATAGTTTATCAGGAACCTGCCAGGTGTGTATGGCATTTTCACAGTGAATCAGTATCCTGCCAGGTGTGTACGTGATTTTCACAGTGGATCAGGAAATGCCAGGTGTGTATGGGGTTTTCACAGTGTATCAAGATCCTGCCAGGTGTGTATCGGGGTTTCACAGTGTATCAGGATCCTGCCAGGTGTGTATGGGGGTTTCACAGTATATCAGAATCCTGCCAGGTGTGTATGGGGTTTCACAGTTTATCAGGATGCTGCAAGGTGTGTTTGGGGGTTTCACAGTTTATCATGATCCTGCCAGGTGTGTATGGGGGTTTCACAGTTTATCAGGATCCTGCCAGGTGTGTATGGGGTTTTCACAGTGTATCAAGTTCCTGCCAGGTGTGTTTGGGGTTTTCACAGTTAATCAGGATCCTGCCAGATGTGCATGGGGTTTCACAGTTTATCAGGATTCTGGCAGGTGTGTATGGGGTTTCACAGTTTATCAGGATCCTGCCAGGTGTGTACGGGGTTTTCAAAGTTTATCAGGGTCCTGCCAGGTGTGTCTGTGGGTTTCACAGTTTATCAGGATCCTGCCAGGTGCGTCTGGGGTTTTCACATTGTATCAAGATCCTGCCAGGTGTGTATGGGGTTTTCACAGTGCATCAAATCCTGCCAGGTGTGTATGTGGGTTTCACAGTTTATCAGATTCCTGCCAGGTGAGTATGGGGTTTTCAACGTGTATCAGTATCCTGCCAGGTGTGTATGGGTGTTTCACTGTTTATCAGGAACCTGCCAGGTGTGTATGGGGTTTTCACAGTGTATCAAGATCCTGCCAGGTGTGTATGGGGTTTTCACAGTTTATCAGGATCCTGCCAGGTGTGTATGGGGTTTTCACAGTTTATCAGGTTCCCGCCAGGTGTGTATGGGGGTTTCATAGTTTATCAGGATCCTGCCAGGTGAGTATGGGGTTTGCACAGTGTATGAAGATCCTGCCAGGTGTGTTTGGAGTTTTCACAGTTAATCAGGATCCTGCCAGATGTGCATGGGGGTTTCACAGTTTATCAGGATTCTGGCAGGTGTGTATGGGGGTTTCACAGTGTATCAGGATCCTGACATGTGTGTATGGGCTTTTCACAGTGGATCAGGATCCTGCCAGGTGTGTATGGGGTTTTCACAGTTTATCATTATCCTTCCAGATGTGTATGGGGGTTTCACAGTTTATTAGGATCCTGCCAGGTGTGTATGGGGTTTTCACAGTATATCAAGATCCTGCCAGGTGTGTATGGGGTTTTCGCAGTGTATCATGATCCTGCCAGGTGTGTATGGGGGTATCACAGTTTATCAGGATCCTGCCAGGTGAGTATGGGGTATTCACAGTGTATCAGGATCCTGCCATGTGTTTATGGGGGTTTCACAGTGTATCAAGATCCTACCAGGTGTGTATGGGGTTTTCACAGTTTATTAGGATCCTGCAAGTTGTGTATGGGGTGTTCACAGTTTATCAGGATCCTGCCAGGTGTGTATGGGGTTTTCATAGTTTATCAGGATCCTGCCAGGTGTGTATGGGGTTTCACAGTGGATCAATATCCTGCCAGGTGTGTTTGGGGTTTTCACAGTTTATCAGGATCCTGCCAGGTGTGTATGGGGTTTTCACAGTTTATCTGGATCCTGCCAGGTGTGTATGGGGCTTTCACAGTGTATCAGGATCCTGCCAGGTGTGTATGGGGTTATCACAGTGGATCAGTATCCTGCCAGTTGTTTATGGGGTTTTCACAGTTTCTCAGGATCCTGCCAGGTGTGTGTGGGGTTTTCATAGTTTATCAGGATCCTGCCAGGTGTGTATGAAGGTTTCATAGCTTATCAGGATCCTGCCAGGTGTGTATGGCATTTTCACAGTGTATCAGTATCCTGCCAGGTGTGTATCTAATTTTCACAGTGTATCAGGAAATGCCAGGTGTGTATGGGGTTTTCACAGTGTATCAAGATCCTGCCAGGTGTGTATGGGGGTTTCACAGTATATCAGAATCCTTCCAGGTGTGTATGGGGTTTCACAGATTATCAGGATCCTGCCAGGTGCGTCTGGGGTTTTCACAGTGTATCTAGATCCTGCCAGGTGTGTATGATGTTTTCACAGTGTATCAAATCCTGCCAGGTGTGTATGGGGGTTTCACAGTTTATCAGGATCCTGCCAGGTGAGTATGGGGTTTTCACAGTGTATCAGTATCCTGCCAGGTGTGTATGGGTGTTTCTCAGTTTATCAGGAACCTGCCAGGTGTGTCTGGGGTTTTCACAGTGTATCAAGATCCTGCCAGGTGTGTATGGGGTTTTCACAGTTTATCAGGATCCTGCCAGGTGTGTATGGGGTTTTCACAGTTTATCAGGTTCCTGCCAGGTGTGTATGGGGGTTTCATAGTTTATCAGGATCCTGCCAGGTGTGTATGGGGTTTTCACAGTGTATCAGGATCCTGCCAGGTGTGTATGGGGGTTTCATAGTTTATCAGAATCCTACCAGGTGTGTATTGCGTTTTCACAGTGTATCAGGATCCTGCCAGGTGTGTATGGGATTTTCACAGTGGATCAGGATCCTGCCAGGTGTGTATGGGGGTTTCCTATTCTATCAGGATCCTGCCAGGTGTGTATGAAGGTTTCATAGTTTATCAGGATCCTGCCAGGTGTGTATGGGATTTTAACAGTGTATCAGGATCCTGCCAGGTGTGTATGGGGTTTTCACAGTGGATCAGAATGCTGACTGTTGTGTATGGGGTTTTCTAAGTGGATTAAGATCCTGCCAGGTGTGTATGGGGGGTTTCACAGTGTATCAGGATCCTGCCAGGTGTGTATGGGGGTTTCACAGTATATCAGGTTCCTGCCAGGTGTGTTTGGGGTTTCACAATTTATCATTATGCTGCCAGGTGTGCATGGGGTTTTCACAGTGGATCAGGATCCTGCCAGGTGTGTATGGGGTTTTCACAATGGATCAGAATCCTGCCAGGTGTGTATGGGGTTTTCACAGTTTAGCAGGATCCTGCCAGGTGTGTATGGGGGTTTCACAGGATATCAGGATCCTGCCAGGTATGTATGGGGTTTTCACAGTGTATCAGGGTCCTGCCAGGTGTGTATGGGGTTTTCACAGTGTATCAGGTTCCTGCCAGGTGAGTATGGGGTTTTCACAGTGTATCAGGGTCCTGCCAGGTGTGTATGGGGATTTCACAGTTTATCAGTATCCTGCCAGGTGTGGATGGGGTTTTCACAGTTTATCAGGACCCTGCCAGGTGTGTATGGGGGTTTCATAGTTTATCAGAATCCTACCAGGTGTGTATTGCGTTTTCACAGTGTATCAGGATCCTGCCAGGTGTGTATGGGATTTTCACAGTGGATCAGGATCCTGCCAGGTGTGTATGGGGGTTTCATAGTCTATCAGGATCCTGCCAGGTGTGTATGAAGGTTTCATAGTTTATCAGGATCCTGCCAGGTGTGTATGGGATTTTAACAGTGTATCAGGATCCTGCCAGGTGTGTATGGGGTTTTCACAGTGGATCAGAATGCTGACAGTTGTGTATGGGGTTTTCTAAGTGGATTAAGATCCTGCCAGGTGTGTATGGGGGGTTTCACAGTGTATCAGGATCCTGCCAGGTGTGTATGGGGGTTTCACAGTATATCAGGTTCCTGCCAGGTGTGTTTGGGGTTTCACAATTTATCATTATGCTGCCAGGTGTGCATGGGGTTTTCACAGTGGATCAGGATCCTGCCAGGTGTGTATGGGGTTTTCACAATGGATCAGAATACTGCCAGGTGTGTATGGGGTTTTCACAGTTTAGCAGGATCCTGCCAGGTGTGTATGGGGGTTTCACAGGATATCAGGATCCTGCCAGGTATGTATGGGGTTTTCACAGTGTATCAGGGTCCTGCCAGGTGTGTATGGGGTTTTCACAGTGTATCAGGGTCCTGCCAGGTGAGTATGGGTTTTTCACAGTGTATCAGGGTCCTGCCTGGTGAGTATGGGGCTTACACAGTTTATCAGGATCCTGCCAGGTGTGTATGGAGGTTTCACAGTTTATCAGGATCCTGCCAGGTGTGTATGGGTTTTCACAGTTTATCAGGATCCTGCCAGGTGTGTATGGGGTTTTCACAGTTTATCAGGATCCTGCCAGGTGTGCATGGGGGTTTCACAGTTTATCAGGATCCTGCCAGGTGTGTATGGGGTTTTCACAGTGTATCAAGATCCTGCCAGGCGTGTATGGGGTTTTCACAGTTTATCAGGATCCTGCCAGGTTTGTCTTGGGTTTTCACAGTTTATCAGGATCCTGCCAGGTGTGTATGGGGGTTTCATAGTTTATCAGGATCCTTCCAGGTGTGTATGGGTTTTTCACAGTGTATAAGGATCCTGCCAGATGTGTATGGGGTTTTCACAGTGGATCAGGATCCTGCCTGGTGTGTCTGGGGTTTTCACTGTTTATCAGGATCCTGCCAGGTGTGCATGGGGTTTTCACAGTGGATCAGGATCCTGCCCGGTGTGTATAGGGTTTTCACAGTGTATCAGTATCCTGCCCGGTGTGCATGGCGTTTTCACAGTATGTCAGGTTCTGCCAGGTGTTTATGGGGGTTTTCACAGAGTATCAGGATCCTGCCATGTGTGTATGGGGTTTCACAGTTTATCAGGATGCTGCCAGGTGTGTATGGGGTTTTCACAGTTTATCAGGATCCTGCCAGGTGTGTATGGGGGTTTCACAGTTTATCAGGATCCTGCCAGGTGTGTATGGGGTTTTCACAGTGTATCAAGATCCTGCCAGGTGTGTATGGGGATTTCACATTTTATCAGGATCCTGCCAGGTGTGTATGGGTGTTTCACAGTTTATCAGGATCCTGCCAGGTGTGTATGGTGTATCACAGTTTTTCAGGATCCTGCCAGGGGTGTATGGGGTGTTCACAGTGTATCAGGATCCTGCCAGGTGTGTATGGGGTTTTCACAGTGGATCAGGATCCTGCCAGGTGTGTATGGGGTTTGCACAGTTTATCAGGATCCTGCCAGGTGTGTATGGGGGTTTCACAGATTATCAGGATCCTGCCAGGTGTGTATGGGGTTTTCACAGTGTATCAGGGTCCTGCCAGGTGTGTATGGGGGTTTCACAGTGTATCAGCGTCCTGCCAGGTGAGTATGGGGTTTTCACATTGTATCAGGATCCTGCCAGGTGAGAATGGGGTTTTCAAAGTTTATCAGAATTCTACCAGGTGTTTATGGGGGTATCGCAGTTTATCTGGATCCTGCCAGGTGTGTATGAGTGTTTCACAGTTTATCAGGAGATTGCCTGGTGTGTATGGGGTTTTCACAGTTTAACAGGATCCTGCCAAATGTTTATGGGGATTTCACAGTTTATCAGGATCCTGCCAGGTGTGTATGGGTTTTAACAGTTTATCAGGATCCTGCCAGGTGTGTATGGGGGTTTCTCAGTTTATCAGTATCCTGCCAGGTGTGTATGGGGTTTTTACACTGTATCAAGATCCTGCCAGGTATGTATGGGGTTTTCACAGTTTATCAGCATCCTGCCAGGTGTTTATGGGGGTATCGCAGTTTATCACAATCCTGCCAGGTGTGTATGAGTGTTTCACAGTTTATCAGGAGATTGCCTGGTGTGTATGGGGTTTTCACAGTTTAACAGGATCCTGCCAAATGTTTATGGGGATTTCACAGTTTATCAGGATCCTGCCAGGTTGTATGGGGGTTTCACAGTTTATCAGTATCCTGCCAGGTGTGTATGGGGTTTTCACACTGTATCAAGATCCTGCCAGGTGTGTATGGGGTTTTCACAGTTTATCAGGATCCTGCCAGGTGTGTATGGGGGTTTCATAGTTTATCAGTATCCTGCCAGGTGTGTATGGGGTTTTCACAGCGTATCAGGATCCTCCCAGTTGTGCATGGGGTTTTCACAGTGGATCAGGATACTGCCAGGTGTGTATGGGGTTTCCACAGTGTATCAGGGTCCTGCCAGGTGTGTATGGGGTTTTCACAGTGTATCAGGGTCCTGCCAGGTGAGTATGGGGTTTTCACAGTGTATCAGGGTCCTGCCTGGTGAGTATGGGGTTTTCACAGTTTATCAGGATCCTGCCAGGTGTGTATGGGGGTTTCACAGTTTATCAGGATCCTGCCAGGTGTGTATGGGGTTTTCACAGTTTATCAGTATCCTGTCAGGTGTGTATGGGGATTTCACTGTTTATCAGCATCCTGCCAGGTGTGTATGGGTTTTCACAGTATATCAGGATCCAGCCAGGTGTGCATGGGGGTTTCACAGTTTATCAGGATCCTGCCAGGTGTGTATGGGGTTTTCACAGTGTATCAAGATCCTGCCAGGTATGTATGGGGTTTTCACAGTTTATCAGGATCCTGCCAGGTTTGTCTGGGGTTTTCACAGTTTATCAGGATCCTGCCAGGTGTGTATGGGTGTTTCATAGTTTATCAGGATCCTTCCAGGTGTGTATGGGGTTTTCACAGTGTATAGGGATCCTGCCAGATGTGTATGAGGTTTTCACAGTGGATCAGGATCCTGCCTGGTGTGTCTGGGGTTTTCACAGTTTATCAGGATCCTGCCAGGTGTGTATGGGGGTTTCATAGTTTATCAGGAAACTGCCAGGTGTGTATGAATTTTCCATAGTATATCAGGATCCTGCTAGGTGTGTATGGGATTTTCACAGTGTATCAGTATCCTGCCAGGTGAGTATGGGGTTTTCAGAGTGGATCAGGAACCTGCCAGGTTTGTCTGGGGTTTTCACAGTTTATCAGGATCCTGCCAGGTGTGTATGGGTGTTTCATAGTTTATCAGGATCCTTCCAGGTGTGTATGGGGTTTTCACAGTTTATCAGGATCCTGCCAGGTGTGTATGGGGGTTTCACAGTTTATCAGGATCCTGCCAGGTGTGTATGGGGTTTTCACAGTGTATCAAGATCCTGCCAGGTGTGTATGGGGATTTCACATTTTATCAGGATCCTGCCAGGTGTGTATGGGTGTTTCACAGTTTATCAGGATCCTGCCAGGTGTGTATGGTGTATCACAGTTTTTCAGGATCCTGCCAGGGGTGTATGGGGTGTTCACAGTGTATCAGGATCCTGCCAGGTGTGTATGGGGTTTTCACAGTGGATCAGGATCCTGCCAGGTGTGTATGGGGTTTGCACAGTTTATCAGGATCCTGCCAGGTGTGTATGGGGGTTTCACAGATTATCAGGATCCTGCCAGGTGTGTATGGGGTTTTCACAGTGTATCAGGGTCCTGCCAGGTGTGTATGGGGGTTTCACAGTGTATCAGCGTCCTGCCAGGTGAGTATGGGGTTTTCACATTGTATCAGGATCCTGCCAGGTGAGAATGGGGTTTTCAAAGTTTATCAGAATTCTACCAGGTGTTTATGGGGGTATCGCAGTTTATCTGGATCCTGCCAGGTGTGTATGAGTGTTTCACAGTTTATCAGGAGATTGCCTGGTGTGTATGGGGTTTTCACAGTTTAACAGGATCCTGCCAAATGTTTATGGGGATTTCACAGTTTATCAGGATCCTGCCAGGTGTGTATGGGTTTTAACAGTTTATCAGGATCCTGCCAGGTGTGTATGGGGGTTTCTCAGTTTATCAGTATCCTGCCAGGTGTGTATGGGGTTTTTACACTGTATCAAGATCCTGCCAGGTATGTATGGGGTTTTCACAGTTTATCAGCATCCTGCCAGGTGTTTATGGGGGTATCGCAGTTTATCACAATCCTGCCAGGTGTGTATGAGTGTTTCACAGTTTATCAGGAGATTGCCTGGTGTGTATGGGGTTTTCACAGTTTAACAGGATCCTGCCAAATGTTTATGGGGATTTCACAGTTTATCAGGATCCTGCCAGGTTGTATGGGGGTTTCACAGTTTATCAGTATCCTGCCAGGTGTGTATGGGGTTTTCACACTGTATCAAGATCCTGCCAGGTGTGTATGGGGTTTTCACAGTTTATCAGGATCCTGCCAGGTGTGTATGGGGGTTTCATAGTTTATCAGTATCCTGCCAGGTGTGTATGGGGTTTTCACAGCGTATCAGGATCCTCCCAGTTGTGCATGGGGTTTTCACAGTGGATCAGGATACTGCCAGGTGTGTATGGGGTTTCCACAGTGTATCAGGGTCCTGCCAGGTGTGTATGGGGTTTTCACAGTGTATCAGGGTCCTGCCAGGTGAGTATGGGGTTTTCACAGTGTATCAGGGTCCTGCCTGGTGAGTATGGGGTTTTCACAGTTTATCAGGATCCTGCCAGGTGTGTATGGGGGTTTCACAGTTTATCAGGATCCTGCCAGGTGTGTATGGGGTTTTCACAGTTTATCAGTATCCTGTCAGGTGTGTATGGGGATTTCACTGTTTATCAGCATCCTGCCAGGTGTGTATGGGTTTTCACAGTATATCAGGATCCAGCCAGGTGTGCATGGGGGTTTCACAGTTTATCAGGATCCTGCCAGGTGTGTATGGGGTTTTCACAGTGTATCAAGATCCTGCCAGGTATGTATGGGGTTTTCACAGTTTATCAGGATCCTGCCAGGTTTGTCTGGGGTTTTCACAGTTTATCAGGATCCTGCCAGGTGTGTATGGGTGTTTCATAGTTTATCAGGATCCTTCCAGGTGTGTATGGGGTTTTCACAGTGTATAAGGATCCTGCCAGATGTGTATGAGGTTTTCACAGTGGATCAGGATCCTGCCTGGTGTGTCTGGGGTTTTCACAGTTTATCAGGATCCTGCCAGGTGTGTATGGGGGTTTCATAGTTTATCAGGAAACTGCCAGGTGTGTATGAATTTTCCATAGTATATCAGGATCCTGCTAGGTGTGTATGGGATTTTCACAGTGTATCAGTATCCTGCCAGGTGAGTATGGGGTTTTCAGAGTGGATCAGGAACCTGCCAGGTGTGTATGGGGGTTTCATAGTTTATCAGGATTCTGCCAGGTGTGTCTGGGGTTTTCACAGTTTATCAGGATCCTGCCAGGTGTGTATGGGGGTTTTGACAGTGTATCAGGATCCTGCCAGGTGTGTATGGGCTTTCCACAGTGTATCAGGATCCTGCCAGGTGTGCATGGGGTTTTCACAGTGGATCAGGATCCTGCCCGGTGTGTATAGGGTTTTCCCAGTGTATCAGGAGCCTGCCCGGTGTGTATGGCGTTTTCACAGTATGTCAGGTTCTGCCAGGTGTGTATGGGGGTTTTCACAGAGTATCAGGATCCTGCCATGTGTGTATGGGGTTTCACAGTTTATCAGGATGCTGCCAGGTGTGTATGGGGGTTTCACAGTTTATCAGGATCCTGCCAGGTGTGTATGGGGGTTTCACAGTTTATCAGGATCCTGCCAGGTGTGTGTGGGGTTTTCACAGTGTATCAAGATCCTGCCAGGTGTGTATGGGGATTTCACATTTTATCAGGTTCCTGCCAGGTGTGTATGGGTGTTTCACAGTTTATCAGGATCCTGCCAGGTGTCTATGTTGTATCACAGTTTTTCAGGATCCTGCCAGGTGTGTATGGGGTTTTTTCCAGTGTATCAGGATCCTGCCAGGTGCGTATGGGGTTTTCACAGTGGATCAGGATCCTGCCAGGTGTGTATGGGGTTTTCACAGTTTATCAGTATCCTGCCAGGTGTGTATGGGGTTTTCACAGATTATCAGGATCCTGCCAGGTGTGTATAGGTTTTTGACAATCTATCAGGGTCCTGCCAGGTGTGTATGGGGGTTTCACAGTGTATCAGGGTCCTGACAGGTGAGTATGGGGTTTTCACAGTGTATCAGGATCCTGCCAGGTGAGTATGGGGTTTTAACAGTTTATCAGAATTCTACCAGGTGTTTATGGGGGTTTTGCAGTTTATCAGGATCCTCCCAGGTGTCTATGAGTGTTTCACAGTTTATCAGGAGATTGCCAGTTGTGTCTGGGGTTTTCACAGTTTAACAGGATCATGCCAAATGTTTATGGGGATTTCACAGTTTCTCAGGATCCTGCCAGGTGTGTATGGGTTTTAACAATTTATCAGGACCCTGCCAGGTGTGTATGGGGGTTTCACAGTTTATCAGTATCCTGCCAGGTGTGTATGGGGTTTTCACACTGTATCAATATCCTGCCAGGTGTGTATGGGGTTTTCACAGTTTATCAGGATCCTGCCAGGTGTGTATCGGGTTTTCACAGTTTATCAGGATCCTGCCAGGTGTGTATGGGGGTTTCCTAGTTTATCAGTATCCTGCCAGGTGTGTATGGAGCTTTCCCAGCGTATCCGGATCCTCCCAGGTGTGCATGGTGTTTTCACAGTGGATCAGGATAGTGCCAGGTGTGTCTGGGGTTTTCACAGTTTATCAGGATCCTGCCAGGTGTGTATGGGATTTTCATAGTTTATCAGGATCCTGCCAGGTGTGCATGAAGGTTTCATAGTTTATCAGGATCCTGCCAGGTGTGTATGGGGGTTTCACAGATTATCAGGATCCTGCCAGGTGTGTATGGGGTTTTCACAGTGTATCAGGGTCCTGCCAGGTGTGTATGGGGGTTTCACAGTGTATCAGCGTCCTGCCAGGTGAGTATGGGGTTTTCACATTGTATCAGGATCCTGCCAGGTGAGAATGGGGTTTTCAAAGTTTATCAGAATTCTACCAGGTGTTTATGGGGGTATCGCAGTTTATCAGGATCCTGCCAGGTGTGTATGAGTGTTTCACAGTTTATCAGGAGATTGCCTGGTGTGTATGGGGTTTTCACAGTTAAACAGGATCCTGCCAAATGTTTATGGGGATTTCACAGTTTATCAGGATCCTGCCAGGTGTGTATGGGTTTTAACAGTTTATCAGGATCCTGCCAGGTGTGTATGGGGGTTTCTCAGTTTATCAGTATCCTGCCAGGTGTGTATGGGGTTTTTACACTGTATCAAGATCCTGCCAGGTGTGTATGGGGTTTTCACAGTTTATCAGGATCCTGCCAGGTGTTTATGGGGGTATCGCAGTTTATCAGGATCCTGCCAGGTGTGTATGAGTGTTTCACAGTTTATCAGGAGATTTCCTGGTGTGTATGGGGTTTTCACAGTTTAACAGGATCATGCCAAATGTTTAAGGGGATTTCACAGTTTATCAGGATCCTGCCAGGTGCGTATGGGTTTTAACAGTTTATCAGGATCCTGCCAGGTGTGTATGGGGGTTTCACAGTTTATCAGTATCCTGCCAGGTGTGTATGGGGTTTTCACACTGTATCAAGATCCTGCCAGGTGTGTATGGGGTTTTCACAGTTTATCAGGATCCTGCCAGGTGTGTATGGGGGTTTCATAGTTTATCAGTATCCTGCCAGGTGTGTATGGGGTTTTCACAGCGTATCAGGATCCTCCCAGTTGTGCATGGGGTTTTCACAGTGGATCAGGATACTGCCAGGTGTGTATGGGGTTTCCACAGTGTATCAGGGTCCTGCAAGGTGTGTATGGGGTTTTCACAGTGTATCAGGGTCCTGCCAGGTGAGTATGGGGTTTTCACAGTGTATCAGGGTCCTGCCTGGTGAGTATGGGGTTTTCACAGTTTAGCAGGATCCTGCCAGGTGTGTATGGGGGTTTCACAGTTTATCAGGATCCTGCCAGGTGTGTATGGGGTTTTCACAGTTTATCAGTATCCTGTCAGGTGTGTATGGGGATTTCACTGTTTATCAGCATCCTGCCAGGTGTGTATGGGTTTTCACAGTATATCAGGATCCAGCCAGGTGTGCATGGGGGTTTCACAGTTTATCAGGATCCTGCCAGGTGTGTATGGGGTTTTCACAGTGTATCAAGATCCTGCCAGGTATGTATGGGGTTTTCACAGTTTATCAGGATCCTGCCAGGTTTGTCTGGGGTTTTCACAGTTTATCAGGATCCTGCCAGGTGTGTATGGGTGTTTCATAGTTTATCAGGAAACTGCCAGGTGTGTATTAATTTTCCATAGTATATCAGGATCCTGCTAGGTGTGTATGGGATTTTCACAGTGTATAAGGATCCTGCCAGATGTGTATGGGGTTTTCACAGTGTATAAGGATCCTGCCAGATGTGTATGGGGTTTTCACAGTTTATCAGGATCCTGCCAGGTGTGTATGGGGGTTTCATAGTTTATCAGGAAACTGCCAGGTGTGTATGAATTTTCCATAGTATATCAGGATCCTGCTAGGTGTGTATGGGATTTTCACAGTGTATCAGTATCCTGCCAGGTGAGAATGGGGTTTTCAGAGTGGATCAGGATCCTGCCAGGTGTGTATGGGCTTTCCACAGTGTATCAGGATCCTGCCAGGTGTGCATGGGGTTTTCACAGTGGATCAGGATCCTGCCCGGTGTGTATAGGGTTTTCCCAGTGTATCAGGAGCCTGCCCGGTGTGTATGGCGTTTTCACAGTATGTCAGGTTCTGCCAGGTGTGTATGGGGGTTTCACAATGTATCAGGATCCTGCCATGTGTGTATGGGGATTCACAGTTTATCAGGATGCTGCCAGGTGTGAATGGGGGTTTCACAGTTTATCAGGATCCTGCCAGGTGTGTATGGGGGTTTCACAGTTTATCAGGATCCTGCCAGGTGTGTGTGGGGTTTTCACAGTGTATCAAGATCCTGCCAGGTGTGTATGGGGATTTCACATTTTATCAGGTTCCTGCCAGGTGTGTATGGGTGTTTCACAGTTTATCAGGATCCTGCCAGGTGTATATGTTGTATCACAGTTTTTCAGGATCCTGCCAGGTGTGTATGGGGTTTTTACAGTGTATCAGGATCCTGCCAGGTGCGTATGGAGTTTTCACAGTGGATCAGGATCCTGCCAGGTGTGTATGGGGTTTTCACAGTTTATCAGTATCCTGCCAGGTGTGTATGGGGGTTTCACAGATTATCAGGATCCTGCCAGGTGTGTATGGGTTTTTGACAGTGTATCAGTGTCCTGCCAGGTGTGTATGGGGGTTTCACAGTGTATCAGGGTCCTGACAGGTGAGTATGGGGTTTTCACAGTGTATCAGGATCCTGCCAGGTGAGTATGGGGTTTTAACAGTTTATCAGAATTCTACCAGGTGTTTATGGGGGTTTCGCAGTTTATCAGGATCCTCCCAGGTGTCTATGAGTGTTTCACAGTTTATCAGGAGATTGCCAGTTGTGTATGGGGTTTTCACAGTTTAACAGGATCCTGCCAAATGTTTATGGGGATTTCACAGTTTATCAGGATCCTGCCAGGTGTGTATGGGTTTTAACAGTTTATCAGGACCCTGCCAGGTGTGTATGGGGGTTTCACAGTTTATCAGTATCCTGCCAGGTGTGTATGGGGTTTTCACACTGTATCAATATCCTGCCAGGTGTGTATGGGGTTTTCACAGTTTATCAGGATCCTGCCAGGTGTGTATCGGGTTTTCACAGTTTATCAGGATCCTGCCAGGTGTGTATGGGGGTTTCCTAGTTTATCAGTATCCTGCCAGGTGTGTATGGGGCTTTCCCAGCGTATCAGGATCATCCCAGGTGTGCATGGTGTTTTCACAGTGGATCAGGATAGTGCCAGGTGTGTCTGGGGTTTTCACAGTTTATCAGGATCCTGCCAGGTGTGTATGGGATTTTCATAGTTTATCAGGATCCTGCCAGGTGTGCATGAAGGTTTCATAGTTTATCAGGATCCTGCCAGGTGTGTATGGGATCTGCACAGTGCATCAGTATCCTGCCAGGTGTGTATGGGGTTTTCACAGTGGATCAGGAAGCTGCCCGGTGTGTAAGGGGGTTTCATAGTTTATCAGGATCCTGCCAGGTGTGTCTGGGGTTTCCACAGTGCATCCGGATCCTGCCAGGTGTGTATGGGGGTTTCACAGTGTATCAGGATACTGCCAGGTATGTATGGGGGTTTCACAGCGGATCAGTATCCTGCCAGGTGTGTATGGGGTTTTCACCGTGGATCAGGATCCTTCCCGGTGTGTATAGGGTTTTCACAGTGTATCAGGATCCTGACAGGTGTGTATGGGGTTTTCACAGTATATCAGGATCTGCCAGGTGTGTATGGGGCTTTTCACAGTGGATTAGGATGCTGCCAGGTGTGTATGGGGGTTTCACAGTTTATCAGGATCCTGCCAGGTGTGTATGGGATTTTCACAGTGTATCAAGATCCTGCCAGGTGTGTATGGGGATTTTACATTTTATCAGGATCCTGCCAGGTTTGTTTGGGTGTTTCACAGTTTATCAGGATCCTGCCAGGTGTGTATGGGGTTTCACAGTTTATCAGACACCTGCCAGTTCTATATGGGTGTTTCACAGTTTCTCAGGATCCTGCCAGGTGTGTCTGGGGTTTTCACTGTGTATCAAGATCCTGCCAGGTGTGTATGGGGTTTTCACAGTTTATCAGGATCCTGCCAGTTGTGTATGGGGGTTTCACAGTTTATCAGGATCCTGCCAGCTGTGTATGGGGTTTTCACAGTGTATCAGGATACTGCCAGGTGTGTATGGGGTTTTCACAGTGGACCAGGATCCTGCCAGGTGTGTTTGGGTTTTTCACAGTTTATCAGGATACTGCCAGGTGTGTATGGGGGTTTCATAGTTTATCAGAATCCTGCCAACTGTGTATGGGGGTTTCATAGTTTATCAGGATTCTGCCGGGTGTGTATGGGATTTTCACAGTGTATCAATATCCTGCCAGGTGTGTATGGGGTTTTCACAGATTATCAGGATCCTGCCAGGTGTGTATGGGGGTTTCACAGTTTATCAGGATCCTGCCAGGTGTGTATGGGGTTTCACAGTTTATCAGGATCCTGCCAGGTGTGTATGGGGTTTTCACAGTGTATCAGGATCCTGCCAGGTGTGTATGCGGTTTTCACAGTTTATCAGGAAACTGCCAGGTGTGTATGAAGGTTTCATAGTATATCAGGATCCTGCGAGGTGTGTATGGGATTTTCACAGTGTATCAGTATCCTGCCAGGTGTGTATGGGGTTTTAAGAGTGGATCAGGAACCTGCCAGGTGTGTATGGGGGTTTCATAGTTTATCAGGATCCTGCCAGGTGTGTCTGGGCTTTTCGCAGTTTATCAGGATCCTGCCAGGTGTGTATTGGGGTTTTGACAGTGTATCAGAATCCTGCCAGGTGTGTATGGGCTTTTCACAGTGTATCAGGATCCTGCCAGGTGTGTATGGGGTTTTCACAGTGGATCACGATCCTGCCCGGTGTGTATAGGGTTTTCCCAGAGTATCAGGATCCTGCCAGGTGTGTATGGGGTTTTCACAGTGTATCAAGATCCTGCCAGGTGTGTATGGGGATTTCACATTTTATCAGGATCCTGCCAGGTGTGTATGGTGTATCACAGTGTATCAGGATCCTGCCAGGTGTGTATGGGGTTTTCACAGTGTATCAGGATCCTGCCAGGTGTGTATGGGGTTTTCACAGTGGATCAGGATCCTGCCAGGTGTGTATGGGGTTTTCACAATTTATCAGGATCCTGCCAGGTGTGTATGGGGGTTTCACAGATTATCAGGATCCTACCAGGTGTGTATGGGTTTTTCACAGTGTATCAGGGTCCTGCCAGGTGTGTATGGGGGTTTCACAGTGTATCAGGGTCCTGCCAGGTGAGTATGGGGTTTTCACAGTGTATCAGGATCCTGCCAGGTGAGTATGGGGTTTTAACAGTTTATCAGAATTCTACCAGGTGTTTATGGGGGTTTCGCAGTTTATCAGGATCCAGCCAGGTGTGTATGAGTGTTTCACAGTTTATCTGGATCCTGCCAAATGTTTATGGGGATTTCACAGTTTATATCAGGATCCTGCCAGGTGTGTATGGGTTTTAACAGTTTATCAGAATCCTGCCAGGTGTGTATGGGGGTTTCACAGTTTATCAGTATCCTGCCAGGTGTGTATGCGGTTTTCACACTGTATCAAGATCCTGCCAGGTGTGTATGGGGTTTTCACAGTTTATCAGGATCCTGCCAGGTGTGTATGGGGTTTTCACAGTTTATCAGGATCCTGCCAGGTGTGTATGGGGGTTTCATAGTTTATCAGTATCCTGCCAGGTGTGTATGGGATTTTCACAGCGTATCAGAATCCTCCCAGGTGTGCATGGGGTTTTCACAGTGGATCTGGATACTGCCAGGTGTGTCTGGGGTTTTCACAGTTTATCAGGATCCTGCTCGGTGTGTATGGGATTTTCACAGTTTATCAGGATCCTGCCAGGTGTGCATGAAGGTTTCATAGTTTATCAGGATCCTGCCAGGTGTGTATGGGATTTTCACAGTGCATCATTATCCTGCCAGGTGTGTATGGGGTTTTCACAGTGGATCAGGAAGCTGCCCGGTGTGTATGGGGGTTTCATAGTTTATCAGGATCTTGCCAGGTGTGTCTGGGGTTTTCACAGTGTATCAGGATCCTGCCAGGTGTGTATGGGGGTTTCACAGTGTATCAGGATCCTGCCAGGTGTGTATGGGGGTGTCACAGCGGATCAGTATCCTGCCAGGTGTGTATGGGGTTTTCACAGTGGATCAGGATCCTCCCCGGTGTGTATAGGGTTTTCACAGTGTATCAGGATCCTGCCAGGTGTTGATGGGGTTTTCACAGTATATCTGGATCTGCCAGGTTGGTTTGGGGGTTTTCACAGAGTATCATGATCCTGCCAGGTGTGCATGGGGATTTCACAGATTTTCAGGATCCTGCCACGTGTGTATCGGGTTTTCACAGTTTATCAGGATCCTGCCAGGTGTGTATGGGGGTTTCCTAGTTTATCAGTATCCTGCCAGGTGTGTATGGGGCTTTCCCAGCGTATCAGGATCATCCCAGGTGTGCATGGTGTTTTCACAGTGGATCAGGATAGTGCCAGGTGTGTCTGGGGTTTTCACAGTTTATCAGGATCCTGCCAGGTGTGTATGGGATTTTCATAGTTTATCAGGATCCTGCCAGGTGTGCATGAAGGTTTCATAGTTTATCAGGATCCTGCCAGGTGTGTATGGGATCTGCACAGTGCATCAGTATCCTGCCAGGTGTGTATGGGGTTTTCACAGTGGATCAGGAAGCTGCCCGGTGTGTAAGGGGGTTTCATAGTTTATCAGGATCCTGCCAGGTGTGTCTGGGGTTTCCACAGTGCATCCGGATCCTGCCAGGTGTGTATGGGGGTTTCACAGTGTATCAGGATACTGCCAGGTATGTATGGGGGTTTCACAGCGGATCAGTATCCTGCCAGGTGTGTATGGGGTTTTCACAGTGGATCAGGATCCTTCCCGGTGTGTATAGGGTTTTCACAGTGTATCAGGATCCTGACAGGTGTGTATGGGGTTTTCACAGTATATCAGGATCTGCCAGGTGTGTATGGGGCTTTTCACAGTGGATTAGGATGCTGCCAGGTGTGTATGGGGGTTTCACAGTTTATCAGGATCCTGCCAGGTGTGTATGGGATTTTCACAGTGTATCAAGTTCCTGCCAGGTGTGTATGGGGATTTTACATTTTATCAGGATCCTGCCAGGTTTGTTTGGGTGTTTCACAGTTTATCAGGATCCTGCCAGGTGTGTATGGGGTTTCACAGTTTATCAGACACCTGCCAGTTCTGTATGGGTGTTTCACAGTTTCTCAGGATCCTGCCAGGTGTGTCTGGGGTTTTCACTGTGTATCAAGATCCTGCCAGGTGTGCATGGGGTTTTCACAGTTTATCAGGATCCTGCCAGGTGCATATGGGGGTTTCACAGTTTATCAGGATCCTGCCAGGTGTGTATGGGGGTTTCACAGTTTATCAGGATCCTGCCAGTTGTGTATGGGGGTTTCACAGTTTATCAGGATCCTGCCAGCTGTGTATGGGGTTTTCACAGTGTATCAGGATACTGCCAGGTGTGTATGGGGTTTTCACAGTGGACCAGGATCCTGCCAGGTGTGTTTGGGTTTTTCACAGTTTATCAGGATACTGCCAGGTGTGTATGGGGGTTTCATAGTTTATCAGAATCCTGCCAACTGTGTATGGGGGTTTCATAGTTTATCAGGATTCTGCCGGGTGTGTATGGGATTTTCACAGTGTATCAATATCCTGCCAGGTGTGTATGGGGTTTTCACAGATTATCAGGATCCTGCCAGGTGTGTATGGGGGTTTCACAGTTTATCAGGATCCTGCCAGGTGTGTATGGGGTTTCACAGTTTATCAGGATCCTGCCAGGTGTGTATGGGGTTTTCACAGTGTATCAGGATCCTGCCAGGTGTGTATGCGGTTTTCACAGTTTATCAGGAAACTGCCAGGTGTGTATGAAGGTTTCATAGTATATCAGGATCCTGCGAGGTGTGTATGGGATTTTCACAGTGTATCAGTATCCTGCCAGGTGTGTATGGGGTTTTAAGAGTGGATCAGGAACCTGCCAGGTGTGTATGGGGGTTTCATAGTTTATCAGGATCCTGCCAGGTGTGTCTGGGCTTTTCGCAGTTTATCAGGATCCTGCCAGGTGTGTATTGGGGTTTTGACAGTGTATCAGAATCCTGCCAGGTGTGTATGGGCTTTTCACAGTGTATCAGGATCCTGCCAGGTGTGTATGGGGTTTTCACAGTGGATCACGATCCTGCCCGGTGTGTATAGGGTTTTCCCAGAGTATCAGGATCCTGCCAGGTGTGTATGGGGTTTTCACAGTGTATCAAGATCCTGCCAGGTGTGTATGGGGATTTCACATTTTATCAGGATCCTGCCAGGTGTGTATGGTGTATCACAGTGTATCAGGATCCTGCCAGGTGTGTATGGGGTTTTCACAGTGTATCAGGATCCTGCCAGGTGTGTATGGGGTTTTCACAGTGGATCAGGATCCTGCCAGGTGTGTATGGGGTTTTCACAATTTATCAGGATCCTGCCAGGTGTGTATGGGGGTTTCACAGATTATCAGGATCCTACCAGGTGTGTATGGGTTTTTCACAGTGTATCAGGGTCCTGCCAGGTGTGTATGGGGGTTTCACAGTGTATCAGGGTCCTGCCAGGTGAGTATGGGGTTTTCACAGTGTATCAGGATCCTGCCAGGTGAGTATGGGGTTTTAACAGTTTATCAGAATTCTACCAGGTGTTTATGGGGGTTTCGCAGTTTATCAGGATCCAGCCAGGTGTGTATGAGTGTTTCACAGTTTATCTGGATCCTGCCAAATGTTTATGGGGATTTCACAGTTTATATCAGGATCCTGCCAGGTGTGTATGGGTTTTAACAGTTTATCAGAATCCTGCCAGGTGTGTATGGGGGTTTCACAGTTTATCAGTATCCTGCCAGGTGTGTATGCGGTTTTCACACTGTATCAAGATCCTGCCAGGTGTGTATGGGGTTTTCACAGTTTATCAGGATCCTGCCAGGTGTGTATGGGGTTTTCACAGTTTATCAGGATCCTGCCAGGTGTGTATGGGGGTTTCATAGTTTATCAGTATCCTGCCAGGTGTGTATGGGATTTTCACAGCGTATCAGAATCCTCCCAGGTGTGCATGGGGTTTTCACAGTGGATCTGGATACTGCCAGGTGTGTCTGGGGTTTTCACAGTTTATCAGGATCCTGCTCGGTGTGTATGGGATTTTCACAGTTTATCAGGATCCTGCCAGGTGTGCATGAAGGTTTCATAGTTTATCAGGATCCTGCCAGGTGTGTATGGGATTTTCACAGTGCATCATTATCCTGCCAGGTGTGTATGGGGTTTTCACAGTGGATCAGGAAGCTGCCCGGTGTGTATGGGGGTTTCATAGTTTATCAGGATCTTGCCAGGTGTGTCTGGGGTTTTCACAGTGTATCAGGATCCTGCCAGGTGTGTATGGGGGTTTCACAGTGTATCAGGATCCTGCCAGGTGTGTATGGGGGTGTCACAGCGGATCAGTATCCTGCCAGGTGTGTATGGGGTTTTCACAGTGGATCAGGATCCTCCCCGGTGTGTATAGGGTTTTCACAGTGTATCAGGATCCTGCCAGGTGTTGATGGGGTTTTCACAGTATATCTGGATCTGCCAGGTTGGTTTGGGGGTTTTCACAGAGTATCATGATCCTGCCAGGTGTGCATGGGGATTTCACAGATTTTCAGGATCCTGCCACGTGTGTATGGGGTTTTCACAGTGGATTAGGATGCTGCCATGTGTGTATGGGGGTTTCACATTTTATCAGTATCCTGCCAGGTGTGTATGGGGTTTTCACACTGTATCAATATCCTGCCAGGTGTGTATGGGGTTTTCACAGTTTATCAGGATCCTGCCAGGTGTGTATCGGGTTTTCACAGTTTATCAGGATCCTGCCAGGTGTGTATGGGGGTTTCCTAGTTTATCAGTATCCTGCCAGGTGTGTATGGGGCTTTCCCAGCGTATCAGGATCATCCCAGGTGTGCATGGTGTTTTCACAGTGGATCAGGATAGTGCCAGGTGTGTCTGGGGTTTTCACAGTTTATCAGGATCCTGCCAGGTGTGTATGGGATTTTCATAGTTTATCAGGATCCTGCCAGGTGTGCATGAAGGTTTCATAGTTTATCAGGATCCTGCCAGGTGTGTATGGGATCTGCACAGTGCATCAGTATCCTGCCAGGTGTGTATGGGGTTTTCACAGTGGATCAGGAAGCTGCCCGGTGTGTAAGGGGGTTTCATAGTTTATCAGGATCCTGCCAGGTGTGTCTGGGGTTTCCACAGTGCATCCGGATCCTGCCAGGTGTGTATGGGGGTTTCACAGTGTATCAGGATACTGCCAGGTATGTATGGGGGTTTCACAGCGGATCAGTATCCTGCCAGGTGTGTATGGGGTTTTCACAGTGGATCAGGATCCTTCCCGGTGTGTATAGGGTTTTCACAGTGTATCAGGATCCTGACAGGTGTGTATGGGGTTTTCACAGTATATCAGGATCTGCCAGGTGTGTATGGGGCTTTTCACAGTGGATTAGGATGCTGCCAGGTGTGTATGGGGGTTTCACAGTTTATCAGGATCCTGCCAGGTGTGTATGGGATTTTCACAGTGTATCAAGATCCTGCCAGGTGTGTATGGGGATTTTACATTTTATCAGGATCCTGCCAGGTTTGTTTGGGTGTTTCACAGTTTATCAGGATCCTGCCAGGTGTGTATGGGGTTTCACAGTTTATCAGACACCTGCCAGTTCTGTATGGGTGTTTCACAGTTTCTCAGGATCCTGCCAGGTGTGTCTGGGGTTTTCACTGTGTATCAAGATCCTGCCAGGTGTGCATGGGGTTTTCACAGTTTATCAGGATCCTGCCAGGTGCATATGGGGGTTTCACAGTTTATCAGGATCCTGCCAGGTGTGTATGGGGGTTTCACAGTTTATCAGGATCCTGCCAGTTGTGTATGGGGGTTTCACAGTTTATCAGGATCCTGCCAGCTGTGTATGGGGTTTTCACAGTGTATCAGGATACTGCCAGGTGTGTATGGGGTTTTCACAGTGGACCAGGATCCTGCCAGGTGTGTTTGGGTTTTTCACAGTTTATCAGGATACTGCCAGGTGTGTATGGGGGTTTCATAGTTTATCAGAATCCTGCCAACTGTGTATGGGGGTTTCATAGTTTATCAGGATTCTGCCGGGTGTGTATGGGATTTTCACAGTGTATCAATATCCTGCCAGGTGTGTATGGGGTTTTCACAGATTATCAGGATCCTGCCAGGTGTGTATGGGGGTTTCACAGTTTATCAGGATCCTGCCAGGTGTGTATGGGGTTTTCACAGTGTATCAGGATCCTGCCAGGTGTGTATGGGGGTTTCACAGTTTATCAGGATCCTGCCAGGTGTGTATGGGGTTTTCACAGTGTATCAGGATCCTGCCAGGTGTGTATGCGGTTTTCACAGTTTATCAGGAAACTGCCAGGTGTGTATGAAGGTTTCATAGTATATCAGGATCCTGCGAGGTGTGTATGGGATTTTCACAGTGTATCAGTATCCTGCCAGGTGTGTATGGGGTTTTAAGAGTGGATCAGGAACCTGCCAGGTGTGTATGGGGGTTTCATAGTTTATCAGGATCCTGCCAGGTGTGTCTGGGCTTTTCGCAGTTTATCAGGATCCTGCCAGGTGTGTATTGGGGTTTTGACAGTGTATCAGGATCCTGCCAGGTGTGTATGGGCTTTTCACAGTGTATCAGGATCCTGCCAGGTGTGTATGGGGTTTTCACAGTGGATCACGATCCTGCCCGGTGTGTATAGGGTTTTCCCAGAGTATCAGGATCCTGCCAGGTGTGTATGGGGTTTTCACAGTGTATCAAGATCCTGCCAGGTGTGTATGGGGATTTCACATTTTATCAGGATCCTGCCAGGTGTGTATGGTGTATCACAGTGTATCAGGATCCTGCCAGGTGTGTATGGGGTTTTCACAGTGTATCAGGATCCTGCCAGGTGTGTATGGGGTTTTCACAGTGGATCAGGATCCTGCCAGGTGTGTATGGGGTTTTCACAATTTATCAGGATCCTGCCAGGTGTGTATGGGGGTTTCACAGATTATCAGGATCCTACCAGGTGTGTATGGGTTTTTCACAGTGTATCAGGGTCCTGCCAGGTGTGTATGGGGGTTTCACAGTGTATCAGGGTCCTGCCAGGTGAGTATGGGGTTTTCACAGTGTATCAGGATCCTGCCAGGTGAGTATGGGGTTTTAACAGTTTATCAGAATTCTACCAGGTGTTTATGGGGGTTTCGCAGTTTATCAGGATCCAGCCAGGTGTGTATGAGTGTTTCACAGTTTATCTGGATCCTGCCAAATGTTTATGGGGATTTCACAGTTTATATCAGGATCCTGCCAGGTGTGTATGGGTTTTAACAGTTTATCAGAATCCTGCCAGGTGTGTATGGGGGTTTCACAGTTTATCAGTATCCTGCCAGGTGTGTATGCGGTTTTCACACTGTATCAAGATCCTGCCAGGTGTGTATGGGGTTTTCACAGTTTATCAGGATCCTGCCAGGTGTGTATGGGGTTTTCACAGTTTATCAGGATCCTGCCAGGTGTGTATGGGGGTTTCATAGTTTATCAGTATCCTGCCAGGTGTGTATGGGATTTTCACAGCGTATCAGAATCCTCCCAGGTGTGCATGGGGTTTTCACAGTGGATCTGGATACTGCCAGGTGTGTCTGGGGTTTTCACAGTTTATCAGGATCCTGCTCGGTGTGTATGGGATTTTCACAGTTTATCAGGATCCTGCCAGGTGTGCATGAAGGTTTCATAGTTTATCAGGATCCTGCCAGGTGTGTATGGGATTTTCACAGTGCATCATTATCCTGCCAGGTGTGTATGGGGTTTTCACAGTGGATCAGGAAGCTGCCCGGTGTGTATGGGGGTTTCATAGTTTATCAGGATCTTGCCAGGTGTGTCTGGGGTTTTCACAGTGTATCAGGATCCTGCCAGGTGTGTATGGGGGTTTCACAGTGTATCAGGATCCTGCCAGGTGTGTATGGGGGTGTCACAGCGGATCAGTATCCTGCCAGGTGTGTATGGGGTTTTCACAGTGGATCAGGATCCTCCCCGGTGTGTATAGGGTTTTCACAGTGTATCAGGATCCTGCCAGGTGTTGATGGGGTTTTCACAGTATATCTGGATCTGCCAGGTTGGTTTGGGGGTTTTCACAGAGTATCATGATCCTGCCAGGTGTGCATGGGGATTTCACAGATTTTCAGGATCCTGCCACGTGTGTATGGGGTTTTCACAGTGGATTAGGATGCTGCCATGTGTGTATGGGGGTTTCACATTTTATCAGGATCCTGCCAGGTGTGTTTGGGGTTTTCACAGTGTATCAAGATCCTGCCAGGTGTGTTTGGGGATTTTACATTTTATCAGGATCCTGCCAGGTTTGTATGGGTGTTTCACAGTGTATCAATGTCCTGCCAGGTGTGCATGGGGTTTTCACAGTTTATCAGGATCCTGCCAGGTGTATATGGGGGTTTCACAGTTTATCAGGATCCTGCCAGGTGTGTATGGGGTTTTCACAGTTTATCAGGATCCTGCCAGTTGTGTTTGGGGGTTTCACAGTTTATCAGGATCCTGCCAGCTGTGTATGGGGTTTTCACAGTGTATCAGGATACTGCCAGGTGTGTATGGGGTTTTCACAGTGGATCAGGATCCTGCCAGGTGTGTTTGGGTTTTTCACAGTGTATCAGGATGCTGCCAGGTGTGTATGGGGTTTTCACAGTTTATCAGGATTCTGCCAGGTGTGTATGGGGGTTTCACAGTTTATCAGGATCCTGCCAGGTGTGTATGGGGTTTTCACAGTGTATCAGGATCCTGCCAGGTGTGTATGGGGGTTTCACAGTTTATCAGGATCCTGCCAGGTGTGTATGGGATTTTCACAATGTATCAGGATCCTGCCAGGTGTGTATGCGGTTTTCACAGTTTATCAGGATCCTGCCAGGTGAGTATGGGGTTTTCACAGTGTATCAGGATCCTGCCAGGTGAGTATGGGGTTTTAACAGTTTATCAGAATTCTACCAGGTGTTTATGGGGGTTTCGCAGTTTATCAGGATCCAGCCAGGTGTGTATGAGTGTTTCACAGTTTATCAGGATCCTGCCAAATGTTTATGGGGATTTCACAGTTTATCAGGATCCTGCCAGGTGTGTATGGGTTTTAACAGTTTATCAGAATCCTGCCAGGTGTGTATGGGGGTTTCACAGTTTATCAGTATCCTGCCAGGTGTGTATGCGGTTTTCACACTGTATCAAGATCCTGCCAGGTGTGTATGGGGTTTTCACAGTTTATCAGGATCCTGCCAGGTGTGTATGGGGTTTTCACAGTTTATCAGGATCCTGCCAGGTGTGTATCGGGGTTTCATAGTTTATCAGTATCCTGCCAGGTGTGTATGGGGTTTTCACAGCGTATCAGGATCCTCCCAGGTGTGCATGGGGTTTTCACAGTGGATCAGGATACTGCCAGGTGTGTCTGGGGTTTTCACAGTTTATCAGGATCCTGCTCGGTGTGTATGGGATTTTCACAGTTTATCAGGATCCTGCCAGGTGTGTTTGGGTTTTTCACAGTTTATCAGTATACTGCCAGGTGTGTATGGGGGTTTCATAGTTTATCAGAATCCTGCCAGCTGTGCATGGGGTTTCATAGTTTATCAGGATCCTGCCGGGTGTGTATGGGGTTTTCACAGTGTATCAGGATCCTGCCAGGTGTGTATGGGGTTTTCACAGTTTATCAGGATTATGCCAGGTGTGTATGGGGGTTTCACAGTTTATCAGGATCCTGCCAGGTGTGTATGAGGTTTTCACAGTGTATCAGGATCCTGCCAGGTGTGTATGGGGGTTTCACAGTTTATCAGGATCCTGCCAGGTGTGTATGGGATTTTCACGATGTATCAGGATCCTGCCAGGTGTGTATGCGGTTTTCACAGTTTATCAGGATCCTGCCAGGTGTGTATGGGGTTTTCACAGTTTATCAGGATCCTGCCAGGTGTGTATGGGGGTTTCATAGTTTATCAGGAATCTGCCAGGTCTGTATGAAGGTTTCATAGCATATCAGGATCCTGCTAGGTGTGTATGGGATTTTCACAGTGTATCAGTATCCTGCCAGGTGTGTATGGGGTTTTCAGTGTGGATCAGGAACCTGCCAGTTGTGTATGGGGGTTTCATAGTTTATCAGGATCCTGCCAGGTGAGTCTGGGGTTTTCACAGTTTATCAGGTCCTGCCAGTGTGTATGGGGGTTTTGACAGTGTATCAGGATCCTGCCAGGTGTGTATGGGCTTTTCACAGTGTATCAGGATCCTGCCAGGTGTGTATGGGGTTTTCACAGTGGATCAGGATCCTGCCCGGTGTGTATAGTGTTTTCACAGTGTATCAGGATCCTGCCCGGTGTGTATGGCGTATTCACAGTATGTCAGTTACTGCCAGGTGTGTATGGGGGATTTCGCAGAGTATCAGGATCCTGCCATGTGTGTATGGGGTTTCACAGTTTATCAGGATGCTGCCAGGTGTGTATGGGGGTTTCACAGTTTATCAGGATCCTGCCAGGTGTGTATGGGGGTTTCACAGTTTGTCAGGATCCTGCCAGGTGTGTATGGGTGTTTCACAGTTTATCAGGGTCCTGCCAGGTGTGTATGGTGTATCACAGTTTTTCAGGATCCTGCCAGGTGTGTATGGGGTTTTCACAGTGTATCAGGATCCTGCCAGGTGTGTATGGGGTTTTCACAGTTAATCAGGATCGTGCCAGGTGTGTATGCAGGTTTCACAGATTATCAGGATCCTGCCAGTTGTGTATGGGTTTTTCACAGTGTATCAGGGTCCTGCCAGGTGTGTATGGGGGTGTCACAGTGTATCAGGGTCCTGCCAGGTGAGTACGGGGTTTTCACAGTGTATCAGGATCCTGCCAGGTGAGTATGGGGTTTTAACAGTTTATCAGAATTCTACCAGGTGTTTATGGGGGTTTCGCAGTTTATCAGGATCCTGCCAGGTGTGTATGAGTGTTTCACAGTTTATCAGGAGATTGCCAGGTGTGTATGGGGTTTTCACAGTTTAACAGGATCCTGCCAAATGTTTATGGGGTTTTCACATTTTATCAGGATCCTGCCAGGTGTGTATGGGTTTTAACAGTTTATCAGGACCCTGCCAGGTGTGTATGGGGGTTTCACAGTTTATCAGTATCCTGCCAGGTGTGTGTGGGGTTTTCACACTGCATCAAGATCCTGCCAGGTGGGTATGGGTTTTTCACAGTTTATCAGGATCCTGCCAGGTGTGTATGGGGTTTTCACAGTTTATCAGGATCCTGCCAGGTGTGTATGGGGGTTTCATAGTTTATCAGTATCCTGCCAGGTGTGTATGGGGTTTTCACAGCGTATCAGGATCCTCCCAGGTGTGCATGGGGTTTTCACAGTGGATCAGTATACTGCCAGGTGTGTCTGGGGTTTTCACAGTTTATCAGGATCCTGCCAGGTGTGTATGGGATTTTCATAGTTTATCAGGATCCTGACAGGTGTGCATGATGGTTTCATAGTTTATCAGGATCCTGCCAGGTCTGTATGGGATTTTCACAGTGCATCAGGATCCTGCTAGGTGTGTATGGGGTTTTCACAGTGGATCAGGAAGCTGCCCGGTGTGTATGGGGGTTTCATAGATTATCAGGATCCTTCCAGGTGTGTCTGGGGTTTTCACAGTGTATCAGGATCCTGCCAGGTGTGCATGGGGGTTTCACAGTGTATCAGGATCCTGCCAGGTGTGTATGGGGGTTTCACAGCGGATGAGTATCCTGCCAGGTGTGTATGGGGTTTTCACAGTGGATCAGGATCCTGCCCGGTGTGTATAGGGTTTTCACAGTGTATCAGGATCCTGCCAGGTGTGTATGGGGTTTTCACAGTATATCAGGATCTGCCAGGTGTGTATGGGGGTTTTCACAGAGTATCGTGATCCTGCCAGGTGTGCATGGGGATTTCACAGATTTTCAGAATCCTGCCACGTGTGTATGGGGTTTTCACAGTGGATTAGGGTGCTGCCAGGTGTGTATGGGGGTTTCGCAGTTTATCAGGATCCTGCCAGGTGTGTATGGCGGTTTCACAGTTTATCAGGATCCTGCCAGGTCTGCATGGGGTTTTCACACTGTATCAAGATCCTGCCAGGTGTGTATGGGGATTTTACATTTTATCAGGATCCTGCCAGGTTTGTACGGGTGTTTCACAGTTTATCAGGATCTTGCCAGGTGTGTATGGGGTTTCACAGTTTATCAGACTCCTGCCAGGTGTGTATGGGCGTTTCACAGTTTCTCAGGATCCTGCCAGGTGTGTCTGGGGTTTTCACAGTGTATCAAGATCCTGCCAGGTGTGCATGGGGTTTTCACAGTTTATCAGGACCCTGCCAGGTGTATATGGGGGTTTCACAGTTTATCAGGATACTGCCAGGTGTGTATGGGGTTTTCACAGTTTATCAGGATCCTGCCAGTTGTGTATGGGGGTTTAACAGTTTATCAGGATCCTGCCAGCTGTGTTTGGGGTTTTCACAGTGTATCAGGATACTACCAGGTGTGTATGGTGTTTTCACAGTGGATCAGGATCCTGCCAGGTGTGTTTGGGTTTTTCACAGTTTATCAGGATACTGCCAGGTGTGTATGGGGGTTTCATAGTTTATCAGAATCCTGCCAGCTGTGTATGGGGGTTTCATAG
Source organism: Heterodontus francisci (assembly GCF_036365525.1). Lineage (NCBI taxonomy): Eukaryota > Metazoa > Chordata > Chondrichthyes > Heterodontiformes > Heterodontidae > Heterodontus > Heterodontus francisci. The sequence continues at coordinate 4,475,307 of NW_027140919.1, forward strand.
TTTATCAGAATCCTGCCGAGTGTGTATGGGTTTTTCACAGTGTATCAAGATCCTGCCAGGTGTGTATGGGGTTTTCACAGTTTATCAGGATCCTGCCAGGTGTGTCTGGGGTTTCACAGTTTATCAGGATCCTGCAAGGTGTGTATGGGGTTTTCACAGTGTATCAGGATCCTGCCAGGTGTGTATGTGGGTTTCACAGTTTATCAGGATACTGCCAGGTGTGTATGGGGTTTTAACAGTGTATCAGGATCCTGCCAGGTGTGTATGCGGTTTTCACAGTTTATCAGGATCCTGCCAGGTGTGTATGGGGTTTTCACAGTTTAACAGGATCCTGCCAAATGTTTATGGGGTTTTCACAGTTTATCAGGATCCTGCCAGGTGTGTATGGGTTTTAACAGTTTATCAGGATCCTGCCAGGTGTGTATGGGGGTTTCACAGTTTATCAGTATCCTGCCAGGTGTGTGTGGGGTTTTCACACTGTATCAAGATCCTGCCAGGTGGGTATGGGGTTTTCACAGTTTATCAGGATCCTGCCAGGTGTGTATGGGGTTTTCACAGTTTATCAGGATCCTGCCAGGTGTGTATGGGGGTTTCATAGTTTATCAGTATCCTGCCAGGTGTGTATGGGGTTTTCACAGCGTATCAGGATCCTCCCAGGTGTGCATGGGGTTTTCACAGTGGATCAGTATACTGCCAGGTGTGTCTGGGGTTTTCACAGTTTATCAGGATCCTGCCAGGTGTGTATGGGATTTTCATAGTTTATCAGGATCCTGACAGGTGTGCATGATGGTTTCATAGTTTATCAGGATCCTGCCAGGTCTGTATGGGATTTTCACAGTGCATCAGGATCCTGCCAGGTGTGTATGGGGTTTTCACAGTGGATCAGGAAGCTGCCCGGTGTGTATGGGGGTTTCATAGATTATCAGGATCCTTCCAGGTGTGTCTGGGGTTTTCACAGTGTATCAGGATCCTGCCAGGTGTGCATGGGGGTTTCACAGTGTATCAGGATCCTGCCAGGTGTGTATGGGGGTTTCACAGCGGATGAGTATCCTGCCAGGTGTGTATGGGGTTTTCACAGTGGATCAGGATCCTGCCCGGTGTGTATAGGGTTTTCACAGTGTATCAGGATCCTGCCAGGTGTGTATGGGGTTTTCACAGTATATCAGGATCTGCCAGGTGTGTATGGGGGTTTTCACAGTTTATCAGGATCCTGCCAGGTGTGCATGGGGTTTTCACACTGTATCAAGATCCTGCCAGGTGTGTATGGGGATTTTACATTTTATCAGGATCCTGCCAGGTTTGTATGGGTGTTTCACAGTTTATCAGGATCTTGCCAGGTGTGTATGGGGTTTCACAGTATATCAGACTCCTGCCAGGTGTGTATGGGTGTTTCACAGTTTCTCAGGATCCTGCCAGGTGTGTCTGGGGTTTTCACAGTGTATCAAGATCCTGCCAGGTGTGCATGGGGTTTTCACAGTTTATCAGGACCCTGCCAGGTGTATATGGGGGTTTCACAGTTTATCAGGATACTGCCAGGTGTGTATGGGGTTTTCACAGTTTATCAGGATCCTGCCAGTTGTGTATGGGGGTTTAACAGTTTATCAGGATCCTGCCAGCTGTGTATGGGGTTTTCACAGTGTATCAGGATACTACCAGGTGTGTATGGTGTTTTCACAGTGGATCAGGATCCTGCCAGGTGTGTTTGGATTTTTCACAGTTTATCAGGATACTGCCAGGTGTGTATGGGGGATTCATAGTTTATCAGAATCCTGACAGCTGTGTATGGGGGTTTCATAGTTTATCAGAATCCTGCCGAGTGTGTATGGGTTTTTCACAGTGTATCAAGATCCTGCCAGGTGTGTATGGGGTTTTCACAGTTTATCAGGATCCTGCCAGGTGTGTCTGGGGTTTCACAGTTTATCAGGATCCTGCCAGGTGTGTATGGGGTTTTCACAGTGTATCAGGATTCTGCCAGGTGTGTATGTGGGTTTCACAGTTTATCAGGATACTGCCAGGTGTGTATGGGGTTTTAACTTTGTATCAGGATCCTGCCAGGTGTGTATGCGGTTTTCACAGTTTATCAGGATCCTGCCAGGTGTGTATGGGGTTTTCACAGTTTAACAGGATCCTGCCAAATGTTTATGGGGTTTTCACAGTTTATCAGGATCCTGCCATTTGTGTATGGGTTTTAACAGTTTATCAGGATCCTGCCAGGTGTGTATGGGGGTTTCACAGTTTATCAGTATCCTGCCAGGTGTGTGTGGGGTTTTCACACTGTATCAAGATCCTGCCAGGTGGGTATGGGGTTTTCACAGTTTATCAGGATCCTGCCAGGTGTGTATGGGGGTTTCACAGCGGATGAGTATCCTGCCAGGTGTGTATGGGGTTTTCACAGTGGATCAGGATCCTGCCCGGTGTGTATAGGGTTTTCACAGTGTATCAGGATCCTTCCAGGTGTGTATGGGGTTTTCACAGTATATCAGGATCTGCCAGGTGTGTATGGGGGTTTTCACAGAGTATCATGATCCTGCCAGGTGTGCATGGGGATTTCACAGATTTTCAGAATCCTGCCACGTGTGTATGGGGTTTTCACAGTGGATTAGGGTGCTGCCAGGTGTGTATGGGGGTTTCGCAGTTTATCAGGATCCTGCCAGGTGCGTATGGGGGTTTCACAGTTTATCAAGATCCTGCCAGGTGTGTATGGGGATTTTACATTTTATCAGGATCCTGCCAGGTTTGTATGGGTGTTTCACAGTTTATCAGGATCTTGCCAGGTGTGTATGGGGTTTCACAGTTTATCAGACTCCTGCCAGGTGTGTATGGGTGTTTCACAGTTTCTCAGGATCCTGCCAGGTGTGTCTGGGGTTTTCACAGTGTATCAAGATCCTGCCAGGTGTGCATGGGGTTTTCACAGTTTATCAGGACCCTGCCAGGTGTATATGGGGATTTCACAGTTTATCAGGATACTGCCAGGTGTGTATGGGGTTTTCACAGTTTATCAGGATCCTGCCAGTTGTGTATGGGGGTTTAACAGTTTATCAGGATCCTGCCAGCTGTGTATGGGGTTTTCACAGTGTATCAGGATACTACCAGGTGTGTATGGTGTTTTCACAGTGGATGAGGATCCTGCCAGGTGTGTTTGGGTTTTTCACAGTTTATCAGGATACTGCCAGGTGTGTATGGGGGTTTCATAGTTTATCAGAATCCTGCCAGCTGTGTATGGGGGTTTCATAGTTTATCAGAATCCTGCCGAGTGTGTATGGGTTTTTCACAGTGTATCAAGATCCTGCCAGGTGTGTATGGGGTTTTCACATTTTATCAGGATCCTGTCAGGTGTGTATGGGGTTTCACAGTTTATCAGGATCCTGCCAGGTGTGTATGGGGTTTTCACAGTGTATCAGGATCCTGCCAGGTGTGTATGGGGGTTTCACAGTTTATCAGGATACTGCCAGCTCTGTATGGGGTTTTAACAGTGTATCAGGATCCTGCCAGGTGTGTATGCGGTTTTCACAGTTTATCAGGATCCTGCCAGGTGTGTATGGGGTTTTCACAGTTTATCAGGATCCTGCCAGGTGTGTTTGGGGGTTTCATAGTTTATCAGGATCCTGCCAGGTGTGTATGGGGTTTTCACAGTGTATCAGGATCCTGCCAGGTGTGTATGGGGTTTTCACAGTGGATCAGGATCCTGCCAGTTGTGTATGGGGTTTTCACAGTTTATCAGGATCTTGCCAGGTGTGTATGGGTTTTCATAGTTTATCAGGACCCTGCCAGGTGTGTATGAAGATTTCATAGACTATCAGGATCCTGCCAGGTGTGTATGGGATTTTCACAGTGTATCAGGATCCTGCCAGGTGTGTATGGGTCTTCAACATTGGATCAGGAACCTGCCAGGAGTGTCTGGGGGATTCATATTTTATCAGGGTCCTGCCAGGTGTGTCTGGGGTTTTCACAGTATATCAGGATCCTGCCAGGTCTGTATGGGGGTTTTCACAGTGTATCAGGATCCTGCCAGGTGTGTATGGGGTTTTCACAGTGTATCAGGATCCTGCCAGGTGTGTATGGGGTTTTCACAGCGCCTCAGGATCCTGCCAGGTTTGTATGGGGTTTCCACAGTGGATCAGGATCCTGCCAGGTGTGTATAGGGTTTTCACAGTGTATCTGGATCCTGCCAGGTGTGTATGGGGTTTTCACTGTTTTTCAGGATCCTGCCAGGTGTGTATGGAGTTTTCAGAGTGGATCAGGATGCTGCCAGGTGTGTATGGGGTTTTCACAGTGTATCAAGATCCTGTCAGGTGTGTATGGGGGTTTCATAGTGTATCAGGATCCTGCCAGGTGTGTATGGGGGTTTCACAGTATTTCAGGATCCTGCCAGGTGTGTATGGGGTTTCACTGTTTATCAGGATGCTCCCAGGTGTGTCTGGGGGTTTCACAGTTTATCAGGATCCTGCCAGGTGTGTTTGGGGGTTTCACAGTTTATCAGAATCCTGCCAGGTGTGTTTGGAGGTTTCACAGTTTATCAGGATCCTGCCAGGAGTGTATGGGGTTTTCACAGTGTATCAAGATCCTGCCAGGTGTGTATGGGGATTTCACATTTTATCAGGATCCTGCCAGGTGTGTATGGGGGTTTCACCGTTTATCAGGATCCTGCCAGGTGTGTATGGGGTTTTCACAGTGTATCAGGATCCTGCCAGGTGTTTATCGGGTTTTCACAGTGGATCAGGATCCTGCCAGGTGTGTATGGGGTTTTCACAGTTTATCAGGATCCTGCCAAGTGTGTATGGGGGTTTCATAGTTTATCAGGATCCTGCCAGGTGTGTATGGGGGTTTCATAGCTAATCAGGATCCTGCCCCGTGTGTATGGGGTTTTCACTGTGTATCAGGATCCTGCCAGGTGTGTATGGGGTTTCTCACAGTGGATCAGGATACTGCCAGGTGTGTATGGGGTTTTCAAAGTTTAACAGGATCCTGCCAGATGTGTATGGGGTTTCACAGAGTATCAGGATCCTGCCAGGTGTGTATGGGGTTTTCACAGTGGATCAGGATCCTGCCAGGTGTGTCTGCGGTTTTCACAGTGTATCAGGATCCTGCCAGGTGTGTATGGGGGTCTCACAGTGTATCAGGAACATGCCAGGTGTGTATGAGGTTTCACAGTGTATCAGGATCCTGCCAGGTGTGCATGGGGTTTTCACAGTGGATCAGGATACTGCCAGGTGTGTCTGGGGTTTGCACCGTTTATCAGGATCCTGCCAGATGTTTTTGGGGTTTTTACAGCTTATCAGGATCCTGCCAGGTGTGCATGGGGTTTTCACAGTGTATCAGGATGCTGCCAGATGTGTTTGGGGGTTTCACAGTGTATCAGGATCCTGCCAGATGTGTATCTGGGTTTCGCAGTGTATCAGTATCCTGCCAGGTGTCCATGGGGTCTTCACAGTGGATCAGGATCCTGCCAGGTGTGCATGGGGTTTTCACAGTTTAGCAGGATCCTGCCAGGTGTGTATGGGGTTTTCACAGTGTATCAGTATCCTGCCAGGTGTGTATGGGGGTTTCACAGTGAATCAATGTCCTGCCAGGTTCTTATGGGGTTTTCACAGTGGATCAGGATATGCCAGGTTTGTATGGGGTTTTCACAGTGTATTAGGATCCTGCCAGGTGTGTATGGGGGTTTCACAGTTTATCAGCATCCTGCCAGGTGTTTATGGGATTTTCACTGTGTATCAAGATACTGCCAGGTGTGCATGGCGTTTTCACAGTGTATCAGTATCCTGCCAGGTGTAGATGGGGTTTTCACCGTGGATCAGTGTCCTGCCAGGTCTGCATGCGGGTTCCACAGTTGATAAGTATCCTGCAAGGTGTGTATGGGGTTTTCACATTGTATCAGTATCCTGCCAGGTGTGTATGGGGGTTTCACAGCGGATCAATGTCATGCCAGGTGCTTATGGGGTATTCACAGTGGATCAGGATATGCCAGGTGTGCATGGGGTTTTCACAGTGTGTCAGGATCCTGCCAGGTGTGTATGGGGTTTTCACAGTGTATCAGGTTCCTGCCAGGTGTGTATGGGTGTTTCATAGTTTATCAGGATCCTGCCAGGTGTGTATGGGGGTTTCATTGTTTATCAGGATCCTGCCAGGTGTGTATGGGGTTTTCACAGTGTATCAGGATCCTGCCAGGTGTGTATGGGGTTTTCACAGTGGATCAGGATCCTGCCAGGTGTGTACGGGGTTTTCACAGTGTATCAGGATCCTGCCAGGTGTGTATGGGGTTTTCACAGTGGATCAGGATCCTGCCAGCTGTGTATGGGGTTTTAACAGTTTAGCAGGATCCTGCCAGGTGTGTATGGGCGTTTCACAGTTTATCAGGATCCTGCGAGGTGTGTATGGGGTTTTCACAGTGTATCAGTGTCCTGCCAAATGTGTATATGTGTTTCACAGTGCATCAGGGTCCTGCCAGGTGAGTATGGGGTTTTCGCAGTGTATCAGGGTCCTGCCTGGTGAGTATGGGGTTTTCACAGTTTACCAGGATCCTGCCAGGTGTGTATGGGCTTTTCACAGTTTATCAGGATCCTGCCAAGTGTGTATGTGTGTTTCATAGTTTATCTGGATCCTGCCAGGTGTGTAAGGGGTTTTCACAGTGTATCAGGATCCTGCCAGGTGTGTATGGGGTTTTCACAGTGGATCAGGATGCTGCCAGCTGTGTATGGGGTTTTAGCAGTTTAGCAGGATCCTGCCAGGTGTGTATGGGCGTTTCACAGTTTATCAGGATCCTGCCAGGTGTGTATGGGATTTTCACAGTGTATCAGTGTCCTGCCAGGTGTGTATGGGGGTTTCACAATGTATCAGGGTCCTGCCTGGTGAGTATGGGGTTTTCACAGTGTATCAGGGTCCTGCCTGGTGAGTATGGGGTTTTCACAGTTTATCAGGATCCTGCCAGGTGTGTATGGGTTTTTCACAGTTTATCAGGATCCTGCCAAGTGTGTATGTGTGTTTCATAGTTTATCTGGATCCTGCCAGGTGTGTAAGGGGTTTCACAGTATATCAGGATCCTGCCAGGTGTGTCTGGGGTTTTCACAGTGTATCAGGATCCTGCCAGGTGTGTATGGGGGTCTCACAGTGTATCAGGAACATGCCAGGTTTGTATGGGGTTTCACAGTGTATCAGGATCCTGCCAGGTGTGTATGGGGTTTTCACAGTGGATCAGGATACTGCCAGGTGTGTCTGGGGTTTTCACAGTTTATCAGGTTCCTGCCAGGTGTGTATGGGGGTTTTACCGTTTATTAGGATCCTGCCAGGTGTGTATGGGGGTTTCATCGTTTATCAGGATTCTGCCAGGTGTGTGTGGGGCTTTCACAGGTTATCTGGATCCTGCCAGGTGTGTATGGGGTTTTCACAGTGTATCAGGATACTGCCAGGTGTGTATGGGGGTGTCACAGTGTATCGGGATCCTTCCAGGTGTGTATGGGGCTTTCACAGTGTATCAGGATCCTGCCAGGTGTGCATCTGGGTTTCGCAGTGTATCAGTATCCTGCCAGGTGTCGATGGGGTTTTCACAGTGGATCAGGATCATGCCAGGTGTGCATGGGGGTTCCACAGTTGATCAGGATCCTGCCAGGTGTGTATGGGGTTTTCACATTTTATCAGAATCCTGCCAGGTGTGTATGGGGGTTTCACAGTGGATTAATGTCCTGCCATGTGCTTATGGGGTTTTCACAGTGGATCAGGATATGCCAGGTATGTATGGGGTTTTCACAGTGTATCAGGATCGGGCCAGGTGTGTATACGGGTTTCATTGTTTATCAGGATCCTGCCAGGTGTGCATGGGGTTTTCACAGTGTATCAGGATCCTGCCAGGTGTGTATGGGGGTTTCATAGTTTATCAGGATCCTGCCAGGTGTGTATGGGGGTTTCATTGTTTATCAGGATCCTGCCAGGTGTGTATGGGATTTTCACAGTGTATCAGGATCCTGCCAGGTGTGTATGGGGTTTTCACAGTGTATCAGGATCCTGCCAGGTGTGTACGGGGATTTCACAGTATATCAGGGTCCTGCCAGGTGTGTATGGGGTTTTCACATTGGATCAGGATCCTGCCAGGTGTGTATGGGTTTCACAGTTTAGCAGGATCCTGCCAGGTGTGTATGTACGTTTCACACTTTATCAGGATCCTGCCAGGTGTGTATGGGGTTTTCACAGTGTATCAGTGTCCTGGCAGGTGTGTATGGGGGTTTCACAGTGTATCAGGGTCCTGCCAGGTGAGTATGGGGTTTTCACAGTGTATCAGGGTCCTGCCTGGTGAGTATGGGGTTTTCACAGTTTATCAGGATCCTGCCAGGTGTGTTTGGGGGTTTCACAGTGTATCAGGGTCCTGCCTGGTGTGTATGGGTTTTTCACAGTTTATCAGGATCCTGCCAAGTGTGTATGTGTGTTTCATAGTTCATCTGGATCCTGCCAGGTGTGTAAGGGGTGTCACAGTATATCAGGATCCTGCCAGGTGTGTCTGGGGTTTTCACAGTGTATCAAGATCCTGCCAGGTGTGTATGGGGGTTTCACAGTGGATCAGGATACTGCCAGGTGTGTCTGGGGTTTTCACAGTTTATCAGGATCCTGCCAGGTGTGTATGGGGGTTTTACAGTTTATCAGGATCCTGCCAGGTGTGTATGGGGGTTTCACAGTGTATCAGGAACATGCCAGGTTTGTATGGGGTTCCACAGTGTATCAGGATCCTGCCAGGTGTGTATGGGGTTTTCACAGTGGATCAGGATACTGCCAGGTGTGTCTGGGGTTTTCACAGTTTATCAGGATCCTGCCAGGTGTGTATGGGGGTTTTACAGTTTATCAGGATCCTGCCAGGTGTGTATGGGGGTTTCATCGTTTATCAGGATCCTGCCAGGTGTGCATGGGGGTTTCACAGTTTATCAGGATCCTGCCAGGTGTGTATGGGGTTTTCACAGTGTATCAAGATCCTGCCAGGTGTGTATGGGGTTTTCACAATTTATCAGGATCCTGCCAGGTGTGTATGGGGGTTTCATAGTTTTTCAGGATCCTGCCAGTTGTGTATGGCGATTTCAGAGTGCATAAGTGTCCTGCCAGGTGTGTATGGGGTTTTTACATTGGATCAGGATCCTGCCAGGTGTGTATGGGGTTTTCACAGTTTATCAGGATCCTGCCAGGTGTGTATGGGGTTTTCACAGTGGATCAGGAACCTGCCAGGTGTGTATGGGGTTTTCATAGTTTATCAGGATCCTGCCAGGTGTGTCTGGGGTGTTCACAGTTTATCAGGATACTGCCAGGTGTGTATGGGTGTTTTCACAGTGTATCAGGATCCTGCCAGGTGTGTATGGGCTTTTCACATTGTATCAGGATCCTGCCAGGTGTGTATGGGGGTTTCACAGCGGATCAGCATCCTGCCAGGTGTGCATGGGGTTTTCACAGTGGATCAGGATCCTGCCCGGTGTGTATAGGGTTTTCACAGTGTATCAGTATCCTGCCAGGTGTGTATGGGGTTTTCGCAGTATATCAGGTTCTGCCAGGTCTGTTTGGGGGGTTTCACAGAGTATCAGTATCCTGCCAGGTGTGTATGGGGTTTCACAGTTTATCAGGATGCTGCCAGGTGTGTATAGGGCTTTCACAGTTTATCAGATTCCTGCCAGGTGTGTATGGGTGTTTCACAGTTTATCAGGATCCTGCCAGGTGTGTATGGGGTTTTCACAGTGTATCAAGATCCTGCCAGGTGTGCATGGGGATTTCACATTTTATCAGGAGCCTGCCAGGTGTGTATGGGTGTTTCACAGTTTATCAGGATCCTGCCAGGTGTGTATGGTGTTTCACAGTTTATCAGGATCCTGCCAGGTATGTATGGGGTTTTCACAGTGTCTCAGGATCCTGCCAGGTGTGTATGGGGTTTTCACACTGGATCAGGATCCTGGCAGGTGTGTATGGGGTTTTCACAGATTATCAGGATCCTGCCAGGTGTGTATGGGGGTTTCACAGTTTATCAGGATCCTGCCAGGTGTGTATGGGGTTTTCACAGTGTATCAGTGTCCTGCCAGGTGTGTATGGGGGTTTCACAGTGTATCAGGATCCTGCCAGGTGAGTATGGGGTTTTCACAGTGTATCAGGATCCTGCCAGGTGAGTATGGGGTTTTCACAGTTTATCAGGATTCTGCCAGGTGTTTATGGGGGTTTCGCAGTTTATCAGGATCCTGCCAGGTGTGTGTGAGGGTTTCACAGCTAATCTGGATCCTGCCAGGTGTGTATGGGGATTTCACAGTTTATCAGGATCCTACCAGGTGTGTATGGGTTTTCACAGTTTATCAGGATCCTGCCAGGTGTGTATGGGGGTATCACAGTTTATCAGGATCCTGCCAGGTGTGTATTGGGTTTTCACATTGTATCAAGATCCTGCCAGGTGTGTATGGGGTTTTCACAGTTTAACAGGATCCTGCCAGGTGTGTATGGGGTTTTCACAATTTATCAGGATCCTGCCAGGTGTGTATGGGGGTTTCATAGTTTATCAGTATCCTGCCAGGTGTGTATGGGGTTTTCACAGCGTATCAGGATCCTCCCAGGTGTGCATGGGGTTTTCACAGTGGATCAGGATAATGCCAGGTGTGTATGGGGTCTTCATAGTTTATCAGGATCCTGCCAGGTGTGCATGAAGTTTTCATAGTTTATCAGGATCCTGCCAGGTCTGTATGGGATTTTCACAGTGCATCAGGATCCTGCCAGGTGTGTATGGGGTTTTGACAGTGGATCAGGAACCTGCCAGGTGTGTATGGGGGTTTCATAGTTTATCAGGATCCTGCCAGGTGTGTCTGGGGTTTTCACAGTTTATCAGGATCCTGCCAGGTGTGTATGGGGGTTTTCACAGCGGATCAGTATCCTGCCAGGTGTGTATGGGTTTTTCACAGTGGATCAGGATCCTGCCAGGTGTGTATGGGGGTTTCACAGCGGATCAATGTCATGCCAGGTGCTTATGGGGTATTCACAGTGGATCAGGATATGCCAGGTGTGCATGGGGTTTTCACAGTGTGTCAGGATCCGGCCAGGTGTGTATACGGGTTTCATAGTTTATCAGGATCCTGCCAGGTGTGTATGGGGTTTTCACAGTGTATCAGGATCCTGCCAGGTGTGGATGGGGGTTTCATAGTTTATCAGGAAACTGCCAGGTGTGTATGAAGGTTTCATAGTTTATCAGGATTCTGCTAGGTGTGTATGGGATTTTCATAGTGTATCAGGATCCTGCCAGGTGTGTATGGGGTTTTCACAGTGTATCAGGAACCTGCCAGGTGTGTATGGGGTTTTCATAGTTTATCAGGATCCTGCCAGGTGTGTCTGGGGTGTTCACAGTTTATCAGGATACTGCCAGGTGTGTATGGGGGTTTTCACAGTGTATCAGGATCCTGCCAGGTGTGTATGGGCTTTTCACATTGTATCAGGATCCTGCCAGGTGTGTATGGGGGTTTCACAGCGGATCAACATCCTGCCAGGTGTGCATGGGGTTTTCACAGTGGATCAGGATCCTGCCCGGTGTGTATAGGGTTTTCACAGTGTATCAGGATCCTGCCAGGTGTGTATGGGGTTTTCGCAGTATATCAGGTTCTGCCAGGTCTGTTTGGGGGGTTTCACAGAGTATCAGTATCCTGCCAGGTGTGTATGGGGTTTCACAGTTTATCAGGATGCTGCCAGGTGTGTATAGGGCTTTCACAGTTTATCAGATTCCTGCCAGGTGTGTATGGGTGTTTCACAGTTTATCAGGATCCTGCCAGGTGTGTATGGGGTTTTCACAGTGTATCAAGATCCTGCCAGGTGTGCATGGGGATTTCACATTTTATCAGGAGCCTGCCAGGTGTGTATGGGTGTTTCACAGTTTATCAGGATCCTGCCAGGTGTGTATGGTGTTTCACAGTTTATCAGGATCCTGCCAGGTGTGTATGGGGTTTTCACAGTGTATCAAGATCCTGCCAGGTGTGCATGGGGATTTCACATTTTATCAGGAGCCTGCCAGGTGTGTATGGGTGTTTCACAGTTTATCAGGATCCTGCCAGGTGTGTATGGTGTTTCACAGTTTATCAGGATCCTGCCAGGTATGTATGGGGTTTTCACAGTGTCTCAGGATCCTGCCAGGTGTGTATGGGGTTTTCACACTGGATCAGGATCCTGGCAGGTGTGTATGGGGTTTTCACAGATTATCAGGATCCTGCCAGGTGTGTATGGGGGTTTCACAGTTTATCAGGATCCTGCCAGGTGTGTATGGGGTTTTCACAGTGTATCAGTGTCCTGCCAGGTGTGTATGGGGGTTTCACAGTGTATCAGGATCCTGCCAGGTGAGTATGGGGTTTTCACAGTGTATCAGGATCCTGCCAGGTGAGTATGGGGTTTTCACAGTTTATCAGGATTCTGCCAGGTGTTTATGGGGGTTTCGCAGTTTATCAGGATCCTGCCAGGTGTGTGTGAGGGTTTCACAGCTAATCAGGATCCTGCCAGGTGTGTATGGGGATTTCACAGTTTATCAGGATCCTGCCAGGTGTGTATGGGTTTTCACAGTTTATCAGGATCCTGCCAGGTGTGTATGGGGGTATCACAGTTTATCAGGATCCTGCCAGGTGTGTATTGGGTTTTCACATTGTATCAAGATCCTGCCAGGTGTGTATGTGGTTTTCACAGTTTATCAGGATCCTGCCAGGTGTGTATGGGGTTTTCACAATTTATCAGTATCCTGCCAGGTGTGTATGGGGTTTTCACAGCGTATCAGGATCCTCCCAGGTGTGCATGGGGTTTTCACAGTGGATCAGGATAATGCCAGGTGTGTATGGGGTCTTCATAGTTTATCAGGATCCTGCCAGGTGTGCATGAAGTTTTCATAGTTTATCAGGATCCTGCCAGGTGTGTATGGGATTTTCACAGTGCATCAGGATCCTGCCAGGTGTGTATGGGGTTTTGACAGTGGATCAGGAACCTGCCAGGTGTGTATGGGGGTTTCATAGTTTATCAGGATCCTGCCAGGTGTGTCTGGGGTTTTCACAGTTTATCAGGATCCTGCCAGGTGTGTATGGGGGTTTTCACAGCGGATCAGTATCCTGCCAGGTGTGTATGGGTTTTTCACAGTGGATCAGGATCCTGCCAGGTGTGTATGGGGGTTTCACAGCGGATCAATGTCATGCCAGGTGCTTATGGGGTATTCACAGTGGATCAGGATATGCCAGGTGTGCATGGGGTTTTCACAGTGTGTCAGGATCCGGCCAGGTGTGTATACGGGTTTCATAGTTTATCAGGATCCTGCCAGGTGTGTATGGGGTTTTCACAGTGTATCAGGATCCTGCCAGGTGTGGATGGGGGTCTCATAGTTTATCAGGATCCTGCCAGGTGTGTATGGGGGTTTCATTGTTTATCAGGATCCTGCCAGGTGTGTATGGGGTTTTCACAGTGTATCAGGATCCTGCCAGGTGTGTATGGGGTTTTCACAGTGGATCAGGATCCTGCCAGGTGTGTACGGGGTTTTCACAGTGTCTTAGGATCCTGCCAGGTGTGTATGGGGTTTTCACAGTGGATCAGGATCCTGCCAGCTGTGTATGGGGTTTTAACTGTTTAGCAGGATCCTGCCAGGTGTGTATGGGCGTTTCACAGTTTATCAGGATCCTGCGAGGTGTGTATGGGGTTTTCACAGTGTATCAGTGTCCTGCCAGGTGTGTATGGGTGTTTCACAGTGCATCAGGGTCCTGCCAGGTGAGTATGGGGTTTTCACAGTGTATCAGGGTCCTGCCTGGTGAGTATGGGGTTTTCACAGTTTATCAGGATCCTGCCAGGTGTGTATGGGCTTTTCACAGTTTATCAGGATCCTGCCAAGTGTGTATGTGTGTTTCATAGTTTATCTGGATCCTGCCAGGTGTGTAAGGGGTTTTCACAGTGTATCAGGATCTTGCCAGGTGTGTATGGGGTTTTCACAGTCGATCAGGATGCTGCCAGCTGTGTATGGGGTTTTAGCAGTTTAGCAGGATCCTGCCAGGTGTGTATGGGCGTTTCACAGTTTATCAGGATCCTGCCAGGTGTGTATGGGGTTTTCACAGTGTATCAGTGTCCTGCCAGGTGTGTATGGGGGATTCACAGTGTATCAGTGTCCTGCCTGGTGAGTATGGGGTTTTCACAGTGTATCAGGGTCCTGCCTGGTGAGTATGGGGTTTTCACAGTTTATCAGGATCCTGCCAGGTGTGTATGGGTTTTTCACAGTTTATCAGGATCCTGCCAAGTGTGTATGTGTGTTTCATAGTTTATCTGGATCCTGCCAGGTGTGTAAGGGGTTTCACAGTACATCAGGATCCTGCCAGGTGTGTCTGGGGTTTTCACAGAGTATCAGGATCCTGCCAGGTGTGTATGGGGGTCTCACAGTGTATCAGGAACATGCCAGGTTTGTATGGGGTTTCACAGTGTATCAGGATCCTGCCAGGTGTGTATGGGGTTTTCACAGTGGATCAGGATACTGCCAGGTGTGTCTGGGGTTTTCACAGTTTATCAGGATCCTGCCAGGTGTGTATGTGGGTTTTACAGTTTATTAGGATCCTGCCAGGTGTGTATGGGGGTTTCATCGTTTATCAGGATTCTGCCTGGTGTGTTTGGGGTTTTCGCAGGTTATCTGGATCCTGCCAGGTGTGTATGGGGTTTTCACAGTGTATCAGGATACTGCCAGGTGTGTATGGGGGTGTCACAGTGTATCAGGATCCTTCCAGGTGTGTATGGGGTTTTCACAGTGTATCAGGATCCTGCCAGGTGTGCATCTGGGTTTCGCAGTGTATCAGTATCCTGCCAGGTTTCGATGGGGTTTTCACAGTGGATCAGGATCATGCCAGGTGTGCATGGGGGTTCCACAGTTGATCAGGATGCTGCCAGGTGTGTATGGGGATTTCACAGCGGATCAACATCCTGCCAGGTGTGCATGGGGTTTTCACAGTGGATCAGGATCCTGCCCGGTGTGTATAGGGTTTTCACAGTGTATCAGGATCCTGCCAGGTGTGTATGGGGTTTTCGCAGTATATCAGGTTCTGCCAGGTCTGTTTGGGGGGTTTCACAGAGTATCAGTATCCTGCCAGGTGTGTATGGGGTTTCACAGTTTATCAGGATCCTGCCAGGTGTGTATGGGGTTTTCACAGTGGATCAGGATACTGCCAGGTGTGTCTGGGGTTTTCACAGTTTATCAGGATCCTGCCAGGTGTGTATGTGGGTTTTACAGTTTATTAGGATCCTGCCAGGTGTGTATGGGGGTTTCATCGTTTATCAGGATTCTGCCTGGTGTGTTTGGGGTTTTCGCAGGTTATCTGGATCCTGCCAGGTGTGTATGGGGTTTTCACAGTGTATCAGGATACTGCCAGGTGTGTATGGGGGTGTCACAGTGTATCAGGATCCTTCCAGGTGTGTATGGGGTTTTCACAGTGTATCAGGATCCTGCCAGGTGTGCATCTGGGTTTCGCAGTGTATCAGTATCCTGCCAGGTTTCGATGGGGTTTTCACAGTGGATCAGGATCATGCCAGGTGTGCATGGGGGTTCCACAGTTGATCAGGATGCTGCCAGGTGTGTATGGGGATTTCACAGCGGATCAACATCCTGCCAGGTGTGCATGGGGTTTTCACAGTGGATCAGGATCCTGCCCGGTGTGTATAGGGTTTTCACAGTGTATCAGGATCCTGCCAGGTGTGTATGGGGTTTTCGCAGTATATCAGGTTCTGCCAGGTCTGTTTGGGGGGTTTCACAGAGTATCAGTATCCTGCCAGGTGTGTATGGGGTTTCACAGTTTATCAGGATGCTGCCAGGTGTGTATAGGGCTTTCACAGTTTATCAGATTCCTGCCAGGTGTGTATGGGTGTTTCACAGTTTATCAGGATCCTGCCAGGTGTGTATGGGGTTTTCACAGTGTATCAAGATCCTGCCAGGTGTGCATGGGGATTTCACATTTTATCAGGAGCCTGCCAGGTGTGTATGGGTGTTTCACAGTTTATCAGGATCCTGCCAGGTGTGTATGGTGTTTCACAGTTTATCAGGATCCTGCCAGGTATGTATGGGGTTTTCACAGTGTCTCAGGATCCTGCCAGGTGTGTATGGGGTTTTCACACTGGATCAGGATCCTGGCAGGTGTGTATGGGGTTTTCACAGATTATCAGGATCCTGCCAGGTGTGTATGGGGGTTTCACAGTTTATCAGGATCCTGCCAGGTGTGTATGGGGTTTTCACAGTGTATCAGTGTCCTGCCAGGTGTGTATGGGGGTTTCACAGTGTATCAGGATCCTGCCAGGTGAGTATGGGGTTTTCACAGTGTATCAGGATCCTGCCAGGTGAGTATGGGGTTTTCACAGTTTATCAGGATTCTGCCAGGTGTTTATGGGGGTTTCGCAGTTTATCAGGATCCTGCCAGGTGTGTGTGAGGGTTTCACAGCTAATCAGGATCCTGCCAGGTGTGTATGGGGATTTCACAGTTTATCAGGATCCTGCCAGGTGTGTATGGGTTTTCACAGTTTATCAGGATCCTGCCAGGTGTGTATGGGGGTATCACAGTTTATCAGGATCCTGCCAGGTGTGTATTGGGTTTTCACATTGTATCAAGATCCTGCCAGGTGTGTATGGGGTTTTCACAGTTTATCAGGATCCTGCCAGGTGTGTATGGGGTTTTCACAATTTATCAGTATCCTGCCAGGTGTGTATGGGGTTTTCACAGCGTATCAGGATCCTCCCAGGTGAGCATGGGGTTTTCACAGTGGATCAGGATAATGCCAGGTGTGTATGGGGTCTTCATAGTTTATCAGGATCCTGCCAGGTGTGCATGAAGTTTTCATAGTTTATCAGGATCCTGCCAGGTGTGTATGGGATTTTCACAGTGCATCAGGATCCTGCCAGGTGTGTATGGGGTTTTGACAGTGGATCAGGAACCTGCCAGGTGTGTATGGGGGTTTCATAGTTTATCAGGATCCTGCCAGGTGTGTCTGGGGTTTTCACAGTTTATCAGGATCCTGCCAGGTGTGTATGGGGGTTTTCACAGCGGATCAGTATCCTGCCAGGTGTGTATGGGTTTTTCACAGTGGATCAGGATCCTGCCAGGTGTGTATGGGGGTTTCACAGCGGATCAATGTCATGCCAGGTGCTTATGGGGTATTCACAGTGGATCAGGATATGCCAGGTGTGCATGGGGTTTTCACAGTGTGTCAGGATCCGGCCAGGTGTGTATACGGGTTTCATAGTTTATCAGGATCCTGCCAGGTGTGTATGGGGTTTTCACAGTGTATCAGGATCCTGCCAGGTGTGGATGGGGGTTTCATAGTTTATCAGGATCCTGCCAGGTGTGTATGGGGGTTTCATTGTTTATCAGGATCCTGCCAGGTGTGTATGGGGTTTTCACAGTGTATCAGGATCCTGCCAGGTGTGTATGGGGTTTTCACAGTGGATCAGGATCCTGCCAGGTGTGTACGGGGTTTTCACAGTGTCTTAGGATCCTGCCAGGTGTGTATGGGGTTTTCACAGTGGATCAGGATCCTGCCAGCTGTGTATGGGGTTTTAACTGTTTAGCAGGATCCTGCCAGGTGTGTATGGGCGTTTCACAGTTTATCAGGATCCTGCGAGGTGTGTATGGGGTTTTCACAGTGTATCAGTGTCCTGCCAGGTGTGTATGGGTGTTTCACAGTGCATCAGGGTCCTGCCAGGTGAGTATGGGGTTTTCACAGTGTATCAGGGTCCTGCCTGGTGAGTATGGGGTTTTCACAGTTTATCAGGATCCTGCCAGGTGTGTATGGGCTTTTCACAGTTTATCAGGATCCTGCCAAGTGTGTATGTGTGTTTCATAGTTTATCTGGATCCTGCCAGGTGTGTAAGGGGTTTTCACAGTGTATCAGGATCTTGCCAGGTGTGTATGGGGTTTTCACAGTCGATCAGGATGCTGCCAGCTGTGTATGGGGTTTTAGCAGTTTAGCAGGATCCTGCCAGGTGTGTATGGGCGTTTCACAGTTTATCAGGATCAAGCCAGGTGTGTATGGGGTTTTCACAGTGTATCAGTGTCCTGCCAGGTGTGTATGGGGGATTCACAGTGTATCAGTGTCCTGCCTGGTGAGTATGGGGTTTTCACAGTGTATCAGGGTCCTGCCTGGTGAGTATGGGGTTTTCACAGTTTATCAGGATCCTGCCAGGTGTGTATGGGTTTTTCACAGTTTATCAGGATCCTGCCAAGTGTGTATGTGTGTTTCATAGTTTATCTGGATCCTGCCAGGTGTGTAAGGGGTTTCACAGTACATCAGGATCCTGCCAGGTGTGTCTGGGGTTTTCACAGAGTATCAGGATCCTGCCAGGTGTGTATGGGGGTCTCACAGTGTATCAGGAACATGCCAGGTTTGTATGGGGTTTCACAGTGTATCAGGATCCTGCCAGGTGTGTATGGGGTTTTCACAGTGGATCAGGATACTGCCAGGTGTGTCTGGGGTTTTCACAGTTTATCAGGATCCTGCCAGGTGTGTATGTGGGTTTTACAGTTTATTAGGATCCTGCCAGGGGTGTATGGGGGTTTCATCGTTTATCAGGATTCTGCCTGGTGTGTTTGGGGTTTTCGCAGGTTATCTGGATCCTGCCAGGTGTGTATGGTGTTTTCACAGTGTATCAGGATACTGCCAGGTGTGTATGGGGGTGTCACAGTGTATCAGGATCCTTCCAGGTGTGTATGGGGTTTTCACAGTGTATCAGGATCCTGCCAGGTGTGCATCTGGGTTTCGCAGTGTATCAGTATCCTGCCAGGTTTCGATGGGGTTTTCACAGTGGATCAGGATCATGCCAGGTGTGCATGGGGGTTCCACAGTTGATCAGGATGCTGCCAGGTGTGTATGGGGATTTCACATTTTATCAGAATCCTGCCAGGTGTGTATGGGGGTTTCACAGTGGATCAATGTCCTGCCATGTGCTTATGGGGTTTTCACAGTGGATCAGGATATGCCAGGTATGTGTGGGGTTTTCACAGTGTATCAGGATCGGGCCAGGTGTGTATACGGGTTTCATTGTTTATCAGGATCCTGCCAGGTGTGCATGGGGTTTTCACAGTGTATCAGGATCCTGCCAGGTGTGTATGGGGGTTTCATAGTTTATCAGGATCCTGCCAGGTGTGTATGGGGGTTTCATTGTTTATCAGGATCCTGCCAGGTGTGTATGGGATTTTCACAGTGTATCAGGATCCTGCCAGGTGTGTATGGGGTTTTCACAGTGTATCAGGATCCTGCCAGGTGTGTACGGGGATTTCACAGTGTATCAGGGTCCTGCCAGGTGTGTATGGGGTTTTCACAGTGGATCAGGATCCTGCCAGGTGTGTATGGGTTTCACAGTTTAGCAGGATCCTGCCAGGTGTGTATGTACGTTTCACAGTTTATCAGGATCCTGCCAGGTGTGTATGGGGTTTTCACAGTGTATCAGGGTCCTGGCAGGTGTGTATGGGGGTTTCACAGTGTATCAGGGTCCTGCCAGGTGAGTATAGGGTTTTCACAGTGTATCAGGGTCCTGCCTGGTGAGTATGGGGTTTTCACAGTTTATCAGGATCCTGCCAGGTGTGTATGGGGGTTTCACAGTGTATCAGGGTCCTGCCTGGTGTGTATGTGTTTTTCACAGTTTATCAGGATCCTGCCAAGTGTGTATGTGTGTTTCATAGTTTATCTGGATCCTGCCAGGTGTGTAATGGGTGTCACAGTATATCAGGATCCTGCCAGGTGTCTGGGGTTTTCACAGTGTATCAGGATCCTGCCAGGTGTGTATGGGGGTCTCACAGTGTATCAGGAACATGCCAGGTTTGTATGGGTTTCCACAGTGTATCAGGATCCTGCCAGGTGTGTATGGGGTTTTCACAGTGGATCAGGATATTGCCAGGTGTGTCTGGGGTTTTCACAGTTTATCAGGATCCTGCCAGGTGTGTATGGGGGTTTTACAGTTTATCAGGATCCTGCCAGGTGTGTATGGGGGTTTCATCGTTTATCAGGATCCTGCCGGGTGTGCATGGGGGTTTCACAGTTTATCAGGATCCTGCCAGGTGTGTATGGGGTTTTCACAGTGTATCAAGATCCTGCCAGGTGTGTATGGGGTTTTCACAATTTATCAGGATCCTGCCAGGTGTGTCTGGGGTTTTCACAGTTTATCAGGATCCTGCCAGGTGTGTATGGGGGTTTCATAGTTTATCAGGATCCTGCCAGTTGTGTATGGCGATTTCAGAGTGTATAAGTGTCCTGCCAGGTGTGTATGGGGTTTTTACATTAGATCAGGATCCTGCCAGTTGTGTATGGGGTTTTCACAGTTTATCAGGATCCTGCCAGGTGTGTCTGGGTGTTTCATAGTTTATCAGGCAACTGCCAGGTGTGTATGAAGGTTTCATAGTTTATCAGGATTCTGCTAGGTGTGTATGGGATTTTCATAGTGTATCAGGATCCTGCCAGGTGTGTATGGGGTTTTCACAGTGGATCAGGAACCTGCCAGGTGTGTATGGGGTTTTCATAGTTTATCAGGATCCTGCCAGGTGTGCCTGGGGTGTTCACAGTTTATCAGGATACTGCCAGGTGTGTATGGGGGTTTTCACAGTGTATCAGGATCCTGCCAGGTGTGTATGGGCTTTTCACATTGTATCAGGATCCTGCCAGGTGTGTATGGGGGTTTCACAGCGGATCAACATCCTGCCAGGTGTGCATGGGGTTTTCACAGTGGATCAGGATCCTGCCCGGTGTGTATAGAGTTTTCACAGTGTATCAGGATCCTGCCAGGTGTGTATGGAGTTTTCGCAGTATATCAGGTTCTGCCAGGTCTGTTTGGGGGGTTTCACAGAGTATCAGTATCCTGCCAGGTGTGTATGGGGTTTCACAGTTTATCAGGATGCTGCCAGGTGTGTATAGGGCTTTCACAGTTTATCAGATTCCTGCCAGGTGTGTATGGGTGTTTCACAGTTTATCAGGATCCTGCCAGGTGTGTATGGGGTTTTCACAGTGTATCAAGATCCTGCCAGGTGTGCATGGGGATTTCACATTTTATCAGGAGCCTGCCAGGTGTGTATGGGTGTTTCACAGTTTATCAGGATCCTGCCAGGTGTGTATGGTGTTTCACAGTTTATCAGGATCCTGCCAGGTGTGTATGGGGTTTTCACAGTGTCTCAGGATCCTGCCAGGTGTGTATGGGGTTTTCACAGTGGATCAGGATCCTGGCAGGTGTGTATGGGGTTTTCACAGATTATCAGGATCCTGCCAGGTGTGTATGGGGGTTTCACAGTTTATCAGGATCCTGCCAGGTGTGTATGGGGTTTTCACAGTGTATCAGTGTTCTGCCAGGTGTGTATGGGGGTTTCACAGTGTATCAGGATCCTGCCAGGTGAGTATGGGGTTTTCACAGTGTATCAGGATCCTGCCAGGTGAGTATGGGGTTTTCACAGTTTATCAGGATTCTGCCAGGTGTTTATGGGGGTTTCGCAGTTTATCAGGATCCTGCCAGGTGTGTGTGAGGGTTTCACAGCTAATCAGGATCCTGCCAGGTGTGTATGGGGATTTCACAGTTTATCAGGATCCTGCCAGGTGTGTATGGTTTTTCACAGTTTATCAGGATCCTGCCAGGTGTGTATGGGGGTATCACAGTTTATCAGGATCCTGCCAGGTGTGTATTGGGTTTTCACATTGTATCAAGATCCTGCCAGGTGTGTATGGGGTTTTCACAGTTTATCAGGATCCTGCCAGGTGTGTATGGGGTTTTCACAATTTATCAGGATCCTGCCAGGTGTGTATGGGGGTTTCATAGATTATCAGTATCCTGCCAGGTGTGTATGGGGTTTTCACAGCGTATCAGGATCCTCCCAGGTGTGCATGGGGTTTTCACAGTGGATCAGGATAATGCCAGGTGTGTATGGGGTCTTCATAGTTTATCAGGATCCTGCCAGGTGTGCATCAAGTTTTCATAGTTTATCAGGATCCTGCCAGGTGTGTATGGGATTTTCACAGTGCATCAGGATCCTGCCAGGTGTGTATGGGGTTTTGACAGTGGATCAGGAACCTGCCAGGTGTGTATGGGGGTTTCATAGTTTATCAGGATCCTGCCAGGTGTGTCTGGGGTTTTCACAGTTTATCAGGATCCTGCCAGGTGTGTATGGGGTTTTTCACAGCGGATCAGTATCCTGCCAGGTGTGTATGGGTTTTTCACAGTGGATCAGGATCCTGCCCGCTGTGTGTCGGGTTTTCACAGTGTATCAGGTTCCTGCCAGGTGTGCATAGGGTTTTCACAGTATATCAGGATCCTGCCAGGTGTGCATGGGGATTTCACAGATTTTCAGGATCCTGCCACGTGTGTATGGGGTTTTCACAGTGGATCAAGATCCTGCCAGGTGTGTATGGGGGTTTCACTGTGTATCAGGATCCTGCCAGTTGTGTATGGGGTTTCACAGTTTATCAGGATGCTGCCAGGTGTGTATGGGGGTTTCACAGTTTATCAGGATCCTGCCAAGTGTGTATGGGGGTTTCACAGTTTATCAGGATCCTGCCAAGTGTGTATGGGGGTTTCACAGTTTATCAGGATCCTGCCAGGTGTGTATCTGGATTTCGCAGTGTATCAGTATCCTGCCAGGTGTAGATGGGGTTTTCACCGTGGATCAGTATCCTGCCAGGTGTGCATGAGGGTTCCACAGTTGATAAGTATCCGGCAAGGTGTGTATGGGGTTTTCACATTGTATCAGGATCCTGCCAGGTGTGTATGGGGGTTTCACAGTGGATCAATGTCATGCCAGGTGCTTTTGGGGTATTCACAGTGGATCAGGATATGCCAGGTGTGCATGGGGTTTTCACAGTGTATCAGGATCCGGCCAGGTGTGTATACGGGTTTCATCGTTTATCAGGATTCTGCCAGGTGTGTTTGGGGTTTTCAAAGGTTATCTGGATCCTGCCAGGTGTGTATGGAGTTTTCACAGTGTATCAGGATACTGCCAGGTGTGTATGGGGGTGTCACAGTGCATCAGGATCCTGCCAGGTGTGTATGGGGTTTTCACAGTGTATCAGGATCCTGCCAGGTGTGCATCTGGGTTTCGCAGTGTATCAGTATCCTGCCAGGTGTCGATGGGGTTTTCACAGTGGATCAGGATCCTGCCAGGTGTGCATGGGGGTTCCACAGTTGATCAGGATCCTGCCAGGTGTGTATGGGGTTTTCACATTGTATCAGAATCCTGCCAGGTGTAAATGGGGGTTTCACAGTGGATCAATGTCCTGCCAGGTGCTTATGGGGTTTTCACAGTGGATCAGGATATGCCAGGTATGTATGGGGTTTTCACAGTGTATCAGGATCGGGCCAGGTGTGTATACAGGTTTCATAGTTTATCAGGATCCTGCCAGGTGTGCATGGGGTTTTCACAGTGTATCAGGATCCTGCCAGGTGTGTATGGGGGTTTCATATTTTATCAGGATCCTGCCAGGTGTGTATGGGGGTTTCATTGTTTATCAGGATCCTGCCAGGTGTGTATGGGGTTTTCACAGTGTATCAGGATCCTGCCAGGTGTGTATGGGGTTTTCACGGTGTATCAGGATCCTGCCAGGTGTGTACGGGGTTTTCACAGTGTATCAGGATCCTGCCAGGTGTGTATGGGGTTTTCACAGTGGATCAGGATCCTGCCAGGTGTGTATGGGTTTCACAGTTTAGCAGGATCCTGCCAGGTGTGTATGTGCGTTTCACAGTTTATCAGGATCCTGCCAGGTGTGTATGGGGTTTTCACAGTTTATCAGGGTCCTGGCAGGTGTGTATGGGGGTTTCACAGTGTATCAGGGTCCTGCCAGGTGAGTATGGGGTTTTCACAGTGTATCAGGGTCCTGCCTGGTGAGTATGGGGTTTTCACAGTTTATCAGGATCCTGCCAGGTGTGTATGGGGGTTTCACAGTTTATCAGGATCCTGCCAGGTGTGTATGGGGTTTTCACAGTTTATCAGGATCCTGCCAGGTGTGTATGGGGATTTCACCGTTTTTCAGGATCCTGCCAGGTGTGTATGGGTTTTCACAGTTTATCAGGATCCTGCCAGGTGTGCATGGGGGTTTCACAGTTTATCAGGATCCTGCCAGGTGTGTATGGGGTATTCAGAGTGTATCAAGATCCTGCCAGGTGTGTATGGGGTTTTCACAATTTATCAGGATCCTGCCAGGTGTGTCTGGTGTTTTCACCGTTTATCAGGATCCTGCCAGGTGTGTATGGGGGTTTCATAGTTTATCAGGATCCTGCCAGTTGTGTATGGCGATTTCAGAGTGCATAAGTGTCCTGCCATGTGTGTATGGGGTTTTCACATTGGATCAGGATCCTGCCAGGTGTGTATGGGGTTTTCACAGTATATCAGGATCCTGCCAGGTGTGTCTGGATGTTTCATAGTTTATCAGGAAACTGCCAGGTGTGTATGAAGGTTTCATAGTTTATCAGGATTCTGCTAGGTGTATGGGATTTTCATAGTGTATCAGGATCCTGCCAGGTGTGTATGGGGTTTTCACAGTGGATCAGGAACCTGCCAGGTGTGTATGGGGTTTTCATAGTTTATCAGGATCCTGCCAGGTGTGTCTGGGGTTTTCACAGTTTATCAGGATACTGCCAGGTGTGTATGGGGTTTTTACAGTGTATCATGATCCTGCCAGGTGTGTATGGGCTTTTCACATTGTATCAGGATCCTGCCAGGTGTGTATGGGGGTTTCACAGCGGATCAACATCCTGCCAGGTGTGCATGGAGTTTTCACAGTGGATCAGGATACTGCCCGGTGTGTATAGGGTTTTCACAGTGTATCAGGATCCTGCCAGGTGTGTATGGGGTTTTCGCAGTATATCAGGTTCTGCCAGGTCTATTTGGGGGGTTTCACAGAGTATCAGTATCCTGCCAGGTGTGTATGGGGTTTCACAGTTTATCAGGATGCTGCCAGGTGTGTATAGGGCTTTCACAGTTTATCAGATTCCTGCCAGGTGTGTATGGGTGTTTCACAGTTTATCAGGATCCTGCCAGGTGTGTATGGGGTTTTCACAGTGTATCAAGATCCTGCCAGGTGTGCATGGGGATTTCACATTTTAACAGGAGCCTGCCAGGTGTGTATGGGTGTTTCACAGTTTATCAGGATCCTGCCAGGTGTGTATGGTGTTTCACAGTTTATCAGGATCCTGCCAGGTGTGTTTGGGGTTTTCACAGTGTCTCAGGATCCTGCCAGGTGTGTATGGGGTTTTCACAGTGGATCAGGATCCTGGCAGGTGTGTATGGGGTTTTCACAGTTTATCAGGATCCTGCCAGGTGTGTATGGGGGTTTCACAGTTTATCAGGATCCTGCCAGGTGTGTATGGGGTTTTCACAGTGTATCAGATTCCTGCCAGGTGTGTATGGGGGTTTCACAGTGTATCAGGATCCTGCCAGGTGAGTATGGGGTTTTCACAGTGTATCAGGATCCTGCCAGGTGAGTATGGGGTTTTCACAGTTTATCAGTATTCTGCCAGGTCTTTATGGGGGTTTCGCAGTTTATCAGGATCCTGCCAGGTGTGTGTGAGGGTTTCACATCTAATCAGGATCCTGCCAGGTGTGTATGGGGATTTCACAGTTTATCAGGATCCTGCCAGGTGTGTATGGGTTTTCACAGTTTATCAGGATCCTGCCAGGTGTGTATGGGGGTATCACAGTTTATCAGGATCCTGCCAGGTGTGTATTGGGTTTTCACATTGTATCAAGATCCTGCCAGGTGTGTATGGGGTTTTCACAGTTTATCAGGATCCTGCCAGGTGTGTATGGGGTTTTCACAGTTTATCACGATCCTGCCAGGTGTGTATGGGGGTTTCATAGTTTATCAGTATCCTGCCAGGTGTGTATGGGGTTTTCACAGCGTATCAGGATCCTCCCAGATGTGCATGGGGTTTTCACAGTGGATCAGGATAATGCCAGGTGTGTATGTGGTCTTCACAGTTTATCAGGATCCTGCCAGGTGTGTATGGGGATTTCATAGTTTATCAGGATCCTGCCAGGTGTGCATGAAGTTTTCATAGTTTATCAGTATCCTGCCAGGTGTGTATGGGATTTTCACAGTGCATCAGGATCCTGCCAGGTGTGTATGGGGTTTTGACAGTGGATCAGGAACCTGCCAGGTGTGTATGGGGGTGTCATAGTTTATCAGGATCCTGCCAGGTGTGTCTGGGGTTTTCACAGTTTATCAGGGTCCTGGCAGGTGTGTATGGGGGTTTCACAGTGTATCAGGGTCCTGCCAGGTGAGTATGGGGTTTTCACAGTGTATCAGGGTCCTGCCTGGTGAGTATGGGGTTTTCACAGTTTATCAGGATCCTGCCAGGTGTGTATGGGGGTTTCACAGTTTATCAGGATCCTGCCAGGTGTGTATGGGGTTTTCACAGTTTATCAGGATCCTGCCAGGTGTGTATGGGGATTTCACAGTTTTTCAGGATCCTGCCAGGTGTGTATGGGTTTTCACAGTTTATCAGGATCCTGCCAGGTGTGCATGGGGGTTTCACAGTTTATCAGGATCCTGCCAGGTGTGTATGGGGTATTCAGAGTGTATCAAGATCCTGCCAGGTGTGTATGGGGTTTTCACAATTTATCAGGATCCTGCCAGGTGTGTCTGGTGTTTTCACCGTTTATCAGGATCCTGCCAGGTGTGTCTGGGGTTTTCACAGTTTATCAGGGTCCTGGCAGGTGTGTATGGGGGTTTCACAGTGTATCAGGGTCCTGCCAGGTGAGTATGGGGTTTTCACAGTGTATCAGGGTCCTGCCTGGTGAGTATGGGGTTTTCACAGTTTATCAGGATCCTGCCAGGTGTGTATGGGGGTTTCACAGTTTATCAGGATCCTGCCAGGTGTGTATGGGGTTTTCACAGTTTATCAGGATCCTGCCAGGTGTGTATGGGGATTTCACCGTTTTTCAGGATCCTGCCAGGTGCGTATGGGTTTTCACAGTTTATCAGGATCCTGCCAGGTGTGCATGGGGGTTTCACAGTTTATCAGGATCCTGCCAGGTGTGTATGGGGTATTCAGAGTGTATCAAGATCCTGCCAGGTGTGTATGGGGTTTTCACAATTTATCAGGATCCTGCCAGGTGTGTCTGGTGTTTTCACCGTTTATCAGGATCCTGCCAGGTGTGTATGGGGGTTTCATAGTTTATCAGGATCCTGCCAGTTGTGTATGGCGATTTCAGAGTGCATAAGTGTCCTGCCATGTGTGTATGGGGTTTTCACATTGGATCAGGATCCTGCCAGGTGTGTATGGGGTTTTCACAGTATATCAGGATCCTGCCAGGTGTGTCTGGATGTTTCATAGTTTATCAGGAAACTGCCAGGTGTGTATGAAGGTTTCATAGTTTATCAGGATTCTGCTAGGTGTATGGGATTTTCATAGTGTATCAGGATCCTGCCAGGTGTGTATGGGGTTTTCACAGTGGATCAGGAACCTGCCAGGTGTGTATGGGGTTTTCATAGTTTATCAGGATCCTGCCAGGTGTGTCTGGGGTTTTCACAGTTTATCAGGATACTGCCAGGTGTGTATGGGGTTTTTACAGTGTATCATGATCCTGCCAGGTGTGTATGGGCTTTTCACATTGTATCAGGATCCTGCCAGGTGTGTATGGGGGTTTCACAGCGGATCAACATCCTGCCAGGTGTGCATGGAGTTTTCACAGTGGATCAGGATACTGCCCGGTGTGTATAGGGTTTTCACAGTGTATCAGGATCCTGCCAGGTGTGTATGGGGTTTTCGCAGTATATCAGGTTCTGCCAGGTCTATTTGGGGGGTTTCACAGAGTATCAGTATCCTGCCAGGTGTGTATGGGGTTTCACAGTTTATCAGGATGCTGCCAGGTGTGTATAGGGCTTTCACAGTTTATCAGATTCCTGCCAGGTGTGTATGGGTGTTTCACAGTTTATCAGGATCCTGCCAGGTGTGTATGGGGTTTTCACAGTGTATCAAGATCCTGCCAGGTGTGCATGGGGATTTCACATTTTATCAGGAGCCTGCCAGGTGTGTATGGGTGTTTCACAGTTTATCAGGATCCTGCCAGGTGTGTATGGTGTTTCACAGTTTATCAGGATCCTGCCAGGTGTGTTTGGGGTTTTCACAGTGTCTCAGGATCCTGCCAGGTGTGTATGGGGTTTTCACAGTGGATCAGGATCCTGGCAGGTGTGTATGGGGTTTTCACAGTTTATCAGGATCCTGCCAGGTGTGTATGGGGGTTTCACAGTTTATCAGGATCCTGCCAGGTGTGTATGGGGTTTTCACAGTGTATCAGATTCCTGCCAGGTGTGTATGGGGGTTTCACAGTGTATCAGGATCCTGCCAGGTGAGTATGGGGTTTTCACAGTGTATCAGGATCCTGCCAGGTGAGTATGGGGTTTTCACAGTTTATCAGTATTCTGCCAGGTCTTTATGGGGGTTTCGCAGTTTATCAGGATCCTGCCAGGTGTGTGTGAGGGTTTCACATCTAATCAGGATCCTGCCAGGTGTGTATGGGGATTTCACAGTTTATCAGGATCCTGCCAGGTGTGTATGGGTTTTCACAGTTTATCAGGATCCTGCCAGGTGTGTATGGGGGTATCACAGTTTATCAGGATCCTGCCAGGTGTGTATTGGGTTTTCACATTGTATCAAGATCCTGCCAGGTGTGTATGGGGGTTTCATAGTTTATCAGTATCCTGCCAGGTGTGTATGGGGTTTTCACAGCGTATCAGGATCCTCCCAGGTGTGCATGGGGTTTTCACAGTGGATCAGGATAATGCCAGGTGTGTATGTGGTCTTCACAGTTTATCAGGATCCTGCCAGGTGTGTATGGGGATTTCATAGTTTATCAGGATCCTGCCAGGTGTGCATGAAGTTTTCATAGTTTATCAGTATCCTGCCAGGTGTGTATGGGATTTTCACAGTGCATCAGGATCCTGCCAGGTGTGTATGGGGTTTTGACAGTGGATCAGGAACCTGCCAGGTGTGTATGGGGGTGTCATAGTTTATCAGGATCCTGCCAGGTGTGTCTGGGGTTTTCACAGTTTATCAGGATCCTGCCAGGTGTGTATGGGGGTTTTCACAGCGGATCAGTATCCTGCCAGGTGTGTTTGGGTTTTTCACAGTGGATCAGGATCCTGCCCGTTGTGTGTCGGGTTTTCACAGAGTATCAGGATCCTGCCACGTGTGTATGGGGTTTTCACAGTGGATCAAGATCCTGCCAGGTGTGTATGTGGGTTTCACAGTGTATCAGGATCCTGCCAGTTGTGTATGGGGTTTCACAGTTTATCAGGATGCTGCCAGGTGTGTATGGGGGTTTCACAGTTTATCAGGATCCTGCCAAGTGTGTATGGGGGTTTCACAGTTTATCAGGATCCTGCCAGGTGTGTATGGGGTTTTCACAGTGTATCAAGATACTGCCAGGTGTGCATGGGGTTTTCACAGTGTATCAGGATCCTGCCAGGTGTGTATCTGGGTTTCGCAGTGTATCAGTATCCTGCCAGGTGTAGATGGGGTTTTCACCGTGGATCAGTATCCTGCCAGGTGTGCATGCGGGTTCCACAGTTGTTAAGTATCCTGCAAGGTGTGTATGGGGTTTTCACATTGTATCCGGATCCTGCCAGGTGTGTATGGGGGTTTTACAGTGGATCAATGTCATGCCAGGTGCTTATGGGGTATTCACAGTGGATCAGGAGATGCCAGGTGTGCATGGGGTTTTCACAGTGTATCAGGATCCGGCCAGGTGTGTATACGGGTTTCATAGTTTATCACGATCCTGCCAGGTGAGTATGGGGTTTTCACTGTGTATCAGGATCCTGCCAGGTGTGTATGGGGGTTTCATTGTTTATCAGGATCCGGCTAGGTGTGCATGGGGGTTTCATTGTTTATCAGGATCCTGCCAGGTGTGTATGGGGTTTTCACAGTGGATCAGGATCCTGCCAGGTGTGTATGGGGTTTTCACAGTGGATCAGGATCCTGCCAGGTGTGTACGGGGTTTTCACAGTTTAGCAGGATCCTGCCAGGTGTGTATGGGCGTTTCACAGTTTATCAGGATCCTGCCAGGTGTGTATGGGGTTTTCACAGTGTATCAGTGTCCTGCCAGGTGTGTATGGGGGTTTCACAGTGCATCAGGGTCCTGCCAGGTGAGTATGGGGTTTTCACAGTGTATCAGGGTCCTGCCTGGTGAGTATGGGGTTTTCACAGTTTATCAGGATCCTGCCAGGTGTGTATGGGTTTTTCACAGTTTATCAGGATCCTGCCAAGTGTGTATGTGTGTTTCATAGTTTATCTGGATCCTGCCAGGTGTGTAAGGGGTTTCACAGTATATCAGGATCCTGCCAGGTGTGTCTGGGGGTCTCACAGTGTATCAGGAACATGCCAGGTTTGTATGGGGTTTCACATTGTATCAGGATCCTGCCAGGTGTGTATGGGGTTTTCACAGTGGATCAGGATACTGCCAGGTGTGTCTGGGGTTTTCACAGTTTATCAGGATCCTGCCAGGTGTGTCTGGGGGTTTTACAGTTTATCAGGATCCTGCCAGGTGTGTATGGGGTTTTCATCGTTTATCAGGATTCTGCCAGGTGTGTTTGGGGTTTTCACAGGTTATCTGGATCCTGCCAGGTGTGTATGGGGTTTTCACAGTGTATCAGGATACTGCCAGGTGTGTATGGGGGTGTCACAGTGTATCAGGATCCTGCCAGGTGTGTATGGGGTTTTCACAGTGTATCAGGATCCTGCCAGGTGTGCATCTGGGTTTCGCAGTGTATCAGTATCCTGCCAGGTGTCGATGGGGTTTTCACAGTGGATCAGGATCCTGCCAAGTGTGAATGGGGGTTCCACAGTTGATCAGGATCCTGCCAGGTGTGTATGGGGTTTTCACATTGTATCAGAATCCTGCCAGGTGTGTATGGGGGTTTTCACAGTGGATCAGGATATGCCAGGTATGTATGGGGTTTTCACAGTGTATCAGGATCGGGCCAGGTGTGTATACGGGTTTCATAGTTTATCAGGATCCTGCCAGGTGTGCATGGGGTTTTCACAGTGTATCAGGATCCTGCCAGGTGTGTATGGGGGTTTCATAGTTTATCAGGATCCTGCCAGGTGTGTATGGGGGTTTCATTGTTTATCAGGATCCTGCCAGGTGTGTATGGGGTTTTCACAGTGTTTCAGGATCCTGCCAGGTGTTTATGGGGTTTTCACAGTGTATCAGGATCCTGCCAGGTGTGTACGGGGTTTTCACAGTGTATCAGGATCCTGCCAGGTGTGTATGGGGTTTTCACAGTGGATCAGGATCCTGCCAGGTGTGTATGGGTTTCACAGTTTAGCAGGATCCTGCCATGTGTGTATGTGGGTTTCACAGTTTATCAGGATCCTGCCAGGTGTGTATGGGGATTTCACAGTGTATGAGTGTCCTGGCAGGTGTGTATGGGGGTTTCACAGTGTATCAGGGTCCTGCCCGGTGAGTATGGGGTTTTCACAGTGTATCAGGGTCCTGCCTGGTGAGTATGGGGTTTTCACAGTTTATCAGGATCCTGCCAGGTGTGTATGGGGGTTTCAATGTTTATCAGGATCCTGCCAGGTGTGTATGGGGTTTTCACAGTTTTTCAGGATCCTGCCAGGTGTGTATGGGTTTTCACAGTTTATCAGGATCCTGCCAGGTGTGCATGGGGGTTTCACAGTTTATCAGGATCCTGCCAGGTGTGTATGGGGTTTTCACATTGTATCAATATCTTGCCAGGATGTATGGGGTTTTCACAATTTATCAGTATCCTGCCAGGTGTGTCTGGGAATTTCACAGTTTATCAGGATCCTGCCAGGTGTGTATGGGGGTTTCATATTTTTTCAGGATCCTGCCAGTTGTGTATAGCGATTTCAGAGTGTATAAGTGTCCTGCCAGGTGTGTATGGGGTTTTCACATTGGATCAGGATCCTGCCAGGTGTGTATGGGGTTTTCACAGTTTATCAGGATCCTGCCAGGTGTGTCTGGGTGTTTCATAGTTTATCAGGAAACTGCCAGGTGTGTATGAAGGTTTCATAGTTTATCAGGATCCTGCCAGGTGTGTATGGGGTTTTCACAGTGGATCAGGAACCTGCCAGGTGTGTATGGGGTTTTCATAGTTTATCAGGATCCTGCCAGGTGTGTCTGGGGTTTTCACAGTTTATCAGGATACTGCCAGGTGTGTATGGGGGTTTTCACAGTGTATCCGGATCCTGCCAGGTGTGTATGGGCTTTTCACATTGTATCAGGATCCTGCCAGGTGTGTATGGGGGTTTCACAGCGGATCAACATCCTGCCAGGTGTGCATGGGGTTTTCACAGTGGATCAGGATCCTGCCCGGTGTGTATAGGGTTTTCACAGTGTATCAGGATCCTGCCAAATGTGTATGGGGTTTTCGCAGTATATCAGGTTCTGCCAGGTCTGTTTGGGGGGTTTCACAGAGTATCAGTATCCTGCCAGTTGTGTATGGGGTTTCACAGTTTATCAGGATGCTGCCAGGTGTGCATAGGGCTTTCACAGTTTATCAGGATCCTGCCAGGTGTGTATGGGTGTTTCACAGTTTCTCAGGATCCTGCCAGGTGTGTATGGGGTTTTCACAGTGTATCAAGATCCTGCCAGGTGTGCATGGGGATTTCACATTTTATCAGGAGCCTGCCAGGTGTGTATGGGTGTTTCACAGTTTATCAGGATCCTGCCAGGTGTGTATGGTGTTTCACAGTTTATCAGGATCCTGCCAGGTGTGTATGGGGTTTTCACAGTGTCTCAGGATCCTGCCAGGTGTGTATGGGGTTTTCACAGTGGATCAGGATCCTGGCAGGTGTGTATGGGGTTTTCACAGTTTATCAGGATCCTGCCAGGTGTGTATGGGGGTTTCACAGTTTATCAGGATCCTGCCAGGTGTGTATGGGGGTTTCACAGTGTATCAGGATCCTGCCAGGTGAGTATGGGGTTTTCACAGTGTATCAGGATCCTGCCAGGTGAGTATGGGGTTTTCACAGTTTATCAGGATTCTGCCAGGTGTTTATGGGGGTTTCGCAGTATATCAGGATCCTGCCAGGTGTGTGTGAGGGTTTCACAGCTAATCAGGATCCTGCCAGGTGTGTTTGGGGATTTCACAGTTTATCAGGATCCTGCCAGGTGTGTATGGGTTTTCACAGTTTATCAGGATCCTGCCAGGTGTGTATGGGGGTATCACAGTTTATCAGTATCCTGCCAGGTGTGTATTGGGTTTTCACATTGTATCAAGATCCTGCCAGGTGTGTATGGGGTTTTCACAGTTTATCAGGATCCTGCCAGGTGTGTATGGGGCTTTCACAGTTTATCAGGATGCTGCCAGGTGTGTATGGGGGTTTCATAGTTTTTCAGTATCCTGCCAGGTGTGTATGGGGTTTTCACAGCGTATCAGGATCCTCCCAGGTGTGCATGGGGTTTTCACAGTGGATCAGGATAATGCCAGGTGTGTATGGGGTCTTCACAGTTTATCAGGATCCTGCCAGGTGTGTATGGGGATTTCATAGTTTATCAGGATCCTGCCAGGTGTGCATGAAGTTTTCATAGTTTATCAGGATCCTGCCAGGTCTGTATGGGATTTTCACAGTGCATCAGGATCCTGCCAGGTGTGTATGGGGTTTTGACAGTGGATCAGGAACCTGCCAGGTGTGTATGGGGGTTTCATAGTTTATCAGGATCCTGCCAGGTGTGTCTGGGGTTTTCACAGTTTATCAGGATCCTGCCAGGTGTGTATGGGGGTTTTCACAGCGGATCAGTATCCTGCCAGGTGTGTATGGGTTTTTCACAGTGGATCAGGATCCTGCCCGGTGTGTGTCGGGTTTTCACAGTGCATCAGGTTCCTGCCTGGTGTGCATGGGGTTTTCACAGTATATCAGGATATGCCAGGTGTGTATGGGGGTTTTCACAGAGTATCAGGATCCTGCCAGCTGTGCATGGGGATTTCACAGATTTTCAGGATCCTGCCACGTGTGTATGGGGTTTTCACAGTGGATCAAGATCCTGCCAGGTGTGTATGGGGGTTTCACAGTGTATCAGGATCCTGCCAGGTGTGTATGGGTTTTCACAGTTTATCAGGATCCTGCCAGGTGTGTATGGGGGTTTCACAGTTTATCAGGATCCTGCCAGGTGTGTATTGGGTTTTCACATTGTATCAAGATCCTGCCAGGTGTGTATGGGGTTTTCACAGTTTATCAGGATCCTGCCAGGTGTGTATGGGGTTTTCACAGTTTATCAGGATCCTGCCAGGTGTGTATGGGGGTTTCATAGTTTATCAGTATCCTGCCAGGTGTGTATGGGGTTTTCACAGCGTATCAGGATCCTCCCAGGTGTGCATGGGGTTTTCACAGTGGATCAGGATAATGCCAGGTGTGTATGGGGTCTTCACAGTTTATCAGGATCCTGCCAGGTGTGTATGGGGATTTCATAGTTTATCAGGATCCTGCCAGGTGTGCATGAAGTTTTCATAGTTTATCAGGATCCTGCCAGGTGTGTATGGGATTTTCACAGTGCATCAGGATCCTGCCAGGTGTGTATGGGGTTTTGACTGTGGATCAGGAACCTGCCAGGTGTGTATGGGGGTTTCATAGTTTATCAGGATCCTGCCAGGTGTGTCTGGGGTTTTCACAGTTTATCAGGATCCTGCCAGGTGTGTATGGGGGTTTTCACAGCGGATCAGTATCCTGCCAGGTGTGTATGGGTTTTTCACAGTGGATCAGGATCCTGCCCGGTGTGTGTCGGGTTTTCACAGTGTATCAGGTTCCTGCCTGGTGTGCATGGGGTTTTCACAGTATATCAGGATATGCCAGGTGTGTATGGGGGTTTTCACAGATTTTCAGGATCCTGCCACGTGTGTATGGGGTTTTCACAGTGGATCAAGATCCTGCCAGGTGTGTATGGGGGTTTCACTGTGTATCAGGATCCTGCCAGGTGTGCATGGGGATTTCACAGATTTTCAGGATCCTGCCACGTGTGTATGGGGTTTTCACAGTGGATCAAGATCCTGCCAGGTGTGTATGGGGGTTTCACAGTGTATCAGGATCCTGCCAGTTGTGTATGGGGTTTCACAGTTTATCAGGATGCTGCCAGGTGTGTATGGGGGTTTCACAGTTTATCAGGATCCTGCCAAGTGTGTATGGGGGTTTCACAGTTTATCAGGATCCTGCCAGGTGTGTATGGGGTTTTCACAGTGTATCAAGATCCTGCCAGGTGAGTATGGGGATTTTACATTTTATCAGCATCCTGCCAGGTTTGTATGGGTGTTTCACAGTTTATCAGGATCCTGCCAGGTGTATATGGGGTTTCACAGTTTATCAGGCTCCTGCCATGTGTGTATGGGGGTTTCACAGTTTATCAGGATCCGGCCAGGTGTGTCTGGGGTTTTCACAGTGTATCAAGATCCTGCCAGGTGTGCATGGGGTTTTCACAGTTTATCAGGATCCTGCCAGGTGTGTTTGTGGGTTTCACAGTTTATCAGGAATCTGCCAGGTGTGTATGGGTTTTTCACATTTTATCAGGATCCTGCCAGGTGTGTATGGGGGTTTCACAGTTTATCAGGATCCTGCCAGGTGTGTATGGGGTTTTCACAGTGTATCAGGATCCTGCCAGTTGTGTGGGGTTTTCACAGTGGATCAGGATCCTGCCAGGTGTGATAGGGTTTTTCACAGTTTATCAGGATACTGCCAGGTGTGTATGGGGGTTTCATAGTTTATCAGAATCCTGCCAGCTGCGTATGGGGGTTTCATAGTTTATCAGGATCCTGCCGGGTGTGTATTGGGTTTTCACATTGTATCAAGATCCTGCCAGGTGTGTATGGGATTTTCACAGTTTATCAGGATCCTGTCAGGTGTGTATGGGGTTTTCACAGTTTATCAGGATCCTGCCAGGTGTGTATGGGGGTTTCATAGTTTATCAGTATCCTGCCAGGTGTGTATGGGCTTTTCACAGCGTATCAGGATCCTCCCAGGTGTGCATGGGGTTTTCACAGTGGATCAGGATACTGCCAGGTGTGTATGGGGTTTTCACAGTTTATCAGGATCCTGCCAGGTGTGTATGGGCGTTTCATAGTTTATCAGGATCCTGCCAGGTGTGCATGAAGTTTTCGTAGTTTATCAGGATCCTGCCAGGTGTGTATGGGGGTTTTCACAGTGGATCAGTATCCTGCCAGGTGTGTATGGTGTTTTCACAGTGGATCAGGATCCTGCCAGGTGTGTATAGGATTTTCACAGTGTATCAGGTTCCTGCCAGGTGTGCATGGGGTTTTCACAGTATATCAGGATCTGCCAGGTGTGTATGGGGGTTTTCACAGAGTATCAGGATCCTGCCAGGTGTGCATGGGGATTTCACAGATTTTCTGGATCCTGCAACGTGTGTATGGGGTTTTCACAGTGGATCAAGATCCTGCCAGGTGTGTATGGGGGTTTCACAGTGTATCAGGATCCTGCCAGGTGTGTATGGGGTTTCGCAGTTTATCAGGATGCTGCCAGGTATGCATGGGGGTTTCACAGTTTATCAGGATCCTGCCAAGTGTGTATGGGGGTTTCACAGTTTATCAGGATCCTGCCAGGTGTGTATGGGGTTTTCACATTTTATCAAGATCCTGCCAGGTGAGTATGGGGATTTTACATTTTATCAGCATTCTGCCAGGTTTGTATGTGTGTTTCACAGTTTATCAGGATCCTGCCAGGTGTGCATGGGTTTTCTCAGTGTATCAAGAACCTGCCAGGTGTGCATGGGGTTTTCACAGTTGATCAGGATCCTGCCAGGTGTGTTTGGGGGTTTCACAGTTTATCAGGATGCTGCCAGGTGTGTATAGGGCTTTCACAGTTTATCAGATTCCTGCCAGGTGTGTATGGGTGTTTCGCAGTTTATCAGGATCCTGCCAGGTGTGTATGGGGTTTTCACAGTGTATCAAGATCCTGCCAGGTGTGCATGGGGATTTCACATTTTATCAGGAGCGTGCCAGGTGTGTATGTGTGTTTCACAGTTTATCAGGATCCTGCCAGGTGTGTATGGTGTTTCACAGTTTATCAGGATCCTGCCAGGTGTGTATGGGGTTTTCACAGTGTCTCAGGATCCTGCCATGTGTGTATGGGGTTTTCACAGTGGATCAGGATCCTGGCAGGTGTGTATGGGGTTTTCACAGTTTATCAGGATCCTGCCAGGTGTGTATGGGGTTTTCACAGTGTATCAGGATCCTGCCAGGTGAGTATGGGGTTTTCACAGTTTATCAGGATTCTGCCAGGTGTTTATGGGGGTTTCGCAGTTTATCAGGATCCTGCCAGGTGTGTATGAGGGTTTCACAGCTAATCAGGATCCTGCCAGGTGTGTATGGGGATGTCACAGTTTATCAGGATCCTGCAGGTGTGTATGGGTTTTCACAGTTTATCAGGATCCTGCCAGGTGTGTATGGGGGTATCACAGATTATCAGGATCCTGCCAGATGTGTATTGGGTTTTCACATTGTATCAAGATCCTGCCAGGTGTGTATGGGGTTTTCACAGTTTATCAGGATCCTGCCAGGTGTGTATGGGGTTTTCACAGTTTATCAGGATTCTGCCAGATGTGTATGGGGGTTTCATAGTTTATCAGTATCCTGCCAGGTGTGTATGGGGTTTTCACAGCGTATCAGGAACCTCCCAGGTGTGCATGGGGTTT
The DNA here is from genome assembly GCF_036365525.1 of Heterodontus francisci. Lineage (NCBI taxonomy): Eukaryota > Metazoa > Chordata > Chondrichthyes > Heterodontiformes > Heterodontidae > Heterodontus > Heterodontus francisci. The sequence continues at coordinate 4,512,908 of NW_027140919.1, forward strand.
TCACAGTGGATCAGGATAATGCCAGGTGTGTATGGGGTTTTCACAGTTTATCAGGATCCTGCCAGTTGTGTATGGGGATTTCATAGTTTATCAGGATCCTGCCAGGTGTGCATGAAGTTTTCATAGTTTATCAGGATCCTGCCAGGTGTGTATGGGATTTTCACTTTGCATCAGCATCCTGCCAGGTGTGTATGGGATTTTGACAGTGGATCAGGAACCTGCCAGGTGTGTATGGGGGTATCATAGTTTATCAGGATCCTGCCAGGTGTGTCTGGGGTTTTCACAGTTTATCAGGATACTGCCAGGTGTGTATGGGGGTTTTCACAGCGGATCAGTCTCCTGCCAGGTGTGTATGGGTTTTTCACAGTGGATCAGGATCCTGCCCGGTGTGTGTCGGGTTTTCACAGTGTATCAGGTTCCTGCCAGGTGTGTATGGGGTTTTCACAGTTTATCAGGATCCTGCCAGATGTGTATGGGGGTTTCATAGTTTATCAGTATCCTGCCAGGTGTGTATGGGGTTTTCACAGCGTATCAGGATCCTCCCAGGTGTGCATGGGGTTTTCACAGTGGATCAGGATAATGCCAGGTGTGTATGGGGTTTTCACAGTTTATCAGGATCCTGCCAGTTGTGTATGGGGATTTCATAGTTTATCAGGATCCTGCCAGGTGTGCATGAAGTTTTCATAGTTTATCAGGATCCTGCCAGGTGTGTATGGGATTTTCACAGTGCATCAGGATCCTGCCAGGTGTGTATGGGGTTTTGACAGTGGATCAGGAACCTGCCAGGTGTGTATGGGGGTATCATAGTTTATCAGGATCCTGCCAGGTGTGTCTGGGGTTTTCACAGTTTATCAGGATACTGCCAGGTGTGTATGGGGGTTTTCACAGCGGATCAGTCTCCTGCCAGGTGTGCATGGGTTTTTCACAGTGGATCAGGATCCTGCCCGGTGTGTGTCGGGTTTTCACAGTGTATCAGGTTCCTGCCAGGTGTGCATGGGGTTTTCACAGTATATCAGGATATGCCAGGTGTGTATGGGGGTTTTCACAGAGTATCAGGATCCTGCCAGGTGTGCATGGGGATTTCACAGTTTTTCAGGATCCTGCCACGTGTGTATGGGGTTTTCACAGTGGATCAAGATCCTGCCAGGTGTGTATGGGGGTTTCACAGTGTATCAGGATCCTGCCAGTTGTGTATGGGGTTTCACAGTTTATCAGGAAGCTGCCAGGTGTGTATGGGGGTTTCACAGTTTATCAGGATCCTGCCAAGTGTGTTTGGGGGTTTCACAGTTTATCAGGATCCTGCCAGGTGTGTATGGGGTTTTCACAGTGTATCAAGATCTTGCCAGGTGAGTATGGGGATTTTACATTTTATCAGCATCCTGCCAGGTTTGTATGGGTGTTTCACAGTTTATCAGGATCCTGCCAGGTGTGTATGGGGTTGCACAGTTTATCAGGCTCCTGCCATGTGTGCATGGGGGTTTCACAGTTTATCAGGATCCTGCCAGGTGTGTCTGGGGTTTTCACAGTGTATCAAGATCCTGCCAGGTGTGCATGGGGTTTTCACAGTTGATCAGGATCCTGCCAGGTGTGTTTGGGGGTTTCACAGTTTATCAGGAATCTGCCAGGTGTGTATGGGTTTTTCACATTTTATCGGGATCCTGCCAGGTGTGTATGGGGGTTTCACAGATTATCAGGATCCTGCCAGGTGTGTATGGGGTTTTCACAGTGTATCAGGATCCTGCCAGTTGTGTGGGGTTTTCACAGTGGATCAGGATCCTGCCAGGTGTGATAGGGTTTTTCGCAGTTTATCAGGATACTGCCAGGTGTGTATGGGGGTTTCATAGTTTATCAGAATCCTGCCAGCTGTGTATGGGGGTTTCATAGTTTATCAGGATCCTGCCGGGTGTGTATTGGGTTTTCGCATTGTATCAAGATCCTGCCAGGTGTGTATGGGATTTTCACAGTTTATCAGGATCCTGTCAGGTGTGTATGGGGTTTTCACAGTTTATCAGGATCCTGCCAGGTGTGTATGGGGGTTTCATAATATATCAGTATCCTGCCAGGTGTGTATGGGGTTTTCACAGCGTATCAGGATCCTCCCAGGTGTGCATGGGGTTTTCACAGTGGATCAGGATACTGCCAGGTGTGTCTGGGGTTTTCACAGTTTATCAGGATCCTGCCAGGTGTGTATGGGCGTTTCATAGTTTATCAGGATCCTGCCAGGTGTGCATGAAGTTTTCATAGTTTATCAGGATCCTGCCAGGTGTGCATGGGATTTTCACAGTGCATCAGGATCCTGCCAGGTGTGTATGGGGTTTTGACAGTGGATCAGGAACCTGCCAGGTGTGTATGGGAGTTTCATTGTTTATAAGGATCCTGCCAGGTGTGCATGGGGGTTTTCACAGTGGATCAGTATCCTGCCAGGTGTGTATGGGGTTTTCACAGTGGATCAGGATCCTGCCAGGTGTGTATAGGGTTTTCACAGTGTATCAGGTTCCTGCCAGGTGTGCATGGGGTTTTCACAGTATATCAGGATATGCCAGGTGTGTATGGGGGTTTTCACAGAGTATCAGGATCCTTCCAGGTGTGCATGGGGATTTCACAGATTTTCAGGATCCTGCAACGTGTGTATGGGGTTTTCACAGTGGATCAAGATCCTGCCAGGTGTGTATGGGGGTTTCACAGTGTATCAGGATCCTGCCAGGTGTGTATGGGGTTTCACAGTTTATCAGGATGCTGCCAGGTGTGTATGGGTGTTTCACAGTTTATCAGGATCCTGCCAAGTGTGTTTGGGGGTTTCACAGTTTATCAGGAATCTGCCAGGTGTGTATGGGTTTTTCACATTTTATCAGGATCCTGCCAGGTGTGTATGGGGGTTTCACAGATTATCAGGATCCTGCCAGGTGTGTATGGGGTTTTCACAGTGTATCAGGATCCTGCCAGTTGTGTGGAGTTTTCACAGTGTATCAAGATCCTGCCAGGTGTGCATGGGGTTTTCACAGTTGATCAGGATCCTGCCAGGTGTGTTTGGGGGTTTCACTGTTTATCAGGATGCTGCCAGGTGTGTATAGGGCTTTCACAGTTTATCAGATTCCTGCCAGGTGTGTATGGGTGTTTCACAGTTTATCAGGATCCTGCCAGGTGTGTATGGGGTTTTCACAGTGTATCAATATCCTGCCAGGTGTGCATGGGGATTTCACATTTTATCAGGAGCCTGCCGGGTGTGTATGGGTGTTTCACAGTTTATAAGGATCCTGCCAGGTGTGTATGGTGTTTCACAGTTTATCAGGATCCTGCCAGGTGTGTATGGGGTTTTCACAGTGTCTCAGGATCCTGCCAGGTGTGTATGGGGTTTTCACAGTGGATCAGGATCCTGGCAAGTGTGTATGGGGTTTTCACAGTTTATCAGGATCCTGCCAGGTGTGTATGGGGTTTTCACAGTGTATCAGTATCCTGCCAGGTGAGTATGGGGTTTTCACAGTTTATCAGGATTCTGCCAGGTGTTTATGGGGGTTTGGCAGTTTATCAGGATCCTGCCAGGTGTCTATGAGGGTTTCACAGCTAATCAGGATCCTGCCAGGTGTGTATGGGGATTTCACAGTTTATCAGGATCCTGCCAGGTGTGTATGGGTTTTCACAGTTTATCAGGATCCTGCCAGGTGTGTAAGGGGGTATCACAGTTTATCAGGATCCTGCCAGGTGTGAATTGGGTTTTCACATTGTATCAAGATCCTGCCAGGTGTGTATGAGGTTTTCACAGTTTATCAGGATCCTGCCAGGTGTGTATGGGGTTTTCACAGTTTATCAGGATCCTGCCAGGTGTGTATGGGGGTTTCATAGTTTATCAGGATGCTGCCAGGTGTGTATGGGGGTTTCACAGTTTATCAGGATCCTGCCAAGTGTGTATGGGGGTTTCACAGTTTATCAGGATCCTGCCAGGTGTGTATGGGGTTTTCACAGTGTATCAAGATCCTGCCAGGTGAGTATGGGGATTTTACATTTTATCAGCATCCTGCCAGGTTTGTATGGGTGTTTCACAGTTTATCAGGATCCTGCCAGGTGTATATGGGGTTTCACAGTTTATCAGGCTCCTGCCATGTGTGTATGGGGGTTTCACAGTTTATCAGGATCCGGCCAGGTGTGTCTGGGGTTTTCACAGTGTATCAAGATCCTGCCAGGTGTGCATGGGGTTTTCACAGTTTATCAGGATCCTGCCAGGTGTGTTTGTGGGTTTCACAGTTTATCAGGAATCTGCCAGGTGTGTATGGGTTTTTCACATTTTATCAGGATCCTGCCAGGTGTGTATGGGGGTTTCACAGTTTATCAGGATCCTGCCAGGTGTGTATGGGGTTTTCACAGTGTATCAGGATCCTGCCAGTTGTGTGGGGTTTTCACAGTGGATCAGGATCCTGCCAGGTGTGATAGGGTTTTTCACAGTTTATCAGGATACTGCCAGGTGTGTATGGGGGTTTCATAGTTTATCAGAATCCTGCCAGCTGCGTATGGGGGTTTCATAGTTTATCAGGATCCTGCCGGGTGTGTATTGGGTTTTCACATTGTATCAAGATCCTGCCAGGTGTGTATGGGATTTTCACAGTTTATCAGGATCCTGTCAGGTGTGTATGGGGTTTTCACAGTTTATCAGGATCCTGCCAGGTGTGTATGGGGGTTTCATAGTTTATCAGTATCCTGCCAGGTGTGTATGGGCTTTTCACAGCGTATCAGGATCCTCCCAGGTGTGCATGGGGTTTTCACAGTGGATCAGGATACTGCCAGGTGTGTATGGGGTTTTCACAGTTTATCAGGATCCTGCCAGGTGTGTATGGGGTTTCGCAGTTTATCAGGATCCTGCCAGGTGTGCATGGGGGTTTCACAGTTTATCAGGATCCTGCCAAGTGTGTATGGGGGTTTCACAGTTTATCAGGATCCTGCCAGGTGTGTATGGGGTTTTCACATTTTATCAAGATCCTGCCAGGTGAGTATGGGGATTTTACATTTTATCAGCATTCTGCCAGGTTTGTATGTGTGTTTCACAGTTTATCAGGATCCTGCCAGGTGTGCATGGGTTTTCACAGTGTATCAAGAACCTGCCAGGTGTGCATGGGGTTTTCACAGTTGATCAGGATCCTGCCAGGTGTGTTTGGGGGTTTCACAGTTTATCAGGATGCTGCCAGGTGTGTATAGGGCTTTCACAGTTTATCAGATTCCTGCCAGGTGTGTATGGGTGTTTCGCAGTTTATCAGGATCCTGCCAGGTGTGTATGGGGTTTTCACAGTGTATCAAGATCCTGCCAGGTGTGCATGGGGATTTCACATTTTATCAGGAGCGTGCCAGGTGTGTATGTGTGTTTCACAGTTTATCAGGATCCTGCCAGGTGTGTATGGTGTTTCACAGTTTATCAGGATCCTGCCAGGTGTGTATGGGGTTTTCACAGTGTCTCAGGATCCTGCCATGTGTGTATGGGGTTTTCACAGTGGATCAGGATCCTGGCAGGTGTGTATGGGGTTTTCACAGTTTATCAGGATCCTGCCAGGTGTGTATGGGGTTTTCACAGTGTATCAGGATCCTGCCAGGTGAGTATGGGGTTTTCACAGTTTATCAGGATTCTGCCAGGTGTTTATGGGGGTTTCGCAGTTTATCAGGATCCTGCCAGGTGTGTATGAGGGTTTCACAGCTAATCAGGATCCTGCCAGGTGTGTATGGGGATGTCACAGTTTATCAGGATCCTGCCAGGTGTGTATTGGGTTTTCACATTGTATCAAGATCCTGCCAGGTGTGTATGGGGTTTTCACAGTTTATCAGGATCCTGCCAGGTGTGTATGGGGTTTTCACAGTTTATCAGGATCCTGCCAGATGTGTATGGGGGTTTCATAGTTTATCAGTATCCTGCCAGGTGTGTATGGGGTTTTCACAGCGTATCAGGAACCTCCCAGGTGTGCATGGGGTTTTCACAGTGGATCAGGATAATGCCAGGTGTGTATGGGGTTTTCACAGTTTATCAGGATCCTGCCAGTTGTGTATGGGGATTTCATAGTTTATCAGGATCCTGCCAGGTGTGCATGAAGTTTTCATAGTTTATCAGGATCCTGCCAGGTGTGTATGGGATTTTCACAGTGCATCAGGATCCTGCCAGGTGTGTATGGGATTTTGACAGTGGATCAGGAACCTGCCAGGTGTGTATGGGGGTATCATAGTTTATCAGGATCCTGCCAGGTGTGTCTGGGGTTTTCACAGTTTATCAGGATACTGCCAGGTGTGTATGGGGGTTTTCACAGCGGATCAGTCTCCTGCCAGGTGTGTATGGGTTTTTCACAGTGGATCAGGATCCTGCCCGGTGTGTGTCGGGTTTTCACAGTGTATCAGGTTCCTGCCAGGTGTGCATGGGGTTTTCACAGTATATCAGGATCTGCCAGGTGTGTATGGGGGTTTTCACAGAGTATCAGGATCCTGCCAGGTGTGCATGGGGATTTCACAGATTTTCAGGATCCTGCAACGTGTGTATGGGGTTTTCACAGTGGATCAAGATCCTGCCAGGTGTGTATGGGGGTTTCACAGTGTATCAGGATCCTGCCAGGTGTGTATGGGGTTTCGCAGTTTATCAGGATGCTGCCAGGTGTGCATGGGGGTTTCACAGTTTATCAGGATCCTGCCAAGTGTGTATGGGGGTTTCACAGTTTATCAGGATCCTGCCAGGTGTGTATGGGGTTTTCACATTTTATCAAGATCCTGCCAGGTGAGTATGGGGATTTTACATTTTATCAGCATTCTGCCAGGTTTGTATGTGTGTTTCACAGTTTATCAGGATCCTGCCAGGTGTGCATGGGTTTTCACAGTGTATCAAGAACCTGCCAGGTGTGCATGGGGTTTTCACAGTTGATCAGGATCCTGCCAGGTGTGTTTGGGGGTTTCACAGTTTATCAGGATGCTGCCAGGTGTGTATAGGGCTTTCACAGTTTATCAGATTCCTGCCAGGTGTGTATGGGTGTTTCGCAGTTTATCAGGATCCTGCCAGGTGTGTATGGGGTTTTCACAGTGTATCAAGATCCTGCCAGGTGTGCATGGGGATTTCACATTTTATCAGGAGCGTGCCAGGTGTGTATGTGTGTTTCACAGTTTATCAGGATCCTGCCAGGTGTGTATGGTGTTTCACAGTTTATCAGGATCCTGCCAGGTGTGTATGGGGTTTTCACAGTGTCTCAGGATCCTGCCATGTGTGTATGGGGTTTTCACAGTGGATCAGGATCCTGGCAGGTGTGTATGGGGTTTTCACAGTTTATCAGGATCCTGCCAGGTGTGTATGGGGTTTTCACAGTGTATCAGGATCCTGCCAGGTGAGTATGGGGTTTTCACAGTTTATCAGGATTCTGCCAGGTGTTTATGGGGGTTTCGCAGTTTATCAGGATCCTGCCAGGTGTGTATGAGGGTTTCACAGCTAATCAGGATCCTGCCAGGTGTGTATGGGGATGTCACAGTTTATCAGGATCCTGCCAGGTGTGTATTGGGTTTTCACATTGTATCAAGATCCTGCCAGGTGTGTATGGGGTTTTCACAGTTTATCAGGATCCTGCCAGGTGTGTATGGGGTTTTCACAGTTTATCAGGATCCTGCCAGATGTGTATGGGGGTTTCATAGTTTATCAGTATCCTGCCAGGTGTGTATGGGGTTTTCACAGCGTATCAGGAACCTCCCAGGTGTGCATGGGGTTTTCACAGTGGATCAGGATAATGCCAGGTGTGTATGGGGTTTTCACAGTTTATCAGGATCCTGCCAGTTGTGTATGGGGATTTCATAGTTTATCAGGATCCTGCCAGGTGTGCATGAAGTTTTCATAGTTTATCAGGATCCTGCCAGGTGTGTATGGGATTTTCACAGTGCATCAGGATCCTGCCAGGTGTGTATGGGATTTTGACAGTGGATCAGGAACCTGCCAGGTGTGTATGGGGGTATCATAGTTTATCAGGATCCTGCCAGGTGTGTCTGGGGTTTTCACAGTTTATCAGGATACTGCCAGGTGTGTATGGGGGTTTTCACAGCGGATCAGTCTCCTGCCAGGTGTGTATGGGTTTTTCACAGTGGATCAGGATCCTGCCCGGTGTGTGTCGGGTTTTCACAGTGTATCAGGTTCCTGCCAGGTGTGTATGGGGTTTTCACAGTTTATCAGGATCCTGCCAGATGTGTATGGGGGTTTCATAGTTTATCAGTATCCTGCCAGGTGTGTATGGGGTTTTCACAGCGTATCAGGATCCTCCCAGGTGTGCATGGGGTTTTCACAGTGGATCAGGATAATGCCAGGTGTGTATGGGGTTTTCACAGTTTATCAGGATCCTGCCAGTTGTGTATGGGGATTTCATAGTTTATCAGGATCCTGCCAGGTGTGCATGAAGTTTTCATAGTTTATCAGGATCCTGCCAGGTGTGTATGGGATTTTCACAGTGCATCAGGATCCTGCCAGGTGTGTATGGGGTTTTGACAGTGGATCAGGAACCTGCCAGGTGTGTATGGGGGTATCATAGTTTATCAGGATCCTGCCAGGTGTGTCTGGGGTTTTCACAGTGTATCAGGTTCCTGCCAGGTGTGCATGGGGTTTTCACAGTATATCAGGATATGCCAGGTGTGTATGGGGGTTTTCACAGAGTATCAGGATCCTGCCAGGTGTGCATGGGGATTTCACAGTTTTTCAGGATCCTGCCACGTGTGTATGGGGTTTTCACAGTGGATCAAGATCCTGCCAGGTGTGTATGGGGGTTTCACAGTGTATCAGGATCCTGCCAGTTGTGTATGGGGTTTCACAGTTTATCAGGAAGCTGCCAGGTGTGTATGGGGGTTTCACAGTTTATCAGGATCCTGCCAAGTGTGTTTGGGGGTTTCACAGTTTATCAGGATCCTGCCAGGTGTGTATGGGGTTTTCACAGTGTATCAAGATCTTGCCAGGTGAGTATGGGGATTTTACATTTTATCAGCATCCTGCCAGGTTTGTATGGGTGTTTCACAGTTTATCAGGATCCTGCCAGGTGTGTATGGGGTTTCACAGTTTATCAGGCTCCTGCCATGTGTGCATGGGGGTTTCACAGTTTATCAGGATCCTGCCAGGTGTGTCTGGGGTTTTCACAGTGTATCAAGATCCTGCCAGGTGTGCATGGGGTTTTCACAGTTGATCAGGATCCTGCCAGGTGTGTTTGGGGGTTTCACAGTTTATCAGGAATCTGCCAGGTGTGTATGGGTTTTTCACATTTTATCGGGATCCTGCCAGGTGTGTATGGGGGTTTCACAGATTATCAGGATCCTGCCAGGTGTGTATGGGGTTTTCACAGTGTATCAGGATCCTGCCAGTTGTGTGGGGTTTTCACAGTGGATCAGGATCCTGCCAGGTGTGATAGGGTTTTTCGCAGTTTATCAGGATACTGCCAGGTGTGTATGGGGGTTTCATAGTTTATCAGAATCCTGCCAGCTGTGTATGGGGGTTTCATAGTTTATCAGGATCCTGCCGGGTGTGTATTGGGTTTTCGCATTGTATCAAGATCCTGCCAGGTGTGTATGGGATTTTCACAGTTTATCAGGATCCTGTCAGGTGTGTATGGGGTTTTCACAGTTTATCAGGATCCTGCCAGGTGTGTATGGGGGTTTCATAATATATCAGTATCCTGCCAGGTGTGTATGGGGTTTTCACAGCGTATCAGGATCCTCCCAGGTGTGCATGGGGTTTTCACAGTGGATCAGGATACTGCCAGGTGTGTATGGGGTTTTCACAGTTTATCAGGATCCTGCCAGGTGTGTATGGGCGTTTCATAGTTTATCAGGATCCTGCCAGGTGTGCATGAAGTTTTCATAGTTTATCAGGATCCTGCCAGGTGTGCATGGGATTTTCACAGTGCATCAGGATCCTGCCAGGTGTGTATGGGGTTTTGACAGTGGATCAGGAACCTGCCAGGTGTGTATGGGAGTTTCATTGTTTATAAGGATCCTGCCAGGTGTGCATGGGGGTTTTCACAGTGGATCAGTATCCTGCCAGGTGTGTATGGGGTTTTCACAGTGGATCAGGATCCTGCCAGGTGTGTATAGGGTTTTCACAGTGTATCAGGTTCCTGCCAGGTGTGCATGGGGTTTTCACAGTATATCAGGATATGCCAGGTGTGTATGGGGGTTTTCACAGAGTATCAGGATCCTTCCAGGTGTGCATGGGGATTTCACAGATTTTCAGGATCCTGCAACGTGTGTATGGGGTTTTCACAGTGGATCAAGATCCTGCCAGGTGTGTATGGGGGTTTCACAGTGTATCAGGATCCTGCCAGGTGTGTATGGGGTTTCACAGTTTATCAGGATGCTGCCAGGTGTGTATGGGGGTTTCACAGTTTATCAGGATCCTGCCAAGTGTGTTTGGGGGTTTCACAGTTTATCAGGAATCTGCCAGGTGTGTATGGGTTTTTCACATTTTATCAGGATCCTGCCAGGTGTGTATGGGGGTTTCACAGATTATCAGGATCCTGCCAGGTGTGTATGGGGTTTTCACAGTGTATCAGGATCCTGCCAGTTGTGTGGAGTTTTCACAGGGTATCAAGATCCTGCCAGGTGTGCATGGGGTTTTCACAGTTGATCAGGATCCTGCCAGGTGTGTTTGGGGGTTTCACTGTTTATCAGGATGCTGCCAGGTGTGTATAGGGCTTTCACAGTTTATCAGATTCCTGCCAGGTGTGTATGGGTGTTTCACAGTTTATCAGGATCATGCCAGGTGTGTATGGGGTTTTCACAGTGTATCAATATCCTGCCAGGTGTGCATGGGGATTTCACATTTTATCAGGAGCCTGCCGGGTGTGTATGGGTGTTTCACAGTTTATAAGGATCCTGCCAGGTGTGTATGGTGTTTCACAGTTTATCAGTATCCTGCCAGGTGTGTATGGGGTTTTCACAGTGTCTCAGGATCCTGCCAGGTGTGTATGGGGTTTTCACAGTGGATCAGGATCCTGGCAAGTGTGTATGGGGTTTTCACAGTTTATCAGGATCCTGCCAGGTGTGTATGGGGTTTTCACAGTGTATCAGTATCCTGCCAGGTGAGTATGGGGTTTTCACAGTTTATCAGGATTCTACCAGGTGTTTATGGGGGTTTGGCAGTTTATCAGGATCCTGCCAGGTGTCTATGAGGGTTTCACAGCTAATCAGGATCCTGCCAGGTGTGTATGGGGATTTCACAGTTTATCAGGATCCTGCCAGGTGTGTATGGGTTTTCACAGTTTATCAGGATCCTGCCAGGTGTGTATGGGGGTATCACAGTTTATCAGGATCCTGCCAGGTGTGTATTGGGTTTTCACATTGTATCAAGATCCTGCCAGGTGTGTATGAGGTTTTCACAGTTTATCAGGATCCTGACAGGTGTGTATGGGGTTTTCACAGTTTATCAGGATCCTGCCAGGTGTGTATGGGGGTTTCATAGTTTATCAGTATCCTGCCAGGTGTGTATGGGGTTTTCACAGCGTATCAGGATCCTCCCAGGTGTGCATGGGGTTTACACAGTGGATCAGGATAATGCCAGGTGTGTATGGGGTTTTCATAGTTTATCAGGATCCTGCCAGGTGTATATGGGATTTTCACAGTGCATCAGGATCCTGCCAGGTGTGTATGGGGTTTTGACAGTGGATCAGGAACCTGCCAGGTGTGTATGGGGGTTTCATAGTTTATCAGGATCCTGCCAGGTGTGTCTGGGGTTTTCACAGTTTATCAGGATCCTGCCAGGTGTGTATGGGGGTTTTCACAGCGGATCAGTATCCTGCCAGGTGTGTATGGGGTTTTCCACAGTGGATCAGGATCCTGCCAGGTGTGTGTCGGGTTTTCACAGTGTATCAGGTTCCTGCCAGGTGTGCATGGGGTTTTCACAGTATAACAGGATATGCCAGGTGTGTATGGGGGTTTTCACAGAGTATCAGGATCCTGCCAGGTGTGCATGGGGATTTCACAGATTTTCAGGATCCTGCCACGTGTGTATGGGGTTTTCACAGTGGATCAAGATCCTGCCAGGTGTGTATGGGGGTTTCACAGTGTATCAGGATCCTGCCAGTTGTGTATGGGGTTTTCACAGTTTATCAGGATGCTGCCTGGTGTGTATGGGGGTTTCACAGTTTATCAGGATCCTGCCAAGTGTGTATGGGGGTTTCACAGTTTATCAGGATCCTGCCAGGTGTGTATGGGGTTTTCACAGTGTATCAAGATCCTGCCAGGTGAGTATGGGGATTTTACATTTTATCAGCATCCTGCCAGGTTTGTATGGGTGTTTCACAGTTTATCAGGATCCTGCCAGGTGTGTATGGGGTTTCACAGTTTATCAGGCTCCTGCCATGTGTGTATGGGGGTTTCACAGTTTATCAGGATCCTGCCAGGTGTTTCTGGGGTTTTCACAGTGTATCAAGATCCTGCCAGGTGTGCATGGGGTTTTCACAGTTTATCAGGATCCTGCCAGGTGTGTTTGTGGGTTTCACAGTTTATCAGGAATCTGCCAGGTGTGTATGGGTTTTTCACATTTTATCAGGATCCTGCCAGGTGTGTATGGGGGTTTCACAGATTATCAGGATCCTGCCAGGTGTGTATGGGGTTTTCACAGTGTATCAGGATCCTGCCAGTTGTGTGTGGTTTTCACAGTGTATCAGGATCCTGCCAGGTGTGATAGGGTTTTTCGCAGTTTATCAGGATACTGCCAGGTGTGTATGGGGGTTTCATAGTTTATCAGAATCCTGCCAGCTGTGTATGGGGGTTTCATAGTTTATCAGGATCCTGCCGGGTGTGTATTGGGTTTTCGCATTGTAACAAGATCCTGCCAGGTGTGTATGGGATTTTCACAGTTTATCTGGATCCTGTCAGGTGTGTATGGGGTTTTCACAGTTTATCAGGATCCTGCCAGGTGTGTATGGGGGTTTCATAGTTTATCAGTATCCTCCCAGGTGTGCATGGGGTTTTCACAGTGGATCAGGATACTGCCAGGTGTGTATGGGGTTTTCACAGTTTGTCAGGATCCTGCCAGGTGTGTATGGGCGTTTCATAGTTTATCAGGATCCTGCCAGGTGTGCATAAAGTTTTCATAGTTTATCAGGATCCTGCCAGGTGTGTATGGGATTTTCACAGTGCATCAGGATCCTGCCAGGTGTGTATGGGGATTTGACAGTGGATCAGGAACCTGCCAGGTGTGTATGGGGGTTTCACAGTTTATCAGGATCCTGCCAGGTGTGTATGGGGGTTTTCACAGTGGATCAGTATCCTGCCAGGTGTGTATGGGGTTTTCACAGTGGATCAGGATCCTGCCAGGTGTGTATAGGGTTTTCACAGTGTATCAGGTTCCTGCCAGGTGTGCATGGGGTTTCCATAGTATATCAGGATCTGCCAGGTGTGTATGGGGGTTTTCACAGAGTATCAGGATCCTGCCAGGTGTGCATGGGGATTTCACAGATTTTCAGGATCCTGCAACGTGTGTATGGGGTTTTCACAGTGGATCAAGATCCTGCCAGGTGTGTATGGGGGTTTCACAGTGTATCAGGATCCTGCCAGGTGTGTATGGGGTTTCACAGTTTATCAGGATGCTGCCATGTGTGTATGGGGGTTTCACAGTTTATCAGGATCCTGCCAAGTGTGTATGGGGGTTTCACAGTTTATCAGGAACCTGCCAGGTGTGTATGGGGTTTTCACAGAGTATCAAGATCCTGCCAGGTGAGTATGGGGATTTTACAGTTTATCAGCATCCTGCCAGGTGTGCATGGGGTTTCACAGTTTATCAGCCTCCTGCCATGTGTGTATGGGGGTTTCACAATTTATCAGGATCCTGCCAGGTGTGTCTGTGGTTTTCACTGTGTATCAAGATCCTGCCAGGTGTGCATGGGGTTTTCACAGTTGATCAGGATCCTGCCAGGTGTGTTTGGGGGTTTCACAGTTTATCAGGAATCTGCCTGGTGTGTATGGGTTTTTCACATTTTATCAGGATCCTGTCAGGTGTGTATGGGGGTTTCACAGTTTATCAGGATCCTGCCAGGTGTGTATGGGGTTTTCACAGTGTATCAGGATCCTGCCAGTTGTGTATGGGTTTTTCACAGTTTATCAGGATACTGCCAGGTATGTATGTGGGTTTCATAGTTTATCAGAATCCTGCCAGCAGTGTATGGGGGTTTCATAGTTTATCAGGATCCTGCCGGGTGTGTATGGGGTTTTCACAGTGTATCAAGTTCCTGCCAGGTGTGTATGGGGTTTTCATAGTTTATCAGGATCCTGCCAGGTGTGTATGGGGGTTTCACAGTTTATCAGGATCCTGCCAGGTGTGTATGGGGGTTTCACATTTTATCAGGATCCTGCCAGGTGTGTATGGGGGTTTCACAGTTTATCAGGATCCTGCCAGGTGAGTATGGGGTTTTCACAGTGTTTTAGGATCCTGCCAGGTGTGTATGGGGTTTTCACAGTTTATCAAGATCCTGCCAGGTGTGTATGAGGTTTTCACAGTTTATCAGGATCCTGCCAGGTGTGTATTGGGTTTTCATTGTTTATCAGGATCCTGCCATGTGTGTATGGGGGTTTCATATTTTATCAGTATCCTGCCAGGTGTGTATGGGTTTTTCACAGTGTCTCAGGATCCTGCCAGGTGTGTATGGGGTTTTCACAGTTTATCAGGATCCTGCCAGGTGTGTATGGGGTTTCATAGTTTATCAGGATCCTGCCAGGTTTGTATGAAGATTTCATAGTCTATCAGGATCCTGCCAGGTGTGTATGGGATTTTCACAGTGTATCAGGATCCTGCCAGGTGTGTATGGGGTTTTCACATTGGATCAGGAACCTGCCAGGTGAGTATGGGGTTTTCACAGTGTTTCAGGATACTGCCAGGTGTGTATTAGGGTTTCATAGTTTATCAGGATCCTGCCAGCTGTGTATGGGGGTTTCCTAGTTTATCAGGATCCTGCCGGGTGTGTATGGGGTTTTCACAGTGTATCAAGATCCTGCCATGTGTGTATGGGGTTTTCACAGTTTATCAGGATCCTGCCAGGTGTGTATGGGGGTTTCACAGATTATCAGGATCCTGCCAGGTGTGTATGGGGGTTTCACATTTTATCAGGATCCTGCCAGGTGTGTATGGCGGTTTCACAGTTTATCAGGATCCTGCCAGGTGAGTATGGGGTTTTCACAGTGTTTCAGGATCCTGCCAGGTGTGTATGGGGTTTTCACAGTGTATCAAGATCCTGCCAGGTGAGTTTGGGGTTTTCACAGTGGATCAGTATCCTGCCAGGTGTGTATAGGGTTTTCACAGTGTATCAGGATCCTGCCAGGTGTGTATGGGGTTTTCACAGAGTATCAGGATCCTGCCAGGTGTGCATGGGGTTTTCACAGTGTATCAAGATCCTGCCAGGTGTGTATGGGGTTTTCACAGTTTATCAGGATCCTGCCAGGTGTGTATGGGGGTTTCACAGATTATCAGGATCCTGCCAGGTGTGTATGGGGGTTTCACATTTTATCAGGATCCTGCCAGGTGTGTATGGTGGTTTCACAGTTTATCAGGATCCTGCCCGGTGAGTATGGGGTTTTCACAGTGTTTCAGGATCCTGCCAGGTGTGTATGGGGTTTTCACAGTGTATCAAGATCCTGCCAGGTGTGTTTGGGGTTTTATCAGTGGATCAGGATCCTGCCAGGTGTGGATGGGGTTTTCACAGAGTATCCGGATCCTGCCAGGTGTGCATGGGGTTTTCACAGTTTATCAGGATGCTGCCAGGTGTGTATGGGGTTTTCACAGTGTATCAAGATCCTGCCAGGTGTGTATGGGGGTTTCACAGTATATCAGGATCCTGCCAGGTGTGAATGGGGTTTCACAGTTTATCAGGATGCTGCCAGGAGTGTATGGGGGTTTCACAGTTTATCAGGATCCTGCCAGGTGTGTTTGGGGTTTTCACAGTTTATCAGGATCCTGCCAGGTTTGTCTGGGATTTTTACAGTGTATCAGGATCCTGCCAGGTGTTTATGGGGATTTCACAGTTTATCAGGATCCTGCTGGGTGTGTATGGGGTTTTCACAGTGTATCAAGTTCCTGCCAGGTGTGTATGGGGTTTTCATAGTTTATCAGGATCCTGCCAGGTGTGTATGGGGGTTTCACAGTTTATCAGGATCCTGCCAGGTGTGTATGGGGGTTTCACATTTTATCAGGATCCTGCCAGGTGTGTATGGGGGTTTCACAGTTTATCAGGATCCTGCCAGGTGAGTATGGGGTTTTCACAGTGTTTCAGGATCCTGCCAGGTGTGTATGGGGTTTTCACAGTTTATCAAGATCCTGCCAGGTGTGTATGGGGTTTTCACAGTTTATCAGGATCCTGCCAGGTGTGTATGGGGGTTTTCATTGTTTATCAGGATCCTGCCAGGTGTGTATGGGGGTTTCATAGTTTATCAGGATCCTGCCAGGTGTGTCTGGGATTTTCACAGTGTCTCAGGATCCTGCCAGGTGTGATAGGGTTTTTCGCAGTTTATCAGAATCCTGCCAGCTGTGTATGGGGGTTTCATCGTTTATCAGGATCCTGCCGGGTGTGTATTGGGTTTTCGCATTGTCTCAAGATCCTGCCAGGTGTGTATGGGATTTTCACAGTTTATCAGGATCCTGTCAGGTGTGTATGGGGTTTTCACAGTTTATCAGGATCCTGCCAGGTGTGTATGGGGGTTTCATAGTTTATCAGGATCCTGCCAGGTGTGTATGGGGTTTTCACAGTGTCTCAGGATCCTGCCAGGTGTGTCTGGTGTTTTCACAGTGGATCAGGATCCTGCCAGGTGTGTATGGGGTTTTCACAGTTTATCAGGATCCTGCCAGGTTTGTATGGGGTTTCATAGTTTATCAGGATCCTGCCAGGTTTGTATGAAGATTTCATAGTCTATCAGGATCCTGCCAGGTGTGTATGGGATTTTCACAGTGCATCAGGATCCTGCCAGGTGTGTATGGGGTTTTCACATTGGATCAGGAACCTGCCAGGTGAGTATGGGATTTTCACAGTGTTTCAGGATACTGCCAGGTGTGTATTAGGGTTTCATAGTTTATCAGAATCCTGCCAGCTGTGTATGGGGGTTTCATAGTTTTTCAGGATCCTGCCGGGTGTGTATGGGGTTTTCACAGTGTATCAGGATCCTGCCAGTTGTGTGGGGTTTTCACAGTGGATCAGGATCCTGCCAGGTGTGATAGGGTTTTTCGCAGTTTATCAGGATACTGCCAGGTGTGTATGGGGGTTTCATAGTTTATCAGAATCCTGCCAGCTGTGTATGGGGGTTTCATAGTTTATCAGGATCCTGCCGGGTGTGTATTGGGTTTTCGCATTGTATCAAGATCCTGCCAGGTGTGTATGGGATTTTCACAGTTTATCAGGATCCTGTCAGGTGTGTATGGGGTTTTCACAGTTTATCAGGATCCTGGCAGGTGTGTATGGGGGTTTCATAGTTTATCAGTATCCTGCCAGGTGTGTATGGGGTTTTCACAGCGTATCAGGATCCTCCCAGGTGTGCATGGGGTTTTCACAGTGGATCAGGATACTGCCAGGTGTGTATGGGGTTTTCACAGTTTATCAGTTTCCTGCCAGGTGTGTATGGGCGTTTCATAGTTTATCAGGATCCTGCCAGGTGTGCATGAAGTTTTCATAGTTTATCAGGATCCTGCCAGGTCTGTATGGGATTTTCACAGTGCATCAGGATCCTGCCAGGTGTGTATGGGGTTTTGACAGTGGATCAGGAACCTGCCAGGTGTGTCTGGGGGTTTCACAGTTTATCAGGATCCTGCCAGGTGTGTATGGGGGTTTTCACAGTGGATCAGTATCCTGCCAGGTGTGTATGGGTTTTCACAGTTTATCAGGATGCTGCCATGTGTGTATGGGGGTTTCACAGTTTGTCAGGATCCTGCCAAGTGTGTATGGGGGTTTCACAGTTTATCAGGATCCTGCCAGGTGTGCATGGGGTTTCACAGTTTATCAGCCTCCTGCCATGTGTGTATGGGGGTTTCACAATTTATCAGGATCCTGCCAGTTGTGTATGGGTTTTTCACAGTTTATCAGGATACTGCCAGGTGTGTATGGGGGTTTCATAGTTTATCAGAATCCTGCCAGGTGTGTATGGGGGTTTCTTAGTTTATCAGGATCCTGCCGGGTGTGTATGGGGTTTTCACAGTGTATCAAGTTCCTGCCAGGTGTGTATGGGGTTTTCATAGTTTATCAGGATCCTGCCAGGTGTGTATGGGGGTTTCACAGTTTATCAGGATCCTGCCAGGTGTGTATGGGGGTTTCACATTTTATCAGGATCCTGCCAGGTGTGTATGGAGGTTTCACAGTTTATCAGGATCCTGCCAGGTGAGCATGGGGTTTTCACTGTGTTTCAGGATCCTGCCAGGTGTGTATGGGGTTTTCACAGTTTATCAAGATCCTGCCAGGTGTGTATGAGGTTTTCACAGTTTATCAGGATCATGCCAGGTGTGTATGGGATTTTCATTGTTTATCAGGATCCTGCCAGGTGTGTATGGGGGTTTCATAGTTTATCAGGATCCTGCCAGGTGTGTATGGGGTTTTCACAGTGTCTCAGGATCCTGCCAGGTGTGTATGGGGTTTTCACAGTGTCTCAGGATCCTGCCAGGTGTGTATGGGGTTTTCACAGTGGATCAGGATCCTGCCAGTTGTGATAGGGTTTTTCGCAGTTTATCAGGATACTGCCAGGTGTGTATGGGGGTTTCATAGTTTATCAGAATCCTGCCAGCTGTGTATGGGGGTTTCATAGTTTATCAGGTTCCTGCCGGGTGTGTATTGGGTTTTCGCATTGTATCAACATCCTGCCAGGTGTGTATGGGATTTTCACAGTTTATCAGGATCCTGTCAGGTGTGTATGGGGTTTTCACAGTTTATCAGGATCCTGCCAGGTGTGTATGGGGGTTTCATAGTTTATCAGTATCCTGCCAGGTGTGTATGGGGTTTTCACAGCGTATCAGGATCCTCCCAGGTGTGCATGCGGTTTTCACAGTGGATCAGGATACTGCCAGGTGTGTATGGGGTTTTCACAGTTTATCAGTTTCCTGCCAGGTGTATATGGGCGTTTCATAGTTTATCAGGATCCTGCCAGGTGTGCATGAAGTTTTCATAGTTTATCAGGAACCTGCCAGGTGTGTATGGGGGTTTCACAGTTTATCAGGATCCTGCCAGGTGTGCATGGGGGTTTTCACAGTGGATCAGTATCCTGCCAGGTGTGTATGGGGTTTCACAGTTTATCAGGATGCTGCCATGTGTGTATCGGGGTTTCAAAGTTTATCAGGATCCTGCCAAGTGTGTATGGGGGTTTCACAATTTATCAGGATCCTGCCAGGTGTGTCTGGGGTTTTCACAGTGTATCAAGATCCTGCCAGGTGTGCATGGGGTTTTCACAGTTGATCAGGATCCTGCCAGGTGTGTTTGGGGGTTTCACAGTTTATCAGGAATCTGCCAGGTGTGTATGGGTTTTTCACATTTTATCAGGATCCTGCCAGGTGTGTATGGGGGTTTCACAGTTTATCAGGATCCTGCCAGGTGTGTATGGGGTTTTCACAGTGTATCAGGATCCTGCCAGTTGTGTATGGGTTTTTCACAGTTTATCAGGATACTGCCAGGTGTGTATGGGGGTTTCATATTTTATCAGAATCCTGCCAGCTGTGTATGGGGGTTTCATAGTTTATCAGGTTCCTGCCGGGTGTGTATTGGGTTTTCGCATTGTATCAAGATCCTGCCAGGTGTGTATGGGATTTTCACAGTTTATCAGGATCCTGTCAGGTGTGTATGGGGTTTTCACAGTTTATCAGGATCCTGCCAGGTGTGTATGGGGGTTTCATAGTTTATCAGTATCCTGCCAGGTGTGTATGGGGTTTTCACAGCGTATCAGGATCCTCCCAGGTGTGCATGCGGTTTTCACAGTGGATCAGGATACTGCCAGGTGTGTATGGGGTTTTCACAGTTTATCAGTTTCCTGCCAGGTGTGTATGGGCGTTTCATAGTTTATCAGGATCCTGCCAGGTGTGCATGAAGTTTTCATAGTTTATCAGGATCCTGCCAGGTGTGCATGGGATTTTCACAGTGCATCAGGATCCTGCCAGGTGTGTATGGGGTTTTGACAGTGGATCAGGAACCTGCCAGGTGTGTATGGGGGTTTCACAGTTTATCAGGATCCTGCCAGGTGTGTATGGGGGTTTTCACAGTGGATCAGTATCCTGCCAGGTGTGTATGGGGTTTCACAGTTTATCAGGATGCTGCCATGTGTGTATGGGGGTTTCAAAGTTTATCAGGATCCTGCCAAGTGTGTATGGGGGTTTCACAGTTTATCAGGATCCTGCCAGGTGTGTATGGGGTTTTCACAGAGTATCAAGATCCTGCCAGTTGAGTATGGGGATTTTACAGTTTATCAGCATCCTGCCAGGTGTGCATGGGGTTTCACAGTTTATCAGCTTCCTGCCATGTGTGTAAGGGGGTATCACAATTTATCAGGATCCTGCCAGGTGTGTCTGGGGTTTTCACAGTGTATCAAGATCCTGCCAGGTGTGCATGGGGTTTTAACAGTTGATCAGGATCCTGCCAGGTGTGTTTGGGGGTTTCACAGTTTATCAGGAATCTGCCAGGTGTGTATGGGTTTTTCACATTTTATCAGGATCCTGCCAGGTGTGTATGGGGGTTTCACAGTTTATCAGGATCCTGCCAGGTGTGTATGGGGTTTTCACAGTGTATCAGGATCCTGCCAGTTGTGTATGGGTTTTTCACAGTTTATCAGGATACTGCCAGGTGTGTATGGGGGTTTCATAGTTTATCAGAATCCTGCCAGCAGTGTATGGGGGTTTCTTAGTTTATCAGGATCCTGCCGGGTGTGTATGGGGTTTTCACAGTGTATCAAGTTCCTGCCAGGTGTGTATGGGGTTTTCATAGTTTATCAGGATCCTGCCAGGTGTGTATGGGGGTTTCACAGTTTATCAGGATCCTGCCAGGTGTGTATGGGGGTTTCACATTTTATCAGGATCCTGCCAGGTGTGTATGGGGGTTTCACAGTTTATCAGGATCCTGCCAGGTGAGTATGGGGTTTTCACAGTGTTTCAGGATCCTGCCAGGTGTGTATGGGGTTTTCACAGTTTATCAAGATCCTGCCAGGTGTGTATGGGGTTTTCACAGTTTATCAGGATCCTGCCAGGTGTGTATGGGGTTTTCATTGTTTATCAGGATCCTGCCAGGTGTGTATGGGGGTTTCATAGTTTATCAGGATCCTGCCAGGTGTGTATGGGGTTTTCACAGTGTCTCAGGAACCTGCCAGGTGTGTCTGGTGTTTTCACAGTGGATCAGGATCCTGCCAGGTGTGTATGGGGTTTTCACAGATTATCAGGATCCTGCCAGGTGTGTATGGGGTTTCATAGTTTATCAGGATCCTGCCAGGTTTGTATTAAGATTTCATAGTCTATCAGGATCCTGCCAGGTGTGTATGGGATTTTCACAGTGTATCAGGATCCTGCCAGGTGTGTATGGGGTTTCCACATTGGATCAGGAACCTGCCAGGTGAGTATGGGATTTTCACAGTGTTTCAGGATACTGCCAGGTGTGTATTAGGGTTTCATAGTTTATCAGAATCATGCCAGCTGTGTATGGGGATTTCATAGTTTTTCAGGATCCTGCCGGGTGTGTATGGGGTTTTCACAGTGTATCAAGATCCTGCCAGGTGTGTATGGGGTTTTCACAGTTTATCAGGATCCTGCCAGGTGTGTATGGGGGTTTCACAGATTATCAGGATCCTGCCAGTTGTGTATGGGGGTTTCACATTTTATCAGGATCCTGCCAGGTGTGTATGGCGGTTTCACAGTTTATCTGAATCCTGCCAGGTGAGTATGGGGTTTTCACAGTGTATCAAGATCCTGCCAGGTGTGATTGGGGTTTTCACAGTGGATCAGTATCCTGCCAGGTGTGTAAAGGGTTTTCACAGTGTATCAGGATCCTGCCAGGTGTGTATGGTGTTTTCACAGAGTATCAGGATCCTGCCAGGTGTGCATGGGGTTTTCACTGTGTATCAAGATCCTGCCAGGTGTGTATGGGGTTTTCACAGTTTATCAGGATCCTGCCAGGTGTGTATGGGGGTTTCACAGATTATCATGATCCTGCCAGGTGTGAATGGGGTTTCACAGTTTATCAGGATGCTGCCAGGAGTGTATGGGGGTTTCACAGTTTATCAGGATCCTGCCAGGTGTGTTTGGGGTTTTCACAGTTTATCAGGATCCTGCCAGGTGTGTCTGGGATTTTCACAGTGTATCAGGATCCTGCCAGGTGTTTATGGGGATTTCACAGTTTATCAGGATCCTGCCAGGTGTGTATGGGTTTTCACAGTTTATCAGGATCCTGCCAGGTGTGTATGGGGGTTTCACAGTTTTTCAGGATCCTGCCAGGTGTGTATGGGGTTTTCACAGTGTATCAAGCTCCTGCCAGGTGTGCATGGGTTTTTCACAGTTTATCAGGATCCTGCCAGGTGTGTATGGGGTTTTCACAGTTTATCAGGATCCTGCCAGGTGTGTAAGGGGGTTTCATAGTTTATTAGTATCCTGCCAGGTGTGTATGGGGTTTTCACAGCGTATCAGGATTCTCCCAGGTGTGCATGGGGTTTTCACAGTGTATCAAGTTCCTGCCAGGTGTGTATGGGGTTTTCATAGTTTATCAGGATCCTGCCAGGTGTGTATGGGGGTTTCACAGTTTATCAGGATCCTGCCAGGTGTGTATGGGGGTTTCACATTTTATCAGGATCCTGCCAGGTGTGTATGGGGGTTTCACAGTTTATCAGGATCCTGCCAGGTGAGTATGGGGTTTTCACAGTGTTTCAGGATCCTGCCAGGTGTGTATGGGGTTTTCACAGTTTATCAAGATCCTGCCAGGTGTGTATGGGGTTTTCACAGTTTATCAGGATCCTGCCAGGTGTGTATGGGGTTTTCATTGTTTATCAGGATCCTGCCAGGTGTGTATGGGGGTTTCATAGTTTATCAGGATCCTGCCAGGTGTGTATGGGGTTTTCACAGTGTCTCAGGAACCTGCCAGGTGTGTCTGGTGTTTTCACAGTGGATCAGGATCCTGCCAGGTGTGTATGGGGTTTTCACAGATTATCAGGATCCTGCCAGGTGTGTATGGGGTTTCATAGTTTATCAGGATCCTGCCAGGTTTGTATTAAGATTTCATAGTCTATCAGGATCCTGCCAGGTGTGTATGGGATTTTCACAGTGTATCAGGATCCTGCCAGATGTGTATGGGGTTTCCACATTGGATCAGGAACCTGCCAGGTGAGTATGGGATTTTCACAGTGTTTCAGGATACTGCCAGGTGTGTATTAGGGTTTCATAGTTTATCAGAATCATGCCAGCTGTGTATGGGGATTTCATAGTTTTTCAGGATCCTGCCGGGTGTGTATGGGGTTTTCACAGTGTATCAAGATCCTGCCAGGTGTGTATGGGGTTTTCACAGTTTATCAGGATCCTGCCAGGTGTGTATGGGGGTTTCACAGATTATCAGGATCCTGCCAGTTGTGTATGGGGGTTTCACATTTTATCAGGATCCTGCCAGGTGTGTATGGCGGTTTCACAGTTTATCTGGATCCTGCCAGGTGAGTATGGGGTTTTCACAGTGTATCAAGATCCTGCCAGGTGTGATTGGGGTTTTCACAGTGGATCAGTATCCTGCCAGGTGTGTAAAGGGTTTTCACAGTGTATCAGGATCCTGCCAGGTGTGTATGGGGTTTTCACAGAGTATCAGGATCCTGCCAGGTGTGCATGGGGTTTTCACTGTGTATCAAGATCCTGCCAGGTGTGTATGGGGTTTTCACAGTTTATCAGGATCCTGCCAGGTGTGTATGGGGGTTTCACAGATTATCATGATCCTGCCAGGTGTGAATGGGGTTTCACAGTTTATCAGGATGCTGCCAGGAGTGTATGGGGGTTTCACAGTTTATCAGGATCCTGCCAGGTGTGTTTGGGGTTTTCACAGTTTATCAGGATCCTGCCAGGTGTGTCTGGGATTTTCACAGTGTATCAGGATCCTGCCAGGTGTTTATGGGGATTTCACAGTTTATCAGGATCCTGCCAGGTGTGTATGGGTTTTCACAGTTTATCAGGATCCTGCCAGGTGTGTATGGGGGTTTCACAGTTTTTCAGGATCCTGCCAGGTGTGTATGGGGTTTTCACAGTGTATCAAGCTCCTGCCAGGTGTGCATGGGTTTTTCACAGTTTATCAGGATCCTGCCAGGTGTGTATGGGGTTTTCACAGTTTATCAGGATCCTGCCAGGTGTGTAAGGGGGTTTCATAGTTTATTAGTATCCTGCCAGGTGTGTATGGGGTTTTCACAGCGTATCAGGATTCTCCCAGGTGTGCATGGGGTTTTCACAGTAGATCAGGATACTGCCAGGTGTGTATGGGGTTTTCACAGTTTATCAGGATCCTGCCAGGTGTGTATGGGGTTTTCATTGTTTATCAGGATCCTGCCAGGTGTGTATGGGGTTTTCATAGTGCATCAAGATCCTGCCAGGTGTGTTTGGGGTTTTCACAGTTTATCAGGATCCTGCCAGGTGTGTATGGGGTTTTCATAGTTTATCAGTATCCTGCCAGGTGTGTATGGGGGTTTCATAGTTTATCAGGATCCTGCCGGGTGTGTATGGGGGTTTCACAGTTTATCAGGATCCTGCCAGGTGTGTATGGGGGTTTCACATTTTATCAGGATCCTGCCAGGTGTGTATGGGGGTTTCACAGTTTATCAGGATCCTGCCAGGTGAGTATGGGGTTTTCACAGTGTTTCAGGATCCTGCCAGGTGTGTATGGGGTTTTCACAGTTTATCAAGATCCTGCCAGGTGTGTATGGGGTTTTCACAGTTTAACAGGATCCTGCCAGGTGTGTATGGGGTTTTCATTGTTTATCAGGATCCTGCCAGGTGAGTATGGGGTTTTCACAGTGTTTCAGGATCCTGATGGTGTGTATGGGGTTTTCACAGTGTATCAAGATCCTGCCAGGTGTGTTTGGGGTTTTCACAGTGGATCAGTATCCTGCCAGGTGTGTATAGGGTTTTCACAGTGTATCAGGATCCTGCCAGGTGTGTATGGGGTTTTCACAGAGTATCAGGATCCTGCCAGGTGTGCATGGGGTTTTCACAGTGTATCAAGATCCTGCCAGGTGTGTATGGGGTTTTCACAGTTTATCAGAATCCTGCCAGGTGTGTATGGGGTTTTCACAGAGTATCAGGATCCTGCCAGGTGTGCATGGGGTTTTCACAGTTTATCAGGATACTGCCAGGTGTGTATGGGGTTTTCACAGTGTATCAAGATCCTGCCAGGTGTGTATGGGGGTTTCACAGTATATCTGGATCCTGCCAGGTGTGAATGGGGTTTCGCAGTTTATCAGGATGCTGCCAGGAGTGTATGGGGGTTTCACAGTTTATCAGGATCCTGCCAGGTGTGTTTGGGGTTTTCACAGTTTATCAGGATCCTGCCAGGTGTGTCTTGGATTTTCACAGTGTATCAGGATCCTGCCAGGTGTTTATGGGGATTTCACAGTTTATCAGGATCCTGCCGGGTGTGTATGGGGTTTTCACAGTGTATCAAGTTCCTGCCATGTGTGTATGGGGTTTTCATAGTTTATCAGGATCCTGCCAGGTTTGTATGGGGGTTTCACAGTTTATCAGGATCCTGCCAGGTGTGTATGGGGGTTTCACATTTTATCAGGATCCTGCCAGGTGTGTATGGGGGTTTCACAGTTTATCAGGATCCTGCCAGGTGAGTATGGGGTTTTCACAGTGTTTCAGGATCCTGCCAGGTGTGTATGGGGTTTTCACAGTTTATCAAGATCCTGCCAGGTGTGTATGGGGTTTTCACAGTTTATCAGGATCCTGCCAGGTGTGTATGGGGTTTTCATTGTTTATCAGGATCCTGCCAGGTGTGTATGGGGGTTTCATAGTTTATCAGGATCCTGCCAGGTGTGTATGGGGTTTTCACAGTGTCTCAGGATCCTGCCAGGTTTGTCTGGTGTTTTCACAGTGGATCAGGATCCTGCCAGGTGTGTATGGGGTTTTCACAGATTATCAGGATCCTGCCAGGTGTGTATGGGTTTTCATAGTTTATCAGGATCCTGCCAGGTTTGTATTAAGATTTCATAGTCTATCAGGATCCTGCCAGGTGTGTATGGGATTTTCACAGTGTATCAGGATCCTGCCAGGTGTGTATGGGGTTTTCACATTGGATCAGGAACCTGCCAGGTGAGTATGGGATTTTCACAGTGTTTCAGGATACTGCCAGGTGTGTATTAGGGTTTCATAGTTTATCAGAATCATGCCAGCTGTGTATAGGGATTTCATAGTTTTTCAGGATCCTGCCGGGTGTGTATGGGGTTTTCACAGTGTATCAAGATCCTGCCAGGTGTGTATGGGGTTTTCACAGTTTATCAGGATCCTGCCAGGTGTGTATGGGGGTTTCACAGATTATCAGGATCCTGCCAGGTGTGTATGGGGGTTTCACATTTTATCAGGATCCTGCCAGGTGTGTATGGCGGTTTCACAGTTTATCTGGATCCTGCCAGGTGAGTATGGGGTTTTCACAGTGTTTCAGGATCCTGCCAGGTGTGTATGGGGTTTTCACAGTTTATCAAGATCCTGCCAGGTGTGTATGGGGTTTTCATTGTTTATCAGGATCCTGCCAGGTGTGTATGGGGGTTTCATAGTTTATCAGGATCCTGCCAGGTGTGTATGGGGGTTTCACAGTGTCTCAGGATCCTGCCAGGTGTGTCTGGTGTTTTCACAGTGGATCAGGATCCTGCCAGGTGTGTATGGGGTTTTCACAGATTATCAGGATCCTGCCAGGTGTGTATGGGGTTTCATAGTTTATCAGGATCCTGCCAGGTTTGTATTAAGATTTTATAGTCTATCAGGATCCTGCCAGGTGTGTATGGGATTTTCACAGTGTATCAGGATCCTGCCAGGTGTGTATGGGGTTTTCACATTGGATCAGGAACCTGCCAGGTGAGTATGGGATTTTCACAGTGTTTCAGGATACTGCCAGGTGTGTATTAGGGTTTCATAGTTTATCAGAATCATGCCAGCTGTGTATGGGGATTTCATAGTTTTTCAGGATCCTGCCGGGTGTGTATGGGGTTTTCACAGTGTATCAAGATCCTGCCAGGTGTGTATG
This sequence comes from Heterodontus francisci, assembly GCF_036365525.1. NCBI lineage: Eukaryota > Metazoa > Chordata > Chondrichthyes > Heterodontiformes > Heterodontidae > Heterodontus > Heterodontus francisci. Next base: position 4,540,063 of record NW_027140919.1, read on the forward strand.
GGGTTTTCACAGTTTATCAGGATCCTGCCAGGTGTGTATGGGGGTTTCACAGATTATCAGGATCCTGCCAGGTGTGTATGGTGGTTTCACATTTTATCAGGATCCTGCCAGGTGTGTATGGCGGTTTCACAGTTTATCTGGATCCTGCCAGGTGAGTATGGGGTTTTCACAGTGTATCAAGATCCTGCCAGGTGTGATTGGGGTTTTCACAGTGTATCAGGATCCTGCCAGGTGTGTATGGGGTTTTCACTGTGTATCAAAATCCTGCCAGGTGTGTATGGGGTTTTCACAGTTTATCAGGATCCTGCCAGGTGTGTATGGGGGTTTCACAGATTATCATGATCCTGCCAGGTGTGAATGGGGTTTCACAGTTTATCAGGATGCTGCCAGGAGTGTATGGGGGTTTCACAGTTTATCAGGATCCTGCCAGGTGTGTTTGGGGTTTTCACAGTTTATCAGGATCCTGCCAGGTGTGTCTGGGATTTTCACAGTGTATCAGGATCCTGCCAGGTGTTTATGGGGATTTCACAGTTTATCAGGATCCTGCCAGGTGTGTATGGGTTTTCACAGTTTATCAGGATCCTGCCAGGTGTGTATGGGGGTTTCACAGTTTTTCAGGATCCTGCCAGGTGTGTATGGGGTTTTCACAGTGTATCAAGCTCCTGCCAGGTGTGCATGGGTTTTTCACAGTTTATCAGGATCCTGCCAGGTGTGTATGGGGTTTTCACAGTTTATCAGGATCCTGCCAGGTGTGTAAGGGGGTTTCATAGTTTATTAGTATCCTGCCAGGTGTGTATGGGGTTTTCACAGCGTATCAGGATTCTCCCAGGTGTGCATGGGGTTTTCACAGTAGATCAGGATACTGCCAGGTGTGTATGGGGTTTTCACAGTTTATCAGGATCCTGCCAGGTGTGTATGGGGTTTTCATTGTTTATCAGGATCCTGCCAGGTGTGTATGGGGTTTTCATAGTGCATCAAGATCCTGCCAGGTGTGTTTGGGGTTTTCACAGTTTATCAGGATCCTGCCAGGTGTGTATGGGGTTTTCATAGTTTATCAGTATCCTGCCAGGTGTGTATGGGGGTTTCATAGTTTATCAGGATCCTGCCAGGTGTGTATGGGGGTTTCACAGTTTATCAGGATCCTGCCAGGTGTGTATGGGGGTTTCACATTTTATCAGGATCCTGCCAGGTGTGTATGGGGGTTTCACAGTTTGTCAGGATCCTGCCAGGTGAGTATGGGGTTTTCACAGTGTTTCAGGATCCTGCCAGGTGTGTATGGGGTTTTCACAGTTTATCAAGATCCTGCCAGGTGTGTATGGGGTTTTCACAGTTTAACAGGATCCTGCCAGGTGTGTATGGGGTTTTCATTGTTTATCAGGATCCTGCCAGGTGAGTATGGGGTTTTCACAGTGTTTCAGGATCCTGATGATGTGTATGGGGTTTTCACAGTGTATCAAGTTCCTGCCAGGTGTGTTTGGGGTTTTCACAGTGGATCAGTATCCTGCCAGGTGTGTATAGGGTTTTCACAGTGTATCAGGATCCTGCCAGGTGTGTATGGGGTTTTCACAGAGTATCAGGATCCTGCCAGGTGTGCATGGGGTTTTCACAGTGTATCAAGATCCTGCCAGGTGTGTATGGGGTTTTCACAGTTTATCAGGATCCTGCCAGGTGTGTATGGAATTTTCACAGAGTATCAGGATCCTGCCAGGTGTGCATGGGGTTTTCACAGTTTATCAGGATGCTGCCAGGTGTGTATGGGGTTTTCACAGTTTATCAAGATCCTGCCAGGTGTGTATGGGGGTTTCACAGTATATCTGGATCCTGCCAGGTGTGACTGGGGTTTCACAGTTTATCAGGATGCTGCCAGGAGTGTATGGGGGTTTCACAGTTTATCAGGATCCTGCCAGGTGTGTTTGGGGTTTTCACAGTTTATCAGGATCCTGCCAGGTGTGTCTGGGATTTTCACAGTGTATCAGGATCCTGCCAGGTGTTTATGGGTATTTCACAGTTTATCAGGATCCTGCCGGGTGTGTATGGGGTTTTCACAGTGTATCAAGTTCCTGCCATGTGTGTATGGGGTTTTCATAGTTTATCAGGATCCTGCCAGGTGTGTATGGGGGTTTCACAGTTTATCAGGATCCTGCCAGGTGTGTATGGGGGTTTCACATTTTATCAGGATCCTGCCAGGTGTGTATGGGGGTTTCACAGTTTATCAGGATCCTGCCAGGTGAGTATGGGGTTTTCACAGTGTTTCAGGATCCTGCCAGGTGTGTATGGGGTTTTCACAGTTTATCAAGATCCTGCCAGGTGTGTATGGGGTTTTCACAGTTTATCAGGATCCTGCCAGGTGTGTATGGGGTTTTCATTGTTTATCAGGATCCTGCCAGGTGTGTATGGGGGTTTCATAGTTTATCAGGATCCTGCCAGGTGTGTATGGGGTTTTCACAGTGTCTCAGGATCCTGCCAGGTGTGTCTGGTGTTTTCACAGTGGATCAGGATCCTGCCAGGTGTGTATGGGGTTTTCACAGATTATCAGGATCCTGCCAGGTGTGTATGGGGTTTCATAGTTTATCAGGATCCTGCCAGGTTTGTATTAAGATTTCATAGTCTATCAGGATCCTGCCAGGTGTGTATGGGATTTTCACAGTGTATCAGGATCCTGCCAGGTGTGTATGGGGTTTTCACATTGGATCAGGAACCTGCCAGGTGAGTATGGGATTTTCACAGTGTTTCAGGATACTGCCAGGTGTGTATTAGGGTTTCATAGTTTATCAGAATCATGCCAGCTGTGTATAGGGATTTCATAGTTTTTCAGGATCCTGCCGGGTGTGTATGGGGTTTTCACAGTGTATCAAGATCCTGCCAGGTGTGTATGGGGTTTTCACAGTTTATCAGGATCCTGCCAGGTGTGTATGGAGGTTTCACAGATTATCAGGATCCTGCCAGGTGTGTATGGGGGTTTCACATTTTATCAGGATCCTGCCAGGTGTGTATGGCGGTTTCACAGTTTATCTGGATCCTGCCAGGTGAGTATGGGGTTTTCACAGTGTTTCAGGATCCTGATGGTGTGTATGGGGTTTTCACAGTGTATCAAGATCCTGCCAGGTGTGATTGGGGTTTTCACAGTGGATCAGTATCCTGCCAGGTGTGTAAAGGGTTTTCACAGTGTATCAGGATCCTGCCAGGTGTGTATGGGGTTTTCACAGAGTATCAGGATCCTGCCAGGTGTGCATGGGGTTTTCACTGTGTATCAAGATCCTGCCAGGTGTGTATGGGGTTTTCACAGTTTATCAGGATCCTGCCAGGTGTGTATGGGGGTTTCACAGATTATCAGGATCCTGCCAAGTGTGAATGGGGTTTCACAGTTTATCAGGATGCTGCCAGGAGTGTATGGGGGTTTCACAGTTTATCAGGATCCTGCCAGGTGTGTTTGGGGTTTTCACAGTTTATCAGGATCCTGCCAGGTGTGTCTGGGATTTTCACAGTGTATCAGGATCCTGCCAGGTGTTTATGGGGATTTCACAGTTTATCAGGATCCTGCCAGGTGTGTATGGGTTTTCACAGTTTATCAGGATCCTGCCAGGTGTGTATGGGGGTTTCACAGCTTTTCAGGATCCTGCCAGGTGTGTATGGGGTTTTCACAGTGTATCAAGCTCCTGCCAGGTGTGCATGGGTTTTTCACAGTTTATCAGGATCCTGCCAGGTGTGTATGGGGTTTTCACAGTTTATCAAGATCCTGCCAGGTGTGTATGGGGGTTTCACAGTATATCTGGATCCTGCCAGGTGTGACTGGGGTTTCACAGTTTATCAGGATGCTGCCAGGAGTGTATGGGGGTTTCACAGTTTATCAGGATCCTGCCAGGTGTGTTTGGGGTTTTCACAGTTTATCAGGATCCTGCCAGGTGTGTCTGGGATTTTCACAGTGTATCAGGATCCTGCCAGGTGTTTATGGGTATTTCACAGTTTATCAGGATCCTGCCGGGTGTGTATGGGGTTTTCACAGTGTATCAAGTTCCTGCCATGTGTGTATGGGGTTTTCATAGTTTATCAGGATCCTGCCAGGTGTGTATGGGGGTTTCACAGTTTATCAGGATCCTGCCAGGTGTGTATGGGGGTTTCACATTTTATCAGGATCCTGCCAGGTGTGTATGGGGGTTTCACAGTTTATCAGGATCCTGCCAGGTGAGTATGGGGTTTTCACAGTGTTTCAGGATCCTGCCAGGTGTGTATGGGGTTTTCACAGTTTATCAAGATCCTGCCAGGTGTGTATGGGGTTTTCACAGTTTATCAGGATCCTGCCAGGTGTGTATGGGGTTTTCATTGTTTATCAGGATCCTGCCAGGTGTGTATGGGGGTTTCATAGTTTATCAGGATCCTGCCAGGTGTGTATGGGGTTTTCACAGTGTCTCAGGATCCTGCCAGGTGTGTCTGGTGTTTTCACAGTGGATCAGGATCCTGCCAGGTGTGTATGGGGTTTTCACAGATTATCAGGATCCTGCCAGGTGTGTATGGGGTTTCATAGTTTATCAGGATCCTGCCAGGTTTGTATTAAGATTTCATAGTCTATCAGGATCCTGCCAGGTGTGTATGGGATTTTCACAGTGTATCAGGATCCTGCCAGGTGTGTATGGGGTTTTCACATTGGATCAGGAACCTGCCAGGTGAGTATGGGATTTTCACAGTGTTTCAGGATACTGCCAGGTGTGTATTAGGGTTTCATAGTTTATCAGAATCATGCCAGCTGTGTATAGGGATTTCATAGTTTTTCAGGATCCTGCCGGGTGTGTATGGGGTTTTCACAGTGTATCAAGATCCTGCCAGGTGTGTATGGGGTTTTCACAGTTTATCAGGATCCTGCCAGGTGTGTATGGAGGTTTCACAGATTATCAGGATCCTGCCAGGTGTGTATGGGGGTTTCACATTTTATCAGGATCCTGCCAGGTGTGTATGGCGGTTTCACAGTTTATCTGGATCCTGCCAGGTGAGTATGGGGTTTTCACAGTGTTTCAGGATCCTGATGGTGTGTATGGGGTTTTCACAGTGTATCAAGATCCTGCCAGGTGTGATTGGGGTTTTCACAGTGGATCAGTATCCTGCCAGGTGTGTAAAGGGTTTTCACAGTGTATCAGGATCCTGCCAGGTGTGTATGGGGTTTTCACAGAGTATCAGGATCCTGCCAGGTGTGCATGGGGTTTTCACTGTGTATCAAGATCCTGCCAGGTGTGTATGGGGTTTTCACAGTTTATCAGGATCCTGCCAGGTGTGTATGGGGGTTTCACAGATTATCAGGATCCTGCCAAGTGTGAATGGGGTTTCACAGTTTATCAGGATGCTGCCAGGAGTGTATGGGGGTTTCACAGTTTATCAGGATCCTGCCAGGTGTGTTTGGGGTTTTCACAGTTTATCAGGATCCTGCCAGGTGTGTCTGGGATTTTCACAGTGTATCAGGATCCTGCCAGGTGTTTATGGGGATTTCACAGTTTATCAGGATCCTGCCAGGTGTGTATGGGTTTTCACAGTTTATCAGGATCCTGCCAGGTGTGTATGGGGGTTTCACAGCTTTTCAGGATCCTGCCAGGTGTGTATGGGGTTTTCACAGTGTATCAAGCTCCTGCCAGGTGTGCATGGGTTTTTCACAGTTTATCAGGATCCTGCCAGGTGTGTATGGGGTTTTCACAGTTTATCAGGATCCTGCCAGGTGTGTAAGGGGGTTTCAAAGTTTATTAGTATCCTGCCAGGTGTGTATGGGGTTTTCACAGCGTATCAGGATTCTCCCAAGTGTGCATGGGGTTTTCACAGTAGATCAGGATACTGCCAGGTGTGTATGGGGTTTTCACAGTTTATCAGGATCCTGCCAGGTGTGTATGGGGTTTTCATTGTTTATCAGGATCCTGCCAGGTGTGTATGGGGTTTTCATAGTGCATCAAGATCCTGCCAGGTGTGTTTGGGGTTTTCACAGTTTATCAGGATCCTGCCAGTTGTGTATGGGGTTTTCATAGTTTATCAGTATCCTGCCAGGTGTGTATGTGGGTTTCATAGTTTATCAGGATCCTGCCAGGTGTGTATGGGGGTTTCACAGTTTATCAGGATCCTGCCAGGTGTGTATGGGGGTTTCACATTTTATCAGGATCCTGCCAGGTGTGTATGGGGGTTTCACAGTTTATCAGGATCCTGCCAGGTGAGTATGGGGTTTTCACAGTGTTTCAGGATCCTGCCAGGTGTGTATGGGGTTTTCACAGTTTATCAAGATCCTGCCAGGTGTGTATGGGGTTTTCACAGTTTAACAGGATCCTGCCAGGTGTGTATGGGGTTTTCATTGTTTATCAGGATCCTGCCAGGTGAGTATGGGGTTTTCACAGTGTTTCAGGATCCTGATGGTGTGTATGGGGTTTTCACAGTGTATCAAGATCCTGCCAGGTGTGTTTGGGGTTTTCACAGTGGATCAGTATCCTGCCAGGTGTGTATAGGGTTTTCACAGTTTATCAGGATCCTGCCAGGTGTGTATGGGGTTTTCACAGAGTATCAGGAAACTGCCAGGTGGGCATGGGGTTTTCACAGTGTATCAAGATCCTGCCAGGTGTGTATGGGGTTTTCACAGTTTATCAGGATCCTGCCAGGTGTGTATGGGGGTTTCACAGATTATCAGGATCCTGCCAGGTGTGTATGGGGGTTTCACATTTTATCAGGATCCTGCCAGGTGTGTATGGCGGTTTCACAGTTTATCAGGATCCTGCCAGGTGAGTATGGGGTTTTCACAGTGTTTCAGGATCCTGCCAGGTGTGTATGGGGTTTTCACAGTGTATCAAGATCCTGCCAGGTGTGTTTGGGGTTTTCACAGTGGATCAGTATCCTGCCAGGTGTGTATAGGGTTTTCACAGTGTATCAGGATCCTGCCAGGTGTGTATGGGGTTTTCACAGAGTATCAGGATCCTGCCAGGTGTGAATGGGGTTTTCACAGTTTATCAGGATGCTGCCAGGTGTGTATGGGGTTTTCACAGTATATCAAGATCCTGCCAGGTGTGTATGGGGGTTTCACAGTATATCAGGATCCTGCCAGGTGTGAATGGGGTTTCACAGTTTATCAGGATGCTGCCAGGTGTGTATGGGAGTTTCACAGTTTCTCAGGATCCTGCCAGGTGTGCTTGGGGTTTTCACAGTTTATCAGGATCCTGCCAGGTGTGTCTGGGATTATCACAGTGTATCTGGATCCTGCCAGGTGTTTATGGGGATTTCACAGTTTATCAGGATCCTGCCAGGTGTGTATGGGTTTTCACAGTTTATCAGGATCCTGCCAGGTGTGTATGCGGGTTTCACAGTTTTTCAGTATCCTGCCAGGTGTGTATGGGGTTTTCACAGTGTATCAAGCTCCTGCCAGGTGTGCATGGGTTTTTCACAGTTTATCAGGATCCTGCCAGGTGTGTATAGGGTTTTCACAGTTTATCAGGATCCTGCCAGGTGTGTAAGGGGGTTTCATAGTTTATTAGTATCCTGCCAGGTGTGTATGGGGTTTTCACAGCGTATCAGGATTCTCCCAGGTGTGCATGGGGTTTTCACATTGGATCAGGATACTGCCAGGTGTGTATGGGGTTTTCACAGTTTATCAGGATCCTGCCAGGTGTGTATGGGGTTTTCATTGTTTATCAGGATCCTGCCAGGTGTGTATGGGGGTTTCATAGTTTATCAGGATCCTGCCAGGTGTGTATGGGGTTTTCACAGTGTCTCAGGATCCTGCCAGGTGTGTCTGGTGTTTTCACAGTGTATCAGGATCCTGCCAGGTTTGTATGGGGTTTTCACAGTTTATCAGGATCCTGCCAGGTGTGTATGGGGTTTCGTAGTTTATCGGGATCCTGCCAGGTTTGTATGAAGATTTCATAGTCTATCAGGATCCTGCCAGGTGTGTATGGGGTTTTCACATTGGATCAGGAACCTGCCAGGTGAGTATGGGGTTTTCACATTGTTTCAGGATACTGCCAGGTGTGTATTAGGGTTTCATAGTTTATCAGAATCCTGCCAGCTGTGTATGGGGGTTTCATAGTTTATCAGGATCCTGCCGGGTGTGTCTGGGGTTTTCACAGTGTATCAAGATCCTGCCAGGTGTGTATGGGGTTTTCACAGTTTATCAGGATCCTGCCAGGTGTGTATGGGTGTTTCACAGATTATCAGGATCCTGCCAGGTGTGTATGGGGGTTTCACATTTTATCAGGATCCTGCCAGGTGTGTATGGCGGTTTCACAGTTTATCAGGATCCTGCCAGGTGAGTATGGGGTTTTCACAGTGTTTCAGGATCCTGCCAGGTGTGGATGGGGTTTTCACAGTGTATCAAGATCCTGCCAGGTGTGTTTGGGGTTTTCACAGTTTATCAGGATCCTGAAAGGTGTGTATGGGGTTTTCATAGTTTATCAGGATCCTGCCAGGTGTGTTTGGGGGATTCATATTTTATCAGGATCCTGCCAGGTGTGTCTGGTGTTTTCACAGTTTATCAGGATCCTGCCAGGTCTGTATGGGGGTTGTCACAGTGTATCAGGATACTGCCAGGTGTGTATGGGGTTTTCACAGTGCATCAGGATCCTGCCAGGTGTGTATGGGGGTTTCACAGCGGATCAATATCCTGCCAGGTGTGTATGGGGTTTTCACAGTGGATCAGTCTCCTGCCAGGTGTGTATAAGGTTTTCACAGTGTATCAGGATCCTGCCAGGTGTGTATAGGGTTTTCACAGTGTATCAGGATCCTGCCAGGTGTGTATGGGGTTTTCACAGAGTATCAGGATCCTGCCAGGTGTGAATGGGGTTTTCACAGTTTATCAGGATGCTGCCAGGTGTGTATGGGGTTTTCACAGTATATCAAGATCCTGCCAGGTGTGTATGGGGGTTTCACAGTATATCAGGATCCTGCCAGGTGTGAATGGGGTTTCACAGTTTATCAGGATGCTGCCAGGTGTGTATGGGAGTTTCACAGTTTCTCAGGATCCTGCCAGGTGTGCTTGGGGTTTTCACAGTTTATCAGGATCCTGCCAGGTGTGTCTGGGATTATCACAGTGTATCTGGATCCTGCCAGGTGTTTATGGGGATTTCACAGTTTATCAGGATCCTGCCAGGTGTGTATGGGTTTTCACAGTTTATCAGGATCCTGCCAGGTGTGTATGCGGGTTTCACAGTTTTTCAGTATCCTGCCAGGTGTGTATGGGGTTTTCACAGTGTATCAAGCTCCTGCCAGGTGTGCATGGGTTTTTCACAGTTTATCAGGATCCTGCCAGGTGTGTATAGGGTTTTCACAGTTTATCAGGATCCTGCCAGGTGTGTAAGGGGGTTTCATAGTTTATTAGTATCCTGCCAGGTGTGTATGGGGTTTTCACAGCGTATCAGGATTCTCCCAGGTGTGCATGGGGTTTTCACATTGGATCAGGATACTGCCAGGTGTGTATGGGGTTTTCACAGTTTATCAGGATCCTGCCAGGTGTGTATGGGGTTTTCATTGTTTATCAGGATCCTGCCAGGTGTGTATGGGGGTTTCATAGTTTATCAGGATCCTGCCAGGTGTGTATGGGGTTTTCACAGTGTCTCAGGATCCTGCCAGGTGTGTCTGGTGTTTTCACAGTGTATCAGGATCCTGCCAGGTTTGTATGGGGTTTTCACAGTTTATCAGGATCCTGCCAGGTGTGTATGGGGTTTCGTAGTTTATCGGGATCCTGCCAGGTTTGTATGAAGATTTCATAGTCTATCAGGATCCTGCCAGGTGTGTATGGGGTTTTCACATTGGATCAGGAACCTGCCAGGTGAGTATGGGGTTTTCACATTGTTTCAGGATACTGCCAGGTGTGTATTAGGGTTTCATAGTTTATCAGAATCCTGCCAGCTGTGTATGGGGGTTTCATAGTTTATCAGGATCCTGCCGGGTGTGTCTGGGGTTTTCACAGTGTATCAAGATCCTGCCAGGTGTGTATGGGGTTTTCACAGTTTATCAGGATCCTGCCAGGTGTGTATGGGTGTTTCACAGATTATCAGGATCCTGCCAGGTGTGTATGGGGGTTTCACATTTTATCAGGATCCTGCCAGGTATGTATGGCGGTTTCACAGTTTATCAGGATCCTGCCAGGTGAGTATGGGGTTTTCACAGTGTTTCAGGATCCTGCCAGGTGTGGATGGGGTTTTCACAGTGTATCAAGATCCTGCCAGGTGTGTTTGGGGTTTTCACAGTTTATCAGGATCCTGAAAGGTGTGTATGGGGTTTTCATAGTTTATCAGGATCCTGCCAGGTGTGTTTGGGGGATTCATATTTTATCAGGATCCTGCCAGGTGTGTCTGGTGTTTTCACAGTTTATCAGGATCCTGCCAGGTCTGTATGGGGGTTGTCACAGTGTATCAGGATACTGCCAGGTGTGTATGGGGTTTTCACAGTGCATCAGGATCCTGCCAGGTGTGTATGGGGGTTTCACAGCGGATCAATATCCTGCCAGGTGTGTATGGGGTTTTCACAGTGGATCAGTCTCCTGCCAGGTGTGTATAAGGTTTTCACAGTGTATCAGGATCCTGCCAGGTGTGTATGTGGTTTTCACAGAGTATCAGGATCCTGAAAGGTGTGCATGGGGTTTTCACAGTTTATCAGGATGCTGCCAGGTGTGTATGGGGTTTTCACAGTGTATCAAGATCCTGCCAGGTGTGTATGGGGGTTTCACAGTGTATCAGGATCCTGCCAGGTGTGTATGGGGGTTTCACAGTATATCAGGATCCTGCCAGGTGTGTATGGGGGTTTCACAGTATATCAGGATCCTGCCAGGTGTGAATGGGGTTTCACAGTTTATCAGGATGCTGCCAGGAGTGTATGGGGGTTTCACAGTTTATCAGGATCCTGCCAGGTGTGTTTGGGGTTTTCACAGTTTATCAGGATCCTGCCAGGTGTGTATGGGGGTTTCACAGTGTATCAAGATCCTGCCAGGTGTGTTTGGGGGTTTCACAGTGTATCAGGATCCGGCCAGGTGTGTATGGGCTTTCACAGTTTATCAGGATGCTGCCAGGTGTGTATGGGGGTTTCACAGTTTATCAGGATCCTGCCAGGTTTGCATGGGGTTTTCACAGTTTATCAAGATCTTGCCAGGTGTGTATGGGGATTTTACATTTTATCAGGATCCTGCCAGGTTTGTGTGGGTATTTCACAGTTTATCAGGATCCTGCCAGGTGTGTATGGGGTTTCACAGTTTATCAGGCTCCTGCCAGGTGTGTATGGGGGATTCACAGATTATCAGGAACCTGCCAGGTGTGTCTGGGGTTTTCACAGTGTATCAAGATCCTGCCAGGTGTGCATGGGGTTTTCACAGTTTATCAGGAATCTGCCAGGTGTGTATGGGGGTTTCACAGTTTATCAGGAATCTGCCAGGTGTGTATGGGTTTTTCACAGTGTTTCAAGATCCTGCCAGGTGTGTATGGGGTTTTCACAGTTTATCAGGATCCTGCCAGGTGTGTATGGGGTTTTCACAGTTTATCAGTATCCTGCCAGGTGTGTATGGGGTTTTCACGTCGTATCAGGATCCTGCAAGGATGTATGTGGTTTTCACAGTTTATCAGGATCCTGCCAGGTGTGTATGGGGGTTTCATATTTTATCAGGATCCTGCCAGGTGCACATGAAGTTTTCATAGTTTATCAGGATCCTGCCTGGTGTGTTTGGGATTTTCACAGTGCATCAGGATCCTGCCAGGTGTGTCTGGGGTTTTCACAGTGGATCAGGAACCTGCCAAGTGTGTATGGGGGTTTCATAATTTATCAGGATACTGCCAGGTGCGTCTGGGGTTTACACAGTTTATCAGGATCCTGCCAGGTGTGTATGGGGGTTTTAACAGCGGATCAGTATCCTGCCAGGTGTGTATGGGGTTTTCACTGTGGATCAGGATCCTGCCCGGTGTGTATAGGGTTTTCAAAGTGTATCAGGTTCCTGCCAGTTGTGCATGGGGTTTTCACAGCATATCAGGATCTGCCAGGTGTGTATGGGGGTTTCACATTTTATCAGGATCCTGCCAGGTGTGTATGGGGGTTTCACAGTTTATCAGGATCCTGCCAGGTGAGTATGGGGTTTTCACAGTGTTTCAGGATCCTGCCAGGTGTGTATGGGGTTTTCACAGTTTATCAAGATCCTGCCAGGTGTGTATGGGGTTTTCACAGTTTATCAGGATCCTGCCAGGTGTGTATGGGGTTTTCATTGTTTATCAGGATCCTGCCAGGTGTGTATGGGGGTTTCATAGTTTATCAGGATCCTGCCAGGTGTGTATGGGGTTTTCACAGTGTCTCAGGATCCTGCCAGGTGTGTCTGGTGTTTTCACAGTGGATCAGGATCCTGCCAGGTGTGTATGGGGTTTTCACAGATTATCAGGATCCTGCCAGGTGTGTATGGGTTTCATAGTTTATCAGGATCCTGCCAGGTTTGTATTAAGATTTCATAGTCTATCAGGATCCTGCCAGGTGTGTATGGGATTTTCACAGTGTATCAGGATCCTGCCAGGTGTGTATGGGGTTTTCACATTGGATCAGGAACCTGCCAGGTGAGTATGGGATTTTCACAGTGTTTCAGGATACTGCCAGGTGTGTATTAGGGTTTCATAGTTTATCAGAATCATGCCAGCTGTGTATGGGGATTTCATAGTTTTTCAGGATCCTGCCGGGTGTGTATGGGGTTTTCACAGTGTATCAAGATCCTGCCAGGTGTGTATGGGGTTTTCACAGTTTATCAGGATCCTGCCAGGTTTGTATGGGGGTTTCACAGATTATCAGGATCCTGCCAGGTGTGTATGGGGGTTTCACATTTTATCAGGATCCTGCCAGGTGTGTATGGCGGTTTCACAGTTTATCTGGATCCTGCCAGGTGAGTATGGGGTTTTCACAGTGTTTCAGGATCCTGATGGTGTGTATGGGGTTTTCACAGTGTATCAAGATCCTGCCAGGTGTGATTGGGGTTTTCACAGTGGATCAGTATCCTGCCAGGTGTGTAAAGGGTTTTCACAGTGTATCAGGATCCTGCCAGGTGTGTATGGGGTTTTCACAGAGTATCAGGATCCTGCCAGGTGTGCATGGGGTTTTCACTGTGTATCAAGATCCTGCCATGTGTGTATGGGGTTTTCACAGTTTATCAGGATCCTGCCAGGTGTGTATGGGGGTTTCACAGATTATCATGATCCTGCCAGGTGTGAATGGGGTTTCACAGTTTATCAGGATGCTGCCAGGAGTGTATGGGGGTTTCACAGTTTATCAGGATCCTGCCAGGTGTGTTTGGGGTTTTCACAGTTTATCAGGATCCTGCCAGGTGTGTCTGGGATTTTCACAGTGTATCAGGATCCTGCCAGGTGTTTATGGGGATTTCACAGTTTATCAGGATCCTGCCAGGTGTGTATGGGTTTTCACAGTTTATCAGGATCCTGCCAGGTGTGTATGGGGGTTTCACAGTTTTTCAGGATCCTGCCAGGTGTGTATGGGGTTTTCACAGTGTATCAAGCTCCTGCCAGGTGTGCATGGGTTTTTCACAGTTTATCAGGATCCTGCCAGGTGTGTATGGGGTTTTCACAGTTTATCAGGATCCTGCCAGGTGTGTAAGGGGGTTTCATAGTTTATTAGTATCCTGCCAGGTGTGTATGGGGTTTTCACAGCGTATCAGGATTCTCCCAGGTGTGCATGGGGTTTTCACAGTAGATCAGGATACTGCCAGGTGTGTATGGGGTTTTCACAGTTTATCAGGATCCTGCCAGGTGTGTATGGGGTTTTCATTGTTTATCAGGATCCTGCCAGGTGTGTATGGGGTTTTCATAGTGCATCAAGATCCTGCCAGGTGTGTTTGGGTTTTTCACAGTTTATCAGGATCCTGCCAGGTGTGTATGGGGTTTTCATAGTTTATCAGTATCCTGCCAGGTGTGTATGGGGGTTTCATAGTTTATCAGGATCCTGCCGTGTGTGTATGGGGGTTTCACAATTTATCAGGATCCTGCCAGGTGTGTATGGGGTTTTCACATTTTATCAGGATCCTGCCAGGTGTGTATGGGGGTTTCACAGTTTATCAGGATCCTGCCAGGTGAATATGGGGTTTTCACAGTGTTTCAGGATCCTGCCAGGTGTGTATGGGGTTTTCACAGTTTATCAAGATCCTGCCAGGTGTGTATGGGGTTTTCACAGTTTAACAGGATCCTGCCAGGTGTGTATGGGGTTTTCATTGTTTATCAGGATCCTGCCAGGTGAGTATGGGGTTTTCACAGTGTTTCAGGATCCTGATGGTGTGTATGGGGTTTTCACAGTGTATCAAGATCCTGCCAGGTGTGTTTGGGGTTTTCACAGTGGATCAGTATCCTGCCAGGTGTGTATAGGGTTTTCACAGTGTATCAGGATCCTGCCAGGTGTGTATGGGGTTTTCACAGAGTATCAGGATCCTGCCAGGTGTGCATGGGGTTTTCACAGTGTATCAAGATCCTGCCAGGTGTGTATGGGGTTTTCACAGTTTATCAGGATCCTGCCAGGTGTGTATGGGGTTTTCACAGAGTATCAGGATCCTGCCAGGTGTGCATGGGGTTTTCACAGTTTATCAGGATGCTGCCAGGTGTGTATGGGGTTTTCACAGTGTATCAAGTTCCTGCCATGTGTGTATGGGATTTTCATAGTTTATCAGGATCCTGCCAGGTGTGTATGGGGGTTTCACAGTTTATCAGGATCCTGCCAGGTGTGTATGGGGGTTTCACATTTTATCAGGATCCTGCCAGGTGTGTATGGGGGTTTCACAGTTTATCAGGATCCTGCCAGGTGAGTATGGGGTTTTCACAGTGTTTCAGGATCCTGCCAGGTGTGTATGGGGTTTTCACAGTTTATCAAGATCCTGCCAGGTGTGTATGGGGTTTTCACAGTTTATCAGGATCCTGCCAGGTGTGTATGGGGTTTTCATTGTTTATCAGGATCCTGCCAGGTGTGTATGGGGGTTTCATAGTTTATCAGGATCCTGCCAGGTGTGTATGGGGTTTTCACAGTGTCTCAGGATCCTGCCAGGTGTGTCTGGTGTTTTCACAGTGGATCAGGATCCTGCCAGGTGTGTATGGGGTTTTCACAGATTATCAGGATCCTGCCAGGTGTGTATGGGGTTTCATAGTTTATCAGGATCCTGCCAGGTTTGTATTAAGATTTCATAGTCTATCAGGATCCTGCCAGGTGTGTATGGGATTTTCACAGTGTATCAGGATCCTGCCAGGTGTGTATGGGGTTTTCACATTGGATCAGGAACCTGCCAGGTGAGTATGGGATTTTCACAGTGTTTCAGGATACTGCCAGGTGTGTATTAGTGTTTCATAGTTTATCAGAATCATGCCAGCTGTGTATGGGGATTTCATAGTTTTTCATGATCCTGCCGGGTGTGTATGGGGTTTTCACAGTGTATCAAGATCCTGCCAGGTGTGTATGGGGTTTTCACAGTTTATCAGGATCCTGCCAGGTGTGTATGGGGGTTTCACAGATTATCAGGATCCTGCCAGGTGTGTATGGGGGTTTCACATTTTATCAGGATCCTGCCAGGTGTGTATGGCGGTTTCACAGTTTATCTGGATCCTGCCAGGTGAGTATGGGGGTTTTCACAGTGTTTCAGGATCCTGATGGTGTGTATGGGGTTTTCACAGTGTATCAAGATCCTGCCAGGTGTGATTGGGGTTTTCACAGTGGATCAGTATCCTGCCAGGTGTGTAAAGGGTTTTCACAGTGTATCAGGATCCTGCCAGGTGTGTACGGGGTTTTCACAGAGTATCAGGATCCTGCCAGGTGTGCATGGGGTTTTCACTGTGTATCAAGATCCTGCCAGGTGTGTATGGGGTTTTCACAGTTTATCAGGATCCTGCCAGGTGTGTATGGGGGTTTCACAGATTATCAGGATCCTGCCAGGTGTGAATGGGGTTTCACAGTTTATCAGGATGCTGCCAGGAGTGTATGGGGGTTTCACAGTTTATCAGGATCCTGCCAGGTGTGTTTGGGGTTTTCACAGTTTATCAGGATCCTGCCAGGTGTGTCTGGGATTTTCACAGTGTATCAGGATCCTGCCAGGTGTTTATGGGGATTTCACAGTTTATCAGGATCCTGCCAGGTGTGTATGGGTTTTCACAGTTTATCAGGATCCTGCCAGGTGTGTATGGGGGTTTCACAGTTTTTCAGGATCCTGCCAGGTGTGTATGGGGTTTTCACAGTGTATCAAGCTCCTGCCAGGTGTGCATGGGTTTTTCACAGTTTATCAGGATCCTGCCAGGTGTGTATGGGGTTTTCACAGTTTATCAGGATCCTGCCAGGTGTGTAAGGGGGTTTCAAAATTTATTAGTATCCTGCCAGGTGTGTATGGGGTTTTCACAGCGTATCAGGATTCTCCCAGGTGTGCATGGGGTTTTCACAGTAGATCAGGATACTGCCAGGTGTGTATGGGGTTTTCACAGTTTATCAGGATCCTGCCAGGTGTGTATGGGGTTTTCATTGTTTATCAGGATCCTGCCAGGTGTGTATGGGGTTTTCATAGTGCATCAAGATCCTGCCAGGTGTGTTTGGGGTTTTCACAGTTTATCAGGATCCTGCCAGGTGTGTATGGGGTTTTCATAGTTTATCAGTATCCTGCCAGGTGTGTATGGGGGTTTCATAGTTTATCAGGATCCTGCCGGGTGTGTATGGGGGTTTCACAGTTTATCAGGATCCTGCCAGGTGTGTATGGGGGTTTCACATTTTATCAGGATCCTGCCAGGTGTGTATGGGGGTTTCACAGTTTATCAGGATCCTGCCAGGTGAGTATGGGGTTTTCACAGTGTTTCAGGATCCTGCCAGGTGTGTATGGGGTTTTCACAGTTTATCAAGATCCTGCCAGGTGTGTATGGGGTTTTCACAGTTTAACAGGATCCTGCCAGGTGTGTATGGGGTTTTCATTGTTTATCAGGATCCTGCCAGGTGAGTATGGGGTTTTCACAGTGTTTCAGGATCCTGATGGTGTGTATGGGGTTTTCACAGTGTATCAAGATCCTGCCAGGTGTGTTTGGGGTTTTCACAGTGGATCAGTATCCTGCCAGGTGTGTATAGGGTTTTCACAGTGTATCAGGATCCTGCCAGGTGTGTATGGGGTTTTCACAGAGTATCAGGAAACTGCCAGGTGTGCATGGGGTTTTCACAGTGTATCAAGATCCTGCCAGGTGTGTATGGGGTTTTCACAGTTTATCAGGATCCTGCCAGGTGTGTATGGGGGTTTCACAGATTATCAGGATCCTGCCAGGTGTGTATGGGGGTTTCACATTTTATCAGGATCCTGCCAGGTGTGTATTGCGGTTTCACAGTTTATCAGGATCCTGCCAGGTGAGTATGGGGTTTTCACAGTGTTTCAGGATCCTGCCAGGTGTGTATGGGGTTTTCACAGTGTATCAAGATCCTGCCAGGTGTGTTTGGGGTTTTCACAGTGGATCAGTATCCTGCCAGGTGTGTATAGGGTTTTCACAGTGTATCAGGATCCTGCCAGGTGTGTATGGGGTTTTCACAGAGTATCAGGATCCTGCCAGGTGTGAATGGGGTTTTCACAGTTTATCAGGATGCTGCCAGGTGTGTATGGGGTTTTCACAGAGTATCAAGATCCTGCCAGGTGTGTTAGGGGGTTTCACAGTATATCAGGATCCTGCCAGGTGTGAATGGGGTTTCACAGTTTATCAGGATGCTGCCAGGTGTGTATGGGAGTTTCACAGTTTCTCAGGATCCTGCCAGGTGTGTTTGGCGTTTTCACAGTTTATCAGGATCCTGCCAGGTGTGTCTGGGATTTTCAGTGTATCTGGATCCTGCCAGGTGTTTATGGGGATTTCACAGTTTATCAGGATCCTGCCAGGTGTGTATGGGTTTTCACAGTTTATCAGGATCCTGCCAGGTGTGTATGCGGGTTTCACAGTTTTTCAGGATCCTGCCAGGTGTGTATGGGGTTTTCACAGTGTATCAAGCTCCTGCCAGGTGTGCATGGGTTTTTCACAGTTTATCAGGATCCTGCCAGGTGTGTATGGGGTTTTCACAGTTTATCAGGATCCTGCCAGGTGTGTAAGGGGGTTTCATAGTTTATTAGTATCCTGCCAGGTGTGTATGGGGTTTTCACAGCGTATCAGGATTCTCCCAGGTGTGCATGGGGTTTTCACAGTGGATCAAGATACTGCCAGGTGTGTATGGTGTTTTCACAGTTTATCAGGATCCTGCCAGGTGTGTATGGGGTTTTCATTGTTTATCAGGATCCTGCCAGGTGTGTATGGGGGTTTCATAGTTTATCAGGATCCTGCCAGGTGTGTATGGGGTTTTCACAGTGTCTCAGGATCCTGCCAGGTGTGTCTGGTGTTTTCACAGTGGATCAGGATCCTGCCAGGTTTGTATGGGGTTTTCACAGTTTATCAGGATCCTGCCAGGTGTGTATGGGGTTTCGTAGTTTATCGGGATCCTGCCAGGTTTGTATGAAGATTTCATAGTCTATCAGGATCCTGCCAGGTGTGTATGGGGTTTTCACATTGGATCAGGAACCTGCCAGGTGAGTATGGGGTTTTCACAGTGTTTCAGGATACTGCCAGGTGTGTATTAGGGTTTCATAGTTTATCAGAATCCTGCCAGCTGTGTATGGGGGTTTCATAGTTTATCAGGATCCTGCCGGGTGTGTCTGGGGTTTTCACAGTGTATCAAGATCCTGCCAGGTGTGTATGGGGTTTTCACAGTTTATCAGGATCCTGCCAGGTGTGTATGGGTGTTTCACAGATTATCAGGATCCTGCCAGGTGTGTATGGGGGTTTCACATTTTATCAGGATCCTGCCAGGTGTGTATGGCGGTTTCACAGTTTATCAGGATCCTGCCAAGTGAGTATGGGGTTTTCACAGTGTTTCAGGATCCTGCCAGGTGTGGATGGGGTTTTCACAGTGTATCAAGATCCTGCCAGGTGTGTTTGGGGTTTTCACAGTTTATCAGGATCCTGCCAGGTGTGTATGGGGGATTCATATTTTATCAGGATCCTGCCAGGTGTGTCTGGGGTTTTCACAGTTTTTCAGGATCCTGCCAGGTCTGTATGGGGGTTTTCACAGTGTATCAGGATACTGCCAGGTGTGTATGGGGTTTTAACAGTGCATCAGGATCCTGCCAGGTGTGTATGGGGGTTTCACAGCGCATCAATATCCTGCCAGGTGTGTATGGGGTTTTCACAGTGGATCAGTATCCTGCCAGGTGTGTATAAGGTTTTCACAGTGTATCAGGATCCTGCCAGGTGTGTATGTGGTTTTCACAGAGTATCAGGATCCTGAAAGGTGTGCATGGGGTTTTCACAGTTTATCAGGATGCTGCCAGGTGTGTATGGGGTTTTCACAGTGTATCAAGACCCTGCCAGGTGTGTATGGGGGTTTCACAGTGTATCAGGATCCTGCCAGGTGTGTATGGGGGTTTCACAGTATATCAGGATCCTGCCAGGTGTGAATGGGGTTTCACAGTTTATCAGGATGCTGCCAGGAGTGTATGGGGGTTTCACAGTTTATCAGGATCCTGCCAGGTGTGTTTGGGGTTTTCACAGTTTATCAGGATCCTGCCAGGTGTGTATGGGGGTTTCACAGTGTATCAAGATCCTGCCAGGTGTGTTTGGGGGTTTCACAGTGTATCAGGATCCGGCCAGGTGTGTATGTGGTTTCACAGTTTATCAGGATGCTGCCAGGTGTGTATGGGGGTTTCACAGTTTATCAGGATCCTGCCAGGTTTGCATGGGGTTTTCACAGTTTATCAAGATCTTGCCAGGTGTGTATGGGGATTTTACATTTTATCAGGATCCTGCCAGGTTTGTGTGGGTATTTCACAGTTTATCAGGATCCTGCCAGGTGTGTATGGGGTTTCACAGTTTATCAGGCTCCTGCCAGGTGTGTATGGGGGATTCACAGATTATCAGGAACAAGCCAGGTGTGTCTGGGGTTTTCACAGCATATCAGGATCTGCCAGGTGTGTTTGGGGGATTTCACAGAGTATCAGGATCCTGCCAGGTGTGTATGGGGTTTTCACAGAGGATTAGGATCCTGCCAGGTGTGTATGGGGTTTTCACAGTGGATCAGGATCCTGCCAGGTGTGTATGGGGTTTCACAGTGTATCAGGATCCTGCAAGGTGTGTAAGGGATTTTCACAGTGGATCAGGATCCTGCCAGGTGTGTATGGGGGTTTCACGGTTTATCAGGATCCTGCCAGGTGTATATGGGGTTTTCACAGTTTATCAGGATCCTGCCAGGTGTGTATGGGGGTTTCATAGTTTATCAGGATCCTGCCTGGTGTGTATGGGGGTTTCACAGTTTATCAGGATCCTGCCAGGTGTGTATGGTGGTTTCATAGTTTATGAGGATCCTACCAGGTGTGTATGGGGTTTCATAGTTTATCAGGATCCTGCCAGGTGTGTATGGGTGTTTCATAGTTTATCAGTTTCCTGCCAGGTGTGTATGGGGTTTTCACAGTGTATCAGGATCCTGCCTGGTGTGTATGGGGTTCTCACAGTGGATCAGGATGCTGCCAGGTGTGTATGGGGTTTTCACAGTGTATCAGGATCCTGCCAGGTGTGTATGGGGGTTTCTTAGTTTAACAGGATCCTGCCAGGTGTGTATGGGGTTTCACAGTGTATCAGGATACTGCCAGGTGTGTAAGGGATTTTCACAGTGGATCAGGATTCTGCCAGGTGTGTATGGGGGTTTCACGGTATATCAGGATCCTGCCAGGTGTATATGGGGTTTTCACAGTTTATCAGGATCCTGCCAGGTGTGTATGGGGGTTTCATAGTTTATCAGGATCCTGCCTGGTATGTATGGGGGTTTCACAGTTTATCAGGATCCTGCCAGGTGTGTATGGGGTTTTTACAGTGAATCAGGATCCTGCCAGGTGTGTATGGGGTTTTCATAGTTTATCAGGATCCTGCCAGGTGTGTATGAAGGTTTCATAGTTTATCAGGATCCTGCCATGTGTGTATGGGTTTTTCACAGTGTATCAGCATCCAGCCAGGTGTGTATGGGGTCTTCACAGTGGATCAGTATCCTGCCAGGTATGTATGGGGGTTTCATAGCTTATCAGCATCCTGCCTGGTGTGTATGGGGATTTCACAGTGTATCAGGATCCTGTCAGGTGTGTTTGGGGTTTTCACAGTGTATCAGGATCCTGCCAGGTGTGTACGGGGTTTTCACAGTGGATCAGGATCCTGCCAGGTGTGTATGGGGGTTTCATAGTTTATCAGGGACCTGCCAGGTGTGTCTGGGGGTTTCATAGTTTATCAGGCTCCTGCCAGGTGTGCATGGGGTTTTCGGAGTGTATAAGGATCCTGCCAGGTGTGTTTGGGGTTTTCACAGTGCATCAGGATCCTGCCAGGTGTGTATGGGGTTTTCACATTTTATCAGGCTTTTGCCAGATGTGTATGGGGTTTTCACAGTGGATCAGGATCCTGCCAGGTGTGTTTGGGTTCTTCACAGTTTATCAGGATCCTGCCAGGTGTGTATGGGGGTTACATAGTTTATCAGGAACCTACCAGTTGTGTATGGGGGTTTCATAGTTTATCAGGATCCTGCCAGGTGTGTATGGGGGTTTCATAGTTTATCAGGATCCTGCCAGGTGTGTATGGGTTTTTCACAGTACATCAGGATCCTTCCAGATGTGTATGGGGTTTTCACAGTGGATCAGGATGCTGCCAGGTGTGTATGGGGTTTTCACAGTTTATCAGGATCCTGCCAGGTGTGTATGGGGTTTTCACAGTGGATCAGTATCCTGCCAGATGTGTATGGGGTTTCACAGTGTATCAGGATCCTGACAGGTGTTTATGGGGTTTTCACAGTGGATCTGGATTCGGCCAGGTTTGTATGGGGGTTTCACATTTTATCAGGATCCTGCCAGGTGTGTCTGGGGGTTTCACAGTTTATCAGGTTCCTGCCAGGTGTGTATGGGGGTTTCATAGTTTATCAGGATCCTGCCAGGTGTGTATGGGGGTTTCATAGTATATCAGGATCCTGCCAGGTGTGTATGGGGGTTTCATAGTTTCTCAGGATCCTGCCAGGTGTGTATGGGGTTTTCACAGTGTATCAGGATCCTGCCAGGTGTGTATGGGGTTTTCACAGTGGATCAGGATCCTGCCAGGTGTGTATGGGGTTTTCACAGTGGATCAGGATCCCGCCAGGTGTGTATGTCGGTTTCACAGTTTATCAGGATCCTGCCAGGTGTGTATGGGGGTTTCACTGTTTATCAGGATCCTGCCAGGTGTGTATGGGGTTTTCACAGTGTATCACGGTCCTGCCAGGTGTGTTTGGGGGTTTCATAGTTTATCAGGTTCCTGCCAGGTGTGTATGAAGGTTTCATAGTTTATCAGGATCCTGCAAGGTGTGTATGGGTTTTTCACAGTTTATCAGGATCCTGCCAGGTGTGTATGGGGTTTTCACAGGGGATCAGGATCCTGCCAGGTGTGTATGGTTGATTCAAACTTTATCAGGATCCTGCCAGGTGTGTATGGGGGTTTCATAGTTTATCAGGATCCTACCAGGTGTGTATGGGGTTTTCACGGTGCATCAGGATCCTGCCAGGTGTGCTTGGGGTCTTCACAGTGTATCAGGATCCTGCCAGGTGTGTAAGGGGTTTTCACAGTGGATCAGGATCCTGCCAGGTGTGTATGGGGGTTTCATAGTTTATCAGGATCCTGCCAGGTGTGTAGGGGGGTTTCATAGTTTTTCAGAATCCTGCCAGGTGTGTATGGGGTTTTCACAGTGTATCAGGATCCTGCCAGGTGTGTTTGGGGTTTTCACAGTGTATCAGGAACCTGCCAGGCGTGTATGGGGTTTTCACAGTGTCTCAGGGTCCTGCCAGGTGTGTATGGGGTTTTCGCAGTGTATCAGCATCCTGCCAGGTGTGTATGGGGTTTTCACAGTGTATCAGGAACCTCCAGGAGTTCCTAGGGGTTTCACAGCGGATCAGGATCCTGCCAGGTGTGTATGGGGTTTTCACACTGGATCAGGATCCTGCCAGGTCTGTATAGGCTTTTCACAGTGTATCACGATCATGCCAGGTGTGTATGGTGTTTTCACAGTATATCAGGATCTGCCAGGTGTGTCTGGGAGTTTTCACAGAGTATCAGGATCCTGCTAGGTGTGCATGGGGTTTTCACAGTTTATCAGGATCCTGCCAGGTGTGTATGGGCTTTTCACAGTGTATCAGGATTCTGCCAGGTGTGTATGGGGTTTTCACAGTGGATCAGAATCCTGCCAGGTGTGTATGGGGTTTTCACAGTGGATCAGGATCCTGCCAGGTGTGTATGTGGTTTCACAGTGTATGAGGATCCTGCCTGGTGTGTTTGGGGTTTTCACAGTGGATCAGGATCCTGCCAGGTGTGTATGTGGGTTTCACAGTTTATCAGGATCCTGCCCGGTGTGTATGGGGGTTTCACAGTTTATCAGGATCCTGCCAGGTGTGTATGGGGTTTTCACAGTGTATCAGGATCCTGCCAGATGTGTATGGGGTTTTCACAGTGGATCAGGATACTGCCAGTTGTGTATGGGGTTTTCATAGTGTATCAGGGTCCTGCCAGGTGTGTATGGGTGTTCATTGTTTATCAGGTTCCTGCCAGGTGTGCATGAAGGTTTCATAGTTTATCAGGATCCTGCCAGTTGTGCATGGATTTTTCACAGTTTATCAGGATCCTGCCAGGTGTGTATGGGGTTTCACAGTGGATCAGGATCCTGCAAGGTGTGTATGGCGTTTTCAAACTTTATCAGGATCCTGTCAGGTGTGTATGGGGGTTTCATAGTTTATCAGGATCCTGCCAGGTGTGTATGGGGTTTTCACGGTGTATCAGGATCCTGCCAGGTGTGTTTGGGGTCTTCGCAGTTTGTCAGGATCCTGCCAGGTGTGTATGGGGTTTTCACAGTGGATCAGGATCCTGCCAGGTGTGTATGGGGGATTCATAGTTTATCAGGATCCTGCCAGGTGTGTATGGGGGTTTCATAGTTTATCAGAATCCTGCCAGGTGTGTATGGGGTTTTCACAGTGTATCAGGATCCTGCCAGGTGTGTTTGGGGTTTTCACAGTGTATCAGGAACCTGCCAAACGTGTAGGGGTTTTTCACAGTGTCTCAGGGTCCTGCCAGGTGTGTATGGGGTTTTCGCAGTGTATCAGCATCCTGCCAGGTGTGTATGGGGTTTTCACAGTTTATCAGGAACCTGCCAGGAGTTCCTGGGGGTTTCACAGCGGATCAGGATCCTGCCAGGTGTGTATGGGGTTTTCACACTGGATAAGGATCCTGCCAGGTCTGTATAGGCTTTTCACAGTGTATCAGGATCATGCCAGTTGTGTATGGTGTTTTCACAGTCTATCAGGATCTGCCAGGTGTGTCTGGGAGTTTTCACAGAGTATCAGGATCCTGCTAGGTGTGCATGGGGTTTTCACAGTTTATCAGGATCCTGCCAGGTGTGTATGGGGTTTTCACAGTGCTTCAGGATCCTGCCAGGTGTATATGGGGTTTTCACAGTGGATCAGAATCCTGCCAGGTGTGTATGGGGTTTTCACAGTGGATCAGGATCCTGCCAGGTGTGTATGGGGTTTCACAGTGCATCAGGATCCTGCCTGGTGTGTTTGGGGTTTTCACAGTGGATCAGGATCCTGCCAGGTGTCTATGTGGGTTTCACAGTTTATCAGAATCCTGCCCGGTGTGTATGGGGGTTTCACAGTTTATCAGGATCCTGCCAGGTGTGTATGGGGTTTTCACAGTGTATCAGGATCCTGCCAGGTGTGTATGGGGTTTTCACAGTGGATCAGGATCCTGCCAGTTGTGTATGGGGTTTTCACAGTGTCTCAGGATGCTGCCAGGTGTGTATGGGGGTTCATTGTTTATCAGGTTCCTGCCAGGTGTGCATGAAGGTTTCATAGTTTATCAGGATCCTGCCAGGTGTGCATGGAATCTTCACAGTTTATCAGGATACTGCCAGGTGTGTCTGGGGTTTTCACAGTGGATCAGGATCCTGCAAGGTGTGTATGGGGGTTTCAAACTTTATCGGGATCCTGCCAGGTGTGTATGGGGGTTTCATAGTTTAACAGGATCCTGCCAGGTGTGTATGGGCTTTTCACAGGGTATCAGGCTCATGCCAGGTGTGTATGGGAGTTTCATAGTTTATCAGTATCCTGCCAGGTGTGTATGGGGTTTTCACAGCGTATCAGGATTCTCCCAGGTGTGTCTGGGGTTTTCACAGTGTATCAAGCTCCTGCCAGGTGTGCATGGGGTTTTCACAGTTTATCAGGATCCTGCCAGGTGTGTTTGGGGGTTTCATAGTTTATCAGGATCCTGCCAGGTGTGTATGGGATTTTCACAGTGCATCAGGATCCCGCCAGGTGTGTATGGGGTTCTCACAGTGAATCAGGAACCTGCCAGGTGTGTATGGGTGTTTCACAGTTTATCAGGATCCTGCCAGGTGTGTATGGGGTTTTTCAAAGTGTATCAGGATCCTGCCAGGAGTGTATGGGGTTTTCACAGTTTATCAGGATCCTGCCAGGTGTGTATGGAGGTTTCATAGTTTATGAGGATCCTACCAGGTGTGTATGGGGTTTCATAGTTTATCAGGATCCTGCCAGGTGTGTATGGGTGTTTCATAGTTTATCAGTTTCCTGCCAGGTGTGTATGGGGTTTTCACAATGTATCAGGATCCTGCCAGGTGTGCATGGGGTTTTCACAGTTTATCAGGATCCTGCCAGGTGTGTATGGGCTTTTCACAGTGTATCAGGATCCTGCCAGGTGTGTATGGGGTTTTCACAGTGGATCAGAATCCTGCCAGGTGTGTATGGGGTTTTCACAGTGGATCAGGATCCTGCCAGGTGTGTATGTGGTTTCACAGTGTATGAGGATCCTGCCTGGTGTGTTTGGGGTTTTCACAGTGGATCAGGATCCTGCCAGGTGTGTATGTGGGTTTCACAGTTTATCAGGATCCTGCCCGGTGTGTATGGGGGTTTCACAGTTTATCAGGATCCTGCCAGGTGTGTATGGGGTTTTCACAGTGTATCAGGATCCTGCCAGGTGTGTATGGGGTTTTCACAGTGGATCAGGATACTGCCAGTTGTGTATGGGGTTTTCACAGTGTATCAGGGTCCTGCCAGGTGTGTATGGGTGTTCATTGTTTATCAGGTTCCTGCCAGGTGTGCATGAAGGTTTCATAGTTTATCAGGATCCTGCCAGTTGTGCATGGATTTTTCACAGTTTATCAGGATCCTGCCAGGTGTGTATGGGGTTTCACAGTGGATCAGGATCCTGCAAGGTGTGTATGGGGTTTTCAAACTTTATCAGGATCCTGTCAGGTGTGTATGGGGGTTTCATAGTTTATCAGGATCCTGCCAGGTGTGTATGGGGTTTTCACGGTGTATCAGGATCCTGCCAGGTGTGTTTGGGGTCTTCGCAGTTTGTCAGGATCCTGCCAGGTGTGTATGGGGTTTTCACAGTGGATCAGGATCCTGCCAGGTGTGTATGGGGGATTCATAGTTTATCAGGATCCTGCCAGGTGTGTATGGGGGTTTCATAGTTTATCAGAATCCTGCCAGGTGTGTATGGGGTTTTCACAGTGCATCAGGATCCTGCCAGGTGTGTTTGGGGTTTTCACAGTGTATCAGGAACCTGCCAAACGTGTAGGGGTTTTTCACAGTGTCTCAGGGTCCTGCCAGGTGTGTATGGGGTTTTCGCAGTGTATCAGCATCCTGCCAGGTGTGTATGGGGTTTTCACAGTTTATCAGGAACCTGCCAGGAGTTCCTGGGGGTTTCACAGCGGATCAGGATCCTGCCAGGTGTGTATGGGGTTTTCACACTGGATAAGGATCCTGCCAGGTCTGTATAGGCTTTTCACAGTGTATCAGGATCATGCCAGTTGTGTATGGTGTTTTCACAGTCTATCAGGATCTGCCAGGTGTGTCTGGGAGTTTTCACAGAGTATCAGGATCCTGCTAGGTGTGCATGGGGTTTTCACAGTTTATCAGGATCCTGCCAGGTGTGTATGGGGTTTTCACAGTGTATCAGGATCCTGCCAGGTGTATATGGGGTTTTCACAGTGGATCAGAATCCTGCCAGGTGTGTATGGGGTTTTCACAGTGGATCAGGATCCTGCCAGGTGTGTATGGGGTTTCACAGTGCATCAGGATCCTGCCTGGTGTGTTTGGGGTTTTCACAGTGGATCAGGATCCTGCCAGGTGTCTATGTGGGTTTCACAGTTTATCAGGATCCTGCCCGGTGTGTATGGGGGTTTCACAGTTTATCAGGATCCTGCCAGGTGTGTATGGGGTTTTCACAGTGTATCAGGATCCTGCCAGGTGTGTATGGGGTTTTCACAGTGGATCAGGATCCTGCCAGTTGTGTATGGGGTTTTCACAGTGTCTCAGGATTCTGCCAGGTGTGTATGGGGGTTCATTGTTTATCAGGTTCCTGCCAGGTGTGCATGAAGGTTTCATAGTTTATCAGGATCCTGCCAGGTGTGCATGGAATTTTCACAGTTTATCAGGATCCTGCCAGGTGTGTCTGGGGTTTTCACAGTGGATCAGGATCCTGCAAGGTGTGTATGGGGGTTTCAAACTTTATCGGGATCCTGCCAGGTGTGTATGGGGGTTTCATAGTTTAACAGGATCCTGCCAGGTGTGTATGGGCTTTTCACAGGGTATCAGGCTCATGCCAGGTGTGTATGGGAGTTTCATAGTTTATCAGTATCCTGCCAGGTGTGTATGGGGTTTTCACAGCGTATCAGGATTCTCCCAGGTGTGTCTGGGGTTTTCACAGTGTATCAAGCTCCTGCCAGGTGTGCATGGGGTTTTCACAATGTATCAGGATCCTGCCAGGTGTGTATGGGGTTTTCACAGTTTATCAGGATCCTGCCAGGTGTGTTTGGGGGTTTCATAGTTTATCAGTATCCTGCCAGGTGTGTATGGGGTTTTCACAGCGTGTCAGGATTCTCCCAGGTGTGCATGGGGTTTTCACAGTGGATCAGGATACTGCCAGATGTGTCTGGGGTTTTCACAGTTTATCAGGATCCTGCCAGGTGTGTTTGGGGGTTTCATAGTTTATCAGGATCCTGCCAGGTGTGTATGGGATTTTCACAGTGCATCAGGATCCCGCCAGGTGTGTATGGGGTTCTCACAGTGAATCAGGAACCTGCCAGGTGTGTATGGGGGTTTCACAGTTTATCAGGATCCTGCCAGGTGTGTATGGGGTTTTTCAAAGTGTATCAGGATCCTGCCAGGAGTGTATGGGGTTTTCACAGTTTATCAGGATCCTGCCAGGTGTGTATGGAGGTTTCATAGTTTATGAGGATCCTACCAGGTGTGTATGGGGTTTCATAGTTTATCAGGATCCTGCCAGGTGTGTATGGGTGTTTCATAGTTTATCAGGATCCTGCCAGGTGTGTATGGGGTTTCATAGTTTATCAGGATCCTGCCAGGTGTGTATGGGGTTTTCACAATGTATCAGGATCCTGCCAGGTGTGTATGGGGTTTTCACAGTGTATCAGGATCCTGCCAGGTGTGTATGGGGTTTTCACAGTGGATTAGGATCCTGCCAGGTGTGTGTGGGGTTTTCACAGTGGATCAGGATCCTGCCAGGTGTGTATGGGGTTTCACAGTGTATCAGGATCCTGCAAGGTGTGTAAGGGATTTTCACAGTGGATCAGGATCCTGCCAGGTGTGTATGGGGGTTTCACGGTTTATCAGGATCCTGCCAGGTGTATATGGGGTTTTCACAGTTTATCAGGATCCTGCCAGGTGTGTATGGGGGTTTCATAGTTTATCAGGATCCTGCCTGGTGTGTTTGGTGGTTTCACAGTTTATCAGGATCCTGCCAGGTGTGTATGGGGGTTTCATAGTTTATGAGGATCCTACCAGGTGTGTATGGGGTTTCATAGTTTATCAGGATCCTGCCAGGTGTGTATGGGTGTTTCATAGTTTATCAGTTTCCTGCCAGGTGTGTATGGGGTTTTCACAGTGTATCAGGATCCTGCCTGGTGTGTATGGGGTTCTCACAATGGATCAGGATGCTGCCAGGTGTGTATGGGGTTTTCACAGTGTATCAAGATCCTGCCAGGTGTGTATGGGGGTTTCATAGTTTATCAGGATCCTGCCAGGTGAGTATGGCGTTTTTCACAGATTATCAGGATCCTGCCAGCTGTGTATGGGGGTTTCATAGTTTATCAGTATCCTGCCAGGTGTGTATGGGGTTTTCACAGCGTATCAGGATTCTGCCAGGTGTGTCTGGGGTTTTCACAGTGTATCAAGGTCCTGCCAGGTGTGCATGGGGTTTTCACAATGTATCAGGATCCTGCCAGGTGTGTATGGGGTTTTCACAGTTTATCAGGATCCTGCCAGGTGTGTTTGGGGGTTTCATAGTTTATCAGTATCCTGCCAGGTGTGTATGGGGTTTTCACAGCGTGTCAGGATTCTCCCAGGTGTGCATGGGGTTTTCACAGTGGATCAGGATACTGCCAGATGTGTCTGGGGTTTTCACAGTTTATCAGGATCCTGCCAGGTGTGTATGGGGGTTTCATATTTTATCAGGATCCTGCCAGGTGTGTATGGGATTTTCACAGTGCATCAGGATCCCGCCAGGTGTGTATGGGGTTCTCACAGTGAATCAGGAACCTGCCAGGTGTGTATGGGGGTTACACAGTTTATCAGGATCCTGCCAGGTGTGTATGGGGTTTTTCAGTGTATCAGGATACTGCCAGGTGTGTAAGGGATTTTCACAGTGGATCAGGATTCTGCCAGGTATGTATGGGGGTTTCACGGTATATCAGGATCCTGCCAGGTGTATATGGGGTTTTCGCAGTTTATCAGGATCCTGCCAGGTGTGTATGGGGGTTTCATAGTTTATCAGGATCCTGCCTGGTATGTATGGGGGTTTCACAGTTTATCAGGATCCTGCCAGGTGTGTATAGGGTTTTTACAGTGGATCAGGATCCTGCCAGGTGTGTATGGGGTTTTCATAGTTTATCAGGATCCTGCCAGGTGTGTATGAAGGTTTCATAGTTTATCAGGATCCTGCCATGTGTGTATGGGTTTTTCACAGTGTATCAGCATCCAGCCAGGTGTGTATGGGGTCTTCACAGTGGATCAGTATCCTGCCAGGTATGTATGGGGGTATCATATCTTATCAGGATCCTGCCAGGTGTGTATGGGGGTTTCATAGTTTATCAGGATCCTGCCTGGTGTGTATGGGGATTTCACAGTGTATCAGGATCCTTTCAGGTGTGTTTGGGGTTTTCACAGTGTATCAGGATCCTGCCAGGTGTGTACGGGGTTTTCACAGTGGATCAGGATCCTGCCAGGTGTGTATGGGGGTGTCATAGTTTATCAGGAACCTGCCAGGTGTGTCTGGGGGTTTCATAGTTTATCAGGCTCCTGCCAGGTGTGCATGGGGTTTTCGGAGTGTATCAGGATCCTGCCAGGTTTGTTTGGGGTTTTCACAGTGTATCAGGATCCTGCCAGGCATGTATGGGGTTTTAACAGTGTATCCGGATCCTGCCAGGTGTGTATGGGTTTTTCACAGTGTATCAGGATCCTGCCAGGTGTGTTTGGGGGTTTCACAGCGGATCAGGATCTGCCAGGTGTGTATGGGGGTTTTCACAGAGAATCAGGATCCTGCCAGGTGTGCATGGGGTTTTCACAGTTTATCAGTATCCTGCCAGATGTGTATGGGGCTTTCACAGTGGATCAGGATGCTGCCAAGTGCGTATGGGGTTTTCACAGTGTATCAGGATCCTGCCAGGTGTGCATGGGGTTTTCACAGTTTATCGGGACTCTGCCAGGAGTGTATGGGGTTCTCAGAGTGGATCAGGATGCTGCCAGGTGTGTATGGGGTTTTCACAGTGTATCAGGATCCTGCCAGGTGTGCATGGGGTTTTCACAGTGTATCAGCATCCTGCCAGCTGTATATGGGGTTTCACAGTGTATCAGGATCCTGCCAGGTGCGTATGGGGTTTTCCCAGTGGATCAGGATCCTGCCACGTGTGTATGGGGGTTTCAAAGTTTATCAGGAACCTGCCAGGTGTGTATGGGGGTTTCACAGTTTCTCAGGATCTTGCCAGGTGTGTATGGGGGTTTCATAGTTTAACAGGATTCTGCCAGGTGTGTATGGGGGTTTCATAGTTTATCAGGATCCTGCCACGTGTGTTTGGGGTTTTCACAGTGCATCAGGATCCTGCCAGGTGTGTATGGGGTTTTCACATTTTATCAGGATCCTGCTAGGTGTGTATGGGGTTTTCACAGTGGATCAGGATCCTGCCAGGTGTGTATGGGGTTTCACAGTTTATCAGGCTTTTGCCAGATGTGCATGGGGTTTTCACAGTGGATCAGGATCCTGCCAGGTGTGTTTGGGTTCTTCACAGTTTATCAGGATCCTGCCAGGTGTGTATGGGGGTTACATAGTTTATCAGGAACCTGCCAGTTGTGTATGGGGGTTTCATAGTTTATCAGGATCCTGTCAGGTGTGTATGGGGGTTACATAGTTTATCAGGATCCTGCCAGGTGTGTATGGGTTTTTCACAGTACATCAGGATCCTTCCAGATGTGTATGGGGTTTTCACAGTGGATCAGGATGCTGCCAGGTGTGTATGGGGTTTTCACAGTTTATCAGGATCCTGCCAGATGTGTATGGGGTTTCACAGTGTATAAGGATCCTGACAGGTGTTTATGGGGTTTTCACAGTGGATCTGGATTCGGCCAGGTTTGTATGGGGGTTTCACATTTTATCAGGATCCTGCCAGGTGTGTCTGGGGGTTTCACAGTTTATCAGGGTCCTGCCAGGTGTGTATGGGGGTTTCATAGTTTATCAGGATCCTGCCAGGTGTGTATGGGGGTTTCATAGTAGATCAGGATCCTGCCAGGTGTGTATGGGGGTTTCATAGTTTATCAGGATCCTGCCAGGTGTGTATGGGGTTTTCACAGTGTATCAGGATCCTGCCAGGTGTGTATGGGGTTTTCACAGTGGATCAGGATCCTGCCAGGTGTGTATGGGGTTTTCACAGTGGATCAGGATCCTGCCAGGTGTGTATGTGGGTTTCACAGTTTATCAGGATCCTGCCAGGTGTGTATGGGGGTTTCACTGTTTATCAGGATCCTGCCAGGTGTGTATGGGGTTTTCACAGTGTATCAGGATCCTGCCAGGTGTGTGTGGGGTTTTCACAGTGTATCAGGATCCTGCCAGGTGTGTATGGGGTTTTCACAGTGTATCAGGGTCCTGCCAGGTGTGTTTGGGGGATTCATAGTTTATCAGGATCCTGCAAGGTGTGTATGGGTTTTTCACCGTTCATCAGGATCCTGCCAGGTGTGTATGGGGTTTTCACAGGGGATCAGGATCCTGCCAGGTGTGTATGGTGGATTCAAACTTTATCAGGATCCTGCCAGGTGTGTATGGGGGTTTCATAGTTTATCAGGATCCTACCAGGTGTGTATGGGGTTTTCACGGTGCATCAGTATCCTGCCAGGTGTGCTTGGGGTCTTCACAGTGTATCAGGATCCTGCCAGGTGTGTATGGGGTTTTCACAGTGGATCAGGATCCTGCCAGGTGGGTATGGGGGTTTCATAGTTTATCAGGATCCTGCCAGGTGTGTAGGGGGGTTTCATAGTTTTTCAGAATCCTGCCAGGTGTGTATGAGGTTTTCACAGTGTATCAGGATCCTGCCAGGTGTGTTTGGGGTTTTCTCAGTGTATCAGGAACCTGCCAGGCGTGTATGGGGTTTTCACAGTGTCTCAGGATCCTGCCAGGTGTGTATGGGGTTTTCGCAGTGTATCAGGGTCCTGCCAGGTGTGTATGGGTGTTCATTGTTTATCAGGTTCCTGCCAGGTGTGCATGAAGGTTACATAGTTAATCAGGATCCTGCCAGGTGTGCATGGGTTTTTCACAGTTTATCAGGATCCTGCCAGGTGTGTATGGGGTTTCACAGTGGATCAGGATCCTGCAAGGTGTGTATGGGGTTTTCAAACTTTATCAGGATCCTGCCAGGTGTGTATGGGGGATTCATAGTTTATCAGGATCCTGCCAGGTGTGTTTGGGGGTTTCATAGTTTATCAGGATCCTGCCAGGTGTGTATGGGATTTTCACAGTGCATCAGGATCCCGCCAGGTGTGTATGGGGTTCTCACAGTGAATCAGGAACCTGCCAGGTGTGTATGGGGGTTTCACAGTTTATCAGGATCCTGCCAGGTGTGTATGGGGTTTTTCAAAGTGTATCAGGATCCTGCCAGGAGTGTATGGGGTTTTCACAGTTTATCAGGATCCTGCCAGGTGTGTATGGAGGTTTCATAGTTTATGAGGATCCTACCAGGTGTGTATGGGGTTTCATAGTTTATCAGGATCCTGCCAGGTGTGTATGGGTGTTTCATAGTTTATCAGTTTCCTGCCAGGTGTGTATGGGGTTTTCACAATGTATCAGGATCCTGCCAGGTGTGCATGGGGTTTTCACAGTTTATCAGGATCCTGCCAGGTGTGTATGGGCTTTTCACAGTGTATCAGGATCCTGCCAGGTGTGTATGGGGTTTTCACAGTGGATCAGAATCCTGCCAGGTGTGTATGGGGTTTTCACAGTGGATCAGGATCCTGCCAGGTGTGTATGTGGTTTCACAGTGTATGAGGATCCTGCCTGGTGTGTTTGGGGTTTTCACAGTGGATCAGGATCCTGCCAGGTGTGTATGTGGGTTTCACAGTTTATCAGGATCCTGCCCGGTGTGTATGGGGGTTTCACAGTTTATCAGGATCCTGCCAGGTGTGTATGGGGTTTTCACAGTGTATCAGGATCCTGCCAGGTGTGTATGGGGTTTTCACAGTGGATCAGGATACTGCCAGTTGTGTATGGGGTTTTCACAGTGTATCAGGGTCCTGCCAGGTGTGTATGGGTGTTCATTGTTTATCAGGTTCCTGCCAGGTGTGCATGAAGGTTTCATAGTTTATCAGGATCCTGCCAGTTGTGCATGGATTTTTCACAGTTTATCAGGATCCTGCCAGGTGTGTATGGGGTTTCACAGTGGATCAGGATCCTGCAAGGTGTGTATGGGGTTTTCAAACTTTATCAGGATCCTGTCAGGTGTGTATGGGGGTTTCATAGTTTATCAGGATCCTGCCAGGTGTGTATGGGGTTTTCACGGTGTATCAGGATCCTGCCAGGTGTGTTTGGGGTCTTCGCAGTTTGTCAGGATCCTGCCAGGTGTGTATGGGGTTTTCACAGTGGATCAGGATCCTGCCAGGTGTGTATGGGGGATTCATAGTTTATCAGGATCCTGCCAGGTGTGTATGGGGGTTTCATAGTTTATCAGAATCCTGCCAGGTGTGTATGGGGTTTTCACAGTGCATCAGGATCCTGCCAGGTGTGTTTGGGGTTTTCACAGTGTATCAGGAACCTGCCAAACGTGTAGGGGTTTTTCACAGTGTCTCAGGGTCCTGCCAGGTGTGTATGGGGTTTTCGCAGTGTATCAGCATCCTGCCAGGTGTGTATGGGGTTTTCACAGTTTATCAGGAACCTGCCAGGAGTTCCTGGGGGTTTCACAGCGGATCAGGATCCTGCCAGGTGTGTATGGGGTTTTCACACTGGATAAGGATCCTGCCAGGTCTGTATAGGCTTTTCACAGTGTATCAGGATCATGCCAGTTGTGTATGGTGTTTTCACAGTCTATCAGGATCTGCCAGGTGTGTCTGGGAGTTTTCACAGAGTATCAGGATCCTGCTAGGTGTGCATGGGGTTTTCACAGTTTATCAGGATCCTGCCAGGTGTGTATGGGGTTTTCACAGTGTATCAGGATCCTGCCAGGTGTATATGGGGTTTTCACAGTGGATCAGAATCCTGCCAGGTGTGTATGGGGTTTTCACAGTGGATCAGGATCCTGCCAGGTGTGTATGGGGTTTCACAGTGCATCAGGATCCTGCCTGGTGTGTTTGGGGTTTTCACAGTGGATCAGGATCCTGCCAGGTGTCTATGTGGGTTTCACAGTTTATCAGGATCCTGCCCGGTGTGTATGGGGGTTTCACAGTTTATCAGGATCCTGCCAGGTGTGTATGGGGTTTTCACAGTGTATCAGGATCCTGCCAGGTGTGTATGGGGTTTTCACAGTGGATCAGGATCCTGCCAGTTGTGTATGGGGTTTTCACAGTGTCTCAGGATTCTGCCACGTGTGTATGTGGGTTCATTGTTTATCAGGTTCCTGCCAGGTGTGCATGAAGGTTTCATAGTTTATCAGGATCCTGCCAGGTGTGCATTTAATTTTCACAGTTTATCAGGATCCTGCCAGGTGTGTCTGGGGTTTTCACAGTGGATCAGGATCCTGCAAGGTGTGTATGGGGGTTTCAAACTTTATCGGGATCCTGCCAGGTGTGTATGGGGGTTTCATAGTTTAACAGGATCCTGCCAGGTGTGTATGGGCTTTTCACAGGGTATCAGGCTCATGCCAGGTGTGTATGGGAGTTTCATAGTTTATCAGTATCCTGCCAGGTGTGTATGGGGTTTTCACAGCGTATCAGGATTCTCCCAGGTGTGTCTGGGGTTTTCACAGTGTATCAAGCTCCTGCCAGGTGTGCATGGGGTTTTCACAATGTATCAGGATCCTGCCAGGTGTGTATGGGGTTTTCACAGTTTATCAGGATCCTGCCAGGTGTGTTTGGGGGTTTCATAGTTTATCAGTATCGTGCCAGGTGTGTATGGGGTTTTCACAGCGTGTCAGGATTCTCCCAGGTGTGCATGGGGTTTTCACAGTGGATCAGGATACTGCCAGATGTGTCTGGGGTTTTCACAGTTTATCAGGATCCTGCCAGGTGTGTTTGGGGGTTTCATAGTTTATCAGGATCCTGCCAGGTGTGTATGGGATTTTCACAGTGCATCAGGATCCCGCCAGGTGTGTATGGGGTTCTCACAGTGAATCAGGAACCTGCCAGGTGTGTATGGGGGTTTCACAGTTTATCAGGATCCTGCCAGGTGTGTATGGGGTTTTTAAAGTGTATCAGGATCCTGCCAGGAGTGTATGGGGTTTTCACAGTTTATCAGGATCCTGCCAGGTGTGTATGGAGGTTTCATAGTTTATGAGGATCCTACCAGGTGTGTATGGGGTTTCATAGTTTATCAGGATCCTGCCAGGTGTGTATGGGTGTTTCATAGTTTATCAGTTTCCTGCCAGGTGTGTATGGGGTTTTCACAATGTATCAGGATCCTGCCAGGTGTGTATGGGGTTTTCACAGTGCATCAGGATCCTGCCAGGTGTGTATGGGGTTTTCACAGTGGATTAGGATCCTGCCAGGTGTGTGTGGGGTCTTCACAGTGGATCAGGATCCTGCCAGGTGTGTATGGGGTTTCACAGTGTATCAGGATCCTGCAAGGTGTGTAAGGGATTTTCACAGTGGATCAGGATCCTGCCAGGTGTGTATGGGGGTTTCACGGTTTATCAGGATCCTGCCAGGTGTATATGGGGTTTTCACAGTTTATCAGGATCCTGCCAGGTGTGTATGGGGGTTTCATAGTTTATCAGGATCCTGCCTGGTGTGTTTGGTGGTTTCACAGTTTATCAGGATCTTGCCAGGTGTGTATGGGGGTTTCATAGTTTATGAGGATCCTACCAGGTGTGTATGGGGTTTCATAGTTTATCAGGATCCTGCCAGGTGTGTATGGGTGTTTCATAGTTAATCAGTTTCCTGCCAGGTGTGTATGGGGTTTTCACAGTGTATCAGGATCCTGCCTGGTGTGTATGGGGTTCTCACAATGGATCAGGATGCTGCCAGGTGTGTATGGGGTTTTCACAGTGTATCAGGATCCTGCCAGGTGTGTATGGGGGTTTCATAGTTTATCAGGATCCTGCCAGGTGAGTATGGCGTTTTTCACAGATTATCAGGATCCTGCCAGCTGTGTATGGGGGTTTCATAGTTTATCAGTATCCTGCCAGGTGTGTATGGGGTTTTCACAGCGTATCAGGATTCTGCCAGGTGTGTCTGGGGTTTTCACAGTGTATCAAGGTCCTGCCAGGTGTGCATGGGGTTTTCACAATGTATCAGGATCCTGCCAGGTGTGTATGGGGTTTTCACAGTTTATCAGGATCCTGCCAGGTGTGTTTGGGGGTTTCATAGTTTATCAGTATCCTGCCAGGTGTGTATGGGGTTTTCACAGCGTGTCAGGATTCTCCCAGGTGTGCATGGGGTTTTCACAGTGGATCAGGATACTGCCAGATGTGTCTGGGGTTTTCACAGTTTATCAGGATCCTGCCAGGTGTGTATGGGGGTTTCATATTTTATCAGGATCCTGCCAGGTGTGTATGGGATTTTCACAGTGCATCAGGATCCCGCCAGGTGTGTATGGGGTTCTCACAGTGAATCAGGAACCTGCCAGGTGTGTATGGGGGTTACACAGTTTATCAGGATCCTGCCAGGTGTGTATGGGGTTTTTCAGTGTATCAGGATACTGCCAGGTGTGTAAGGGATTTTCACAGTGGATCAGGATTCTGCCAGGTATGTATGGGGGTTTCACGGTATATCAGGATCCTGCCAGGTGTATATGGGGTTTTCGCAGTTTATCAGGATCCTGCCAGGTGTGTATGGGGGTTTCATAGTTTATCAGGATCCTGCCTGGTATGTATGGGGGTTTCACAGTTTATCAGGATCCTGCCAGGTGTGTATGGGGTTTTTACAGTGGATCAGGATCCTGCCAGGTGTGTATGGGGTTTTCATAGTTTATCAGGATCCTGCCAGGTGTGTATGAAGGTTTCATAGTTTATCAGGATCCTGCCATGTGTGTATGGGTTTTTCACAGTGTATCAGCATCCAGCCAGGTGTGTATGGGGTCTTCACAGTGGATCAGTATCCTGCCAGGTATGTATGGGGGTATCATAGCTTATCAGGATCCTGCCAGGTGTGTATGGGGGTTTCATAGTTTATCAGGATCCTGCCTGGTGTGTATGGGGATTTCACAGTGTATCAGGATCCTTTCAGGTGTGTTTGGGGTTTTCACAGTGTATCAGGATCCTGCCAGGTGTGTACGGGGTTTTCACAGTGGATCAGGATCCTGCCAGGTGTGTATGGGGGTGTCATAGTTTATCAGGAACCTGCCAGGTGTGTCTGGGGGTTTCATAGTTTATCAGGCTCCTGCCAGGTGTGCATGGGGTTTTCGGAGTGTATCAGGATCCTGCCAGGTTTGTTTGGGGTTTTCACAGTGTATCAGGATCCTGCCAGGCATGTATGGGGTTTTAACAGTGTATCCGGATCCTGCCAGGTGTGTATGGGTTTTTCACAGTGTATCAGGATCCTGCCAGGTGTGTTTGGGGGTTTCACAGCGGATCAGGATCTGCCAGGTGTGTATGGGGGTTTTCACAGAGAATCAGGATCCTGCCAGGTGTGCATGGGGTTTTCACAGTTTATCAGTATCCTGCCAGATGTGTATGGGGCTTTCACAGTGGATCAGGATGCTGCCAAGTGCGTATGGGGTTTTCACAGTGTATCAGGATCCTGCCAGGTGTGCATGGGGTTTTCACAGTTTATCGGGATTCTGCCAGGTGTGTATGGGGTTCTCAGAGTGGATCAGGATGCTGCCAGGTGTGTATGGGGTTTTCACAGTGTATCAGGATCCTGCCAGGTGTGCATGGGGTTTTCACAGTGTATCAGCATCCTGCCAGCTGTATATGGGGTTTCACAGTGTATCAGGATCCTGCCAGGTGCGTATGGGGTTTTCCCAGTGGATCAGGATCCTGCCACGTGTGTATGGGGGTTTCAAAGTTTATCAGGAACCTGCCAGGTGTGTATGGGGGTTTCACAGTTTCTCAGGATCTTGCCAGGTGTGTATGGGGGTTTCATAGTTTAACAGGATTCTGCCAGGTGTGTATGGGGGTTTCATAGTTTATCAGGATCCTGCCACGTGTGTTTGGGGTTTTCACAGTGCATCAGGATCCTGCCAGGTGTGTATGGGGTTTTCACATTTTATCAGGATCCTGCCAGGTGTGTATGGGGTTTTCACAGTGGATCAGGATCCTGCCAGGTGTGTATGGGGTTTCACAGTTTATCAGGCTTTTGCCAGATGTGCATGGGGTTTTCACAGTGGATCAGGATCCTGCCAGGTGTGTTTGGGTTCTTCACAGTTTATCAGGATCCTGCCAGGTGTGTATGGGGGTTACATAGTTTATCAGGAACCTGCCAGTTGTGTATGGGGGTTTCATAGTTTATCAGGATCCTGTCAGGTGTGTATGGGGGTTACATAGTTTATCAGGATCCTGCCAGGTGTGTATGGGTTTTTCACAGTACATCAGGATCCTTCCAGATGTGTATGGGGTTTTCACAGTGGATCAGGATGCTGCCAGGTGTGTATGGGGTTTTCACAGTTTATCAGGATCCTGCCAGATGTGTATGGGGTTTCACAGTGTATAAGGGTCCTGACAGGTGTTTATGGGGTTTTCACAGTGGATCTGGATTCGGCCAGGTTTGTATGGGGGTTTCACATTTTATCAGGATCCTGCCAGGTGTGTCTGGGGGTTTCACAGTTTATCAGGGTCCTGCCAGGTGTGTATGGGGGTTTCATAGTTTATCAGGATCCTGCCAGGTGTGTATGGGGGTTTCATAGTAGATCAGGATCCTGCCAGGTGTGTATGGGGGTTTCATAGTTTATCAGGATCCTGCCAGGTGTGTATGGGGTTTTCACAGTGTATCAGGATCCTGCCAGGTGTGTATGGGGTTTTCACAGTGGATCAGGATCCTGCCAGGTGTGTATGGGGTTTTCACAGTGGATCAGGATCCTGCCAGGTGTGTATGTGGGTTTCACAGTTTATCAGGATCCTGCCAGGTGTGTATGGGGGTTTCACTGTTTATCAGGATCCTGCCAGGTGTGTATGGGGTTTTCACAGTGTATCAGGATCCTGCCAGGTGTGTGTGGGGTTTTCACAGTGTATCAGGATCCTGCCAGGTGTGTATGGGGTTTTCACAGTGTATCAGGGTCCTGCCAGGTGTGTTTGGGGGATTCATAGTTTATCAGGATCCTGCAAGGTGTGTATGGGTTTTTCACAGTTCATCAGGATCCTGCCAGGTGTGTATGGGGTTTTCACAGGGGATCAGGATCCTGCCAGGTGTGTATGGTGGATTCAAACTTTATCAGGATCCTGCCAGGTGTGTATGGGGGTTTCATAGTTTATCAGGATCCTACCAGGTGTTTATGGGGTTTTCACGGTGCATCAGTATCCTGCCAGGTGTGCTTGGGGTCTTCACAGTGTATCAGGATCCTGCCAGGTGTGTATGGGGTTTTCACAGTGGATCAGGATCCTGCCAGGTGGGTATGGGGGTTTCATAGTTTATCAGGATCCTGCCAGGTGTGTAGGGGGGTTTCATAGTTTTTCAGAATCCTGCCAGGTGTGTATGAGGTTTTCACAGTGTATCAGGATCCTGCCAGGTGTGTTTGGGGTTTTCTCAGTGTATCAGGAACCTGCCAGGCGTGTATGGGGTTTTCACAGTGTCTCAGGATCCTGCCAGGTGTGTATGGGGTTTTCGCAGTGTATCAGGGTCCTGCCAGGTGTGTATGGGTGTTCATTGTTTATCAGGTTCCTGCCAGGTGTGCATGAAGGTTACATAGTTAATCAGGATCCTGCCAGGTGTGCATGGGTTTTTCACAGTTTATCAGGATCCTGCCAGGTGTGTATGGGGTTTCACAGTGGATCAGGATCCTGCAAGGTGTGTATGGGGTTTTCAAACTTTATCAGGATCCTGCCAGGTGTGTATGGGGGTTTCATAGTTTATCAGGATCCTGCCAGGTGTGTATGGGGTTTTCACGGTGTATCAGGATCCTGCCAGGTGTGTTTGTGGTCTTCACTGTTTGTCAGGATCCTGCCAGGTGTGTATGGGGTTTTCACAGTGGATCAGGATCCTGCCAGGTGTGTATGGGGGATTCATAGTTTATCAGGATCCTGCCAGGTGTGTATGGGGGTTTCATAGTTTATCAGAATCCTGCCAGGTGTGTATGGGGTTTTCACAGTGTATCAGGAACCTGCCAAACGTGTAGGGGTTTTTCACAGTGTCTCAGGGTCCTGCCAGGTGTGTATGGGGTTTTCACAGTGGATCAGGAGCCTGCCAGGTGTGTATGGGGGTTTATTGTTTATCAGGATCCTGCCAGGTATTTGTGGGATTTTCAGAGTTTATCAGGATCCTGCCAGGTGTGTATGGGGGTTTTCACAGTGTATCAGGATCCTGCCAGGTGTGTATGGGGTTTTCACAGTGTATCAGGATCCTGCCAGGTGTGTATGGGGGATTTACAGCGGATCAGTATCCTGCCAGGTGTGTATGGGGTTTTCACAGTGGATCAGGATACTGCCTGGTGTGTACAGGGTTTTCACAGTGTATCAGGTTCCTGCCAGGTGTGTATGGGGGTTTCACAGCGGATCAGTATCCTGCCAGGTGTGTATGGGGTTTTCACAGCGGATCAGTATCCTGCCAGGTGTGTATGGGGTTTTCACAGTGGATCAGGGTACTGCATGGTGTGTATACGGTTTTCACAGTGTATCAGGTTCCTGCCAGGTGTGTATGGGGTTTTCACAGTAGATCAGGATCTGCCAGCTGTGTATGGGGTTTTTCACAGAGTATCAGGATCCTGCCAGGTGTGCATGGGGAGTTCACAAATTTTCAGGATCCTGCCACGTCTGTATGGGTTTTTCACAGTGGATCAGGATGCTGCCAGGTGTGTATGGGGTTTTCACAGTGTATCAAAATCCTTGCAGGTGTGTATGGGGGTTTCACAGTGTATCAGGATCCTGCCAGGTGTGTATGGGGTTTCACAGTGTATCAGGATGCTGCCAGGTGTGTATGGGGGTTTCACAGTTTATCAGGATCCTGCCAGGTGTGTCTGGGGGTTTCACAGTTTATCAGGATCCTGCCAGGTGTGTATGGGGTATTCACAGTGTATCAAGATCCTGCCAGGTGTGTATGGGGATTTTACATTTTATCAGCATCCTGCCAGGTTTGTATGGGTGTTTCACAGTTTATCAGGATCCTGCCAGGTGTGTATGGGTTTTCACAGTTTATCAGGCTCCTGCCAGGTGTGTATGGGG
Organism: Heterodontus francisci; assembly: GCF_036365525.1. Lineage (NCBI taxonomy): Eukaryota > Metazoa > Chordata > Chondrichthyes > Heterodontiformes > Heterodontidae > Heterodontus > Heterodontus francisci. The sequence goes on from NW_027140919.1 coordinate 4,582,069, forward strand.
GTTTCACAGTTTATCAGGATCCTGCCAGGTGTGTCTGGGGTTTTCACAGTGTATCAAGATCCTGCCAGGTGTGCATGGGGTTTTCACAGTTTATCAGGATCCTGCAAGATGTTTATGTGGGTGTCACAGTTTATCAGGAACCTGCCAGGTGTGTATGGGGTTTTCACAGTTTATCAGGATCCTGCCAGGTGTGTATGGGGGTTTCACAGTTTATCAGGATCCTGCCAGGTGTGTATGGGGTTTTCACAGTGTATCAGGATACTGCCAGGTGTGTATGGGGTTTTCACAGTCGATCAGGTTCCTGCCAGGTGTGTTTGGGTTTTTCACAGTTTATCAGGATACTGCCAGGTGTATATGGGGGTTTCATAGTTTATCAGAATCCTGCCAGCTGTGTATGGGGGTTTCATAGTTTATCAGGATCCTGCCAGGTGATTATGGGGTTTTCACAGTGTATCAGGATCCTGCCAGGTGTGTACGGTGGTTTCACAGTTTATCAGGATCCTGCCAGGTGTGTATGGGGTTTTCACAGTGTATCAGGATCCTGCCAGGTGTGTATGGGGGTTTCACAGTTTATCAGGATCCTGCCAGGTGTGGATGGGGTTTTCACAGTTTATCAGGATCCTGCCAGGTGTGCATGGGGTTTTCACAGTGGATCTGGATCCTGCCAGGTGTGTCTGGGGTTTCACAGTGTATCAGGATCCTGACAGGTGTGTATGGAGTTTTCACAGTGGATCAGGATGCTGCCAGGTGTGTATGGGGTTTTCACAGTGTATCAAGATCCTGCCAGGTGTGTATGGGGGTTTCACAGTGTATCAGGATCCTGCCATGTGTGTTTGGGGGTTTCACAGTCTATCAGGATCCTGCCAGGTGTGTTTGGGGGTTTCACAGTTTATCAGGATCCTGCCAGGTGTGTATGGGGTTTTCACAGTGTATCAAGATCCTGCCTGGTGTGTATGGAGATTTCACATTTTATCAGGATCCTGCCAGGTGTGTATGGTGGTGTCACCGTTTCTCAGGATCCTGCCAGGTGTGTATGGGGTTTTCACAGTGTATCAAGATCCTGCCGTGTGTGTGGGGATTTCACATTTTATCAGGATCCTGCCAGGTGTGTATGGGGGTTTCACCGTTTATCTGGATTCTGCCAGGTGTGTATGGGGTTTTCACAGTGGATCAGGATCCTGCCAGGTGTGTATGGGGTTTCACAGTTTATCAGGATCCTACCAGGTTTGTATGGGGTTTTCACAGTGGATCAGGATCCTGCCAGGTGTGTTTGGTTTTTTCACAGTTTATCAGGATCCTGCCAGGTGTGTATGGGGGTTTCATAGTTTATCAGGATCCTACCAGGTGTGTCTGGGTCTTTCATAGTTTATCAGGACCCTGCAAGGTGTGTATGGGGGTTTCATGGTTTATCAGTTTCCTGCCAGGTGTGTATGGGTTTTTCACAGTGTATCAGGCTCCTGCCAGGTGTGTATGGGGTTTTCACAGTGTATCAGGATCCTGCCAGGTGTGTATGGGGTTTTTACAGTTTATCAGGATCCTGCCAGGTGTGGATGGGGTTTTCACATTGGATCTGGATCCTGCCAGGTGTGTCTGGGGTTTCACAGTGTATCAGGATCCTGCCAGGTGTGTAAGGGGTTTTCACAGTGGATCAGGATCCTGCCAGGTGTGTATGGGGGTTTCACAGTTTATCAGGATCCTGCCATGTGTGTGGAATTTTCACAGTCGATCAGGATCCTGCCAGGTGTGTTTGGGTTTTTCACAGTTTATCAGGATACTGCCAGGTGTGTATGTGGGTTTCATAGTTTATCAGAATCCTGCCAGCTGTGTATGGGGGTTTCATAGATTATCAGGATCCTGCCGCGTGTGTATGGGGTTTTCACAGTGTATCAAGATCCTGCCAGGTGTGTATGGGGGTTTCACAGTTTATCAGGATCTTGTCAGATGTGTATGGGGGTTTCACAGTTTATCAGGATCCTGCCAGGTGAGTATGGGGTTTTCACAGTGTATCAGGATCCTGCCTTGTGTGTATGGGGGTCTCACAGTTTATCAGGATCCTGCCAGGTGTGTATGGGGGTTTCACAGTTTATCAGGATCCTGCCAGGTGTGTATGGGGTTCTCACAGTGGATCAGGATGCTGCCAGGTGTGTATGGGGGTGTCACAGTGTATCAGGATCCTGCCAGGTGTGTATGGGTTTTTCACAGTACATCAGGATCCTGCCAGGTGTCTCTGGGGTTTCACAGTTTATCAGGATCCTGCCAGGTCTGTATGGGGTTTTCACAGTGGATCAGGAGCCTGCCAGGTGTGTATGGGGGTTTCATAGTTTATCAGGATCCTGCCAGGTGTGTGTGGGATTTTCAGAGTTTATCAGGATCCTGCCAGGTGTGTATGGGGGTTTTCACAGTGTATCAGGATCCTGCCAGGTGTGTATGGGGTTTTCACAGTGTATCAGGATCCTGCCAGGTGTGTATGGGGGATTTACAGCGGATCAGTATCCTGCCAGGTGTGTATGGGGTTTTCACAGTGGATCAGGATACTGCCTGGTGTGTACAGGGTTTTCACAGTGTATCAGGTTCCTGCCAGGTGTGTATGGGGGTTTCACAGCGGATCAGTATCCTGCCAGGTGTGTATGGGGTTTTCACAGTGGATCAGGATACTGCATGGTGTGTCTACGGTTTTCACAGTGTATCAGGTTCCTGCCAGGTGTGTATGGGGTTTTCACAGTAGATCAGGATCTGCCAGCTGTGTATGGGGTTTTTCACAGAGTATCAGGATCCTGCCAGGTGTGCATGGGGAGTTCACAAATTTTCAGGATCCTGCCACGTCTGTTTGGGTTTTTCACAGTGGATCAGGATGCTGCCAGGTGTGTATGGGGTTTTCACAGTGTATCAAAATCCTTGCAGGTGTGTATGGGGGTTTCACAGTGTATCAGGATCCTGCCAGGTGTGTATGGGGTTTCACAGTTTATCAGGATGCTGCCAGGTGTGTATGGGGGTTTCACAGTTTATCAGGATCCTGCCAGGTGTGTCTGGGGGTTTCACAGTTTATCAGGATCCTGCCAGGTGTGTATGGGGTATTCACAGTGTATCAAGATCCTGCCAGGTGTGTATGGGGATTTTACATTTTATCAGCATCCTGCCAGGTTTGTATGGGTGTTTCACAGTTTATCAGGATCCTGCCAGGTGTGTATGGGTTTTCACAGTTTATCAGGCTCCTGCCAGGTGTGTATGGGGGTTTCACAGTTTATCAGGATCCTGCCAGGTGTGCATGGGGTTTTCACAGTTTATCAGGATCCTGCAAGATGTTTATGTGGGTGTCACAGTTTATCAGGATCCTGCCAGGTGTGTATGGGGTTTTCACAGTTTATCAGGATCCTGCCAGGTGTGTATGGGGGTTTCACAGTTTATCAGGATCCTGCCAGGTGTGTATGGGGTTTTCACAGTGTATCAGGATACTGCCAGGTGTGTATGGGGTTTTCATAGTTTATCAGAATCCTGCCAGCTGTGTATGGGGGTTTCATAGTTTATCAGGATCCTGCCAGGTGTGTATGGGTTTTTCACAGTACATCAGTATCCTGCCAGGTGTCTCTGGGGTTTCACAGTTTATCAGGATCCTGCCAGGTGTCTCTGGGGTTTCACAGTTTATCAGGATCCTGCCAGGTGTGTATGGGGTTTTCACAGTGGATCAGGAGCCTGCCAGGTGTGTATGGGGGTTTCATAGTTTATCAGGATCCTGCCAGGTGTGTGTGGGATTTTCAGAGTTTATCAGGATCCTGCCAGGTGTGTATGGGGATTTTCACAGTGTATCAGGATCCTGCCAGGTGTGTATGGGGTTTTCACAGTGTATCAGGATCCTGCCAGGTGTGTATGGGGGATTTACAGCGGATCAGTATCCTGCCAGGTGTGTATGGGGTTTTCACAGTGGATCAGGATACTGCCTGGTGTGTACAGGGTTTTCACAGTGTATCAGGTTCCTGCCAGGTGTGTATGGGGGTTTCACAGCGGATCAGTATCCTGCCAGGTGTGTATGGGGTTTTCACAGTGGATCAGGATACTGCATGGTGTGTATACGGTTTTCACAGTGTATCAGGTTCCTGCCAGGTGTGTATGGGGTTTTCACAGTAGATCAGGATCTGCCAGCTGTGTATGGGGTTTTTCACAGAGTATCAGGATCCTGCCAGGTGTGCATGGGGAGTTCACAAATTTTCAGGATCCTGCCACGTCTGTATGGGTTTTTCACAGTGGATCAGGATGCTGCCAGGTGTGTATGGGGTTTTCACAGTGTATCAAAATCCTTGCAGGTGTGTATGGGGGTTTCACAGTGTATCAGGATCCTGGCAGGTGTGTATGGGGTTTCACAGTGTATCAGGATGCTGCCAGGTGTGTATGGGGGTTTCACAGTTTATCAGGATCCTGCCAGGTGTGTCTGGGGGTTTCACAGTTTATCAGGATCCTGCCAGGTGTGTATGGGGTATTCACAGTGTATCAAGATCCTGCCAGGTGTGTATGGGGATTTTACATTTTATCAGCATCCTGCCAGGTTTGTATGGGTGTTTCACAGTTTATCAGGATCCTGCCAGGTGTGTATGGGTTTTCACAGTTTATCAGGCTCCTGCCAGGTGTGTATGGGGGTTTCACAGTTTATCAGGATCCTGCCAGGTGTGTCTGGGGTTTTCACAGTGTATCAAGATCCTGCCAGGTGTGCATGGGGTTTTCACAGTATATCAGGATCCTGCAAGATGTTTATGTGGGTGTCACAGTTTATCAGGATCCTGCCAGGTGTGTATGGGGTTTTCACAGTTTATCAGGATCCTGCCAGGTGTGTATGGGGGTTTCACAGTTTATCAGGATCCTGCCAGGTGTGTATGGGGTTTTCACAGTGTATCAGGATACTGCCAGGTGTGTATGGGGTTTTCACAGTCGATCAGGTTCCTGCCAGGTGTGTTTGGGTTTTTCACAGTTTATCAGGATACTGCCAGGTGTATATGGGGGTTTCATAGTTTATCAGAATCCTGCCAGCTGTGTATGGGGGTTTCATAGTTTATCAGGATCCTGCCAGGTGAGTATGGGGTTTTCACAGTGTATCAGGATCCTGCCAGGTGTGTACGGTGGTTTCACAGTTTATCAGGATCCTGCCAGGTGTGTATGGGGTTTTCACAGTGTATCAGGATCCTGCCAGGTGTGTATGGGGGTTTCACAGTTTATCAGGATCCTTCCAGGTGTGGATGGGGTTTTCACAGTTTATCAGGATCCTGCCAGGTGTGCATGGGGTTTTCACAGTGGATCTGGATCCTGCCAGGTGTGTCTGGGGTTTCACAGTGTATCAGGATCCTGACAGGTGTGTATGGAGTTTTCACAGTGGATCAGGATGCTGCCAGGTGTGTATGGGGTTTTCACAGTGTATCAAGATCCTGCCAGGTGTGTATGGGGGTTTCACAGTGTATCAGGATCCTGCCAGGTGTGTTTGGGGGTTTCACAGTCTATCAGGATCCTGCCAGGTGTGTTTGGGGGTTTCACAGTTTATCAGGATCCTGCCAGGTGTGTATGGGGTTTTCACAGTGTATCAAGATCCTGACTGGTGTGTATGGAGATTTCACATTTTATCAGGATCCTGCCAGGTGTGTATGGTGGTGTCACCGTTTATCAGGATCCTGCCAGGTGTGTATGGGGTTTTCACAGTGTATCAAGATCCTGCCGTGTGTGTGGGGATTTCACATTTTATCAGGATCCTGCCAGGTGTGTATGGGGGTTTCACCGTTTATCAGGATTCTGCCAGGTGTGTATGGGTTTTTCACAGTGGATCAGGATCCTGCCAGGTGTGTATGGGGTTTCACAGTTTATCAGGATCCTACCAGGTTTGTATGGGGTTTTCACAGTGGATCAGGATCCTGCCAGGTGTGTTTGGGTTTTTCACAGTTTATCAGGATCCTGCCAGGTGTGTATGGGGGTTTCATAGTTTATCAGGATCCTACCAGATGTGTCTGGGTCTTTCATAGTTTATCAGGACCCTGCAAGGTGTGTATGGGGGTTTCATGGTTTATCAGTTTCCTGCCAGGTGTGTATGGGTTTTTCACAGTGTATCAGGCTCCTGCCAGGTGTGTATGGGGTTTTCACAGTGTATCAGGATCCTGCCAGGTGTGTATGGGGTTTTTACAGTTTATCAGGATCCTGCCAGGTGTGGATGGGGTTTTCACATTGGATCTGGATCCTGCCAGGTGTGTCTGGGGTTTCACAGTGTATCAGGATCCTGCCAGGTGTGTAAGGGGTTTTCACAGTGGATCAGGATCCTGCCAGGCGTGTGTGGGGGTTTCACAGTTTATCAGGATCCTGCCATGGGTGTGGAATTGTCAAAGTCGATCAGGATCCTGCCAGGTGTTTTTGGGTTTTTCACAGTTTATCAGGATACTGCCAGGTGTGTATGTGGGTTTCATAGTTTATCAGAATCCTGCCAGCTGTGTATGGGGGTTTCATAGTTTATCAGGATCCTGCCGCGTGTGTATGGGGTTTTCACAGTGTATCAAGATCCTGCCAGGTGTGTATGGGGGTTTCACAGTTTATCAGGATCTTGTCAGATGTGTATGGGGGTTTCACAGTTTATCAGGATCCTGCCAGGTGAGTATGGGGTTTTCACAGTGTATCAGGATCCTGCCTTGTGTGTATGGGGGTTTCACAGTTTATCAGGATCCTGCCAGGTGTGTATGGGGGTTTCACAGTTTATCAGGATCCTGCCAGGTGTGTATGGGGTTCTCACAGTGGATCAGGATGCTGCCAGGTGTGTATGGGGGTGTCACAGTGTATCAGGATCCTGCCAGGTGTGTATGGGTTTTTCACAGTACATCAGGATCCTGCCAGGTGTCTCTGGGGTTTCACAGTTTATCAGGATCCTGCCAGGTGTGTATGGGGTTTTCACAGTGGATCAGGAGCCTGCCAGGTGTGTATGGGGGTTTCATAGTTTATCAGGATCCTGCCAGGTGTGTGTGGGATTTTCAGAGTTTATCAGGATCCTGCCAGGTGTGTATGGGGGTTTTCACAGTGTATCAGGATCCTGCCAGGTGTGTATGGGGTTTTCACAGTGTATCAGGATCCTGCCAGGTGTGTATGGGGGATTTACAGCGGATCAGTATCCTGCCAGGTGTGTATGGGGTTTTCACAGTGGATCAGGATACTGCCTGGTGTGTACAGGGTTTTCACAGTGTATCAGGTTCCTGCCAGGTGTGTATGGGGGTTTCACAGCGGATCAGTATCCTGCCAGGTGTGTATGGGGTTTTCACAGTGGATCAGGATACTGCATGGTGTGTATACGGTTTTCACAGTGTATCAGGTTCCTGCCAGGTGTGTATGGGGTTTTCACAGTAGATCAGGATCTGCCAGCTGTGTATGGGGTTTTTCACAGAGTATCAGGATCCTGCCAGGTGTGCATGGGGAGTTCACAAATTTTCAGGATCCTGCCACGTCTGTATGGGTTTTTCACAGTGGATCAGGATGCTGCCAGGTGTGTATGGGGTTTTCACAGTGTATCAAAATCCTTGCAGGTGTGTATGGGGGTTTCACAGTGTATCAGGATCCTGCCAGGTGTGTATGGGGTTTCACAGTTTATCAGGATGCTGCCAGGTGTGTATGGGGGTTTCACAGTTTATCAGGATCCTGCCAGGTGTGTCTGGGGGTTTCACAGTTTATCAGGATCCTGCCAGGTGTGTATGGGGTATTCACAGTGTATCAAGATCCTGCCAGGTGTGTATGGGGATTTTACATTTTATCAGCATCCTGCCAGGTTTGTATGGGTGTTTCACAGTTTATCAGGATCCTGCCAGGTGTGTATGGGTTTTCACAGTTTATCAGGCTCCTGCCAGGTGTGTATGGGGGTTTCACAGTTTATCAGGATCCTGCCAGGTGTGTCTGGGGTTTTCACAGTGTATCAAGATCCTGCCAGGTGTGCATGGGGTTTTCACAGTTTATCAGGATCCTGCAAGATGTTTATGTGGGTGTCACAGTTTATCAGGATCCTGCCAGGTGTGTATGGGGTTTTCACAGTTTATCAGGATCCTGCCAGGTGTGTATGGGGGTTTCACAGTTTATCAGGATCCTGCCAGGTGTGTATGGGGTTTTCACAGTGTATCAGGATACTGCCAGGTGTGTATGGGGTTTTCACAGTCGATCAGGTTCCTGCCAGGTGTGTTTGGGTTTTTCACAGTTTATCAGGATACTGCCAGGTGTATATGGGGGTTTCATAGTTTATCAGAATCCTGCCAGCTGTGTATGGGGGTTTCATAGTTTATCAGGATCCTGCCAGGTGAGTATGGGGTTTTCACAGTGTATCAGGATCCTGCCAGGTGTGTACGGTGGTTTCACAGTTTATCAGGATCCTGCCAGGTGTGTATGGGGTTTTCACAGTGTATCAGGATCCTGCCAGGTGTGTATGGGGGTTTCACAGTTTATCAGGATCCTGCCAGGTGTGGATGGGGTTTTCACAGTTTATCAGGATCCTGCCAGGTGTGCATGGGGTTTTCACAGTGGATCTGGATCCTGCCAGGTGTGTCTTGGGTTTCACAGTGTATCAGGATCCTGCCAGGTGTGTATGGAGTTTTCACAGTGGATCAGGATGCTGCCAGGTGTGTATGGGGTTTTCACAGTGTATCAAGATCCTGCCAGGTGTGTATGGGGGTTTCACAGTGTATCAGGATCCTGCCAGGTGTGTTTGGGGGTTTCACAGTCTATCAGGATCCTGCCAGGTGTGTTTGGGGGTTTCACAGTTTATCAGGATCCTGCCAGGTGTGTATGGGGTTTTCACAGTGTATCAAGATCCTGCCTGGTGTGTATGGAGATTTCACATTTTATCAGGATCCTGCCAGGTGTGTATGGTGTTGTCACCGTTTATCAGGATCCTGCCAGGTGTGTATGGGGTTTTCACAGTGTATCAAGATCCTGCCGTGTGTGTGGGGATTTCACATTTTATCAGGATCCTGCCAGGTGTGTATGGGGGTTTCACCGTTTATCAGGATTCTGCCAGGTGTGTATGGGGTTTTCACAGTGGATCAGGATCCTGCCAGGTGTGTATGGGGTTTCACAGTTTATCAGGATCCTGCCAGGTTTGTATGGGGTTTTCACAGTGGATCAGGATCCTGCCAGGTGTGTTTGGGTTTTTCACAGTTTATCAGGATCCTGCCAGGTGTGTATGGGGGTTTCATAGTTTATCAGGATCCTACCAGGTGTGTCTGGGTCTTTCATAGTTTATCAGGACCCTGCAAGGTGTGTATGGGGGTTTCATGGTTTATCAGTTTCCTGCCAGGTGTGTATGGGTTTTTCACAGTGTATCAGGCTCCTGCCAGGTGTGTATGGGGTTTTCACAGTGTATCAGGATCCTGCCAGGTGTGTATGGGGTTTTTACAGTTTATCAGGATCCTGCCAGGTGTGGATGGGGTTTTCACATTGGATCTGGATCCTGCCAGGTGTGTCTGGGGTTTCACAGTGTATCAGGATCCTGCCAGGTGTGTAAGGGGTTTTCACAGTGGATCAGGATCCTGCCAGGCGTGTGTGGGGGTTTCACAGTTTATCAGGATCCTGCCATGTGTGTGGAATTTTCACAGTCGATCAGGATCCTGCCAGGTGTGTTTGGGTTTTTCACAGTTTATCAGGATACTGCCAGGTGTGTATGTGGGTTTCATAGTTTATCAGAATCCTGCCAGCTGTGTATGGGGGTTTCATAGTTAATCAGGATCCTGCCGCGTGTGTATGGGGTTTTCACAGTGTATCAAGATCCTGCCAGGTGTGTATGGGGGTTTCACAGTTTATCAGGTTCCTGCCAGGTGAGTATGGGGTTTTCACAGTGTATCAGGATCCTGCCAGGTGTGCATGGGGGTTTCACAGTTTATCAGGATACTGCCAGGTGTGTTTGTGGTTTCATAGTTTATCAGGATCCTGCCAGGTGTGTATGAAGATTTCATAGTTATAAGGATCCTGCCAGGTGTGTATGGGGTTTTCACATTGGATTAGGAACCTGCCAGGAGTGTATGGGGGATTCATATTTTATCAGGATCCTGCCAGGTGTGTCTGGGGTTTTCACATTTTATCAGGATCCTGCCAGGTCTGTATGGGGGTTTTCATAGTATATCAGGATCCTGCCAGGTGTATATGGGGTTTTCACAGTGTATCAGGATCCTGCCAGGTGTGTATGGGGGTTTCACAGCGGATCAACATCCTGCCAGGTGTGTATCGGGTTTTCACAGTGGATCAGGATCCTGCCAGGTGTGTATAGGGTTTTCACAGTGTATCAGGATCCTGCCAGGTGTGTATGGGGTTTTCACAGAGGAGCAGGATCCTGCCAGGTGTGCATGGGGTTTTCACAGTTTCTCAGGATCCTGCCAGGTTGGTATGGAGTTTTCACAGTGGATCAGGATGCTGCCAGGTCTGTATGGGGTTATCACAGTGCATCAAGATCCTGCCAGTGTGTCTGGGGATTTCACAGTGTATCAGGATCCTGCCAGGTGTGTATCGGGGTTTCACAGTATATCAGGATCTTGCCAGGTGTGTATGGTGTTTCACAGTTTATCAGGATGCTGCCAGGTCTGTATGGGGTTTTCACAGTGCATCAAGATCCTGCCAGGTGTGTCTGGGGATTTCACAGTGTATCAGGATCCTGCCAGGTGTGTATCGGGGTTTCACAGTATATCAGGATCTTGCCAGGTGTGTATGGTGTTTCACAGTTTATCAGGATGCTGCCAGGTGTGCATGGGGGTTTCACAGTTTATCAGGATCCTGCCAGGTGTGTTTGGGGGTTTCACAGTTTATCAGGATCCTGCCAGGTGTGTATGGGGTTTTCACCGTTTATCAGGATTCTGCCAGGTGTGTTTGGGGTTTTCACAGTGGATCAGGATCATGCCAGGTGTGTATGGGGTTTCACAGTTTATCAGGATCCAACCAGGTTTGTATGGGGTTTTCACAGTGGATCAGGATCCTGCCAGGTGTGTTTGGGTTTTTCACAGTTTCTCAGGATTCTGCCAGGTGTGTTTGGGGGTTTCATAGTTTATCAGGATCCTGCCAGGTGTGTATGGGGGTTTCATAGTTTATCAGTTTCCTGCCAGGTGTGTATGGGTTTTTCACAGTGTATCAGGCTCCTGCCAGGTGTGTATGGGGTTTTCACAGTGTATCAGGATCCTGCCAGGTGTGTATGGGGTTTTCACAGTTTATCAGTATCCTGCCAGGTGTGTATGGGGTTTTCACAGTGGATCTGGATCCTGCCAGGTGTGTCTGGGGTTTCACAGTGTATCAGGATCCTGCCAGGTGTGTAAGGGGTTTTCACAGTGGATCAGGATCCTGCCAGGTGTGTGTGGGGGTTTCACAGTTTATCAGGATCCGGCCAGGTGTGTATGGAGTTTTCACAGTGGATCAGGATGCTGCCAGGTGTGTATGGGGTTTTCACAGGGTATCAAGATCCTGCCAGGTGTGTATGGGGGTTTCACAGTGTATCAGGATCCTGCCAGGTGTGTTTGGGGGTTTCACAGTATATCAGGATCCTGCCAGGTGTGTATGGGGTTTCACAGTTTATCAGGATGCTGCCAGGTGTGTATGGGGGTTTCACAGTTTATCAGGATCCTGCCAGGTGTGTTTGGGGGTTTCACAGTTTATCAGGATCCTGTCAGGTGTGTATGGGGTTTTCACAGTGTATCAAGATCCTGCCTGGTGTGTATGGGGATTTCACATTTTATCAGGATCCTGCCAGGTGTGTATGGGGGTTTCACCGTTTATCAGTATCCTGCCAGGTGTGTATGGGGTTTTCACAGTGTATCAAGATACTGCCGTGTGTGTGGGGATTTCACATTTTATCAGGATCCTGCCAGGTGTGTATGGGGGGTTCACCGTTTATCAGGATTCTGCCAGGTGTGTATGGGGTTTTCACAGTGGATCAGGATCCTGCCAGGTGTGTATGGGGTTTCACAGTTTATCAGGATCCTACCAGGTTTGTATGGGGTTTTCACAGTGGATCAGGATCCTGCCAGGTGTGTTTGGGTTTTTCACAGTTTATCAGGATATTGCCAGGTGTGTATGGGGGTTTCATAGTTGTCAGGATCCTACCAGGTGTGTCTGGGTCTTTCATAGTTTTTCAGGACCCTGCCAGGTGTGTTTAGGGGTTTCATGGTTTATCAGTTTCCTGCCAGGTGTGTATGGGTTTTTCACAGTGTATCAGGCTCCTGCCAGGTGTGTATGGGGTTTTCACAGTGTATCAGGATCCTGCCAGGTGTGTATGGGGTTTTCACAGTGTATCAGGATCCTGCCAGGTGTGTAACGGGTTTTCACAGTGGATCAGGATCCTGCCAGGCGTGTGTGGGGGTTTCACAGTTTATCAGGATCCTGCCATGTGTGTGGAATTTTCACAGTGGATCAGGATGCTGCCAGGTGTGTATGGGGTTTTCACAGGGTAACAATATCCTGCCAGGTGTGTATGGGCTTTTCACAGTGTATCAGGATCCTGCCAGGTGTGTTTGGGGGTTTCACAGTATCTCAGGATCCTGCCAGGTGTGTATGGGGTTTCACAGTTTATCAGGATGCTGCCAGGTGTGTATGGGGGTTTCACAGTTTATCAGGATCCTGCCAGGTGTGTTTGGGGGTTTCACAGTTTTTCAGGATCCTGCCAGGTGTGTATGGGGTTTTCACAGTGTATCAAGATCCTGCCTGGTGTGTATCGGGATTTCACATTTTATCAGGATCCTGCCAGGTGTGTCTGGGGGTTTCACCGTTTATCAGGATCCTGCCAGGTGTGTATGGGGTTTTCACAGTGGATCAGTATCCTGCCAGGTGTGTATGGGGTTTCACAGTTTATCAGGATCCTACCAGGTTTGTATGGGGTTTTCACAGTGGATCAGGATCCTGCCTGGTGTGTTTGGGTTTTTCACAGTTTATCAGGATCCTGCCAGGTGTGTATGGAGGTTTCATAGTTTATGAGGATCCTACCAGGTGTGTATGGGTGTTTCATGGTTCATCAGGATCCTGCCAGTTGTGTATAGGGGTTTCATAGTTTATCAGTTTCCTGCCAGCTGTGTATGGGTTTTTCACAGTGTATCAGGCTCCTGCCAGGTGTGTATGGGGGTTTCACAGTTTATCAGGATCCTGCCAGGTGTGTATGGGGGTTTCATAGTTTATCAGGATCCTGCCAGGTGTGTATGGGGGATTCATAGTTTATCAGGATCCTGCCAGGTGTGTATGGGGGATTCATACTTTATCAGGATCCTGCCAGGTGTGTATGGGGGTTTCATAGTTTATCAGGTTCCTGCCAGGTTGTATGGGGTTTTCACAGTGGATCAGGATCCCGCCAGGTGTGTATGGGGTTTCACAGTGTATCAGGATCCTGCCAGGTGCGTATGGGGTTTTCACAGTGGATCAGGATCCTGCCAGGTGTGTATGGGGGTTTCACAGTTTATCAGGATCCTGCCAGGTGTGTATGGGGGTTTCACAGTTTATCAGGATCCTGCCAGGTGTGGATGGGTTTTTCACAGTGTATCTGGATCTCGCCAGGTGTTTATGGGGTTTTCACAGTGGATCAGGATCCTGCCAGGTGTGTATGGGGTTTTCACAGTTTATCAGGGAACTGCCAGGTGTGTATGCGGGTTTCATGGTTTGTCAGGATCCTGCCAGCTGTGTCTGAAGGTTTCAGAGTTTATCAGGATCCTGCCAGGTGTGTATGGGCTTTTCACTGTGTATAAGGATCCTGCCAGGTGTGTATGGGAGTTTCACAGTTTTTCAGGATCCTGCAAGGTGTGTATGGGGGTTTCACAGTTTATCAGGATCCTGCCAGGTGTGTATGGGAGTTTCACACTTTATCAGGATCCTGCCAGGTGTGTATGGGGTTTTCACAGTGCATCAAGACCCTGCCAGGTGTGCATGGGGATTTCACATTTTATCAGGATCCTGCCAGGTGTGTATGGGGGTTTCACGGTTTATCAGGATCCTGCCAGGTGTGTATGGGGTTTCACAGTTTATCAGGATACTGCCAGGTGTTTATGGGGGTTTCACAGTTTATCAGGATCCTGCCAGGTGTGTCTGGGTTTTTCGCAGTGTATCAAGATCCTGCCAGGTGTGTATGGGGTTTTCACAGTTTATCAGTATCCTGCCAGGTGTGTATGGGGATTTCACAGTTTATCAGGATCCTGCCAGGTGTGTATGGGGGTTTCATAGTTTATCAGGATCCTACCAGGTGTGTCTGGGTCTTTCATAGTTTTTCAGGACCCTGCCAGGTGTGTCTGGGGGTTTCATGGTTTATCAGTTTCCTGCCAGGTGTGTATGGGTTTTTCACAGTGTATCAGGCTCCTGCCAGGTGTGTATGGGGTTTTCACAGTTTATCAGGATCCTGCCAGGTGTGTATGGGGTTTTCACATTGGATCTGGTTCCTGCCAGGTGTGTATGGCGGTTTCACAGTGTATCAGGATCCTGCCAGGTGTGTTTGGGGGTTTCACAGTATATCAGGATCCTGCCAGGTGTGTATGGGGTTTCACAGTTTATCAGGATGCTGCCAGGTGTGTATGGGGGTTTCACAGTTTATCAGGATCCTGCCAGGTGTGTTTGGGGGTTTCACAGTTTTTCAGGATCCTGCCAGGTGTGTATGGGGTTTTCACAGTGTATCAAGATCCTGCCTGGTGTGTATGGGGATTTCACATTTTATCAGGATCCTGCCAGGTGTGTATGGGGGTTTCACCGTTTATCAGGATCCTGCCAGGTGTGTATGGGGTTTTCACAGTGGATCAGGATCCTGCCAGGTGTGTATGGGGTTTCACAGTTTATCAGGATCCTACCAGGTTTGTATGGGGTTTTCACAGTGGATCAGGATCCTGCCCTGTGTGTTTGGGTTTTTCACAGTTTATCAGGATCCTGCCAGGTGTGTATGGAGGTTTCATACTTTATGAGGATCCTACCAGGTGTGTATGGGTGTTTCATGGTTCATCAGGATCCTGCCAGTTGTGTATAGGGGTTTCATAGTTTATCAGTTTCCTGCCAGCTGTGTATGGGTTTTACACAGTGTATCAGGCTCCTGCCAGGTCTGTATGGGGGTTTCACAGTTTATCAGGATACTGCCAGGTGTGTATGGGGGTTTCATAGTTTATCAGGATCCTGCCAGGTGTGTATGGGGGATTCATAGTTTATCAGGATCCTGCCAGGTGTGTATGGGGGATTCATACTTTATCAGGATCCTGCCAGGTGTGTATGGGAGTTTCATAGTTGATCAGGATCCTGCCAGGTTGTATGGGGTTTTCACAGTGGATCAGGATCCCGCCAGGTGTGTATGCGGTTTCACAGTGTATCAGGATCCTGCCAGGTGCGTATGGGGTTTTCACAGTGGATCAGGATCCTGCCAGGTGTGTATGGGGGTTTCACAGTTTATCAGGATCCTGCCAGGTGTTTATGGGGGTTTCACAGTTTATCAGGATCCTGCCAGGTGTGTATGGGTTTTTCACTGTGTATCAGGATCCCGCCAGGTGTGTATGGGGTTTTCACAGTGGATCAGGATCCTGCCAGGTGTGTATGGGGTTTTCACAGTTTATCAGGGAACTGCCAGGTGTGTATGCGGGTTTCATGGCTGTCAGGATCCTGCCAGCTGTGTCTGAAGGTTTCATAGTTTATCAGGATCCTGCAAGGTGTGTATGGGCTTTTCACTGTGTATAAGGATCCTGCCAGGTGTGTATGGGAGTTTCACAGTTTTTCAGGATCCTGCAAGGTGTGTATGGGGGTTTCACAGTTTATCAGGATCCTGCCAGGTGTGTATGGGAGTTTCACACTTTATCAGGATCCTGCCAGGTGTGTATGGGGTTTTCACAGTGTATCAAGACCCTGCCAGGTGTGCATGGGGATTTCACATTTTATCAGGATCCTGCCAGGTGTGTATGGGGGTTTCACAGTTTATCAGGATCCTGCCAGGTGTGTATGGGCTTTTCACTGTGTATAAGGATCCTGCCAGGTGTGTATGGGAGTTTCACAGTTTTTCAGGATCCTGCAAGGTGTGTATGGGGGTTTCACAGTTTATCAGGATCCTGCCAGGTGTGTATGGGAGTTTCACACTTTATCAGGATCCTGCCAGGTGTGTATGGGGTTTTCACAGTGCATCAAGACCCTGCCAGGTGTGCATGGGGATTTCACATTTTATCAGGATCCTGCCAGGTGTGTATGGGGGTTTCACAGTTTATCAGGATCCTGCCAGGTGTGTATGGGGTTTCACAGTTTATCAGGATACTGCCAGGTGTTTATGGGGGTTTCACCGTTTATCAGGATCCTGCCAGGTGTGTCTGGGTTTTTCGCAGTGTATCAAGATCCTGCCAGGTGTGTATGGGGTTTTCACAGTTTATCAGTATCCTGCCAGGTGTGTATGGGGATTTCACAGTTTATCAGGATCCTGCCAGGTGTGTATGGGGGTTTCATAGTTTATCAGGATCCTACCAGGTGTGTCTGGGTCTTTCATAGTTTTTCAGGACCCTGCCAGGTGTGTCTGGGGGTTTCATGGTTTATCAGTTTCCTGCCAGGTGTGTATGGGTTTTTCACAGTGTATCAGGCTCCTGCCAGGTGTGTATGGGGTTTTCACAGTGCATCAGGATCCTGCCAGGTGTGTATGGGGTTTTCACAGTTTATCAGGATCCTGCCAGGTGTGTATGGGGTTTTCACATTGGATCTGGTTCCTGCCAGGTGTGTCTGTGGTTTCACAGTGTATCAGGATCCTGCCAGGTGTGTACGGGGTTTTCACAGTGGATCAGGATGCTGCCAGGTGTGTTTGGGGTTTTCACAGGGTAACAATATCCTGCCAGGTGTGTATGGCGGTTTCACAGTGTATCAGGATCCTGCCAGGTGTGTTTGGGGGTTTCACAGTATATCAGGATCCTGCCAGGTGTGTATGGGGTTTCACAGTTTATCAGGATGCTGCCAGGTGTGTATGGGGGTTTCACAGTTTATCAGGATCCTGCCAGGTGTGTTTGGGGGTTTCACAGTTTTTCAGGATCCTGCCAGGTGTGTATGGGGTTTTCACAGTGTATCAAGATCCTGCCTGGTGTGTATGGGGATTTCACATTTTATCAGGATCCTGCCAGGTGTGTATGGGGGTTTCACCGTTTATCAGGATCCTGCCAGGTGTGTATGGGGTTTTCACAGTGGATCAGGATCCTGCCAGGTGTGTATGGGGTTTCACAGTTTATCAGGATCCTACCAGGTTTGTATGGGGTTTTCACAGTGGATCAGGAACCTGCCCTGTGTGTTTGGGTTTTTCACAGTTTATCAGGATCCTGCCAGGTGTGTATGGGAGTTTCATAGTTGATCAGGATCCTGCCAGGTTGTATGGGCTTTTCACAGTGGATCAGGATCCCGCCAGGTGTGTATGCGGTTTCACAGTGTATCAGGATCCTGCCAGGTGCGTATGGGGTTTTCACAGTGGATCAGGATCCTGCCAGGTGTGTATGGGGGTTTCACAGTTTATCAGGATCCTGCCAGGTGTGTATGGGGGTTTCACAGTTTATCAGGATCCTGCCAGGTGTCTATGGGTTTTTCACTGTGTATCAGGATCCCGCCAGGTGTGTATGGGTTTTTCACAGTGGATCAGGATCCTGCCAGGTGTGTATGGGGTTTTCACAGTTTATCAGGGAACTGCCAGGTGTGTATGCGGGTTTCATGGTTTGTCAGGATCCTGCCAGCTGTGTCTGAAGGTTTCATAGTTTATCAGGATCCTGCCAGGTGTGTATGGGCTTTTCACTGTGTATAAGGATCCTGCCAGGTGTGTATGGGAGTTTCACAGTTTTTCAGGATCCTGCAAGGTGTGTATGGGGGTTTCACAGTTTATCAGGATCCTGCCAGGTGTGTATGGGAGTTTCACACTTTATCAGGATCCTGCCAGGTGTGTATGGGGTTTTCACAGTGTATCAAGACCCTGCCAGGTGTGCATGGGGATTTCACATTTTATCAGGATCCTGCCAGGTGTGTATGGGGGTTTCACAGTTTATCAGGATCCTGCCAGGTGTGTATGGGGTTTCACAGTTTATCAGGATACTGCCAGGTGTTTATGGGGGTTTCACAGTTTATCAGGATCCTGCCAGGAGTGTCTGGGGTTTTCACTTTGTATCAAGATCCTGCCAGGTGTGTATGGGGTTTTCACAGTTTATCAGTATCCTGCCAGGTGTGTATGGGGATTTCACAGTTTATCAGGATCCTGCAAGGTGTGTATGGGGTTTCACAGTGTATCAGGATCCTGCCAGGTTTGTATGGGGTTTTCACAGTGGATCAGGATCCTGCCAGCTGTGCTTGGGTTTTTCACAGTTTATCAGGTTCCAGCCAGGTGTGTATGGGGGTTTCATAATTTATCAGTTTCCTGCCAGGTGTGTATGGGGTTTTCACAGTGTATCAGGATCCTGCCAGGTGTGTATGGGGTTTTCACAGTGTATCAGGATCCTGCCAGGTGTGTATGGGGTTTTCACAGTTTATCAGGATCCTGCCAGGTGTGTATGGGTTTTTCACAGTGGAGCCGGATCCTGCCAGGTGTGTATGGGGTTTCACAGTCGATCATTATCCTGCCAGGTGTTTATGGGGGTTTCACAGTTTATCATGATCCTGCCAGGTGTGTTTGGGGGTTTCACAGTTTATCAGGATCCTGCCAGGTGTGTATGGGGGTTTCATAGTTTATCAGGATCCTGCCAGGTGTGTGTGGGGTTTTCACAGTGGATCAGGATCCTGCCAGGTGTGTGTGGGGTTTCACAGTTTATCAGGATCCTACCAGGTTTGTATGGGGTTTTCACAGTGGATCAGGATCCTGCCAGGTGTGTTTGGGTTTTTCACAGTTTATCAGGATCCTGCCAGGTGTGTATGGGGGTTTCATAGTTTATCAGGATCCTACCAGGTGTGTCTGGGTCTTTCATAGTTTTTCAGGACCCTGACAGGTGTGTATGGGGGTTTCATGGTTTATCAGTTTCCTGCCAGGTGTGTATGGGTTTTTCACAGTGTATCAGGCTCCTGCCAGGTGTGTATGGAGTTTTCACAGTGTATCAGGATCCTGCCAGGTGTGTATGGGGTTTTCACAGTTTATCAGGATCCTGCCAGGTGTGTATGGGGTTTTCACATTGGATCTGGATCCTGCCAGGTGTGTCTGGGGTTTCACAGTGTATCAGGATCCTGCCAGGTGTGTAAGGGGTTTTCACAGTGGATCAGGATCCTGCCAGGCGTGTGTGGGGGTTTCACAGTTTATCAGGATCCTGCCATGTGTGTGGAATTTTCACAGTGGATCAGGATGCTGTCAGGTGTGTTTGGGGTTTTCACAGGGTATCAATATCCTGCCAGGTTTGTATGGGGGTTTCACAGTGTATCAGGATCCTGCCAGGTGTGTTTGGGGGTTTCACAGTATATCAGGATCCTGCCAGGTGACTATGGGGTTTCACAGTTTATCAGGATGCTGCCAGGTGTGTATGGGGGTTTCACAGTTTATCAGGATCCTGCCAGGTGTGTTTGGGGGTTTCACAGTTTTTCAGGATCCTGCCAGGTGTGTATGGGGTTTTCACAGTGTTTCAAGATCCTGCCTGGTGTGTATGGGGATTTCACATTTTATCAGGATCCTGCCAGGTGTGTATGGGGGTTTCACCGTTTATCAGGATCCTGCCAGGTGTGTATGGGGTTTTCACAGTGGATCAGGATCCTGCCAGGTGTGTATGGGGTTTCACAGTTTATCAGGATCCTACCTGGTTTGTATGGGGTTTTCACAGTGGATCAGGATCCTGCCTGGTGTGTTTGGGTTTTTCACAGTTTATCAGGATCCTGCCAGGTGTGTATAGGGGTTTCATAGTTTATCAGTTTCCTGCCAGCTGTGTATGGGTTTTTCACAGTGTATCAGGCTCCTGCCAGGTGTGTATCGGGGTTTCACAGTTTATCAGGATACTGCCAGGTGTGTCTGGGGGATTCATAGTTTATCAGGATCCTGCCAGGTGTGTATGGGGGATTCATAGTTTATCAGGATCCTGCCAGGTGTGTATGGGGGATTCATAGTTTATCAGGATCCTGCCAGGTGTGTATGGGGGTTTCATAGTTTATCAGGATCCTGCCAGGTTGTATGGGGTTTTCACAGTGGATCAGGATCCCGCCAGGTGTGTTTGGGGTTTCACAGTGTATCAGGATCCTGCCAGGTGCGTATGGGGTTTTCACAGTGGATCAGGATCCTGCCAGGTGTGTATGGGGGTTTCACAGTTTATCAGGATCCTGCCAGGTGTGTATGGGGGTTTCACAGTTTATCAGGATCCTGCCAGTTGTGTATGGGTTTTTCACAGTGTATCAGGATCCCGCCAGGTGTGTATGGCGTTTTCACAGTGGATCAGGATCCTGCCAGGTGTTTATGGGGTTTTCACAGTTTATCAGGGATCTGCCAGGTGTGTATGCGGGTTTCATGGTTTCTCAGGATCCTGCCAGCTGTGTCTGAAGGTTTCACAGTGGATCCGGATCCTGCCAGGTGTGTATGGGGTTTCACAGTGTATCAGGATCCTGCCAGGTGTGTAAGGGGTTTTCACAGTCAATCAGTATCCTGCCAGGTGTTTATGGGGGTTTCACAGTTTATCAGGATCCTGCCAGGTGTGTATGGGGTTTTCACAGTTTATCAGGATCCTGCCAGGTGTGTATGGGGGTTTCATAGTTTATCAGGATCCTGCCAGGTGTGTATGGGGGTTTCATAGTTTATCAGGATCCTGCCAGGTGTGTATGGGGTTTTCACAGTTTATCAGGATCCTGCCAGGTGTGTATGGGGTTTGATAGCTAATCAGGATCCTGCCAGGTGTGTATGGGGGTTTCAGAGTTTATCAGGATCCTGCCAGGTGTGTATGGCGGTTTCACAGTTTATCAGGATACTGCCAGGTGCGTATGGGGTTTTCACAGTGGATCAGGATCCTGCCAGTGGTGTATGGTTTTTTCACAGTGGATCTTGATCCTGCCAGGTGTGTCTGGGGTTTCACAGTGCATCAGGATCCTGCCAGGTGTGTAAGGGGTTTTCACAGTGGATCAGGATCCTGCCAGGCGTGTATGGGGGTTTCACAGTTTATCAGGATCCTGCCAGGTGTGTATGGGGGTTTCACAGTTTATCAGGATCCTGCCAGGTGTGTATGGGGGTTTCATAGTTTATCAGGATCCTGCCAGGTGTGTATGGGGGTTTCATAGTTTATCAGGATCCTGCCAGGTGTGTATGGGGGTTTCATAGTTTATCAGGATCCTGCCAGGTGTGTATGGGGGTTTCATAGTTTATCAGGATCCTGCCAGGTGTGTATGGGGTTTTCACAGTGGATCAGGATCCCGCCAGGTGTGTATGGGGTTTCACAGTGTATCAGGATCCTGCCAGGTGCGTATGGGGTTTTCACAGTGGTCAGGAACCTGCCAGGTGTGTATGGGGGTTTCACAGTTTATCAGGATCCTGCCAGGTGTGTATGGGGGTTTCACAGTTTATCAGTATCCTGCCAGGTGTGTATGGGTTTTTCACAGTGTATCAGGATCCCGCCAGGTGTGTATGGGATTTTCACAGTGGATCATGATCCTGCCAGGTGTGTATGGGGTTTTCACAGCTTATCAGGGACCTGCCAGGTGTGTATGGGGGTTTCATGGTTTGTCAGGATCCTGCCAGGTGTGTATGAAGGTTTCATATTTTATCAGGATCCTGCCAGGTGTGTATGGGCTTTTCACTGTGTATAAGTATCCTGCCAGGTGTGTATGGGAGTTTCACAGTTTTTCAGGATCCTGCAAGGTGTGTATGGGGGTTTCACAGTTTATCAGGATCCTGCCAGGTGTGTATGGGGGTTTCATAGTTTATCAGGATCCTGCCAGGTGTGTATGGGGGTTTCATATTTTATCAGGATCCTGCCAGGTGTGTATGGGGGTTTCATAGTTTATCAGGATCCTGCCAGGTGTGTATGGGGGTTTCATAGTTTATCAGGATCCTGCCAGGTGTGTATGGGGTTTTCACAGTGGATCAGGATCCCGCCAGGTGTGTATGGGGTTTCACAGTGTATCAGGATCCTGCCAGGTGCGTATGGGGTTTTCACAGTGGATCAGGAACCTGCCAGGTGTGTATGGGGGTTTCACAGTTTATCAGGATCCTGCCAGGTGTGTATGGGGGTTTCACAGTTTATCAGTATCCTGCCAGGTGTGTATGGGTTTTTCACAGTGTATCAGGATCCCGCCAGGTGTGTATGGGATTTTCACAGTGGATCATGATCCTGCCAGGTGTGTATGGGGTTTTCACAGCTTATCAGGGACCTGCCAGGTGTGTATGGGGGTTTCATGGTTTGTCAGGATCCTGCCAGGTGTGTATGAAGGTTTCATATTTTATCAGGATCCTGCCAGGTGTGTATGGGCTTTTCACTGTGTATAAGTATCCTGCCAGGTGTGTATGGGAGTTTCACAGTTTTTCAGGATCCTGCAAGGTGTGTATGGGGGTTTCACAGTTTATCAGGATCCTGCCAGGTGTGTATGGGAGTTTCACACTTTATCAGGATCCTGCCAGGTGTGTAAGGGGTTTTCACAGTGTATCAAGACCCTGCCAGGTGTGTAAGGGGATTTCACATTTTATCAGGATCCTGCCAGGTGTGTATGGGGGTTTCACAGTTTATCAGGATCCTGCCAGGTGTGTATGGGGTTTCACAGTTTATCAGGATCCTGCCAGGAGTGTCTGGGTTTTTCACAGTGTATCAAGATCCTGCCAGGTGTGTATGGGGTTTTCACAGTTTATCAGTATCCTGCCAGGTGTGTATGGGGATTTCACAGTTTATCAGGATCCTGCCAGGTGTGTTTGGGGTTTTCAAAGTGGATCAGGATCCTGCCAGGTGTGTATGGGGTTTCACAGTGTATCCGGATCCTGCCAGGTGTGTATGGGGTTCTCACAGTGTATCAAGATCCTGCCTGCTGTGTTTGGGTTTCTCACAGTTTATCAGGATCCTGCCAGGTGAGTATGGGGGTTTCATAATTTATCAGGTTCCTGCCAGGTGTGTATGGAGTTTTCACAGTGTATCAGGATCCTGCCAGGTCTGTATGGGGTTTTCAAAGTGTAACAGGATCCTGCCATGTGTGTATGGGGATTCCACATTTTATCAGGATCCTGCCAGGTGTGTATGGGTTTTTCACAGTGGATCCGGATCCTGCCAGGTGTGTATGGGGTTTCACAGTTTATCAGGATCCTGCCAGTTGTGTATGGGGGTTTCACAGTTTATCAGGATCCTGCCAGTTGTGTATGGGTTTTTCACAGTGTATCTGGATCCCGCCAGGTGTGTATGGCGTTTTCACAGTGGATCAGGATCCTGCCAGGTGTGTATGGGGTTTTCACAGTTTATCAGGGAACTGCCAGGTGTGTATGCGGGTTTCATGGTTTCTCAGGATCCTCCCAGGTGTGTATGGGTTTATCACAGTGGATCCGGATCCTGCCAGGTGTGTATGGGGTTTTCACAGTGTATCAGGATCCTGCCAGGTGTGTATGGGGTTTCACAGTGTATCAGGATCCTGCCAGGTGTGTAAGGGGTTTTCACAGTCGATCAGTATCCTGCCAGGTGTTTATGGGGGTTTCGCAGTTTATCAGGATCCTGCCAGGTGTGTATGGGGGTTTCACAGTTTATCAGGATCCTGCCAGGTGTGTATGGGGGTTTCATAGTTGATCAGGATCCTGCCAGGTGTGTATGGGGGTTTCATAGTTTATCAGGATCCTGCCAGGTGTGTATGGGGTTTTCACAGTTTATCAGGATCCTGCCAGATGTGTATGGGGGTTTCATAGCTAATCAGGGTCCTGCCAGGTGTGTATGGGGGTTTCATAGTTTATCAGGATCCTGCCAGGTGTGTATGGCGGTTTCACAGTTTATCAGGATACTGCCAGGTGCGTATGGGGTTTTCACAGTGGATCAGGATCCTGCCAGGGGTGTATGGTTTTTTCACAGTGGATCTTGATCCTGCCAGGTGTGTCTGGGGTTTCACAGTGCATCAGGATCCTGCCAGGTGTGTAAGGGGTTTTCACAGTGGATCAGGATCCTGCCAGGCGTGTATGGGGGTTTCACAGTTTATCAGGATCCTGCCAGGTGTGTATGGGGGTTTCACAGTTTATCAGGATCCTGCCAGGTGTGTATGGGGGCTTCATGGTTTGTCAGGATCCTGCCAGGTGTGTATGAAGGTTTCATATTTTATCAGGGTCCTGCCAGGTGTGTATGGGCTTTTCACTGTGTATAAGTATCCTGCCAGGTGTGTATGGGAGTTTCACAGTTTTTCAGGATCCTGCAAGGTGTGTATGGGGGTTTCACAGTTTATCAGGATCCTGCCAGGTGTGTATGGGAGTTTCACACTTTATCAGGATCCTGCCAGGTGTGTAAGGGGTTTTCACAGTGTATCAAGACCCTGCCAGGTGTGTAAGGGGATTTCACATTTTATCAGGATCCTGCCAGGTGTGTATGGGGGTTTCACAGTTTATCAGGATCCTGCCAGGTGTGTATGGGGTTTCACAGTTTATCAGGATCCTGCCAGGTGTGTCTGGGTATTTCACAGTGTATCAAAATCCTGCCAGGTGTGTATGGGGTTTTCACAGTTTATCAGTATCCTGCCAGGTGTGCATGGGGATTTCACAGTTTATCAGGATCCTGCCAGGTGTGTATGGGGTTTTCAAAGTGGATCAGGATCCTGCCAGGTGTGTATGGGGTTTCACAGTGTATCCGGATCCTGCCAGGTGTGTATGGGGTTCTCACAGTGGATCAGGATCCTGCCTGCTGTGTTTGGGTTTCTCACAGTTTATCAGGATCCTGCCAGGTGAGTATGGGGTTTTCACAGTGTATCAGTATCCTGCCAGGTGTGTATGGAGTTTTCACAGTGTATCAGGATCCTGCCAGGTGTGTATGGGGTTTTCACAGTGTATCAGTATCCTACCATGTGTGTATGGGGATTCCACAGTTTATCAGTATCCTGCCAGGTGTGTATGGGTTTTTCACAGTGGATCCGTATCCTGCCAGGTGTGTATGGGGTTTCGCAGTGTATCAGGATCCTGACAGGTGTGTAAGGGGTTTTCACAGTGGATCAGTATCCTGCCAGGTGTTTATGGGGGTTTCACAGTTTATCAGAATCCTGTCAGGTGTGTCTGGGGGTTTCACAGTTTATCAGGAACCTGCCAGTTGTGTATGGGGGTTTCACAGTTTATCAGGATCCTGCCAGGTGTGTATGGGGGTTTCATAGTTTATCAGGATCCTGCCAGGTGTGTATGGCCTTTTCATAGTTTATCAGGATCCTGCCAGGTGTGTATGGGGTTTTCACAGTGGATCAGAATCTTGCCAGGTGTGTATGGGGTTTCACAGTGGATCAGGATCCTGCCAGGTGCGTATGGGGCTTTCACAGTGGATCAGGATCCTGCCAGGTGTGTATGGGGTTTTCACAGTGGATCAGGATCCTGCCAGCTGTGTTTCGGTTTTTCACAGTTTATCAGGATCCTGCCAGGTGAGTATGGGGGTTTCATAATTTATCAGTTTCCTGCCTTTTGTGTATGGAGTTTTCACAGTGTATCAGTATCCTACCATGTGTGTATGGGGATTCCACAGTTTATCAGGATCCTGCCAGGTGTGTATGGGGGTTTCACAGTGGATCAGGATGCAGCCAGATGTGTATGGGGTTTTCTCAGGTTGTCAGGATCCTGCCAGGTGGGTATGGGGCTTTCACAGTGGATCAGAATCCTGCCAGGTGTGTATGGGGCTTTCACAGTGGATCAGGATCCTGCCTCGTGTGTATGGGGTTTTTACAGTGCATCAGGATCCTGCCACGTGTGTATGGGGTTTTCACAGTGGATCAGGATCCTGCCAGGTGTGCATGGGGTTTTCACAGTGTATCATGATCTTGCCAGGTGTGTATGGGGTTTGCACAGTGTAACAGGATCCTGCCAGGTGTGTATGGGTGTTTCACAGTGTTTCGGGATCCAGCCACATGAGTATGGGGTTTTCACAGTGCATCAGGATCCTGCCACGTGTGTATGGGGTTTTCACAGTGGATCAGGATCCTGCCAGGTCTGTATGGGGTTTTCGCAGTGTATCAGGATCCTGCCAGGTGTGTATGGGGTTTTCACAGTGTATCAGGATCCTGCCAGGTGTGTATGGGGTTTTCACAGTGTATCAGGATCCTGCCAGGTGTGCATGGGGTTTCACAGTGTATCAGGATCTGCCAGGTGTTTATGGGAATTTTACAGTATATCAGGATCCTGCCAGGTGTGTATGGGGTTTTCACAGTGCATCAGAATTTGCCAGGTTTGCATGGGGTATTCACAGTGGATCAGGATCCTGCCCGGTGTGTATGGGTTTTTCACAGTGGATCATGATTCTGCCAGATGTGTAAGAGTTTTCACAGTGTATCAGGGTCCTGCCAGGTGTGTATGGGGTTTTCACAGTGTATCAGGATCCTGCCAGGTGTGTGTGGGGTTTTCACAGTGTATCAGAATCCTGCAAAGTGTGTCTGGGTTTTTCACAGTGTATCAGTGTCCTGCCAGGAGTGTATGGGGTTTCACAGTGTATCAGATTCCTGCCAGGAGTCTAAGGGGTTTTCACAGTGTATCAGGATCCTGCCAGGTGTCTATGGGGTTTCACAGTGCATCAGGATCTGCCAGGTGTGTACAGGGCTTTCACACTGTATCAGGATCCGGCCAGGTGTGTATGGGGTTTTCATAGTGGATCAGGATCCTGCCAGATGTGAATGGGGTTTCACAGTGGATCAGGATCCTGCCAGGTGTGTCTGGGCTTTTCACAGTGTATCAGGACCCTGCCAGATGTGAATGGGGTTTCACAGTGTATCAGGATGCTGCCAGGTGTGTATGGGGTTTTCACAGTGTATCACGAATTTTCCAGGTGTGTATGGGGTTTTCACAGTGTGTCAGGATCCTGCCAGATGTGCATGGGTTTTCACTGTGGATCAGGATCCTGCCAGGTGTGTATGGGATTTCACAGTTTATTAGGATCCTGGCAGGTGTGTATGGCGTTTTCACAGTGTGTCAGGATCCTGCCAGGTGTGTATGGGGTTTTCACAGTGTATCAGGATCCTGCAAGGTGTGTATGGGGTTTTCACAGTGGATCATGATCCTGCCAGATGTGCAAGAGTTTTCACAGTGTATCAGTGTCCTGCCAGGTGTGTATGGGGTTTTCACTGTGTATCAGTATCCTGACAGGTGTGTGTGGGGTTTTCACAGTGTATTAGGATCCTGCCAAGTGTGTCTGGGGTTTTCACAGTGTATCAGTGTCCTGACAGGTGTGTATGGGTTTTCACAGTGTATCGGGATCCTGCCAGGTGTGTATGGGGTTTCACAGTGCATCAGGATCTGCCAGGTGTGTACAGGGTTTTCACAGTGTATCAGGGCCCTGCCAGGTGTGTATGGGGTTTTCACAGTGGATCATGATCCTGCCAGGTGTGTATGGGGTTTTCACAGTGTATCAGGACCCTGCCAGATGTGAATGGGGTTTCACAGTGTATCAGGATCCTGCCAGGTGTGTATGGGCTTTTCACAGTGTATCACGATTTTTCCATGTGTGTATGGGGTTTTCACAGTGTGTCAGGATCCTGCCAGATGAGCATTGTGTTTCACAGTGGATCAGGATCCTGCCAGGTGTGTATGGGGTTTCACAGTTTATGAGGATCCTGGCAGGTGTGTATGGGGTTTTGCACAGTGTATCAGGATCCTGCCAGGTGTGTATGGGGTTTTCACAGTGTATCAGGATCCTGCCAGGTGTGTATGGGGTTTTCACAGTGTATCAGGATCCTGCCAGGTGTGTATGGGGTTTCACAGTGTATCAGGATCTGCCAGATGTTTATGGGGTCTTCACAGTGTGTCAGGATCCTGCCAGGTGTGTATGGGTTTTCACAGTGCATCAGAATCTGCCAGGTGTTTATGGGGTTTTCACAGTGTATCAGGATCCTGCCAGGTGTGTTTGGGGTTTTCACAGTGCATCAGGATTTGCCAGGTGTGTATGGGGTATTCAGAGTGCATCAGGATCTGCCAGGTGTTTATGAGGGTTTCGCAGTGTATCTGGATCCTGCCTGGTGTATATGGGGTTTTCACAGTGCATCAGGATACTGCCAGGTTTGTTTGGGGGGTTTCACAGTGGTTCAGGATACTGCCAGGTGTGTATGGGCTTTTCACAGTGGATCATGATCCTGCCAGATGTGTAAGAGTTTTCACAGTGTATCAGGGTCCTGCCAGGTGTGTATGGGGTTTTCACAGGGTATCAGGATCCTGCCAGGTGTGTGTGGGGTTTTCACAGCGTATCAGGATCCTGCCAAGTGTGTCTGGCGTTTTCACAGTGTATCAGTGTCCTGCCAGGTGTGTATGGGGTTTCACAGTGTATCAGGGTCCTGCCAGGTGTGTAAGGGGATTTCACAGTGTATCAAGACCTGCCAGGTGTGTAAGGGGATTTCACATATTATCAGGATCCTGCCAGGTGTGTATGGGGGTTTCACAGTTTATCAGGATCCTGCCCGGTGTGTATGGGGTTTCACAGTTTATCAGGATACTGCCAGGTGTGTATGGGGGTTTCACAGTTTATCAGGATCCTGCCAGGTGTGTCTGGGTTTTTCACAGTGTATCAAGATCCTGCCAGGTGTGTATGTGGTTTTCACAGTTTATCAGTATCCTGCCAGGTGTGCATGGGGATTTCACAGTTTATCAGGATCCTGCCAGTTGTGTATGGGGTTTTCAAAGTGGATCAGGATCCTGCCAGGTGTGTATGGGGTTTCACAGTGTATCCGGATCCTGCCAGGTGTGTATGGGGTTCTCACAGTGGATCAGGATCCTGCCTGCCTTGTTTGGGTTTTTCACAGTTTATCAGGATCCTGCCAGGTGAGTATGGGGGTTTCATAGTTTATCAGTTTCCTGCCAGGTGTGTATGGAGTTTTCACAGTGTATCAGGATCCTGCCAGGTGTGTATGGGGTTTTCACAGTGTAACAGGATCCTGCCATGTGTGTATGGGGATTCCACAGTTTATCAGGATCCTGCCAGGTGTGTATGGGTTTTTCACAGCGGATCCGGATCCTGCCAGGTGTGTTTGGGGTTTCACAGTGTATCAGGATCCTGCCAGGTGTGTAAGGGGTTTTCACAGTGGATCAGTATCCTGCCAGGTGTTTATGGGGGTTTCACAGTTTATCAGGATCCTGCCAGGTGTGTATGGGGGTTTCACAGTTTATCAGGATCCTGCCAGGTGTGTCTGGTGGTTTCATAGTTTATCAGGATCCTACCAGGTGTGTATGGGGGTTTCATAGTTTATCAGGATCCTGCCAGGTGTGTATGGCTGTTTCATATTTTATCAGGATCCTGCCAGGTGTGTATGGGGTTTTCACAGTGGATCAGAATCTTGCCAGGTGTGTACGGGGTTTCACAGTGTATCAGGATCCTGCCAGGTGCGTATGGGGTTTTCACAGTGGATCAGGATCCTGCCAGGTCTGTATGGGGGTTTCACATGTATCAGGATCCTGCCAGGTGTGTATGGGGGTTTCACAGTTCATCAGGATCCTGCCAGGTGTGTATGGGGTTTTCACAGTGTATCAGTATCCTGCCAGGTGTGAATGGGGTTTTCACAGCGGATCAGGAACCTGCCAGGTGTGTATGGGGTTTTCATAGTTTATCAGGATCCTGCCAGGTGTGTATGAAGGTTTCATAGTTTATCAGGATCCTGCGAGGTGTGTATGGGTTTTTCACAGTGTATCAGGATCCTGCCAGGTGTGTATGGGGTTTTCACAGTGGATCAGTATCCTGCCAGGTATGTGTGGGTGTTTCATAGCTTATCAGGATCCTGCCAGGTGTGTATGGGGGTTTCATAGTTTATCAGGATCCTGCCAGGTGTGTATGGGGTTTTCACAGTGGATCAGGATGCAGCCAGATGTGTATGGGGTTTTCACAGTGTATCAGAATCCTGCCAGGTGTGTATGGGGTTTTCACAGTGGATCAGAATCCTGCCAGGTGTGTATGGGGCTTTCACAGTGGATCAGGATACCTCCAGGGTGTATGGGGTTTTCACAGTGCATCAGGATCCTGCCACGTGTGTATGGGGTTTTCACATTGCATCAGGATCCTGCCACGTGTGTATGGGGTTTTCACAGTGGATCAGGATCCTGCCAGGTGTGTATGGGGTTTTCACAGTGTATCATGATCTTGCCAGGTGTGTGTGGGGGTTTCATGGCTTGTCAGGATCCTTCCAGGTGTTTATGAAGGTTTCATAGTTTATCAGGATCCTGCCAGGTGTGTATGGGCTTTTCACTGTGTATAAGAATCGTGCCAGGTGTGTATGGGAGTTTCACAGTTTTTCAGGATCCTGCAAGGTGTGTATGGGGGTTTCAAAGTTTATCAGGATCCTGCCAGGTGTGTATGGGAGTTTCACACTTTATCAGGATCCTGCCAGGTTTGTAAGGGGTTTTCACAGTGTATCAAGACCCTGCCAGGTGTGTAAGGGGATTTCACATTTTATCAGGATCCTGCCAGGTGTGTATGGGGGTTTCACAGTTTATCAGGATCCTGCCAGGTGTGTATGGGGTTTCACAGTTTATCAGGTTACTGCCAGGTGTGTATGGGGGTTTCACAGTTTATCAAGATCCTGCCCGGAGTGTCTGGGTTTTTCACAGTGTATCAAGATCCTGCCAGGTGTGTATGGGGTTTTCACAGTTTATCAGTATCCTGCCAGGTGTGTATGGGGATTTCACAGATTATCAGGATCCTGCCAGGTGTGTATGGGGTTTTCAAAGTGGATCAGAATCCTGCCAGGTGTGTATGGGGTTTCACAGTGTATCAGGATCCTGCCAGGTGTGTATGGGGTTTTCACAGTGGATCAGGATCCTGCCAGCTGTGTTTGGGTTTTTCACAGTTTATCAGGATCCTGCCAGGTGAGTATGGGGGTTTCATAATTTATCAGTTTCCTGCCAGGTGTGTATGGAGTTTTCACAGTGTATCAGGATCCTGCCAGGTGTGTATGGGGTTTTCACAGTGTATCAGGATCCTACCATGTGTGTATGGGGATTCCACAGTTTATCAGTATCCTGCCAGGTGTTTATGGGTTTTTCACAGTGGATCCGTATCTTGCCAGGTGTGTATGGGGTTTCACAGTGTATCAGGATCCTGCCAGGTGTGTAAGGGGTTTTCAGAGTGGATCAGTATCCTGCCAGGTGTTTATGGGGGTTTCACAGTTTATCAGGATCCTGCCAGGTGTGTATGGGGGTTTCACAGTTTATCAGGATCCTGCCAGTTGTGTATGGGGGTTTCATAGTTTATCAGGATCCTGCCAGGTGTGTATGGGGGTTTCATAGTTTATCAGGATCCTGCCAGGTGTGTATGGCTGTTTCATAGTTTATCAGGATCCTGCCAGGTGTGTATGGGGTTTTCACAGTGGATCAGAATCTTGCCAGGTCTGTATGGGGTTTCACAGTGTATCAGGATCCTGCCAGGTGCGTATGGGGCTTTCACAGTGGATCAGGATCCTGCCAGGTGTGTATGGGGGTTTCACAGTTTATCAGGATCCTGCCAGGTGTGTATGGGGGTTTCACAGTTCATCAGGATCCTGCCAGGTGTGTATGGGGTTTTCACAGTGTATCAGTATCCTGCCAGGTGTGTATGGGGTTTTCACAGTGGATCAGGATCCTGCCAGGTGTGTATGGGGTTTTCATCGTTTATCAGGATCCTGCCAGGTGTGTATGAAGGTTTCATAGATAATCAGGATCCTGCCAGGTGTGTATGGGTTTTTCACAGTGTATCAGTATACTGCCAGGTGTGTATGGGGTTTTCACAGTGGATCAGTATCCTGCCAGTTATGTGTGGGAGTTTCATAGCTTATCAGGATCCTGCCAGGTTTGTATGGGGGTTTCATAGTTTATCAGGATCCTGCCTGGTGTGTATGGGGCTTTCACAGTGGATCAGGATGCAGCCAGATGGGTATGGGGTTTTCTCAGGGTGTCAGGATCCTGCCAGGTGTGTATGGGGCTTTCACAGTGGATCAGAATCCTGCCAGGTGTGTATGGGGCTTTCACAGTGGATCAGGATACCTCCAGGTGTGTATGGGGTTTTCACAGTGCATCAGGATCCTGCCACGTGTGTATGGGGTTTTTACAGTGCATCAGGATCCTGCCACGTGTGTATGGGGTTTTCACAGTGGATCAGGATCCTGCCAGGTGTGCATGGGTTTTTCACAGTGTATCATGATCTTGCCAGGTGTGTATGGGGTTTGCACAGTGTAACAGAATCCTGCCAGGTGTCTATGGGTGTTTCACAGTGTATCGGGATCCAGCCACATGAGTATGGGGTTTTCACAGTGCATCAGGATCCTGCCACGTGTGTATGGGGTTTTCACAGTGGATCAGGATCCTGCCAGGCCTGTATGGGGTTTTCGCAGTGTATCAGGATCCTGCCAGGTGTGTATGGGGTTTTCACAGTGTATCAGGATCCTGCCAGGTGTGTATGGGGTTTTCACAGTGTATCAGGATCTGCCAGGTGTGCATGGGAATTTCACAGTATATCAGGATCCTGCCAGGTGTGTATGGGGTTTTCACAGTGCAACAGAACTTGCCAGGTTTGCATGGGGTATTCACAGTGGATCAGGATCCTGCCCGGTGTGTATGGGTTTTTCACAGTGGATCATGATCCTGCCAGATGTGTAAGAGTTTTCACAGTTTATCAGGAACCTGCCAGGTGTGTATGAAGGTTTCATAGATAATCAGGATCCTGCCAGGTGTGTATGGGTTTTTCACAGTGTATCAGTATACTGCCAGGTGTGTATGGGGTTTTCACAGTGGATCAGTATCCTGCCAGTTATGTGTGGGAGTTTCATAGCTTATCAGGATCCTGCCAGGTTTGTATGGGGGTTTCATAGTTTATCAGGATCCTGCCTGGTGTGTATGGGGCTTTCACAGTGGATCAGGATGCAGCCAGATGTGTATGGGGTTTTCTCAGGGTGTCAGGATCCTGCCAGGTGTGTATGGGGCTTTCACAGTGGATCAGAATCCTGCCAGGTGTGTATGGGGCTTTCACAGTGGATCAGGATACCTCCAGGTGTGTATGGGGTTTTCACAGTGCATCAGGATCCTGCCACGTGTGTATGGGGTTTTTACAGTGCATCAGGATCCTGCCACGTGTGTATGGGGTTTTCACAGTGGATCAGGATCCTGCCAGGTGTGCATGGGTTTTTCACAGTGTATCATGATCTTGCCAGGTGTGTATGGGGTTTGCACAGTGTAACAGAATCCAGCCAGGTGTCTATGGGTGTTTCACAGTGTATCGGGATCCAGCCACATGAGTATGGGGTTTTCACAGTGCATCAGGATCCTGCCACGTGTGTATGGGGTTTTCACAGTGGATCAGGATCCTGCCAGGTCTGTATGGGGTTTTCGCAGTGTATCAGGATCCTGCCAGGTGTGCATGGGGTTTTCACAGTGTATCAGGATCCTGCCAGGTGTGTATGGGGTTTTCACAGTGTATCAGGATCTGCCAGGTGTGCATGGGAATTTCACAGTATATCAGGATCCTGCCAGGTGTGTATGGGGTTTTCACAGTGCAACAGAATTTGCCAGGTTTGCATGGGGTATTCACAGTGGATCAGGATCCTGCCCGGTGTGTATGGGGTTTTCACAGTGGATCATGATCCTGCCAGATGTGTAAGAGTTTTCACAGTGTATCAGGGTCCTGCCAGGTGTGTATGGGGTTTTCACAGTGTATCAGGATCCTGCCAGGTGTGTGTGGGGTTTTCACAGTGTATCAGAATCCTGCAAAGTGTGTCTGGGTTTTTCACAGTGTATCAGTGTCCTGCCAGGAGTGTATGGGGTTTCACAGTGTATCAGAGTCCTGCCAGGAGTGTAAGGGGTTTTCACAGTGTATCAGGATCCTGCCAGGTGTCTATGGGGTTTCACAGTGCATCAGGATCTGCCAGGTGTGTACAGGGCTTTCACACTGCATCAGGATCCTGCCAGGTGTGTATGGGGTTTTCATAGTGGATCAGGATCCTGCCAGATGTGAATGGGGTTTCACAGTGGATCAGGATCCTGCCAGGTGTGTATGGGCTTTTCACAGTGTATCAGGACCCTGCCAGATGTGAATGGGGTTTCACAGTGTATCAGGATGCTGCCAGGTGTGTATGGGGTTTTCACAGTGTATCACGAATTTTCCAGGTGTGTATGGGGTTTTCACAGTGTGTCAGGATCCTGCCAGATGTGCATGGGTTTTCACAGTGGATCAGGATCCTGCCAGGTGTGTATGGGGTTTCACAGTTTATTAGGATCCTGGCAGGTGTGTATGGGGTTTTCACAGTGTGTCAGGATCCTGCCAGGTGTGTATGGGGTTTTCACAGTGTATCAGGATCCTGCCAGGTGTGTATGGGGTTTTCACAGTGGATCATGATCCTGCCAGATGTGTAAGAGTTTTCACAGTGTATCAGTGTCCTGCCAGGTGTGTATGGAGTTTTCACAGTGTATCAGGATCCTGACAGGTGTGTGTGGGGTTTTCACAGTGTATTAGGATCCTGCCAAGTGTGTCTGGGGTTTTCACAGTGTATCAGTGTCCTGACAGGTGTGTATGGGGTTTCACAGTGCATCAGGATCTGCCAGGTGTGTACAGGGCTTTCACACTGCATCAGGATCCTGCCAGGTGTGTATGGGGTTTTCATAGTGGATCAGGATCCTGCCAGATGTGAATGGGGTTTCACAGTGGATCAGGATCCTGCCAGGTGTGTATGGGCTTTTCACAGTGTATCAGGACCCTGCCAGATGTGAATGGGGTTTCACAGTGTATCAGGATGCTGCCAGGTGTGTATGGGGTTTTCACAGTGTATCACGAATTTTCCAGGTGTGTATGGGGTTTTCACAGTGTGTCAGGATCCTGCCAGATGTGCATGGGTTTTCACAGTGGATCAGGATCCTGCCAGGTGTGTATGGGGTTTCACAGTTTATTAGGATCCTGGCAGGTGTGTATGGGGTTTTCACAGTGTGTCAGGATCCTGCCAGGTGTGTATGGGGTTTTCACAGTGTATCAGGATCCTGCCAGGTGTGTATGGGGTTTTCACAGTGGATCATGATCCTGCCAGATGTGTAAGAGTTTTCACAGTGTATCAGTGTCCTGCCAGGTGTGTATGGAGTTTTCACAGTGTATCAGGATCCTGACAGGTGTGTGTGGGGTTTTCACAGTGTATTAGGATCCTGCCAAGTGTGTCTGGGGTTTTCACAGTGTATCAGTGTCCTGACAGGTGTGTATGGGGTTTCACAGTGTATCAGGGTCCTGCCAGGTGTGTCAGTGGTTTTCACAGTGTATCAGGATCCTGCCAGGTGTGTATGGGGTTTCACAGTGCATCAGGATCTGCGAGGTGTGTGCAGGGTTTTCACAGTGTATCAGGGCCCTGCCAGGTGTGTATGGGGTTTTCACAGTGGATCATGATCCTGCCAGATGTGAATGGGGTTTCACAGTGGATCAGGATCCTGCCAGGTGTGTATGGGGTTTTCACAGTGTATCAGGACCCTGCCAGATGTGAATGGGGTTTCACAGTGTATCAGGATCCTGCCAGGTGTGTATGGGCTTTTCACAGTGTATCACGATTTTTCCAGGTGTGTATGGGGTTTTCACAGTGTGTCAGGATCCTGCCAGATGAGCATTGTGTTTCACAGTGGATCAGGATCCTGCCAGGTGTGTATGGGGTTTCACAGTTTATTAGGATCCTGGCAGGTGTGTATGGGGTTTTGCACAGTGTATCAGGATCCTGCCAGGTGTGCATGGGTTTTCACAGTGCATCAGGATACTGCCAGGTTTGTTTGGGGGGTTTCACAGTGGTTCAGGGTCCTGCCAGGTGTGTATGGGCTTTTCACAGTGGATCATGATCCTGCCAGATGTGTAAGAGTTTTCACAGTGTATCAGGGTCCTGCCAGGTGTGTATGGGGTTTTCATAGGGTATCAGGATCCTGCCAGGTGTGTGTGGGGCTTTCACAGTGTATCAGGATCCTGCCATGTGTGTCTGGCGTTTTCACAGTGTATCAGTGTCCTGCCAGGTGTGTATGGGGTTTCACAGTGTATCAGGGTCCTGCCAGGTGTGTAAGGGGATTTCACAGTGTATCAGGACCCTGCCAGGTGTGTATGGGGTTTCACAGTGTATCAGGATCTGCCAGATGTGTACAGGGATTTCACAGTGTATCAGGGTCCTGCCAGGTGTGTATGGGGTTTTCACAGTGGATCAGGACCCTGCCAGATGTGAATGGGGTTTCACAGTGGATCAGGATCCTGCCAGGTGTGTATGGGGTTTTCACAGTGTATCAGGACCCTGCCAGATGTGAATGGGGTTTCACAGTGGATCAGGATCCTGCCAGGTGTGTATGGGGTTTTCACAGTGTATCACGATTTTTCCAGGTGTGTATGGGGTTTTCACATTGTGTCAGGATCCTGCCAGATGTGCATGGGTTTTCACAGTGGATCAGGATCCTGCCAGGTGTGTATGGGATTTTCACAGTGCATCAGGATCCTGCGACGTGTGTGTGGGTTTTCACAGTGTATCAGGACCTTGCCAGGCTTGTTTGGGGTTTTCACAGTGCATCAGGATCCTGCCACGTGTGTATGGGCTTTCACAGTGTATCAGGATCCTGCCAGGTGTGTTTGGGGTTTTCACTAAGTATCAGGATCCTGCCAGAAGTGTTTGGGGTTTTCATAGTGCATCAGGATCCTGCCAGGTGTGTTTGTGGTTTTCGCAGTGTGTCATGAACCTGCCAGGTGTGTATGGGGTTTTCACAGTGTGTCAGTGTCCTGCCAGATGTGCATGGGGTTTTCAAAGTGGATCAGAATCCTGCCAGGTGTGTATGGGGTTTTCACAGTGGATCAGGATCCTTCCAGGTGTGTATGGGGTTTTCACAGAGGATCAGGATGCTTCCAGATGTGTATGGGGTTGTCACAGTGGATCAGGAATCTGCCAGGTGTGTATCGGGTTTTCACAGTGCATCAGGATCCTGCCAGGTGTGTATGGGGTTTTCACAGTGTATCAAGAATCCTGCCAGGTGTGTCTTGGGTTTTCACAGTGTATCAGTGTCCTGCCAGGTGTGTATGGGGTTTCACAGTCCATCAGGATCCTGCGACGTGTGTATGGGTTTTCACAGTGTATCAGGAAAGCGCCAGGTGTGTCTGGGGGTTTCATAGTTTATCTGGAACCTTGCCAGTGTGTATGGTGTTTTCACAGTGGATCAGGATCCTGCCAGGTGCATATGGGGTTTTCACAGTGGATCAGGATCTGCCAGGTGTGTATGGGGTTTTCACAGTGGATCGGGATCCTGCCAGGTGTGTTTGGGGTTTTCACAGTGGATCATGATCCTGCCAGATGGGTAAGAGTTTCCACAGTGTAACAGGATCCTGCCAGGTGTGTATGGGGTTTCACAGTGGATCAGGATCCTGCCAGGTGTGAATGGGGTTTTCACAGTATATCAGGATCCTGCCAGATGTGTATGGGGTTTCCACAATGTAACAAGATCCTGCCAGGTGTGTATGGGTTTTCACTGTGTATCAGGATCCTGCCAGGTGTGTATGGGGTTTCCACAGTGGATCAGGATCCTGCCAGGTGTGTATGGGGGTTTCGCAGTGGATCAGGCTCCTTCCAGGTGTGTATGGGGTTTTCACAGTGGATCAGGATGCTTCCAGATGTGTATGGGGTTTCACAGTGGATCAGGAATCTGCCAGGTGTGTATGGGGTTTGCACAGTGCATCCGGATCCTGCCAGGTGTGTATGTGGTTTTCACAGTGCATCAGGATCCTGCCACGTGTGTATGGGGTTTTCACAGTGGATCAGGATCCTGCCAGGTGTGTATGGGGTGTTCACAGTGTATCATGATCTTGCCAGGTGTGTATGGGGTTTTCACAGTGTAACAGGATCTTGCCAGGTTTGTGTGGGGGTTTCACAGTGTATCGGGATCCAGCCACATGTGTTTGGGGTTTTCACAGAGCATCAGGATCCTGCCACGTGTGTATGGGGTTTTCACAGTGGATCAGGATCCTGCCAGGTGTGTATGGGGTTTTCACAGTGTTTCAGGAGCCTGCCAGGTGTGTATGGGGTTTTCACAGTGTGTCAGGATCCTGCCAGGTGTGTATGGGGTATTCACAGTGTATCAGGATACTGCCAGGTGTGTATGGGGTTTCACAGTGTATCAGGATCTGCCAGGTGTTTATGGGGTCTTCACAGTGTATCAGGATCCTGCCAGGTGTGTATGGGTTTTCACAGTGCATCAGGATCTGCCAGGTGTTTATGGGGTTTTCACAGTGTATCAGGATCCTGCCAGGTGTGTATGGGGTTTTCACAGTTCATCAGGATTTGCCAGGTGTGTATGGGGTATTCACAGTGCATCAGGACCTGCTAGGTGTTTATGAGGTTTTCGCAGTGTATCAGGATCCTGCCTGGTGTATATGGGGTTTTCACAGTGCATCAGGATCCTGCCAGGTGTGTTTGGGGATTTTCACAGTGGTTCCGGATCCTGCCAGGTCTGTATGGGGGTTTCACTGTTTATCAGGATCCTGCCCGGTGTGTCTGGGGTTTCACAGTGTATCAGGATCATGCCAGGTGTGTCTGGGGTTTCACAATGCATCACGATCCTGCCAAATGTGAATGGGGTTTTCACAGTTTATCAGGATCCTGCCAGATGTGAATGGGGTTTCACAGTGGATCAGGATCCTGGCAGGTGTGAATGGGGTTTTCACAGTGTATCGGGATCCTGCCAGATGTGAATGGGGTTTCACAGTGGAACAGGATCCTGCCAGGTGTGAATGGGGTGTTCACAGTGTATCAGGAAACCGCCAAGTGTGTATGGGGGTTTCATAGTGCATCAGGAACCTTCCCGGTGTGTATGGGGTTTCCACAGTGTATCAGGATCCTGCCAGGTGTGTATGGGGTTTTCACAGTGGATCAGGAACTGCCAGGTGTGTATGGGGTTTTCACAGTGGATCAGGATCCTGCCAGGTGTGTATGGGGTTTTCACAGTGGATCAGGATCCTGCCAGGTGTGAATGGGGTTTTCACAGTATATCAGGATCCTGCCAGATGTGTATGGGGTTTCCACAATGTAACAAGATCCTGCCAGGTGTGTATGGTTTTTCACTGTGTATCAGGATCCTGCCAGGTGTTTATGAGGTTTTCGCAGTGTATCAGGATCCTGCCTGGTGTATATGGGGTTTTCACAGTGCATCAGGATCCTGCCAGGTGTGTTTGGGGATTTTCACAGTGGTTCCGGATCCTGCCAGGTCTGTATGGGGGTTTCACTGTTTATCAGGATCCTGCCCGGTGTGTCTGGGGTTTCACAGTGTATCAGGATCATGCCAGGTGTGTCTGGGGTTTCACAATGCATCACGATCCTGCCAAATGTGAATGGGGTTTTCACAGTTTATCAGGATCCTGCCAGATGTGAATGGGGTTTCACAGTGGATCAGGATCCTGGCAGGTGTGAATGGGG
Source organism: Heterodontus francisci (assembly GCF_036365525.1). Lineage (NCBI taxonomy): Eukaryota > Metazoa > Chordata > Chondrichthyes > Heterodontiformes > Heterodontidae > Heterodontus > Heterodontus francisci. The sequence goes on from NW_027140919.1 coordinate 4,621,456, forward strand.
TTTTCACAGTGTATCTGGATCCTGCCAGATGTGAATGGGGTTTCACAGTGGAACAGGATCCTGCCAGGTGTGAATGGGGTTTTCACAGTGTATCAGGAAACCTCCAAGTGTGTATGGGGGTTTCATAGTGCATCAGGAACCTTCCCGGTGTGTATGGGATTTCCACAGTGTATCAGGATCCTGCCAGGTGTGTATGGGGTTTTCACAGTGGATCAGGAACTGCCAGGTGTGTATGGGGTTTTCACAGTGGATCAGGATCCTGCCAGGTGTGTATGGGGTTTTCACAGTGGATCAGGATCCTGCCAAGTGTGAATGGGGTTTTCACAGTATATCAGGATCCTGCCAGATGTGTATGGGGTTTCCACAATGTAACAAGATCCTGCCAGGTGTGTATGGGTTTTCACTGTGTATCAGGATCCTGCCAGGTGTGTATGGGGTTTCCACAGTGGATCAGGATCCTGCCAGGTGTGTATGGGGTTTCACAGTGTATCAGGATCTGCCAGGTGTTTATGGGGTCTTCACAGTGTATCAGGATCCTGCCAGGTGTGTATGGGTTTTCACAGTGCATCAGGATCTGCCAGGTGTTTATGGGGTTTTCACAGTGTATCAGGATCCTGCCAGGTGTGTATGGGGTTTTCACAGTTCATCAGGATTTGCCAGGTGTGTATGGGGGTATTCACAGTGCATCAGGACCTGCTAGGTGTTTATGAGGTTTTCGCAGTGTATCACGATACTGCCTGGTGTATATGGGGTTTTCACAGTGCATCAGGATCCTGCCAGGTGTGTTTGGGGATTTTCACAGTGGTTCCGGATCCTGCCAGGTCTGTATGGGGGTTTCACTGTTTATCAGGATCCTGCCCGTTGTGTCTGGGGTTTCACAGTGTATCAGGATCATGCCAGGTGTGTCTGGGGTTTCACAATGCATCACGATCCTGCCAAATGTGAATGGGGTTTTCACAGTTTATCAGGATCCTGCCAGATGTGAATGGGGTTTCACAGTGGATCAGGATCTGCCAGGTGTGTATGGGGTTTTCACAGTGGATCGGGACCCTGCCAGGTGTGTTTGGGGTCATGATCCTGCCAGATGGGTAAGAGTTTCCACAGTGTATCAGGATCCTGCCAGGTGTGTATGGGGTTTTCACAGTGTATCAGGATCCTGCCAGGTGTGTATGGGGTTTCACAGTGTATCAGGATCTGCCAGGTGTTTATGGGGTCTTCACAATGTGTCAGGATCCTGCCAGGTGTGTATGGGTTTTCACAGTGCATCAGAATCTGCCAGGTGTTTATGGGGTTTTCACAGTGTATCAGGATCCTGCCAGGTGTGTTTGGGGTTTTCACAGTGCATCAGGATTTGCCAGGTGTGTATGGGGCATTCACAGTGCATCAGGATCTGCCAAGTGTTTATGAGGGTTTCGCAGTGTATCTGGATCCTGCCTGGTGTATATGGGGTTTTCACAGTGCATCAGGATACTGCCAGGTTTGTTTGGGGGGTTTCACAGTGGTTCAGGATCCTGCCAGGTGTGTATGGGCTTTTCACAGTGGATCATGATCCTGCCAGATGTGTAAGAGTTTTCACAGTGTATCAGGGTCCTGCCAGGTGTGTATGGGGTTGTCACAGGGTATCAGGATCCTGCCAGGTGTGTGTGGGGCTTTCACAGTGTATCAGGATCCTGCCAAGTGTGTCTGGCGTTTGCACAGTGTATCAGTGTCCTGCCAGGTGTGTATGGGGTTTCACAGTGTATCAGGGTCCTGCCAGGTGTGTAAGGGGGTTTCACAGTGTATCAGGACCCTGCCAGGTGTGTATGGGGTTGCACAGTGGATCAGGATCTGCCAGGTGTGTACAGGGTTTTCACAGTGCATCAGGGTCCTGCCAGGTGTGTATGGGGTTTTCACAGTGAATCAGGACCCTGCCAGATGTGAATGGGGTTTCACAGTGGATCAGGATCCTGCCAGGTGTGTATGGGGTTTTCACAGTGTATCAGGACCCTGCCAGATGTGAATGGGGTTTCACAGTGGATCAGGATCCTGCCAGGTGTGTATGGGGTTTTCACAGTGTATCACGATTTTTCCAGGTGTGTATGGGGTTTTCACATTGTGTCAGGATCCTGCCAGATGTGCATGGGTTTACACAGTGGATCAGGATCCTGCCAGGTGTGTATGGGATTTTCACATTGCATCAGGATCCTGCGACGTGTGTATGGGTTTTCACAGTGTATCAGGACCTTGCCAGGCTTGTTTGGGGTTTTCACAGTGCATCAGGATCCTGCCACGTGTGTATGGGCTTTCACAGTGTATCAGGATCCTGCCAGGTGTGTTTGGGGTTTTCACTAAGTATCAGGATCCTGCCAGAAGTGTTTGGGGTTTTCATAGTGCATCAGGATCCAGCCAGGTGTGTTTGTGGTTTTCGCAGTGTGTCATGAACCTGCCAGGTGTGTATGGGGTTTTCACATTGTGTCAGTGTCCTGCCAGATGTGCCTGGGGTTTTCACAGTGGATCAGAATCCTGCCAGGTGTGTATGGGGTTTTCACAGTGGATCAGGATCCTTCCAGGTGTGGATGGGGTTTTCACAGAGGATCAGGATGCTTCCAGATGTGTATGGGGTTTTCACAATGGATCAGGAATCTGCCAGGTGTGTATGGGGTTTTCACAGTGCATCAGGATCCTGCCAGGTGTGTATGGGGTTTTCACAGTGGATCAGAATCCTGCCAGGTGTGTCTGGGGATTTCACAGTGTATCAGTGTCCTGCCAGGTGTGTATGGGGTTTCACAGTGCATCAGGATCCTGCGACGTGTGTATGGGTTTTCACAGTGTATCAGGAAAGCGCCAGGTGTGTATGGGGGTTTCATAGTTTATCTGGAACCTTGCCAGTGTGTATGGGGTTTTCACAGTGGATCAGGATCCTGCCAGGTGCATATGGGGTTTTCACAGTGGATCAGGATCTGCCAGGTGTGTATGGGGTTTTCACAGTGGTTCGGGACCCTGCCAGGTGTGTTTGGGGTTTTCACAGTGGATCATGATCCTGCCAGATGGGTAAGAGTTTCCACAGTGTATCAGGATCCTGCCAGGTGTGTATGGGGTTTTCACAGTGTATCAGGATCCTGCCAGGTGTGTATGGGGTTTCACAGTGTATCAGGATCTGCCAGGTGTTTATGGGGTCTTCACAGTGTGTCAGGATCCTGCCAGGTGTGTATGGGTTTTCACAGTGCATCAGAATCTGCCAGGTGTTTATGGGGTTTTCACAGTGTATCAGGATCCTGCCAGGTGTGTCTGGGGATTTCACAGTGTATCAGTGTCCTGCCAGGTGTGTATGGGGTTTCACAGTGCATCAGGATCCTGCGACGTGTGTATGGGTTTTCACAGTGTATCAGGAAAGCGCCAGGTGTGCATGGGGGTTTCATAGTTTATCTGGAACCTTGCCAGTGTGTATGGGGTTTTCACAGTGGATCAGGATCCTGCCAGGTGCATATGGGGTTTTCACAGTGGATCAGGATCTGCCAGGTGTGTATGGGGTTTTCACAGTGGATCGGGATCCTGCCAGGTGTGTTTGGGGTTTTCACAGTGGATCATGATCCTGCCAGATGGGTAAGAGTTTCCACAGTGTATCAGGATCCTGCCAGGTGTGTATGGGGTTTTCACAGTGTATCAGGATCCTGCCAGGTGTGTATGGGGTTTCACAGTGTATCAGGATCTGCCAGGTGTTTATGGGGTCTTCACAGTGTGTCAGGATCCTGCCAGGTGTGTATGGGTTTTCACAGTGCATCAGAATCTGCCAGGTGTTTATGGGGTTTTCACAGTGTATCAGGATCCTGCCAGGTGTGTTTGGGGTTTTCACAGTGCATCAGGATTTGCCAGGTGTGTATGGGGCATTCACAGTGCATCAGGATCTGCCAGGTGTTTATGAGGGTTTCGCAGTGTATCTGGATCCTGCCTGGTGTATATGGGGTTTTCACAGTGCATCAGGAGACTGCCAGGTTTGTTTGGTGGGTTTCACAGTGGTTCAGGATCCTGCCAGGTGTGTATGGGCTTTTCACAGTGGATCATGATCCTGCCAGATGTGTAAGAGTTTTCACAGTGTATCAGGGTCCTGCCAGGTGTGTATGGGGTTTTCACAGGGTATCAGGATCCTGCCAGGTGTGTGTGGGGCTTTCACAGTGTATCAGGATCCTGCCAAGTGTGTCTGGCGTTTTCACAGTGTATCAGTGTCCTGCCAGGTGTGTATGGGGTTTCACAGTGTATCAGGGTCCTGCCAGGTGTGTAAGGGGATTTCACAGTGTATCAGGACCCTGCCAGGTGTGTATGGGGTTTCACAGTGGATCAGGATCAGCCAGGTGTGTACAGGGTTTTCACAGTGTATCAGGGTCCTGCCAGGTGTGTATGGGGTATTCACAGTGGATCAGGACCCTGCCAGATGTGAATGGGGTTTCACAGTGGATCAGGATCCTGCCAGGTGTGTATGGGGTTTTCACAGTGTATCAGGACCCTGCCAGATGTGAATGGGGTTTCACAGTGGATCAGGATCCTGCCAGGTGTGTATGGGGTTTTCACAGTGTATCACGATTTTTCCAGGTGTGTATGGGGTTTTCACATTGTGTCAGGATCCTGCCAGATGTGCATGGGTTTTCACAGTGGATCAGGATCCTGCCAGGTGTGTATGGGATTTTCACAGTGCATCAGGATCCTGCGACGTGTGTATGGGTTTTCACAGTGTATCAGGAACTTGCCAGGCTTGTTTGGGGTTTTCACAGTGCATCAGGATCCTGCCACGTGTGTATGGGCTTTCACAGTGTATCAGGATCCTGCCAGGTGTGTTTGGGGTTTTCACTCAGTATCAGGATCCTGCCAGAAGTGTTTGGGGTTTTCATAGTGCATCAGGATCCTGCCAGTTTTGTTTGTGGTTTTCGCAGTGTGTCATGAACCTGCCAGGTGCGTATGGGGTTTTCACAGTGTGTCAGTGTCCTGCCAGATGTGCATGGGGATTTCACAGTGGATCAGAATCCTGCCAGGTGTGTATGGGGTTTTCACAGTGGATCAGGATCCTTCCAGGTGTGTATGGGGATTTCACAGAGGATCAGGATGCTTCCAGATGTGTATGGGGTTTTCACAGTGGATCAGGAATCTGCCAGGTGTGTATGGGGTTTTCACAGTGCATCAGGATCCTGCCAGGTGTGTATGGGGTTTTCACAGTGGATCAGAATCCTGCCAGGTGTGTATGGGGTTTTCACAGTGTATCAGGACCCTGCCAGATGTGAATGGGGTTTCACAGTGGATCAGGATCCTGCCAGGTGTGTATGGGGTTTTCACAGTGTATCACGATTTTTCCAGGTGTGTATGGGGTTTTCACATTGTGTCAGGATCCTGCCAGATGTGCATGGGTTTTCACAGTGGATCAGGATCCTGCCAGGTGTGTATGGGATTTTCACATTGCATCAGGATCCTGCGACGTGTGTATGGGTTTTCACAGTGTATCAGGACCTTGCCAGGCTTGTTTGGGGTTTTCACAGTGCATCAGGATCCTGCCACGTGTGTATGGGCTTTCACAGTGTATCAGGCTCCTGCCAGGTGTGTTTGGGGTTTTCACTAAGTATCAGGATCCTGCCAGAAGTGTTTGGGGTTTTCATAGTGCATCAGGATCCTGCCAGGTGTGTTTGTGGTTTTCGCAGTGTGTCATGAACCTGCCAGGTGTGTATGGGGTTTTCACAGTGTGTCAGTGTCCTGCCAGATGTGCATGGGGTTTTCACAGTGGATCAGGATCCTGCCAGGTGTGTATGGGGTTTTCACAGTTTATCTGGAATCTTGCCAGTGTGTATGGGGTTTTCACAGTGGATCAGGATCCTGCCAGGTGCATATGGGGTTTTCACAGTGGATCAGGATCTGCCAGGTGTGTTTGGGGTTTTCACAGTGGATCATGATCCTGCCAGATGGGTAAGAGTTTCCACAGTGTAACAGGATCCTGCCAGGTGTGTATGGGGTTTCACAGTGGATCAGGATCCCGCCAGGTGTGAATGGGGTTTTCACAGTATATCAGGATCCTGCCAGATGTGTATGGGGTCTCCACAATGTAACAAGATCCTGCCAGGTGTGTATGAGTTTTCACTGTGTATCAGGATCCTGCCAGGTGTGTATGGGGTTTCCACAGTGGATCAGGATCCTGCCAGGTGTGTATGGGGGTTTCGCAGTGGATCAGGCTCCTTCCAGGTGTGTATGGGGTTTTCACAGTGGATCAGGATGCTTCCAGATGTGTATGGGGTTTCACAGTGGATCAGGAATCTGCCAGGTGTGTATGGGGTTTGCACAGTGCATCTGGATCCTGCCAGGTGTGTATGGGGTTTTCACAGTGGATCAGGATCCTGCCACGTGTGTATGGGGTTTTCACAGTGGATCAGGATCCTGCCAGATGTGAATGGGGTTTCACAGTGGATCAGGATCCTGGCAGGTGTGAATGGGGTTATCACAGTGTATCGGGATCCTGCCAGATGTGAATGGGGTTTCACAGTGGAACAGGATCCTGCCAGGTGTGAATGGGGTTTTCACAGTGTATCAGTAAACCGCCAAGTGTGTATGGGGGTTTCATAGTGCATCAGGAACCTTCCCGGTGTGTATGGGGTTTTCACAGTGGATCGGGATCCTGCCAGGTGTGTTTGGGGTTTTCACAGTGGATCATGATCCTGCCAGATGGGTAAGAGTTTCCACAGTGTAACAGGATCCTGCCAGGTGTGAATGGGGATTTCACAGTATATCAGGATCCTGCCAGATGTGTATGGGGTTTCCACAATGTAACAAGATCCTGCCAGTTGTGTAAGGGTTATAACTGTGTATCAGGATCCTGCCAGGTGTGTATGGGGTTTTCACAGTGGATCAGGATCCTGCCAGGTGTGTATGGGGGTTTCACAGTGAATCGGGATCCTTCCAGGTTTGTATGGGGTTTTCACAGTGGATCAGGATGCTTCCAGAAGTGTATGGGGTTTTCACAGTGGATCAGGAATCTGCCAGGTGTGTATGGGGTTTTCACAGTGCATCAGGATCCTGCCAGGTGTGTATGGGGTTTTCACAGTGGATCAGAATCCTGCCAGGTGTGTATGGGGTTTTCACAGTGCATCAGGATCCTGCCACGTGTGTATGGGGTTTTCACAGTGGATCAGGATCCTGCCAGGTGTGTATGGGGTTTTCACAGTGTATCATGATCTTGCCAGGTGTGTATGGGGTTTTCACAGTAGAACAGGATCCTGCCAGGTTTGTGTGGGGGTTTCACAGTGTATCGGGATCCAGCCACATGTGTATGGGGTTTTCACAGTGCATCAGGATCCTGCCACGTGTGTATGGGGCTTTCACAGTGGATCAGGATCCTGGCAGGTGCGTATGGGATTTTCATACTGTATCAGGATCCTGCCAGGTGTGTATGGGGTTTCACAGTGTATCAGGATCTGCCAGGTGTGTATGGGGTTTTCACAGTGGATCAGAATCCTGCCAGGTGTGTATGGGGTTTTCACAGTGCATCAGGATCCTGCCAGGTGTGTATGGGGTTTTGACAGTGTATCATGATCTTGCCAGGTGTGTATGGGGTTTTCACAGTGTAACAGGATCCTGCCAGGTTTGTGTGGGGGTTTCACAGTGTATCGGGATCCAGCCACATGTGTATGTGGTTTTCACAGTGCATCAGGATCCTGCCACGTGTGCATGGGGTTTTCACAGTGGATCAGGATCCTGGCAGGTGTGTATGGGATTTTCACAGTGTATCAGGATCCTGCCAGGTGTGTATGGGGTTTTCACAGTGTGTCAGTATCCTGCCAGGTGTGTATGGGGTTTTCACAGTGTATCAGGATCCTGCCAGGTGTGTATGGGGTTTCACAGTGTATCAGGATCTGCCAGGTGTGTATGGGGTTTCACAGTGTATCAGGATCTGCCAGGTGTTTATGGGGTCTTCACCGTGTATCAGGATCCTGCCCGGTGTGTCTGGGGTTTCACAATGTATCACGATCCTGCCAAATGTGAATGGGGTTTTCACAGTTTATCAGGATCATGCCAGATGTGAATGGGGTTTCACAGTGGATCTGGATCCTGCCAGGTGTGAATGGGGTTTTCACAGTTTATCAGGATCCTGCCAGATGGGTAAGAGTTTCCACAGTGTAACAGGATCCTGCCAGGTGTGTATGGGGTTTCACAGTGGATCAGGATCCTGCCAGGTGTGAATGGGGCTTTCACAGTATATCAGGATCCTGCCAGATGTGTATGGGGCTTCCACAATGTAACCAGATCCTGCCAGGTGTGTATGGGATTTCATAGTGTATCAGGATCCTGCCAGGTATGTGTGGGGTTTTCACAGTGTATCAGGACGCTGCCAGGTGTTTATGGGGTTTTCACAGTGTATCAGGATCCTGCCAGGTGTGCATGGGTGTTTCACAGTGTATCTGGATACTGCCAGGTGTGTATGGGGATTTCACAGTGTATCAGGATCCTGCCAGGTGTGTATGGTGTATTCACAGTGTATCAGGGTCCTGCCAGGTGTGTATGGGGTTTTCACAGTGGATCAGGATCCTGCCAGGTGAGTTTGGGGTTTTCACAGTCCAGCAGGATCCTGCCAGGTGTGTATGGGGTTTTCACAGTGTAACAGGATCCTGCCAGGTGTGTATGGGTTTTTCACAGTGGATCAGGATCCTGCCAGCTGAGTATGGGGTTTTCACAGTGTATCAGGATCATGCCAGCAGTGTATGGGGTTTTCACAGTGTATCAGGGTCCTGCCAGGTGTGTAAGGGGTTTTCACTGTGTATCAGGATCATGCCAGGTGTGTATGAGGTTTTCACAGTGTATCAGTATCCTGCCAGATGTGAATGAGGTTTCACAGTGGATCAGGATCCTGCCAGATGTGAATGGGGTTTCACAGTGGATCAGGATCCTGCCAGATGTGAATGGAGTTTCACAGTGGATCAGGAACCTGCCCGGTGTGTATGGGTTTTTCACAGTGTATCAGGATCCTTCCAGGTGTGTATGGATTATTCAAAGTGTCTCAGGGGCCTGCCAGGTGTGTATGGGGTTTTCACAGTGCATCAGAATCTGCCAGGTGTGTATGTGGTTCTCACAGTGGATCAGGATACTGCCAGGTGTGTATGGGGATTTCACAGCGGATCAGGATCCTGCCAGATGTGTATGGGGTTTCCACAGTGTAAGAGAATCCTGCCAGGTGTGTATGGGGTTTTCACAGTGGATCTGGATTTTGCCAGGTGTGTATGGGTTTTCACAGTGGATCAGGATCCTGCCAGGTGTGTATGGGTTTTCACAGTGCATCAGAATCTGCCAGGTGTGTATGGGGTTTTCACAGTGTATCAGGATCCTGTCAGGTGTGTATGGGGTTTTAACAGTGCATCAGGATCCTGCCAGGTGTGTATGGGGTTTACACAGTGCATCATGTTCCTGCCAGGTGTGTATGTGGTTTTCACAGTGTATCAGGAACTTGCCAGGTGTGTATGGGGTTTTCACAGTGTATCGGGATCCTGTCAGGTGTGTATGGGGTTTTAACAGTGCATCAGGATCCTGCCAGGTGTGTTTGGGGTTTTCACAGTGTATCAGGATCCTGCCAGTTGTGTATGGGGTTTTCACATTGTATCAGGATCCTGCCAGATGTGTAAGTGGTTTCACTGTGAATCCGGATGCTGCCAGGTGTGTATGGGGTTTTCACAGTGGCTCAGTATCCTGCCAGGTGTGTATGGGGTTTTCACAGTGGATCAGGATCCTGCCAGATGTGTATGGGGTTTCCACAGTGTAACTGGATCCTGCCAGGTGTGTGTGGGGTTTTCACAGTGGGCCAGGATCCTGCCAGGTCTGCATGGGGTTTCACAGTTGATCAGGATCCTGCCAGGTGTGTTTGGGTTTTCACAGTGGATCAGGATCCAGCCCGGTGTGTATGGCGTTTCACTGTGTATCAGGATCCTACCAGGAGTGGATGGGGTTTCACTGTGTATCTGGAGCTTGCCTGGTTTTCATGGGGTTCTCACAGTGCATCATGGTCCTGACAGGTGCGTATGGGGTTTTCACAGTGTATCAGCGTCTTGCCAGGTGTGTATGGGGTTTTCACAGTGTGTCAGGATCCTGCCAGGTGTGTATGGGGTTTTCACAGTGTGTCAGGATCCTGCGAGATGTGTATGGGGTTTCACAGTGCTTCAGGATCCTGCCAGGTGCGTTGGGTTTTCACAGTGTATCAGGATCCTGCCAGGTGTATATGGGGTTTTCACAGTGTATCAGGATCCTGCCAGGAGTGTATGGGGTTTTCACAGTGTATCAGGATCCTGCCAGGTGTGTATGGGGTTTTCACAGTGGATCAGGATCCTGCCAGGTGCGTTGGGTTTTCACAGTGTATCAGGATCCTGCCAGGTGTATATGGGGTTTTCACAGTGTATCAGGATCCTGCCAGGAGGGTATGGGGTTTTCACAGTGTATCAGGATCATGCCAGGTGTGTATGGGGTTTTCACAGTGGATCAGGATCCTGCCCGGTGTGTATGGGGTTTTCACAGTGTATCAGGATCCTGCCAGGTGTGCATGGGGTTTTCACAGTGTATCAGGATCCTGCCAGGTGTGTATGGGGTTTTCACAGTGTGTCAGGATCCTGCCAGGTGTGTATGGGGGTTTTCACAGTGCACCAGGATCCTGCCACGTGTTTATGGTGTTTTCACAGTGGATCAGGATCCTGCCAGGTGTGTTTGGGGTTTTCACAGTGTATCAGGGTCCTGCCAGGTGTGTATGGGGTTTTCACAGTGTATCAGGATCCTGCCAGGTGTGTATGGGGTTTCACAGTGTATCAGGATCTGCCAGGTGTGTATGGGGTTTCACAGTGTATCAGGATCTGCCAGGTGTTTATGCGGTCTTCACCGTGTATCAGGATCCTGCCCGGTGTGTCTGGGGTTTCACAATGTATCACGATCCTGCCAAATGTGAATGGGGTTTTCACAGTTTATCAGGATCCTGCCAGATGTGAATGGGGTTTCACAGTGGATCTGGATCCTGCCAGGTGTGAATGGGGTTTTCACAGTGTATCGGGATCCTGCCAGATTTGAATGGGGTTTCACAGTGGAACAGGATCCTGCCAGGAGTGAATGGGGTTTTCACAGTGTATCAGGAAACCGCCAAGTGTGTATGGGGGTTTCATAGTACATCAGGAACGTTCCCGGTGTGTATGGGGTTTTCACAGTGTATCAGGATCCTGCCAGGTGTGTTTGGGGTTTTCACAGTGGATCATGATCCTGCCAGATGGGTAAGAGTTTCCACAGTGTAACAGGATCCTGCCAGGTGTGTATGGGGTTTCACAGTGGATCAGGATCCTGCCAGGTGTGAATGGGGATTTCACAGTATATCAGGATCCTGCCAGATGTGTATGGGGCTTCCACAATGTAACCAGATCCTGCCAGGTGTGTATGGGATTTCATAGTGTATCAGGATCCTGCCAGGTATGTATGGGGTTTTCACAGTGTATCAGGACGCTGCCAGGTGTTTATGGGGTTTTCACAGTGTATCAGGATCCTGCCAGGTGTGCATGGGGGTTTCACAGTGTATCTGGATACTGCCAGGTGTGTATGGGGTTTTCACAGTGTATCAGGATCCTGCCAGGTGTGTATGGGGTATTCACAGTGTATCAGGGTCCTGCCAGGTGTGTATGGGTTTTTCACAGTTTATCAGGATCCTGCCAGGTGTGCATCGGGTTTCGCAGTGCATCAGGATCAGCCAGGTGTTTGCAGGATATTCACAGTGTATCAGGGGCCTGCCAGGTGTGTATGGGGTTTTCACATTGGATCAGGATCCTGCCAGGTGAGTTTGGGGTTTTCACAGTCCAACAGGATCCTGCAAGGTGTGTATGGGGTTTTCACAGTGTATCAGGATCATGCCAGGTGTGTATGGGGTTTTCGCAGTGTATCAGTATCCTGCCAGATGTGAATGGGGTTTCACAGTGGATCAGGATCCTGCCAGATGTGAATGGGGTTTAACAGTGGATCAGGATCCTGCCTGATGTGAATGGAGTTTCACAGTGGATCAGGAACCTGCCAGGTGTGTATGGGTTTTTCACAGTGTATCAGGATCCTTCCAGTTGTGTATGGTTTATTCAAAGTGTCTCAGTGTCCTGCCAGGTGTGTATGGGGTTTTCACAGTGGATCAGGATACTGCCAGGTGTGTATGGGGATTTCACAGCGGATCAGGATCCTGCCAGATGTGTATGGGGTTTCCACAGTGTAAGAGAATCCTGCCAGGTGTGTGTGGGGTTTTCGCAGTGGATCAGGATTTTGCCAGGTGTGTATGGGTTTTCACAGTGGATCAGGATCCTGCCAGGTGTGTATGGGTTTTCACATTTATATCAGGATCCTGCCAGGTGTGTTTGAGGTTTTCGCAGTGTATCAGAATCCTGCCAGGTGTGTATGGGGGTTTCATAGTGTATCAGGATCCTGCCAGGTTTGTTTGGGGATTTCACACTGGATCAGTATCCTGCCAGGTGTGTATGGGGTTTTCACAGTGCATCATGGTCCTGCCAGGTGTGTATGGGTATTTAACAGTGTATCAGGAACTTGCCAGGTGTGTATGGGGGTTTCACAGTGTATCAAGGTCTTGCCAGGTGTGTATGGGGTTTTCACAGAGTATCAGGATCATGTCAGGTGTGTATGGGGTTTTCACAGTGCATCAGGATCCTGCCGTGTGTGTGGGGTTTTCACAGTGTATCAGGATCCTGCCAGTTGTGTATGGGGTTTTCACAGTGTATCAGGATCCCGTCAGGTGTGTATGGGGTTTTCACAGTGCATCAGGATCCTGCCAGATGTGAATGGGGTTTCACAGTGGATCAGGATCCTGCCAGGTGTGTATGGGGTTTCACAGTGTATCAGGATCCTGCCAGGTGTGTATGGGGTTTCACTGTGTATCAGGATCCTGCCTGGTGTTCATGTGGTTTTCACAGTGCATCATGGTCCTGCCAGGTGTGTATGGGGTTTTCACAGTGTATCAGGAACTTGCCAAGTGTGTATGGGGTTTTCACAGTGTATCAGGGTCTTGCCAGGTGTTTATGGGGTTTTCACAGTGTATCAGGATCCTGTCAGGTGTGTATGGGGTTTTCACAGTGCATCAGGATCCTGCCAGGTGTGTATAGGGGTTTTCACAGTGTATCAGGATACTGCCAGTTGTGTATGGGGATTTCACAATGTATCAGGATCCTGTCAGGTGTGTATGGGGTTTTCACAGTGTATCAGGATCCTGCCAGATGTGAATGGGGTTTCACAGTGGATCAGGATCTGCCAGTTGTGTATGGGGTTTTCACAGTGGATCAGGATCCTGCCAGGTGTGTACGGGGTTTTCACAGTGTGTCAGGACCCTGCCAGATGTGTATAGGTTTCCACAGTGGATCGGGATCCTGCCAGGTGTGTATGGGGTTTTCACAGTGGGTCAGGATCCTGCCAGGTGTGTATGGGGTTTCCACAGTGTAACAGGATCCTGCCAGGTGTGTGTGGGGATTTCACAGCGGATCAGGATCCTGCCAGATGTCTATGGGGTTTCCACAGTGTAAGAGAATCCTGCCAGGTGTGTATAAGGTTTTCGCAGTGGATCAGGATTTTGCCAGGTGTGTATGGGTTTTCACAGTGGATCAGGATCCTGCCAGGTGTGTATGGGTTTTCACATTTATATCAGGATCCTGCCAGGTGTGTTTGAGGTTTTCACAGTGTATCAGAATCCTGCCAGGTGTGTATGGGGGTTTCATAGTGTATCAGGATCCTGCCAGGTTTGTTTGGGGATTTCACACTGGATCAGTATCCTGCCAGGTGTGTATGGGGTTTTCACAGTGCATCATGGTCCTGCCAGGTGTGTATGGGTATTTAACAGTGTATCAGGAACTTGCCAGGTGTGTATGGGGGTTTCACAGTGTATCAGGGTCTTGCCAGGTGTGTATGGGGTTTTCACAGAGTATCAGGATCCTGTCAGGTGTGTATGGGGTTTTCACAGTGCATCAGGATCCTGCCGTGTGTGTGGGGTTTTCACAGTGTATCAGGATCCTGCCAGATGTGAATGGGGTTTCACAGTGGATCAGGATCCTGCCAGGTGTGTATGGGGTTTCACAGTGTATCAGGATCCTGCCAGGTGTGTATGGGGTTTCACTGTGTATCAGGATCCTGCCAGGTGTTCATGTGGTTTTCACAGTGCATCATGGTCCTGCCAGGTGTGTATGGGGTTTTCACAGTGTATCAGGAACTTGCCAAGTGTGTATGGGGTTTTCACAGTGTATCAGGGTCTTGCCAGGTGTGTATGGGGTTTTCACAGTGTATCAGGATCCTGTCAGGTGTGTATGCGGTTTTCACAGTGCATCAGGATCCTGCCAGGTGTGTATAGGGGTTTTCACAGTGTATCAGGATACTGCCAGTTGTGTATGGGGTTTTCACAATGTATCAGGATCCTGTCAGGTGTGTATGGGGTTTTCACAGTGTATCAGGATCCTGCCAGATGTGAATGGAGTTTCACAGTGGATCAGGATCTGCCAGTTGTGTATGGGGTTTTCACAGTCCAACAGGATCCTGCCAGGTGTGTATGGGGTTTTTACTGTGTAACAGGATCCTGCCAGGTGTGCATGGGGTTTTCACAGTGGATCAGGATCCTGCCAGCTGAGTATGGGGTTTTCACAGTGTATCAGGATCCTGCCAGGCGTGTATGGTGTTTTCACAGTGTATCAGGATCCTGCAAGGTGTGTATGGGGTTTTCACAGTGTATCAGGATCATGCCAGGTGTGTATGGGGTTTTCACAGTGTATCAGTATCCTGCCAGATGTGAATGGGGTTTCACAGTGGATCAGGATCCTGCCAGATGTGAATGGGGTTTCACAGTGGATCAGGATCCTGCCTGATGTGAATGGAGTTTCACAGTGGATCAGGAACCTGCCAGGTGTGTATGGGTTTTTCACAGTGTATCAGGATCCTTCCAGTTGTGTATGGTTTATTCAAAGTGTCTCAGTGTCCTGCCAGGTGTGTATGGGGTTTTCACAGTGGTTCAGGATACTGCCAGGTGTGTATGGGGATTTCACAGCGGATCAGGATCCTGCCAGATGTGTATGGGGTTTCCACAGTGTAAGAGAATCCTGCCAGGTGTGTGTGGGGTTTTCGCAGTGGATCAGGATTTTGCCAGGTGTGTATGGGTTTTCACAGTGGATCAGGATCCTGCCAGGTGTCTATGGGTTTTCACATTTATATCAGGATCCTGCCAGGTGTGTTTGAGGTTTTCGCAGTGTATCAGAATCCTGCCAGGAGTGTATGGGGGTTTCATAGTGTATCAGGATCCTGCCAGGTTTGTTTGGGGATTTCACACTGGATCAGTATCCTTTCAGGTGTGTTTGGGGTTTTCACAGTGCATCATGGCCCTGCCAGGTGTGTGTGGGTTTTCACATTTATATCAGGATCCTGCCAGGTGTGTTTGAGGTTTTCACAGTGTATCAGAATCCTGCCAGGTGTGTATGGGGGTTTCATAGTGTATCAGGATCCTGCCAGGTTTGTTTGGGGATTTCACACTGGATCAGTATCCTGCCAGGTGTGTATGGGGTTTTCACAGTGCATCATGGTCCTGCCAGGTGTGTATGGGTATTTAACAGTGTATCAGGAACTTGCCAGGTGTGTATGGGGGTTTCACAGTGTATCAGGGTCTTGCCAGGTGTGTATGGGGTTTTCACAGAGTATCAGGATCCTGTCAGGTGTGTATGGGGTTTTCACAGTGCATCAGGATCCTGCCGTGTGTGTGGGGTTTTCACAGTGTATCAGGATCCTGCCAGATGTGAATGGGGTTTCACAGTGGATCAGGATCCTGCCAGGTGTGTATGGGGTTTCACAGTGTATCAGGATCCAGCCAGGTGTGTATGGGGTTTCACTGTGTATCAGGATCCTGCCTGGTGTTCATGTGGTTTTCACAGTGCATCATGGTCCTGCCAGGTGTGTATGGGGTTTTCACAGTGTATCAGGAACTTGCCAAGTGTGTATGGGGTTTTCACAGTGTATCAGGGTCTTGCCAGGTGTGTATGGGGTTTTCACAGTGTATCAGGATCCTGTCAGGTGTGTATGCGGTTTTCACAGTGCATCAGGATCCTGCCAGGTGTGTATAGGGGTTTTCACAGTGTATCAGGATACTGCCAGTTGTGTATGGGGTTTTCACAATGTATCAGGATCCTGTCAGGTGTGTATGGGGTTTTCACAGTGTATCAGGATCCTGCCAGATGTGAATGGAGTTTCACAGTGGATCAGGATCTGCCAGTTGTGTATGGGGTTTTCACAGTCCAACAGGATCCTGCCAGGTGTGTATGGGGTTTTTACTGTGTAACAGGATCCTGCCAGGTGTGCATGGGGTTTTCACAGTGGATCAGGATCCTGCCAGCTGAGTATGGGGTTTTCACAGTGTATCAGGATCCTGCCAGGCGTGTATGGTGTTTTCACAGTGTATCAGGATCCTGCAAGGTGTGTATGGGGTTTTCACAGTGTATCAGGATCATGCCAGGTGTGTATGGGGTTTTCACAGTGTATCAGTATCCTGCCAGATGTGAATGGGGTTTCACAGTGGATCAGGATCCTGCCAGATGTGAATGGGGTTTCACAGTGGATCAGGATCCTGCCTGATGTGAATGGAGTTTCACAGTGGATCAGGAACCTGCCAGGTGTGTATGGGTTTTTCACAGTGTATCAGGATCCTTCCAGTTGTGTATGGTTTATTCAAAGTGTCTCAGTGTCCTGCCAGGTGTGTATGGGGTTTTCACAGTGGTTCAGGATACTGCCAGGTGTGTATGGGGATTTCACAGCGGATCAGGATCCTGCCAGATGTGTATGGGGTTTCCACAGTGTAAGAGAATCCTGCCAGGTGTGTGTGGGGTTTTCGCAGTGGATCAGGATTTTGCCAGGTGTGTATGGGTTTTCACAGTGGATCAGGATCCTGCCAGGTGTCTATGGGTTTTCACATTTATATCAGGATCCTGCCAGGTGTGTTTGAGGTTTTCGCAGTGTATCAGAATCCTGCCAGGTGTGTATGGGGGTTTCATAGTGTATCAGGATCCTGCCAGGTTTGTTTGGGGATTTCACACTGGATCAGTATCCTTTCAGGTGTGTTTGGGGTTTTCACAGTGCATCATGGTCCTGCCAGGTGTGTATGGGTATTTAACAGTGTATCAGGAACTTGCCAGGTGTGTATGGGGGTTTCACAGTGTATCAGGGTCTTGCCAGGTGTGTATGGGGTTTTCACAGAGTATCAGGATCCTGTCAGGTGTGTATGGGGTTTTCACAGTGCATCAGGATCCTGCCGTGTGTGTGGGGTTTTCACATTTATATCAGGATCCTGCCAGGTGTGTTTGAGGTTTTCGCAGTGTATCAGAATCCTGCCAGGAGTGTATGGGGGTTTCATAGTGTATCAGGATCCTGCCAGGTTTGTTTGGGGATTTCACACTGGATCAGTATCCTTTCAGGTGTGTTTGGGGTTTTCACAGTGCATCATGGCCCTGCCAGGTGTGTGTGGGTTTTCACATTTATATCAGGATCCTGCCAGGTGTGTTTGAGGTTTTCACAGTGTATCAGAATCCTGCCAGGTGTGTATGGGGGTTTCATAGTGTATCAGGATCCTGCCAGGTTTGTTTGGGGATTTCACACTGGATCAGTATCCTGCCAGGTGTGTATGGGGTTTTCACAGTGCATCATGGTCCTGCCAGGTGTGTATGGGTATTTAACAGTGTATCAGGAACTTGCCAGGTGTGTATGGGGGTTTCACAGTGTATCAGGGTCTTGCCAGGTGTGTATGGGGTTTTCACAGAGTATCAGGATCCTGTCAGGTGTGTATGGGGTTTTCACAGTGCATCAGGATCCTGCCGTGTGTGTGGGGTTTTCACAGTGTATCAGGATCCTGCCAGATGTGAATGGGGTTTCACAGTGGATCAGGATCCTGCCAGGTGTGTATGGGGTTTCACAGTGTATCAGGATCCTGCCAGGTGTGTATGGGGTTTCACTGTGTATCAGGATCCTGCCTGGTGTTCATGTGGTTTTCACAGTGCATCATGGTCCTGCCAGGCGTGTATGGGGTTTTCACAGTGTATCAGGAACTTGCCAAGTGTGTATGGGGTTTTCACAGTGTATCAGGGTCTTGCCAGGTGTGTATGGGGTTTTCACAGTGTATCAGGATCCTGTCAGGTGTGTATGCGGTTTTCACAGTGCATCAGGATCCTGCCAGGTGTGTATAGGGGTTTTCACAGTGTATCAGGATACTGCCAGTTGTGTATGGGGTTTTCACAATGTATCAGGATCCTGTCAGGTGTGTATGGGGTTTTCACAGTGTATCAGGATCCTGCCAGATGTGAATGGAGTTTCACAGTGGATCAGGATCTGCCAGTTGTGTATGGGGTTTTCACAGTCCAACAGGATCCTGCCAGGTGTGTATGGGGTTTTTACTGTGTAACAGGATCCTGCCAGGTGTGCATGGGGTTTTCACAGTGGATCAGGATCCTGCCAGCTGAGTATGGGGTTTTCACAGTGTATCAGGATCCTGCCAGGCGTGTATGGTGTTTTCACAGTGTATCAGGATCCTGCAAGGTGTGTATGGGGTTTTCACAGTGTATCAGGATCATGCCAGGTGTGTATGGGGTTTTCACAGTGTATCAGTATCCTGCCAGATGTGAATGGGGTTTCACAGTGGATCAGGATCCTGCCAGATGTGAATGGGGTTTCACAGTGGATCAGGATCCTGCCTGATGTGAATGGAGTTTCACAGTGGATCAGGAACCTGCCAGGTGTGTATGGGTTTTTCACAGTGTATCAGGATCCTTCCAGTTGCGTATGGTTTATTCAAAGTGTCTCAGTGTCCTGCCAGGTGTGTATGGGGTTTTCACAGTGGTTCAGGATACTGCCAAGTGTGTATGGGGATTTCACAGCGGATCAGGATCCTGCCAGATGTGTATGGGGTTTCCACAGTGTAAGAGAATCCTGCCAGGTGTGTGTGTGGGGTTTTCGCAGTGGATCAGGATTTTGCCAGGTGTGTATGGGTTTTCACAGTGGATCAGGATCCTGCCAGGTGTCTATGGGTTTTCACATTTATATCAGGATCCTGCCAGGTGTGTTTGAGGTTTTCGCAGTGTATCAGAATCCTGCCAGGTGTGTATGGGGGTTTCATAGTGTATCAGGATCCTGCCAGGTTTGTTTGGGGATTTCACACTGGATCAGTATCCTTTCAGGTGTGTTTGGGGTTTTCACAGTGCATCATGGTCCTGCCAGGTGTGTATGGGTATTTAACAGTGTATCAGGAACTTGCCAGGTGTGTATGAGGGTTTCACAGTGTATCAGGGTCTTGCCAGGTGTGTATGGGGTTTTCACAGAGTATCAGGATCCTGTCAGGTGTGTATGGGGTTTTCACAGTGCATCAGGATCCTGCCGTGTGTGTGGGGTTTTCACAGTGTATCAGGATCCTGCCAGTTGTGTATGGGGTTTTCACAGTGTATCAGGATCCTGTCAGGTGTGTATGGGGTTTTCACAGTGCATCAGGATCCTGCCAGATGTGAATGGGGTTTCACAGTGGATCAGGATCCTGCCAGGTGTGTATGGGGTTTCACAGTGTATCAGGATCCTGCCAGGTGTGTATGGGGTTTCACTGTGTATCAGGATCCTGCCTGGTGTTCATGTGGTTTTCACAGTGCATCATGGTCCTGCCAGGTGTGTATGGGGTTTTCACAGTGTATCAGGAACTTGCCAAGTGTGTATGGGGTTTTCACAGTGTATCAGGGTCTTGCCAGGTGTGTATGGGGTTTTCACAGTTTATCAGGATCCTGTCAGGTGTGTATGGGGTTTTCACAGTGCATCAGGATCCTGCCAGGTGTGTATAGGGGTTTTCACAGTGTATCAGGATACTGCCAGTTGTGTATGGGGATTTCACAATGTATCAGGATCCTGTCAGGTGTGTATGGGGTTTTCACAGTTTATCAGGATCCTGCCAGATGTGAAAGGGGTTTCACAGTGGATCAGGATCTGCCAGTTGTGTATGGGGTTTTCACAGTGGATCAGGATCCTGCCAGGTGTGTACGGGGTTTTCACAGTGTGTCAGGACCCTGCCAGATGTGTATAGGTTTTCACAGTGGATCGGGATCCTGCCAGGTGTGTATGGGTTTTTCACAGTGTGTCAGGATCCTGCCAGGTGTGTATGGTGTATCACAGTTTTTCAGGATCCTGCCAGGCGTGTATGGGGTTTTCACAGTGTATCAGGATCCTGCCAGGTGTGTATGGGGTTTTCACAGTGGATCAGGATCCTGCCAGATGTGTATGGGGTTTCCACAGTGTAACAGGATCCTGCCAGGTGTGTGTGGGGATTTCACAGCGGATCAGGATCCTGCCAGATGTGTATGGGGTTTCCACAGTGTAAGAGAATCCTGCCAGGTGTGTGTGGGGTTTTCGCAGTGGATCAGGATTTTGCCAGGTGTGTATGGGTTTTCACAGTGGATCAGGATCCTGCCAGGTGTGTATGGGTTTTCACATTTATATCAGGATCCTGCCAGGTGTGTTTGAGGTTTTCACAGTGTATCAGAATCCTGCCAGGTGTGTATGGGGGTTTCATAGTGTATCAGGATCCTGCCAGGTTTGTTTGGGGATTTCACACTGGATCAGTATCCTGCCAGGTGTGTATGGGGTTTTCACAGTGCATCATGGTCCTGCCAGGTGTGTATGGGTATTTAACAGTGTATCAGGAACTTGCCAGGTGTGTATGGGGGTTTCACATTGTATCAGGGTCTTGCCAGGTGTGTATGGGGTTTTCACAGAGTATCAGGATCCTGTCAGGTGTGTATGGGGTTTTCACAGTGCATCAGGATCCTGCCGTGTGTGTGGGGTTTTCACAGTGTATCAGGATCCTGCCAGATGTGAATGGGGTTTCACAGTGGATCAGGATCCTGCCAGTTGTGTATGGGGTTTCACAGTGTATCAGGATCCTGCCAGGTGTGTATGGGGTTTCACTGTGTATCAGGATCCTGCCTGGTGTTCATGTGGTTTTCACAGTGCATCATGGTCCTGCCAGGTGTGTATGGGGTTTTCACAGTGTATCAGGAACTTGCCAAGTGTGTATGGGTTTTTTCACAGTGTATCAGGGTCTTGCCAGGTGTGTATGGGGTTTTCACAGTGTATCAGGATCCTGTCAGGTGTGTATGCGGTTTTCACAGTGCATCAGGATCCTGCCAGGTGTGTATAGGGGTTTTCACAGTGTATCAGGATACTGCCAGTTGTGTATGGGGTTTTCACAATGTATCAGGATCCTGTCAGGTGTGTATGGGGTTTTCACAGTGTATCAGGATCCTGCCAGATGTGAATGGGGTTTCACAGTGGATCAGGATCTGCCAGTTGTGTATGGGGTTTTCACAGTGGATCAGGATCCTGCCAGGTGTGTACGGGGTTTTCACAGTGTGTCAGGACCCTACCAGATGTGTATAGGTTTTCACAGTGGATCGGGATCCTGCCTGGTGTGTATGGGTTTTTCACAGTGTGTCAGGATCCTGCCAGGTGTGTATGGTGTATCACAGTTTTTCAGGATCCTGCCAGGCGTGTATGGGGTTTTCACAGTGTATCAGGATCCTGCCAGGTGTGTATGGGGTTTTCACAGTGGATCAGGATCCTGCCAGATGTGTATGGGGTTTCCACAGTGTAACAGGATCCTGCCAGGTGTGTGTGGGGATTTCACAGTGGGCCAGGATCCTGCCAGGTGTGCATAGGGTTTCACAGTTGATCAGGATCCTGCCAGGTGTCTTTGTGTTTTCACAGTGTATCAGGATCCTGCCAGGTGTGTTTGGGGTTTTCACAGTGGATCAGGATCCAGCCCGGTGTGCATGGGGGTTTTCAAAGTGTATCAGGATCCAGCCAGGTGTGTATGGGCTTTTCACAGTGTATCAGGATCCTGCCAGGTGTGTATGGCGTTTCACAGTGTATCAGGATCCTTCCAGGAGTGGAAGGGGTTTCACTGTGTATCTGGAGCCTGCCTGGTGTTCATGGGGTTCTCACAGTGCATCATGGTCCTGCCAGGTGTGTATGGGGTTTTCACAGTTTATCAGGATCCTGCCAGGTGTGTGTGTGGGGTTTTCACAGTGTATCAGGATCCTGCCAGCTGTGTGTGGGGTTTTCACAGTGTATCAGCGTCTTGCCAGGTGTGTATGGGGTTTTCACAGTGTCTCAGGAACCTGCCAGGTGTGTTTGGGGTTTTCACAGTGTGTCAGGATCCTGCCAGATGTGCATGGGGTTTCACAGTGCATCAGGATCCTGCCAGGTGTGCATGGTGTTTTCACAGTGTATCAGGATCCTGCCAGGTGTATATGGGGTTTTCATAGTGTGTCAGGATCCTGCCAGGAGTGTATGGGGTTTTCACAGTGTATCTGGATCCTGCCAGGTGTGTATGGGGTTTTCACAGTGGATCAGGATCCTGCCAGGTGTGTATGGGGTTTTCACAGTGTATCAGGATCCTGACAGGTGTGCATGGGGTTTTCACAGTGTATCAGGATCCTGCCAGGTGTGTATGGGGTTTTCACAGTGTATCAGGATCCTGCCAGGTGTGTATGGGGTTTTCACAGTGGATCAGGATCCTGCCAGGTGTGTATAGGGGTTTTCACAGTGTATCAGGATACTGCCAGTTGTGTATGGGGATTTCACAATGTATCAGGATCCTGTCAGGTGTGTATGGGGTTTTCACAGTGTATCAGGATCCTGCCAGATGTGAATGGGGTTTCACAGTGGATCAGGATCTGCCAGTTGTGTATGGGGTTTTCACAGTGGATCAGGATCCTGCCAGGTGTGTACGGGGTTTTCACAGTGTGTCAGGACCCTGCCAGATGTGTATAGGTTTTCACAGTGGATCGGGATCCTGCCAGGTGTGTATGGGTTTTTCACAGTGTGTCAGGATCCTGCCAGGTGTGTATGGTGTATCACAGTTTTTCAGGATCCTGCCAGGCGTGTATGGGGTTTTCACAGTGTATCAGGATCCTGCCAGGTGTGTATGGGGTTTTCACAGTGGATCAGGATCCTGCCAGATGTGTATGGGGTTTCCACAGTGTAACAGGATCCTGCCAGGTGTGTGTGGGGATTTCACAGCGGATCAGGATCCTGCCAGATGTGTATGGGGTTTCCACAGTGTAAGAGAATCCTGCCAGGTGTGTGTGGGGTTTTCGCAGTGGATCAGGATTTTGCCAGGTGTGTATGGGTTTTCACAGTGGATCAGGATCCTGCCAGGTGTGTATGGGTTTTCACATTTATATCAGGATCCTGCCAGGTGTGTTTGAGGTTTTCACAGTGTATCAGAATCCTGCCAGGTGTGTATGGGGGTTTCATAGTGTATCAGGATCCTGCCAGGTTTGTTTGGGGATTTCACACTGGATCAGTATCCTGCCAGGTGTGTATGGGGTTTTCACAGTGCATCATGGTCCTGCCAGGTGTGTATGGGTATTTAACAGTGTATCAGGAACTTGCCAGGTGTGTATGGGGGTTTCACAGTGTATCAGGGTCTTGCCAGGTGTGTATGGGGTTTTCACAGAGTATCAGGATCCTGTCAGGTGTGTATGGGGTTTTCACAGTGCATCAGGATCCTGCCGTGTGTGTGGGGTTTTCACAGTGTATCAGGATCCTGCCAGATGTGAATGGGGTTTCACAGTGGATCAGGATCCTGCCAGGTGTGTATGGGGTTTCACAGTGTATCAGGATCCTGCCAGGTGTGTATGGGGTTCCACTGTGTATCAGGATCCTGCCTGGTGTTCATGTGGTTTTCACAGTGCATCATGGTCCTGCCAGGTGTGTATGGGGTTTTCACAGTGTATCAGGAACTTGCCAAGTGTGTATGGGGTTTTCACAGTGTATCAGGGTCTTGCCAGGTGTATATGGGGTTTTCACAGTGTATCAGGATCCTGTCAGGTGTGTATGCGGTTTTCACAGTGCATCAGGATCCTGCCAGGTGTGTATAGGGGTTTTCACAGTGTATCAGGATACTGCCAGTTGTGTATGGGGTTTTCACAATGTATCAGGATCCTGTCAGGTGTGTATGGGGTTTTCACAGTGTATCAGGATCCTGCCAGATGTGAATGGGGTTTCACAGTGGATCAGGATCTGCCAGTTGTGTATGGGGTTTTCACAGTGGATCAGGATCCTGCCAGGTGTGTACGGGGTTTTCACAGTGTGTCAGGACCCTGCCAGATGTGTATAGGTTTTCACAGTGGATCGGGATCCTGCCAGGTGTGTATGGGTTTTTCACAGTGTGTCAGGATCCTGCCAGGTGTGTATGGTGTATCACAGTTTTTCAGGATCCTGCCAGGCGTGTATGGGGTTTTCACAGTGTATCAGGATCCTGCCAGGTGTGTATGGGGTTTTCACAGTGGATCAGGATCCTGCCAGATGTGTATGGGGTTTCCACAGTGTAACAGGATCCTGCCAGGTGTGTGTGGGGATTTCACAGTGGGCCAGGATCCTGCCAGGTGTGCACAGGGTTTCACAGTTGATCAGGATCCTGCCAGGTGTCTTTGGGTTTTCACAGTGTATCAGGATCCTGCCAGGTGTGTATGGGTTTTCACAGTGGATCAGGATCCAGCCCGGTGTGTATGGGGGTTTTCAAAGTGTATCAGGATCCATCCAGGTGTGTATGGGCTTTTCACAGTGTATCAGGAACCTGCCAGGTGTGTATGGCGTTTCACAGTGCATCAGGATCCTTCCAGGAGTGGAAGGGGTTTCACTGTGTATCTGGAGCCTGCCTGGTGTTCATGGGGTTCTCACAGTGCATCATGGTCCTGCCAGGTGTGTATGGGGTTTTCACAGTGTATCAGGATCCTGCCAGGTGTGTGTGGGGTTTTCACAGTGTATCAGGATCCTGCCAGGTGTATATGGGGTTTTCACAGTGTGTCAGGATCCTGCCAGGAGTGTATGGGGTTTTCACAGTGTATCTGGATCCTGCCAGGTGTGTATGGGGTTTTCACAGTGGATCAGGATCCTGCCAGGTGTGTATGGGGTTTTCACAGTGTATCAGGATCCTGCCAGGTGTGCATGGGGTTTTCACAGTGTATCAGGATCCTGCCAGGTGTGTATGGGGTTTTCACAGTGTATCAGGATCCTGCCAGGTGTGTATGGGGTTTTCACAGTGGATCAGGATCCTGCCAGGTGTGTATAGGGGTTTTCACAGTGTATCAGGATACTGCCAGTTGTGTATGGGGATTTCACAATGTATCAGGATCCTGTCAGGTGTGTATGGGGTTTTCACAGTGTATCAGGATCCTGCCAGATGTGAATGGGGTTTCACAGTGGATCAGGATCTGCCAGTTGTGTATGGGGTTTTCACAGTGGATCAGGATCCTGCCAGGTGTGTACGGGGTTTTCACAGTGTGTCAGGACCCTGCCAGATGTGTATAGGTTTTCACAGTGGATCGGGATCCTGCCAGGTGTGTATGGGTTTTTCACAGTGTGTCAGGATCCTGCCAGGTGTGTATGGTGTATCACAGTTTTTCAGGATCCTGCCAGGCGTGTATGGGGTTTTCACAGTGTATCAGGATCCTGCCAGGTGTGTATGGGGTTTTCACAGTGGATCAGGATCCTGCCAGATGTGTATGGGGTTTCCACAGTGTAACAGGATCCTGCCAGGTGTGTGTGGGGATTTCACAGCGGATCAGGATCCTGCCAGATGTGTATGGGGTTTCCACAGTGTAAGAGAATCCTGCCAGGTGTGTGTGGGGTTTTCGCAGTGGATCAGGATTTTGCCAGGTGTGTATGGGTTTTCACAGTGGATCAGGATCCTGCCAGGTGTGTATGGGTTTTCACATTTATATCAGGATCCTGCCAGGTGTGTTTGAGGTTTTCACAGTGTATCAGAATCCTGCCAGGTGTGTATGGGGGTTTCATAGTGTATCAGGATCCTGCCAGGTTTGTTTGGGGATTTCACACTGGATCAGTATCCTGCCAGGTGTGTATGGGGTTTTCACAGTGCATCATGGTCCTGCCAGGTGTGTATGGGTATTTAACAGTGTATCAGGAACTTGCCAGGTGTGTATGGGGGTTTCACAGTGTATCAGGGTCTTGCCAGGTGTGTATGGGGTTTTCACAGAGTATCAGGATCCTGTCAGGTGTGTATGGGGTTTTCACAGTGCATCAGGATCCTGCCGTGTGTGTGGGGTTTTCACAGTGTATCAGGATCCTGCCAGATGTGAATGGGGTTTCACAGTGGATCAGGATCCTGCCAGGTGTGTATGGGGTTTCACAGTGTATCAGGATCCTGCCAGGTGTGTATGGGGTTCCACTGTGTATCAGGATCCTGCCTGGTGTTCATGTGGTTTTCACAGTGCATCATGGTCCTGCCAGGTGTGTATGGGGTTTTCACAGTGTATCAGGAACTTGCCAAGTGTGTATGGGGTTTTCACAGTGTATCAGGGTCTTGCCAGGTGTATATGGGGTTTTCACAGTGTATCAGGATCCTGTCAGGTGTGTATGCGGTTTTCACAGTGCATCAGGATCCTGCCAGGTGTGTATAGGGGTTTTCACAGTGTATCAGGATACTGCCAGTTGTGTATGGGGTTTTCACAATGTATCAGGATCCTGTCAGGTGTGTATGGGGTTTTCACAGTGTATCAGGATCCTGCCAGATGTGAATGGGGTTTCACAGTGGATCAGGATCTGCCAGTTGTGTATGGGGTTTTCACAGTGGATCAGGATCCTGCCAGGTGTGTACGGGGTTTTCACAGTGTGTCAGGACCCTGCCAGATGTGTATAGGTTTTCACAGTGGATCGGGATCCTGCCAGGTGTGTATGGGTTTTTCACAGTGTGTCAGGATCCTGCCAGGTGTGTATGGTGTATCACAGTTTTTCAGGATCCTGCCAGGCGTGTATGGGGTTTTCACAGTGTATCAGGATCCTGCCAGGTGTGTATGGGGTTTTCACAGTGGATCAGGATCCTGCCAGATGTGTATGGGGTTTCCACAGTGTAACAGGATCCTGCCAGGTGTGTGTGGGGATTTCACAGTGGGCCAGGATCCTGCCAGGTGTGCATAGGGTTTCACAGTTGATCAGGATCCTGCCAGGTGTCTTTGGGTTTTCACAGTGTATCAGGATCCTGCCAGGTGTGTTTGGGGTTTTCACAGTGGATCAGGATCCAGCCCGGTGTGTATGGGGGTTTTCAAAGTGTATCAGGATCCAGCCAGGTGTGTATGGGCTTTTCACAGTGTATCAGGAACCTGCCAGGTGTGTATGGCGTTTCACAGTGTATCAGGATCCTTCCAGGAGTGGAAGGGGTTTCACTGTGTATCTGGAGCCTGCCTGGTGTTCATGGGGTTCTCACAGTGCATCATGGTCCTGCCAGGTGTGTATGGGGTTTTCACAGTGTATCAGGATCCTGCCAGGTGTGTGTGGGGTTTTCACAGTGTATCAGGATCCTGCCAGCTGTGTGTGGGGTTTTCACAGTGTATCAGCGTCTTGCCAGGTGTGTATGGGGTTTTCACAGTGTATCAGGAACCTGCCAGGTGTGTTTGGGGTTTTCACAGTGTGTCAGGATCCTGCCAGATGTGTATGGGGTTTCACAGTGCATCAGGATCCTGCCAGGTGTGCATGGTGTTTTCACAGTGTATCAGGATCCTGCCAGGTGTATATGGGGTTTTCACAGTGTGTCAGGATCCTGCCAGGAGTGTATGGGGTTTTCACAGTGTATCTGGATCCTGCCAGGTGTGTATGGGGTTTTCTCAGTGGATCAGGATCCTGCCAGGTGTGTATGGGGTTTTCACAGTGTATCAGGATCCTGCCAGGTGTGCATGGGGTTTTCACAGTGTATCAGGATCCTGCCAGGTGTGTATGCGGTTTTCACAGTGTATCAGGATCCTGCCAGGTGTGTATGGGGTTTTCACAGTGTATCAGGATCCTGCCAGGTGTGTATGGGTTTTCACAGTGTCTCAGTTACCTGCCAGTTGTGTTTGGGATTTTCACAGTGTATCAGGATCCTGCCAGGTGTGTATGGGGGTTTTCACAGTTCACCAGGATCCTGCCACCTGTTTATGGTGTTTTCACAGTGGATCAGGATCCTGCCAGGTGTGTTTGGGGTTTTCACAGTGCATCAGAGTCCTGCCAGGTGTGTGTGGGGTTTTCACAGTGTATCAGGATCTGCCAGTTGTGTATGGGGTTTTCACAGTGGATCAGGATCCTGCCAGGTGTGTACGGGGTTTTCACAGTGTATCTGTATCCTGCCAGGTGTGTTTGGGGTTTCACAGTGTATCAGGGTCCTGCCAGGTGTGTATGAGGTATCACAGTGTAACTGGATCCTTCCAGGTGTGTCTGGGGATTCACAGTGGATTAGGATCCTGCCAAGTGTTTATGGGGTTTCACAGTGGATCAGGATTCTGCTAGGTGTGCATGGGGTTTTCACAGTGTATCAGGATCCTGCCAGGTGTATATGGGGTTTTCACAGTGTATCAGGATCCTGCCAGGAGTGTATGGGGTTTTCACAGTGTATCAGGATCCTGCCAGGTGTGGATGGGGTTTTCACAGTGGATCAGGATCCTGCCAGGTGTGTATGGGGTTTTCACAGTGTATCAGGATCCTGCCAGGTGTGCATGGGGTTTTCACAGTGTATCAGGATCCTGCCAGGTGTGTATGGGATTTTCACAGTTTATCAGGATCCTGCCAGGTGTGTATGGGGTTTTCACAGTGGATCAGGATCCTGCCAGGTGTGTATGGTGTTTTCACAGTGTATCAGGATCCTGGTAAAAGTGTATTGGGTTTCACAGTGTCTCAGTTACCTGCCAGGCGTGTTTGGGGATTTCACATTGGATCAGGATCCTGCCAGGTGTGTTTGGGGTTTTCATAGTGCATCAGGGTCCTGCCAGGTGTGTATGCGGTTCTCACAGTGTATCAGGATCTGCCAGTCGTGTATGGGGTTTTCACAGTGGATCAGGATCCTGCCAGGTGTGTACGGGGTTTTCACAGTGTATCTGTATCCTGCCAGGTGTGTATGGGGTTTCACAGTGTATCAGGGTCCTGCCAGGTGTGTATGGGGTTTCACAGTATAACAGGATCCTGCCAGGTGTGTATGGGGATTCACAGTGGATCAGGATCCAGCCAAGTGTTTATGGGGTTTCACAGTGGATCAGGATCCTGCCAGGTGTGTATGGGGTTTTCACAGTGTATCAGTATCCTGCCAGGTGTGTATGGGGTTTCACAGTGTATCAGTTACCTGCCAGGTGAGTTTGGGGTTTTCACAGTGTATCAGGATCCTGCCAGGTGTGTATGGGGGTTTTCACAGTGCACCAGGATCCTGCCAGGTGTGTATGGGGTTTCACAGTGGATCAGGATCCTGCCAAGTGTGTATGGGGTTTCACAGTGGATCAGGATCCTGCCAGGTGTGTATGGGTTTTCATAGTGTATCAGGATTCTGCCAGGTGTGTATGGAGTTTTCACTGTGGATCAGGATCCTGCCAGGTGTGTATGGGGGTTTCACAGTGTATCAGGATCCTGCCAGGTGTGTATGGGGTTTCACAGTGCATCAGGATCCTGCCAGGTGTGTATGGGGTTTCACTGTGCATCAGGATCCTGCCTGGTGTACATGGGGTTTTCACAGTGCATCAGGATCCTGCCAGTTGTTTATGGGGTATTCACAGTGTATCAGGATCTGCCAGGTGTGTATGGGGTTTTCACAGTGCATCAGGATCCTGCCAGATGTGTCTGGGGTTTCACAGTGTGTCAAGATCCTGCCAGACGTGTATGGGGTTTCACAGTGTATCAGGATGCTGCCAAATGTGAACGGGGTTTCACAGTGGATCAGGATCCTGCCAGGTGTGAATGGTGTTTTAACAGTGTATCAGGATCTTTCCAGGTGTGTATGGGGGTTTCACAGTGGATCAGGATCCTGACAGGTGTTTATGGGGTTTCACAGTGTGTCAGGATCTTGCCAGGTGTGTATGGGTAGTTCACAGTGTATCAGGATCCTGACAGGTGTGTATGGGGTTTTCACAGTGTGTCAGGATCCTGCCAGATGTGCATGGGGTTTCACTGTGCATCAGGATCCTGCCAGGTGTGTATGGGGTATTAAAAGTGTATCAGGATCCTGCCAGGTGTGTATGGGGGTTTCACAGTGTATCAGGATCCTTCCAGGATTGGATGGGGTTTCACTGTGTATCTGGAGCCTGCCTGGTGTTCATGGGGTTCTCACAGTGCATCATGGTCCTGCCAGGTGTGTATGGGGTTTTCACAGTGTATCAGGATCCTGCCAGATGTGTGTGGGATTTTAGCAGTGTATCAGCGTCTTGCCAGGTGTGTATGGGGTTTTCACAGTGTATCAGGATCCTGCCAGGTGTGTATGGGGTTTTCACAGTGTGTCAGGATCCTGCCAGATGTGTATGGGGTTTTACAGTGCATCAGGATCCTGCCAGTTGTGCATGGTGTTTTCACAGTGTATCAGGATCCTGCCAGGTGTATATGGGGTTTTCACAGTGTATCAGGATCCTGCCAGGAGTGTATGGGGTTTTCACAGTGTATCTGGATCCTGCCAGGTGTGTATGGGGTTTTCACAGTGGATCAGGATCCTGCCAGGTGTGTATGGGGTTTTCACAGTGTATCAGGATCCTGCCAGGTGTGCATGGGGTTTTCACAGTGTATCAGGATCCTGCCAGGTGTGTATGGGGTTTTCACAGTGTATCAGTATCCTGCCAGGTGTGTATGGGGTTTTCACAGTGGATCAGGATCCTGCCAGGTGTGTATGGTGTTTTCACAGTGTATCAGGATCCTGCCAGGTGTGTATGGGGTTTTCACAGTGCATCAGAGTCCTGCCAGGTGTGTGTGGGGTTTTCACAGTGTATCAGGATCTGCCAGTTGTGTATGGGGTTTTCACAGTGGATCAGGATCCTGCCAGGTGTGTACGGGGTTTTCTCAGTGTATCTGTATCCTGCCAGGTGTGTTTGGGGTTTCACAGTGGAATCAGGGTCCTGCCAGGTGTGTATGGGGTTTCACAGTGTAACAGGATCGTGCCAGGTGTGTATGGGGATTCACAGTGGATTAGGATCCTGCCAAGTGTTTATGGGGTTTCACAGTGGATCAGGATCATGCCAGGTGTGTATGGGGTTTTCACAGTGTATCAGGATCCTGCCAGGAGTGCATGGGGTTTTCACAGTGTATCAGGTTCCTGCCAGGAGTGCATGGGGTTTTCACAGTGGATCAGGATCCTGCCAGGTGTGTAAGGGATTTTCACAGTGGATCAGGATCCTGCCAGGTGTGTATGGGGTTTTCACAGTGTATCAGGATCCTGCCAGGAGTGCATGGGGTTTTCACAGTGTATCAGGTTCCTGCCAGGAGTGCATGGGGTTTTCACAGTGGATCAGGATCCTGCCAGGTGTGTAAGGGATTTTCACAGTGTATCAGGATCCTGCCAGGTGTGTCTGGGGTTTTCACAGTGTATCAGGATCCTGCCAGGAGTGTGTGGGCTGTTCACGGTGTATCAGGATCCTGCCAGGTGTGTATGGGGTTTTCACTGTGGATCAGGATCCTGCCAGGTGTGTATAGTGATTTCACAGTGTATCAGTATCCTGCCAGGTGTGTATGGGGTTTCACAGTGTATCTGTTACCTGCCAGGTGAGTTTGGGGTTTTCACAGTGTATCAGGATCCTGCCAGGTGTGTATGGGGGTTTTCACAGTGCACCAGGATCCTGCCAGATGTGTATGGGGTTTTCACAGTGGATCAGGTTCCTGCCAGGTGTGTATGGGTTTTTCACACTGTGTCAGTATCCTGCCAGATGTGTTTGGGGTTTCACTGTGGATCAGGATCCTGCCAGGTGTGTATGGGGTTTTCACAGTGGATCAGTATCCTGCCAGGTGTGTATGGGGTTTTCACAATGGATCAGGATCCTGCCAGATGTGTATGGGGTTTCCACAGTGTAACAGGATCCTGACAGGTGTGTGTGGGGATTTCACAGTGGGCCAGGATCCTGCCAGGTGTGCATGGGGTTTCACAGTTGATCAGGATCCTGCCAGGTGCCTTTGGGTTTTCACAGTGTATCAGGATCCTGCCAGGTGTGTTTGCGGATTTCACAGTGGATCAGGATCCAGCCTGGTGTGTATGGGGGTTTTCACAGTGGATCAGGATCCAGCCAGGTGCACATGGGGTTTTCACAGTGTTTCAGGATCCTGCCAGGTGTGTATGGCGTTTCACAGTGTATCAGGATCCTATCAGGAGTGGATTTGGTTTCACTGTGTATCTGGAGCCTGCCTGGTGTTCATGGGGTTCTCACAGTGCATCATGGTCCTGCCAGGTGTGTATGGGGTTTTCACAGTGTATCAGGATCCTGCCAGGTGTGTGTGGGGTTTTCACAGTGTATCAGCGTCTTGCCAGGTGTGTATGGGGTTTTCACAGTGGATCAGGATCCTGCCAGGTGTGTATGGGGTTTTCACAGTGCGTCAGGATCCTGCCAGATGTGTATGGGGTTTCACAGTGCATCAGGATTCTGCTAGGTGTGCATGGGGTTTTCACAGTGTATCAGGATCCTGCCAGGTGTATATGGGGTTTTCACAGTGTATCAGGATCCTGCCAGGAGTGTATGGGGTTTTCACAGTGTATCAGGATCCTGCCAGGTGTGGATGGGGTTTTCACAGTGGATCAGGATCCTGCCAGGTGTGTATGGGGTTTTCACAGTGTATCAGGATCCTGCCAGGTGTGCATGGGGTTTTCACAGTGTATCAGGATCCTGCCAGGTGTGTATGGGATTTTCACAGTTTATCAGGATCCTGCCAGGTGTGTATGGGGTTTTCACAGTGGATCAGGATCCTGCCAGGTGTGTATGGTGTTTTCACAGTGTATCAGGATCCTGGTAAAAGTGTATGGGGTTTCACAGTGTCTCAGTTACCTGCCAGGCGTGTTTGGGGATTTCACATTGGATCAGGATCCTGCCAGGTGTGTTTGGGGTTTTCATAGTGCATCAGGGTCCTGCCAGGTGTGTATGCGGTTCTCACAGTGTATCAGGATCTGCCAGTCGTGTATGGGGTTTTCACAGTGGATCAGGATCCTGCCAGGTGTGTACGGGGTTTTCACAGTGTATCTGTATCCTGCCAGGTGTGTATGGGGTTTCACAGTGTATCAGGGTCCTGCCAGGTGTGTATGGGGTTTCACAGTATAACAGGATCCTGCCAGGTGTGTATGGGGATTCACAGTGGATCAGGATCCAGCCAAGTGTTTATGGGGTTTCACAGTGGATCAGGATCCTGCCAAGTGTGTATGGGGTTTTCACAGTGTTATCAGGATCCTGCCAGGTGTGTATTGGGTTTTCACAGTGGATCAGGATCCTGCCAGGTGTGTATGGGATTTTCACAGTGTATCAGGATCCTGCCAGGTGTGTATGGGGTTTTCACAGTGTATCAGGATCCTGCCAGGAGTGTATGGGGTTTTCACGGTGTATCAGGATCCTGCCAGGTGTGTATGGGGTTTTCACTGTGGATCAGTATCCTGCCAGGTGTGTATGGTGTTTTCACAGTGTATCAGTATCCTGCCAGGTGTGTATGGGGTTTCACAGTGTATCAGTTACCTGCCAGGTGAGTTTGGGGTTTTCACAGTGTATCAGGATCCTGCCAGGTGTGTATGGGGGTTTTCACAGTGCACCAGGATCCTGCCAGGTGTGTATGGGGTTTCACAGTGGATCAGGATCCTGCCAAGTGTGTATGGGGTTTCACAGTGGATCAGGATCCTGCCAGGTGTGTATGGGTTTTCATAGTGTATCAGGATTCTGCCAGGTGTGTATGGAGTTTTCACTGTGGATCAGGATCCTGCCAGGTGTGTATGGGGGTTTCACAGTGTATCAGGATCCTGCCAGGTGTGTATGGGGTTTCACAGTGCATCAGGATCCTGCCAGGTGTGTATGGGGTTTCACTGTGCATCAGGATCCTGCCTGGTGTACATGGGGTTTTCACAGTGCATCAGGATCCTGCCAGTTGTTTATGGGGTATTCACAGTGTATCAGGATCTGCCAGGTGTGTATGGGGTTTTCACAGTGCATCAGGATCCTGCCAGATGTGTCTGGGGTTTCACAGTGTGTCAAGATCCTGCCAGACGTGTATGGGGTTTCACAGTGCATCAGGATGCTGCCAAATGTGAACGGGGTTTCACAGTGGATCAGGATCCTGCCAGGTGTGAATGGTGTTTTAACAGTGTATCAGGATCTTTCCAGGTGTGTATGGGGGTTTCACAGTGGATCAGGATCCTGACAGGTGTTTATGGGGTTTCACAGTGTGTCAGGATCTTGCCAGGTGTGTATGGGTAGTTCAAAGTTATTCAGGATCCTGACAGGTGTGTATGGGGTTTTCACAGTGTGTCAGGATCCTGCCAGATGTGCATGGGGTTTCACTGTGCATCAGGATCCTGCCAGGTGTGTATGGGGTATTAAAAGTGTATCAGGATCCTGCCAGGTGTGTATGGGGGTTTCACAGTGTATCAGGATCCTGCCCAGTTTGTATGGGGGTTTCACAGTGTATCAGGATCCTGCCAGGTGTGTATGGGGTTTCACAGTGCATCAGGATCCTGCCAGGTGTGTATGGGGTTTCACAGTGTATCAGGGTCCTGCCAGATGTGAATGGGTTTTCACAGTGGATCAGGATCCTGCCAGATGTGAATGGGGTTTCACAGTGGATTTGGATCCTGCCAGATGAGAATGGGGTTTCACAGTGGATCAGGATCCTGCCAGGTGTGTATGGGATTTTCACAGTGTATCAGGATCCTTCCAGGTGTGTTTGGGGATTTCGCAGTGTGTCAGGATCCTGCCAGATGTGTATGGGTTTTCACAGTGGATCAGGATCCTGCCAGGTGTGTATGGGGTTTTCACAGTGGATACGGATCCTGCCATGTGTGTATGGGGTTTTCACATTGGATCAGGATCCTGCCAGATGTGTATGGGGTTTCCACAGTGTAACATGATCCTGCCAGGTGTGTATGGGGTTTTCACAGTGGATCAGGATCCTGCCAGGTGTGTAAGTGGTTTCACAGTGGATCAGGATCCTGCCAGGTGTGTATGGGGTTTCACAGTGGATCAGGAACCTGCCAGGTTTTTTTGGGGTTTTCACAGTGTCTCAGGATCCTGCCAGGTGTGTATGGGGGTTTCATAGTGTATCAGGATCCTACCAGGTGTGTATGGGGTTTTCACAGTGCATCAGTATCCTGCCAGGTGTGTATGGGGTTTTCACAGTGTTTCAGGATCCTGCCAGGTGTTTATGGGGTTTTCACAGTGGATCAGGATCCTGCCAGTTGTGTATGGGGTTTCACAGTGTATCAGGATCCTGCCTGGTGTGTATGGAGTTTTCACAGTGTATCAGGATCCTGCCAGGTGTGTTTGGGGTTTTGACAGTGTACCAGGGTCCAGCGAGATGTGAATGGGGTTTCAAAGTGGATCAGGATCCTGCCAGGTGTGTATGGTGTTTTCACAGTGTATCAGGATCCTGCCAGGTGTGTATGGGGTTTTCACAGTATTTCAGGATCCTGCCAGATGTGTATGGGTTTTCACAGTGGATCAGGATCCTGCCATGTGTGTATGGGGTTTTCAGAGTGTGTCAGTATCCTGCCAGATGTGTATGGGTTTTCACAGTGGATCAGGATCCTGCCAAGTGTGTATGGGGTTTTCACAGTGGATCAGGATCCTGCCAGGTGTGTATGGGGTTTTCACAGTGGATCTGGATCCAGCCAGGTGTGTATGGGGTTTTCACAGTGGACCAGGATCCTGCCAGATGTGTATGGGGTTTCACTGTGCATCAGGATCCTGCCTGGTGTTTATGGGGTTTTCACAGTGTATCAGGATCCTGCCAGATGTGTATGGGGTTTCCACAATGTAACAAGATCCTGCCAGGTGTGTATGGGTTTTCACTGTGTATCAGGATCCTGCCAGGTGTGTATGGGGTTTTCACAGTGGATCAGGATCCTGCCAAGTGTGTATGGGGTTTTCACAGTGTATCAGGATCCTGCCAGGTGTGTATGGGGTTTTCACAGTGTGTCAGGGTCCTGCCAGGTGTGTATGGGTTTTTCACAGTTTATCAGGATCCTGCCAGGTGTGCATCGGGTTTCGCAGTGCATCAGGATCAGCCAGGTGTTTGCAGGATTTTCACAGTGTATCAGGGGCCTGCCAGGTGTGTATGGGGTTTTCACAGTGGATCAGCATCCTGCCAGGTGTGTTTGGGTTTTTCACAGTGTATCAGGGTCCAGCGAGATATGAATGGGGTTTCAAAGTGGATCAGGATCCTGCCAGGTGTGTATGGTGTTTTCACAGTGTATCAGGATCCTGCCAGGTGTGTATGGGGTTTTCACAGTATTTCAGGATCCTGCCAGATGTGTATGGGTTTTCACAGTGGATCAGGATCCTGCCATGTGTGTATGGGGTTATCAGAGTGTGTCAGTATCCTGCCAGATGTGTATCGGTTTTCACAGTGGATCAGGATCCTGCCAAGTGTGTATGGGGTTTTCACAGTGGATCAGGATCCTGCCAGGTGTGTATGGGGTTTTCACAGTGGATCTGGATCCAGCCAGGTGTGTATGGGGTTTTCACAGTGGACCAGGATCCTGCCAGATGTGTATGGGGTTTCACTGTGCATCAGGATCCTGCCTGGTGTTTATGGGGTTTTCACAGTGTATCAGGATCCTGCCAGATGTGTATGGGGTTTCCACAATGTAACAAGATCCAGCCAGGTGTGTATGGGTTTTCACTGTGTATCAGGATCCTGCCAGGTGTGTATGGGGTTTTCACAGTGGATCAGGATCCTGCCAAGTGTGTATGGGGTTTTCACAGTGTATCAGGATCCTGCCAGGTGTGTATGGGGTTTTCACAGTGTGTCAGGGTCCTGCCAGGTGTGTATGGGTTTTTCACAGTTTATCAGGATCCTGCCAGGTGTGCATCGGGTTTCGCAGTGCATCAGGATCAGCCAGGTGTTTGCAGGATTTTCACAGTGTATCAGGGGCCTGCCAGGTGTGTATGGGGTTTTCACAGTGGATCAGCATCCTGCCAGGTGAGTTTGGGGTTTTCACAGTGTATCAGGATCCTGCCAGGTGTGTATGGGGTTTTCACAGTGAATCAGGATCCTGCCAGGCGTGTATGGTGTTTTCACAGTGTATCAGGATCCTGCAAGGTGTGTATGGGGTTTTCACAGTGTATCTGGATCCTGCCAGCAGTGTATGGGGTTTTCACAGTGTATCAGGGTCCTGCCACGTGTGTATGGGTTTTCACAGTGTATCAGGATCATGCCAGGTGTGTATGGGGATTTCACAGTGTATCAGGATCCTGCCAGATGTGAATGGGGTTTCACAGTGGATCAGGATCCTGCCAGATGTGAATGGAGTTTCACAGTGGATCAGGAACCTGCCAGGTGTGTATGGGTTTTTCACAGTGTATCAGGATCCTTCCAGGTGTGTATGGAGTATTCAAAGTGTCACAGTGTCCTGCCAGGTGTGTATGGGGTTTTCACAGTGCATCAGAATCTGCCAGGAGTGTATGGGGTTTTCACAGTGGATCAGGATCCTTCCAGGTGTGTATGGGGTTTTCACAGAGGATCAGGATCCTGCCAGATGTGTATGGGGTTTCCACAGTGTAAGAGAATCCTGCCAGGTGTGTATGGGGTTTTCACAGTGGATCAGGATCCTGCCAGGTGTGTATGGGTTTTCACGGTGGATCAGGATCCTGCCAGGTGTGTATGGGTTTTCACAGTATATCAGGATCCTGCCAGGTGTGTTTCAGGTTTTCACAGTGTATCAGAATCCTGCCAGGTGTGTATGGGAGTTTCATAGTGTGTCAGGATCCTGCCAGGTTTGTATGGGGATTTCACATTGGATCAGTATCCTGCCAGGTGTGTATGGGCTTTTCACAGTGTATCAGTATCCTGCCAGGTGTGTATTGGGTTTTCACAGTGGATCAGGATCCTGCCAGGTGTGTATGGGATTTTCACAGTGTATCAGGATCCTGCCTGGTGTGTATGGGGTTTTCACAGTGTATCAGGATCCTGCCAGGAGTGTATGGGGTTTTCACGGTGTATCAGGATCCTGCCAGGTGTGTATGGGGTTTTCACTGTGGATCAGGATCCTGCCAGGTGTGTATGGTGTTTTCACAGTGTATCAGTATCCTGCCAGGTGTGCTTGGGGTTTTCACAGTGTATCAGGATCCTGCCCGGTGTGTATGGGGGTTTTCACAGTGCACCAGGATCCTGCCAGGTGTGTATGGGGTTTTCACAGTGGATAAGGCTCCTGCCAAGTGTGTATGGGGTTTCACAGTGGATCAGGATCCTGCCAAGTGTGTATGGGGTTTCACAGTGGATCAGGATCCTGCCAGGTGTGTATGGGTTTTCATAGTGTATCAGGATTCTGCCAGGTGTGTATGGAGTTTTCACTGTGGATCAGGATCCTGCCAGGTGTGTATGG
The DNA here is from genome assembly GCF_036365525.1 of Heterodontus francisci. NCBI lineage: Eukaryota > Metazoa > Chordata > Chondrichthyes > Heterodontiformes > Heterodontidae > Heterodontus > Heterodontus francisci. The sequence continues at coordinate 4,659,806 of NW_027140919.1, forward strand.
GGGTTTCACAGTGTATCAGGATCCTGCCAGGTGTGTATGGGGTTTCACAGTGCATCAGGATCCTGACAGGTGTGTATGGGGTTTCACTGTGTATCAGGATCCTGCCTGGTGTACATGGGGTTTTCACAGTGCATCAGGATCCTGCCAGTTGTTTATGGGGTATTCACAGTGTATCAGGATCTGCCAGGTGTGTATGGGGTTTTCACAGAGCATCAGGATCCTGCCAGATGTGTCTGGGGTTTCACAGTGTGTCAAGATCCTGCCAGACGTGTATGGGGTTTCACAGTTTTTCAGGATGCTGCCAAATGTGAACGGGGTTTCACAGTCGATCAGGATCCTGCCAGGTGTGAATGGTGTTTTAACAGTGTATCAGGATCTTTCCAGGTGTGTATGGGGGTTTCACAGTGGATCAGGATCCTGACAGGTGTTTATGGGGTTTCACAGTGTGTCAGGATCTTGCCAGGTGTGTATGGGTAGTTCACAGTGTATCAGGATCCTGACAGGTGGGTATGGGGTTTTCACAGTGTGTCAGGATCCTGCCAGATGTGCATGGGGTTTCACTGTGCATCAGGATCCTGCCAGGTGTGTATGGGGTATTAAAAGTGTATCAGGATCCTGCCAGGTGTGTATGGGATTTTCACAGTGTATCAGGATCCTGCCTGGAGTGTATGGGGTTTTCACAGTGTATCAGGATCCTGCCAGGAGTGTATGGGGTTTTCACGGTGTATCAGGATCCTGCCAGGTGTGTATGGGGTTTTCACTGTGGATCGGGATCCTGCCAGGTGTGTATGGTGTTTTCACAGTGTATCAGTATCCTGCCAGGTGTGCTTGGGGTTTTCACAGTGTATCAGGATCCTGCCCGGTGTGTATGGGGGTTTTCACAGTGCACCAGGATCCTGCCAGGTGTGTATGGGGTTTTCACAGTGGATAAGGCTCCTGCCAAGTGTGTATGGGGTTTCACAGTGGATCAGGATCCTGCCAAGTGTGTATGGGGTTTCACAGTGGATCAGGATCCTGCCAGGTGTGTATGGGTTTTCATAGTGTATCAGGATTCTGCCAGGTGTGTATGGAGTTTTCACTGTGGATCAGGATCCTACCAGGTGTGTATGGGGGTTTCACAGTGTATCAGGATCCTGCCAGGTGTGTATGGGGTTTCACAGTGCATCAGGATCCTGACAGGTGTGTATGGGGTTTCACTGTGTATCAGGATCCTGCCTGGTGTACATGGGGTTTTCACAGTGCATCAGGATCCTGCCAGTTGTTTATGGGGTATTCACAGTGTATCAGGATCTGCCAGGTGTGTATGGGGTTTTCACAGAGCATCAGGATCCTGCCAGATGTGTCTGGGGTTTCACAGTGTGTCAAGATCCTGCCAGACGTGTATGGGGTTTCACAGTTTTTCAGGATGCTGCCAAATGTGAACGGGGTTTCACAGTCGATCAGGATCCTGCCAGGTGTGAATGGTGTTTTAACAGTGTATCAGGATCTTTCCAGGTGTGTATGGGGGTTTCACAGTGGATCAGGATCCTGACAGGTGTTTATGGGGTTTCACAGTGTGTCAGGATCTTGCCAGGTGTGTATGGGTAGTTCACAGTGTATCAGGATCCTGACAGGTGGGTATGGGGTTTTCACAGTGTGTCAGGATCCTGCCAGATGTGCATGGGGTTTCACTGTGCATCAGGATCCTGCCAGGTGTGTATGGGGTATTAAAAGTGTATCAGGATCCTGCCAGGTGTGTATGGGGTTTCACAGTGTGTCAGGATCTTGCCAGGTGTGTATGGGTAGTTCACAGTGTATCAGGATCCTGAAAGGTGTGTATGGGGGTTTCACAGTGTATCAGGATCCTGCCCGGTTTGTATGGGGGTTTCACAGTGTATCAGGATCCTGCCAGGTGTGTATGGGGTTTCACAGTGCATCAGGATCCTGCCAGGTGTGTATGGGATTTCACAGTGTATCAGGGTCCTGCCAGATGTGAATGGCTTTTCACAGTGGATCAGGATCCTGCCAGATGTGAATGGGGTTTCACAGTGGATTTGGATCCAGCCAGATGAGAATGGGGTTTCACAGTGGATCAGGATCCTGCCAGGTGTGTATGGGGTTTTCACAGTGCATCAGGATCCTTCCAGGTGTGCTTGGGGTTTTCGCAGTGTATCAGGTTCCTGCCAGATGTGTATGGGTTTTCACAGTGGATCAGGATCCTGCCAGGTGTGTATGGGGTTTTCACAGTGGATACGGATCCTGCCATGTGTGTATGGGGTTTTCACATTGGATCAGAATCCTGCCAGATGTGTATGGGGTTTCCACAGTGTAACATGATCCTGCCAGGTGTGCATGGGGTTTTCACAGTGGATCAGGATCCTGCCAGGTGTGTATGGGGTTTCACAGTGTGTCAGGATCTTGCCAGGTGTGTATGGGTAGTTCACAGTGTATCAGGATCCTGAAAGGTGTGTATGGGGGTTTCACAGTGTATCAGGATCCTGCCCGGTTTGTATGGGGGTTTCACAGTGAATCAGGATCCTGCCAGGTGTGTATGGGGTTTCACAGTGCATCAGGATCCTGCCAGGTGTGTATGGGATTTCACAGTGTATCAGGGTCCTGCCAGATGTGAATGGCTTTTCACAGTGGATCAGGATCCTGCCAGATGTGAATGGGGTTTCACAGTGGATTTGGATCCAGCCAGATGAGAATGGGGTTTCACAGTGGATCAGGATCCTGCCAGGTGTGTATGGGGTTTTCACAGTGCATCAGGATCCTTCCAGGTGTGCTTGGGATTTTCGCAGTGTGTCAGGTTACTGCCAGATGTGTATGGGTTTTCACAGTGGATCAGGATCCTGCCAGGTGTGTATGGGGTTTTCACAGTGGATACGGATCCTGCCATGTGTGTATGGGGTTTTCACATTGGATCAGAATCCTGCCAGATGTGTATGGGGTTTCCACAGTGTAACATGATCCTGCCAGGTGTGCATGGGGTTTTCACAGTGGATCAGGATCCTGCCAGGTGTGTATGGGGTTTCACAGTGGATCAGGATCCTGCCAGGTGTGTGTGGGGTTTCACAGTGGATCAGGATCCTGCCAGGTGTTTTTGGGGTTTTCACAGTGTCTCAGGATCCTGCCAGGTGTGTATGGGGGTTTCACAGTGTATCAGGATCCTACCAGGTGTGTAAGGGGTTTTCACAGTGGATCAGTATCCTGCCAGGTGTGTATGGGGTTTTCACATTGTTTCAGGATCCTGCCAGGTGTGTATGGGGTTTTCACAGTGGATCAGGATCCTGCCACTTGTGTATGGGGTTTCACAGTTTATCAGGATCCTGTCAGGTGTGTATGGGGTTTCACTGTCTATCATGATCCTGCCTGGTGTGTATGGGGTTTTCACAGTGTATCAGGATCCTGCCAGGTGTGTTTGGGGTTTTCACAGTGTATCAGGATACTGCCATGTGTGTATGGGGGTTTTCACAGTGCACCAAGATCCTGCCAGGTGTGTATGGGGTTTTCACAGTGGATAAGGATCCTGCCAAGTGTGTATGGGGTTTCACAGTGGATCAGGATCCTGCCAAGTGTGTATGGGGTTTCACAGTGGATCAGGATCCTGCCAGGTGTGTATGGGTTTTCATAGTGTATCAGGATTCTGCCAGGTGTGTATGGAGTTTTCACTGTGGATCAGGATCCTGCCAGGTGTGTATGGGGGTTTCACAGTGTATCAGGATCCTGCCAAGTGTGTATGGGGTTTCACAGTGCATCAGCATCCTGCCAGGTGTGTATGGGGTTTCACTGTGTATCAGGATCCTGCCTGGTGTACATGGGGTTTTCACAGTGCATCAGGATCCTGCCAGTTTTTTATGGGGTATTCACAGTGTATCAGGATCTGCCAGGTGTGTATGGGGTTTTCACAGTGCATCAGGATCCTGCCAGATGTGTCTGGGGTTTCACAGTGTGTCAAGATCCTGCCAGACGTGTATGGGTTTTCACAGTGTATCAGGATGCTGCCAAATGTGAACGGGGTTTCACAGTGGATCAGGATCCTGCCAGGTGTGAATGGTGTTTTAACAGTGTATCAGGATCTTTCCAGGTGTGTATGGGGGTTTCACAGTGGATCAGGATCCTGACAGGTGTTTATGGGGTTTCACAGTGTGTCAGGATCTTGCCAGGTGTGTATGGGTAGTTCACAGTGTATCAGGATCCTGACAGGTGTGTATGGGGTTTTCACAGTGTGTCAGGATCCTGCCATATGTGCATGGGGTTTCACTGTGCATCAGGATCCTGCCAGGTGTGTATGGGGTATTAAAAGTGTATCAGGATCCTGCCAGGTGTGTATGGGGGTATCACAGTGTATCAGGATCCTGCCCGGTTTGTATGGGTGTTTCACAGTGTATCAGGATCCTGCCAGGTGTGTATGGGGTTTCACAGTGCATCAGGATCCTGCCAGGTGTGTATGGGGTTTCACAGTGTATCAGGGTCCTGCCAGATGTGAATGGGTTTTCACAGTGGATCAGGATCCTGCCAGATGTGAATGGGGTTTCACAGTGGATTTGGATCCTGCCAGATGAGAATGGGGTTTCACAGTGGATCAGGATCCTGCCAGGTGTGTATGGGGTTTTCACAGTGCTTCAGGATCCTTCCAGGTGTGTTTGGGGTTTTCGCAGTGTGTCAGGATCCTGCCAGATGTGTATGGGTTTTCACAGTGGATCAGGATCCTGCCAGGTGTGTATGGGGTTTTCACAGTGGATACGGATCCTGCCATGTGTGTATGGGGTTTTCACATTGGATCAGGATCCTGCCAGATGTGTATGGGGTTTCCACAGTGTAACATGATCCTGCCAGGTGTGTATGGGGTTTTCACAGTGGATCAGGATCCTGCCAGGTGTGTATGGGGTTTCACAGTGGATCAGGATCCTGCCAGGTGTGTGTGGGGTTTCACAGTGGATCAGGATCCTGCCAGGTGTTTTTGGGGTTTTCACAGTGTCTCAGGATCCTGCCAGGTGTGTATGGGGGTTTCATAGTGTATCAGGATCCTACCAGGTGTGTATGGGGTATTCACAGTGGATCAGTATCCTGCCAGGTGTGTATGGGGTTTTCACAGTGTTTCAGGATCCTGCCAGGTGTGTATGGGGTTTTCACAGTGGATCAGGATCCTGCCAGTTGTGTATGGGGTTTCACAGTGTATCAGGATCCTGCCAGGTGTGTATGGGGTTTCACTGTCTATCATGATCCTGCCTGGTGTGTATGGGGTTTTCACAGTGTATCAGGATCCTGCCAGGTGTGTTTGGGGTTTTCACAGTGTATCAGGGTCCTGCGAGATGTGAATGGGGTTTCAAAGTGGATCAGGATCCTGCCAGGTGTGTATGGTGTTTTCACATTGTATCAGGATCCTGCCAGGTGTGTATGGGGTTTTCAGAGTATGTCAGGATCCTGCCAGATGTGTATGGGTTTTCACAGTGGATCAGGATCCTGCCATGTGTGTATGGGGTTTTCAGAGTGTGTCAGGATCCTGCCAGATGCGTATGGGTTTTCACAGTGGATCAGGATCCTGCCAAGTGTGTATGGGGTTTTCACAGTGGATCAGGATCCTGCCAGGTGTGTATGGGGTTTTCACAGTGGATCAGGATCCTGCCAGGTGTGTATGGGGTTTTCACAGTGGACCAGGATCCTGCCAGATGTGTATGGGGTTTCACTGTGCATCAGGATCCTGCCTGGTGTTTATGGGGGTTTCACAGTGTATCAGGATCCTGCCAGATGTGTATGGGGTTTCCACAATGTAACAAGATCCTGCCAGGTGTGTATGGGTTTTCACTGTGTATCAGGATCCTGCCAGGTGTGTATGGGGTTTTCACAGTGGATCAGGATCCTGCCAGGTGTGTATGGGGGATTCATAGTGTATCAGGATCCTGCCAGGCATGTATGGGGTTTTCACAGTGTATCAGGATCCTGCCAGGTGTGTATGGGGTTTTCACAGTGGACCAGGATCCTGCCCGATGTGTATGGGGTTTCACTGTGCATCAGGATCCTGCCTGGTGTTTATGGGGTTTTCACTGTGGATCAGGATCCTGCCAGGTGTGTATGGAGTTTTCACAGTGTATCAGTATCCTGCCAGGTGTGCTTGGGGTTTTCACAGTGTATCAGGATCCTGCCCGGTGTGTATGGGGGTTTTCACAGTGCACCAGGATCCTGCCAGGTGTGTATGGGGTTTTCACAGTGGATAAGGCTCCTGCCAAGTGTGTATGGGGTTTCACAGTGGATCAGGATCCTGCTATGTGTGTATGGGGTTTCACAGTGGATCAGGATCCTGCCAGGTGTGTATGGGTTTTCATAGTGTATCAGGATTCTGCCAGGTGTGTATGGAGTTTTCACTGTGGATCAGGATCCTGCCAGGTGTGTATGGGGGTTTCACAGTGTATCAGGATCCTGCCAGGTGTGTATGGGGTTTCACAGTGCATCAGGATCCTGACAGGTGTGTATGGGGTTTCACTGTGTATCAGGATCCTGCCTGGTGTACATGGGGTTTTCACAGTGCATCAGGATCCTGCCAGTTGTTTATGGGGTATTCACAGTGTATCAGGATCTGCCAGGTGTGTATGGGGTTTTCACAGAGCATCAGGATCCTGCCAGATGTGTCTGGGGTTTCACAGTGTGTCAAGATCCTGCCAGACGTGTATGGGGTTTCACAGTTTTTCAGGATGCTGCCAAATGTGAACGGGGTTTCACAGTCGATCAGGATCCTGCCAGGTGTGAATGGTGTTTTAACAGTGTATCAGGATCTTTCCAGGTGTGTATGGGGGTTTCACAGTGGATCAGGATCCTGACAGGTGTTTATGGGGTTTCACAGTGTGTCAGGATCTTGCCAGGTGTGTATGGGTAGTTCACAGTGTATCAGGATCCTGACAGGTGGGTATGGGGTTTTCACAGTGTGTCAGGATCCTGCCAGATGTGCATGGGGTTTCACTGTGCATCAGGATCCTGCCAGGTGTGTATGGGGTATTAAAAGTGTATCAGGATCCTGCCAGGTGTGTATGGGGTTTCACAGTGTGTCAGGATCTTGCCAGGTGTGTATGGGTAGTTCACAGTGTATCAGGATCCTGAAAGGTGTGTATGGGGGTTTCACAGTATATCAGGATAGGATCCTGCCCGGTTTGTATGGGGGTTTCACAGTGTATCAGGATCCTGCCAGGTGTGTATGGGGTTTCACAGTGCATCAGGATCCTGCCAGGTGTGTATGGGATTTCACAGTGTATCAGGGTCCTGCCAGATGTGAATGGCTTTTCACAGTGGATCAGGATCCTGCCAGATGTGAATGGGGTTTCACAGTGGATTTGGATCCAGCCAGATGAGAATGGGGTTTCACAGTGGATCAGGATCCTGCCAGGTGTGTATGGGGTTTTCACAGTGCATCAGGATCCTTCCAGGTGTGTTTGGGGTTTTCGCAGTGTGTCAGGTTCCTGCCAGATGTGTATGGGTTTTCACAGTGGATCAGGATCCTGCCAGCTGTGTATGGGGTTTTCACAGTGGATACGGATCCTGCCATGTGTGTATGGGGTTTTCACATTGGATCAGAATCCTGCCAGATGTGTATGGGGTTTCCACAGTGTAACATGATCCTGCCAGGTGTGCATGGGGTTTTCACAGTGGATCAGGATCCTGCCAGGTGTGTATGGGGTTTCACAGTGGATCAGGATCCTGCCAGGTGTGTGTGGGGTTTCACAGTGGATCAGGATCCTGCCAGGTGTTTTTGGGGTTTTCACAGTGTCTCAGGATCCTGCCAGGTGTGTATGGGGGTTTCACAGTGTATCAGGATCCTACCAGGTGTGTAAGGGGTTTTCACAGTGGATCAGTATCCTGCCAGGTGTGTATGGGGTTTTCACATTGTTTCAGGATCCTGCCAGGTGTGTATGGGGTTTTCACAGTGGATCAGGATCCTGCCAGTTGTGTATGGGGTTTCACAGTGTATCAGGATCCTGCCAGGTGTGTATGGGGTTTCACTGTCTATCATGATCCTGCCTGGTGTGTATGGGGTTTTCACAGTGTATCAGGATCCTGCCAGGTGTGTTTGGGGTTTTCACAGTGTATCAGGATACTGCCATGTGTGTATGGGGGTTTTCACAGTGCACCAAGATCCTGCCAGGTGTGTATGGGGTTTTCACAGTGGATAAGGATCCTGCCAAGTGTGTATGGGGTTTCACAGTGGATCAGGATCCTGCCAAGTGTGTATGGGGTTTCACAGTGGATCAGGATCCTGCCAGGTGTGTATGGGTTTTCATAGTGTATCAGGATCCTGCCAGATGTGTCTGGGGTTTCACAGTGTGTCAAGATCCTGCCAGACGTGTATGGGGTTTCACAGTTTTTCAGGATGCTGCCAAATGTGAACGGGGTTTCACAGTCGATCAGGATCCTGCCAGGTGTGAATGGTGTTTTAACAGTGTATCAGGATCTTTCCAGGTGTGTATGGGGGTTTCACAGTGGATCAGGATCCTGACAGGTGTTTATGGGGTTTCACAGTGTATCAGGATCTTGCCAGGTGTGTATGGGTAGTTCACAGTGTATCAGGATCCTGACAGGTGGGTATGGGGTTTTCACAGTGTGTCAGGATCCTGCCAGATGTGCATGGGGTTTCACTGTGCATCAGGATCCTGCCAGGTGTGTATGGGGTATTAAAAGTGTATCAGGATCCTGCCAGGTGTGTATGGGGTTTCACAGTGTGTCAGGATCTTGCCAGGTGTGTATGGGTAGTTCACAGTGTATCAGGATCCTGAAAGGTGTGTATGGGGGTTTCACAGTGTATCAGGATCCTGCCCGGTTTGTATGGGGGTTTCACAGTGTATCAGGATCCTGCCAGGTGTGTATGGGGTTTCACAGTGCATCAGGATCCTGCCAGGTGTGTATGGGATTTCACAGTGTATCAGGGTCCTGCCAGATGTGAATGGCTTTTCACAGTGGATCAGGATCCTGCCAGATGTGAATGGGGTTTCACAGTGGATTTGGATCCAGCCAGATGAGAATGGGGTTTCACAGTGGATCAGGATCCTGCCAGGTGTGTATGGGGTTTTCACAGTGCATCAGGATCCTTCCAGGTGTGTTTGGGGTTTTCGCAGTGTGTCAGGTTCCTGCCAGATGTGTATGGGTTTTCACAGTGGATCAGGATCCTGCCAGCTGTGTATGGGGTTTTCACAGTGGATACGGATCCTGCCATGTGTGTATGGGGTTTTCACATTGGATCAGAATCCTGCCAGATGTGTATGGGGTTTCCACAGTGTAACATGATCCTGCCAGGTGTGCATGGGGTTTTCACAGTGGATCAGGATCCTGCCAGGTGTGTATGGGGTTTCACAGTGGATCAGGATCCTGCCAGGTGTGTGTGGGGTTTCACAGTGGATCAGGATCCTGCCAGGTGTTTTTGGGGTTTTCACAGTGTCTCAGGATCCTGCCAGGTGTGTATGGGGGTTTCACAGTGTATCAGGATCCCACCAGGTGTGTAAGGGGTTTTCACAGTGGATCAGTATCCTGCCAGGTGTGTATGGGGTTTTCACATTGTTTCAGGATCCTGCCAGGTGTGTATGGGGTTTTCACAGTGGATCAGGATCCTGCCAGTTGTGTATGGGGTTTCACAGTGTATCAGGATCCTGCCAGGTGTGTATGGGGTTTCACTGTCTATCATGATCCTGCCTGGTGTGTATAGGGTTTTCACAGTGTATCAGGATCCTGCCAGGTGTGTTTGGGGTTTTCACAGTGTATCAGGATACTGCCATGTGTGTATGGGGGTTTTCACAGTGCACCAAGATCCTGCCAGGTGTGTATGGGGTTTTCACAGTGGATAAGGATCCTGCCAAGTGTGTATGGGGTTTCACAGTGGATCAGGATCCTGCCAAGTGTGTAAGGGGTTTCACAGTGGATCAGGATCCTGCCAGGTGTGTATGGGTTTTCATAGTGTATCAGGATTCTGCCAGGTGTGTATGGAGTTTTCACTGTGGATCAGGATCCTGCCAGGTGTGTATGGCGGTTTCACAGTGTATCAGGATCCTGCCAAGTGTGTATGGGGTTTCACAGTGCATCAGCATCCTGCCAGGTGTGTATGGGGTTTCACTGTGTATCAGGATCCTGCCTGGTGTACATGGGGTTTTCACAGTGCATCAGGATCCTGCCAGTTTTTTATGGGGTATTCACAGTGTATCAGGATCTGCCAGGTGTGTATGGGGTTTTCACAGTGCATCAGGATCCTGCCAGATGTGTCTGGGGTTTCACAGTGTGTCAAGATCCTGCCAGACGTGTATGGGGTTTCACAGTGTATCAGGATGCTGCCAAATGTGAACGGGGTTTCACAGTGGATCAGGATCCTGCCAGGTGTGAATGGTGTTTTAACAGTGTATCAGGATCTTTCCAGGTGTGTATGGGGGTTTCACAGTGGATCAGGATCCTGACAGGTGTTTATGGGGTTTCACAGTGTGTCAGGATCTTGCCAGGTGTGTATGGGTAGTTCACAGTGTATCAGGATCCTGACAGGTGTGTATGGGGTTTTCACAGTGTGTCAGGATCCTGCCATATGTGCATGGGGTTTCACTGTGCATCAGGATCCTGCCAGGTGTGTATGGGGTATTAAAAGTGTATCAGGATCCTGCCAGGTGTGTATGGGGGTATCACAGTGTATCAGGATCCTGCCCGGTTTGTATGGGGGTTTCACAGTGTATCAGGATCCTGCCAGGTGTGTATGGGGTTTCACAGTGCATCAGGATCCTGCCAGGTGTGTATGGGGTTTCACAGTGTATCAGGGTCCTGCCAGATGTGAATGGGTTTTCACAGTGGATCAGGATCCTGCCAGATGTGAATAGGGTTTCACAGTGGATTTGGATCCTGCCAGATGAGAATGGGGTTTCACAGTGGATCAGGATCCTGCCAGGTGTGTATGGGGTTTTCACAGTGCTTCAGGATCCTTCCAGGTGTGTTTGGGGTTTTCACAGTGTGTCAGGATCCTGCCAGATGTGTATGGGTTTTCACAGTGGATCAGGATCCTGCCAGGTGTGTATGGGGTTTTCACAGTGGATACGGATCCTGCCATGTGTGTATGGGGTTTTCACATTGGATCAGGATCCTGCCAGATGTGTATGGGGTTTCCACAGTGTAACATGATCCTGCCAGGTGTGTATGGGGTTTTCACAGTGGATCAGGATCCTGCCAGGTGTGTATGGGGTTTCACAGTGGATCAGGATCCTGCCAGAGGTGTGTGGGGTTTCACAGTGGATCAGGATCCTGCCAGGTGTTTTTGGGGTTTTCACAGTGTCTCAGGATCCTGCCAGGTGTGTATGGGGGTTTCATAGTGTATCAGGATTCCACCAGGTGTGTATGGGGTTTTCACAGTGGATCAGTATCCTGCCAGGTGTGTATGGGGTTTTCACAGTGTTTCAGGATCCTGCCAGGTGTGTATGGGGTTTTCACAGTGGATCAGGATCCTGCCAGTTGTGTATGGGGTTTCACAGTGTATCAGGATCCTGCCAGGTGTGTATGGGGTTTCACTGTCTATCATGATCCTGCCTGGTGTGTATGGGGTTTTCACAGTGTATCAGGATCCTGCCAGGTGTGTTTGGGGTTTTCACAGTGTATCAGGGTACTGCGAGATGTGAATGGGGTTTCAAAGTGGATCAGGATCCTGCCAGGTGTGTATGGTGTTTTCACATTGTATCAGGATCCTGCCAGGTGTGTATGGGGTTTTCAGAGTATGTCAGGATCCTGCCAGATGTGTATGGGTTTTCACAGTGGATCAGGATCCTGCCATGTGTGTATGGGGTTTTCAGAGTGTGTCAGGATCCTGCCAGATGCGTATGGGTTTTCACAGTGGATCAGGATCCTGCCAAGTGTGTATGGGGTTTTCACAGTGGATCAGGATCCTGCCAGGTGTGTATGGGGTTTTCACAGTGGATCAGGATCCTGCCAGGTGTGTATTGGGTTTTCACAGTGGACCAGGATCCTGCCAGATGTGTATGGGGTTTCACTGTGCATCAGGATCCTGCCTGGTGTTTATGGGGGTTTCACAGTGTATCAGGATCCTGCCAGATGTGTATGGGGTTTCCACAATGTAACAAGATCCTGCCAGGTGTGTATGGGTTTTCACTGTGTATCAGGATCCTGCCAGGTGTGTATGGGGTTTTCACAGTGGATCAGGATCCTGCCAGGTGTGTATGGGGGATTCATAGTGTATCAGGATCCTGCCAGGCATGTATGGGGTTTTCACAGTGTATCAGGATCCTGCCAGGTGTGTATGGGGTTTTCACAGTTTGTCAGGGTCCTGCCAGGTGTGTATGGGTTTTTCACAGTTTATCAGGATCCTGCCAGGTGTGCATCGGGTTTCGCAGTGCATCAGGATCAGCCAGGTGTTTGCAGGATTTTCACAGTGTATCAGGTGCCTGCCAGGTGTGTATTGGGTTTTCACAGTGGATCAGGGTCCTGCGAGATGTGAATGGGGTTTCAAAGTGGATCAGGATCCTGCCAGGTGTGTATGGTGTTTTCACATTGTATCAGGATCCTGCCAGGTGTGTATGGGGTTTTCACAGTATGTCAGGATCCTGCCAGATGTGCATGGGTTTTCACAGTGGATCAGGATCCTGCCATGTGTGTATGGGGTTTTCAGAGTGTGTCAGGATCCTGCCAGATGCGTATGGGTTTTCACAGTGGATCAGGATCCTGCCATGTGTGTATGGGGTTTTCACAGTGGATCAGGATCCTGCCAGGTGTGTATGGGGTTTTCACAGTGGATCAGGATCCTGGCAGGTGTGTATGGGGTTTTCACAGTGGACCAGGATCCTGCCCGATGTGTATGGGGTTTCACTGTGCATCAGGATCCTGCCTGGTGTTTATGGGGTTTTCACAGTGTATCAGGATCCTGCCAGATGTGTATGGGGTTTCCACAATGTAACAAGATCCTGCCAGGTGTGTATGGGTTTTCACTGTGTATCAGGATCCTGCCAGGTGTGTATGGGGTTTTCACAGTGGATCAGGATCCTGCCAGGAGTGTATGGGGGATTCATAGTGTATCAGGATCCTGCCAGGCATGTATGGGGTTTTCACAGTGTATCAGGATCCTGCCAGGTGTGTATGGGGTTTTCACAGTTTGTCAGGGTCCTGCCAGGTGTGTATGGGTTTTTCACAGTTTATCAGGATCCTGCCAGGTGTGCATCGGGTTTCGCAGTGCATCAGGATCAGCCAGGTGTTTGCAGGATTTTCACAGTGTATCAGGTGCGTGCCAGGTGTGTATTGGGTTTTCACAGTGGATCAGGATCCTGCCAGGTGTGTATGGGATTTTCACAGTGTATCAGGATCCTGCCAGGTGTGTATGGGGTTTTCACAGTGTATCAGAATCCTGCCAGGAGTGTATGGGGTTTTCACGGTGTATCAGGATCCTGCCATGTGTGTATGGGGTTTTCACTGTGGATCAGGATCCTGCCAGGTGTGTATGGTGTTTTCACAGTGTATCAGTATCCTGCCAGGTGTGTATGGGGTTTCACAGTGTATCAGTTACCTGCCAGGTGAGTTTGGGGTTTTCACAGTGTTTCAGGATCCTGCCAGGTGTGTATGGGGGTTTTCCACAGTGCACCAGGATCCTGCCAGGTGTGTTTGGGGTTTTCACAGTGGATAAGGATCCTGCCAAGTGTGTATGGGGTTTCACAGTGGATCAGGATCCTGCCAAGTGTGTATGGGGTTTCACAGTGGATCAGGATCTTGCCAGGTGTGTATGGGTTTTCATAGTGTATCAGGATTCTGCCAGGTGTGTATGGAGTTTTCACTGTGGATCAGGATCCTTCCAGGTGTGTATGGGGTTTTGACATTGTATCTGAATCCTGCCAGGTGTGTACGGTGGTCTCACTATATATCAAAATCCTGCCAGGTGTGTATGGGGGTTTCACCGTTTATCAGGATCCTGCCAGGTATGAATGGCGGTTTCACAGTTTATCAGGATCCTGCCAGGTGTGTATGGGGGGTTCACAGTTTGTCAGTTTTCTGCCAGATGTGTCTGAGGTTTCACAGTGTATCAGGATCCTTCCAGGTGTGCATGGGGGTTTCACAGTGGATCAGCATCCTGCCATGTGTGTATGGGGGTTTCACAGTGGATCAGGATCCTGCCAGGTGTGTAATGGATTTCACAGTGTATCAGGATCCTTCCAGGTGTGCATGGGGGTTTCACAGTGGATCAGGATCCTGCCGGATGTGAATGGGGTTTTCACAGTGTATCAGGATCCTTCCAGGTGTGCATGGTGTTTTCACAGTGTATCAGGATCCTGCCAGGTGTTTATGGGGTTTCACAGTGCATCAGGATCCTGCCAGGTGTGATTGGGGTTTCACAGTGTATCAGGATTCTTCCAGGTGTGTATGGGGTTTCACAGTGGATCAGGATCCTGCCAGGTGTGTATGGGGTTTCACAGTGTATCAGGATCCTTCCAGGTGTTTATGGGGTTTCACAGTGCATCAGGATCCTGCCAGGTGTGTATGGGGTTTCACCGTTTATCAGGAACCTGCCAGGCGTGTATGGGGGTTTCACTGTGTATCAGGATCCTGCCAGGTGTGTATGGGGGTTTCACAGCGAATCGGGATCCTGCCAGGTGTGTACGGGGTTTTCACAGTGGATCAGGATCCTGCCAGGTGCGTATGGGGTTTTCACAGTTTATCAGGATCCTGCCAGGTGTGATTGGGGTTTCACAGTGTATCAGGATCCTGCCAGCTGTGTATGGGGGTTTCACCGTGGATCAGGATCCTGCCATGTGTTTATGGGTTTTCACAGTGTATCAGGATCCTGCCACGTGTGTATGGGGTTTCACAGTGTATCAGGATCCTTCCAGGTGTGTATGGGGTTTCACAGTGTATCAGGATCCTGCCAGATGTGAATGGGGTTTCCCTGTGCATCAGGACCCTACCAGGTGTGTACGTGGTTTTCACAGATTATCAGACTCCTGCCAGGTGTGTCTGGGGGTTTCACAGTAAATCAGGATCCTGCCAGGTCTGTATGAGGTTTTCACAGTGGATCAGGATCCTGCCAGGTGTTTATGGGTTTTTCACAGTGTATCATAATCCTGCCATGTGTGTATGGGGGTTTCACAGTGGATCAGGATCCTGCCAGGTGTGTATGGGATTTCACAGTGTATCAGGATCCTTCCAGGTGTGCATGGTGTTTTCACACTGTATCAGGATCCTGCCAGCTGTTTCTGGGGTTTCACAGTGCATCAGGATCCTGCCAGGTGTGATTGGGGTTTCACAGTGTATCAGGATACTTCCAGGTGTGTATGGGGTTTCACAGTGTATCAGGATCCTCCCAGATGTGAGTGGGGTTTCACTGTGCATCAGGCTCCTGCCAGGTGTGTACGGGGGTTTCACAGTTTATCAGGATCATGCCAGGTGTGTATGGGGGTTTCACAGTTCATCAGGATCCCTCCAGGTGTGTATGGGGTTTTCACAGTGGATCAGGATACTGACAGGTTTGAACGAGGTTTCACAGAGGATCAGCATCCTGCCAGGTGTGTACGGGGATTTCACAATATATCAGGATCCTGCCAGGTGTGTATGGGGGTTTCACCGTTTATCAGGATCCTGCCAGGTGTGTATGGGGGTTTCACAGTTTATCAGGATCCTGCCAGGTGTGTATGGGGGTTTCACAGTTTGTCAGGTTTCTGCAAGGTGTGTATGGGGTTTTCACAGTGGATCAGGTTCCTGCCAGGTGTGTATGGGGTTTTCACAGTGTATCAGGATCCTGCCAGGTGTGTATGGGGTTTCCACAATGTAACAAGATCCTGCCAGGTGTGTATGGGTTTTCACTGTGTATCAGGATCCTGCCAGGTGTGTATGGGGTTTTCACAGTGGATCAGGATCCTGCCAGGTGTGTATGGGGGATTCATAGTGTATCAGGATCCTGCCAGGCATGTATGGGGTTTTCACAGTGTATCAGGATCCTGCCAGGTGTGTATGGGGTTTTCACAGTTTGTCAGGGTCCTGCCAGGTGTGTATGGGTTTTTCACAGTTTATCAGGATCCTGCCAGGTGTGCATCGGGTTTCGCAGTGCATCAGGATCAGCCAGGTGTTTGCAGGATTTTCACAGTGTATCAGGTGCCTGCCAGGTGTGTATTGGGTTTTCACAGTGGATCAGGATCCTGCCAGGTGTGTATGGGATTTTCACAGTGTATCAGGATCCTGCTAGGTGTGTATGGGGTTTTCACAGTGTATCAGAATCCTGCCAGGAGTGTATGGGGTTTTCACGGTGTATCAGGATCCTGCCAGGTGTGTATGGGGTTTTCACAGTGTTTCAGGATCCTGCCAGGTGTGTATGGGGTTTTCACAGTGGATCAGGATCCTGCCAGTTGTGTATGGGGTTTCACAGTGTATCAGGATCCTGCCAGGTGTGTATGGGGTTTCACTGTCTATCATGATCCTGCCTGGTGTGTATGGGGTTTTCACAGTGTATCAGGATCCTGCCAGGTGTGTTTGGGGTTTTCACAGTGTATCAGGGTCCTGCGAGATGTGAATGGGGTTTCAAAGTATGTCAGGATCCTGCCAGATGTGCATGGGTTTTCACAGTGGATCAGGATCCTGCCATGTGTGTATGGGGTTTTCAGAGTGTGTCAGGATCCTGCCAGATGCGTATGGGTTTTCACAGTGGATCAGGATCCTGCCAAGTGTGTATGGGGTTTTCACAGTGGATCAGGATCCTGCCAGGTGTGTATGGGGTTTTCACAGTGGATCAGGATCCTGGCAGGTGTGTATGGGGTTTTCACAGTGGACCAGGATCCTGCCCGATGTGTATGGGGTTTCACTGTGCATCAGGATCCTGCCTGGTGTTTATGGGGTTTTCACAGTGTATCAGGATCCTGCCAGATGTGTATGGGGTTTCCACAATGTAACAAGATCCTGCCAGGTGTGTATGGGTTTTCACTGTGTATCAGGATCCTGCCAGGTGTGTATGGGGTTTTCACAGTGGATCAGGATCCTGCCAGGAGTGTATGGGGGATTCATAGTGTATCAGGATCCTGCCAGGCATGTATGGGGTTTTCACAGTGTATCAGGATCCTGCCAGGTGTGTATGGGGTTTTCACAGTTTGTCAGGGTCCTGCCAGGTGTGTATGGGTTTTTCACAGTTTATCAGGATCCTGCCAGGTGTGCATCGGGTTTCGCAGTGCATCAGGATCAGCCAGGTGTTTGCAGGATTTTCACAGTGTATCAGGTGCGTGCCAGGTGTGTATTGGGTTTTCACAGTGGATCAGGATCCTGCCAGGTGTGTATGGGATTTTCACAGTGTATCAGGATCCTGCCAGGTGTGTATGGGGTTTTCACAGTGTATCAGAATCCTGCCAGGAGTGTATGGGGTTTTCACGGTGTATCAGGATCCTGCCATGTGTGTATGGGGTTTTCACTGTGGATCAGGATCCTGCCAGGTGTGTATGGTGTTTTCACAGTGTATCAGTATCCTGCCAGGTGTGTATGGGGTTTCACAGTGTATCAGTTACCTGCCAGGTGAGTTTGGGGTTTTCACAGTGTTTCAGGATCCTGCCAGGTGTGTATGGGGGTTTTCCACAGTGCACCAGGATCCTGCCAGGTGTGTTTGGGGTTTTCACAGTGGATAAGGATCCTGCCAAGTGTGTATGGGGTTTCACAGTGGATCAGGATCCTGCCAAGTGTGTATGGGGTTTCACAGTGGATCAGGATCTTGCCAGGTGTGTATGGGTTTTCATAGTGTATCAGGATTCTGCCAGGTGTGTATGGAGTTTTCACTGTGGATCAGGATCCTTCCAGGTGTGTATGGGGTTTTGACATTGTATCTGAATCCTGCCAGGTGTGTATGGGGGTTTCACCGTTTATCAGGATCCTGCCAGGTATGAATGGCGGTTTCACAGTTTATCAGGATCCTGCCAGGTGTGTATGGGGGGTTCACAGTTTGTCAGTTTTCTGCCAGATGTGTCTGAGGTTTCACAGTGTATCAGGATCCTTCCAGGTGTGCATGGGGGTTTCACAGTGGATCAGCATCCTGCCACGTGTGTATGGGGGTTTCACAGTGGATCAGGATCCTGCCAGGTGTGTAATGGATTTCACAGTGTATCAGGATCCTTCCAGGTGTGCATGGGGGTTTCACAGTGGATCAGGATCCTGCCGGATGTGAATGGGGTTTTCACAGTGTATCAGGATCCTGCCATGTGTGTATGGGGGTTTCACAGTGGATCAGGATCCTGCCAGGTGTGTAATGGATTTCACAGTGTATCAGGATCCTTCCAGGTGTGCATGGTGTTTTCACAGTGTATCAGGATCCTGCCAGGTGTTTATGGGGTTTCACAGTGCATCAGGATCCTGCCAGGTGTGATTGGGGTTTCACAGTGTATCAGGATTCTTCCAGGTGTGTATGGGGTTTCACAGTGGATCAGGATCCTGCCAGGTGTGTATGGGGTTTCACAGTGTATCAGGATCCTTCCAGGTGTTTATGGGGTTTCACAGTGCATCAGGATCCTGCCAGGTGTGTATGGGGTTTCACCGTTTATCAGGAACCTGCCAGGCGTGTATGGGGGTTTCACTGTGTATCAGGATCCTGCCAGGTGTGTATGGGGGTTTCACAGCGAATCGGGATCCTGCCAGGTGTGTACGGGGTTTTCACAGTGGATCAGGATCCTGCCAGGTGCGTATGGGGTTTTCACAGTTTATCAGGATCCTGCCAGGTGTGATTGGGGTTTCACAGTGTATCAGGATCCTGCCAGCTGTGTATGGGGGTTTCACCGTGGATCAGGATCCTGCCATGTGTTTATGGGTTTTCACAGTGTATCAGGATCCTGCCACGTGTGTATGGGGTTTCACAGTGTATCAGGATCCTTCCAGGTGTGTATGGGGTTTCACAGTGTATCAGGATCCTGCCAGATGTGAATGGGGTTTCCCTGTGCATCAGGACCCTACCAGGTGTGTACGTGGTTTTCACAGATTATCAGACTCCTGCCAGGTGTGTCTGGGGGTTTCACAGTAAATCAGGATCCTGCCAGGTCTGTATGAGGTTTTCACAGTGGATCAGGATCCTGCCAGGTGTTTATGGGTTTTTCACAGTGTATCATAATCCTGCCATGTGTGTATGGGGGTTTCACAGTGGATCAGGATCCTGCCAGGTGTGTATGGGATTTCACAGTGTATCAGGATCCTTCCAGGTGTGCATGGTGTTTTCACACTGTATCAGGATCCTGCCAGCTGTTTCTGGGGTTTCACAGTGCATCAGGATCCTGCCAGGTGTGATTGGGGTTTCACAGTGTATCAGGATACTTCCAGGTGTGTATGGGGTTTCACAGTGTATCAGGATCCTCCCAGATGTGAGTGGGGTTTCACTGTGCATCAGGCTCCTGCCAGGTGTGTACGGGGGTTTCACAGTTTATCAGGATCATGCCAGGTGTGTATGGGGGTTTCACAGTTCATCAGGATCCCTCCAGGTGTGTATGGGGTTTTCACAGTGGATCAGGATACTGACAGGTTTGAACGAGGTTTCACAGAGGATCAGCATCCTGCCAGGTGTGTACGGGGATTTCACAATATATCAGGATCCTGCCAGGTGTGTATGGGGGTTTCACCGTTTATCAGGATCCTGCCAGGTGTGTATGGGGGTTTCACAGTTTATCAGGATCCTGCCAGGTGTGTATGGGGGTTTCACAGTTTGTCAAGTTTCTGCAAGGTGTGTATGGGGTTTTCACAGTGGATCAGGTTCCTGCCAGGTGTGTATGGGGTTTTCACAGTGTATAAGGAACTGCAAGGTGTGTATTGGGTTTTCACAGAGCACCAGGATCCTACCAGATGTGTCTGAGGTTTCACAGTGTATCAGGATCCTTCCAGGTGTGTATGGGGTTTTCACAGTGGATCAGGATCCTGCCGGATGTGAATGGGGTTTTCACAGAGTATCAGGATCCTGCCAGGTGTGTATGGGGTTTCAGTGTTTCAGGATCCTACCAGGTGTGTATGGGGTTTTCACAGTGGATCAGGATCCTGCCAGGTGTGTATGGGGTTTTCAGAGTGCACCAGGATCCTGCCAGATGTGTCTGGGGTTTCACAGTGTATCAGGATCCTGCCAGGTGTGTCTGGGGTTTCACAGTGTATCAGGATCCTGCCGGATGTGTCTGGGGTTTTCACAGTGTATCAGGATCCTTCCAGGTATGTATGGGGGTTTCACAGTGTATCAGGGTCCTTCCAGGTGTGTATTTGGTTTTCACAGTGTATCAAGATCCTGCCAGGTGTGTATGGGGGTTTCGCAGTGTATCAGGATCCTTCCAGGTGTGTATGGGGTTTTCACAGTGTATCAGGATCCTGCCAGGTGTGTACGGGGGTTTCACAGTTTATCAGGATCCTACCAGGTGTGTATGGGGGTTTCACAGTTCATCAGGATCCTGCCATGTGTGTATGGGTTTCTCACAGTGGATCAGGATCCTTCCAGGTGTGATCGGGGTTTCACAGAGGATCAGCATCCTGCCAGGTGTGTACGGGGTTTTCACAATATATCAGGATCCTGCCAGGTGTGTACGGGGTTTCACAGAGGATCTGGTTCCTGCCTGGTGTGTACGGGGTTTTCACAATATATCAGGATCCTGCCAGGTGTGTATGGGGTTTTCACCGTTTATCAGGATCCTGCCAGGTGTGTATGGGTGTTTCACAGTTTATCAGGATCCTGCCAGGTGTGTATGGGGGGGGGGGGTTCACAGATTGTCAGGTTTCTGCCAGGTGTGTATGGGGTTTTCACAGTGGATCAGGATCCTGCCAGGTGTGTGGGGTTTTCACAGTGTATCAGAATCTGCAAGGTGTGTATTGGGTTTTCACAGAGCACCAGGATCTGCCAGATGTGTCTGAGGTTTCACAGTGTATCAGGATCCTTCCAGGTGTGTATGGGGGTTTCACAGTGGATCAGGATCCTGCCGGATGTGAATGGGGTTTTCACAGTTTATCAGGATTCTGCCAGGTGTGTATGGGGTTTCACAGTGTGTCAGGATCCTACCAGGTGTGTATGGGGTTTTCACAGTGGATCAGGATCCTGCCAGGTGTGTATGGGGTTTTCACAGTGCACCAGGATCCTGCCAGATGTGTCTGGGGTTTCACAGTGTATCAGGATCCTTCCAGGTGTGTCTGGGGTTTCACAGTGTATCAGGATCCTGCCGGATGTGTATGGGGTTTTCACATTGTATCAGGATCCTGCCAGGTGTGTATGGGGGTTTTCACAGTGGATCAGTATCCTGCCAGGTGTGTATGGGGGTTTCACAGTGTATCAGGATCATTCCAGGTGTGTATGGGGTTTTCACAGTGTATCAGGATCCTGCCAGGTCTGTACGGGGGTTTCACAGTGTATCAGGATACTTCCAGGTGTGTATGGTGTTTTGACAGTGTATCTGAATCCTGCCAGGCGTGTACGGGGGTTTCACCGTTTATCAGGATCCTGCCAGGTGTGTATGGGGGTTTCACAGTTTATCAGGATCCTGCCAGGTGTGTATGGAGGGTTCACAGTTTGTCAGGTTTCTGCCAGGTGTGTATGGGATTTTCACAGTGTTTCAGGATCCTGCCAGGTGTGTATGGGGTTTTCACAGAGTATCAGGATCTGCAAGGTGTGTATTGGGTTTTCACAGAGTACCAGGATCCTGCCAGATGTGTCTGAGGTTTCACAGTGTATCAGGATCCTGCCGGATGTGAATGGGCTTTTCACAGTGTATCAGGATCCTGCCAGGTGTGTTTGGGGTTTCACAGTGTTTCAGGATCCTACCAGGTGTGTATGGGGTTTTCACAGTGGATCAGGATCCTGCCAGGTGTGTATGGGTTTTTCACAGTGCACCAGGATCCTGCCAGATGTGTCTGGGGTTTCACAGTGTATCAGGATCCTTCCAGGTGTGTCTGGGGTTTCACAGTGTATCAGGATCCTGCAGGATGTGTATGGGGTTTTCACAGTGTATCAGGATCCTGCCAGGTGTGTATGGGGTTTTCACAGTGGATCAGGATCCTGCCAGGTTTGCATGGGGTTTTCACAGTTTATCAGGATCCTGCCAGGTGTGTATGGGGGTTTCACAGTGTATCAGGATCCTTCCAGGTGTGTATGGAGTTTTCACAGTGTATCAGGATCCTGCCAGGTGTGTACGGGGGTTTCACAGTTTATCAGGATCCTGCCAGGTGTGCATGGGGGTTTCACAGTTCATCAGGATCCTGCCAGGTGTGTATGGGGTTTTCACAGTGGATCAGGATCCTGCCAGGTGTGTATGGGGTTTCACCTTTTATCAGGATCCTGCCAGGTGTGTATGGGGGTTTCACAGTTTATCAGGATCCTGTCAGGTGTGTATGGGGGTTAAACAGTTTATCAGGTTCTTGCCAGGTGTGTATGGGGTTTTCACAGTGGATCAGGATCCTGCCAGGTGTGTATGGGGTTTTCACAGTGTATCAGGATCTGCAAGGTGTGTATGGGGTTTTCACAGTGCACCAGGATCTTGCCAGATGTGACTGGGGTTTCACAGTGTATCGGGATCCTTTCAGGTGTGTATGGGGGTTTCACAGTGGATCAGGATGCTGCCAGGTGCGTCTGCGGTTTCACAGTGTATCAGGATCCTGCCGGATGAGAATGGGGTTTTCACAGTGCATCAGGAACCTGCCAGGTGTGTATGGGGTTTCACAGTGTATCGGGATTCTGCCTGGTGTGTCTGGGGTTTCCACAGTGGATCAGGATCCTGCCAGTTGGGTATGGGGGTTTTCACAGTGTATCAGGAACTGCAAGGTGTGTATTGGGTTTTCACAGAGCACCAGGATCCTGCCAGATGTGTCTGAGGTTTCACAGTGTATCAGGATCCTGCCAGGTGTGTATGGGGGTTTCACAGTGGATCAGGATCCTGCCGGATGTGAATGGGGTTTTCACAGTGTATCAGGATCCTGCCAGGTGTGTATGGGGTTTCACAGTGTTTCAGGATCCTACCAGGTGTGTATGGGGTTTTCACAGTGGATCAGGATCCTGCCAGGTTTATATGGGGTTTTCACAGTGCACCAGGATCCTGCCAGGTGTGTCTGGGGTTTCACAGTGTATCAGGATCCTTCCAGGTGTGTCTGGGGTTTCACAGTGTATCAGGATCCTGCAGGATGTGTATGGGGTTCTCACAGTGTTTCAGGATCCTGCCAGATGTGAATGGGGTTTTCACAGTGGATCAGGATCCTGCCAGGTTTGTATGGGGTTTTCACAGTTTATCATGATCCTGCCAGGTGTGTATGGGGGTTTCACAGTGTCTCAGGATCCTTCAAGGTGTGTATGGGGTTTTCACAGTGTATCAGGATCCTGCCAGGTGTGTACGGGGGTTTCACAGTTTATCAGGATCCTGCCAGGTGTGCATGGGGGTTTCACAGTTCATCAGGATCCTGCCAGGTGTGTATGGGGTTTTCACAGTGGATCAGGATCCTGCCAGGTGTGTATGGGGTTTCACCTTTTATCAGGATCCTGCCAGGTGTGTATGGGGGTTTCACAGTTTATCAGGATCCTGTCAGGTGTGTATGGGGGTTAAACAGTTTATCAGGTTCTTGCCAGGTGTGTAAAGGGTTTTCACAGTGGATCAGGATCCTGCCAGGTGTGTATGTGGTTTTCACAGTGTTTCAGGATCCTGACAGGTGTGTATGGGGTTTTCAGAGTGCACCAGGATCCTGCCAGATGTGTCTGGGGTTTCACAGTGTATCAGGATCCTGCCAGGTGTGTCTGGGGTTTCACAGTGTATCAGGATCCTGCCGGATGTGTATGGGGTTTTCACAGTTTATCAGGATCCTGCCAGGTGTGGATGGGGTTTTCACAGTGGATCAGGATCCTGCCAGGTGTGTATGGGGGTTTCACAGTGTATCAGGGTCCTTCCAGGTGTGTATGGGGTTTTCACAGTGTATCAGGATCCTGCCAGGTGTGTATGGGGTTTTCACAGTGTATCAGGATCCTTCCAGGTGTGTATGGGGTTTTCACAGTGTATCAGGATCCTGCCAGGTGTGTACGGGGGTTTCACAGTGTATCAGGATCCTACCAGGTGTGTATGGGGGTTTCACAGTTCATCAGGATCCTGCCAGGTGTGGATGGGGTTTTCACAGTGGATCAGGATCCTTCCAGGTGTGATCGGGGTTTCACAGAGGATCAGCATCCTGCCAGGTGTGTACGGGGTTTTCACAATATATCAGGATCCTGCCAGGTGTGCACGGGGCTTCACAGAGGATCAGGTTCCTGCCAGGTGTGTACGGGGTTTTCACAATATATCAGGATCCTGCCAGGTGTGTATGGGGTTTTCACCATTTATCAGGATCCCGCCAGGTGTGTATGGGGGTTTCACAGTTTATCAGGATCCTGCCAGGTGTGTATGGGGGTGTTCACAGTTTGTCAGGTTTCTGCCAGGTGTGCATGGGGTTTTCACAGTGGATCAGGATCCTGCCAGGTGTGTATGGGGTTTTCACAGTGCACCAGGATCCTGCCAGATGTGTTTGGGGTTTCACAGTGTATCAGGATCCTTCCAGGTGTGTCTGGGGTTTCACAGTGTATCAGGATCCTGCAGGACGTGTATGGGGTTTTCACAGTGGTTCAGGATCCTGTCAGGTGTGTATGGGGTTTTCACAGAGTATCAGGATCTGCAAGGTGTGTATTGGGTTTTCACAGAGTACCAGGATCCTGCCAGATGTGTCTGAGGTTTCACAGTGTATCAGGATCCTTCCAGGTATGTGTGGGGATTTCACAGTGGATCAGGATCCTGCCGGATGTGAATGGGGTTTTCACAATGTATCAGGATCCTGCCAGGTGTGTATGGGGTTTCACAGTGTTTCAGGATCCTACCAGGTGTGTATGGGGTTTTCACAGTGGATCAGGATCCTGCCAGGTGTGTATGGGGTTTTCACAGTGCACCAGGATCCTGCCAGATGTGTTTGGGGTTTCACAGTGTATCAGGATCCTTCCAGGTGTGTCTGGGGTTTCACAGTGTATCAGGATCCTGTCAGGTTTGTATGGGGTTTTCACAGTTTATCAGGATCCTGCCAGGTGTGTATGGGGTTTTCACAGTGTATCAGGATCCTGCCAGGTGTGTACGGGGGTTTCACAGTTTATCAGGATCCTGCCAGGTGTGCATGGGGGTTTCACAGTTCATCAGGATACTGCCAGGTGTGTATGGGGTTTTCACAGTGGATCAGGATCCTGCCAGGTGTGTATGGGGTTTCACCTTTTATCAGGATGCGAACAGCTGTGTATGGGGTTTTCACAGTTTATCAGGATCCTGTCAGGTGTGTATGGGGGTTAAACAGTTTATCAGGTTCCTGCCAGGTGTGTATGGGGTTTTCACAGTGGATCAGGATCCTGCCAGGTGTGTATGGGGTTTTCACAGTGTATCAGGATCTGCAAGGTGTGTATGGGGTTTTCACAGTGCACCAGGATCCTGCCAGATGTGTCTGGGGTTTCACAGTGTATCATGATCCTTTCAGGTGTGTATGGGGGTTTCACAGTGGATCAGGATGCTGCCAGGTGTGTCTGCGGTTTCACAGTGTATCAGGATCCTGCCGGATGAGAATGGGGTTTTCACAGTGCATCAGGAACCTGTCAGGTGTGTATGGGGTTTCTCATTGTATCGGGATTCTGCCAGGTGTGTCTGGGGTTTTCACAGTGGATCAGGATCCTGCCAGTTGGGTATGGGGGTTTCACAGTGTATCAGGGTACTTCCAGGTGTGTATGGGGATTTCACAATGTATCAGGATCCTGCCAGGTGTGTATGGGGGTTTCACAGTGGATCAGGATCCTGCCAGGTGTGTATGGGGTTTCAGAGTGTATCAGGATCCTTCCAGGTGTGCATGGGGTTTTCACAGTGTATCAGGATACTGCCAGGTGTTTATGGGGCTTCACAGTGCATCAGGATCCTGCCAGGTGTGTATGGGGTTTCACAGTGCATCAGGATCCTGCCAGGTGTTTATGGGGTTTCACAGTGTATCAGGATCCTGCCACGTGTGTTTGGGGGTTACACAGTGGATCAGGATCCTGCCAGATGTGAATGGGGTTTCTCAGTTCATCAGGATCCTGCCAGGTGTGTATGGGGTTTCACAGTGTTTCAGGATCCTGCCAGATGTGAATGGGGTTTCACTGTGCATCAGGAAACTGCCAGGTGTGTATGGGGTTTCGCAGCGCATCAGGATACTGCCAGGTGTGTATGGGGTTTCACAGAGTATCAGGATCCTGCCACGTGTGTATGGGGGTTTCACAGTGTATCAGGATCCTGCCAGGTGTTTATGGGGTTTCACAGTTCATCAGGATCCTGCCAGGTGTGTATGGGGTGTCACAGTGTATCAGGATCCTGCCACGTGTGTATGGGGGTTTCACAGTGGATCAGGATCCTGCCAGGTGTGTACGGGGTTTTCGCAGTGTATCAGGCTCCTGCCAGGTGTGTATGGGGTTTCACAGATTATCAGGAACCTGCCAGGTGTGCATGGGGGTTTCACAGTTCATCAGCATCCTGCCAGGTGTGTACGGGGTTTCACAGAGTATCAGGATCCTGCCAGGTGTGTACGGGGTTTTCACAATATATCGGATTCCTGCCAGGTGTTTACGGGGTTTCACAGAGGATCAGGATCCTGCAAGGTGCGTACGGGGTTTTCACAATATGTCAGGATACTGACAGGTGTGTATGGGGGTTTCACCGTTTATCAGGATACTACCAGGTGTGTTTGGGGGTTTCACAGTCTATCAGGATCCTGCCAGGTGTGTGTGGGGGTTTCACAGTTTATCAGGATCCTGCCAGGTGTGTATGGGCTTTTCACAGTGGAGCAGGATGCTGCCAGGTGTGTATGGGGTTTTCACAGTTTATCAGGATCCTGCCAGGTGTGTATAGGGTTTTAACAGTGGATCAGGATCCTGCCAGGTGTGTATGGGGTTTCACAGTGGATCAGGATCCTGCCAGGTGTGTATGGGGTTTCACAGTGCATCAGGTTCCTGCCAGGTGTGTTTGGGGGTTTCACAGTTTATCAGGATCCTGCAAGGTATGTATGGGGTTTTCACAGTGGATCAGTATCCTGCCAGGTGTGTATGGGATTTTCACAGTATATCAGGATCTGCCAGGTGTGTATGGAGTTTAACAGTGCATCAGGATCCTGCCAGGTGTGCATGGGTTTTTCACGGAGTATCAGGATCTGCCAGATGTGTATGGAGTTTCAAAGTGGTTCAGGATCCTGCCAGGTGTGTATGGGGTTTTCACAGTGCACCAGGATCCTGCCAGATGTGTCGGGGGTTTCACAGTGTATCAGGATCGTTCCAGGTGTGTATGGGGGTTTCACAGTGGATCAGGATCCTGCCAGGTGTGTATGTGGTTTCACAGTGTATCATGATCCTGCCAGGTGTGTATGGGGGTTTCACTGTGGATCAGCATCCTGCCAGGTGTGTACGGGGTTTTCACAATATATCTGGATCCTGCCAGGGGTGCACGGGGTGTCACAGATGATCAGGATCCTGCCAGGTGTGTATGGGGGTTACACCGTTTAACAGGATCCTACCAGGTGTGTATGGGGGTTTCACAGTTTATCAGTATCCTGCCATGTGTGCGTGGGGTTTTCACAGTGGATCAGGATCCTGCCGTGTGTGTGGGGGTTTCACAGTAGATCAGGATCCTGCCAGGTATGTATGGGGTTTCACAGTGCATCAGGATCCTGCCAGGTGTGTATGGGGTTTCACAGTGTATTAGGATCCTGCCACGTGTGTTTGGGGGTTTCACTTTGGATCAGGATCCTGCCAGGTGCGTATGGGGTTTCACAGTGTATCAGGATCATGCCAGATCTGAATGGGGTTTCACTGTGCATCAGGAAACTGCCAGGTGTGTATGGGGTTTCACAGTGTATCAGGATCCTGCCAGGTGTGTTTGGGTGTTTCACAGTGGATCAGGATCCTGCCAGGTGTGTATGGGGTTTCACAGTGTATCAGGATCCTGCCAGGTGTGTATGGGGTGTCACAGTGTATCAGGATTCTGCCAGGTGTGTATGGGGGTTTCACAGTGGATCAGGATCCTGCCAGATGTGTATGGGTTTTCACAGTGTATCAGGATCCTGCCACATGTGTATGGGGGTTTCACAGTGGATCAGGATCCTGCCAGGTGTGTATGGGGTTTTACAGTGTATCAGGATCCTGCCAGATGTGAATGGGGTTTCACTGTGCATCAGGAACCTGCCAGGTGTGCACGTGGTTTTCACAGTGTATCAGGCTCCTGCCAGGTGTGTACGGTGGTTTCACAGATTATCAGTATCCTGCGAGGTGTGTATGGGGGTTTCACAGTTCATCAGGATCCTGCCAGGTGAGTACGGGGTTTCACAGAGGATCAGGATCCTGCAAGGTGTGTACGGGGTTTTCACAATATGTCAGGATCCTGCCAGGTGTGTACAGGGTTTCACAGAGGATCAGGATCCTGCAAGGTTTGTAAGGGGTTTTCACAATATTCAGGATACTGACAGGTGTGTATGGGGGTTTCACCGTTTATCAGTATCCTGCCAGGTGTGTATGGGGGTTTCACAGTTTATCAGTATCCTGCCAGGTGTGTATGGGGTTTTCACAGTGGATCAGGATCCTGCCAGGTGTGTATGGGGCTTTCACAGTTTATCAGGATCCTGCCAGGTGTGTATGGGGTTTTCACAGTGGATCAGGATCCTGCCAGGTGTGTATCGGGGTTTCACAGTGGATCAGGATCCTGCCAGGTGTGTATGGGGGTTTCACAGTGGATCAGGATCCTGCCAGGTGTGTATAGGTTTTTAAAGTGCATCAGGATCCTGCCTGTTGTATATGGGGGTTTCACAGTTGATCAGGATCCGGCCAGGTATGTCTGGGGTTTTCACAGTGGATCAGGATCCTGCCAGGTGTGTATGGAGTTTCACAGTGTATCAGGATCCTGCCAGGTGTGTCTGGGGTTTTCACAGAGTATCAGGATCTGCCAGATGTGTATGGAGTTTCACAGTTGATCAGGATCCTGCCAGGTTTGTATGGGGTTTTCAAAGAGCACCAGGATCCTGCCAGGTGTGTATGGGGCATCACATGTGTATCAGGATCGTTCCAGGTGGGTATGGGAGTTTCACAGTGTATCAGGATCCTGCCGGATGTGAGTGGGGTTTTCACAGTGTACAGCATCCTGCCAGGTGTGAATTGGGTTTCACAGTGTATCGGGATCCTGCCAGGTGTGTATGGGGGTTTCACAGTGGATCAGGATCCTGCCAGGTGTGTATGGGGGTTTCACAGTGGATCAGGATCCTGCCAGGTGTGTGTGGGGTATCACAGTTTATCAGGATCCTTCCAGGTGTGTATTGGGTTTTCACAGTGTATCAGGATCCTGCCAGGTGTGTATGGGTGTTTCACAGTGGATCAGGATTCTGCCAGGTATGTATGGGGTTTCACAGTGCATCAGGATCCTGCCAGGTGTGTATGGGGTTTCACAGTGTATCAGGATTTGCCAGGTGTGTATGGGGATTTCACAGCGGAGCAGGATTATGCCAGGTGCGTATGGGGTTTCACAGTGGATCAGGATCCTGCCAGGTGTGTATGGGGGTTTCGCAGTGGATCAGGATCCTGCCAGGTGTGTATCGGGTTTCACAGTGTATCAGCATCCTGCCAGGTGTGTACGGGGATTTCGCAATATATCAGGCTCCTGCCAGGTGTGTACGGTGGTTTCACAGATTATCAGTATCCTGCCAGGTGTGTATGGGGGTTTCACAGTTCATCAGGATCCTGCCAGGTGAGTACGGGGTTTCACAGAGGATCAGGATCCTGCAAGGTGTGTACGGGGTTTTCACAATATGTCAGGATCCTGCCAGGTGTGTACAGGGTTTCACAGAGGATCAGGATCCTGCAAGGTTTGTAAGGGGTTTTCACAATATTCAGGATACTGACAGGTGTGTATGGGGGTTTCACCGTTTATCAGTATCCTGCCAGGTGTGTATGGGGGTTTCACAGTTTACCAGTATCCTGCCAGGTGTGTATGGGGTTTTCACAGTGGATCAGGATCCTGCCAGGTGTGTATGGGGCTTTCACAGTTTATCAGGATCCTGCCAGGTGTGTATGGGGTTTTCACAGTGGATCAGGATCCTGCCAGGTGTGTATCGGGGTTTCACAGTGGATCAGGATCCTGCCAGGTGTGTATGGGGGTTTCACAGTGGATCAGGATCCTGCCAGGTGTGTATAGGTTTTTAAAGTGCA
Source organism: Heterodontus francisci (assembly GCF_036365525.1). Classification (NCBI taxonomy): domain Eukaryota; kingdom Metazoa; phylum Chordata; class Chondrichthyes; order Heterodontiformes; family Heterodontidae; genus Heterodontus; species Heterodontus francisci. The sequence goes on from NW_027140919.1 coordinate 4,689,942, forward strand.
TCAGGATCCTGCCTGTTGTATATGGGGGTTTCACAGTTGATCAGGATCCGGCCAGGTATGTCTGGGGTTTTCACAGTGGATCAGGATCCTGCCAGGTGTGTATGGAGTTTCACAGTGTATCAGGATCCTGCCAGGTGTGTCTGGGGTTTTCACAGAGTATCAGGATCTGCCAGATGTGTATGGAGTTTCACAGTTGATCAGGATCCTGCCAGGTTTGTATGGGGTTTTCAAAGAGCACCAGGATCCTGCCAGGTGTGTATGGGGCATCACATGTGTATCAGGATCGTTCCAGGTGGGTATGGGAGTTTCACAGTGTATCAGGATCCTGCCGGATGTGAGTGGGGTTTTCACAGTGTACAGCATCCTGCCAGGTGTGAATTGGGTTTCACAGTGTATCGGGATCCTGCCAGGTGTGTATGGGGGTTTCACAGTGGATCAGGATCCTGCCAGGTGTGTATGGGGGTTTCACAGTGGATCAGGATCCTGCCAGGTGTGTGTGGGGTATCACAGTTTATCAGGATCCTTCCAGGTGTGTATTGGGTTTTCACAGTGTATCAGGATCCTGCCAGGTGTGTATGGGTGTTTCACAGTGGATCAGGATTCTGCCAGGTATGTATGGGGTTTCACAGTGCATCAGGATCCTGCCAGGTGTGTATGGGGTTTCACAGTGTATCAGGATTTGCCAGGTGTGTATGGGGATTTCACAGCGGAGCAGGATTATGCCAGGTGCGTATGGGGTTTCACAGTGGATCAGGATCCTGCCAGGTGTGTATGGGGGTTTCGCAGTGGATCAGGATCCTGCCAGGTGTGTATCGGGTTTCACAGTGTATCAGCATCCTGCCAGGTGTGTACGGGGATTTCGCAATATATCAGGCTCCTGCCAGGTGTGTACGGTGGTTTCACAGATTATCAGTATCCTGCCAGGTGTGTATGGGGGTTTCACAGTTCATCAGGATCCTGCCAGGTGAGTACGGGGTTTCACAGAGGATCAGGATCCTGCAAGGTGTGTACGGGGTTTTCACAATATGTCAGGATCCTGCCAGGTGTGTACAGGGTTTCACAGAGGATCAGGATCCTGCAAGGTTTGTAAGGGGTTTTCACAATATTCAGGATACTGACAGGTGTGTATGGGGGTTTCACCGTTTATCAGTATCCTGCCAGGTGTGTATGGGGGTTTCACAGTTTATCAGTATCCTGCCAGGTGTGTATGGGGTTTTCACAGTGGATCAGGATCCTGCCAGGTGTGTATGGGGCTTTCACAGTTTATCAGGATCCTGCCAGGTGTGTATGGGGTTTTCACAGTGGATCAGGATCCTGCCAGGTGTGTATCGGGGTTTCACAGTGGATCAGGATCCTGCCAGGTGTGTATGGGGGTTTCACAGTGGATCAGGATCCTGCCAGGTGTGTATAGGTTTTTAAAGTGCATCAGGATCCTGCCTGTTGTATATGGGGGTTTCACAGTTGATCAGGATCCGGCCAGGTATGTCTGGGGTTTTCACAGTGGATCAGGATCCTGCCAGGTGTGTATGGAGTTTCACAGTGTATCAGGATCCTGCCAGGTGTGTCTGGGGTTTTCACAGAGTATCAGGATCTGCCAGATGTGTATGGAGTTTCACAGTTGATCAGGATCCTGCCAGGTTTGTATGGGGTTTTCACAGAGCACCAGGATCCTGCCAGGTGTGTATGGGGCATCACATGTGTATCAGGATCGTTCCAGGTGGGTATGGGAGTTTCACAGTGTATCAGGATCCTGCCGGATGTGAGTGGGGTTTTCACAGTGTACAGCATCCTGCCAGGTGTGAATTGGGTTTCACAGTGTATCGGGATCCTGCCAGGTGTGTATGGGGGTTTCACAGTGGATCAGGATCCTGCCAGGTGTGTATGGGGGTTTCACAGTGGATCAGGATCCTGCCAGGTGTGTGTGGGGTATCACAGTTTATCAGGATCCTTCCAGGTGTGTATTGGGTTTTCACAGTGTATCAGGATCCTGCCAGGTGTGTATGGGTGTTTCACAGTGGATCAGGATTCTGCCAGGTATGTATGGGGTTTCACAGTGCATCAGGATCCTGCCAGGTGTGTATGGGGTTTCACAGTGTATCAGGATTTGCCAGGTGTGTATGGGGATTTCACAGCGGAGCAGGATTATGCCAGGTGCGTATGGGGTTTCACAGTGGATCAGGATCCTGCCAGGTGTGTATGGGGGTTTCGCAGTGGATCAGGATCCTGCCAGGTGTGTATCGGGTTTCACAGTGTATCAGCATCCTGCCAGGTGTGTACGGGGATTTCGCAATATATCAGGCTCCTGCCAGGTGTGTACGGTGGTTTCACAGATTATCAGTATCCTGCCAGGTGTGTATGGGGGTTTCACAGTTCATCAGGATCCTGCCAGGTGAGTACGGGGTTTCACAGAGGATCAGGATCCTGCAAGGTGTGTACGGGGTTTTCACAATATGTCAGGATCCTGCCAGGTGTGTACAGGGTTTCACAGAGGATCAGGATCCTGCAAGGTTTGTAAGGGGTTTTCACAATATTCAGGATACTGACAGGTGTGTATGGGGGTTTCACCGTTTATCAGTATCCTGCCAGGTGTGTATGGGGGTTTCACAGTTTATCAGTATCCTGCCAGGTGTGTATGGGGTTTTCACAGTGGATCAGGATCCTGCCAGGTGTGTATGGGGCTTTCACAGTTTATCAGGATCCTGCCAGGTGTGTATGGGGTTTTCACAGTGGATCAGGATCCTGCCAGGTGTGTATCGGGGTTTCACAGTGGATCAGGATCCTGCCAGGTGTGTATGGGGGTTTCACAGTGGATCAGGATCCTGCCAGGTGTGTATAGGTTTTTAAAGTGCATCAGGATCCTGCCTGTTGTATATGGGGGTTTCACAGTTGATCAGGATCCGGCCAGGTATGTCTGGGGTTTTCACAGTGGATCAGGATCCTGCCAGGTGTGTATGGAGTTTCACAGTGTATCAGGATCCTGCCAGGTGTGTCTGGGGTTTTCACAGAGTATCAGGATCTGCCAGATGTGTATGGAGTTTCACAGTTGATCAGGATCCTGCCAGGTTTGTATGGGGTTTTCACAGAGCACCAGGATCCTGCCAGGTGTGTATGGGGCATCACATGTGTATCAGGATCGTTCCAGGTGGGTATGGGAGTTTCACAGTGTATCAGGATCCTGCCGGATGTGAGTGGGGTTTTCACAGTGTACAGCATCCTGCCAGGTGTGAATTGGGTTTCACAGTGTATCGGGATCCTGCCAGGTGTGTATGGGGGTTTCACAGTGGATCAGGATCCTGCCAGGTGTGTATGGGGGTTTCACAGTGGATCAGGATCCTGCCAGGTGTGTGTGGGGTATCACAGTTTATCAGGATCCTTCCAGGTGTGTATTGGGTTTTCACAGTGTATCAGGATCCTGCCAGGTGTGTATGGGTGTTTCACAGTGCATCAGGATCCTGCCAGGTGTGTATATGGTTTCACAGTGTATCAGGATTTGCCAGGTGTGTATTGGGATTTCACAGTGGAGCAGGATTATGCCAGGTGTGTATGGGGTTTCACAGTGGATCAGGATCCTGCCAGGTGTGTATGGGGGTTTCGCAGTGGATCAGGATCCTGCCAGGTGTGTATCGGGTTTCACAGTGTATCAGCATCCTGCCAGGTGTGTACGGGGATTTCGCAATATATCAGGATCCTGCCAGGTGTGTACGGGGTTTCACAGAGGTTCAGGATCCTGCCTGGTGTGCATGGGGGTTTCACCGTTTTTCAGGATCCTGCCAGGTATGTATGACGGTTTCGCAGTTTATCAGTATCCTGCCAGGTGTGTATGGGGGTTTCACAGTTTATCAGTATCCTGCCAGGAGTGTATGGGGATTTCACAGTGGATCAGGATCCTGCCAGGTGTGTATGGGGTTTTCACCGTGCATCAGGATCTGCAAGGTGTGTATGGGGGTTTCACAGTGCACCAGGATCCTGCCAGGTGTGTATGGAGTTTCACAGTGTATCAGGATTCTGCCAGGTGTTAATGGGGTTTCACAGTTCATCAGGATCCTGCCAGGTGTGTATGGGGTGTCACAGTGTATCAGGCTCCTGACAGGTGTGTACGGGGTTTTCACAATATATCAGGATCCTGCCAGGTGTTTACGGGGTTTCACAGAGGATCAGGATCCTGCAAGGTGTGTACGGGGTTTTCACGATATATCAGGATACTGACAGGTGTGTATGGGGGTTTGACCGTTTATCAGGATACTGCCAGGTGTGTATGGGGGTTTCACAGTCTATCAGGATCCTGCCAGGTGTGTATGGGGGTTTCACAGATTATCAGGATCCTGCCAGGTGTGTATGGGCATTTCACAGTGGATCAGGATCCTGCCAGGTGTGTATGGGGTTTTCACAGTTTATCGGGATCCTGCCAGGTGTGTATAGGGTTTTCACAGTGGATCAGGATCCTGCCAGGTGTGTATGGGGGTTTCACAGTGGATCAGGATCCTGCCAGGTGTGTATGGGGTTTCACAGTGCATCAGGATCCTGCCAGGTGTGTATGGGGTTTTCACAGTTTATCAGGATCCTGTCAGGTTTGTATGGGGTTTTCACAGTGGATCAGTATCCTGCCAGGTGTGTATGGGATTTTCACAGTACATCAGGATCTGCCAGGTGTGTATGGAGTTTCAAAGTAGATAACGATCCTGCCAGGTGTGTATGGGGTTTTCACAGTGCACCAGGATCCTGCCAGATGTGTCTGGGGTTTCACAGTGTATCAGGATCGTTCCAGGTGTGTATGGGGGTTTCACAGTGGATCAGGATCCTGCCAGGTGTGTATGGGGTTTCACAGTGTATCAGGATCCTGCCAGGTGGGTATGGGGGTTTCACAGTGGATCAGGATCCTGCCAGGTGTGTATGGGGTTTCACAGTGCATCAGGATCCTGCCAGGTGTGTATGGGGTTTCACAGTGCATCAGGATCCTGCCAGGTGGGTATGGGTTTTCACAGTGTATCAGGATCCTGCCAGGTGTGTATGGGGGCTTCACAGTGGATCAGAATTCTGCCAGGTGTGTATGGGGTTTCACACTGGATCAGGATTCTGCCATGTGTGAATGGGGTTTCACAGTGCATCAGGATCCTGCCAGGTGTGTATGGGGTTTCACAGTGTATCAGCATCCTGCCAGGTGTGTACGGGGTTTTCACAATATATCAGGATCCTGCCAGGGGTGTCCGGGGTGTCACTGAGGATCAGGATCCTGCCAGGTGTGTATGGGGGTTACACCGTTTCTCAGGATCTTGCCAGGTGTGTATGGGGGTTTCACAGTTTATCAGGATCCTGCCAGGTGTGTATGGGGGTTTCAAAGTTTATCAGTATCCTGCCGTGTGTGCATGGGGTTTTCACAGTGGATCAGGATCCTGCCGTGTGTGTGGGGTTTTCACAGTAGATCAGGGTCCTGCCAGGTATGTATGGGGTTTCACAGTGCATCAGGATCCTGCCAGGTGTGTATGGGGTTTCACAGTGTATTAGGATCCTGCCACGTGTGTTTGGGGGTTTCACAGTGGATCAGGATCCTGCCAGGTGCGTATTTGGTTTCACAGTGTATCAGGATCCTGCCAGATGTGAATGGGGTTTCACTGTGCATCAGGAACCTGCCAGGTGTGTATGGGGTTACACAGGATATCAGGATCCTGCCAGGTGTGTATGGGGTTTCACAGTGTATCAGGATCCTGCCAGGTGTGTATGGGGGTTTCACAGTGGATCAGGATCCTGCGAGGTGTTTATGGGGTTTCACAGTGCTTCAGGATCCTGCCAGGTGTGTATGGGGTGTCACAGTGTATCAGGATTCTGCCATGTGTGTATGGGGGTTTCACAGTGGATCAGGATCCTGCCAGATGTGCATGGGGTTTCACAGTGTATCAGGATCCTGCCACGTGAGTATGGGGGTTTCACAGTAAATCAGGATCCTGCCAGGTGTGTATGGGGTTTCACAGTGTATCAGGATCCTGCAAGATGTGAATGGGGTTTCACTGTGCATCAGGAACCTGCCAGGTGTGCACGTGGTTTTCACGGTGTATCAGGCTCCTGCCAGGTGTGTACGGGGGTTTCACAGATTATCAGATTCCTGCCAGGTGTGTATGGGGGTTTCACAGTTCATCAGGATCCTGCCAGGTGTGTATCGGGGTTTCACAGTGGATCAGGATCCTGCCAGGTGTGTATGGGGGTTTCACAGTTTATCAGGATCCTGCCAGGTGTGTATGGGCTTTTCACAGTGAATCAGTATCCTGCCAGGTGTGTCTGGGGTTTTCACAGTTTATCAGGATCCTGCCAGGTGTGTATAGGGTTTTCACAGTGGATCAGGATCCTGCCAGGTGTGTATGGGGGTTTCACAGTGGATCAGGATCCTGCCAGGTGTGTATGGGGTTTCACAGTGCATCAGGATCCTGCCAGGTGTGTATGGGGTTTTCACAGTTTATCAGGATCCTGCCAGTTATGTATGGGGTTTTCACAGTGGATCAGTATCCTGCCAGGTGTGTATGGGATTTTCACAGTAAATCAGGATCTGCCAAGTGTGTATGGAGTTTCACAGTGCATCAGGATCCTGCCAGGTGTGCATGGGGTTTTCACAGAGTATCAGGATCTGCCAGATGTGTATGGAGTTTCAAAGTAGATCAGGATCCTGCCAGGTGTGTATGGGGTGTTCACAGTGCACCAGGATCCTGCCAGATGTGTCTGGGGTTTCACAGTGTATCAGGATCGTTCCAGGTGTGTATGGGGGTTTCACAGTGGATCAGGATCCTGCCAGGTGTGTATGGGGTTTTCACAGTGCACCAGGATCCTGCCAGATGTGTCTGGGGTTTCACAGTGTATCAGGATCCTGCCGGATGTGAATGGGGTTTTCACATTGTATCGGGATCCTGCCAGGTGTGTATGGGGTTTCACAGTGTATCGGGATCCTGCCAGGTGGGTATGGGGGTTTCGCAGTGGATCAGGATCCTCCCAGGTGTGTATGGGGTTTCACAGTGCATCAGGATCCTGCCAGGTGTGTATGGGGTTTCACAGTGCATCAGGATCCTGCCAGGTGTGCATGGGTTTTCACAGTGTATCAGGATCCTGCCAGGTGTGTATGGGGGCTTCACAGTGGATCAGAATTCTGCCAGGTGTGTATGGGGTTTCACAGTGTATCATGATCCTGCCACATGTGTATGGGGGTTTCACACTGGATCAGGATTCTGCCATGTGTGAATGGGGTTTCACAGTGCGTCAGGATCCTGCCAGGTGTGTATGGGGTTTCACAGTGTTTCAGCATCCTGCCAGGTGTGTACGGAGTTTTCACAATATATCAGGATCCTGCCAGGGGTGTACGGGGTGTCACAGAGGATCAGGATCCTGCCAGGTGTGTATGGGGGTTACACCGTTTATCAGGATCCTGCCAGGTGTGTATTGGGGTTTCACAGTTTATCAGGATCCTGCCAGGTGTGTATAGGGGTTTCAAAGTTTATCAGTATCCTGCCATGTGTGCATGGGGTTTTCACAGTGGCTCAGGATCCTGCCGTGTGTGTGGGGTTATCACAGTAGATCAGGATCCTGCCAGGTATGTATGGGGTTTCACAGTGCATCAGGATCATGCCAGGTGTGTATGGGGTTTCACAGTGTATTAGGATCCTGCCACGTGTGTTTGGGGGTTTCACAGTGGATCAGGATCCTGCCAGGTGCGTATGGGGTTTCACAGTGTATCAGGATCCTGCCAGATGGGAATGGGGTTTCACTGTGCATCAGGAACCTGCCAGGTGTGTATGGGGTTTCACAGTATATCAGGATCCTGCCAGATGGGAATGGGGTTCCACTGTGCATCAGGAACCTGCCAGGTGTGTATGGGGTTTCACAGTATATCAGGATCCTGCCAGGTGTGTATGGGGTTTCACAGTGCATCAGGATTCTGCCAGGTGTGTATGGGGTGTCACAGTGTATCAGGATTCTGCCATGTGTGTATGGGGGTTTCACAGTGGATCAGGATCCTGCCAGATGTGTATGGGGTTTCACTGTGTATCAGGATCCTGCCACGTGTGTATGGGGGTTTCACAGTAAATCAGGATCCTGCCAGGTGTGTATGGGGTTTCACAGTGTATCAGGATCCTGCCAGATGTGAATGGGGTTTCACTGTGCATCAGGAACCTGCCAGGTGTGCACGTGGTTTTCACAGTGTATCAGGCTCCTGCCAGGTGTGTACGGGGTTTCACAGAGGATCAGGATCCTGCAAGGTGTGTAAGGGGTTTTCACAATATTCAGGATCCTGCCAGGTGTGTGCGGGGTTTCACAGAGGATCAGGATCCTGCCAGGTGAGTACGGGGGTTTCACAGTTCATCAGGATCCTGCCAGGTGAGTACGGGGTTTCACAGAGGATCAGGATCCTGCAAGGTTTGTAAGGGGTTTTCACAATATTCAGGATCCTGCCAGGTGTGTGCGGGGTTTCACAGAGGATCAGGATCCTGCAAGGTGTGTAAGGGGTTTTCACAATATTCAGGATACTGACAGGTGTGCATGGGGGTTTCACCGTTTATCAGTATCCTGCCAGGTGTGTATTGGGTTTTCACAGTCTATCAGGATCCTGCCAGGTGTGTATGGGGGTTTCACATTTTATCAGTATCCTGCCAGGTGTGTATGGGGTTTTCACAGTGGATCAGGATCCTGCCAGGTGTGTATGGGGTTTTCACAGTTTATCAGGATCCTGCCAGGTGTCTATGGGGTTTTCACAATATATCAGGATCCTGCCAGGTGTGTACGGGGTTTCACAGCGGATCAGGATCCTGCAAGGTGTGTAAGGGGTTTTCACAATATTCAGGATACTGACAGGTGTGTATGGGGGTTTCACCGTTTATCAGGATCCTGCCAGGTGTGTATTGGGTTTTCACAGTCTATCAGGATCCTGCCAGGTTTGTATGGGGATTTCACATTTTATCAGTATCCTGCCAGGTGTGTATGGGGTTTTCACAGTGGATCAGGATCCTGCCAGGTGTGTATGGGTTTTCACAGTTTATCAGGATCCTGCCAGGTGTGTATGGGGTTTTCACAGTGGATCAGGATCCTGCCAGGTGTGTATCGGGGTTTCACAGAGGATCAGGATCCTGTCAGGTGTGTATGGGGTTTTCACAGTGGATCAGGATCCTGCCAGGTGTGTATCGGGGTTTCACAGAGGATCAGGATCCTGTCAGGTGTGTATGTCGGTTTCACAGTGGATCAGGATCCTGCCAGGTGTGAATGGGGTTTCACTGTGCATCAGGAACCTACCAGGAGTGCACGTGGTTTTCACAGTGTTTCAGGCTCCTGCCAGTTGTGTACGGGGGTTTCACAGATTATCAGATTCCTGCCAGGTGTGTATGGGGGTTTCACAGTTCATCAGGATCCTGCCAGGTGAGTACGGGGTTTCACAGAGGATCAGGATCCTGCAAGGTGTGTAAGGGGTTTTCACAATATTCAGGATCCTGCCAGGTGTGTACGGGGTTTCACAGAGGATCATGATCCTGCAAGGTGTGTAAGGGGTTTTCACAATATTCAGGATACTGACAGGTGTGTATGGGGGTTTCACCGTTTATCAGGATCCTGCCAGGTGTGTATTGGGTTTTCACAGTCCATCAGGATCCTGCCAGGTGTGTATGGGGGTTTCACATTTTATCAGTATCCTGCCAGGTGTGTATGGGGTTTTCACTGTGGATCAGGATCCTGCCAGGTGTGTATGGGGTTTTCACAGTTTATCAGGATCCTGCCAGGTGTGTATGGGGTTTTCACAATATATCAGGATCCTGCCAGGTGTGTACGGGGTTTCACAGAGGATCAGGATCCTGCAAGGTGTGTAAGGGGTTTTCACAATATTCAGGATACTGACAGGTGTGTATGGGGGTTTCACCGTTTGTCAGGATCCTGCCAGGTGTGCACGTGGTTTTCACAGTCTATCAGGATCCTGCCAGGTGTGTATGGGGGTTTCACATTTTATCAGTATCCTGCCAGGTGTGTATGGGGTTTTCACAGTGGATCAGGATCCTGCCAGGTGAGTATGGGGTTTTCACAGTTTATCAGGATCCTGCCAGGTGTGTATGGGGTTTTCACAGTGGATCAGGATCCTGCCAGGTGTGTATCGGGGTTTCACAGTGGATCATGATCCTGCCAGGTGTGTATGGGGGTTTCACAGTGGATCAGGATCCTGCCAGGTGTGTATGGGATTTCAAAGTGCATCAGGATCCTGCCTGGTGTATATGGGGGTTTCACAGTTGATCAGGATCCGGCCAGGTATGTCTGGGGTTTTCACTGTGGATCAGGATCCTGCCAGGTGTGTATGGGCCTTTCAGAGTGTATCAGGAGCTGCCAGGTGTGTATGGAGTTTCACAGTGGATCAGGTTCCTGCCAAGTTTGTATGGGGTTTTGACAGAGCACCAGTATCCTGCCAGATGTGTCTGGGGTATCACATGTGTATCATGATCGTTCCAGGTGTGTATGGGCGTTTCACAGTGGATCAGGATCCTGCCAGGTGCGTATGGGGTTTCACAGTGTATCAGGATCCTGCCGCATGTGAATGGGGTTTTCACAGTGTACAGGATCCTGCCAGGTGTGTATGGGTTTCACTGTGTATCGGGATCCTGCCAGGTGTGTATGGGGGTTTCACAGTGGATCAGGATCCTGCCAGGTGTGTATGGGGTATCACAGTTTATCAGGATCCTTCCAGGTGTGAATTGGGTTTTCACAGTGTGTCAGGATCCTGCCAGGTGTGTATGGGTTTTACCAGTGCATCAGGATCCTGCCAGGTGTGCACGTGGTTTTCACAGTCTATCAGGATCCTGCCAGGTGTGTAAGGGGGTTTCACATTTTATCAGTATCCTGCCAGGTGTGTATGGGGTTTTCACAGTGGATCAGGATCCTGCCAGGTGTGTATGGGGTTTTCACAGTTTATCAGGATCCTGCCAGGTGTGTATGGGGTTTTCACAGTGGATCAGGATCCTGCCAGGTGTGTATCGGGGTTTCACAGTGGATCATGATCCTGCCAGGTTTGTATGGGGGTTTCACAGTGGATCAGGATCCTGCCAGGTGTGTATGGGTTTTCAAAGTGCATCAGGATCCTGCCTGGTGTATATGGGGGTTTCACAGTTGATCAGGATCCGGCCAGGTATGTCTGGGGTTTTCACAGTGGATCAGCATCCTGCCAGGTGTGTATGGGGCTTTCACAGTGTATCAGGAGCTGCCAGGTGTGTATGGAGTTTCACAGTGGATCAGGTTCCTGCCAGGTTTGTATGGGGTTTTCACAGAGCACCAGGATCCTGCCAGATGTGTCTGGGGTATCACATGTGTATCAGGATCGTTCCAGGTGTGTATGGGCGTTTCACAGTGGATCAGGATCCTGCCAGGTGCGTATGGGGTTTCACAGTGTATCAGGATCCTGCCGCATGTGAATGGTGTTTTCACAGTGTACAGGATCCTGCCAGGTGTGTATGGGGTTTCACAGTGTATCGGGATCCTGCCAGGTGTGTATGGGGGTTTCACAGTGGATCAGGATCCTGCCAGGTGTGTATGGGGTATCACAGTGCATCAGGATCCTGCCTGGTGTATATGGGGGTTTCACTGTTGATCAGGATCCGGCCAGGTATGTCTGGGGTTTTCACAGTGGATCAGGATCCTGCCAGGTGTGTATGGGGCTTTCACAGTGTATCAGGAGCTGCCAGGTGTGTATGGAGTGTCACAGTGGATCAGGTTCCTGCCAGGTTTGTATGGGGTTTTCACAGAGCACCAGGATCCTGCCAGATGTGTCTGGGGTATCACATGTGTATCAGGATCGTTCCAGGTGTGTATGGGCGTTTCACAGTGGATCAGGATCCTGCCAGGTGCGTATGGGGTTTCACAGTGTATCAGGATCCTGCCGCATGTGAATGGGGTTTTCACAGTGTACAGGATCCTGCCAGGTGTGTATGGGGTTTCACAGTGTATCGGGATCCTGCCAGGTGTGTATGGGGGTTTCACAGTGGATCAGGATCCTGCCAGGTGTGTATGGGGTATCACAGTTTATCAGGATCCTTCCAGGTGTGAATTGGGTTTTCACAGTGTGTCAGGATCCTGCCAGGTGTGTATGGGTTTTACCAGTGCATCAGGATCCTGCCAGGTGTGCACGTGGTTTTCACAGTCTATCAGGATTCTGCCAGGTGTGTATGGGGGTTTCACATTTTATCAGTATCCTGCCAGGTGTGTATGGGGTTTTCACAGTGGATCAGGATCCTGCCAGGTGTGTATGGGGTTTTCACAGTTTATCAGGATCCTGCCAGGTGTGTATGGGGTTTTCACAGTGGATCAGGATCCTGCCAGGTGTGTATCGGGGTTTCACAGTGGATCATGATCCTGCCAGGTGTGTATGGGGGTTTCACAGTGGATCAGGATCCTGCCAGGTGTGTATGGGTTTTCAAAGTGCATCAGGATCCTGCCTGGTGTATATGGGGGTTTCACAGTTGATCAGGATCCGGCCAGGTATGTCTGGGGTTTTCACAGTGGATCAGGATCCTGCCAGGTGTGTATGGGGCTTTCACAGTGTATCAGGAGCTGCCAGGTGTGTATGGAGTTTCACAGTGGATCAGGTTCCTGCCAGGTTTGTATGGGGTTTTCACAGAGCACCAGGATCCTGCCAGATGTGTCTGGGGTATCACATGTGTATCAGGATCGTTCCAGGTGTGTATGGGCGTTTCACAGTGGATCAGGATCCTGCCAGGTGCGTATGGGGTTTCACAGTGTATCAGGATCCTGCCGCATGTGAATGGGGTTTTCACAGTGTACAGGATCCTGCCAGGTGTGTATGGGGTTTCACAGTGTATCGGGATCCTGCCAGGTGTGTATGGGGGTTTCACAGTGGATCAGGATCCTGCCAGGTGTGTATGGGGTATCACAGTTTATCAGGATCCTTCCAGGTGTAAATTGGGTTTTCACAGTGTGTCAGGATCCTGCCAGGTGTGTATGGGTTTTTACAGTGCATCAGGATCCTGCCAGGTGTGCACGTGGTTTTCACAGTCTATCAGGATCCTGCCAGGTGTGTATGGGGGTTTCAGATTTTATCAGTATCCTGCCAGGTGTGTATGGGGGTTTCACAGTGGATCAGGATCCTGCCAGGTGTGTATGGGGTTTTCACAGTTTATCAGGATCCTGCCAGGTGTGTATGGGGTTTTCACAGTGGATCAGGATCCTGCCAGGTGTGTATCGGGGTTTCACAGTGGATCATGATCCTGACAGGTGTGTATGGGGGTTTCACAGTGGATCAGGATTCTGCCAGGTGTGTATGGGTTTTCAAAGTGCATCAGGATCCTGCCTGGTGTATATGGGGGTTTCACTGTTGATCAGGATCCGGCCAGGTATGTCTGGGGTTTTCACAGTGGATCAGGATCCTGCCAGGTGTGTATGGGGCTTTCACAGTGTATCAGGAGCTGCCAGGTGTGTATGGAGTTTCACAGTGGATCAGGTTCCTGCCAGGTTTGTATGGGGTTTTCACAGAGCACCAGGATCCTGCCAGATGTGTCTGGGGTATCACATGTGTATCAGGATCGTTCCAGGTGTGTATGGGCGTTTCACAGTGGATCAGGATCCTGCCAGGTGCGTATGGGGTTTCACAGTGTATCAGGATCCTGCCGCATGTGAATCGGGTTTTCACAGTGTACAGAATCCTGCCAGGTGTGTATGGGGTTTCACAGTGTATCGGGATCCTGCCAGGTGTGTATGGGGGTTTCACAGTGGATCAGGATCCTGCCAGGTGTGTATGGGGGTTTCACAGTGTATCGGGATCCTGCCAGGTGTGTATGGGGGTTTCACAGTGGATCAGGATCCTGCCAGGTGTGTATGGGGTATCACAGTTTATCAGGATCCTTCCAGGTGTGTATTGGGTTTTCACAGTGTGTCAGGATCCTGCCAGGTGTGTATGGGGTTTCACAGTGTATCAGGACCTGCCAGGTGTGTATGGGGGTTTCACAGTGGATCAGGATTCTGCCAGGTATATATGGGGTTTCACAGTGCATCAGGATCCTGCCAGGTGTGAATGGAGTTTTCACAGTGTATCAGAATCCTGCCAGGTGTGTCTGGGGTTTCACAGTGTTTCGGGATCCTGCCAGGTGTGTATGGGGTTTTAACAGTGGATCAGGATCCTGCCAGGTGTGTATGGGCGTTTCACAGTGTATCAGGATCCTTCCAGATGTGTATGGGGTTTTCACAGTGTATCAGGATCCTGCCAGGTGTGTCTGGGGATATCACAGTGGATCAGGATCCTGCCATATGTGTATGGGGTGTCACAGTGTATCAGTTTCCTTCCAGGTGTGTATGGGGTTTTCGCAGTGTATCAGGATCCAGCCAGGTGTGTATGGGGTTTCACAGTGCATCAGGATCGTGACAGGTGTGTATGGGGTTTCACAGAGCATCAGGATTCTGCCAGGTGTGTATGGGGTTTCACAGTGTATCACGATCCTGCCATGTGTGTATAGGGGTTTCACAGTGGATCAGGATCCTGCCAGGTGTGCATGGGGTTTCACAGTGCATCAGGATCCTGACAGGTGTGAATGGGGTTTTCACAGTAGATCAGGATCCTGCCAGGTGTGTATGGGGTTTCACAGTGCATCAGGATCCTGCCAGGTGTGTATGGGGTTTCACAGTGTATCAGGATCCTGCCAGGTGTGTTTGGGGGTTTCACAGTGTCTCAGGATCCTGCCAGGTGTGCATGGGGTTTCACAGTGCATCAGGATACTGCCAGGTGTGTATGGGGTTTCACAGTGTATCAGGATCCTGCCATGTGTGTATGGGGGTTTCACAGTGGATCAGGATCCTGCCAGGTGTGTATGGGGTTTCACAGTGTATCAGGATCCTGCCATGTGTGTATTGGGGTTTCACAGTGGATCAGGATCCTGCCAGGTGTGTACGGGATTTTCACAATATATCAGGATCCTGCCAGATGTGTACGGGGTTTCACAGAGGATCAGGTTCCTGCCAGGTGTGTACGGCGTTTTCACAATGTATCAGGATGCTGCCAGTTGTGTACGGGGTTTCACAGAGGATCAGCATCCTGCCAGGTGTGTACGGGGTTTTCACAATATATCAGGATCCTGCCAGATGTGTATGGGTGTTTCACCGTTTATGAGGATCGTGCCAGGTGTGTATGGGGGTTTCACAGTGGATCAGGATCCTGCCAGGTGTGTATGGGGTTTCACAGTGCATCAGGATCCTGCCAGGTGTTTATGGGGTTTCACAGTGTATCAGGATCCTGCCAGGTGTGTATGGGAGTTTCACAGTGGATCAGGAACCTGCCAGGTGTGTATGGGGTTTCACAGTGTAACAGGATCCAGCCACGTGTGTATGGGCGTTTCACAGTGGATCAGGATCCTGCCAGGTGCGTATGGGGTTTCACAGTGTATCAGGATCCTGCCGGATGTGAATGGGGTTTTCACAGTGTACAGGATCCTGCCAGGTGTGTATGGGGTTTCACAGTGTATCGGGATCCTGCCAGGTGTGTATGGGGGTTTCACAGTGGATCAGGATCCTGCCAGGTGTGTATGGGGTATCACAGTTTATCAGGATCCTTCCAGGTGTGTATTGGGTTTTCACAGTGTGTCAGGATCCTGCTAGGTGTGTATGGGTTTTCAAAGTGCATCAGGATCCTGCCAGGTGTGCACGTGGTTTTCACAGTGGCTCAGGATTCTGCCAGGTATGTATGGGGTTTCACAGTGCATCAGGATCCTGCCAGGTGTGAATGGGGTTCTCACAGTGTATCAGGATCCTGCCAGGTGTGTCTGGGGTTTCACAGTGTTTCGGGATCCTGCCAGGTGTGTATGGGGTTTTAACAGTGGATCAGGATCCTGCCAGGTGTGTATGGGCGTTTCACAGTGTATCAGGATCCTTCCAGATGTGTATGGGGTTTTCACAGTGTGTCAGGATCCTGCCAGGTGTGTCTGGGGATATCACAGTGGATCAGGATCCTGCCATGTGTGTATGGGGTGTCACAGTGTATCAGGTTCCTTCCAGGTGTGTATGGGGTTTTCGCAGTGTATCAGGATCCAGCCAGGTGTGTATGGGGTTTCACAGTGCATCAGGATCGTGACAGGTGTGTATGGTGTTTCACAGTGCATCAGGATTCTGCCAGGTGTGTATGGGGTTTCACAGTGTATCAGGATCCTGCCATGTGTGTATAGGGGTTTCACAGTGGATCAGGATCTTGCCAGGTGTGCATGGGGTTTTCACAGTGCATCAGGATCCTGACAGGTGTGAATGGGGTTTTCACAGCAGATCAGGATCCTGCCAGGTGTGTATGGGGTTTCACAGTGCATCAGGATCCTGCCAGGTGTGTATGGGGTTTCACAGTGTATCAGGATCCTGCCAGATGTATATGGGAGTTTCACAGTTGATCAGGATCCGGCCAGGTATGTCTGGGGTTTTCACTGTGGATCAGGATCCTGCCAGGTGTGTATGGGCCTTTCACAGTGTATCAGGAGCTGCCAGGTGTGTATGGAGTTTCACAGTGGATCAGGTTCCTGCCAAGTTTGTATGGGGTTTTGACAGAGCACCAGTATCCTGCCAGATGTGTCTGGGGTATCACATGTGTATCAGGATCGTTCCAGGTGTGTATGGGCGTTTCACAGTGGATCAGGATCCTGCCAGGTGCGTATGGGGTTTCACAGTGTATCAGGATCCTGCCGCATGTGAATGGGGTTTTCACAGTGTACAGGATCCTGCCAGGTGTGTATGGGGTTTCACAGTGTATCGGGATCCTGCCAGGTGTGTATGGGGGTTTCACAGTGGATCAGGATCCTGCCAGGTGTGTATGGGGTATCACAGTTTATCAGGATCCTTCCAGGTGTGAATTGGGTTTTCACAGTGTGTCAGGATCCTGCCAGGTGTGTATGGATTTTTACAGTGCATCAGGATCCTGCCAGGTGTGCACGTGGTTTTCACAGTCTATCAGGATCCTGCCAGGTGTGTATGGGGGTTTCACATTTTATCAGTATCCTGCCAGGTGTGTATGGGGTTTTCACAGTGGATCAGGATCCTGCCAGGTGTGTATGGGGTTTTCACAGTTTATCAGGATCCTGCCAGGTGTGTATGGGGTTTTCACAGTGGATCAGGATCCTGCCAGGTGTGTATCGGGGTTTCACAGTGGATCATGATCCTGCCAGGTGTGTATGGGGGTTTCACAGTGGATCAGGATCCTGCCAGGTGTGTATGGGTTTTCAAAGTGCATCAGGATCCTGCCTGGTGTATATGGGGGTTTCACAGTTGATCAGGATCCGGCCAGGTATGTCTGGGGTTTTCACAGTGGATCAGGATCCTGCCAGGTGTGTATGGGGCTTTCACAGTGTATCAGGAGCTGCCAGGTGTGTATGGAGTTTCACAGTGGATCAGGTTCCTGCCAGGTTTGTATGGGGTTTTCACAGAGCACCAGGATCCTGCCAGATGTGTCTGGGGTATCACATGTGTATCAGGATCGTTCCAGGTGTGTATGGGCGTTTCACAGTGGATCAGGATCCTGCCAGGTGCGTATGGGGTTTCACAGTGTATCAGGATCCTGCCGCATGTGAATGGGGTTTTCACAGTGTACAGGATCCTGCCAGGTGTGTATGGGGTTTCACAGTGTATCGGGATCCTGCCAGGTGTGTATGGGGGTTTCACAGTGGATCAGGATCCTGCCAGGTGTGTATGGGGTATCACAGTTTATCAGGATCCTTCCAGGTGTAAATTGGGTTTTCACAGTGTGTCAGGATCCTGCCAGGTGTGTATGGGTTTTTACAGTGCATCAGGATCCTGCCAGGTGTGCACGTGGTTTTCACAGTCTATCAGGATCCTGCCAGGTGTGTATGGGGGTTTCAGATTTTATCAGTATCCTGCCAGGTGTGTATGGGGGTTTCACAGTGGATCAGGATCCTGCCAGGTGTGTATGGGGATTTCACAGTTTATCAGGATCCTGCCAGGTGTGTATGGGGTTTTCACAGTGGATCAGGATCCTGCCAGGTGTGTATCGGGGTTTCACAGTGGATCATGATCCTGACAGGTGTGTATGGGGGTTTCAAAGTGCATCAGGATCCTGCCTGGTGTATATGGGGGTTTCACTGTTGATCAGGATCCGGCCAGGTATGTCTGGGGTTTTCACAGTGGATCAGGATCCTGCCAGGTGTGTATGGGGCTTTCACAGTGTATCAGGAGCTGCCAGGTGTGTATGGAGTTTCACAGTGGATCAGGTTCCTGCCAGGTTTGTATGGGGTTTTCACAGAGCACCAGGATCCTGCCAGATGTGTCTGGGGTATCACATGTGTATCAGGATCGTTCCAGGTGTGTATGGGCGTTTCACAGTGGATCAGGATCCTGCCAGGTGCGTATGGGGTTTCACAGTGTATCAGGATCCTGCCGCATGTGAATCGGGTTTTCACAGTGTACAGAATCCTGCCAGGTGTGTATGGCGTTTCACAGTGTATTGGGATCCTGCCAGGTGTGTATGGGGGTTTCACAGTGGATCAGGATCCTGCCAGGTGTGTATGGGGGTTTCACAGTGTATCGGGATCCTGCCAGGTGTGTATGGGGGTTTCACAGTGGATCAGGATCCTGCCAGGTGTGTATGGGGTATCACAGTTTATCAGGATCCTTCCAGGTGTGTATTGGGTTTTCACAGTGTGTCAGGATCCTGCCAGGTGTGTATGGGGTTTCACAGTGTATCAGGACCTGCCAGGTGTGTATGGGGGTTTCACAGTGGATCAGGATTCTGCCAGGTATGTATGGGGTTTCACAGTGCTTTAGGATCCTGCCAGGTGTGAATGGAGTTTTCACAGTGTATCAGAATCCTGCCAGGTGTGTCTGGGGTTTCACAGTGTTTCGGGATCCTGCCAGGTGTGTATGGGGTTTTAACAGTGGATCAGGATCCTGCCAGGTGTGTATGGGCGTTTCACAGTGTATCAGGATCCTTCCAGATGTGTATGGGGTTTTCACAGTGTATCAGGATCCTGCCAGGTGTGTCTGGGGATATCACAGTGGATCAGGATCCTGCCATATGTGTATGGGGTGTCACAGTGTATCAGTTTCCTTCCAGGTGTGTATGGGGTTTTCGCAGTGTATCAGGATCCAGCCAGGTGTGTATGGGGTTTCACAGTGCATCAGGATCGTGACAGGTGTGTATGGGGTTTCACAGTGCATCAGGATTCTGCCAGGTGTGTATGGAGTTTCACAGTGTATCACGATCCTGCCATGTGTGTATAGGGGTTTCACAGTGGATCAGGATCCTGCCAGGTGTGCATGGGGTTTCACAGTGCATCAGGATCCTGACAGGTGTGAATGGGGTTTTCACAGTAGATCAGGATCCTGCCAGGTGTGTATGGGGTTTCACAGTGCATCAGGATCCTGCCAGGTGTGTATGGGGTTTCACAGTGTATCAGGATCCTGCCAGGTGTGTTTGGGGGTTTCACAGTGTCTCAGGATCCTGCCAGGTGTGCATGGGGTTTCACAGTGCATCAGGATACTGCCAGGAGTGTATGGGGTTTCACAGTGGATCAGGATCCTGCCATGTGTGTATGGGGGTTTCACAGTGGATCAGGATCCTGCCAGGTGTGTATGGGGTTTCACAGTGTATCAGGATCCTGCCATGTGTGTATTGGGGTTTCACAGTGGATCTGTATCCTGCCAGGTGTGTACGGGATTTTCACAATATATCAGGATCCTGCCAGATGTGTACGGGGTTTCACAGAGGATCAGGTTCCTGCCAGGTGTGTACGGCGTTTTCACAATGTATCAGGATGCTGCCAGTTGTGTACGGGGTTTCACAGAGGATCAGCATCCTGCCAGGTGTGTACGGGGTTTTCACAATATATCAGGATCCTGCCAGATGTGTATGGGTGTTTCACCGTTTATGAGGATCGTGCCAGGTGTGTATGGGGTTTCACAGTGGATCAGGATCCTGCCAGGTGTGTATGGGGTTTCACAGTGCATCAGGATCCTGCCAGGTGTTTATGGGGTTTCACAGTGTATCAGGATCCTGCCAGGTGTGTATGGGAGTTTCACAGTGGATCAGGAACCTGCCAGGTGTGTATGGGGTTTCACAGTGTAACAGGATCCAGCCACGTGTGTATGGGCGTTTCACAGTGGATCAGGATCCTGCCAGGTGCGTATGGGGTTTCACAGTGTATCAGGATCCTGCCGGATGTGAATGGGGTTTTCACAGTGTACAGGATCCTGCCAGGTGTGTATGGGGTTTCACAGTGTATCGGGATCCTGCCAGGTGTGTATGGGGGTTTCACAGTGGATCAGGATCCTGCCAGGTGTGTATGGGGCATCACAGTTTATCAGGATCCTTCCAGGTGTGTATTGGGTTTTCACAGTGTGTCAGGATCCTGCTAGGTGTGTATGGGTTTTCAAAGTGCATCAGGATCCTGCCAGGTGTGCACGTGGTTTTCACAGTGGCTCAGGATTCTGCCAGGTATGTATGGGGTTTCACAGTGCATCAGGATCCTGCCAGGTGTGAATGGGGTTCTCACAGTGTATCAGGATCCTGCCAGGTGTGTCTGGGGTTTCACAGTGTTTCGGGATCCTGCCAGGTGTGTATGGGGTTTTAACAGTGGATCAGGATCCTGCCAGGTGTGTATGGGCGTTTCACAGTGTATCAGGATCCTTCCAGATGTGTATGGGGTTTTCACAGTGTGTCAGGATCCTGCCAGGTGTGCCTGGGGATATCACAGTGGATCAGGATCCTGCCATGTGTGTATGGGGTGTCACAGTGTATCAGGTTCCTTCCAGGTGTGTATGGGGTTTTCGCAGTGTATCAGGATCCAGCCAGGTGTGTATGGGGTTTCACAGTGCATCAGGATCGTGACAGGTGTGTATGGTGTTTCACAGTGCATCAGGATTCTGCCAGGTGTGTATGGGGTTTCACAGTGTATCAGGATCCTGCCATGTGTGTATAGGGGTTTCACAGTGGATCAGGATCCTGCCAGGTGTGCATGGGGTTTTCACAGTGCATCAGGATCCTGACAGGTGTGAATTGGGTTTTCACAGCAGATCAGGATCCTGCCAGGTGTGTATGGGGTTTCACAGTGCATCAGGATCCTGCCAGGTGTGTATGGGGTTTCACAGTGTATCAGGATCCTGCCAGATGTGTATGGGGGTTTCACAGTGTCACAGGATCCTGCCAGGTGTGCATGGGGTTTCACAGTGCATCAGGATACTGCCAGGTGTGCATGGGCTTTCACAGTGGATCAGGATCCTGCCATGTGTGTATGGGGGTTTCACAGTGGATCAGGATCCTGCCAGGTGTGTATGGGGTTTCACAGTATATCAGGATCCTGCCATGTGTGTATGGGGGTTTCACAGTGGATCAGGATCCTGCAAGGTGTGTGTGGGGTTTCACAGTGTATCAGGATCCTGCCAGGTGTGTACGGGATTTTCACAATATATCAGGATCCTGCCAGGTGTGTACGGGGTTTCACAGAGGATCAGGTTCCTGCCAGGTGTGTACGGGGTTTTCACAATGTATCAGGATCCTGCCAGGTGTGTCCGGGGTTTCACAGAGGATCAGGTTCCTGCCAGGTGTGTACGGGGTTTTCACAATGTATCAGGATCCTGCCAGGTGTGTCCGGGGTTTCACAGAGGATCAGCATCCTGCCAGGTGTCTACGGGGTTTTCACAATAGATCAGGATCCTGCCAGATGTGTATGGGTGTTTCACCGTTTATCAGGATCGTGCCAGGTGTGTATGGGGGTTTCACAGTGGATCAGTATCCTGCCAGGTGTGTATGGGGTTTCACAGTGCATGAGGATCCTGCCAGGTGTTTATGGGGTTTCACAGTGTATCAGGATCCTGCCAGGTGTGTATGGGAGTTTCACAGTGGATCAGGAACCTGCCAGGTGTGTATGGGGTTTCACAGTGTAACAGGATCCAGCCACGTGTGTATGGGAGTTTCACAGTGGATCAGGATCCTGCCAGTTGTGTATGGAGTTTCACAGTGTATCAGGATCCTGCCAGGTGTGTATGGGGTTTCACAGTGTATCAGGATCCTGCCAGGTGTGCATGGGGTTTTCACAGTGTCACAGGATCCTGCCAGGTGTGCATGGGGTTTCACAGTGCATCAGGATACTGCCAGGTGTGCATGGGCTTTCACAGTGGATCAGGATCCTGCCATGTGTGTATGGGGGTTTCACAGTGGATCAGGATCCTGCCAGGTGTGTATGGGGTTTCACAGTGTATCAGGATCCTGCCATGTGTGTATGGGGGTTTCACAGTGGATCAGGATCCTGCAAGGTGTGTGTGGGGTTTGACAGTGTATCAGGATCCTGCCAGGTGTGTACGGGATTTTCACAATATATCAGGATCCTGCCAGGTGTGTACGGGGTTTCACAGAGGATCAGGTTCCTGCCAGGTGTGTACGGGGTTTTCACAATGTATCAGGATCCTGCCAGGTGTGTCCGTGGTTTCACAGAGGATCAGCATCCTGCCAGGTGTGTACGGGGTTTTCACAATATATCAGGATCCTGCCAGATGTGTATGGGTGTTTCACCGTTTATCAGGATCGTGCCAGGTGTGTATGGGGGTTTCACAGTGGATCAGTATCCTGCCAGGTGTGTATGGGGTTTCACAGTGCATGAGGATCCTGCCAGGTGTTTATGGGGTTTCACAGTGTATCAGGATCCTGCCAGGTGTGTATGGGAGTTTCACAGTGGATCAGGAACCTGCCAGGTGTGTATGGGGTTTCACAGTGTAACAGGATCCAGCCACGTGTGTATGGGCGTTTCACAGTGGATCAGGATCCTGCCAGTTGTGTATGGAGTTTCACAGTGTATCAGGATCCTGCCAGGTGTGTATGGGGTTTCACAGTGTATCAGGATCCTGCCAGGTGTGCATGGGGTTTTCACAGTGTATCAGGATACTGCCATATGTGAATGGGGCTTCACTGAGCATCAGGAAACTGCCAGGTGTGTACGGGGTTTTCACAATGTATCAGGCTCCTGCCAGGTGTGTACGGGGGTTTCACAGATTATCAGGATCCTGCCAGGTGTGTATGGGGGTTTCGCAGTTCATCAGGATCCTGCCAGGTGTGTCTGGGATTTTCGCAGAGGATCAGGTTCCTGCCAGGTGCATACGGGGTTTTCACAATATATCAGGATCCTGCCAGGTGTGTACGGGGTTTCACAGAGGATCAGGATCCTGCCAAGTGTGTGCGGGGTTTTCACCTTCTATCAGGATCCTGCCAGGTGTGTATGGGGGTTTCAACGCTAAAAGGATACTGCCAGGTGTGTATGGGGGTTTCACATTCTATCAGGACCCTGCCAGGTGTGTTTGGGGGTTTCAAAGTTTATCAGGATCCTGCCAGGTGTGTATGGGGGTTTCACAGTGGATCAGGATCCTGCCAGGTGTGTATGGGGTTTCACAGTGTATCAGGATCCTGCCGGATGTGAATGGGGTTTTCACAGTGTATCAGGATCCTGCCAGGTGTGTCTGGGGTTTCACAGTGTTTTGGGATCCTGCCAGGTGTGTATGGGGTTTTAACAGTGGATCAGGATCCTGCCAGGTGTGTATGGGGGTTTCACAGTGTATCAGGATCCTTCCAGATGTGTCTGGGGTTTTCACAGTGTATCAGGATCCTGCCAGGTGTGTCTGGCGATATCACAGTGGATCAGGATCCTGCCATGTGTGTATGGGGTTTCACAGTGTATCAGGATCCTTCCAGGTGTGTATGGGGTTTTCGCAGTGTATCAGTATCCAGCCAGGTGTGTCTGGCGATATCACAGTGCATCAGGATCGTGACAGGTGTGTATGGGGTTTCACAGTGCATCAGGATCCTGCCAGGTGTGTTTGGGGTTTCACAGTGTATCAGGATACTGCCATGTGTGTATGGGGGTTTCACAGTGGATCAGGATCCTGCCAGGTGTGCATGGGGTTTCACAGTGCATCAGGATCCTGACAGGTGTGTATGGGATTTTCACAGTAGATCAGGATCCTGCCAGGTGTGTATGGGGTTTCACAGTGCATCAGGATCCTGCCAGGTGTGTATGGGGTTTCACAGTGTATCAGGATCCTGCCAGGTGTGTATGGGTGTTTCACAGTGTCTCAGGATCCTGCCAGGTGTGCATGGGATTTCACAGTGCATCAGGATACTGCCAGGTGTGTATGGGGTTTCACAGTGGATCAGGATCCTGCCATGTGTGTATGGGGGTTTCATAGTGGATCAGGATCCTGACAGGTGTGTATGGGGTTTCACAGTGTATCAGTATCCTGCCATGTGTGTATGGGGGTTTCACAGTGGATCAGGGTCCTGCCAGGTGTGTATGGGGTTTCACAGTGTATCAGGATCCTGCCAGGTGTGTACGGGATTTACACAATATATCAGGATCCTGCCAGGTGTGTACGGGGTTTCACAGAGGATCAGGTTCCTGCCAGGTGTGTACGGGGTTTTCACAATGTATCAGGATAATGCCAGGTGTGTACGGGGTTTCACAGAGGACCAGGATCCTGCCAGGTGTGTACGAGGTTTTCACAATATATCAGGATCCTGCCAGATGTGTATGGGTGTTTCACCGTTTATCAGGATCGTGCCAGGTGTGTCTGGGGGATTCACAGTGGATCAGTATCCTGCCAGGTGTGTATGGGGTTTCACAGTGCATCAGGATCCTGCCAGGTTTTTGTGGGGTTTCACAGTGTATCAGGATCCTGCCAGGTGTGTATGGGAGTTTCACAGTGGATCAGGAACCTGCAAGGTGTGTATGGGGTTTCACAGTGTAACAGGATCCAGCCACGTGTGTATGGGAGTTTCACAGTGGATCAGGATCCTGGCAGTTGTGTATGGAGTTTCACAGTGTATCAGGATCCTGCCAGGTGTGTATGGGGTTTCACAGTGGATCAGTATCCTGCCAGGTGTGTATGGGGTTTCACAGTGCATCAGGATCCTGCCAGGTGTTTATGGGGTTTCTCAGTGTATCAGGATCCTGCCAGGTGTGTATGGGAGTTTTCACAGCAGATCAGGATCCTGCCAGGTGTGTATGGGGTTTCACAGTGCATCAGGATCCTGCCAGGTGTGTATGGGGGTTTCACAGTGTATCAGGATCCTTCCAGATGTGTCTGGGGTTTTCACAGTGTATCAGGATCCTGCCAGGTGTGTCTGGCGATATCACAGTGGATCAGGATCCTGCCATGTGTGTATGGGGTTTCACAGTGTATCAGGATCCTTCCAGGTGTGTATGGGGTTTTCACAGTGTATCAGTATCCAGCCAGGTGTGTCTGGCGATATCACAGTGCATCAGGATCGTGACAGGTGTGTATGGGGTTTCACAGTGCATCAGGATCCTGCCAGGTGTGTTTGGGGTTTCACAGTGTATCAGGATACTGCCATGTGTGTATGGGGGTTTCACAGTGGATCAGGATCCTGCCAGGTGTGCATGGGGTTTCACAGTGCATCAGGATCCTGACAGGTGTGTATGGGATTTTCACAGTAGATCAGGATCCTGCCAGGTGTGTATGGGGTTTCACAGTGCATCAGGATCCTGCCAGGTGTGTATGGGGTTTCACAGTGTATCAGGATCCTGCCAGGTGTGTATGGGTGTTTCACAGTGTCTCAGGATCCTGCCAGGTGTGCATGGGATTTCACAGTGCATCAGGATACTGCCAGGTGTGTATGGGGTTTCACAGTGGATCAGGATCCTGCCATGTGTGTATGGGGGTTTCATAGTGGATCAGGATCCTGACAGGTGTGTATGGGGTTTCACAGTGTATCAGTATCCTGCCATGTGTGTATGGGGGTTTCACAGTGGATCAGGGTCCTGCCAGGTGTGTATGGGTTTTCACAGTGTATCAGGATCCTGCCAGGTGTGTACGGGATTTACACAATATATCAGGATCCTGCCAGGTGTGTACGGGGTTTCACAGAGGATCAGGTTCCTGCCAGGTGTGTACGGGGTTTTCACAATGTATCAGGATAATGCCAGGTGTGTACGGGGTTTCACAGAGGACCAGGATCCTGCCAGGTGTGTACGAGGTTTTCACAATATATCAGGATCCTGCCAGATGTGTATGGGTGTTTCACCGTTTATCAGGATCGTGCCAGGTGTGTCTGGGGGATTCACAGTGGATCAGTATCCTGCCAGGTGTGTATGGGGTTTCACAGTGCATCAGGATCCTGCCAGGTTTTTGTGGGGTTTCACAGTGTATCAGGATCCTGCCAGGTGTGTATGGGAGTTTCACAGTGGATCAGGAACCTGCAAGGTGTGTATGGGGTTTCACAGTGTAACAGGATCCAGCCACGTGTGTATGGGAGTTTCACAGTGGATCAGGATCCTGCCAGTTGTGTATGGAGTTTCACAGTGTATCAGGATCCTGCCAGGTGTGTATGGGGTTTCACAGTGGATCAGTATCCTGCCAGGTGTGTATGGGGTTTCACAGTGCATCAGGATCCTGCCAGGTGTTTATGGGGTTTCTCAGTGTATCAGGATCCTGCCAGGTGTGTATGGGAGTTTTCACAGCAGATCAGGATCCTGCCAGGTGTGTATGGGGTTTCACAGTGCATCAGGATCCTGCCAGGTGTGTATGGGCTTTCACAGTGTATCAGGATCCTGCCAGATGTGTATGGGGGTTTCACAGTGTCACAGGATCCTGCCAGGTGTGCATGGGGTTTCACAGTGCATCAGGATACTGCCAGGTGTGCATGGGCTTTCACAGTGGATCAGGATCCTGCCATGTGTGTATGGGGGTTTCACAGTGGATCAGGATCCTGCCAGGTGTGTATGGGGTTTCACAGTATATCAGGATCCTGCCATGTGTGTATGGAGGTTTCACAGTGGATCAGGATCCTGCAAGGTGTGTGTGGGGTTTCACAGTGTATCAGGATCCTGCCAGGTGTGTACGGGATTTTCACAATATATCAGGATCCTGCCAGGTGTGTACGGGGTTTCACAGAGGATCAGGTTCCTGCCAGGTGTGTACGGGGTTTTCACAATGTATCAGGATCCTGCCAGGTGTGTCCGGGGTTTCACAGAGGATCAGCATCCTGCCAGGTGTGTACGGGGTTTTCACAATATATCAGGATCCTGCCAGATGTGTATGGGTGTTTCACCGTTTATCAGGATCGTGCCAGGTGTGTATGGGGGTTTCACAGTGGATCAGTATCCTGCCAGGTGTGTATGGGGTTTCACAGTGCATGAGGATCCTGCCAGGTGTTTATGGGGTTTCACAGTGTATCAGGATCCTGCCAGGTGTGTATGGGAGTTTCACAGTGGATCAGGAACCTGCCAGGTGTGTATGGGGTTTCACAGTGTAACAGGATCCAGCCACGTGTGTATGGGAGTTTCACAGTGGATCAGGAT
This sequence comes from Heterodontus francisci, assembly GCF_036365525.1. Classification (NCBI taxonomy): domain Eukaryota; kingdom Metazoa; phylum Chordata; class Chondrichthyes; order Heterodontiformes; family Heterodontidae; genus Heterodontus; species Heterodontus francisci. Next base: position 4,717,232 of record NW_027140919.1, read on the forward strand.
CCTGCCAGTTGTGTATGGAGTTTCACAGTGTATCAGGATCCTGCCAGGTGTGTATGGGGTTTCACAGTGTATCAGGATCCTGCCAGGTGTTCATGGGGTTTTCACAGTGTCACTGAATCCTGCCAGGTGTGCATGGGGTTTCACAGTGCATCAGGATACTGCCAGGTGTGCATGGGCTTTCACAGTGGATCAGGATCCTGCCATGTGTGTATGGGGGTTTCACAGTGGATCAGGATCCTGCCAGGTGTGTATGGGGTTTCACAGTGTATCAGGATCCTGCCATGTGTGTATGGGGGTTTCACAGTGGATCAGGATCCTGCAAGGTGTGTGTGGGGTTTCACAGTGTATCAGGATCCTGCCAGGTGTGTACGGGATTTTCACAATATATCAGGATCCTGCCAGGTGTGTACGGGGTTTCACAGAGGATCAGGTTCCTGCCAGGTGTGTACGGGGTTTTCACAATGTATCAGGATCCTGCCAGGTGTGTCCGGGGTTTCACAGAGGATCAGCATCCTGCCAGGTGTGTACGGGGTTTTCACAATATATCAGGATCCTGCCAGATGTGTATGGGTGTTTCACCGTTTATCAGGATCGTGCCAGGTGTGTATGGGGGTTTCACAGTGGATCAGTATCCTGCCAGGTGTGTATGGGGTTTCACAGTGCATGAGGATCCTGCCAGGTGTTTATGGGGTTTCACAGTGTATCAGGATCCTGCCAGGTGTGTATGGGAGTTTCACAGTGGATCAGGAACCTGCCAGGTGTGTATGGGGTTTCACAGTGTAACAGGATCCAGCCACGTGTGTATGGGCGTTTCACAGTGGATCAGGATCCTGCCAGTTGTGTATGGGGTTTCACAGTGTATCAGGATCCTGCCAGGTGTGCATGGGGTTTTCACAGTGTATCAGGATACTGCCATATGTGAATGGGGCTTCACTGAGCATCAGGAAACTGCCAGGTGTGTACGGGGTTTTCACAATGTATCAGGCTCCTGCCAGGTGTGTACGGGGGTTTCACAGATTATCAGGATCCTGCCAGGTGTGTATGGGGGTTTCGCAGTTCATCAGGATCCTGCCAGGTGTGTCTGGGGTTTTCGCAGAGGATCAGGTTCCTGCCAGGTGCATACGGGGTTTTCACAATATATCAGGATCCTGCCAGGTGTGTACGGGGTTTCACAGAGGATCAGGATCCTGCCAAGTGTGTGCGGGGTTTTCACCTTCTATCAGGATCCTGCCAGGTGTGTATGGGGGTTTCAACGCTAAAAGGATACTGCCAGGTGTGTATGGGGGTTTCACAGTCTATCAGGACCCTGCCAGGTGTGTTTGGGGGTTTCAAAGTTTATCAGGATCCTGCCAGGTGTGTATGGGGGTTTCACAGTGGATCAGGATCCTGCCAGGTGTGTATGGGGTTTCACAGTGTATCAGGATCCTGCCGGATGTGAATGGGGTTTTCACAGTGTATCAGGATCCTGCCAGGTGTGTCTGGGGTTTCACAGTGTTTTGGGATCCTGCCAGGTGTGTATGGGGTTTTAACAGTGGATCAGGATCCTGCCAGGTGTGTATGGGGGTTTCACAGTGTATCAGGATCCTTCCAGATGTGTCTGGGGTTTTCACAGTGTATCAGGATCCTGCCAGGTGTGTCTGGCGATATCACAGTGGATCAGGATCCTGCCATGTGTGTATGGGGTTTCACAGTGTATCAGGATCCTTCCAGGTGTGTATGGGGTTTTCGCAGTGTATCAGTATCCAGCCAGGTGTGTCTGGCGATATCACAGTGCATCAGGATCGTGACAGGTGTGTATGGGGTTTCACAGTGCATCAGGATCCTGCCAGGTGTGTTTGGGGTTTCACAGTGTATCAGGATACTGCCATGTGTGTATGGGGGTTTCACAGTGGATCAGGATCCTGCCAGGTGTGCATGGGGTTTCACAGTGCATCAGGATCCTGACAGGTGTGTATGGGATTTTCACAGTAGATCAGGATCCTGCCAGGTGTGTATGGGGTTTCACAGTGCATCAGGATCCTGCCAGGTGTGTATGGGGTTTCACAGTGTATCAGGATCCTGCCAGGTGTGTATGGGTGTTTCACAGTGTCTCAGGATCCTGCCAGGTGTGCATGGGATTTCACAGTGCATCAGGATACTGCCAGGTGTGTATGGGGTTTCACAGTGGATCAGGATCCTGCCATGTGTGTATGGGGGTTTCATAGTGGATCAGGATCCTGACAGGTGTGTATGGGGTTTCACAGTGTATCAGTATCCTGCCATGTGTGTATGGGGGTTTCACAGTGGATCAGGGTCCTGCCAGGTGTGTATGGGGTTTCACAGTGTATCAGGATCCTGCCAGGTGTGTACGGGATTTACACAATATATCAGGATCCTGCCAGGTGTGTACGGGGTTTCACAGAGGATCAGGTTCCTGCCAGGTGTGTACGGGGTTTTCACAATGTATCAGGATAATGCCAGGTGTGTACGGGGTTTCACAGAGGATCAGGATCCTGCCAGGTGTGTACGAGGTTTTCACAATATATCAGGATCCTGCCAGATGTGTATGGGTGTTTCACCATTTATCAGGATCGTGCCAGGTGTGTCTGGGGGATTCACAGTGGATCAGTATCCTGCCAGGTGTGTATGGGGTTTCACAGTGCATCAGGATCCTGCCAGGTGTTTATGGGTTTTCACAGTGTATCAGGATCCTGCTAGGTGTGTATGGGAGTTTCACAGTGGATCAGGAACCTGCAAGGTGTGTATGGGGTTTCACAGTGTAACAGGATCCAGCCACGTGTGTATGGGAGTTTCACAGTGGATCAGGATCCTGCCAGTTGTGTATGGAGTTTCACAGTGTATCAGGATCCTGCCAGGTGTGTATGGGGTTTCACAGTGGATCAGTATCCTGCCAGGTGTGTATGGGGTTTCACAGTGCATCAGGATCCTGCCAGGTGTTTATGGGGTTTCACAGTGTATCAGGATCCTGCCAGGTGTGTATGGGAGTTTCACAGTGGATCAGGAACCTGCCAGGTGTGTATGGGGTTTCACAGTGTAACAGGATCCAGCCACGTTTGTATGGGAGTTTCACAGTGGATCAGGATCCTGCCAGTTGTGTATGGAGTTTCACAGTGTATCAGGATTCTGCCAGGTGTGTATGGGGTTTCACAGTGTAACAGGATCCAGCCACGTGAGTATGGGAGTTTCACAGTGGATCAGGATCCTGCCAGTTGTGTATGGAGTTTCACAGTGTATCAGGATCCTGCCAGGTGTGTATGGGGTTTCACAGTGTATCAGGATCCTGCCAGGTGTGCATGGGGTTTTCACAGTGTCACAGGATCCTGCCAGGTGTGCATGGGGTTTCACAGTGCATCAGGATACTGCCAGGTGTGCATGGGCTTTCACAGTGGATCAGGATCCTGCCATGTGTGTATGGGGGTTTCACAGTGGATCAGGATCCTGCCAGGTGTGTATGGGGTTTCAAAGTGTATCAGGATCCTGCCATGTGTGTATGGGGGTTTCACAGTGGATCAGGATCCTGCAAGGTGTGTGTGGGGTTTCACAGTGTATCAGGATCCTGCAAGGTGTGTACGGGATTTTCACAATATATCAGGATCCTGCCAGGTGTGTACGGGGTTTCACAGAGGATCAGGTTCCTGCCAGGTGTGTACGGGGTTTTCACAATGTATCAGGATCCTGCCAGGTGTGTCCGGGGTTTCACAGAGGATCAGCATCCTGCCAGGTGTGTACGGGGTTTTCACAATATATCAGGATACTGCCAGATGTGTATGGGTGTTTCACCGTTTATCAGGATCGTGCCAGGTGTGTATGGGGGTTTCACAGTGGATCAGTATCCTGTCAGGTGTGTATGGGGTTTCACAGTGCATGAGGATCCTGCCAGGTGTTTATGGGGTTTCACAGTGTATCAGGATCCTGCCAGGTGTGTATGGGAGTTTCACAGTGGATCAGGAACCTGCCAGGTGTGTATGGGGTTTCACAGTGTAACAGGATCCAGCCACGTGTGTATGGGAGTTTCACAGTGGATCAGGATCCTGCCAGTTGTGTATGGAGTTTCACAGTGTATCAGGATCCTGCCAGGTGTGTATGGGGTTTCACAGTGTATCAGGATCCTGCCAGGTGTGCATGGGGTTTTCACAGTGTATCAGGATACTGCCATATGTGAATGGGGCTTCACTGAGCATCAGGAAACTGCCAGGTGTGTACGGGGTTTTCACAGTTATTCAGGCTCCTGCCAGGTGTGTACGGGAGTTTCACAGATTATCAGGATCCTGCCAGGTGTGTATGGGGGTTTCGCAGTTCATCAGGATCCTGCCAGGTGTGTCTGGGGTTTTCGCAGAGGATCAGGTTCCTGCCAGGTGCATACGGGGTTTTCACAATATATCAGGATCCTGCCAGGTGTGTACGGGGTTTCACAGAGGATCAGGATCCTGCCAAGTGTGTGCGGGGTTTTCACCTTCTATCAGGATCCTGCCAGGTGTGTATGGGGGTTTCAACGCTAAAAGGATACTGCCAGGTGTGTATGGGGGTTTCACAGTCTATCAGGACCCTGCCAGGTGTGTTTGGGGGTTTCAAAGTTTATCAGGATCCTGCCAGGTGTGTATGGGGGTTTCACAGTGGATCAGGATCCTGCCAGGTGTGTATGGGGTTTCACAGTGTATCAGGATCCTGCCGGATGTGAATGGGGTTTTCACAGTGTATCAGGATCCTGCCAGGTGTGTCTGGGGTTTCACAGTGTTTTGGGATCCTGCCAGGTGTGTATGGGGTTTTAACAGTGGATCAGGATCCTGCCAGGTGTGTATGGGGGTTTCACAGTGTATCAGGATCCTTCCAGATGTGTCTGGGGTTTTCACAGTGTATCAGGATCCTGCCAGGTGTGTCTGGCGATATCACAGTGGATCAGGATCCTGCCATGTGTGTATGGGGTTTCACAGTGTATCAGGATCCTTCCAGGTGTGTATGGGGTTTTCGCAGTGTATCAGTATCCAGCCAGGTGTGTCTGGCGATATCACAGTGCATCAGGATCGTGACAGGTGTGTATGGGGTTTCACAGTGCATCAGGATCCTGCCAGGTGTGTTTGGGGTTTCACAGTGTATCAGGATACTGCCATGTGTGTATGGGGGTTTCACAGTGGATCAGGATCCTGCCAGGTGTGCATGGGGTTTCACAGTGCATCAGGATCCTGACAGGTGTGTATGGGATTTTCACAGTAGATCAGGATCCTGCCAGGTGTGTATGGGGTTTCACAGTGCATCAGGATCCTGCCAGGTGTGTATGGGGTTTCACAGTGTATCAGGATCCTGCCAGGTGTGTATGGGTGTTTCACAGTGTCTCAGGATCCTGCCAGGTGTGCATGGGATTTCACAGTGCATCAGGATACTGCCAGGTGTGTATGGGGTTTCACAGTGGATCAGGATCCTGCCATGTGTGTATGGGGGTTTCATAGTGGATCAGGATCCTGTCAGGTGTGTATGGGGTTTCACAGTGTATCAGTATCCTGCCATGTGTGTATGGGGGTTTCACAGTGGATCAGGGTCCTGCCAGGTGTGTATGGGGTTGCACAGTGTATCAGGATCCTGCCAGGTGTGTACGGGATTTACACAATATATCAGGATCCTGCCAGGTGTGTACGGGGTTTCACAGAGGATCAGGTTCCTGCCAGGTGTGTACGGGGTTTTCACAATGTATCAGGATAATGCCAGGTGTGTACGGGGTTTCACAGAGGATCAGGATCCTGCCAGGTGTGTACGAGGTTTTCACAATATATCAGGATCCTGCCAGATGTGTATGGGTGTTTCACCGTTTATCAGGATCGTGCCAGGTGTGTCTGGGGGATTCACAGTGGATCAGTATCCTGCCAGGTGTGTATGGGGTTTCACAGTGCATCAGGATCCTGCCAGGTGTTTATGGGGTTTCACAGTGTATCAGGATCCTGCTAGGTGTGTATGGGAGTTTCACAGTGAATCAGGAACCTGCAAGGTGTGTATGGGGTTTCACAGTGTAACAGGATCCAGCCACGTGTGTATGGGAGTTTCACAGTGGATCAGGATCCTGCCAGTTGTGTATGGAGTTTCACAGTGTATCAGGATCCTGCCAGGTGTGTATGGGGTTTCACAGTGGATCAGTATCCTGCCAGGTGTGTATGGGGTTTCACAGTGCATCAGGATACTGCCAGGTGTTTATGGGGTTTCACAGTGTATCAGGATCCTGCCAGGTGTGTATGGGAGTTTCACAGTGGATCAGGAACCTGCCAGGTGTGTATGGGGTTTCACAGTGTAACAGGATCCAGCCACGTTTGTATGGGAGTTTCACAGTGGATCAGGATCCTGCCAGTTGTGTATGGAGTTTCACAGTGTATCAGGATCCTGCCAGGTGTGTATGGGGTTTCACAGTGTATCAGGATCCTGCCAGGTGTGTATGGGGTTTTCACAGTGTATCAGTATACTGCCATATGTGAATGGGGCTTCACTGTGCATCAGGAAACTGCCAGGTGTGTACGGGGTTTTCACAGTGCATCAGGATACTGCCAGGAGTGTATGGGGTTTCACAGTGGATCAGGATCCTGCCATGTGTGTATGGGGGTTTCACAGTGGATCAGGATCCTGCCAGGTGTGTATGCGGTTTCACAGTGTATCAGTATCCTGCCATGTGTGTATTGGGGTTTTCACAATATATCAGGATCCTGCCAGATGTGTATGGGTGTTTCACCGTTTATCAGGATCGTGCCAGGTGTGTATGGGTGTTTCACCGTTTATCAGGATCGTGCCAGGTGTGTCTGGGGGTTTCACAGTGGATCAGTATCCTGCCAGGTGTGTATGGGGTTTCACAGTGCATCAGGATCCTGCCAGGTGTTTATGGGGTTTCACAGTGTATCAGGATCCTGCTAGGTGTGTATGGGAGTTTCACAGTGGATCAGGAACCTGCCAGGTGTGTATGGGGTTTCACAGTGTAACAGGATCCAGCCACGTGTGTATTGGAGTTTCACAGTGGATCAGGATCCTGCCAGTTGTGTATGGAGTTTCACAGTGTATCAGGATCCTGCCAGGTGTGTATGGGGTTTCACAGTGGATCAGTATCCTGCCAGGTGTGTATGGGGGTTTCGCAGTTCATCAGGATCCTGCCAGGTGTGTCTGGGGTTTTCGCAGAGGATCAGGTTCCTGCCAGGTGCATACGGGGTTTTCACAATATATCAGGATCCTGCCAGGTGTGTACGGGGTTTCACAGAGGATCAGGATCCTGCCAAGTGTGTACGGGGTTTTCACCTTCTATCAGGATCCTGCCAGGTGTGTATGGGGGTTTCAACGCTAAAAGGATACTGCCAGGTGTGTATGGGGGTTTCACAGTCTATCATGACCCTGCCAGGTGTGTTTGGGGGTTTCAAAGTTTATCAGGATCCTGCCAGGTGTGTATGGGGGTTTCACAGTGGATCAGGATCCTGCCAGGTGTGTATGGGGTTTCACAGTGTATCAGGATCCTGCCGGATGTGAATGGGGTTTTCACAGTGTATCAGGATCCTGCCAGGTGTGTCTGGGGTTTCACAGTGTTTTGGGATCCTGCCAGGTGTGTATGGGGTTTTAACAGTGGATCAGGATCCTGCCAGGTGTGTATGGGGGTTTCACAGTGTATCAGGATCCTTCCAGATGTGTCTGGGGTTTTCACAGTGTATCAGGATCCTGCCAGGTGTGTCTGGCGATATCACAGTGGATCAGGATCCTGCCATGTGTGTATGGGGTTTCACAGTGTATCAGGATCCTTCCAGGTGTGTATGGGGTTTTCGCAGTGTATCAGTATCCAGCCAGGTGTGTCTGGCGATATCACAGTGCATCAGGATCGTGACAGGTGTGTATGGGGTTTCACAGTGCATCAGGATCCTGCCAGGTGTGTTTGGGGTTTCACAGTGTATCAGGATACTGCCATGTGTGTATGGGGGTTTCACAGTGGATCAGGATCCTGCCAGGTGTGCATGGGGTTTCACAGTGCATCAGGATCCTGACAGGTGTGTATGGGATTTTCACAGTAGATCAGGATCCTGCCAGGTGTGTATGGGGTTTCACAGTGCATCAGGATCCTGCCAGGTGTGTATGGGGTGTCACAGTGTATCAGGATCCTGCCAGGTGCTAATGGGTGTTTCACAGTGTCTCAGGATCCTGCCAGGTGTGCATGGGATTTCACAGTGCATCAGGATACTGCCAGGTGTGTATGGGGTTTCACAGTGGATCAGGATCCTGCCATGTGTGTATGGGGGTTTCATAGTGGATCAGGATCCTGACAGGTGTGTATGGGGTTTCACAGTGTATCAGTATCCTGTCATGTGTGTATGGGGGTTTCACAGTGGATCAGGATCCTGCCAGGTGTGTATGGGGTTTCACAGTGTATCAGGATCCTGCCAGGTGTGTACGGGATTTACACAATATATCAGGATCCTGCCAGGTGTGTAAGGGGTTTCACAGAGGATCAGGTTCCTGCCAGGTGTGTACGGGGTTTTCACAATGTATCAGGATAATACCAGGTGTGTACGGGGTTTCACAGAGGATCAGGATCTTGCCAGGTGTGTACGGGGTTTTCACAATATATCAGGATCCTGCCAGATGAGTATGGGTGTTTCACCGTTTATCAGGATCGTGCCAGGTGTGTCTGGGGGATTCACAGTGGATCAGTATCCTGCCAGGTGTATATGGGGTTTCACAGTGTATCAGGATCCTGCCAGGTGTGTGTGGGGTTTCACAGTGTATCAGGATCCTGCCAGGTGTGTGTGGGGTTTTCACAGTGTATCAGTATACTGCCATATGTGAATGGGGCTTCACTGAGCATCAGGAAACTGCCAGGTGTGTACGGGGTTTTCACAGTGCATCAGGATACTGCCAGGAGTGTATGGGGTTTCACAGTGGATCAGGATCCTGCCATGTGTGTATGGGGGTTTCACAGTGGATCAGGTTCCTGCCAGGTGTGTAAGCGGTTTCACAGTGTATCAGGATCCTGCCATGTGTGTATTGGGGTTTTCACAATATATCAGGATCCTGCCAGATGTGTATGGGTGTTTCACCGTTTATCAGGATCGTGCCAGGTGTGTCTGGGTGTTTCACCGTTTATCAGGATCGTGCCAGGTGTGTCTGGGGGTTTCACAGTGGATCAGTATCCTGCCAGGTGTGTATGGGGTTTCACAGTGCATCAGGATCCTGCCAGGTGTTTATGGGGTTTCACAGTGTATCAGGATCCTGCTAGGTGTGTATGGGAGTTTCACAGTGGATCAGGAACCTGCCAGGTGTGTACGGGGTTTCACAGTGTAACAGGATCCAGCCACGTGTGTATTGGAGTTTCACAGTGGATCAGGATCCTGCCAGTTGTGTATGGAGTTTCACAGTGTATCAGGATCCTGCCAGGTGTGTATGGGGTTTCACAGTGGATCAGTATCCTGCCAGGTGTGTATGGGGTTTCACAGTGCATCAGGATCCTGCCAGGTGTTTATGGGGTTTCACAGTGTATCAGGATCCTGCCATGTGTGTATGGGAGTTTCACAGTGGATCAGGAACCTGCCAGGTGTGTATGGGGTTTCACAGTGTAACAGGATCCAGCCACGTTTGTATGGGAGTTTCACAGTGGATCAGGATCCTGCCAGTTGTGTATGGAGTTTCACAGTGTATCAGGATCCTGCCAGGTGTGTATGGGGTTTCACAGTGTATCAGGATCCTGCCAGGTGTGTATGGGGTTTTCACAGTGTATCAGTATACTGCCATATGTGAATGGGGCTTCACTGAGCATCAGGAAACTGCCAGGTGTGTACGGGGTTTTCACAGTGTATCAGGCTCCTGCCAGGTGTGTACGGGGGTTTCACCGATTATCAGGATCCTGCCAGGTGTGTATGGGGGTTTCGCAGTTCATCAGGATCCTGCCAGGTGTGTCTGGGGTTTTCGCAGAGGATCAGGTTCCTGCCAGGTGCATACGGGGTTTTCACAATATATCAGGATCCTGCCAGGTGTGTACGGGGTTTCACAGAGGATCAGGATCCTGCCAAGTGTGTACGGGGTTTTCACATTCTATCAGGATCCTGCCAGGTGTGTATGGGGGTTTCAACGCTAAAAGGATACTGCCAGGTGTGTATGGGGGTTTCACAGTCTATCCGGATCCTGCCAGGTGTGTTTGGGGGTTTCAAAGTTTATCAGGATTCTGCCAGGTGTGTATGGGGGTTTCACAGTGGATCAGGATCCTGCCAGGTGTGTATGGGGTTTCACAGTGTATCAGGATCCTGCCAGGTGTGTATGGGGTTTTCACAGTGTATCAGGATCCTGCCAGGAGTTTCTGGGGTTTCACAGTGTTTCGGGATCCTGCCAGGTGTGTATGGGGTTTTAACAGTGGATCAGGATCCTGCCAGGTGTGTATGGGGGTTTCACAGTGTATCAGGATCCTTCCAGATGTGTTTGGGGTTTTCACAGTGTATCAGGATCCTGCCAGGTGTGTCTGGGGATATCACAGTGGATCAGGATCCTGCCGTGTGTGTATGGGGTTTCACAGTGCATCAGGATCCTGCCAGGTGTGTTTAAGGTTTCACAGTGTATCAGGATCCTGCCATGTGTGTATGGGGGTTTCACAGTGGATCAGGATCCTGCCAGGTGTGCATGGGGTTTCACAGTGCATCAGGATCCTGACAGGTGTGCATGGGATTTTCACAGTAGATCAGGATCCTGCCAGGTGTGTATGGGGGTTTCACAGTTTATCAGGATGCTGCCAGGTGTGTATGTGGTTTTCACAGTGGGTCAGGATCCTGCCAGGTGTGTATGGGGTTTTCACAGTGTATCAGGATCTGCCAGGTGTGTATGGAGTTTCACAGTGTATCAGGATCCTGCCAGGTGTGTACGGGGTTTTCACAGTGGATCAGGATCCTGCCAGGTGTGCATGGGGATTTCACAGTGGATCAGGATCCTGCCAGGTGTGTATGCGGTTTTCACAGTGTATCAGGATCCTTCCAGGTGTGTATGGGTTTTTCACAGTGTCTCAGGATCCTGCCAGGTGTGTATGGGGATTTCACAGTTGATCAGGATCCTGCCGGGTGTGTATGGGGTTTCACAGTGTATCAGGATCCTTCTAGTTGTGCATGGGGTTTTCACAGTGTATCTGGATCCTGCCAGGTGTGTATGGGGTTTCACAGTGTATCAGGATCCTGCCAGGTGTGTATGGGGTTTCACAGTGTTTCGGGTTCCTGCCAGGTGTGTATGGGGTATTCGCAGTGGATCAGGATCCTGCCAGGTGTGTATGGGGTTTCACAGTGCATCAGGATCCTGCCAGGTGTGTATGGGGTTTCACAGTGTAACAGGATCCAGCCACGTGTGTATGGGAGTTTCACAGTGGATCAGGATCCTGCCAGTTGTGTATGGAGTTTCACAGTGTATCAGGATCCTGCCAGGTGTGTATGGGGTTTCACATTGTATCAGGATCCTGCCAGGTGTGTATGGGGTTTTCACAGTGTGTCAGGATACTGCCATATGTGAATGGGGCTTCACTGAGCATCAGGAAACTGCCAGGTGTGTACGGGATTTTCACAGTGTATCAGGCTCCTGCCAGGTGTGTACGGGGGTTTCACAGATTATCAGGATCCTGCCAGGTGTGTATGGGGGTTTCGCAGTTCATCAGGATCCTGCCAGGTGTGTCTGGGGTTTTCGCAGAGGATCAGGTTCCTGCCAGGTGCATACGGGGTTTTCACAATATATCAGGATCCTGCCAGGTGTGTACGGGGTTTCACAGAGGATCAGGATCCTGCCAAGTGTGTACGGGGTTTTCACCTTCTATCAGGATCCTGCCAGGTGTGTATGGGGGTTTCAACGCTAAAAGGATAATGCCAGGTGTGTATGGGGGTTTCACAATCTATCAGGATCCTGCCAGGTGTGTTTGGGGGTATCAAATTTTATCAGGATCCTGCCAGGTGGGTATGGGGTATTCACAGTGCATCAGGATCCTGCCAGGTGTGTATGGGGTTTTCACAGTGTGTCAGGATACTGCCATATGTGAATGGGGCTTCACTGAGCATCAGGAAACTGCCAGGTGTGTACGGGATTTTCACAGTGTATCAGGCTCCTGCCAGGTGTGTACGGGGGTTTCACAGATTGTCAGGATCCTGCCAGGTGTGTATGGGGGTTTCGCAGTTCATCAGGATCCTGCCAGGTGTGTCTGGGGTTTTCGCAGAGGATCAGGTTCCTGCCAGGTGCATACGGGGTTTTCACAATATATCAGGATCCTGCCAGGTGTGTACGGGGTTTCACAGAGGATCAGGATCCTGCCAAGTGTGTACGGGGTTTTCACCTTCTATCAGGATCCTGCCAGGTGTGTATGGGGGTTTCAACGCTAAAAGGATACTGCCAGGTGTGTATGGGGGTTTCACAATCTATCAGGATCCTGCCAGGTGTGTTTGGGGGTATCAAATTTTATCAGGATCCTGCCAGGTGTGTATGGGGTATTCACAGTGCATCAGGATCCTGCCAGGTGAGTATTGGGTTTTCACAGTGTGTCAGGATACTGCCATATGTGAATGGGGCTTCACTGAGCATCAGGAAACTGCCAGGTGTGTACGGGATTTTCACAGTGCATCAGGATCCTTCCAGATGTGTTTGGGGTTTTCACAGTGTATCAGGATCCTGCCAGGTGTGTCTGGGGATATCACAGTGGATCAGGATCCTGCCGTGTGTGTATGGGGTTTCACAGTGCATCAGGATCCTGCCAGGTGTGTTTGGGGTTTCACAGTGTATCAGGATCCTGCCATGTGTGTATGGGGGTTTCACAGTGGATCAGGATCCTGCCAGGTGTGCATGGGGTTTCACAGTGCATCAGGATCCTGACAGGTGTGTATGGGATTTTCACAGTAGATCAGGATCCTGCCAGGTGTGTATGGGGTTTCACAGTGCATCAGGATCCTGCCAGGTGTGTATGGGGTTTCACAGATTATCAGGATCCTGCCATGTGTGTATGGGGGTTTCATAGTGGATCAGGATCCTGCCAGGAGTGTATGGGGTTTCACAGTGCATCAGGATCCTGCCATGTGTGTATGGGGGTTTCACAGTGGATCAGGATCCTGCCAGGTGTGTATGGGGTTTCACAGTGTGTCAGGATCCTGCCAGGTGTGTACGGGATTTTCACAATATATCAGGATCCTGCCAGGTGTGTACGGGGTTTCACAGAGGATCAGGTTCCTGCCAGGTGTGTACGGGGTTTTCACAATGTATCAGGATCCTGCCAGGTGTGTACGGGGTTTCACAGAGGATCAGGATCCTGCCAGGTGTGTACGGGGTTTTCACAAAATATCAGGATCCTGCCAGATGTGTATGGGTGTTTCACCGTTTATCAGGATCGTGCCAGGTGTGTCTGGGGGTTTCACAGTGGATCAGTATCCTGCCAGGTGTGTATGGGGTTTCACAGTGCATCAGGAGCCTGCCAGGTGTTTATGGGGTTTCACAGTGTATCAGGATCCTGCCAGGTGTGTATGGGAGTTTCACAGTGGATCAGGAAAACGGCCAGGTGTGTATGGGGTTTCACAGTGTAACAGGATCCAGCCACGTGTGTATGGGAGTTTCACAGTGGATCAGGATCCTGCCAGTTGTGTATGGAGTTTCACAGTGTATCAGGATCCTGCCAGGTGTGTATGGGGTTTCACAGTGTATCAGGATCCTGCCAGGTGTGTATGGGGTTTTCACTGTGTGTCAGGATACTGCCATATGTGAATGGGGCTTCACTGAGCATCAGGAAACTGCCAGGTGTGTACGGGATTTTCACAGTGTATCAGGCTCCTGCCAGGTGTGTACGGGGGTTTCACAGATTATCAGGATCCTGCCAGGTGTGTATGGGGGTTTCGCAGTTCATCAGGATCCTGCCAGGTGTGTCTGGGGTTTTCGCAGAGGATCAGGTTCCTGCCAGGTGCATACGGGGTTTTCACAATATATCAGGATCCTGCCAGGTGTGTACGGGGTTTCACAGAGGATCAGGATCCTGCCAAGTGTGTACGGGGTATTCACCTTCTATCAGGATCCTGCCTGGTGTGTTTGGGGGTATCAAATTTTATCAGGATCCTGCCAGGTGTGTATGGGGTTTTCACAGTGCATCAGGATCCTGCCAGGTGTGTGCGGCGTTTTCACAGTGGATCAGGATCCTGCCAGGTGTGCATGGGGATTTCACAGTGGATCAGGATCCTGCCAGGTGTGTATGGGGATTTCACAGTGGATCAGGATGCTGCCAGGTGTGTATGGGAGTTTCACTTTTTATAAGGATCCTGCCAAGTGTGTATGGGGGTTTCACAGTTTATCAGGATCCTGCCAGGTGTGTATGGGGGTTTCACAGTTTATCAGGATGCTGCCAGGTGTGTATGTGGTTTTCACAGTGGGTCAGGATCCTGCCAGGTGTGTATGGGGTTTTCACAGTGTATCAGGATCTGCCAGGTGTGTATGGAGTTTCACAGTGTATCAGGATCCTGCCAGGTGTGGACGGGGTTTTCACAGTGGATCAGGATCCTGCCAGGTGTGCATGGGGTTTTCACAGTGTATCAGGATCCTTCCAGGTGTGTATGGGTTTTTCACAGTGTCTCAGTATCCTGCCAGGTGTGTATGGGGATTTCACAGTTGATCAGGATCCTGCCGGGTGTGTATGGGGTTTCACAGTGTATCAGGATCCTTCTCGTTGTGTATGGGGTTTTCACAGTGTATCTGGATCCTGCCAGGTGTGTATGGGGTTTCACAGTGTATCAGGATCCTGCCAGGTGTGTTTCGGGTTTCACAGTGTTTCGGGTTCCTGCCAGGTGTGTATGGGGTATTCGCAGTGGATCAGGATCCTGCCAGGTGTGTATGGGGTTTCACAGTGCATCAGGATCCTGCCAGATGTGAATGGGGTTTCACTGTGTATCAGGATCCTGCCAGGTGTGTATGGGGTTTTCACAGTGTATCAGGATCCTGCCAGATGTGTATGGGGTTTCACTGTGCATCAGGAACCTGCCAGGTGTGTATGGGTTTTCACAGCGGATCAGGATCCTGCCAGGTTTGTATGGGGTTTCCCAGTGTATCAGGATCCTGCCAGGTGTGTATGGGGTTTTCACAGTGTATCAGGATCCTGCCAGGTGTGTATGGGGGTTTCTCAGTGGATCAGGATCCTGCCAGGTGTGTATGGGGTTTCACAGTGCATCAGGATCCTTCCAGGTGTGTATGGGGTTTTCACAGTGTATCAAGATCCTGCCAGGTGTGTATGGGGTTTCACAGTGTATCAGGATCCTGCCAGGTGTGTATGGGGGTTTCACAGTGGATCAGGATCCTGATAGGTGTGTATGGGGTTTCACAGTGTATCAGGTTCCTGCCACGTGTGCATGGGGTTTTCACAGTGGATCACGATCCTGCCAGGTGTGTATGGGGTTTCACAGCGTTTCAGCATCCTGCCAGGTGTGTATGTGGTTTCACAGTGTATCAGGTTCCTGCCGGATGTGAATGGGGATTTCACAGTGTATCAGGATCCTGCCAGGTGTGTATGGGGTTTCACAGTGCATCAGGATCCTGCCAGGTGTTTATGGAGTTTCACAGTGTATCAGGATCCTGCCAGGTGTGTATGGGAGTTTCACAGTGGATCAGGAACCTGCCAGGTGTGTATGGGGTTTCACAGTGTAACAGGATCCAGCCACGTGTGTATGGGAGTTTCACAGTGGATCAGGATCCTGCCAGTTGTGTCTGGAGTTTCACAGTATATCAGGATCCTGCCAGGTGTGTATGGGGTTTCACAGTGTATCAGGATCCTGCCAGGTGTGTATGGGGTTTTCACAGTGTATCAGGATACTGCCATATGTGAATGGGGCTTCACTGAGCATCAGGAAACTGCCAGGTGTGTACGGGATTTTCACAGTGTATCAGGCTCCTGCCAGGTGTGTACGGGGGTTTCACAGATTATCAGGATCCTGCCAGGTGTGTATGGGGGTTTCGCAGTTCATCAGGATCCTGCCAGGTGTGTCTGGGGTTTTCGCAGAGGATCAGGTTCCTGCCAGGTGCATAAGGGGTTTTCACAATATATCAGGATCCTGCCAGGTGTGTACGGGGTTTCACAGATGGTCAGGATCCTGCCAAGTGTGTACGGGGTTTTCACCTTCTATCAGGATCCTGCCAGGTGTGTATGGGTGTTTCAACGCTAAAAGGATACTGCCAGGTGTGTATGGGCGTTTCACAGTCTATCAGGATCCCGCCAGGTGTGTTTGGGGGTATCACATTTTATCAGGATCCTGCCAGGTGTGTATGGGGATTTCACAGTGCATCAGGATCCTGCCAGATGTGTGCGGCGTTTTCACAGTGGATCAGGATCCTGCCAGGTGTGCATGGGGATTTCACTGTGGATCAGGATGCTGCCAGGAGTGTATGGGAGTTTCACTTTTTATCAGGATCCTGCCAGGTGTGTATGGGGGTTTCACAGTTTATCAGGATCCTGCCAGGTGTGTATGTGGTTTTCACAGTGGGTCAGGATCCTGCCAGGTGTGTATGGGGTTTTCACAGTGTATCAGGATCCTGCCAGGTGTGTATGGCGTTTTCATAGTGGATCAGGATCCTGCCAGGTGTGTATGGGGTTTTCACAGTGTATCAGGATCTGCCAGGTGTGTATGGAGTTTCACAGTGTATCAGGATCCTGCCAGGTGTGTACGGGGTTTTCACAGTGGATCAGGATCCTGCCAGGTGTGCATGGGGATTTCACAGTGGATCAGGATCCTGCCAGGAGTGTATGTGGTTTTCACAGTGTATCAGGATCCTTCCAGGAGTGTATGGGTTTTTCACAGTGTCTCAGGATCCTGCCAGGTGTGTATTGGGTTTTCACAGTTGATCAGGATCCTGCCGGGTGTTTATGGGGTTTCACAGTGTATCAGGATCCTTCCAGTTGTGTATGGGGTTTTCACAGTGTATCAGGATCCTGCCAGGTGTGTAAGGGGTTTCACAGTGTATCAGGATCCTGCCAGGTGTGTATGGGGTTTCACAGTGTTTCGGGTTCCTGCCAGGTGTGTATGGGGTATTCGCAGTGGATCAGGATCCTGCCAGGTGTGTATGGGGTTTCACAGTGCATCAGGATCCTGGCAGGTGTACATGGGGTTTCACTGTGTATCAGGATCCTGCCAGGTGTGTATGGTGTTTTCACAGTGTATCAGGATCCTGCCAGATGTGTATGGGGTTTCACTGTGCATCAGGAACCTGCCAGGTGTGTATGGGTTTTCACAGCGGATCAGGATCCTGCCAGGTTTGTATGGGGTTTCCCAGTGTGTCAGGATCCTGCCAGTTGTGTATGGGGTTTGCACAGTGTATCAGGATCCTGCCAGGTTTGTATGGGGGTTTCTCAGTGGATCAGGATCCTGCCAGGTGTGTATGGAGTTTCACAGTGCATCAGGATCCTTCCAGGTGTGTATGGGGTTTTCACAGTGTATCAGGATCCTACCAGGTGTGTATGGGGTTTCACAGTGGATCAGGATCCTGCCAGGTGTGTCTGGGGTTTCACAGTGTATCAGGTTCCTGCCATGTGTGCATGGGGGTTTCACAGTGGATCACGATCCTGCCAAGTGTGTATGGGGTTTCACAGCGTATCAGCATCCTGCCAGGTGTGTATGTGGTTTGACAGTGTATCAGGTTCCTGCCAGATGTGAATGAGGATTTCACAGTGCATCAGGATCCTGCCAGGTGTGTATGGGGTTTCACAGTGTATTAGAATCCTGCCACGTGTGTTTGAGGTTTTCACAGTGCATCAGGATCCTCCCAGGTTGTGTGTGGAGTTTCACTTTGGATCAGGATCCTGCCAGGTGTGTTTGGGGTTTCACTGTGTATCAGGGTCCTGCCAGGTTTGTATGGGGTTTCACAGTGTATCAGGATCCTGCCAGATGTGTATGGGGTTTCACTGTGCATCAGGAACCTGCCAAGTGTGTCTGGGATTTCACAGCGGAATAGGATCCTGCCAGGTTTGTATGGGGTTTCCCAGTGTATCAGGATCCTGCCAGGTGTGTATGGGGTTTTCACAGTGTATCAGGATACTGCCAGGTGTGTATGGGGGTTTCTCAGTGGATCAGTATCCTGTCAGGTGTGTATGGGGTTTCACAGTGCATCAGGATCCTTCCAGATGTGTATGGGGTTTTCACAGTGTACCAGGATCCTGCCAGGTGTGTATGGGGTTTCACAGTGTATCAGGATCCTGCCAGGTGTGTATGGGGGTTTCACAGTGGATCAGGATCCTGCCAGGTGTGTATGGGGTTTCACAGTGTATCAGGTTCCTGCCACGTGTGCATGGGGGTTTCACAGTGGATCACGATCCTGCCAGGTGTGTATGGGGTTTCACAGCGTATCAGCATCCAGCCAGGTGTGTATGTGGTTTCACAGTGTATCAGGTTCCTGCCGGATGTGAATGGGGATTTCACAGTGCATCAGGATTCTGCCAGGTGTGTATGGGGTTTCACAGTGTATCAGAATCCTGCCACGTGTGTTTGAGGTTTTCACAGTGGATCAGGATCCTGCCAGGTGTGTGTGGAGTTTAACTTTGGATCAGGATCCTGCCAGGTGTGATTGGGGTTTCACTGTGTATCAGGGTCCTGCCAGGTTTGTATGGGGTTTCACAGTGTATCAGGGTCCTGCCAGGTGTGTATGGGGTTTTCACAGTGTATCAGGATCCTGCCAGGTGTGTATGGGGGTTTCTCAGTGGATCAGGATCCTGCCAGGTGTGTATGGGGGTTTCTCAGTGGATCAGGATCCTTCCAGGTGTGTATGGGGTTTTCACAGTTTATCAGGATCCTGCCAGGTGAGTATGGGGTTTCACAGTGTATCAGGATCCTGCCAGGTGTGTATGGGGTTTCACAGTGTATCAGGATCCTGCCAGGTGTGTATGGGGGTTTCACAGTGGATCAGGATCCTGCCAGATGTGTATGGGGTTTCACAGTGTGTCAAGTTCCTGCCACATGTGCATGGGGGTTTCACAGTGGATCAGGATCCTGCCAGGTGTGTATGGGGTTTCACAGCGTACCAGCATCCTTCCAGGTGTGTATGTGGTTTCACAGTGTATCAGGATCCTGCCGGATGTGAATGGGGTTTCACAGTGTATTGGGATCCTGCCAGTTGTGTATGGGGTTTCACAGTGTATCAGAATCCTGCCACGTGTGTTTGAGGTTTTCACAGTGGATCAGGATCCTGCCAGGTGTGTATGGAGTTTCACTTTGGATCAGGATCCTGCCAGGTGTGTTTGGGGTTTCACTGTGTATCAGGGTCCTGCCAGGTTTGTATGGGGTTTCACAGTGTATCAGGGTCCTGCCAGGTGTGTATGGGGTTTTCACAGTGCATCAGGATCCTGCCAGGTGCGTATTGGGTTTCACAGTGTATCAGGATCCTGCCAGGTGTGTTTGGGGTTTTCAGTGTATCAGAATCCTGCCAGGAGTGACTGGGGTTTCACAGTGGATTAGGATCCTGCCAGATGTGAATGGGATTTTCAGAGTGTATCAGGATACTGCCAGGTGTGTATTGGGGTTTCACCGTTTATCAGGATCTTGCCAGGTGTGTATGTAGGTTTCACAGTGTATCAGGATCCTACCACGTGTGATTGGGGTTTCACAGTGGTTCAGGATTCTGCCAGGTGTGTATGGGGTTTTCACAGTGTATCAGGATCCTGCCAGGTGTGTATGGGGGTTTCTCAGTGGATCAGGATCCTGCCAGGTGTGCATGGGGTTTCACAGTGCATCAGGATCCTTCCAGGTGTGTATGGGGTTTTCGCAGTGTATCAGGATCCTGCCAGGTGAGTATGGGGTTTCACAGTGTATCAGGATCCTGCCAGGTGTGTTTAGGGTTTCACAGTGTATCAGGATCCTGCCAGGTGTGTATGGGGGTTTCACAGTGGATCAGGATCCTGCCAGGTGTGTATGGGGTTTCACAGTGTATCAGGTTCCTGCCACGTGTGCATGGGGTTTCACAGTGGATCACGATCCTGCCACTTGTGTATGGGGTTTCACAGCGTATCAGCATCCTGCCAGGTGTGTATTTGGTTTCACAGTGTATCAGGTTCCTGCCGGATGTGAATGGGGATTTCACAGTGGATCAGGATCCTGCCAGGTGTGTATGGGGTTTCACAGTGTATCAGAATCCTGCCACGTGTGTTTGAGGTTTTTACAGTGGATCAGGATCCTGCCAGGTGTGTATGGAGTTTCACTTAGGATCAGGCTCCTGCCGGATGTGTTTGGGGTTTCACTGTGCATCAGGAACCTGCTAGGTGTGTATGGGTTTTCACAGTGGATCATGATCCTGCCAGGTGTGTATGGGGTTTCACAGTGTATCAGGATCCTGCCAGGTAAGTATAGGGTTTCACAGTGTATCAGGATCCTTCCAGGTGTGTATGGGGTTTCACAGTGTATCAGGATCCTGCCAGGTGTGTATGGGGTTTCACAGTGAATCAGAATCCTGCCAGGTGTGTATGGGGGTTTCACAGTGGATCAGGATCCTGCCAGTTGTTTATGGGGTTTCACAGTGTAACTGGTTCCTGCCACGTGTGCATGGGGGTTTCACAGTGTATCAGAATCTGCCAGGTGTGTATGGAGTTTCACAGTGTATCAGGATCCTGCCAGGTGTGCATGGGGTTTTCACATTGTATCAGGATCCTGCCAGGTTTCTCTGGGGTTTCACAGTGTTTCAGGATACTGCCAGGTGTGTATGGGGGTTTCACAGTGGATCAGGATTCTGCCAGGTGTGTATGGGGTTTCACAGTGCATCAGTATCCTGCCAGGTGTGCATGGGGTTTCACTGTGTATCAGGATCCTGCCAGGTGTGCATGGGGTTTTCACAGTGTATCTGGATCCTGCCAGATGTGTTTGGGGTTTCACTGTGCATCAGGAACCTGCTAGGTGTGTATGGGTTTTCACAGTGGATCATGATCCTGCCAGGTGTGTATGGGGTTTCACAGTGTATCAGGCTCCTGCCAGGTATGTATAGGGTTTCACAGTGTATCAGGATCCTTCCAGGTGTGTATGGGGTTTCACAGTGTATCAGGATCCTGCCAGGTGTGTATGGGGTTTCACAGTGAATCAGTATCCTGCCAGGTGTGTATGGGGGTTTCACAGTGGATCAGGATCCTGCCAGGTGTTTATGGGGTTTCACAGTGTATCAGGTTCCTGCCACGTGTGCATGGGGGTTTCACAGTGTATCAGAATCTGCCAGGTGTGTATGGAGTTTCACAGTGTATCAGGATCCTGCCAGGTGTGCATGGGGTTTTCACATTGTATCAGGATCCTGCCAGGTTTCTATGGGGTTTCACAGTGTTTCAGGATCCTGCCAGGTGTGTATGGGGGTTTCACAGTGGATCAGGATCCTGCCAGGTGTGTATGGGGTTTCACAGTGCATCAGGATCCTGCCAGGTGTGTACGGGGTTTTCACAGTGGATCAGGATCCTGCCAGGTGTACATAGGGATTTCACAGTGGATCAGGATCCTGCCAGGTGTGTATGGGGTTTTCACAGTGTATCAGGATCCTTCCAGGTGTTTATGGGTTTTTCACAGTATATCAGTTACCTGCCAGGTGTGCATGGGGGTTTCACAGTTGATCAGGATCCTGCCGGGTGTGTATGGGGTTTCACAGTGTATCAGGATCCTTCCAGGTGTGTATGGGGTTTTCACAATGTATCAGGATCCTACAAGGTGTGTATGGGGTTTCACAGTGTTTCAGGATCCTGCCAGGTGTGTATGGGGTTTCACAGTGTTTCGGGATCCTGCCAGGTGTGTATGGGGTATTCGCAGTGGATCAGGATCCTGCCAGGTGTGTATGGGGTTTCACAGTGCATCTGGATCCTGCCAGGTGTGCATGGTTTTTCACTGTGCATCAGGATCCTGCCAGGTGTGTATGGGGTTTTCACAGTGTATCAGGATCCTGCCAGATGTGTATGGGGTTTCACTGTGCATCAGGAACCTGCCAGGTGTGTAAGGGTTTTCACAGCGGGTCAGGATCCTGCCAGGTTTGTATGGGGTTTCCCACTGTATCAGGATCCTGCCAGGTGTGCATGGAGTTTTCAAAGTGCATCAGGATCCTGCCAGGTGTGTATGGGGGTTTCTCAGTGGATCAGGATCCTGCCAGGTGTGTATGGGGTTTCACAGTGCATCAGGATCCTTCCAGGTGTGTATGGGGTTTTCACAGTGTATCAGGATCCTGCCAGGTGAGTGTGGGGTTTCACAGTGTATCAGGATTCTGCCAGGTGTGTATGGGGTTTCACAGTGTATCAGGATCCTGCCAGGTGTGTATGGGGGTTTCACAGTGGATCAGGATCCTGCCAGGTGTGTATGGGGTTTCACAGTGTATCAGGTTCCTGCCACGTGTGCATGGGTGTTTCACAGTGGATCAGGATCCTGCCAGGTGTATATGGGGTTTCACAGCGTATCAGCATCCTTCCAGGTGTGTATGTGGTTTCGCAGTGTATCAGGATCCTGCCGGATGTGAATGGGGATTTCACAGTGTATCAGGATCCTGCCAGGTGTGTATGGGGTTTCACAGTGTATCAGAATCCTGCCACGTGTGTTTGAGGTTTTCACAGTGGATCAGGATCCTGCCAGGTGTGTACGGAGTTTCACTTTGGATCAGGATCCTGCCAGGTGTTTTTGGGGTTTCACTGTGTATCAGGGTCCTGCCAGGTTTGTATGGGGTTTCACAGTGTATCAAGGTCCTGCCAGGTGTGTATGGGATTTTCACAGTGCATCAGGATCCTGCCAGGTGTGTATGGGGTTTCACAGTGTATCAGGATCCTGCCAGGTGTGTTTGGGGTTTTCAGTGTATCAGAATCCAGCCAGGAGTGACTGGGGTTTCAAAGTGGATCAGGATCCTGCCAGGTGTGAATGGGATTTTCACAGTGTGTCAGGATCCTGCCATGTGTGTATTGCGGTTTCAACGTTTATCAGGATCTTGCCAGGTGTGTATGTGGGTTTCACAGTGTATCAGGATCCTGCCAGGCGTGAATGGGGCTTCACAGTGGATCAGGATACTGCCAGGTGTGTATGGGGTTTCACAGTGTATCAGGATCCTGCCAGATGTGAATGGGGGTTTCACTGTGTATCAGGATTCCTGCCAGGTGTGAATGGGGTTTCACTGTGTATCATGATCCTGCCATGTGTGAATGGGGTTTCTCAGTGCATCAGGATCCTGCCAGAAGTGAATGGGGTTTCGCAATGGATCTAGATCCTGCCAGTTGCGTACGGTGTTTTCACTGTGTATCATGATACTGCCAGATGAGAATGGGTTTTCACTGTGCATCAGGAACCTGCCAGGTGTGTACGGGCTTTTCACAGTGTATTAGGCTCCTGCCAGGGGTGTATGGGGTTTCATAGTGTGTCAGGATCCTGCCAGATGTGAATGGGGATTCACTGTGTTTCAGGATCCTGCCAGCTGTGAATGGGGTTTCACAGTGTATCAGGATCCTGCCAGATGTGAATGGGGTTTCACAGTGGATCAAGATCCTGCCAGTTGTGTATGGGGATTTCACAGTGTATCATGATACTGCCAGATGTGAATCGGGTTTCTCTGTGCATCAGGAACCTGCCAGGTGTGTACGGGGTTTTCACAGTGTATTAGGCTCCTGCCAGGTGTGTATGGTGGTTTCACAGTTTATCAGGATACTGCCAGGTGTGTATGGGGGTTTCACAGTGGATCAGGATCCTGCCAGGTGTGTACGGGGTTTCACAGAGGATCAGGATCCTGCCAGGTGTGTATGTGGATTCACAGTGTATCAGGATTCTGCCAGGTGTGTATGGGGTTTCACAGTGTTTCAGGATACTGCCAGGTGTGTATGGGGGTTTCACAGTGGATCAGGATCCTGCCAGGTGTGTATGGGGTTTCACAGTGCATCAGTATCCTGCCAGGTGTGCATGGGGTTTCACTGTGTATCAGGATCCTGCCAGGTGTGCATGGGGTTTTCACAGTGTATCTGGATCCTGCCAGATGTGTTTGGGGTTTCACTGTGCATCAGGAACCTGCTAGGTGTGTTTGGGTTTTCACAGTGGATCATGATCCTGACAGGTGTGTATGGGGTTTCACAGTGTATCAGGGTCCTGCCAGGTATGTATAGGGTTTCACAGTGTATCAGGATCCTTCCAGGTGTGTATGGGTTTTCACAGTGTATCAGGATCCTGCCAGGTGTGTATGGGGTTTCACAGTGAATCAGGATCCTGCCAGGTGTGTATGGGGGTTTCACAGTGGATCAGGATCCTGCCAGGTGTTTATGGGGTTTCACAGTGTATCAGGTTCCTGCCACGTGTGCATGGGGGTTTCGCATTGGATCAGGATCCTGCCAGGTGTGTATTGGGTTTCACAGTGCATCAGGATCCTGCCGGATGTGAATGGGGATTTCACAGTGTATCAGTATCCTGCCAGGTGTGTATGAGGTTTCACAATGCATCAGAATCCTGCCACGTGTGTTTGGGGTTTCACTTGGGATCAGGATCCTGCCAGGTGTGTTAGGGGTTTCACTGTGTAGCAGGGTCCTGTCAGGTTTATATGGGGTTTCACAGTGTATCAGGGTCCTACCAGGTGTGTATGGGGTTTTCACAGTGCATCAGGAACCTGCAAGGTGTGGATGTGGGTTTCACAGTGTATCAGGATCCTGCCAGGTGTGTATGGGGGTTTCACAGTGGTTCAGGATCCTGCCAGGTTTGTATGGGGTTTTCACTGTGTATCAGGATCCTGCCAGGTGTTAATGGGGCTTCACAGTGGATCACTATCCTGCCAGGTGTGTATGGGGTTTTCAAAGTGGATCTGGATCCTGCCAGGTGTGTATTGGGTTTCACAGTGTATCAGGATGCTGCCAGTTGTGAATGGGGTTTCACAGTGTATCAGGATTCCTGCCAGGTGTGAATGGGGTTTCACTGTGTATCATGATCCTGCCAGGTGTGAATGGCGTTTCACAGTGTATCAGGAACCTGCCAGAAGTGAGAGGGGTTTCACAGTGGATCAAGATCCTGCCAGTTGTGTATGGGGTTTTCACAGTGTATCTTGATACTGCCAGATTTGAGTGGGGTTTCACTGTGCATCAGGAACCTGCCAGGTGTGTACGGGGTTTTCACAGTGTATTAGGCACCTGCCAGGTGTGTATGGGGTTTCACAGTGTGTCAGGATCCTGCCAGATGTGAATGGGGTTTCACTGTGTATCAGGATTCCTGCCAGGTATGAATGGGTTTTCACTGTGTTTCAGGATCCTGCCTGCTGTGAATGGGGTTTCACAGTGGATCAGGATCCTGCCAGATGTGAATGCGGCTTCACAGTGGATCAAGATCCTGCCAGTTGTGTATGGGATTTTCACAGTGTATCATGATACTGCCAGATGTGAATGGGGTTTCACTGTGCATCAGGAACCTGCCAGGTGTGTACGGGGTTTTCACAGTGTATTAGGCTCCTGCCAGGTGTGTATGGTGGTTTCACAGTTTATCAGGATACTGCCAGGTGTGTATGGGGGTTTCACAGTGGATCAGGATCCTGCCAGGTGTGTACGGGGTTTCACAGAGGATCAGGATCCTGCCAGGTGTGTACGGGGTTTTCACAATATATCAGGATCCTGCCAGATGTGTACGGGGTTTCACAGAGGATCAGGATCCTGCCAGGTATGTAGGGGGTTTTCACAATATATCAGGGTCCTGCAAGTTGTGTATGGGGGTTTCACACTATATCAGGATCCTGCCAGGTGTGCATGGGTTTTCACAGTTTATCATGATCCTGCCAGATGTGTCTGAGGGTTTCACAGTTTATCAGGATCCTGCCAGGTGTGTATGGGGGTTTCACAGTTTATCAGGACCTGCCAGGTGTGTATGGGGGTTTCACAGTTTATCAGGTTCCTGCTAGGTACGTATGGGGGTTTCACAGTTCATCGGGATCCTGCCAGGTGTGTATGGGGTTTTCACAATTTATCAGGATCCTGCCAGGTGTGTATGGGGTTTCACAGTTTATCAGGTTCCTGCCAGGTACGTATGGGGTTTTCACAGTGGATCAGGACCCTGCCAGATGTGTATGGGGTTTTCACAATTTATCAGGATCCTGCCAGGTGTGTATGGGGTTTCACAGTTTATCAGGATCCTGCCAGGTGTGTATGGGGATTTCACAGTGGATCAGGATCCTGCCAGGTGTGTATGGGGTTTTCACAATGTATCAGTGTCTGCCAGGTGTGTATGGAGTTTAACAGTGGATCAGGATCCTTCCATGTGTGTATGGGGTTTTCACAGTGGATCAGTATCCTGCCAGGTGTGTATGAGGTTTCACAGTGCATCAGAATCCAGCCACGTGTGTTTGGGGTTTCACTTGGGATCAGGATCCTGCCAGGTGTGTTAGGGGTTTCACTGTGTATCAGGGTCCTGTCAGGTTTATATGGGGTTTCACAGTGTATCAGGGTCCTGCCAGGTGTGTATGGGGTTTTCACAGTGCATCAGGATCCTGCCAGGTGTTAATGGGGCTTCACAGTGGATCAGGATCCTGCCAGGTGTGTATGGGGTTTTCAAAGTGGATCAGGATCCTGCCAGGTGTGTATGGGGTTTCACAGTGTATCAGGATGCTGCCAGATGTGAATGGGGTTTCACAGTGTATCAGGATTCCTGCCAGGTGTGAATGGGGTTTCACTGTGTATCATGATCCTGCCAGGTGTGAATGGCGTTTCACAGTGTATCAGGAACCTGCCAGAAGTGAGAGGGGTTTCACAGTGGATCAAGATCCTACCAGTTGTGTATGGGTTTTTCACAGTGTATCATGATACTGCCAGATTTGAGTGGGGTTTCACTGTGCATCAGGAACCTGCCAGGTGTGTACGGGGTTTTCACAGTGTATTAGGCACCTGCCAGGTGTGTATGGGGTTTCACAGTGTGTCAGGATCCTGCCAGATGTGAATGGGGTTTCACTGTGTATCAGGATTCCTGCCAGGTGTGAATGGGTTTTCACTGTGTATCAGGATCCTGCCAGCTGTGAATGGGGTTTCCCAGTGGATCAGGATCCTGCCAGATGTGAATGGGGCTTCACGGTGGATCAAGATCCTGCCAGTTGTGTATGGGGTTTTCACAGTGTATCATGATACTGCCAGATGTGAATGGGGTTTCACTGTGCATCAGGAACCTGCCAGGTGTGTACGGGGTTTTCACAGTGTATTAGGCTCCTGCCAGGTGTGTATGGTGGTTTCACAGTTTATCAGGATACTGCCAGGTGTGTATGGGGGTTTTACAGTGGATCAGGATCCTGCCAGGTGTGTACGGGGTTTCACAGAGGATCAGGATCCTGCCAGGTGTGTACGGGGTTTTCACAATATATCAGGGTCCTGCAAATTGTGTATGGGGGTTTCACACTATATCAGGATCCTGCCAGGTGTGCATGGGTTTTCACAGTTTATCATGATCCTGCCAGATGTGTCTGAGGGTTTCACAGTTTATCAGGATCCTGCCAGGTGTGTATGGGGGTTTCACAGTTTATCAGGACCTGCCAGGTGTGTATGGGGGTTTCACAGTTTATCAGGTTCCTGCCAGGTATGTATGGGGTATTCGCAATTTATCAGGATCCTGCCAGGTGTGTATGGGGTTTCACAGTTTATCAGGATCCTGCCAGGTGTGTATGGGGTTTTCACAGTGGATCAGGATCCTGCCAGGTGTGTATGGGGTTTTCACAATGTATCAGTATCTGCCAGGTGTGTTTGGAGTTTAACAGTGGATCAGGATCCTTCCATGTGTGTATGGGGTTTTCACAGTGGATCAGTATCCTGCCAGGTGTGTATGAGGTTTCACAGTGCATCAGAATCCTGCCACGTGTGTTTGGGGTTTCACTTGGGATCAGGATCCTGCCAGGTGTGTTAGGGGTTTCACTGTGTATCAGGGTCCTGTCAGTTTATATGGGGTTTCACAGTGTATCAGGGTCCTGCCAGGTGTGTATGGGGTTTTCACAGTGCATCAGGAACCTACCAGGTGTGGATGTGGGTTTCACAGTGTATCAGGATCCTGCCAGGTGTGTATGGGGGTTTCACTGTGTATCAGGATCCTGCCAGGTGTTAATGGGGCTTCACAGTGGATCAGGATCCTGCCAGGTGTGTATGGGGTTTTCAAAGTGGATCAGGATCCTGCCAGGTGTGTATGGGGTTTCACAGTGTATCAGGATGCTGCCAGATGTGAATGGGGTTTCACAGTGTATCAGGATTCCTGCCAGGTGTGAATGGGGTTTCACTGTGTATCATGATCCTGCCAGGTGTGAATGGCGTTTCACAGTGTATCAGGAACCTGCCAGAAGTGAGAGGGGTTTCACAGTGGATCAAGATCCTACCAGTTGTGTATGTGTTTTTCATAGTGTATTATGATACTGCCAGGTTTGAGTGGGGTTTCACTGTGCATCAGGAAACTGCCAGGTGTGTACGGCGTTTTCACAGTGTATTAGGCACCTGCCAGGTGTGTATGGGGTTTCACAGTGTGTCAGGATCCTGCCAGATGTGAATGGGGTTTCACTGTGCATCAGGATTCCTGCCAGGTGTGAATCTGTTTTCACTGTGTATCAGGATCCTGCCAGCTGTGAATGGGGTTTCACAGTGGATCAGGATCCTGCCAGATGTGAATGGGGCTTCACGGTGGATCAAGATCCTGCCAGTTGTGTATGGGGTTTTCACAGTGTATCATGATACTGCCAGATGTGAATGGGGTTTCACTGTGCATCAGGAACATGCCAGGTGTGTACGGGGTTTTCACAGTGTATTAGGCTCCTGCCAGGTGTGTATCGTGGTTTCACAGTTTATCAGGATACTGCCAGGTGTGTATGGGGGTTTCACAGTGGATCAGGATCCTGCCAGGTGTGTACGGGGTTTCACGGAGGATCAGGATCCTGCCAGGTGTGTACGGGGTTTTCACAATATATCAGGGTCCTGCAAGTTGTGTATGGGGGTTTCACACTATATCAGGATCCTGCCAGGTGTGCATGGGTTTTCACAGTTTATCATGATCCTGCCAGTTGTGTCTGAGGGTTTCACAGTTTATCAGGATCCTGCCAGGTGTGTATGTGGGTTTCACAGTTTATCAGGACCTGCCAGGTGTGTATGGGGGTTTCACAGTTTATCAGTTTCCTGCCAGGTATGTATGGGGTTTTCACAATTTATCAGGATCCTGCCAGGTGTGTTTTGGGTTTCACAGTTTATCAGGATCCTGCCAGGTGTCTATGGGGATTTCACAGTGGATCAGGATCCTGCCAGGTATGTACGGGGTTTTCACAGTGTCTCAGTATCTGCCAGGTGTGTATGGAGTTTAACAGTGGATCAGGATCCTTCCATGTGTGTATGGGGTTTTCACAGTGGATCAGAATCCTGCCAGGTGTGTATGGGTTTTCACAGTGTATCATGATCCTGCCAGGTGTGTATGGGGTTTTCACTGTGTATCAGGATCCTGCCAGGTGTGTATGGGGGTTTCACTGTTGGTCAGGATCCTGCCAGGTGTGTATGGGGTTTCACAGTGCATCAGGATCCTTCCAGGTGTGTATGGGGTTTTCACAGTGTATCAGGAATCTGCCAGGTGTGTATGGGGTTTCACAGTGTATCAGGATCCTGCCAGGTGTGTATGGGGTTTCACAGTGTATCAGGATCCTGCCAGGTGTGTATGGGGGTTTCACAGTGGATCAGGATCCTGCCAGGTGTTTATGGGGTTTCACAGTGCATCAGTATCCTGCCGGGTGTGAATGGGGATTTCACAGTGTATCAGGATCCTGCCAGGTGTGCATGGGGTTTCACAGTGTATCAGAATCCTGCCACCTGTGTTTGGGGTTTTCACCGTGGATCAGGATCCTGCCAGGTGTGTATGGGGTTTCACAGTGGATCAGGATCCTGCCAGGTGTGTTTGGGGTTTCACTGTGTATCAGGGTCCTGCCATGTTTGACTGGGGTTTTCACAGTGCATCAGGTTCCTACCAGGTGTGTATGGGGTTTCACAATGTATCAGGATCCAGCCAAGAGTGTTTGGGGTTTTTGGTGTATCTGAATCCTGCCAGTTGTGACTGGGGTTTAACAGTGTATCAGGATGCTGCCAGATGTGAATGGGGCTTCACAGTGGATCAGGATCCTGCCAGGTGTGAATGGGATTTTCACAGTGTGTCAGGATCCTGCCAGGTGTGTATGGGGGTTTCACCGTTTATCAGGATCCTGCCAGGTGTGTATGTGGGTTTCACAGTGTATCAGGATCCTGCCAGGTGTGTATGGGGGTTTCACAGTGGTTCCGGCTCCTGCCAGGTGTGTTTGGGCTTTTCACTGTGTATCAGGATCCTGCCAGGAGTGAATGGGGCTTCACATTGGATCAGGATCCTGCCAGGTGTGTATGGGGTTTTCACAGTGGATCAGGATCCTGCCAGGTGTGTATGGGGTTTCACAGTGTATCAGGATCCTGCCAGATGTGAATGGGGTTTCACTGTGTATCAGGTATGCTGCCAGGTGTCAATGGGTTTCAACTGTGTATCAGGATCCTGCCAGGTGTGAAAGGGGTTTCACAGTGTATCAGGATCCTGCCAGATGTGAATGGGGTTTCACTGTGTATCAGGATCCTGCCAGTTGTGTTTGGGGTTTTCACAATGTATCATGATACTGCCAGATGTGAATGGGGTTTCACTGTGCATCAGGATCCTGCCAGGTGTGTACGGGGTTGTCACAGTGTATTAGTCTCCTGCCAGGTGTGTATGGGGGTTTCACAGTTTATCAGGATACTGCCAGGTGTGTCTGGGGGTTTCACAGTGTATCAGGATCCTGCCAGGTATGCATGGGGTTTCACAGTGTATCAGAATCCTGCCACCTGTGTTTGGGGTTTTCACAGTGGATCAGGATCCTGCCAGGTGTGTATGGGGTTTCACAGTGTATCAGGCTCCAGCCAAGTGTGTTTGGGGTTTTCACAGTGGATCAGAATCCTGCCAGGTGTGACTGGGGTTTCACAGTGTATCAGGATACTGCCAGATGTGAATGGGGCTTCACAGTGGATCAGTATCCTGCCAGGTGTGAATGGGATTTTCACAGTGTGTCAGGATCCTGCCCGGTGTGTATGGGGGTTTCACCGTTTATCAGGATCCTGCCAGGTATGTATGTGGGTTTCACAGTGTATCAGGATCCTGCCAGGTGTGTATGGGGGTTTCACAGTGGTTCCGGGTCCTGCCAGGTGTGTTTGGGGTTTTCACTGTGTATCAGGATCCTGCCAGGTGTGAATGGGGCTTCACATTGGATCAGGATCCTGCCAGGTGTGTATGGGGTTTTCACAGTGGGTCAGGATCCTGCCAGGTGTGTATGGGGTTTCACGGTGTATCAGGATCCTGCCAGATGTGAATGGGGTTTCACTGTCTATCAGGAATCCTGCCAGGTGTCAATGGGTTTTAACTGTGTATCAGGATCCTGCCAGGTGTGAAAGGGGTTTCACATTGTATCAGGATCCTGCCCGATGTGAATGGGGTTTCATAGTGGATCAAGATCCTGCCAGTTGTGTATGGGTTTTTCACAGTGCATCATGATACTGCCAGATGTGAATGGGGCTTCACTGTGCATCAGGAACCTGCCAGGTGTGTACGGAGTTTTCACGGTGTATTAGGCTCCTGCCAGGTGTGTATGGGGTTTCACAGTGTGTCAGGATCCTGCCAGATGTGAATGGGGTTTCACTGTGTATCAGGATCCTGCCAGGTGTGTATGGGGGTTTCACAGTGGATCGGGATCCTGCCAGGTGTGTTTGTGGTTTTCACAGTGGATCAGGATACTGCCATGTGTGTATGGGGTTTCACTGTGTATCTGGGTCCTGCCAGGTGTGTTTGGGGTTTTCACAGTGCATCAGGTTCCTGCCAGGTGTGTATGGGGTTTCACAGTGTATCAGGATCCAGCCAAGTGTGTTTGGGGTTTTCGGTGTATCAGAATCCTGCCAGGGGTGACTGGGGTTTCACAGTGTATCAGGATCCTGCCAGGTGTGAATGGGATTTTCACAGTGGTTCCGGGTCCTTTCAGGTGTGTTTGGGGTTTTCACTGTGTATCAGGATCCTGCCAGGTGTGAATGGGGCTTCACATTGGATCAGGATCCTGCCAGGTGTGTATGGGGTTTTCACAGTGGATCAGGATCCTGCCAGGTGTGTATGGGGTTTCACAGTGTATCAGGATCCTGCCAGATGTGAATGGGGTTTCACTGTGTACCAGGAATCCTGCCAGGTGTCAATGGGTTTTAACTGTGTATCAGGATCCTGCCAGGTGTGAAAGGGGTTTCACAGTGTATCAGGATCCTGCCAGATGTGAATGGGGTTTCACAGTGGATCAAGATCCTGCCAGTTGTGTATGGGTTTTTCACAGTGCATCATGATACTGCCAGATGTG
Organism: Heterodontus francisci; assembly: GCF_036365525.1. Taxonomy (NCBI): domain Eukaryota; kingdom Metazoa; phylum Chordata; class Chondrichthyes; order Heterodontiformes; family Heterodontidae; genus Heterodontus; species Heterodontus francisci. The sequence goes on from NW_027140919.1 coordinate 4,749,518, forward strand.
AATGGGGTTACACTGTGCATCAGGAACCTGCCAGGTGTGTACGGGGTTTTCACAGTGTATTAGGCTCCTGCCAGGTGTGTATGGGGTTTCACAGTGTGTCAGGATCCTGCCAGATGTGAATGGGGATTTCACAGTGTATCAGGATCCTGCCAGGTGTACATGGGGTTTCACAGTGTATCAGAATCCTGCCACATGTGTTTGGGGTTTTCACAGTGGATCAGGATCCTGCCAGGTGTGTATGGGGTTTCACTGTGTATCTGGGTCCTGCCAGGTGTGTTTGGGGTTTTCACAGTGCATCAGGTTCCTGCCAGGTGAGTATGGGGTTTCACAGTGTATCAGGATCCAGCCAAGTGTGTTTGGGGTTTTCAGTGTATCAGAATCCTGCCAGGGGTGACTGGGGTTTCACAGTGTATCAGGATCCTGCCAGGTGTGAATGGGATTTTCACAGTGGTTCCGGGTCCTTTCAGGTGTGTTTGGGGTTTTCACTGTGTATCAGGATCCTGCCAGGTGTGAATGGGGCTTCACATTGGATCAGGATCCTGCCAGGTGTGTATGGGGTTTTCACAGTGGATCAGGATCCTGCCAGGTGTGTATGGGGTTTCACAGTGTATCAGGATCCTGCCAGTTGTGAATGGGGTTTCACTGTGTATCAGGAATCCTGCCAGGTGTCAATGGGTTTTAACTGTGTATCAGGATCCTGCCAGTTGTGAATGGGGTTTCACTGTGTATCAGGAATCCTGCCAGGTGTCAATGGGTTTTAACTGTGTATCAGGATCCTGCCAGGTGTGAAAGGGGTTTCACAGTGTATCAGGATCCTGCCAGATGTGAATGGGGTTTCACAGTGGATCAAGATCCTGCCAGGTGTGTATGGGTTTTTCACAGTGCATCATGATACTGCCAGATGTGAATGGGGTTTCACTGTGCATCAGGAACCTGCCAGGTGTGTACGGGGTTTTCACAGTGTATTAGGCTCCTGCCAGGTGTGTATGGGGTTTCACAGTGTGTCAGGATCCTGCCAGATGTGAATGGGGTTTCACTGTGTATCAGGATCCTGCCAGTTGTTTTTGGGATTTTCACAATGTATCATGATACTGCCAGATGTGAATGGGGTTTCACTGTGCATCATGAACCTGCCAGGTGTGTACGGGGTTGTCACAGTGTATTAGTCTCCTGCCAGGTGTGTCTGTGGGTTTCACAGTTTATCAGGATACTGCCAGGTGTGTCTGGGGGTTTCACAGTGTATCAGGATCCTGCCAGGTGTGCATGGGAGTTTCACAGTTTATCAGGATCCTGCCAGGTGTCTATGGGGTTTTCACTGTGGATCAGGATCCTGCCAGATGTGTATGGGGTTTTCACAATTTATCAGGATCCTGCAAGGTGTGTATTGGGATTTCACAGTGGATCAGGATCCTGCCAGGTGTGTAGGGTGTTTTCAAAATATATCAGGATCCTGCCAGATGTGCACGGGATTTCACAGAGTATCAGGATCCTGCCAGGTGTTTACGGGGTTTTCACACTATATCAGGATCCTGCCAGGTGTGCATGGGGTTTTCACATTTTATCAGGATTCTTCCAGGTGTGTATGGGGGTTTCACTATTTATCAGGATACTGCCAGGTGTGTTTGGGGGTTTCACAGTTTATCAGGATCCTGCCAGCTGTGCATGGGGGTTTCACAGTTTATCAGGATCCTGCCAGGTGTGCATGGGGGTTTCACAGTTTATCAGGATCCTGCCAGGTGTCTATGGGGTTTTCACTGTGGATCAGGATCCTGCCAGATGTGTATCGGGTTTTCACAATTTATCAGGATCCTGCAAGGTGTGTATTGGGATTTCACAGTGGATCAGGATCCTGCCAGGTGTGTATGGGGTTTTCACATTGTATCAGGATCTGCCAGGTGTGTATCGAGTTTCACAGTGGATCAGAATCCTGCCAGGTGTGTATGGGGTTTTCACAGTGTATCAGGATCTACCAGGTGTGTAAGGGGTTTTCACAGTGCATCAGGATCCTGCCAGATCTGTCTGGGGTATCGCAGTGTTTTAGGATCCTTCCAGGTGTTTATGGGAGTTTCACAGAGGATCAGAATCCTGCCAGGTGTGTATGGGGTTTCACTGTGTTTCAGTATCCTGCCGGATGTGAATGGGGTTTTCACAGTGTATCAGGATCCTGCCAGGTGTGTAAGGGCTTTCACAGTGTAGCGGGATCCTGCCAGGAGTGGATGGGGGTTTTCGCAGCGTATCAGGATCCTGCCAGCCGTGTATGGGGTTTCACAGTGCATCAGCATCCTGCCAGATGTGAATGGGGTTTCACTGTGTATCAGGATTCCTGCCAGGTGTGAATGGGGTTTCACAGTGTATCAGGATGCTGCCAGATGTGAATGTGGTTTCACAGTGGATCAGGATCCTGCCAGATGTGTATGTGGTTTTCACAGTGTATCATGATACTGCCTGATGTGAATGGGGTTTCACTGTGCATCAGGAACCTGCCAGGTGTGTATGGGGGTTTCACAGTTTATCAGGATCCTGCCAGGTGTTTATGGGTGTTTCACAGTTTATCAGGATCCTGCCAGGTGTGTATGGGGTTTTCACAGTGGATCAGTATCCTGCCAGGAGTGTACGGGGTTTCACAGAGGATCACGATCCGGCCAGGTGTGTACGGGGTTTTCACAATATATCAGAATACTGCCAGATGTGCACGGGGTTTCACAGAGGATCAGGATCATGCCAGGTATGTACGGGGTTTTCACAATATATCAGGATCCTGCCAGGTGTGTCAGGGGGTTTCACAGAGTATCAGGATCCTGTCAGGTGTGTATGGGGTTTTCAAAGTGGATCAGGATCCTGCCAGATGTGTGTGGGGTTTCACAGAGGATCAGGATCCTGCCAGGTGCGTGCGGGGTTTTCACAATATATCAGGATCGTGCCAGATGTGTCCGGGGTTTCACAGAGGATCAGGATCCTGCCAGGTGTGTATGGGGTTTTCACAATATATCAGGATCCTGCCAGATGTGTACGGGGTTTCACAGACGATCAGGATCCTGCCAGGTGTGTACGGGGTTTTCACAATATATCAGGATCCTGCCAGACGTGTACGGGGTTTCACAGAGTCAGGATCCTGCCAGGTATGTACGGTGTTTTCACAATATATCAGGATCCTGCCAGGTGTGTCAGGGGGTTTCACAGAGTATCAGGATCCTGCCAGGTGTGTATGGGGTTTTCACACTATATCAGGATCCTGCCAGGAGTGCCTGGGGTTTTCACAGTTTATCAGGATCCTGCCAGGTGTGTATGGGGGTTTCACAGTTTATCAGGATCCTGCCCGGTGTGTATGGGGGTTTCACAGTTGATCAGGATCCTGCCAGATGTGTATGGTGGTTTCACAGTTTATCAGGATCCTTCCAGGTGTGTATGGGGGTTTCACAGTGTATCAGGATGCTGCCAGGTGTGAGTGGGGTTTCGCAGTGAATCAGGATCCTGCCAGGGATGTATGGGGTTTTCACAGTTTATCAGGATCCTGCCAGGTATGTATGGGGTTTTCACAGTGTATCAGGATCTTGCCAGGTGTGTCCTGCGTTTGCTCAGTGGATCAGGTTCCTGCCAGTTCTGTATGGGTTTTCACAGTGTATCAGGATCCTGCCGGGTGTGGAGGGGGTTTCACAGTGTATCAGGATCCTGCCAGGTGTGTCTGGGATTTCACAGTGTATCAGAATCCTGCCAGGTGTGAGTGGGGTTTCACAGTGTATCAGGATCCTGCCAGGTGTGTATGGGCGTTTCACAGTGTATCAGAATCCTGCCAGGTGTGAGTGGGGTTTCACAGTGTATCAGGATCCTGCCAGATGTCTATGGGGGTTTCACAGTGTATCGGAATCCTGCCAGGTGTGTATGGGGGTTTCACAGTGTATCGGAATCCTGCCAGGTGTGAGTGGGGTTTCACAGTGTCTCAGGATCCTGCCAGGTGTGTGTGGGCGTTTCACAGTGTATCAGAATCCTGCCAGGTGTGAGTGGGGTTTCACAGTGTATCAGGATCCTGCCAGGTGTGTATGAGGGTTTCTCAGTGTATCAGGATCCTGCCAGGTGTGAATTGGGTTTTCACAGTTTATCAGGGTCCTGCCAGGTGTGTATGGGTGTTTCACAGCGTATCAGGATCCTGCCAGGTGTGAGTGGGGTTTCAGAGTGTATCAGGATCCTGCCAGGTGTGTATGGGGTGTTCACAGTGGATCAGGATACTGCCAGGTGTATATGGGGGTTTCACAGTGTATCAGGTTCCTGCCAGGTGTGTATGGGGTGTTCACAGTGGATCAGGATCCTGCCAGGTTTGAGGGGGGTTTCACTGTGTATCAGGATCCTGCCAGATATGAGGGGGGTTTCACTGTGTATCAGGATCCTGCCAGATGTGAGGGGGGTTTCACTGTGTATCAGGATCCTGCCAGGTGTGAGGGGGGTTTCACTGTGTATCAGGATCCTGCCAGGTGTGTATGGGGGTTTCACAGTGTATCAGGATCCTGCCAGGTGTGAGGCGGGTTTCACTTTGTATCAGGATCCTGCCAGGTATGTATGGGGGTTTCACAGTGTATCAGGATCCTGCCAGGTGTGAGGGGGGTTTCACTGTGTATCAGGATCCTGCCAGGTGTGTATGCGGGTTTCACAGTGTATGGAGTGTTGCCTTTGGTTTGGAGTGTTGCCTTTGGGTTTGGAGTTTTGCCTTTGGGTTTGGAGTGTTGTCTTTGGTTGTGTAGTGTTGCCTTTGTGTTTGGAGTGTTGCCTTTGGCTCTGGAGTGTTGCCTTTGGGTTTGTAGTGTTGCCTTTGGGTTTGGAGTGTTGCATTTGGGTTTGGAGTGTTGCCTTTGGGTTTGGAGTGTTGCCTTTGGCTCTGGAGTGTTGCCTTTGGGTTTGGAGTGTTGCCTTTGGGTTTGGAGTGTTGCATTTGGGTTTGGAGTGTTGCCTTTGGGTTTGGAGTGTTGCCTTTGGCTCTGGAGTGTTGCCTTTGGCTCTGGAGTGTTGCCTTTGGGTTTGGAGTGTTGCCTTTGGGTTTGGAGTGTTGCCTTTGGCAACCTGACCTTGTAACTAAAATCCCTCATCACTGGAACCATTCTGGTAAATCTCCTCTGCACCCTCTCAAGGACCCTCACCTCCTTCCTAAAGTGTGGTGACCAGAACTGGACATAATCCTCCAGTTAGGGCCTAACCAGAGTTGTATAAAGGTTCAGCATAATTTCCCTGCTTTTGCACTCAATGCCTCTAATTATGAAACCCAAGATCCCAATCCCAACTGTTTTACTAACCACTCTCTCAATATGTCCTGCCTCCTTCAATAATCGATGCACATGTACCTCCAGGTCCCTGTGTTCCTGCGCACTCTTTAGTACAGAGCCATTAGATTGAAGCATAAAATTGCGATGAGATATTTGTAGATGAAGTGAATGGAGAAAACTGTGACAAATGGGAGATCTGCTACTTTGCACATAAAAAGAATCGAACAGGGGAGTTCACAAACAGTGCAAAGAGATTTCTCTCTCTCTCTCTGTCTCTCTCTCTCAGTCTCTCCTCCTTCTCTCTAACGAAAACAACCTCAAGTCCCTCAGCCTTTCCTCGTTAGACCCTCCGTCCATACCAGGAAACATCCTAGTAAATCTCCTCTGCACACTTTCCAAAGCTTCCACATCCTTCCTATAATGCGGTGACCAGAACTGCACGCAATACTCCAGGTGCGGTCTCACCAGAGTTTTGGACAGCTGCAGCATGACCTCGTGGCTCCGAAACTCGATCCCCAAACCAATAAAATCTAACACACCGTATGCCTTCTTAACAGCCCTATTAACCTGGGCAGCAACCTTCAGGGATTTCAGCACCTGGACACCAAGATCTCTCTGTTCATCTACACTACCAAGAATCTTCCCATTAGCCCAGTACTCTGCATTCCTGTTACTCCTTCCAAAGTGAATCACCTCGCACTTTTTCGCATTTAGCTCCATTTGCCATCTCTCAGCCCAGCTCTGCAGCCTATCTATGTCTCTCTGTACCCGACAACACCCTTCGGCACTATCCACAAGTCCACCGACTTTAGTGTCATCCGCAAATTTACTAACCCACCCTTCCACACCCTCTTCCAGGTCATTTCTAAAAATGACAAACAGCAGTGGCCCCAAAACAGATCCTTGTGGGAAACCACTAGTAACTAAACTCCAGGATTCAACCACCACCCTCTGTCTTCTTTCAGCTAGCCAATTTCTGATCCAAAGCTCTAAATCACCTTCAACCCCATACTTCCGTATTTTCTGCAATAGCCTACCGTGGGGAACCTTATCAAATGCCTTACTGAAATCCATATACACCACATCCACTGCTTTACCCTCATCCACCTGTTTGGTCACCTTCTCGAAAAACTCAATAAGGTTTGTGAGGCACGACCTACCCGTCACAAAACCGTGCTGACTATCGCTAATGAACTTATTCTTTTCAAGATGATTATAAATCCTGTCTCTTATAACCTTTTCCAACAATTTACCCACAACCGAAGTAAGGCTCACAGGTCTATAATTACCAGGGCTGTCTCTGCTCCCCTTCTTGAACAAGGGGACAACATTTGCTATCCTCCAGTCTTCCGGCACGATACCTGTCGACAATGACGACATAAAGATAGAGGACAAAGGCTCTGCAATCTCCTCCCTGGCTTCCCAGAGAATCCGAGGATAAGTCCCATCTGGCCCAGGGGACTTATCTATTTTCACACTTTCCAAAATGGATAACACCTCCTCCTTGTGAACCTCAATCCCATCTAACCTGGTAGCCTGAATCTCAGTATTCTCCTCGACAACATTTCCTTTCTCTACTGTAAATACTGACGCAAAATATTCATTTAACGCTTCCCCGACCTCCTCTGATTTCACACACAACTTCCCACTACTATCCTTGATTGGCCCTAATCTAACTCCAGTCATTCTTTTATTCCTGATGTACCTATAGAAAGCCTTAGGGTTTTCCCTGATCCTATCCGTCAATGACTTTTCGTGTCCTCTCCTTGCTCTTCTTAGCTCTCCCTTTAGATCCTTCCTGGCTGGCTTGCAACTCTCAAGCGCCCTAACTGAGCCTTCACGTCTCATCCTAACATAAGACTTCTTCTTCTTGACAAACGCTTCAACTTCTTTAGTAAACCATGGCTCCCTCGCTCGACAACTTCCTCCCTGCCTCACATTTACATACTTATCAAGGACACGCAGTCGCTGCTCCTTGAATAAGCTCCACATTTCGATTGTTCCCATCCCCTGCAGTTTCCTTCCCCATCCTACGCATCCTAAATCTTGCCTGATCGCATCATAATTTCCTTTCCCCCAGTTATAATTCTTGCCCTGCGGTATATACCTGTCCCTGCCCATCGCTAAGGTAAACCTAACCGAATTGTAATCACGATCACCAAAGTGCTCACCAACATGTAAATCTAACACCTGGCCGGGTTCATTACCCAGTACCAAATCCAATGTGGCATCGCCCCTGGTTGGCCTGTCTACATACTGTGTCAGAAAACCCTCCTGCATACACTGGACAAAAACAGACCCATCGAAAGTACTCGAACTATAGTATTTCCAGTCAATATTTGGAAAGTTAAAGTTCCCCATAGCAACTACCCTGTTACTCTCGCCCCTGTCGAGAATCATTTTCGTTATCCTTTCCTCTACATCTCTGGAACTATTTGGAGGTCTATAAAAGACTCCCAACAGGGTGACCTCACCTCTCCTGTTTCTAACCTCGGCCCATACTACCTCAGTAGACGCGTCCTCAAACGTCCTTTCTGTCGCTGTTCTACTCTCCTTGATTAACAATGCCACCCCCCCCCCCCCACCCCTCTTTTACCATCTTCTCTGTTCTTACTGAAACATCTAAATCCCGGAACCTGCAACATCCATTCCTTCCCCTGCACGACCCATGTCTCCGAAATGGCCTCCACATCGAGATCCCAGGTACCAACCCATACTGCAAGCTCACCCAACTTATTCCAGATGCTCCCGGCATTGACATAGACACACTTTAAACCAGGTTCTTGCTTGCCAGTGCCCTCTTGCGTCCTTGTAACCTTATCCCTGACCTCACTACTCTCAACATCCTGTACACTGGCACTACATTTTCGGTTCCCATTCCCCTGCTGATTTAGTTTAAACCCCCCCGAAGAGCACTACCAAGTCTCCCCCCCAGGATATTGGTACCCCTCTGGTTCAGGTGAAGACCATCCTGTTTGTAGAGGTCCCACCTACCCCAGAAAGAGCCACAATTATCCAGGAAACCAAAACCCTCCCTCCTGCACCATCCCTGCAGGATTCAACTCCTCTCTCTCCCTATTCCTTGCTTCGCTATCACGTGGCACGGGCAACAACCCAGAGATAACAACTCTGTTTGTTCTCACTCTAAGCTTCCACCCTAGCTCACAGAATTTCTGTCTTAAATCCCCATCTCTCTTCCTACCTATGTCATTGGTGCCAATGTGGACCACGTCTTGGGGCTGCTCCACCTCCCCCCTGAGGATCCCAAAAACATGATCCGAAACATCACGAACCCTGACACCTGGGATGCAACATACCAACCGTGAGTCTCTCTCGTTCCCACAGAACCTCCTATCTGTTCCCCTAACTATGGAGTCCCCAATGACTAATGCTCTGCTCCTCTTCCCCCTTCCCTTCTGAGCAACAGGGACAGACTCTGTGAAAGAGACCTGTACCCCATTGCTTACTCCTGGTAAGTCGTCCCCCGCAACAGTATCCAAAACGGGATACCTGTGGTTGAAGGAAACGGCCACAGGGGATCCCTGCACTGCCTGCTGGTTCCCACTCCTTCGCCTGACGGTAACCCATCTACCTACTTCTTTTACCTGAGGTGTGACTCCCTCCCCATAACTCCTCTCAATAACCCCCTCCGCCTCCCGAATGATCCGAAGTTCATCCAGCTCCAGCTCCAGTTCCCAAACGCGGTTCTCGAGGAGCTGGAGTTGGGTGCACTTCCTGCAGATGCAGTCAGCAGGGACACTCTTGGCGACCCTTACCTACCACATTCTGCAGGAGGAACATGCAACTGCCTTCACTTCCTGTCCCTCTGTTCTAAATTCCCAACAAATCTACTGAAAAAGCAAAAAAAAATGTCAAAACTTGTTCAGATAGCAATCCAACGGACAGAACTTCTTAAATAAAAAGCTAACCTTATCAAAACAAGAGTCCTTTTTTTTGGTTACAGGAGGAGGGAGGGTGGGGGACACCACATGTGTACTGTCTCGGGTACAGCCACCACCGAAATATATAGTTTTTACTTACCCAGCAGTCCCCTGGTCCTCCGAAAACAAAAGGGGTTGCCTTTGTTTGAGGGGTTGCCTTTGTTGAGGGTTGCCTTAGTTTGAGCGTTGCCTTAGTTTGAGCGTTGCCTTAGTTTGAGGGTTGCCTTAGTTTGAGGGTTGCGTTAGTTTGAGGGTTGCATTAGTTTGAGGGTTGCCTTAGTTTGAGGGTTGCCTTAGTTTGAGGAATTGCCTTAGTTTGAGGAATTGCCTTCGTTTATGGGTTGCCTTAGTTTCAGGTGTTGCATTCGTTTGAGGGTTGTCTTAAATTGAGAGTTGCTTTGTATTGACTGCTGCCTCAGTCTGATGTTTGCCTTAGATTGAGGATTGCCTTAGTTTGAGATATTGCTTAGTTTGATGGGAGCCTATTTTGAGGTGTTGCCTTAGGTTGAGGTGTTGTCTTAGTTTGAGGTGATGCCTTAGTTTGAGGTGTTGCCTTTGTTTGAGGTGTTGCATTAGTTTGAGATACTGCATTAGTTTGAGGTATGGCATTAGTTGGAGGGTTGACTTCGATTGCTGTGTTGCCTTAGTTTGATGTGTTGCCTTAGTTTGATGTGTTGTCTTCGTTTGATGTGTTGCCTTATTTTGATGTGTTGCCTTACTTTTAGATGTTGCCTTAATTTGAGGTGTTGCCTTTATTTGACGGCTGCCTTAATTTGAGGTGTTGCCTTAGTTTGAGGTGTTGCCTCAGTTTGAGGTGTTGCCTTCGTTTGAGGTGTTGCCTTAGTTTGAGGTGTTGCCTTTGTTTGAGGGTTGCCTTTGATTGAGGGCTTCCTTTGATTGAGGGTTTCCTTAGATTGAGAGTTGCCTTAGTTTGAGGGTTGCATACGTTTGAGGGTTGCCTTAGTTTGAGGTTTTGCATTAGTTTGAGGCTTTGCCTTAGTTTGAGGTTTTGCCTTAGTTTGAGGTGTTGCATTAGTTTGAGGTGTTGCATTAGTTTGACGGTTCCCTTAGTTTGACTGTTGCCTGAGTTTGAGGTGTTGCCTTAGTTTGACTGTTGCCTAAGTTTGAATTGTTTCCTTAGTTTGAGGTGTTGCCTTAGTTTGAGCTGTTGCCTTAGCTTGAGGTGTTGCCTTCGTTTGAGGTGTTGCCTTCGTTTGAGGTGTTGCCTTCGTTTGAGGTGTTGCATTTGTTTGACGGTTGCCTTAGTTTGAGGTGTTGCCTTAGTTTGATGTGTTGCCTTAGTTTGAGGTGTTGCCTTAGTTTGAGGTGTTGCCTGAGTTTGAGGTGTTGCATTAGTTTGAGGTGTTGCCTTCGTTTGAGGTGTTGCCTTCGTTTGAGGTGTTGCCTTAGTTTGAGGTGTTGCCTTAGTTTGACTGTTGCCTCCGTTTGAGGTGTTGCCTAAGTTTGAGGTGTTGCCTAAGTTTGAGGTGTTGCCTTTGTTGAGGGTTGCCTTAGTTTGAGGGTTGCCTTAGTTTGAGCGTTGCCTTAGTTTGAGGTGTTGCCTTAGTTTGATGTGTTGCCTTAGTTTGAGGTGTTGCCTTCGTTTGAGGTGTTGCCTTAGTTTGAGGTGTTGCCTTAATTTGACTGTTGCCTCAGTTTGAGGTGTTGCCTTAGTTTGACTGTTGCCTCAGTTTGAGGTGTTGCCTCAGTTTGAGGTGTTGCCTTAGTTTGACTGTTGCCTCAGTTTGAGGTGTTGCCTTAGTTTGACTCTTGCCTCAGTTTGAGGTGTTGCCTTAGTTTGAGGTGTTGCCTTAGTTTGAGGTGTTGCCTTAGTTTGACTGTTGCCTCAGTTTGAGGTGTTGCCTTAGTTTGAGGTGTTGTCTTAGTTTGAGGTGTTGCCTTCGTTTGAGGTGTTGCCTTCGTTTGAGGTGTTGCCTTTGTTGAGGGTTGCCTTAGTTTGAGGGTTGCCTTAGTTTGAGGGTTGCGTTAGTTTGAGGGTTGCGTTAGTTTGGGGGTTGCGTTAGTTTGAGGGTTGCCTTAGTTTGAGGAATTGCCTTAGTTTGAGGAATTGCCTTCGTTTATGGGTTGCCTTAGTTTCAGGTGTTGCATTAGTTTGAGGGTTGTCTTAAATTGAGAGTTGCCTTGTATTGACTGCTGCCTCAGTCTGAGGTTTGGCTTAGATTGAGGATTGCCTTAGTTTGAGATATTGCTTAGTTTGATGGTAGCCTTTGTTTGAGGTGTTGCATTAGTTTTAGGTGTTGCCTTAGTTTGAGATGTTGCTTAGTTTAATGGGAGACTTTGTTTGAGGTGTTCGCCTATTTTGAGGTGTTGCCTTAGTTTGCGGTGTTGCCTTAGTTTGAGGTGTTGCCTTAGTTTGAGATGTTGCATTAGTTTGAGGTATTGCATTAGTTTGAGGTATGGCATTAGTTGGAGGGTTGCCTTCGTTTGATGTGTTGCCTCAGTTTGATGTGTTGCCTCAGTTTGATGTGTTGCCTTAGTTTGATATGTTGCCTTAGTTGATGTGTTGCCTTAATTTGAGGTGCTGCCTTCATTTGACGGCTGGCTTAGTTTGAGGTGTTGCCTTAGTTTGAGGTGTTGCCTTAGTTTGAGGTGTTGCCTTTGTTTGAGGGTTGCCTTTGATTGAGGGTTTCCTTTGATTGAGGGTTTCCTTTGATTGAGGGTTGCCTTAGTTTGAGGGTTGCCTTAGTTTGAGGTTTGCCTTAGTTTGAGGTTTTGCCTGAGTTTGAGGTGTTGCCTTAGTTTGAGGTGTTGCCTTAGTTTGAGGTTTTGCCTTAGTTTGAGGTTTTGCCTTAGTTTGAGGTGTTGCATTAGTTTGAGGTGTTGCCTTAGTTTGAGGTGTTGCCTTAGCTTGAGCTATTGCCTTAGTTTGAGGTGTTGCCTTAGTTTGAGGGTTCCCTTAGTTTGAGGGTTCCCTTAGTTTGAGGGTTGCCTTTGTTTGAGGGGTTGCCTTTGTTTGAGGGGTTGCCTTTGTTGAGGCATGCATTAGTTTGAGCGTTGCCTTAGTTTGAGCGTTGCCTTAGTTTGAGGGTTGCCTTAGTTTGAGGGTTGCGTTAGTTTGAGGGTTGCATTAGTTTGAGGGATGCCCTAGTTTGAGGTTTGCCTTAGTTTGAGGAATTGCCTTAGTTTGAGGAATTGCCTTCGTTTATGGGTTGCCTTAGTTTCAGGTGTTGTATTAGTTTGAGGGTTGTCTTAAATTGAGAGTTGCCTTGTATTGACTGCTGCCTCAGTCTGAGGTTTGCCTTAGATTGAGGATTGCCTTAGTTTGAGATATTGCTTAGTTTGATGGGAGCCTTTGTTTGAGGAGTTGGCCTATTTTGAGGTGTTGCCTTAGTTTGAGGTGTTGCCTTAGTTAGAGGTGTTGCCTTAGTTTGAGGTGTTGCATTAGTTTGAGGTGCTGCATTAGTTTGAGGTATGGCATTAGTTGGAGGGTTGCCTTAGTTTGATGTGTTGCCTTAGTTTGATGTGTTGCCTTAGTTTGATGTGTTGCCTTCGTTTGATGTGTTGCCTTAGTTTGATGTGTTGCCTTAGTTTGATGTGTTGCCTTAATTTGAGGTGTTGCCTTTATTTGACGGCTGCCTTAGTTTGAGGTGTTGCCTTAGTATGATGTGTTGCCTCAGTTTGAGGTGTTTTCTTAGTTTGAGGTGTTGCCTTAGTTTGAGGTGTTGCCTTTGTTTGAGGGTTGCCTTTGATTGAGGGCTTCCTTTGATTGAGGGTTTCCTTTGATTGAGGGTTTCCTTAGTTTGAGGGTAGCCTCAGTTTGAGGGTTGCCTTAGTTTGAGGTTTTGCCTTAGTTTGAGGTTTTGCCTTAGTTTGACTGTTGCCTTGGTGTGAGGTGTTGCCTTAGTTTGACTGTTGCCTAGGTTTGAAGTGTTTTCTTAGTTTGAGGTGTTGCCTTAGTTTGAGGTTTTGCCTTAGTATGAGGTTTTGCCTTAGTTTGAGGTTTAGCCTTAGTTTGAGGTGTTGCATTAGTTTGAGGTGTTGCATTAGTTTGACGGTTCCCTTAGTTTGACTGTTGCCTTAGTTTGAGGTGGTGCCTTAGTTTGAATGTTGCCTTAGTTTGAGGTGTTGCCTTAGTTTGAGGTGTTGCCTTCGTTTGATGTGTTGCCTTCGTTTGAGGTGTTGCCTTCGTTTGAGGTGCTGCATTTGTTTGACGGTTGCCTTAGTTTGAGGTGTTTCCTTACTTTGAGTTGTTGCCTTTGTTTGAGGTGTTGCCTTAGTTTGAGGTGTTGCCTTCGTTTGAGGTGTTGCCTTCGTTTGAGGTGTTGCCTCAGTTTGAGGTGTTGCCTAAGTTTGAGATGTTGCCTAAGTTTGAGGTGTTGCCTAAGTTTGAGGTGTTGCCTTAGTTTGAGGTGTTGCCTTAGTTTGAGGTGTTGTCTTAGTTTAAGGTGTTGCCTTCGTTTGAGGTCTTGCCTTCGTTTGAGGTGTTGCCTTCGTTTGAGGTGTTGCATTTGTTTGACTGTTGCCTTAGGTTGAGGTGTTGCCTTAATTTGAGGTGTTGCCTTTATTTGACGGCTGCCTTAGATTGAGGTGTTGCCTTAGGTTGAGGTGTTGCCTTAGTTTGAGATGTTGCCTTTGTTTGAGAGTTGCCTTTGATTGAGGGTTTATTTTGATTGAGGGTTTCCTTTGATTGAGGGTTGCCTTAGTTGAGGGTTGCCTTAGTTTGAGGTTTTGCCTTAGTTTGAGGTTTTGCCTTAGTTTGAGGTTTTGCCTTAGTTTGAGGTTTAAGGTTAAGCCTTAGTTTGAGGTGTTGCATTAGTTTGAGGTGTTGCATTAGTTTGACGGTTCCCTTAGTTTGAGTGTTGCCTAAGTTTGAGGTGTTTCCTTAGTTTGACTGTTGCCTAAGTTTGAGGTGTTTCCTTAGTTTGAGATGTTGCCTTAGTTTGAGGTGTTGCCTTCGTTTGAGGTGTTGCCTTCGTTTGAGGTGTTGCCTTCGTTTGAGGTCTTGCCTTCGTTTGAGGTGTTGCCTTCGTTTGAGGTGTTGCATTTGTTTGACGGTTGCCTTAGGTTGAGGTGTTGCCTTAATTTGAGGTGTTGCCTTTATTTGACGGCTGCCTTAGATTGAGGTGTTGCCTTAGGTTGAGGTGTTGCCTTAGTTTGAGATGTTGCCTTTGTTTGAGAGTTGCCTTTGATTGAGGGTTTATTTTGATTGAGGGTTTCCTTTGATTGAGGGTTGCCTTAGTTTGAGGTTTTGCCTTAGTTTGAGGTTTTGCCTTAGTTTGAGGTTTCGCCTTAGTTTGAGGTTCAAGGTTATGCCTTAGTTTGAGGTGTTGCATTAGTTTGAGGTGTTGCATTAGTTTGACGGTTCCCTTAGTTTGAGTGTTGCCTAAGTTTGAGGTGTTTCCTTAGTTTGACTGTTGCCTAAGTTTGAGGTGTTTCCTTAGTTTGAGATGTTGCCTTAGTTTGAGGTGTTGCCTTCGTTTGAGGTGTTGCCTTCGTTTGAGGTGTTGCCTTCGTTTGAGGTGTTGCATTCCTTTGAGGTGTTGCATTTGTTTGAAGGTTGCCTTAGTTTGAGGTGTTGCCTTAGTTTGAGTTGTTACCTCAGTTTGAGGTGTTGCCTCAGATTGAGGGTTCCCTTCGTTTGTGGTGCTGCCTTAGTTTTAGATGTTGCCTTCGTTTGAGGTGCTGCATTAGTTTGATTTGCTGCCTTCGTTTGAGGTGCTGACTTAGTTTGAGGGGCTGCCTTAGTTTGAGGGGCTGCCTTAGTTTGAGGGGTATCCTTAGTTTGAGGGGCTGCCTTAGTTTGAGGGGCTGCCTTAGTTTGAGGGGCTGCCTTAGTTTGAGGGGCTGCCTTAGTTTGAGGGATGCCTTAGTTTGACGCGTTGCCTTAGATTGAGTGCTCCCTTAGTTTGTGGTTTTGCCTCAGTTTGAGGTGTTGCATTTGTTTGAGGTGTTGCCTTAGTTTGCGGTGTTGCCTTAGTTTGAGTTGTTGCCTTGGTTTGAGGTGTTGCCTCAGTTTGAGTTGTTGCCTTAGTTTGAGTTGTTGCCTTAGTTTGTGTTGTTACCTTCGTTTGAGTTGTTGCCTTAGTTTGAGTTGTTGCCTTAGTTTGAGGTGCTGCCTTCGTTTGAGGGGCTGCCTTAGTTTGAGGGGCTGCCTTAGTTTGAGGGTTGCCTTAGTTTGAGGGTTGCCTTAGTTTGAGGGTTGTCTTAGTTTGAGGTGTTGCCTTCGTTTGACCGGCTGCCTTAGTTTGAAGGTTGACTTAGTTTGAGGTGTTGCTTTAGTTTGAGTTGCAGCCTTCGTTAGTGGGTTCCCTTAGTTTGAGGGTTCCCTTAGTTTGAGGGTTCCCTTCTTTTGAGGTGTTGCCTTAGTTTGAGGTGTTGCGTTAGTTTAAGGGGTTGCATCTGTTTGAGGGGTTGCCTTAGTTTCAGGTGTTGTATTAGTTTGAGGGTTGCCTTAGATTGAGGATTGCCTTAGTTTGAGGTGTTGCGTTGGTTTAAGGGGCTGCATATGTTTGAGGGGCTGCATATGTTTGAGGGGTTGCCTCAATTTGAGGGGTTGCCTTAGTTTGAGAGGTTGCCTTAGTTTGAGGTGTTGCATTAGTTTGAGGTTTCCCTTACTTTGAGGTGTCGCCTTAGTTTGAGGTGTTGCCTTAGTTTGAGGTGTTGCATTAGTTTGAGGTGTTGCCTTAGTTTGAGGTGTTGCCTTAGTGTGAGAGTTGCCTTGGTTTGAGAGTTGCCTTAGTTTGAGGTGTTGCCTCAGTTTGAGGTGTTGACTTCGTTTGAGGTGTTGCCTTAGTTTGAGGGTTCCATTAGTTTGACGGTTGCCTCAGGTTGAGGTGTTGCCTTACTTTGAGGTTTTGCCTTAGTTTGAGGCGTTGCCTTAGTTTAAGGTGTTGCCTTAATTTGAGGTGTTGCATTATTTTGATGTGTTGCATTATTTTGATGTGTTGCCTTAGTTTGAGGGGCTGCCTTAGTTTGAGGGGCTGCCTTAGTTTGAGGGGCAGCCTTAGTTTGAGGGGCCGCCTTAGTTTGAGGGGCCGCCTTAGTTTGAGGTGTTGCCTGAGTATGAGGTGCTGCGTTTGATTGACGGTTTCCTTAGTTTGAGGTGTTTCATTAGTTTGAGGTGTTGCATTAGTTTGAGGTGTTGCCTTAGTTTAAGGTGTTGCCTTAATTTGAGGTGTTGCATTATTTTGATGTGTTACATTATTTTGATGTGTTGCCTTAGTTTGAGGGGCTGCCTTAGTTTGAGGGGCTGCCTTAGTTTGAGGGGCCGCCTTAGTTTGAGGTGTTGCCTGAGTATGAGGTGCTGCCTTTGATTGACGGTGTCCTTAGTTTGAGGTGTTTCATTAGTTTGAGGTGTTGCATTAGTTTGAGGTGTTGCATTAGTTTGAGGTGTTGCATTAGTTTGAGGTGTTGCCTTTGATTGACGGTTTCCTTAGTTTGAGGTGTTTCATTAGTTTGAGGTGTTGCATTAGTTTGAGGTGTTGCATTAGTTTGATGTGTTGCATTAGTTTGAGGTGTTGCATTGGTTTGAGGTGTTGCATTAGTTTGAGGTGTTGCATTAGTTTGAGGTGTTGCATAGATTGAGATGTTGCATTAGTTTGAGGTGTTGCGTTATTTTGAGGTGTTGCATTAGTTTGAGGTGTTGCATTAGTTTGAGGTGTTGCATTAGTTTGAGGTGTTGCATTAGTTTGAGGTGTTGCATTAGTTTGAGGTGTTGCATTAGTTTGAGTTGCAGCCTTCGTTAGTGGGTTGCCTTTGTTTGAGGGTTCCCTTAGTTTGAGGGTTCCCTTAGTATGAGGTGTTGCCTTAGTTTGAGGTGTTGCCTTAGTTTAAGGGGCTGCATCTGTTTGAGTGGTTGCCTTAGTTTCAGGTGTTACATTAGTTTGAGGTGTTGCCTTAGTTTGAAGTGTTGCATTGGTTTGAGGTGTTGCCTTAATTTGAGGTGTTGCCTTGGTTTGAGGGGCCGCCTTAGTTTGAGGGGCCGCCTTAGTTTGAGGTGTTGCCTGAGTATGAGGTGTGGCCTTTCATTGACGGTTTCCTTAGTTTGAGGTGTTGCATTAGTTTGAGGTGTTGCTTTAGTTTGAGTTGCAGCCTTCGTTAGTGGGTTGCCTTTGTTTGAGGGTTACCTTAGTTTGAGGGTTCCCTTAGTTTGAGGGTTCCCTTAGTTTGAGGTGTTGCATTAGTTTGAGGTGTTGCCTTAGTTTAAGGGGCTGCATCTGTTTGAGGTGTTGCATTCGTTTGAGATGTTGCCTTTGATTGACGGTTTCCTTAGTTTGAGGTGTTTCATTAGTTTGAGGTGTTGCATTAGTTTGAGGTGTTGCATTAGTTTGATGTGTTGCATTAGTTTGAGGTGTTGCATTGGTTTGAGGTGTTGCATTAGTTTGAGGTGTTGCATTAGTTTGAGGTGTTGTATTAGTTTGAGGTGTTGCATTAGTTTCAGGTGTTGCTTTAGTTTGAGTTGCAGTCTTCGTTAGTGGGTTGCCTTTGTTTGAGGGTTACCTTAGTTTGAGGGTTCCCTTAGTTTGAGGGTTCCCTTAGTTTGAGGTGTTGCATTAGTTTGAGGTGTTGCCTTAGTTTAAGGGGCTGCATCTGTTTGAGGGGTTGCCTTAGTTTCAGGTGTTGCCTTAGTTTGAGGTGTTGCCTTAGATTGAGGTGTTGCCTTAGTTTGAGGGTTCCATTGGTTTGACGGTTGCCTCAGTTTGAGGTGTTGCCTTATTTGAGGTGTTGCCTTAGTTTGAGGTGTTGCCTTAGTTTGAGGTGTTGCATTATTTTGATGTGTTGCATTATTTTGATGTGTTGCCTTAGTTTGAGGGGCTGCCTTCGTTTGAGGGGCTGCCTTAGTTTGAGGGGCCGCCTTAGTTTGAGAGTCCGCCTTAGTTTGAGGGGCCGCCTTAGTTTGAGGTGTTGCCTGAGTATGAGGTGTTGCCTTTGATTGACGGTTTCCTTAGTTTGAGGTGTTTCATTAGTTTGAGGTGTTTCATTAGTTTAAGGTTTTGCATTAGTTTGAGGTGTTGCATTAGTTTGAGGTATTGCATGAGTTTGAGGAGTTGCATTAGTTTGAGGTGTTGCATTAGTTTGAGGTGTTGCATTAGTTTGAGGTGTTGCATGAGTTTGAGGTGTTGCATTAGTTTGAGGTGTTGCTTTAGTTTGAGTGGCAGCCTTCGTTAGTGGGTTGCCTTTGTTTGAGGGTTCCCTTAGTTAGAGGTGTTGCCTGAGTTTGAGGTGTTGCCTTAGTCTAAGGGGCTGCATCTGTTTGAGGGGTTGCCTTAGTTTCAGGTGTTGCCTTAGTTTGAGGTGTTGCCTTAGTTTGAGGTGTTGCATTGGTTTGAGGTGTTGCCTTAGATTGAGGTGTTGCCTTAGTTTGAGGGGCCGCCTGAGTTTGAGGGGCCGCCTTAGTTTGAGGTGTTGCCTGAGTATGAGGTGTTGCCTTTGATTGACGGTTTCCTTAGTTTGAGGAGATGCATTAGTTTGAGGTGTTGCATTAGTTTGAGGTATTGTTTTAGTTTGAGGTGTTGCATTAGTTTGAGGTGTTGCTTTAGTTTGAGTTGCAGCCTTCGTTAGTGTGTTGCCTTTGTTTGAGGGTACCCTTACTTTGAGGGTTCCCTTAGTTTGATGGTTCCTTTAGTTTGAGGTGCTGCCTTAGTTTGAGGTGTTGCCTTAGCTAAAGGGGCTGCATCTGTTTGAGGGTTGCCTTAGTTTCAGTGTCTGCATTAGTTTGAGGGTCTGCATTAGTTTGAGCGTTGCCATATTTTAAGGGTTGCCTTTGATTGAGGTGTTACATTAGTTTGAGAAGTGCCTAAGTTTGATGGTTTCTCAGTTTGAGGGGCTGCATTAGTTTGAGGGTCTGCATTAGTTTGAGCATTGCCATATTTTAAGGGTTGCCTTAGATTGAGGCGTTGCCTTAGATTGAGGCGCTGCCTCAGTTTGAGGCGTTGCCTCAGTTTGAGGCGTTGCCTACGTTTGAGGCGTTGCCTTAGTCTTTGGGCTGCCTTAGTTTGAGGTGTTGCCTTAGTCTGAGGTGTTGCCTTAGTTTGAGGGTTCCCTTAGTTTGAGGGTTCCCTTAGTTTGAGGGTTACCTTTGTTTGAGGGGTTGCCTTTGTTGAGGGTTGCCTTAGTTTGAGCGTTTCCTTAGTTTGAGGGTTGCCTTAGTTTGAGCGTTGCTTTAGTTTGAGGGTTGCCTTAGTTTGAGGGTTGCGTTAGTTTGAGGGATGCATTAGTTTGAGGGTTGCCTTAGTTTGAGGGTTGCCATAGTTTGAGGAATTGCCTTAGTTTGAGGAATTGCCTTCGTTTATGGGTTGCCTTAGTTTTAGGTGTTGCATTCGTTTGAGGGTTGTCTTAAATTGAGAGTTGCCTTGTATTGACTGCTGCCTCAGTCTGAGGTTTGCCTTAGATTGAGGATTGCCTTAGTTTGTGATATTGCTTAGTTTGATGGGAGCCTTTGTTTGAGGTGTTGGCCTATTTTGAGGTGTTGCCTTAGTTTGAGGTGTTGCCTTAGTTTGAGGTGTTGCCTTAGTTTGAGGTGTTGCATTAGTTTGAGATACTGCATTAGTTTGAGGTATGGCATTAGTTGGAGGGTTGCCTTAGTTTGATGTGTTGCCTTAGTTTGATGTGTTGCCTTAGTTTGATGTGTTACCTTCGTTTCATGTGTTGCCTTAGTTTGATGTGTTGCCTTAATTTGAGGTGTTGCCTTTATTTGACGGCTGCCTTAGTTTGAGGTGTTGCCTTAGTTTGAGGTGTTGCCTCAGTTTGAGGTGTTGCCTTAGTTTGAGGTGTTGCCTTAGTTTGAGGTGTTGCCTTTGTTTGAGGGTTGCCTTTGATTGAGGGCTTCCTTTGATTGAGGGTTTCCTTTGATTGAGAGTTGCCTTAGTTTGTGGTTTTGCCTTAGTTTGAGGTTTTGCCTTAGTTTGAGGTTTTGCCTTAGTTTGAGGTTTTGCCTTAGTTTGAGGTGTTGCATTAGTTTGAGGTGTTGCATTAGTTTGACGGTTCCCTTAGTTTGACTGTTGCCTTCGTTTGAGGTGTTGCCTTAGTTTGACTGTTGCCTAAGTTTGAAGTGTATCCTTAGTTTGAGGTGTTGCCTTAGTTTGAGGTGTTGCCTTAGCTTGAGGTGTTGCCTTCGTTTGAGGTGTTGGCCTATTTTGAGGTGTTGCCTTAGTTTGAGGTGTTGCCTTAGTTTGAGGTGTTGCCTTAGTTTGAGGTGTTGCATTAGTTTGAGGTACTGCATTAGTTTGAGGTATGGCATTAGTTGGAGGGTTGCCTTAGTTTGATGTGTTGCCTTAGTTTGATGTGTTACCTTCGTTTCATGTGTTGCCTTAGTTTGATGTGTTGCCTTAGTTTGATGTGTTGCCTTAGTTTGATGTGTTGCCTTAATTTGAGGTGTTGCCTTTATTTGACGGCTGCCTTAGTTTGAGGTGTTGCCTTAGTTTGAGGTGTTGCCTGAGTTTGAGGTGTTGCCTTAGTTTGAGGTGTTGCCTTAGTTTGAGGTGTTGCCTTTGTTTGAGGGTTGCCTTTGATTGAGGGCTTCTTTTGATTGAGGGTTTCCTTTGATTGAGAGTTGCCTTAGTTTGAGGTTTTGCCTTAGTTTGAGGTTTTGCCTTAGTTTGAGGTTTTGCCTTAGTTTGAGGTTTTGCCTTAGTTTGAGGTGTTGCATTAGTTTGAGGTGTTGCATTAGTTTGACGGTTCCCTTAGTTTGACTGTTGCCTTCGTTTGAGGTGTTGCCTTAGTTTGACTGTTGCCTAAGTTTGAGGTGTTGCCTTAGTTTGAGGTGTTGCCTTAGTTTGAGGTGTTGCCTTAGCTTGAGGTGTTGCCTTCGTTTGAGGTGTTGCCTTCGTTTGAGGTGTTGCCTTCGTTTGATGTGTTGCATTTGTTTGACGGTTGCCTTACTTTGAGGTGTTGCCTTAGTTTGATGTGTTGCCTTAGTTTGAGGTGTTGCCTTACTTTGAGGTGTTGCCTTAGTTTGATGTGTTGCCTTAGTTTGAGGTGTTGCCTTAGTTTGAGGTGTTGCCTTAGTTTGACTGTTGCCTCAGTTTGAGGTGTTGCCTAAGTTTGAGGTGTTGCCTAAGTTTGAGGTGTTGCCTAAGTTTGAGGTGTTGCCTTCGTTTGAGGTGTTGCCTTAGTTTGAGCGTTGCCTTAGTTTGAGCTTTGCCTTAGTTTGAGGCGTTGCCTTAGTTTGATGTGTTGCCTGATTTTGAGGTGTTGCCTTCGTTTGAGGTGTTGCCTTAGTTTGAGGTATTGCCTTAGTTTGACTGTTGCCTCAGTTTGAGGTGTTGCCTTAGTTTGACTGTTGCCTCAGTTTGAGGTGTTGCCTTAGTTTGAGGTGTTCCCTTAGTTTGTCTGTTGCCTCAGTTTGAGGTGTTGCCTTAGTTTGAGGTGTTGTCTTAGTTTGAGGTGTTGCCTTCGTTTGTGGTGTTGCCTTCGTTTGAGGTGTTGCCTTTGTTGAGGGTTGCCTTAGTTTGAGCGTTGCCTTCGTTTGAGCGTTGCCTTAGTTTGAGGGTTGCCTTTGTTTGAGGGTTGCGTTAGTTTGAGGGTTGCGTTAGTTTGAGGGTTGCCTTAGTTTGAGGAATTGCCTTAGTTTGAGGAATTGCCTTCGTTTATGGTTTGCCTTCGTTTATGGTTTGCCTTAGTTTCAGGTGTTGCATTAGTTTGAGGGTTGTCTTAAATTCAGAGTTGCCTTGTATTGACTGCTGCACAGGGAAGATGTTATACATTATTCTTAAAGACGTTATAGAGGGCACTAAGAAAAATTCAAGGGAATCAGGCACCGTCAACATAGTTTGCTGAAAAGGGTATCATGTTTAACCAATTTATTGGAGTTCTTTGAAGAAGTAGCACGCGCTGTGGATAAAGAGGGACCTGTGGTTGCACCGTACTTAGATTTGCAGAAGGCATTTGATAAGGTGGCACATCAAAGGTTTCCGTGGAATTTAAAAATTCATAGAGTAGGGGGTAACATTATGGCATGGATAGAAGATTGGCAAGCTAACAGGAAACAGAGAGTAGCATAAAATTGCCATTTTCTTGTTGGCAAGATGGAACGAATGGCGTGCCAAAGGGATCAGTGCTGGGACATCAACGTTTCACAATTTATATAAATTACTTGGATCAAGGGACCGATGATATGTTTTCTGAATTTACTGGTGGCACAAAGATAGGTAGGAAAATAAGCTGCAAAGAGGACATCAGGAGGCTACAAAGCGACATGGATAGGTTAAACGAGTGGTCAAATATCCAACAAATGGAGTTAACGAGAAAAATGTGAAATCGTCCATTTAGGCAGATTAAATAAAAAAATAATCATTTATCTAAATGGTGAGAAATTGCAAAGTGCTCTGGGTGGCCTCGTGCATGAATCACAAAAGATTAGTATGCAGGTACAGCAATTAATAAGGAAAGCTAATAGACTTTTATCATTTATTGCGAGGGGAACTGCATACAGAAGTAAGAATGCTATGCGTCAGCTTTCCAGGGCATTGGTGCGACCACATCTGGATTGCTCTGCACAGTATTGGTCTCCTTATTTAAGGAAGGGCGTAAACGCATTGTAAGCAGACGACAGAAGGTTTTCATGACTTATACCTGGAATGGGCGAGTTGTCTAATGAAGAATGGTTGGACAGATAGGTTTGTATCGGCCGGATTTAAGAAAAATAAGTGGCGACTTGATTTAAACATAAACGATTCTGAGGGATCTTGACAGTGTGGAAATGAAGCTTCCACTTGTGGGAGAATCTAGAACACGAATCACTGTTGAAAATAAGGAATCGCCCATTTATTACACAGATGAGGGGATTTTATTTTCTCACAAACGTTTGTGAGTCTTTGGAACTCTCCTCCTCAAAAGGCGGTTGAAGCAGAGTCTTTGAATATTCTTTAAGGTGGAGGTTGATAGATTCTTGATAAGCAAGAGGGCAAAATATTATTCAGGGAAGGCGGGAATGTGGAGTTGAGATACAAATCGATCATCCATGGACTTATTGAATGGTGCAGCTGGCTTTAGGGGCCGAATGGCCCACTCCTGCTCTTAATTCGTATGTTCATATGTAACTGGCTATGCCACGAACAAGTGGTTCCAGAACAGCTGGCAGCTACATTTCAATGTGGAAAACTGTCCAAGTATGCCCTCTCCACAAAAAGGAGGAACAATTGAACCCACTTAATTACGACCACATCAGTGTGCTGTCGGTCATTAGCAAAGTGATGGAATAAACATAGAAGCATAGAAAAATAGGAGCAGGAGTAGGCCATTCGGCCCTTCGAGCCTGCTCCACCATTCAATACGATCATGGCCGATCATCCAAACTTAGTAACTTGTTCCCGCGATCTCCCCGTATTCCTCGATCCCATTAGACCTAAGGACTATGTCTAACTCTTTCTTGAATATATTTAATGATTTTCCCCCACCTGCTTTCCATTTGTGGAGTATTCTACGGGTTCACCATTCTCTGGGTGAAGAAATCTCTCCTCATCTCAGAACTAAATGGATTACCCCTTATCCTTAGACTATGACCCCTGGTCCTGGACTCCCCCGCCATCGGGCACATCCTTCCTGCATCTAGACAGCCCAGTCCTGTTAGAATTTTGCAGGTTTCTATGCGATCCCCTCTCATTCTTCTAAACTCGAGCAAACACAAGCCTAATCGACCCAAGCTCTCTTCATAAGTCATTCCTGCCATCCCAGGAATCAGTCTGGTGAACCTTCGCTGCACGCCCTCCATAGCAAGAATACCCTTGCTCAGCGAAGGAGACTAAATCTGCGCACAATAATAAAAAAGTGGTCTCACCAAGGCCTTCTGTAATTGCAGCAAGACATCCTTGCTCCTGTACTCGAATCCTCTCGCTCTGAATGCCAACATACCATTTGCCATTGTTCACTGCCTCCTGCACTTGCATGCTTACGTTCAGCGACTGGAACTAAGGCAGCCCCTCAAACTAAGGCAGCCCCTCAAACTAAGGCAGCCCCTCAAACTAAGGCAACACATCAAAATAATGCAACACATCAAAATAATGCAACACCTCAAACGAAGGCAACACCTCAAACTAAGGCAACACCTCAAACTAAGGAAACACCTCAAACTTAGGCAACAGTCAAACTAAGGCAAAACCTCAAACTAAGGCAACAGTCAAACTAAGGGAACCGTCAAACTAATGCAACACCTCAAACTAATGCAACACCTCAAACTAAGGCTAAACATCAAACTTAGGCAAAACCTCAAACTAAGGTAACACCTCAAACTAAGGCAAAACCTCAAACCAAGGCAAAACCTCAAACTAAGGCAACCCTCAAACTAAGGCATACCTCAAACTAAGGCAACCCTCAATCAAAGGAAACCCTCAATCAAAGGAAACCCTCAATCAAAGGCAACCCTCAAACAAAGGCAACACCTCAAACTAAGGCAACACCTCAAACTAAGGCAACACCTCAAACTAAGGCAGCCGTCAAATAAAGGCAACACCTCAAATTAAGGCAGCACCTCAAACTAAGGCAACACATCAAACTAAGGCAACACATCAAACGAAGGCAACACATCAAACTGAGGCAACACATCAAACTAAGGCAACACATCAAACTAAGGTAACAGCGCAAACTAATGCCATACCTCAAACTAATGCAATACCTCAAACTAATGCAACACCTCAAACTAAGGCAACACCTCAAACTAAGGCAACACTGCAAACTAAGGCAACACCTCAGAATAGGCCAACACCTCAAACAAAGGCTCCCATCAAACTAAGCAATATCTCAAACTAAGGCAACACCTAAAACTAATGCAACACCTCAAACAAAAGCTACCATCAAACTAAGCAATATCTCAAACAAAGGCAATCCTCAATCTAAGGCAAACCTCAGACTGAGGCAGCAGTCAAGACAAGGCAACTCTCAATTTAAGACAACACTCAAACTAATGCAACACCTGAAACTAAGGCAACCCATAAACGAAGGCAATTCCTCAAACTAAAGCAATTCCTCAAACTAAGGCAACCCTCAAACTAAGGCAACCCTCAAACTAACGCAACCCTCAAACGAACGCAACCCTCAAACTAAGGCAACCCTCAAACTAAGGCAACGCTCAAACTAAGGCAACGCTCAAACTAAGGCAACCCTCAACAAAGGCAACACCTCAAACGAAGGCAACACCTCAAACGAAGGCAACACCTCAAACTTAGGCAACACCTCAAACTTAGGCAACACCTCAAACTGAGGCAACAGTCAAACTAAGGCAACACCTCAAACTAAGGCAACACCTCAAACGAAGGCAACACCTCAAACTAAGGCAACACCTCAAACTAAGGCAACACATCAAACTGAGGCAACACCTCAAACTAAGGCAACCGTCAAACAAATGCAACACCTCAAACGAAGGCAACACCTCAAACGAAGGCAAAACCTCAAGCTAAGGCAACACCTCAAACTAAGGCAACACCTCAAACTAAGGAAACACTTCAAACTTAGGCAACAGTCAAACTAAGGCAACACATCAAACTAAGGCAACAGTCAAACTAAGGGAACCGTCAAAGTAATGCAACACCTCAAACTAATGCAACACCTCAAACTAAGGCAAAACCGCAAACTAAGGCAAAACCGCAAACGAAGGCAAAACCTCAAACTAAGGCAAAACCGCAATCAAATGCAACCCTCAAACAAAGGCTACACCTCAAACTAAGGCAACACCTCAAACTAAGGCAACACCTCAAACTGAGGCAACACCTCAAACTAAGGCAACACCTCAAACTAAGGCAGCCGTCAAATAAAGGCAACACCTCAAATTAAGGCAACACATCAAACTAAGGCAACACATCAAACTAAGGCAACACATCAAACGAAGGCAACACATCAAACTAAGGCAACACATCAAACTAAGGCAACACATCAAACTAAGGCAACACTCCAACTAATGCCATACCTCAAACTAATGCAGTACCTCAAACTAATGCAACACCTCAAACTGAGGCAACACCTCAAACTAAGGCAACACCTCAAACTAAGGCAACACCTCAAAATAGGCCAACACCTCAAACAAAGGCTCCCATCAAACTAAGCAATATCTCAAACTAAGGCAATCCTCAATCTAAGGCAAACCTCAGACTGAGGCAGCAGTCAATACAAGGCAACTCTCAACTTAAGACAACCCTCAAACTAATGCAACACCTGAAACTCAGGCAACCCACAAACGAAGGCAATTCCTCAAATTAAGGCAATTCATCAAACTAAGGCAACCCTCAAACAAGGGCAACCCTCAAACTAATGCAACCCTCAAACTAGCGCAACCCTCAAACTAAGGCAACCCTCAAACAAAGGCAACGCTCAAACTAGGGCAACGCTCAAACTAAGGCAACGCTCAAACTAAGGCAACCCTCAACAAAGGCAACCCCTCAAACAAAGGCAACCCCTCAAAAAAAGGCAACCCTCAAACTAAGGGAACCCTCAAACTAAGGGAACCCTCAAACTGAGGCAACACCTCAAACTAAGGCAACAGCTCAAACTGAGGCAACACCTCAAACTAATGCAACAACTCAAACTAATGCAATACCTCAAACTCAGGCAAAACCTCAAACTAAGGCAAAACGTCAAACTAAGGCAACACCTCAAACTAAGGCAAAACCTCAAACTAAGGCAAAACCTCAAACTAAGACAACCCTCAAACTAAGGCAACCCTCAACAAAGGCAACACCTCAAACGAAGGCAACACCTCAAACGAAGGCAACACCTCAAACTTAGGCAACACCTCAAACTTAGGCAACACCTCAAACTGAGGCAACAGTCAAACTAAGGCAACACCTCAAACTAAGGCAACACCTCAAACGAAGGCAACACCTCAAACTAAGGCAACACCTCAAACTAAGGCAACACATCAAACTGAGGCAACACCTCAAACTAAGGCAACCGTCAAACAAATGCAACACCTCAAACGAAGGCAACACCTCAAACGAAGGCAAAACCTCAAGCTAAGGCAACACCTCAAACTAAGGCAACACCTCAAACTAAGGAAACACTTCAAACTTAGGCAACAGTCAAACTAAGGCAACACATCAAACTAAGGCAACAGTCAAACTAAGGGAACCGTCAAAGTAATGCAACACCTCAAACTAATGCAACACCTCAAACTAAGGCAAAACCGCAAACTAAGGCAAAACCGCAAACGAAGGCAAAACCTCAAACTAAGGCAAAACCGCAATCAAAGGCAACCCTCAAACAAAGGCTACACCTCAAACTAAGGCAACACCTCAAACTAAGGCAACACCTCAAACTGAGGCAACACCTCAAACTAAGGCAACACCTCAAACTAAGGCAGCCGTCAAATAAAGGCAACACCTCAAATTAAGGCAACACATCAAACTAAGGCAACACATCAAACTAAGGCAACACATCAAACGAAGGCAACACATCAAACTAAGGCAACACATCAAACTAAGGCAACACATCAAACTAAGGCAACACTCCAACTAATGCCATACCTCAAACTAATGCAGTACCTCAAACTAATGCAACACCTCAAACTGAGGCAACACCTCAAACTAAGGCAACACCTCAAACTAAGGCAACACCTCAAAATAGGCCAACACCTCAAACAAAGGCTCCCATCAAACTAAGCAATATCTCAAACTAAGGCAATCCTCAATCTAAGGCAAACCTCAGACTGAGGCAGCAGTCAATACAAGGCAACTCTCAACTTAAGACAACCCTCAAACTAATGCAACACCTGAAACTCAGGCAACCCACAAACGAAGGCAATTCCTCAAATTAAGGCAATTCATCAAACTAAGGCAACCCTCAAACAAGGGCAACCCTCAAACTAATGCAACCCTCAAACTAGCGCAACCCTCAAACTAAGGCAACCCTCAAACAAAGGCAACGCTCAAACTAGGGCAACGCTCAAACTAAGGCAACGCTCAAACTAAGGCAACCCTCAACAAAGGCAACCCCTCAAACAAAGGCAACCCCTCAAAAAAAGGCAACCCTCAAACTAAGGGAACCCTCAAACTAAGGGAACCCTCAAACTGAGGCAACACCTCAAACTAAGGCAACAGCTCAAACTGAGGCAACACCTCAAACTAATGCAACAACTCAAACTAATGCAATACCTCAAACTCAGGCAAAACCTCAAACTAAGGCAAAACGTCAAACTAAGGCAACACCTCAAACTAAGGCAAAACCTCAAACTAAGGCAAAACCTCAAACTAAGACAACCCTCAAACTAAGGCAACCCTCAAACAAAGGCAACACCTCAAACTAAGGCAACACCTCAAACTAAGGCAACACCTCAAACTAAGGCAGCCGTCAAATAAAGGCAACACCTCAAATTAAGGCAACACATCAAACTAAGGCAACACATCAAACTAAGGCAACACATCAAACTAAGGCAACCCTCCAACTAATGCCATACCTCAAACTAATGCAACACCTCAAACTAAGGCAACACCTCAAACTAAGGCAATACCGCAAACTAAGGCAACACCTCAAAATAGGCCAACACCTCAAACAAAGGCTCCCATCAAACTAAGCAATATCTCAAACTAAGGCAACACCTAAAACTAATGCAACACCTCAAACAAAGCCTACCATCAAACTAAGCAATATCTCAAACTAAGGCAATCCTCAGTCTGTTATTATTGTCCTGTTATTATTTTTGTAAACTCCAGCCTTGTCTGCCGATTTACGCTTAGATTTGTCATTACTGTCCAATCCTGTCACAGTCTTTTTATCTTTTCCATATTCATCCCTTTCTCTCTTGCCTTGTCTCTACTCTTTCATTGAGCACATCATTCCTTGCCTCAACTCTTTAGTTTGCAACCTTCTCTACTTTCCTAGTTCTGCGATTCGCTAGAGCTATGGGCCCAGCATGGTTCAGGCGCAGACTGTCGATACAGCCCCCTCTTTCCCTCGTTCTGGTGTCAAAGTCCATGGATAGGAATCCACTTCGCCAACAGTCTTTGAGCCACACATACATTTCTCTGATCTCATTTGACCTAAATTTGTTTGCACATGGCGCAGGTAATAAGCCTGACATTAGTACATTTGTGGTTCTGTTTCATAATTTGTTGCTTGGCTCCTCATGCTGACTAAGCAGAAGCTCTTTCCTTGTCCTCCTTATTTTGTTAGTACCTACATGGACCACGATCAGTGGATCCTCCCCCTCCCACTGTAAGTTACTCTCCAGCCCTGAGAAGAGTCCAGAACCCCGACACCAGAAGGCAACACAGCTTTCTGAACTCTCCCTCTTTGCTGCAGAGAACAATGTCCACCCCCTCACTATACTGTCCCCTTTACAACTGCATTCGATTTTGCTCCCGCCACTTGAACGGTTTAATGTACCATGGTGCCACGGTCAGCCAGCCAATCCAAACTACAGCCCTCGCTGCAAGAACCTCAAACTTGTTTGCCAATTGCAAGGGCCGAGGATCTAGCATTGCTACCTTCTTGACCCCCTTCCCTGTCTGACTTGCAGTCACACTCTCCTTGATCAGTGACCAAAACAGGTGACCCCATCTATAGGGACTGCCTTCTGGAACAAAGTGTCTAGGTAACTTTTCCCTTCACTGATGCATCGTAGACTCTGCAGCTCGGCCGCCCGCTGAAGGATATGAGCATCGCACCTCACGCAGCAGACACTTACTACAGATGTAGTTGCCGTGGATTTCCGTGGCACCCAGAAACTCCCACACACTGCAGCTGTGACATATCACCTGTCTTGCCATCTTTAGTGTTAATATGATAACATTTATTTTCTTTTAATTAATTTGTAGTTTCCCTTCTCACCGAACTCCATCACTTAACAAACTGCCTTTTTCACACTCTGTGCCCTCCAGCAGCAATCAATGCAAACACGCAACTCTGAGACTCCAGTGAATTTACACTCTCTGAAAACAATGATCTGTCAGCTTTGCTGGAGCTCAGAAAGCAGTTTAAGCTAGCTTACCTAATTAACTAGCTACAGCTTCTCTTAGAGAGCTTGCACATCCCTGGTTAAAATTGTAAGAAACCTCACTTGCCTCTTAACTTAAACAGCAATTTCAATTAATTGCCAAATGTAAACACAATTAAAACTAGACTTTAAAGATTTTAAGCCTTAAAATCTACTCACTTACCAAACTCCCTTCTTTACACCTTGCGCCCTCCAGCAACATTCAATAGAGGCTAAAGGGCTGCAAAGATGAGTAAATTACCATCAATTGTTATGAAGGATATTAAGGGTTACAAAGGATTAAAAAGTATTAGAAAGGATTATAAAGGAAGCTTAAGATTTTTGAAGGATTCTGAGGGATTATAAACGATTTGAAAGATTAGAAAAGTTTCGAAAGATTCTGAAGTTTTACCATGCTGTATAAAGGCTGCAGCCATTATAAAGTGTTCAACTGTGCTATAACTATTTAAGAAGGATTATAGAGTGCCATAAAGGGTTACAGTGTGTTATGAAGTGTCTGAACGGCTATAAAGGATTAAAAAGAATTTTAAAGGATAGTAGAAGATTATAAAGGCTGACAAAATGTTACAATGGATTAGAGCATGTCATAATGCGTTACAAAGAATTGCAAAGTGTTACAAAGAATTATAAAGTGTTCTAATGTGTTCGAGATGATGATGAAGAATTCAAGCTGAAGATTCCCACTATATTTTCTATTTCAGTTGTTTTTTTATCCTCGTTGCTATGGAGACAGCCGCTCCTGACGCGATCCCCTCGCGCAGTCCCTCTGCTCCAGTGCATGAGCACGGTGGGCGTTGCTGGGGACCTCAGACCCTGTCCCTTCTGCCTTCACCATTGGGAACAGTCCCTGCTCCACTCCTGGTCACCAAGGTAACAGGACTCGCCCCCACTCACCCGTTAACAGGGGAAAATGAACCTGCAACAAAGCCCCATCACCAAGTGGAACATATCCCACCCCCACGCCCCGTCACCATGTGGAACATCCCCGAGCCCATTCCCGCATCACTTTGGAGAACATGTTCCGCGGTCATGAACCGATCACCTTGGGAAAGAGAACCCTTCCCTGCAATGTCACCAAATAATGACTGGTCCTGCACTCGCTCTTTTCCTATAGCAAACCGCCCCACTCCACGCCCCTGTCAGCATGCAAAACAATATCCACCAACTACCCCGTCAGCATGTGGAAGGGGCCCGAGCAAACTACCCCATTAGCGGGAGCAACAATCCCCGGCCAACTACCCCTTCCACTTGTGAAACAGGTCCTGCCCAAATACCCCGTCACCTTGTGAACAGAGCCTGCCCTTGCTGTGACACCACTGCGGCAAGTCCGACCCGCTCTGCAATTATAGTGACAGACCCAACCCCCGGCTGTTTGAAAAAGTGAAATAAAACGAGAATCTCTCAGAAACGGTCAGTGATTACAGTCCCTCTTATCATTGAATGAACTTAGCAATTCGTGTAAAGGGATATTGCAGCATTTTCTTCAACTGCTCTCTGAACTGAGTCTGGGTCACGGCATAAATCACAGTGTTTGTGCAGCAGCTCAGGAGCTGCAGCATGAAGGCCATTTACCGCACAGAACCAGGAAGTGGAGTCACAGACCCAGCACGAAAGTTCATATAATGTATTCTGGTGCATATCAAAACCACCATTAACATTGCCCATAAAAGTATGAAATTGACTGAGATAACTAACAGTAAAATGATAGATTTCCGTCGGCTCTCCATCTCTGGGTCTCTCTGGCTCTCGGCACTGCTGTGAGCCCGGAGTCTCCTGCGCCCTCTGCTGCTCACCAAAACATGTCTGATGGTGAGAATATTTAGCAGCAGAATCACCACAAATGGGACCCCCGGGGTTAGAATGTTATGGAGGAACTCGATTGCTGCCCAGACCAGAGAGAAGAGAGCATCATCTGTTATATCACAAAACCAGGGTTGGTTGTACATCATATACTGACCTGTTAACATAAAAAACCAGAAAATGTTCTTTAAACAGCTCAGCACAGTCACTGTTCCCAGAACCACAGCTGCCGTTTTCCCGGTGCAATATTTTATTTTCAACTTCTGGCAGCAAATGGCCACAAATCGATCAAAGGTGAAAGTGACGGTGAACCAGACAGAACAGTCTGTGGCTGCATAAAGCAGGATGGCATGGATATTGCAAACGTGGATGGAATCCCGGAAATAAAACTGTTCATTGTAAACAACGGGAATGTGCCTCAGTATCAGGTCGAATATAATGACCAGTAGATCCGCTGCTGCCATGGCCACCAGACAGTGAGTGACACATTTGGAAAGACCACACTTGCCTCGAGACAGGATGACAATCGTCACCAAGTTAACTGTGAGGAAGGGAAATAAACAGAGACATTATTTATCAGGCTGGGAGCAAAGTTACCAGCTTGATTGAGGACTGACTGAGATTTTCAAATGTGTTACTGTGTCCGGCAATCCTACACATGATTGACATTGAAGGAAAAACTTAGAAGGTCTGTGACAAAATGGAAGGAAGGAAGGAGAGATTAAAAGACAAAAGGATGATGCTGAAATTGTTGAACTCGTCGCTAATCAGAATCCTGCTCATTTGGCCTTTTCCCTGCTTGGGTTGAAAATTGTTCCATCTCAAAGAACTCGCAGTCCTGACAAAGGGTCAGCGACCTAAACGATTAAGTCCGTTTCTCCGTCCACAGATGCTACCGGACGTGCTGAGCATCTCCAGCACTTTCTGTTTTTATTTCAGCTTTCCAGCATCCTCTGCACTTTGGTCTTGTATAGAACGTTCAGTGCTGGATTGACTGAGGGATTCCCTTGCCTGTGACAAGCAGCACTGAATTCAATGATTTCAAAACAATAATTGGAAATGAGTCCACTGCAAATTCAATGAAACAAATAATCCTAATTATCACTAAGTTCGCTACAAAGAAGATAAACGTAACACCAGTTTGGAAATAACAGCAGCAGCTTGAAGAAGTATGGGCGACATTTGTAGATTTGTTACACACTCAGTGATGCACTCAATTACTATACCTTTGACAGAGCTTTCTGTTAGAGACAGCCGCTGAATTTAGTGGAGCCAACGAGGGTCCAAATGACAGGACAAAAAGGTGAACGAAACCCCACCGCGGTCTTTTGGACAATCCCACAACTCAGTTGAACGGCACTAGGGCAATTAACTGCCCGGTGCCTGGTCCCGATCTATTTAATCAAGGAGATCCCGCCTGCTTAAACGACTTAAACAGTCACAGGACCAATAGCTCAGTACTATTGGCAATGCCACTGGAAGCAGTGGAGCTGCTGGCACTACAGCAGGCCTGTGATGACAACTATCCCTGGAGACCAGACTACAGATAAATGTGTCAGCACCACTGCGACCCATCAGGTAGCGGCGTCACTAACTATGCTACACCAAACATGGGAACAGGTGAGAGTAGCAGAGTCACTGGGGCCGGTGAGTGAGTTGGGGCCATTTTTGGTACTGGGATAAAGATTACTGCTGATGTTCAGGCCCCAGATAATGTGATGCGGTCACCAGGGTCAGTCAGGGTACAGGCAATTCTACCATTAGAGCACTAGGCCGAGGAGCAGGACAGTCGCTGGAGGCCAGGACCACTACCGGTACTGAACTTGAGAACAGGACCATCGTGGTGACCTGAACTCCAGGTAAATATGGCAAAGTCACCGGAGCCAGACAGGGAATGGCCGAATGCTCGAGACGACACCAGACCTGGTATTTGATACATCGCTGGAGCCATGGACCATAGAAAAGTGAGACAGATTTGCTGGGAACAGTAGGGGGTGGGTACTGCCATCACTAAACCAGGATTGAGGCCAAGAGCATTTCTGGAGACACGGAACCCAGGTAAGTGAAGAAAGGGGGCCGGGAACCATCAGGGTGCAGGGGAACCACTGTTGGCACCAGACGAGGCCCGTTACCAGGACTATAGCTGGAATCTCGACTTCAGTTAAGTGACGCAGGATCAGCAGCGACAGTCAGGAATAGGAGGCCACTGGCCATATTGGACCAGCCCTAGGAGAAAATCCAGAAAAGGAGCGACAGACTTCGGTTGAGTACCGCAGCATCTCCAGGGCTATACAGGGTTTAGGGCATAAAAGCAAGAAATGCTGGTCTGGCAGCATCTGTGCAGAGAGAAGAAGAGTTAACGTTTCAGGTTAGGGACACTTCTTCAGAATTGGGATTGGGACCACTGCAGGCACTAAACCAAGCCTGGGACCAGGACTATAGCTGCAGAACCAGACCATTGATAAGTGTGGTGGTGTCACTGGGGCCTGTTCGGCGTTGGAGCCATTGCCATTACTGCAGCAGGCCTGGAACCAAGACCATTTCTGGGCATATGAATCCCCGATAAATGTTGTAGGGATGCCAAAAAGCAACCGCCGAGCAGCAGCCACTGACGATGCTACATCAGCCCTCAGAACCAGGTCTATCACTGGAGTCCCAAACAGCAGGTGTGGCGTGTCACCTGGATCAGTGCGGGAGTCGGACCCATTACTGATTCGACACCAGGCCTGGAGGCAGGAACATTGCTGCAGACCTGGACCTCAGCTAAGCATGGCGGGTTCGCTGGGGCCAGTCACTGAACGGCATTACTGATGTTACTGAACCAGGCCTGGGACCAGGCCATCACTGGAGCCGCAGTTACTATGACTTTGCATTGTGATTACCAGAGCCAATCTGGGATAGGCGGCCGCTGCCGGTACTACACCAGGTCTGGGAGCATCCATTTGTCTGGAGACCCAGTACCAGGTAAGGGTGGCGGGGATGGCGGGAAAGACAGGAAGCAGGCCCTATTTCTTGTACTACACCAAGCCAGGGACCAGACCCATCGCTGGATCCCCAGACAAGTAGTGTGGTCAGTCACTGAGGGAGCGGGGCCACAGTCAGTACTACACCAGGACTTGGACCAGGTCAATGGCTGGAGACTCAGATGCCTCTTAAGTATGATGGTGTTCCGTTGACATTCAGGGTGCATTGCGTGTCCTACACCTGATCTGGAACCATAACCATCGCTGGACACCCGGATCTCCAATGATTGCGGCAGGGTCAGCGAGCACAGATAGGGAAGGCTAGCCCTTGCCATTAATTAAGAGATGTCCTTCTTTTTCTTTCATTAAATAAAGCTTAGAGTTTAAAACGTACAAGCATTTCAAAACAAATCAAAAATAAATTCCATATTCTGCAACAAGCATCGTATTGATTTTTGTAAGAAATTTGACAAGGTCTCACATGGCACACTGATCAGTGAAATGAACGCCTACGGGATTCAGGAGAATGCCGCACGTTGGGTCCATAAGTGGCTCAGAGATAGGAAACAAAGGCTAGACTTTGACGGTTGTTGTTGATAATGGAAAGCTGATTGCAGTGGCATTCCACAGGGCTCAGTGCTGGGACCTTTGCTGTTTGCGGTATATATTAATGATTTGGAATTAAATGATTGGGAAATTTGCCGATGGCACAAGAATTGGGAGTCGATAGTGGAGAGGATAGTCATAGACTCCTGAAAGATATCAGTGGTTTGGTTGAGTGGGCAGAAAAGTGGCATATGGAATTAAACCCAGATAAGTGTGAGGTAATGCATTTGGGGAGGGCAAATAAAGCAAGAAAATATATAATAAACGTGAGGATATTGAGAGGATTAGAAGAGGTGAGAGACGTTGCAGGTCGCTGATGGTGTAGATAGATCGGTAGATAGAGTGGTGAAGTAGGCACATGGAATGATTTCCTTTATTGGTCAGGTATAGAATACAACAACAGGGATATAATGCTCCCACAGTATAAAAGACTGGCTAAGTCACAGCTGGAGTACTCCATACTGTTCTGGTCACCACATGGCAGAAAGGACATAATTGCTCTGGAAGATGTACAGAGGAGATTTACAAGAATGTTGCCAGATCTTGAAAGTTTGAGCTATGAGGAAAGATTAGATAGGCTAGGTTTGTTTTCTTTAGAACAGAGAAGGCTGTGGGGTGAATTAATTGACGTGTGCATAATGATGAGGGGCCTAGATAAAGCAGACAGGAAGGACCTGGTTCCACTAGTGGAGAGGTCAATTACCAGGGGAACAGATTTAAGTTGATTGGTAGAAGGATTAGTGTGGACATGAGGAACGATTTTCACCCAGAGGGTGGTAGTTGTCTGGAGTTCACTGCCAGGAACGGTCGTGGAGGCAGAAAGCATCAATTCTTTTAAAAGGTACGTGGACAAGCATCTGAAGTGCTGGAACGTGCAAGGCTATGGACCAGGTGATGGAAGGTGGGATTAGATTGGGCGGCTAGTTTTTTTTTGGGCAGGCACAAACACAATGGGCTGACTTGCCTCCTTCGGTGCTGTAATTTTTCGATGGTTCTTTGCCAGACACCTCTAGGACGAAGGAAAATGTCTTTGTACAGGCGGTGGAGGCAGGGTGTTGAATATTATTCAAGGCGAGGTGGATAGATTACTGTTAGATGATGAAATCAATGGTTATCGGGGTCGATGAGATTGTGGAATTCGAGACAGAAACAGATCATCCCTGATCTTATTGAATAGTGGAGCAGGCTCGAGGAGCCGCTTGGTCTACTTCTATTGTTAATTCTATTCCTGTGATGGAGCGTATCTGATGTCCCCTCTTACTCTTACTCTTGCTGAATGGGTGAGTTATTGGTGCAAGAAAAAAGTTATCCTATTTGTACTGGAGTGTTGTCAGGAACTTTCTCACAACTTGTCTGGGTTAAAGGGATCCAGATAATATCCTCCTCCTCCTCCACTGCATGAGTGGGGTTCCGATTTCTGTGTTGCCATGATGGCAATGATGTGAAGGGTGCATCAGAAAACCACAAAGTTGTGCACCTGTTCCAGCGTGTACTGGAGTGCTCGCCCTGGGCGGTTCACGCATTGGCAGCAGTGCTTCATCACGCCGATTGTTTGCTCCACGATGGATCTGTTGGCTCCATTTTTAACGTTAAAGATGTGTTATTTTTACATGGTTGGTTGGAGACAAAAGGGTGGGTGTATGGGCGAGGAGAATTCATTAGCTATGGATCGAGTTGGTGGTCTTTGTCTCTGGAAAACCACATTTTGGTTCTCCTTGGAGGGTCGAAGACGTTGGGAATACCCACTGCTTCGAATGAAGGTATCATGGCTGCTTCCAGACTAGTGGACATTCACCGAAATGATATATTGTGCATGGTCACACGGCAGCTGTACAATAATGGAGTGAGAGTTCTTTCAGATCCTTTACCTTTCCCCATCGACATGCGAGGCTCCACAGAGCCACGTACACCATTGGGAATCCCGCTGTCCTGGCAAAGCCCTGGGACCTCACATCGTGCTGCTCCCTGAAGAGGGAGAAAACAATATATTGGCCTCACCCAGTATTAGATGACATCTGTCATCTCCCGGACGCATCGATGAACAGTATACAGTGAAACACTGGATACGTTGCCGGCTCCTGCCTGCATAGCTCCGGGTGCAGAGAAGTTCAATGAAACTGTAACAGTAAAGGCCACTGGCTGCGCCATCCTTGCCCTGGTACGCATCTCCTGGTCGTTTTGCAGAAGGTGAAACAGCTCTGTGACTCCCTCCTTATTGAACCAAAGAGAATTGATGAATGCTTAAAGGGGGACAACTTGTAGGAATATGGGAAGCAGATAGGGGAATGGGATTAATTGGAGGGGGAGGCCATGAATGGATTCAAACACAAGACTAAGAGTATTAAAACTGAGGTTCTGCTGGATGGGGAACCATTGTAGTTCAGTCAGCACAGGAGCGACTGTCGATTGGGATTTGTTGTGAGCTGGGATACGGGCAGTACATTGTTAGGTGGGCTGTAATTTATGAAGGTAGTATCTGGGAGGGTGCACAGGGAAGCATTGGGAATCTGTATTAAGCAAATGTTTGGATGATGGTTTGTGCAGCAGACAGGTTTATACAGAGGTGGAAACGGGTGATATTAGGTAGGTGGTAGTAGATATAATGGGTACTGAAGAGGATATAGGATCAGAACTCAGTTGCGGGTCATCGAGATCGTCGAGGTTGTGAACAGTCTGGTTCAGCGTCAGTCATTGGTCTAGTGGGGGGATGGCGACAGTAGATAGGGAAAGGAATTTGTGATGTTGACCAAAGCCACTGTGCTAAATGGGATAGATATAGAACAGATAGAGAAATGCAAAAGTGGGCATACATGAGGCGCCGTGGGCCAGCAACAGGAGCAGAATTGTACTCAACCACAATCCAAACCTCATGGTCCGGCGTATCCCCCAGTCTGCAATTACCATCCAGCCAGAAGACTGGTTCAATGAAGAGTGCAGGAGAGCATGACAGGAGCAGCACGAGGCGTACCTCAAAATGAGGTATCAACCTCGTGAAGCTGCAACACATGACTTCTTGCGTGCCAAACTGTGTAAGCAGCATGCGATAGACAGATATAAGTAGTCCTATAACCAGCGGATCAGATCTAAGCTCAATAGTCCTGCCACATTAAGCCGTGACTGGTGTTGGACAATTAAACAACTAACTGGAGGAGGTGGCTCCACAAATATCCCGATCCTCAATGATGGGGGAGCCCAGCACATGAGTGTGAAAGATAAGGCTGAAGCATTTGCAACAATCTTCAGCCAGAAATGCCGAGTTAATCATCCATCTTGGCCTCCTCCTGATCTCCCCAGCGTCACAACTGCCAGAATTCAGCCAATTCACTCCACACGATATCAAGAAATAACTGAAGGTACTGGATACTGCAAAGGCTATCGGCCTTGACAATATTCTGGCAATTGTACTGAACACCTGTGCTCCAGAACTTGCTGCACCCCTAGCCAAGCTGTTCCAGTACAGCTACAAAATTGGCATCTACCCGGCAATGTGGAAAATTGCTCAAATATGTCCTGTACGCAAAAATCAGGACAAGTCCACCTGGTCAATTACCACACCATCAGTCCACTCTCTACAATCAGTAATGTGATAGATGCTGTCATCAAAGGTGCCATCAAGCAGTACTTGCTTCGCAATAATCTGATCAGTGACGCTCTGTTTGGCTTATACCAGAGCCACTCAGCTCTTTATCTCTTTCCAGCCTTGGTTCAAACATGGACACAAGAGCTGAACTCAAGAAGTGAGGTGAGAGCGACTGCTCTTGACAACAAGGCAGCATTGGTCCGAGTATGGCATCAAGGTGTCCTCGCAAAACTGAAGTCATTGAGAATCAGAGAAAAAAAAATATCCGCTGGTTGGAGACATACCCAGCACAAAGGACGATGGTTATGGTTGTTGGAGGTCAATCATCTCAGCTCCAGGACATCACTGCAAGAGTTCTTCAGTATAGTGTCCTGGGCAAAACTGTCATCAGCTGCTTCATCCATGACCATCCTTCAATCATAAGGTCAGAAGTGGGGATGTCTATTGATGATTGCACAATGTGCAGCACCACTCGCGACTTTTCAGATACTGAAACAGTCCATATAGAAATGCAGCAAGACCCGGACAATATCGATTCTTGGGCTGATAAGAGGCAAGTAACATTCACGCCATCCAAGTGCCAGGCAATGCCCATATCCAACAAGAGAGAATCTAACCATTTCTTCCTGACATGCAATGGCATGACAATCGATGAATCCCCCACCATCAACATCCGAGGGGCTACCATTGAGCAGAACCTGAACCGGATTAGCCATATAAATATCGTGGCTACAGGAACAGGTCGGAGGCTAGGAACCTGCGCCGAGTAACTCAATCTCCTGACTCCCAAAACCTGTCCTTCATCTACAAGGCACAAGTCAGAGTGTGATGGCGTGCTCTCCGATTCCTGGATTGGTGCAGCTCCGACAACACTCAAGAAGCTCGACACCATCCCGGACAAAGCAGCCCTCTTGAATGGAACCCCATCCACTGCCATTCATTCCCTCCACCACCGACACTGAGTGGCAGCAGTGTGTACCATCGACAAGATGCACTGCAGCAATGCACCAAGACTTCTTAGACATGAACCTTCTAAAACTACGACCTCTACCAACTAGAAGGAGAAGGGCAGCACTTGCATGGAAACACCACCACCTGAAATTTCCCCTCCAAGTCACACACCGTCCTGACTTGGAACTATACAGCCATTCCTTCACTGTCGCTGGATCAAAGTCCTGGAATCTCCCTTGCTAACAGCACTGTGGATGTACTTGTGGTTCAGCAAGATAGCTCACAACTACCTTCGCAAGGGCAATATGGGATGGGTAATAAATGCTGGCCTAGCCAGCGACGCCCACATCCCATGGATGAATAAATAAAAAAAGAAAATAAATACAAAGCTTAGATGAGAAGAACAGTAATTCCATGAAATGTGGTCTGCACATATAATGAATCAGTTTTAAAGGGCTAATAGCTGCATATAGAATATTAACAGAGACACCAACAGTAGTAAAGATGAGAGTATATTAAAACAGTATATAAGAAGTACAGTTAGCATTGTTTCTTAGAGTTAAGAGCCATATGCAGAGACTTATCAGGAATAACAACAACAAGGAGGGCAGAGTAAATGGCAGGAGAAGTAATACAGTTAAACATGGTTTATAAAATCAATAGCTGGATAGTGAAGCTTACCAGGGACAGCAACAATAGCCAGGATGGGGTAATAAAAGTATTGAATAATCGCAAGTGCGAGCATAATCCGCCAGTCCAGAGATAGCTGATCATAATATGCAGAAAGATAGACAAACTCCCAGGAGAAACTCCTTTCCATTGTTGCAGCATTCCAATCTATTGTTCTCAGATTATGGCCCATTGTTGTAATATTCCAATCTATTGTTCTCAGATTCTGACCCATGGTTGTAGCATTAAAATCTATTGTTCTCAGATTCCAATGTATTCCCTCCCTCTCTCTGATGCCGCTGAACGCTATTAGTGCAGAGGCGATGTTCCCTCTGACATGATGGGGTAACACATTGAAAGGTGTCCCTTATTAATAGAAGAGGTAAAATTTCCAGTTGCACAATTTGGGTCCATGGAGACTGACATTAATCACAGTCACTGAACAAACAGGTTCAGTTAACTCCTTCCAATCCAGCACAGTTTGTACCACAATAAAGTGGGCGTGGTGCTGGAGGGCTGGGGGTTGCAAATGTTAAGCCCTGTTTTACAAAAAAGTAGCGATAGGATACACCATGTAATTACAGCCCCATTCGGCAAACCTCGTGAAATGTTGGGGAAATTCTTCGCGTCTATAATCTGGGACTAGATAATTGCGGTTTACTAAAAGCATAAGATTATAAATGAGAAGCAACACAGATATGTTCATGGTAAATCATGTCTGTCAATGGCGGTGTAGTCGTTTGCTGTCGCATTGGAGAGAGTTGATGTGGATTGCACTGTTGATGCTTTTTATATGGACTATGAAAAGCCGTGGAATCAAGTAACATTTAATAAACTCATTGGGAAGTCTGAACCTCGTGGATTGAAGGGGCAGTGAGGGTATGGAGATGATATTGGCTGAGGAACATAATACAGAGAGAAGCGGTGAACATTTGTTGTTCAGACACTAGAGGGGTGAGTATAGAGCCTAGGCATCAGTATTAGAAGCACTGCATAGACTGATATCGAACGGGTATAATTTAAAATTCCTTAGACGATAGAGAATCAGGAATATAAAAGAAAATGTGAATGAAATGTGGTAAGAAAGAAGATGAGGCTCTGAAAGCAGATTTTTAGGGAGCGAGGAAGGATATGAACAGGCAGGACCTCAAAATAAGTAATCGCAGTATTACTCCCAGTCCCACGTGCAAGTAAGCATAATAATTGAAGAATCCAACGATTGAACACGTGGCTGGAGAACTTGTATAGACGGGAGGACATCAGATTTCTGAGACATTGGGTGTGCTCCTGGAGCAGATGGGACCAGTACCTTGTACCTGCACAAGGTTGCATCTTAGCAGGACTGG
This sequence comes from Heterodontus francisci, assembly GCF_036365525.1. Classification (NCBI taxonomy): domain Eukaryota; kingdom Metazoa; phylum Chordata; class Chondrichthyes; order Heterodontiformes; family Heterodontidae; genus Heterodontus; species Heterodontus francisci. Next base: position 4,791,501 of record NW_027140919.1, read on the forward strand.
GACGATTATCCTGGCAGGGAGATTTGTTAGTGCTGTTGGGAAGGGTTTAATTTAAATTGTCAGGGGGATGCGAACGTGAGAGAGAGCTCAGGGAAGGAGAACTGGTAACTTGACTGGGATTGGGAAACAGGAGCAAGTATCAGAGAGGAATACCAAGGAGCACAGAATACTGGGGGAGATAGGTAGCACGAGAGTAGAGAATAATACATTATTAGGTGGGTTAGAGTAAGGGACACAGTAATAAAGTCTGAATCAGGTTTAATGTGCACGTATGTGAATCCCCGGAGTGTAATTAATAAGCCTGGTTAGGTACAGGCGCAGATTTCTTTTTGGAAATATGATGTTGTGGCTGTAACAGAGACCTGGCTCAATGATGGGCAGGACAGGGTGATAAATATAACCTGATACAAGGTGTTCAGTAAAGGTAGGAAAGGGATAAAAGAGGCCGGAGTAGTGGTATTGATTAAGGTGGGCATTGTAGTGCTGGTGAAAAAGGATGTGCTAGAGGGGTCGAGGGCAGAATCAATTTGGCTGGAGCTCTGGCCCAAAACAGGTTCAATTATATTGCTCAGTGACTTCTACAGGCCACCAGTTAGTAGGAAGGAGGTGGAGGAACAAAACTCCAAGGAAATTACAGAGAAGTGCAAAAATTATAGGGTAGTTTGAATGGGGGACTTTAATTAACCAGCATAGACTGGGAGAATCGTCGTGTCAAGGGCAATGAGGAGCAAGAGTTCCTGGAGTGTGTTGATGAAAATTTTCTTCAACCGTATGTTGCTAGTCCAACAAGAAAGGATCACTGCTAGACCTGGTTCTTGGGAATGAGTGGACCAAGTGGATCAAGTGTCTGTAAGAGAGCATTCAGAAGATAGTGATCATTGTATCATAATGGTTAGGCTGACTATAGAAAAGGACAAAGAGCAATCCAGGGTAAGAATAACTAATTGGGGGAAGGCCAATTTCAATGGGGTAAGAATGAAGCTGAGTCCAAACCTGGCAGGAAAACCGATGCATCAACAATGGGCTAACGTGGATGAAGAAAGAGTTCAGACACAGGCAAGGTGTCTTCCTTCGAGGGGGAAAATTAGGGCAAACAAACCCAGAGCTCCTTGGATGACAAAAGAGGTAGAGATTAAGATAAAGAAGAGAAGGGTGTTTGTGACAAATGCCAGGTAGAAAACAATATTGAGAACCAGGCCGAATATAAAAGGTCCACAGGAGAAGTCGAAAAGTAATGAAGAGAAGCAAAGAGATAGCATGAAAAGAAACTGACAGCTAGCATTATAGGAAATGTCCACGTTTTCTATAGTCAACGGGTGGTGAAAGGAGGAGTGGTGCCATTTACTGACCAGAAAGGGGATTTATACATGGAAGCAGAGGGCACAGCGAAAGTATTAAATGAATTCTTTGCATCTGTCTTTACCAAGGAAGAAGATGCAACCAAGGCACTGTTGAAAGAGGTAACAGGTCAGACACTAAAGGGGTTTAAAATTGATAAAGAGGAAGTATTAGATAAGCTGTCTGTACTTAAAGTGGCTAATGCACCAAAGCCGGATGAAGTGCATCCGAGGATACTGAGGGAAGTGAGCGTGGAAATCGTAGAGGCACTTGCCATAATTTTTCAGTCTTCCTTAGACTCTGGGGTGCTGCCAGATGATTGAAGAATTGTAAATGTTGCAGCTTGTTCAGAAAAGGGTGTAAAGATAAGTAGAGCAACAGCAGGATATCAGTTTAACTTTGGTGGTGGGAAAACTTCTTGAAAAATATTTTGGAACAAAACCAATAGTCACATGGACAAATGCGAGTTAACTAAGGAAATCCAGCAAGGATTTCTTAAAGGGAAATCATGTTTAACTAACTTGCTGGAGTTGATTTTGCGGAGGGAACAGAGCGAGTTGATGAGGACAATGCTGTTGATGTGGTGTACATGCACGTTCCAAAGACATTTGATACAGTGCCACATAAAATGAATTGTGAGAAAACTGTATCTCATTGAATAACAAGGATGGTAGCAATATGGATGCAAAATTGGCTGAGTGACAGCAAGGAAGTGGATAATGGATGTTAATCGGGCTGATTCCTGGTATGAAGGGGTTGACTTATCAAGAAGGGCCAGAAATGTTCGGCCGTTATTCATGACTGTTTAGAAGGATGAGGGGTGATCTTATTGAAACGTACTAGATTCTGAGGGGTTTGACAGGGTAGATGTTCAGAAGATGGTTCCACTAGCGGGGGAGTCTCAAACTAGGGGACATAGTTACAGAATAAGGGGACAATCATTTAAAACTGAGATGCGAAGAAATTTCTTCGATCAGAGGGTAGTGAACGCCTGGAATTGTTGTGGAAGCTAGATCATTAAAAATATGTAAAGAGGATGTAGATAGATGTATTGAAATATTGGGAAGTTGAGGGCGAAGAGGAGCTGGCACAAAAGAGGAGTTGAGGTCTAGGGTAGGTCAGCCACGAACTTATTGAATGGTGGGGTAAGCTTGCGGGGCAGAATGGGCTATTTCTGCTCCTATGTTTATTTTCTTATATAAGTATTTTCCTATAGTCTACAGGCAGGTGAGGTCGAAGTTTCAAAATGTCTGCTTTTTGTCCAACTCACTGGTTTCTAAAAGTCCAAAGTGAAAACAAAAAGCCGTCAATAGACGATCGCGTGACCAGGCACAGTGTCTCCACTGTCATTCAAAATGAGTCTTTGAGGAGGTCAATCCCCGCCCCGCTCCCCCCCCCCCCCCCACCCCCCGGCCCGGTTGACTTCTTTGTAACTGCTTGCTGTCCTATAATTGTGTACAAAGCCATCATCCAAAATGTGCAGCTGTTTGTAAGTCCACTGAAAATCGTTTTTCTCCTCCTTTTTTAACACACCGAAGTCGAGGATTTTAGAACAAAAATAACACTTTATTTTTAGCAGAGTTCTGTTCATGAATGGTCACAGATAAAGAGGGCAGCCACATCACAGAGAGCAATAGATCAGTCCTGAGAGAGACACCATAACATTTGGCGTGCAATTAATGGTGTGTAATTAATGAATAGACACAATTGTGGAGCACAGCCACAATGAAGGGTGTAGTAGAGAGGCCCTGAAATAGACACCCTAACAGCTGGAATTCAGTAACTAAATGGACACAGATGAAGAGTATAACCACATCACATAGTGCAATGGAATAGATCTGAGAGTGGCACTCTTGCCTTTGAAATTTACTTGATGAATTATCATGGTTGAATTAGACAGCCACATCCCAGAGTGCAGTAGATCAGTTCAGAGAGGGACACTCTAACATTTTTACTATAATTACTGAACGAAAGCAGGCAGAGGGCAGCCACATCGCAGAGGGCAGTGGAGCAGCTCTGAGAGAGGCACTCTCACATTTGTAGTTTAATTGCTGACAGATCACAGTCAAAGAGGACGCCCACACCCACAGTGCAGTCGAAATGCACGGAGGGGGACCCTCTAATATTTTTTAAATAATTGCCCAATGAACAGAGTTAAAGAGGGTAGCCACATCCAAAATTGCAGTCGATCAGTCCGGAAAGAGACACTCCCACTTTTGGAATTTAATTATGGAGTGATCACAGTTGCAGAGAGGAGCGACATTTCATAGTATAGTAGAACAGCCACGAAAGAGACACTTTACCATTTGAAATTTCATTACTGAATTGCAAATGTTAAAGAGGACAGGCACATCCCAGAGTGCAGTAGATCTGTTCTGAGGGAGGCATTCTAATATTAGGAGACTAATTACCGAATACAAGCAGGTACAGAGGAGAGCCACATAGACTCATAGAGCTATAGGGTTAGAGAGCACAGTAACAGGAATTTCGGCCCATCGTGTCTGTGCTGGCCATGAAGCACCCATTGTGATCCCATTTTCCAGCCTTTTACGACACAGTTGAGGGAGGGGCAGTACCGGCAACTCAATATTTCAGCGTGCAGGATCTTCAGCCATGACAGGGGAAGAAACAAAAGAGGTTGTGGCATTGCACTGTAGAAAGTCCTACAAGGGAAGGGGCAATACTGGACCTAATCCTAGGGGATAAAGCCAGGCAAGTGGTAGAAGTGTAGTGTTGGTGGGAGGGGGTGTGGGGGTGGGTTGGGGGGGTGTGGTGTCGGGGGGCACTTCGGGGATAATGAACTTAACTCTGTACGTTTTAAGGTAGTTATGGAAATGGACAAAGCCGGGCCGGAAATCAAGGGACTGAATTGGGGGAAGGTCGATTTCCAAATGGTAAAACAGTATCTGGCCAGACTGGACTGGGAGCAACTACCTGTAGGAAAGTTTACATCAGACCAGTGGGAGTCATTCAAAGAGGAATTAGTGAGGGATCTAAGCCAACGTGAACCCGTTAAGGCGAAGGGAAGGACGAACAAGTCCAAGGACCCCTAGATGTCAAGGTAGATAGATAATTGGATCTGGGAAATAAAGGAGGCTTATGGCACATTCGGAGCACTGAAAACAGCGGAGGCATTAGAGGAGTATAGAATGTGCAGACGGGTAACAAAAAAAAAGCTGTTAGGAGAGCGAAGAGGGGACATGCAAAACAATGGAAAACAAGATAAAGGACAATCCTAAGGCGTTTTATAAGTGTATTATGGGCAAGAGGATTACCAGGGAAAGAGTGGGACCCATTAGGGACCAATTTGGCAATCTGTGTGTGGAGACAGAGGATATAGGTGAGGTTTTAAATGGTTACTTTTCATCTGTGTTCACTATGGAGAAGGACGATGTGGGGAAAGGGGATTGTAAATATTCGAACAAATTAGCATTGGAAGGAAGCAGGGATTAGCTGGTTTAGCGGGCTTAAAAGTGGATACAGTCCTAGACCCAGATGAGATCTATCCCAAGCTGTTATGTGAGGCAAGGGATGAGATAACAGGGACTCTGACACATATTTTCATATCCTCTCTGGCCACAGGAGAGGTACCAGATAATACAGCGTTGCATTATTCGCTGCTGCCTTAACAGATCTATATTTGATCTGCCTTCCGGGCTGACATAGCTTCTCTTCTATATTTGACTATGCATCACCCTCTACTCTACCTCCAGCCTATATCCCATCCTCCTGTCAAATTAGATTAACCGCTCACCACCCCCACCCACACCCGTACCAACAGCATGAGCAAATCCCTCAGCAAGAATGTTGGTTCCATTCTGGTTCAGGTACAACACATCCAACCTGCACAGGTCCCACATTTGGCAGAAACAGACACAGTAATCCAGGAATCTCAAACTCTCTCTCCTGCACCATCTTTTCAGCCTCGCATTCATATGCCCCTATCCTCCTATTCGTACCCTCACTAGCACGTGGCACGGGGAGTATTCCAGAGATTACAAGCTTTGAGGTCCTGCTTTTTAATCTGCTACCTAGCTCCCCAAATTCGTGTTGCAGGACCTCATCATTCTTTCGACCGATGTCGTTGGTACCAATGCGAACCACGACCTCGGACTGTTCACCATCCCCCTTCAGAATGTCCTGCAGCCACTCCATATCCATGAGTGGAGAAGAACAGCCCTGAAACAGACACACAAATAGTTGGAATTTACTTACTGAATGGCCGTGTATACCGTGGAGAGCCACATCACCAAGTTCTGTCGATCAGCTCTGAGAAATAAACGAACATGTGCATTTTACATAATTAAAGGACACAGTTAACGTGCACAGCCACATCCCACACATAATCTACCTCTCAAGAATTGCCTTCACAGCCATCAACTAAGGTACAACAAGGGAAGACATCCCACTTAAATGGATTGTTTGCTGCTGGTCCATCACCTTTCTTAGATAGAAAGATGCTAACCATTATAAAGGATGCGATATCTAGATATTAAGAAAATAATGATATGATTGGGAAAAGTCAGCATGCGGTTATGAACGGGAAATCATGTTTGTCATACCTGTTGGAGTTTCACGAGGATGTTGCTTGTAAGATTGATAAAGGAGAATTAGTTGATGTGGTGTTTATTGGATTTTCAGTAACTGTTTGATAAGGTCCCACACAGCAGGTGAGGTAATAAAATTAGAACATATGGGATTGGGATAATATACTGCAATGGACTGAGAATTGGTTAACAGACAGAAACGGAGAGTAAGAATAAATGGTTCATTCTCAGGATGGCAGGTTGTAACTAGTTCTGTGTCACAAGAATCAATTCTGGTGCCACAGCTATTCATAGTCTATAAAAAATAATTCGGATATGGTGACCAAATGTAATATCTAAGAAATTGATGACACAAAACTAGTTGGAAATGTAAGTTATGAGGATGATAGAAGGAGACCTCAAGGAAACTTGGACAGGCGAAGTGAATGGACAAGAACTGGACAAATTTAATATAATATGAGCGCGTGTATTTGACCACTTTGATAGAAAAAACAGAAAGGCAGAGTATTTCCTAAAAGGTGAGAGGTTGGAAAATGTTGATGTCCAAAGGGAACTGGGTGTTGTTGTTCAGGAGTTGGGAAAAGCTAGCATGCGGGTGTAGCAAGCAATTAAGTAGGCAAATGGCACATTGACCTTCATCACAAAAGGGTTTTGAGTACAAGAGCAAATATCAAAGATTGTTTGTCAGACTCAGCAGGTCTGTGGAGAGCGAAGCAAAGCTAACATTTCAGGTCTGTGACCTTTCATCAGAAATGGCAAAGGTTAGAAAATAATTCACATTTTATTTTTTAACCATGTGCCTGCTTTTCATGTAGTCAGAGCATCTCAGTATTCTGCTATTAACACTCTCTCTGGACTAATGCTTTGTCTTTCACCACAAGTACTAAGACACTCTTTGCCTTTGTCCCAGGACTGCTTTGTTATTTCATCTCTCCTGCCCTCTGTCCTATCAAACACCTTCACCTTTGTTCTTCCACCCATCGCAATCCCGTGCACTTGCTTGCAACCTAATTCTTTTCGAACCTTTGCCAGTTCTGATGAAAGGTCACAGACCTGTAAAGTTAACTTTGCTTCTCTCTTCACAGATGCTGCCAGACCTGCTGAGTATTGCCAGCACTTGTTGTTTTTATGTTAGATTTTCAGAAACTGCAGTATTTTGCTTTTATTTTAGTGTTTAATTCACAGCCACCTCTTTTCCAGGAATGCCTACGTTGAAGAACTTCTGCTCTTCTCTCCGGTGGATTTCCGTTTGTCACTTTTACCTTGTTCACCTTCATTGTGTTCTATTTCACTCCTGGTATTTGATAAGTTCTCGACCAAAACACGTTTTCACAACCACATCTCCTTCCTCAGTGATTGTCTCCGGTTCAGAAGTATTCCACGTGTATTCCAAATGAAGTTTCATCCTTCATGTTTTGAATCCACCGAAGAGTACAGCTATCTGTGAGAAATACAGCATTCCTCGGACTGCTGTGCTTGCCGCATCCTGAGTTCCACAAGCAGTGCTATGTGCTGCCACATGTGCACACTGGACCTCTCTCTCTCCTGAAGCACCACCTCACCTTTTCTCAAAGCTGTTCTATTCCGCAGTTTCATTTCATCCTTCATCGTATCCGACGCATTAACAAAAACTTGTTTTCTTCCTTTCAGGTGGAAGCTCCAACAGCTGATGGGGACTAATGCACCTCCAGATCCTTCTTCCCCTACACTTCCCTCTGACCACACCCTTTTTGATCTGACCCCTTGCCATGTATTCACTGTACCCTCTGACCTTCCTCTCCGTAACGCTGAACCTTCTGCAGTCCGGAAAGGTCTCAGCTCTGTCCTCCGACGCCCCTATCTCAATGAATTTCTCGCTTGACATGTCTTTGAGTTCTTCTTCCATCGCCTTCGCCTCTGGGCTCACTTCTTTGACCAGGAGTCTTCCCCCACCCCACCCCACCACCGACCAGCAGATCCTTTCACATGCCTCCAGCATTTTCCCTCCTCCTGGACACCTCCCTCCGACCTCTTACCCGCTCTTGATCTTTTTTTGAATAATATCGGCTAGACATTGACCATCTCAATTTCTCGATGCCCTCCCTCCCTCACTCACTCTAACCCGTCCTCCTCTGAACTTGCTGCTCTCCGTTCTCTCACGTCTCACCCCGACATTGTCATCAAAACTGCAGACAAGGGTGGTGCTGTTGTTGTTTGGCGCACCGACCTCTTCCTTGCAGAGGCTCAGTGCCAACTTTCAGACTGGTATTTCTTCCCACTCCCTCCTGGACCATGACCCCACCACTGAACATCGAGCTACTGTCCACAGTACTGTCCATAGGACTGTCACTGGCCGCATAGCCTCTGGAGATCTTTCCTCTACAGCTTCTGACCTCATAGTCCTGCAACCCTGGACAACCCTCTTCTACCTCCTTCCTAATTTCCAACAACAGGACTGTCCCAGCAGAGCCATTGTTTCAGCCTGTTCCTGCCCCACTGAACTTATTTCATCCTATCTTGACTCTATCTTTTCTCCCCAGATCCAGCCGATTCCAACCTGCATCCGTGACCCTTCTGATGCACTACATCAGTTTGGCAATTTCCAGTTTCCTGGCCCAAACCGCCTGCTCTTCACTATGGACGTCCATTATTTTCTACACCTCCATCCCCCACCAGGACGGTTTGAGGGCCCTCTGCTTCTTCCTTGAACAGTGGTCCAACCAGTCTCCATCAGCCACCACCCTCCTCCGCTTGGCTGAACTTGTTCTCCCATCGATCAACTTCTCCTTCAACTCCTCTCATTTTCTTCAAGTAAAAGGTGTTGCTATGGTTAACCGCATGGCTCCCAGTTATGCCTGTCTTTTTGTGGAGAGTGTCGAACATTCCTTTTTTCCAGTCCGAATCAGGATTCCTCCGCCAACTCTTTTTCTGGTAAATTGATGACTGTATCGTTGCCGTTTCCTGCTTCCGCCCCGAACTGCAAAACTTCATCAACTTTGCTTCCAATTTCCGCCCTTCTTTCACCTTTACATGATCCATCTACGACACCTCCATTCCCTTCCTCGACCTCTCTGTCTCCATCTCTGGGAATAGACTGCCTACTAATATTCATTATAAGCCCACCGAACCATAGCCACATCGTCTACACGTCTTTACACCCTGCCTCCTGCAAAGATTTAATTCCATTTCCGAGCTTCTCTGGATCTGGAACAGCAGCTCTGGTGATTCAACCTTCCACGATCGTGCTTCTCATATACCTTGTTTTTTCCTCAGCAGAGGATTCCACCCCACCACCCCGCCTCCCCCTGCCTTTGATTGACAAGGCCGTCAACCATGTCCAGCACATTTCCCACACCTCTACCTTCACCCCTTCTTCTCCCTCTCAGAACCACGACAGTGTTTCCCTTGTCCTCACTTACCACCCCACCAGCCTCCACATATGAAGGGTCACCCTGCACCATTTCCTTCATGCCACGACATCATGGCATGATTCCACGACCAATCACAACATCCCCCCTCCCCTGTCAATATTTCTAAGAGATCATTCCCTCTGCGAGACCCTGGTCCACTCCTTCATTACTCCCACCACCTCGTCCCCTTCCCACGGCATCTTCCCATGCAATCGCAGGAAGAGTAACACCTGCCCTTTTACCTCCTCTCTCCTCACTATCCCAGGCCCCAAACACTCCTTTCAGGTGAAGCAGCGATTTACTTGTACTTCTTTCAATTAATATATTGTATTCTCTTCTCACAATGTGGTCTCCTCTACAGTGGTGAGACCAAAATGAGATTGGGTGACCGCTTTGTGAAACACATCTGCTCAGTCCAAAAGCATGACCCCAAGCTTCCGGTTACCTGCCATTACAAGCCGCCCCCCCCCACACCCCCACAACAACCCCCCCCCCTCCAAACCCCGCTTTCATGCCCACTTATCTGTCCTGGGTTTGCTGCAGTGTTCCAGTGAACATCAATGTAAGCTCGAGGAACGGCACCTCATTTACCGATTAGGCACGCGACAGCCTGCTGGAGTGAACATTGAGTTCAATAATTTCAAAGCATAATGGGCCCCCTTTTTATTTTAGTTATTTTTTTTATTTTTTCTTATTCATTATTTTAATTTGTTTATTTTATTTTAGTTTGTTTCATCATTAATTTTTACCATGTGCTTACCCACGGTTTCTTTCATGTTTTTGCTTTGGGTTAGAGCTGTTCATTTGTCTGTCAATTAACACCCTCGCTGCACGAATGCTTTGTCTTTCAGCATCCGTTTGCCTTTACTCCATAACCTTCTGTCTGTTATTTTCTGTGACCCTCTGTCCAACCAACACCTTACCTTTTGTTATCTGTTGACCCACCCCCGCTGTATTTGCTTAAAACTTATTGCATTTCTAATATTTGCCAGTTCTAATGAAAGGTCAGTGACCTGAAACGTTTACTCTGTTTCACTCTCCACAGATGCTGCCAGACTTTCTGTGTATTTCCAACAGTTCTTGTTTTTATTTCAGCTTCCCAGCATCTGCAATAGTTTGCTTTTATTTCAAAGATTCTGTAGGGATAAGCTAGGATGTACAACCTTAGCAGCACATGATGTGAATATAGGGAAATCTTCTACTTTATAACAGCATCATTACCGCTAAAGTCCAGACAAACAGTCCCAAGGAGAAACAGAAATCCAATGCATGCTGGAAAAAAATAATTGAACCGAGTCAAAGCAGCTGAAGTTCACCAATAGTCTTCGTGCATAAACATGATGGGGAAACCGGACTTTGAATAGACTACAGAAAAGACAATGCAGTAACGAAGGCAGACTCCTGCCCAATTCTCGCTGTCTTGACAGAGCGGGCAGTGCCTTGTTTTGTACAAAGATAGGTTAGTTAAAGGGATACTGGCAGGTTCCTTTGAGACCACAAGCTAAAGAAATATCAGCTTTTGTCACACCAGATGGTCTTTATCAGTGCTGGTTGAAGCCATTCGGGCTGTAAAATGTGCCAACAACTTTTCAGAGACGAATGGATCAAGTGATGGCCAGTTTTCCCAATTATGTCGTGTATCTTGATGCTGTACTAATATACAGTAAACCTTGGAAGGAACACTTAAAACTTGAAACCCTGTTTATAGAATTAAAAGCCGCTGAACTAATGGTAAATTTGGCGCAAAGTGAATTTGGAAAAGTCAGAGTAACCTACCTCGGACATACGGTGCGGCAAGGACAAGTGCTGCCAAGAACGGCAAAAGTACAAGGCTTAGTGGAGTTCCCTATCCCTAAAATTAAGCGTGAAATCATGAGGCTTTTGGGGATGTGTGGTTTCTACAAAAATGTTCTACCCAAGCTTAACGCTGTAGCTATTCCACTAACCGATTTGCGACTGAAAAAGTAAACCATGGTAGAATGGTCAGTTGAATGCCAGGCAGTTTGTGAAAACATAGAGGCAATCTTAACGAAGGCTACTGCAAATTTTGATGAACCCTTAAGTATAGTGATTGATGCTAGCGACCTGGGGGTTGGTGCAGCCCTGTCTCAGGATGACGAATCGGGCATAGAAAAAACAGTCAGGTACATTTCAAGAAAACTGAATAGGCACCATAAAAGTGTTCCACTGTGGAAAAGGAAACGTTAGGAATATTTATGGCTCTTAAACATTTTGCAGTATGCGTCCGCCACGACTACAAAGAAAGGCTGATAGACACTGACTATAACCAGTAACCTTTGTGGCAAAATTGAAACGCCAAAATGCCAGAAAAAGATGAAGTTTATTGTTACAGCCTTCTCACTTGGAAAGTGTACATATTTCGGGTACAAAGAAAATGTTAGCACAGATGTTTTATCACGACTTTAAATTCATTGATTCACATGTGTAATCATGGTACCAAAAAATTGTTTACTACCAGCATAGCGAGTGCGTGGCATGAGTGCTAAAAATGTGTAAAATGTTTTCAATTTACGTTACACATTGTAATAAAATGCATTCAAGAATACTATTTCATTTCGCCAAGGACGGCCGTGTGACAAAATGTTTTTTTTGTACTAAAATCTTGAACTTCTATGTGCTTCAAAAACAAAATGAAAGAAGTATGTTTGTCAGTGAAAGACACCAGCGAAAATAACTTCCACTTCTGCAATATTTCGAAAGGAAGTTCCAAACAAAGAGGTCAACTTTATGGGTGTTTTGAAAGGAAATTAAACGTGTAAAAGGGCAGAAAGGGCAACAGTTTCAAAGGAATCTCAGGGGTTCGAACTTTCTTCAGAGACGCTTGACTGGCAAGGGGTAACATTGTGTCTGGACATATGGTCAAGTTCAGGAAGGTGTTTATATTCATTTTAGACCCTTTAAAAGCCAATGAATTGGACAAAGAGAAGACAGTTACATTTTTTCCTTGATCTGCTTGTCACAAGAGAAAAAAGGCTCAGAAGAGTGTTTCCGCTCTCTCTGTAAAGGAGACTCGCATCTCATGAAAAGGAATTCTGTGAATGAAAGGTAGCGGATTGCTGTTACCTCTGTGCTCTGAAGAATTTCTGCATCCACTGAGGTTCCTGCTGTCTCCTGTGTTCTCAGAAAATCCTGAAACCTGAAGAATATTTCAACTGCTAGTCTGTTGTTTCAAAACCCAAGCAGACCTATTGTTACACCCTGATGAAAGACCTATGTCACGCCTGCCGCAGTGAAATTGCCATGAACACCTACCCATCACAGACTGTTCATCAAACCCTGAGAGAGACTTTGAGTGGCATCCGACTATTTGACTCTGGGACATCTTACCAAACCAGAAACATCCTGCCAGAGGGGAACCTCATTTTTTGTTTCATTCTTTCTTCTATTCCTAAGAAACATTTATAACACAAATCCCCCTTGTGAAACCAGTTAACCGCTTCTTTTTGAATGTATGTGTGTGTTCGTGCATGAGGGTTAGGGGATAAGGGTTTTCCATGTATAGATTTATCTCGTTAGTAGTTAAGACCTATTATTTATTTTCTAATAAATAGGTAATGTTGTTGCTGTTTAAAGGGACCTAGTTTGGTATGCTTTACTCTCGGGGAAAATAGAGCGTTTAATTTGGCTAGTCTTGGGTCGCTGGAAAACTTTATTTGATTTACTCTGACCTGTGGGACTGAATTAACAGTGCATTACTCCCACCTGGTCGTAACAGCATTAACAGGCTGTTACAGAATGCGGAAAAAGAACAAATCACCCATCTCCCAGTAACAATCCAGTCACATCTTTCTGACCCTGATAACGGCCAGTTCCACAATGCTGGAATGGGTAAATCCCCGTCCTTATTGGACAATACCAGCTGCTCTCTCTGCCCCAGATACCAGAAAATTAAACAATGTGGCAATGAGCAAATCCCTCATCTCCATTTAACAATCTCAGCTACTCTCTCTGACCTAGATAATAGGCAGTTCTGCAATGCAGGATAAATCGTGTCCCCATCTGCATTTCACAGTCACAGTCCTCTCTCTGGCCTGGATAACAGACTGTTCCACAATCTGGGAATGAACAAACCCCCAATCTCCATTGAACAAGCCCAGCTCCTCGCTCTAGCCCAGATAACATGCAGTTGCATAATGCAGAAATGAACAAATCCCTCATATCAATCAACAATCACACCTCCTCTCTGTCACCAGAAAACAGGCCATTCTACAAAGTGGAATGCAAAGATACTATCCCCATTTAAAATTCCCTGCTCCTCTCACTGGCCTGGACAGCAGGCAGTTCAACAATGCGGGAATGACCAATTCCGCAGTTTTCTCTGAGTAATCCCAGCTCCTCTCTCTTGCCTTGATAACATTCAGTTCCACAAGGCGGGAATGAAAATCTCTATCTACAGTGACCAGTCGCAGCTCCTCTTTCTGAAACAGAAGACAGGCAGTTCCACCTCTCAGAATGAACAAATCACTTCGTACAATTGAACAAACCCAGCTCCTCTCCCTAGCCCATTAACACACAGTCTTCCAAAGCGGGAATGAACATATCCCCACCTGCAGTGAGCAATCCCATCTCATTTCTCTGACCTGAAAAACAGGCAGTTGCACCATTCGCATCTGAACATGTCCCCGTCTCCATTTCAAGATCCCAGATTCTCTCCCTGACACCGATTATAACAGTTCCACAATGTAGGAATGGATAAAACCCCCATCTTTATTGAACTGTCCCAGCTCAACTCTCTGGCCTGGATAATAGGCGTTCCTCAGAGTCGGATTGAAAAGATTCCCGCCTCTCAATTGAACACCCCAAGCTCCTCTCCCAGGCTGGATAACAGGCAGTTCTGCAACGTAGGAATGAAAATAAATTACCCATCTCCATTGAACAATGCCAGCTCCTCGATCTGTCCCAGAAAACAGGCAGCTCCACATTGTGGAATGAACAGATCCCCATTTCCACAGACCGATCCCAGCTACTCTTTCTGGACTGGACAACAGGCAGTTCCACAATGTAGAAATGAACGAATACCTACCTCTCTCTCAGGCATGGATAATAGGCAGTTGCACAATGAAGGAAAGAATAAATACCCCATCTCCATTGAACAAGCTCAGCTGCTCCCACTGGCCTGCATTGCATATCCCAACCCCCATTGAACAACACTAGGTCCTCACTCTGGCCTGGAGAACATACAATTCAACAGTATGTTGAACCTACAAATCCCCATCTCCATTGAGCAAGTCCAGCTTCTTTCTGTGACCGGACAGCAAGCAGCTCTATTAAGTGCGAATGAACAAATCCCATCTCCACTGAACTTTCCCAGAACCTCTCTCTGGCCTGGAAAGCACTTCTCCAATGCAGGGATAAACATATTCCACTCTGCATTGAACAAGCCGTGCTCCTCTGTCTGGTGCAGATAACAGGCAGTTTCACGATGCAGGCATGAGCAAATACCACAAATCCTTTGAAAAATCCAGCTCCTGTCTATGGACTGGATATCAGGCAGTTCCACATTGCGGAAATGAACAAATCACACATCTCCATTGCATACTCCAGCTCCTCGCTCTGGCCTAAATAGCAGGCAGTTGGACGATGCTGGAATGAACAATTGTCCCATCTCTGTTGAACATGCCTAGCTTCTTGTTCAGAACATTATAGCAGGCAGTTCTACAATGAAATGGATTCAACAAATCCCCTTCCTTATTAGACAATATCTTCTCCTGTCTCCGACCCGGATAACAAGCATTTCAACAATGCAGGAATGAACAAATCACCATATCCATTGAAAATTCACAGCTCCTGCCTCTGACCAGATTATAGGCAGCCCCCGATGTGTGAATGAAACAATTACCCATCTGCAGCGAACAATCACAGCTCCTATCTCTGGCCTTAACAACAGTTATTTCCACAATGGCTGAGCCAACAAACCCCCATCTCCGCTGGACAATCTCAGCTTCTCTCGCTCTCTGCCCTGGATGACAGGCAATTTCACAATCCAGGAATTAACAGATCCCCCATCTCCACTGAACAACCACAGCTTCTTGCACTCTGCTTAATAGAATACAATGCCAAAATGCAGAATGAACAAATGCCCATCCTTATTGGAGAATCCCAGCCCCTCTATCAGATAACAGGTAAATCCACAATGTTAGAATGTGAAAAAAACAACATCTCCACTGAACATTCACAGCAGATCCCTCTGACACAGATAGCAGACAACACCAATGCGTGAATGAACATGTCCCCATCTGCAGTGAACAATCCCAGCTTCCCTCTCACACACGGAATACAGGCATTTCCGCAATGCCCGATTGATCAAAATCGTAATATCCATTGAGAATTGACACCTCCTCCCTCTAAACCGGATAAGTGGCAGACCCCAATGTGGGAATGAACATATCCCTACCTACAGTGAACACTATCAGCTCATCTTTGTGACCCAGAAAACATCCATTTCTCAATTTGTAACTGAACATACACCATATGAATTGCAAGATCCCAGATTCGCTCCCTGACACCGATTGCACGCAGTTCCACAAAGCAGGAAATAATAATTCCCCGAAAAAACTCAGCTCCTCCCTGTTGCCTGGAGAACAGGCAACTCCACAATTTTGGATTGAAAATACCCTATCCCAAATGCACAATCCCAGCTGCTCTCTTTGGCATGGAATGCCAGCAGTTCCACATTGCGGGTATCAACAAATCACCCACCTCTATTGAAGAGTCTTTGCTCTTCTTTCTGACCTGGATAGCAGGCCATTGTAGAATGGGAGAATGAGTAAATCCTCCCTCTCCATTGAACAATCCAAGCTGCTTTCTCTGGCCCTGTTAACTGCCCAGGTAACTGGCACTTGCACAATGTGGGAAATAAAATGTTGTCCATTTCCATTCGACAATCATCACCCGCCTCTGTGACCGAGTTAACTGGTAGTCCCAGATATTGAAATGAGCAAGTCGCCATATCAGATGTACAATCCAAGCCCCTGGCTATGATCCGGGTAACAGGCAATTCCACAATGCTGGTATGAACAAATGCCCCATCTGCTTCATTGAGCAATTCCAGCTCATCTGTGAGACCCAGATCGCACAGAGTCTCACAATGCAAATGTGAACAAATATCCCATCTCCAATGAACAATCCCAGCTCCTCTCTCGAACGCGGCTCCCAGCTCCTCTTACTGACCCGGATAGCAGATAGTTTCACAACGCTGGAATTAACAGAACCCCATGCGCATTCGACAATTCCAGCTCCTCTCTTTGGCGCAGATCACAGACAGCTCCACAATAAGAGAAAGAAGAAATTTCTCATCATAACTGAGCAATTTCATTTCCCCTCTCTGACACGAATATCAAGCAGTTCAACAATGTGGGAATGAGGAAATCCACGAGCTCCATTGAATCCTTGCTCCTCTCACTGACCCGGGTAACAGGAAGTTCCACAAAGTAAGAATGAACAAATCCCCTAACTCCATTAAACACTGCCAATTGCATCCTCTGACAGATGGTAGTCAGTTCCATAATTTGACAAGAAACATTTATCCATCTGCAATGAAAAATACCTGCTGCTCTCTCGGACCCAGATAACAGGCTGTTGCACAGTGTGAGACTGAACAATTCCACCAACTTGCATTGAACAAACCCAGATCTTATCTCTGGCTCGGACAACTGGTTCCACAATGTGTGAATGCTCAAGTCCCTCATCTCAATTGAACAATTCCAGCTGCTATATCTTGGCGGCATTACAGGCAGTTCCACAATGTTAGATTGAATAGATGTCACATCGCCATTGAACAAACCCAAATCCTGTCTCAGGACCGGGAAATTGGCAGTTCCACAATGCGAGAATGAAGGAAATCAAGATCCCCATTGAACAATCTCAGCTCCTCTCCCTCTCCCTCTTCCAATAGCGGGCACAATGCGGGAATGAAAGAATCCTGGTCTCCATTGTGCAGATCCATCTCCTCACTCTGAACCCAATAACAGGCATTTCTATAAGGTGGGAATCAACAAATCCCCATGTACAGTAATCTATCCCAGCTCTTTCTCTGGCCAGAATAACAGGCGGTGCCCTAATGCAGAAATTAATACGTCCCCATATAATAAGTCCCCGTAGTAGACGCAGGCACGTATTGCAGGAGTCTCCTGTGGCCATCCCCCTCTCAAACAGATATACTGCTTTGGATTCTGTTGGGGGATATGACCTCCCAGGGGAAAGCAGCAACAGCCACGTCCGTGGCACCACGGAGGTCGCTGCTGCACAGCAGGGGAGGAAAAGCCGTGGAAGAACTATAGTGATAGGGTACTCGATCGTAAGCGGTGCAGCTTGGCGTTTCTGTGGCCACAAACGAGACTCCAGGATGGTATGTTGACTCACTGATGCGAGGGTCAAGGATGTCTCGGAGCCGCTGCAGCACATTCTGAAATGGAAGGATGAGCATCCAGAGGTACCAAAATCATTAAGAGGAAGAGAGATAAGGTCCTGCGAAGTGAATATAGGGAGTTAGGCAGAAGGTTAAAAATCAGGACCTCTAGGGTTGTAATCTCAAGATTACTCCCTCTGCCACGTGCTGGTGAGGGTAGGAATAGGAGGATAGAACAAATGAATGCGTGGCTGAAGTGTTGGTGTAGGCGGGACAGCTTCAAATACTTGGATCATTGGGATCTCTGCTGGTGCAGGGGTGACCAGTACAAGAGGGACGTGTTGCATCTGAACTGGAAGGGATCAATATCCTTGCGGGAAGGTTTGCTATTACTACCCAGGAAGGCTTAGACTAGTCTGGCAGGGGTGTGGGACCCAAAGTAGTAGTCTCTCCGATGAGATAGTTGAGACAAATGTAGAGGCTAAAGCAAGAAAGTCCTGTAGGCAGGCCGGGCAGGGGCAATACAGGGAGCGTGGATGGTCTGGTAGTCTAAACTGCATTTACTTTAATGCAAGAAGCCATACAGGTAAGACAGTTGAACTCAGAACATGGATCAGTACATGGGATTGTGATATTATAGCTATTACGGAAACGTGGTTGAGGGATGGGCAGGACTGGCAGCTCAATGTTCTGGGGTACTGATGATTCCGAGGTGAGGTGGAGTTAAGAGAGGAGGGTCAGTTGCACTATTGATTAGGGAGGACATCACGGCAGTACTTAGCGAGGATATCCCGGGTGGGGGGTGGGGGGGGGGGGGGGGATGTCCAGCGAGGCCACATGGGTAGAACTTAGAAATAAGAAAGGGGCGATCACATTGATGGGATTATACTATAGGCCCCCGAATAGTCAGAGGGAATTGGAGGAGCATATATGCAGGGAAATCACAGATAGGTGTATGAATTATAGAGTTGTAATAGTAGGTGATTTTAACTTACCTAATATTGACTGGGACTACCTTAGTGCTAAGGGATCAAATGGGGAAGAATTTTTTAAGTCTGTCCAGGATAGCTGGCTGAGGCAGTATGTGGATGGACAAGAGTTACTCTTAATACTTAATACATACTTTATACTGAGGCAGTATGTGAATCCTCTGCTGAGGATAAAACAAGGTATATGAGAAGCACGATCGTGGAAGGTTGAATCACCAGAGCTGCTGTTCCAGATCCAGAGAAGCTCGGAAATGGAATGGAATCTTTGCAGGAGGCAGGGTGTAAAGACGTGTAGACGATGTGGCTGTGGTTCGGTGGGCTTATAATGAATATTAGTAGGCAGTCTATTCCCAGAGATGGAGACAGAGAGGTCGAGGAAGGGAATGGAAGTGTCCTAGATGGGTCATGTAAAGGTGAAAGAAGGGCGGAAATTGGAAGCAAAGTTGATGAAGTTTTGCAGTTCGGGGCAGAAGCAGGAAACGGCAACGATACAGTCATCAATTTACCAGAAAAAGAGTTGGCGGAGGAATCCTGATTAGGACTGGAAAAAAGGAATGTTCGACATACTCCATAAAAAGACAGGCATAACTGGGAGCCATGAGGGTAACCATAGCAACACATTTTACTTGAAGGAAATGAGAGGTGTTGAAGGAGAAGTTGTTCGATGGGAGAACAAGTTCAGCCAAGCGGAGGAGGGTGATGGTGGATGGGGACTGGTTGAACCTCTGTTCAAGGAAGAAGCAGAGGGCCCTCAAACAGTCCTGGTGGGGGATGGAGGTGTCGAAAATAATGGACGCCCATAGTGAAGAGCAGGCGGTTTGGGCCAGGAAACTGGAAATTGCCAAACTGATGTAGTGCATCAGAAGGGTCACGGATGTAGGTTGGAATCGACTAGATCTGGGGAGAAAAGATAGAGTCAAGATAGGATGAAATAAGTTCAGTGGGGCAGGAACAGGCTGAAACAATGGCTCTGCTGGGACAGTCCTGTTGTTGGAAATTAGGAAGGAGGTAGAAGAGGGTTGTCCAGGGTTGCAGGACTATGAGGTCAGAAGCTGTAGAGGAAAGATCTCCCGAGGCGATGAGACCAGTGACAGTCCTATGAACAGTACTGTGGACAGTAGCTCGATGTTCAGTGGTGGGGTCATGGTCCAGGAGGAAGTGGGAATAAATACCAGTCTGAAAGTTGGCACTGAGCCTCTGCAAGGAAGAGATCGGTGCGCCAGACAACAACAGCACCACCCTTGTCTGCAGTTTTGATGACAATGTCGGGGTGAGACGTGAGCGAAAGGAGTGCAGCAAGTTCAGAGGAGGACGGGTTAGAGAGAGTGAGGGAGGGAGGGCATCGAGAAATTGAGATGGCCAATGTCTAGCCGATATTATTCAAAAAAAGATCAAGAGTGTGTAAGAGGTCGGAGGGAGGTGTCCAGGAGGAGGGAAAATGCTGGAGGCATGTGAAAGTGTCTGCTGGTCGGTGGTGGGGTGGGGTGGGGGAGGACTCCTGGTCAAAGAAGTGAGCCCAGAGGCGAAGGCGATGGAAGAAGAACTCAAAGTCATGTCAAGCGAGAAATTCATTGAGATAGGGGCGTCGGAGGACAGAACTGAGACCTTTCCGGAGTGCAGAAGGTTCAGCGTTACAGAGAGAAAGGTCAGAGGGTACAGTGAATACATGGCAAGAGGTCAGATCAAAAAGGGTGTGTTCAGAGGGGAGTGTAGGGGAAGAAGGATCTGGAGGTGCATTAGTCCCCATCAGCTGTTGCAGCTTCCACCTGAAAGGAAGGAAATACGTTTTTGTTAATGCGTCGGATACCACAAAGGATGAAACGAAACTGTGGAACAGAACAGCTTTGAGATAAGGTGAGGCGGTGCTTCAGGAGAGAGAGAGAAGTCCAGTGTGCACATGTGGCAGCACATAGCACTGCTTGTGGAACTCAGGATGCGGCAAGCACAGCAGTCCGAGGAATGCTGTATTTCTCACAGATAGCTGTACTCTTCGGTGGATTCAAAACATGAAGGATGAAACTTCAGTTGGAATCCACGTGGAATAATTCTGAACCGGAGACAATCACTGAGGAAGGAGATGTGGTTGTGAAAACGTGTTTTGGTCGAGAACTTATCAAATACCAGGAGTGAAATAGAACACAATGAAGGTGAACAAGGTAAAAGTGACAAACGGAAATCCACCGGAGAGAAGAGCAGAAGTTCTTCAACGTAGGCATTCCTGGAAAAGAGGTGGCTGTGAATTAAACACTAAAATAAAAGCAAAATACTGCAGTTTCTGAAAATCTAACATAAAAACAACAAGTGCTGGCAATACTCAGCAGGTCTGGCAGCATCTGTGAAGAGAGAAGCAAAGTTAACTTTACAGGTCTGTGACCTTTCATCAGAACTGGCAAAGGTTCGAAAAGAATTAGGTTGTAAGGAAGTGCACGGGATTGCGGTGGGTGGAAGAACAAAGGTGAAGGTGTTTGATAGGACAGAGGGTAGGAGAGATTAAATAACAAAGCTGTCCTGGGACAAAAGCAAAGAGTGTGTTAGTGCTTGTGGTGAGAGACAAAGCATTAGTCCAGGAGAGTGTTAATAGCAGAATACTGAGCAGCTCTGACGACATGGAAAGCAGGCACATGGCTAAAAAATAAAATGTGAATTATTTTCTAACCTTTACCATTTCTGATGAAAGGTCACAGACCTGAAATGTTAGCTTTGCTTCGCTCTCCACAGACCTGCTGAGTATTTCCAGCAATCTTTGATATTTGCTCTTGTACTCAAAACCCCTTGTGATGAAGGTCAATGTGCCATTTGCCTAATTAATTGCTTGCTACACCCGCATGCTAGCTTTTCCCAACTCCTGAACAACAACACCCAGTTCCCTTTGGACATCAACATTTTCCAACCTCTCACCTTTTAGGAAATACTCTACCTTTCTGTTTTTCCTATCAAAGTGGTCAAATACACGCGCTCATATTATATTAAATTTGTCCAGTTCTTGTCCATTCACTTCGCCTGTCCAAGTTTCCTTGAGGTCTCCTTCTATCATCCTCATAACTTACATTTCCAACTAGTTTTGTGTCATCAATTTCTTAGATATTACATTTGGTCACCATATCCGAATTATTTTTTTATAGACTATGAATAGCTGTGGCACCAGAATTGATTCTTGTGATACAGAACTAGTTACAACCTGCCATCCTGGGAATGAACCATTTATTATTACTCTCCGTTTCTGTCTGTTAACCAATTCTCAGTCCATTGCAGTATACTATCCCAATCCCATATGTTCTAATTTTATTACCTCACCTGCTGTGTGGGACCTTATCAAACAGTTACTGAAAATCCAATATACACCACATCAACTAATTCTCCTTTATCAATCTTACAAGCAACATCCTCGTGAAACTCCAACAGGAATGACAAACATGATGTCCCGTTCATAACCGCATGCTCACTTTTCCCAATCATATCATTATTTTCTTAATATCTAGATATTGCATCCTTTATAATGGTTAACATCTTTCTATCTAAGAAAGGTGATGGACCAGCAGCAAACAATCCATTTAAGTGGGATGTCTTCTCTTGTTGTACCTTTGTTGATGGCTGTGAAGGCAATTCTTGAGAGGTAGATTATGTGTGGGATGTGGCTGTGCACGTTAACTGTGTCCTTTAATTATGTAAAATCCACATGTTAGTTTATTTCTCAGAGCTGATCGACAGTACTTGGTGATGTGGCTCTCCACGGTATACACGGCCATTCAGTAAGTAAATTCCAACTATTTGTGTGTCTGTTTCAGGGCTGTTCTATTACACTCATGGATATGGAGTGGCTGCAGGACATTCTGAAGGGGGATGGTGAACAGTCCGAGGTCGTGGTTCGCATTGGTCGAAAGAAGGATGAGGTCCTGCAACAAGAATTTGGGGAGCTAGGTAGCAGATTAAAAAGCAGGACCTCAAAGCTTGAAATCTCTGGAATACTCCCCGTGCCACGTGCTAGTGAGGGTACGAATAGAACATAGAACATAGAACATAGAACATACAGCACAGAACAGGCCCTTCGGCCCACAATGTTGTGCCGATCCTTTGTCCGCTGTCAAGGACAATTTAATCTATACCCCATCATTCTCCTTTATCCATATACCTATCCAAAAGCCTTTTGAAAGTCCCTAAAGTTTCTGACTCAACAACTTCCCCGGGCAAGGCATTCCATGCCTCGACCACTCTCTGGGTAAAGAACCTTCCCCTGACATCCCCCTTATATCTCCCACCCTTCACCTTAAATTTATGACCCCTTGTAACGCTTTGCTCCACCCGGGGAAAAAGTTTCTGACTGTCTACCCTATCTATTCCCCTGATCATCTTATAAACCTCTATCATGTCACCCCTCATCCTTCTCCTTTCTAATGAGAAGAGGCCTAGAATGTTCAGCCTTTCCTCGTAAGACTTATTCTCCATTCCAGGCAACATCCTGGTAAATCTCCTCTGCACCCGCTCCAAGGCTTCCACATCCTTCCTAAAATGAGGCGACCAGAACTGCACACAGTACTCCAAATGAGGCCTTACCAAGGTCCTGTACAGCTGCATCATCACCTCACGGCTCTTAAATTCAATCCCTCTGCTAATGAACGCTAACACCCCATATGCCTTCTTCACAGCCCTATCCACTTGAGTTGCAACTTTCAATGATCTATGCACATAGACCCCAAGGTCTCTCTGCTCCTCCACATGCCCAAGAACCCTACCGTTAACCCAGTATTTTGCATTCATGTTTGTCCTTCCAAAATGGACGACCTCACACTTTTCAGGGTTAACCTCCATCTGCCACTTTTCAGCCCAGCACTGCAACCTATCCAAGTCCCTTTGCAGACGACAATAGCCCTCCTCGGTATCCACAACTCCACCAACCTTTGTATCATCTGCAAATTTACTGACCCACCCTTCGACTTCCTCATCCAAGTCGTTAATAAAAATCACAAACAGGAGAGGACCCAGAACTGATCCCTGCGGCACGCCACTGGTAACTGGGCTCCAGGCTGAGTATTTACCATCTAAGACCACTCTCTGCCTTCTATCAGTTAGCCAATTCTTAATCCAACTGGCCACATTCCCCACTATCCCATGCCTCCTGACTTTCTCCATAAGTCTACCATGGGGGACCTTATCAAATGCCTTACTAAAATCCATGTACACCACATCCACTGGTTTACCCTCATCCACTTGCTTGGTCACCTGCTCAAAGAATTCAATCAGGCTTGTGAGGCAAGACCTACCCCTCACAAAACCGTGCTGACTGTCCCGAATCAAGCAGTGTCTTTCCAGATGCTCAGAAATCCTATCCCTCAGCACCTTTTCCATCAACTTGCCTACCACCGAAGTAAGACTAACTGGCCTGTAATTCCCAGGGTTGTTCCTATTCCCTTTCTTGAACAGGGGCACAACATTTGCCACCCTCCAATCACCTGGTACCACCCCCGTCAGCAGAGAAGATGAAAAGATCATTGCCAGCGGCTCTGCAATTTCATCCCTTGCTTCCCATAACATCCTTGGATATACCCCGTCAGGCCCGGGAGACTTGTCTATCTTCAAGTTATTCAAAAACCCCAACACATCTTCCCTCCTAACGAGCACTTCCTCGAGCTTACCAGTCTGTTTCACACCGTCCTCTTCAGTAATACACCCCTTCTCATTCGTAAATACCGAAGAGAAGTACTCATTCAAAACCTCACTTATCTCTTCCGGCTCAACACACAGTCTCCCGCTATTGTCCTTGACCGGACCTATGGTCCCCCTAGTCATCCTCATATTTCTGACATACGCGTAAAAGGCCTTGGGGTTTTCTTTTATCCTACCCGCCAAGCATTTTTCATGCCCTCTCTTAGCTCTCCTAATCCCTTTCTTCAGATCCTTCCTGGCCATCTTGTATCCCTCCAGAGCTATGCCTGTGCCCTTTTTCCTCAACTTTATATACGCACCCTTCTTCTTCCTAACAAGACTCTCAACCTCTCTTGTCAACCACGGTTCCCTCACATGACCATCCCTTCCCTGTCTGACAGGGACATGCTTATCAATGGCCCCTACTATCTGCTCCTTGAAAAAGTTCCACATTTCGACCGTGCCCTTCCCTGCCAGCATATGCTCCCAACTTATGCTCCTCAGTTCCTGCCTGACAGCATCATATCTACCCTTCCCCCAATTGTAAACCTTGCCCTGTTGCACATACCTATCCCTCTCCATTACCACAGTGAATGCTACAGAATTGTGATCACTATCTCCAAAGTGCTCGCCCACCAACAGCTCTATCACTTGCCCTGGTTCATTACCTAGTACCAAATCCAATATTGCCTCCCCTCTGGTCGGGCAGTCTACATACTGAGTCAGAAAAGCTTCCTGGACATACTGCACAAACACTACCCCATCCAAACTATTCGATCTAAAGAGTTGCCAATCAATATTTGGGAAGTTGAAATCCCCCATAATTACTACCCTGTGACTTCTGCTCCTTTCCAAAATCTGTTTCCCAATCTGCTCTTCCACCTCCCTGCTGCTATTGGGGGGCCTATAGAAAACTCCCATCAAGGTGACTGCTCCTTTCCTGTTCCTGACCTCAACCCACAGTGCCTCAGTCGGCAGATCCTCCTCGAAAATTCTTTCAGCAGTTGTTACACTATTTCTAACTAACAATGCCACCCCCCCACCTCTTTTACCACCATTCCTAATCTTATGAAAACATCTATAACCAGGTACCTCCAAAAACCATTCCTCCCCCTCACCGATCCACGTTTCAGTGATGGCCACAACATCGTAGTCCCAAGTGCCCATCCACGCCTTCAATTCACTCACCTTATTCCTGATGCTTCTTGCGTTGAAGTATACGCACTTTAACCCTTCTCCGTGCCCATCTGTCCTCTGTGACAGTGCTACCTTCCCCAATACCTCACTACACTCTTTGTCTTTCTGAGTGGACCCACTGGTCCCTGGATTACAAGTCCGGTTCCCATCCCCCTCCCAAACTAGTTTAAACCCTCCCGAACAGTACTAGCAAACCTCCCTCCCAGGATATTGGTGCCCCTCTGGTTCAGATGCAGCCCGTCCTGTTTGAACAGGTCCCATCTTCCCCAGAATGCAGTCCAATTATCCAAGAACTGGAAGCCCTCCCTCCTACACCATTCCTGCAGCCACGTGTTCAGCTGTGCTCTCTCCCTATTCCTAGCCTCACTATCACGTGGCGCCGGCAACAAACCAGAGATAACAACTCTGTCCGTCCGAGCTTTCAGCTTCCAGCCTAACTCCCTAGGAGGATAGGGGCATATGAATGCGAGGCTGAAAAGATGGTGCAGGAGGGAGAGTTTTAGATTCCTGGATTACTGGGTCTGTTTCTGGCAAATGTGGGACCTGTGCAGGTTGGATGTGTTGCACCTGAACCAGAATGGAACCAACATCCTTGCTGAGAGATTTGCTCATGCTCTTGGTACGGGTGTGGGTGGGGGTGGTGAGCTGTTAATCTAATTTGACAGCAGGATGGGATACAGGCTGGAGGTAGAGTAGAGGGTGATGCATAGTCAAATATAGAAGAGAAGCTAAGTCAGCCCGGAAGGCAGATCAAATATAGACCTGTTAAGGCAGCAGCGAATAATGCAACGCTGTATTATCTGGTACCTCTCCTGTGGCCAGAGAGGATATGAAAATATGTGTCAGAGTCCCTGTTATCTCATCCCTTGCCTCACATAACAGCCTGGGATAGATCTCATCTGGGTCTAGGACTGTATCCACTTTTAAACCCGCTAAACCATCAAATCCCTGCTTCCTTCCAATGCTAATTTGTTCGAATATTTTACAATCCCCTTTCCCTACATCGTCCTACTCCATAGTGAACACAGATGTAAAATAACCATTTAAAACCTCGCCTATATCCTCTGTCTCCACACACAGATTGCCAAATTGGTCCCTAATGGGTCCCACTCTTTCCCTGGTAATCCTCTTGCCCTTAATACACTTATAAAACGCCTTAGGAATGTCCTTTATCTTGTTTTCCATTGTTTTGCATGTCCCCTCTTCGCTCTCCTAACAGCTTTTTTTTGTTACCCGTCTGCACATTCTATACTCCTGTTATGCCTCCGCTGTTTTCTGTGCTCCGAATATGCAATAAGCCTCCTTTATTTCCCAGATCCAATTATCTATCTACCTTGACATCTAGGGGTCCTTGGACTTGTTCGTCCTTCCCTTCACCTTAACGGGTTCACGTTGGCTTAGATCCCTCACTACTTCCTCTTTGAATGACTCCCACTGGTCTGATGTAAACTTTCCTACAGGTAGTTGCTCCCAGTCCAGTCTGGCCAGATACTGTTTTACCATTTGGAAATCGACCTTCCCCCAATTCAGTCCCTTGATTTCCGGCCCGGCTTTGTCCATTTCCATAACTACCCTAAATCTTCTCGAGTTAAGTTCATTACCCCGAAGTGCCCCCCGACACCACACCCCCCCAACCCACCCCCACACCCCCTCCCACCAACACTACACTTCTACCACTTGCCTGGCTTTATCCCCTAGGATTAGGTCCAGTATTGCCCCTTCCCTTGTAGGACTTTCTACGTACTGGCTGAAAAAAGATCTCCTGTAAGCATTTTAAGAATTCTGCCCCCTTTAAACCTTTTTACACGAAGACTATCCCTGTTAATATTAGGTAAGTTGAAATCCCCAACAAATAATACCTGATTATTTTTACACATCTCTGGGAGTTGCCTATATATTTGCTCCTCGATCTCTCCCTGCCTGTTTGGAGGCCTGCAGTACATTCCCAGCCAAATGATTGCCCCTTTTCGTTTTTAAGTTCTACCCTTTTGGCCTCATTTGAAGAACCTTCCAAGGTCTCATCCCTCCCTACTGCAGTAATTGACTCCTTGATCTACAGTGCAATGCCACAACCTCTTTTGCTTCTTCCCCTGTCATGGCTGAAGATCCTGCACGCTGAAATATTGAGCTGCCGGTACTGCCCCTCCCTCAACTGTGTCGTAAAAGGCTGGAAATGGGATCACAATGGGTGCTTCATGGCCAGCACAGACACGATGGGCCGAAATTCTTGTTTCTGTGCTCCATAACCCTATAACTCTATGAGTCTATGTGGCTCTCCTCTGTACCTGCTTGTATTCGGTCATTAGTCTCCTAATATTAGAATGCCTCCCTCAGAACAGATCTACTGCACTCTGGGATGTGTCTGTGTCTCTTTAACTTTTGCAATTCAGTAATGAAATTTCAAATGGTAAAGTATCTCTTTCATGGCTGTTCTACTATACTATGAAATGTCGCTCCTCTCTGCAACTGTGATCACTCCATAATTAAATTCCAAAAGTTGGAGTGTCTCTTTCAGGACTGATCTACTGCAATTTTGGATGTGGCTACCCTCTTTAACTCTGTTCATTGGGCAATTAATTTAAAAATATTAGAGGGTCTCCCTCCGCGCTTTTCTACTGCACTGTGGGTGTGGGTGTCCTCTTTGACTGTGATCTGTCAGCAATTAAACTACAAATGTGAGAGTGCCTCTCTCAGAGCTGCTCCACTGCCCTCTGCGATGTGGCTGCCCTCTTTGACTGCTTTCGTTCAGTAATTATAGTAAAAATGTTAGAGTGTCCCTCTCAGAACTGATCTGCTGCACTCTGGGATGTGGCTGTCTAATTCAACCATGATAATTCATCAAGTAAATTTCAAAGGCTAGAGTGCCACTCTCAGATCTATTCCATTGCACTATTTGATGTGGTTATACTCTTCAACTGTGTCCATTTAGTTACTGAATTCCAGCGGTTTGGGTGTCTATTTCAGGGCCTCTCTACTGCACCCTTCATTGTGGCTGTGCTCTGCAATTGTGTCTCTTCATTAATTACACACCATTAATTGCACGCCAAATGTTAGGGTGTCTCTCTCAGGATTGATCTATTGCTCTCGATGATGTGGCTGCCCTCTTTATCTGTGACCATTCATGAACAGAACTCTGCTAAAAATAAAGTGTTATTTTTGTTTTAAAAACTTAGACTTCGGTGTGTTAACAAAGGAGGAGAAAAACGATTTTCAGTGGACTTACAAATAGCTGCACATTTTGGATGATGGCTTTGTACACAATAATAGGACAGCAAGCAGTTACAAAGAAGTCAACTGGGCGGGGGGGGGGGGGGGCGGGGCGGTGGTTGACCTCCTCAAAAACTCATTTTGAATGACAGTGGAGACACTGTGCCTGGTCACGTGATCGTCTATTGAAGGCTTTTTGTTTTCACTTTGGACTTTAAGAAACCAGTGAGTTGGACAAAAAGCAAACATTTTGAAACTTCGACCTCACCTGCCTGTAGACTATAGGAAAATACTTACATAAGAACATAAACATCGGAGCAGAAATAGCCCAGTTAGCCCCTCAAGCTTACCCCACCATTCAATAAGTTCGTGGCTGACCTACCCCAGACCTCAGCTCCTCTTTTGTGCCAGCTGCTCTTCGCCCACAACTTCCCTCAACTTAGCGGGTGGCACAGTGGTGCAGTGGTTAGCACTGCAGCCTCACAGCTCCAGGAACCCGGGTTCGATTCTGGGTACTGCCTGTGTGGAGTTTGCAAGTTCTCCCTGTGTCTGCGTGGATTTTCTCCGGGTGCTCCGGGTTCCTCTCACAAGCCAAAAGACTTGCAGGTTGGTAGGTAAATTGGCCATTAAAAAAAAAAATTGTCATTAGTATAGGCAGGTGGTAGGGAAATATGGGGACATGTGGGGATGTTTGGTAGGAATATGGGATTAGTGTAGGATTAGTATAAATGGGTGGTTGATGGTCGGCACAGACTCGGTGGGCCGAAGGGCCCGTTTCAGTGCTGCATCTCTAATCTAAAAAAAATATAATCTTCCCGATATTTCAATAAATCTATCTACCTCCTCTTTACATATTTTCAATGATCTAGCTTCCACAACAATTCCAGGCGTTCACTACCCTCTGATCGAAGAAATTTCTTCGCATCTCAGTTTTTAATGAATGTCCCCTTATTCTGTAACTATGTCCCCTAGTTTGAGATTCCCCCGCTAGTGGAAACTTCTTCTCAGCATCTACCCTGTCAAGCCCCCTCAGAATCTAGTTCGTTTCAATAAGATCACCCCTCATCCTTCTAAACTGTAATGAATAACGGCCTAACCTTTCTGGCCCTTCTTGATAAGTCAACCCCTTCATACCAGGAATCAGCCCGAATAACATCCATTATCCACTTGCTTGCTGTCACTCAGCCAATCTTGCATCCATATTGCTACCATCCTTGTTATTCTATGAGATACAGTTTTCTCACAATTCATTTTATGTGGCACTGTATCAAATGTCTTTGGAACGTGCATGTACACCACATCAACAGCATTGTCCTCATCAACTCGCTCTGTTCCCTCCGGAAAAACAACTCCAGCTAGTTAGTTAAACATGATTTCCCTTTAAGAAATCCTTGCTGGATTTCCTTAGTTAACTCGCATTTGTCCATGTGACTATTGGTTTTGTTCCAAAATATTTTTCAAGAAGTTTTCCCACCACCAAAGTTAAGCTGATGGCCTGCAGTTGCTCTGCTTATCTTTACACCCTTTTCTGAACAAGCTGTAATATTTACAATTCTTCAATCATCTGGCAGCACCCCAGAGTCTAAGGAAGACTGAAAAATTATGGCAAGTGCCTCTACGATTTCCACGCTCACTTCCCTCAGTATCCTCGGATGCTCTTCATCCGGCTTTGGTGCATTTGCCACTTTAAGTACAGACAGCTTATCTAATACTTCCTCTTTATCAATTTTAAACCCCTCTAGTGTCTGACCTGTTTTCTCTTTCAACACTGGCTTGGTTGCATCTTCTTCCTTGGTAAAGACAGATGCAAAGAATTCATTTAATACTTTAGCTGTGCCCTCTGCTGCCATGTATAAATCCCCTTTCTGGTCAGTAAATGGCACCACTCCTCCTTTCACCACCCGTTGACTACAGAAAGCGTGGACATTTCCTATAATGCTAGCTGTCAGTCTCTTTTCATGCTATCTCTTTGCTTCTCTTCGTTACTTTTCGACTTCCCCTGTGGAAATTTTATATTCGGCCTGGTTCTCAATATTGTTTTCTACCTGGCATTTGTCACAAACACCCTTCTCTTCTTTATCTTAATCTCTACCTCTTTTGTCATCCAAGGAGGTCTGGGTTTGTTTGCCCTAATTTCCCCCCTCGAGGGAACATACCTTGACAGTGTCTGAACTATTTCTTCATTCACGGTAGCCCATTGTTCATGCATCGGTTTTCCTGACAGGTTTGGACTCCAATTTATTTGCCTCAGCTCCATTGTTACGCCATTGCAATTGGCCTTCTCCCAATTAGTTATTCTTACCCTGGATTGCTCTTTGTCCTTTTCTATAGTCAGCCTAACCATTATGATACAATGATAACTATCTTCTGAATGCTCTCTTACTGACACTTGATCCACTTGATCCACTCATTCCCAAGAACCAGGTCTAGCAGTGCCTCCTTTCTTGTTGGGCTAGCAACATACTGTTGAAGAAAATTTTCATCAACACACTCAAGGAACTCTTGCTCCTCATTGCCCTTGACACGACTATTCTCCCAGTCTATGTTGGTTAATTAAAGTCCCCCATTAAAACTACCCTATAATTTTTGCACTTCTCTGTTATTTCCTTGCAGTTTTGTTCCTCCACCACCTTCCTACTAACTGGTGGCCTGTAGACATCACCGAGCAATATAATTGAACCTGTTTTGTTCCAGAGCTCCAGCCAAATTGATTCTGCCCTCGAACCCTCTAGGACATCCTTTTTCTCCAGCACTATAATGCTAACCTTAATCAATACCACTACCCCAGCCTCTTTTCTCCCTTTCCTACCTTTACTGAACACCTTATATCCAGTTATATTTAACACCCAGTCCTGCCCATCATTGAGCCAGGTCTCTGTTATAGCTACAACATCATATTTCCAAAAGGAAATCTGCACCTGTACCTAAACACGCTTATTAATTACACTCTGGGGATTCACATACGTGCACATTAAACCTGATTCAGACTTTATTACTGTGTCCCTTACTCTAACCCACCTAATAATGTATTATTCTCTACTCTCGTGCTATCTATCTCCCCCAGTATACTGTGCTCCTTGGTATTCCTCTCTGATACTTGCTCCTGTTTCCCAAACCCCAGACAAGTAACCAGTTCCCCTTCCCTGAGCTCCCTCTCACGTTTGCATCCCCCTGACAATTTAAATTAAACCCTTCCCAACCGCACTAACAAATCTCCCTGCCAGGATAATCGTCCCAGTCCTGCTAAGATGCAACCTTGTGCAGGAACAAGGTACAGGTCCCACCTGCTCCAGGAGCACACCCAATGTCTCAGAAATCTGATGTCGTCCCTTCTATACCAGTTCTCCAGCCACGTGTTCAATCGTTGGATTCTTCTATTCTTATGCTTACGTGCACGTGGGACTGGGAGTAATACTGAGATTACTGATTTTGAGGTCCTGCCTGTTCATATCCTTCCTCGCTCCCTAAAAATCTGCTTTCAGGACCTCATCCTCTTTCTTACCACATTTCATTCACATTTTCTTTTATATTCCTGATTCTCTATCGTCTGAGGAATTTTAAATTATACCCGTTCGATATCAGTCTATGCAGTGCTTCTAATAATGACGCCTCGGATCTATACTCACCCCTCTAGTGTCTGAACAACAAATGTTCACCGCTTCTCTCTGCATTATGTTCCTCAGCCAATATCATCTCCATACCCTCATTGCCCCTTTAATCCACGAGGTTCAGACTTCCCAATGAGTTTACTAAATGTTACTTGATTCCATGGCTTTCCATAGTCCATATAAAAAGCATCAACAGTGCAATGCTCATCAACTCTCTCCAATGCGACTGCAAACGACTACACCGCCATTGACAGACATGATTTACCATGAACATATCTGTGTTGCTTCTCATTTATAATCTCATGCTTTTTGTAAACCGCAATTATCTAGTCCCAGATAATAGACGTGAAGAATTTACCCAACATTCCTCTAGGTTTGCCGAATGGGGCTGTAATTACATGGTGTATCCTATCGCTACTTTCTTGTTAAACAGGGCTTAACATTTGCAACCCCCAGCCCTCTAGCACCACGCCCACTTTATTGTTGTACAAACTGTGCTGGATTGGAAGGAGTTAACTGCACCTGTTTGTTCAGTGACTGTGATTAATGTCAGTCTCCATGGACCCAAATTGTGCAACTGGAAATTTTACCTCTTCTATTAATAAGGGAAACCTTTCAATGTGTTACCCCATCACGTCAGAGGGAACATCGCCTCTGCACTAACAGCATTCAGCGGCATCAGAGAGAGGGAGGGAATACATTGGAATCTGAGAACAATAGATTGTAATGCTACAACCATGGGTCAGAATCTGAGAACAATAGATTGGAATGTTACAACAATGGGCCATAATCTGAGAACAATAGATTGGAAAGCTGCAACAATGGATAGGAGTTTCTCCTGGGAGTTTGTCTATTTTTCTGCATATTATGATCAGCTATCTCTAGACTGGCGGATTATGCTCGCACTTGCGGTTATTCAATACTTTTATTACCCCATCCTGGCTATTGTTGCTGTCCCTGGTAAGCTTTCCTATCCAGCTATTGATCTTAAAAACCATGTTTAACTTTATTACTTCTCCTGCCATTTACTCTGGCCTCCTTGTTGTTGTTATTCCTTATAAGTCTCTGCATATGGCTCTTAACTCTAAAAAACATTGCTAACTGTACTTCGAATATACTGTTCTAATATACTCTCATCTTTACTACTGTTGGTGTCTCTGTTAATATTCTATATGCAACTATGAGACCTTTAAAACTGATTCATTTTATGTGCAGACCACATTTCATGGAATTACTGTTCTTCTCATCTCAGCTTTGTATTTATTTTTTTACTTTATCTATTCATCCATGGGATGTGGGCGTCGCTGGCTAGGTCAGTATTTATTGCCCATCCCATATTGCCCTTGCGAAGGTAGTTGTGAGCTATCTTGCTGAACCGCTGCAGTCTTTGTGAGGTAAGTACATCCACAGTGCTGTTAGCAAGGGAGATTCCAGGATTTTGATCCAGCGACAGTGAAGGAATGGCGATATAGTTCCAAGTCAGGACGGTGTGTGACTTGGAGGGGAACTTTCAGGTGGTGGTGTTTACATGCAAGTGCTGCCCTTCTCCTTCTAGTTGGTGGAAGTCGTAGTTTTGGAAGGTGCTGTCTAAGAAGTCTTGGTACATTGCTGCAGTGCATCTTGTAGATGGTACACACTGCTGCCACTGAGCGTCGGTGGTGGAGGGAATGAATGGCAGTGGATGGGGTGCCATTCAAGAGGGCTGCTTTGTTGGTGATGGTGTCGAGCTTCTTGAGTGTTGTCGGAGCTGCACTGATCCAGTAATCGGAGAGCACTCCATCACACTCTGACTTGTGCCTTGTAGATGAAGGACAGGTTTTGGAAGTCAGGAGGTTGAGTTACTCGGCGCAGGTTCCCAGCCTCCGACCTGTTCCTGTAGCCACGATATTTATATGGCTAATCCGGTTCAGGTTCTGCTCAATGGTAGCCCCTAGGATGTTGATAGTGGGGGATTCATCGATTGTCATGCCATTGAATGTCAAGAGGAAATGGTTAGATTCTCGCTTGTTGGATATGGGCATTGCCTGGCACTTGTATGGCGTGAATGTTACTTGCCACTTATCAGCCCAAGAATCGATATTGTCCGGGTCTTGCTGCATTTCTATATGGACTGTTTCAGTATCTGAAGAGTCGCGAGTGGTGCTGCACATTGTGCAATCATCAACAGACATCCCCACTTCTGACCTTATGATTGAAGGATGGTCATTGATGAAGCAGCTGATGACAGTTTTGCCCAGGACACTAAACTGAAGAACTCTTGCAGTGATGTCCTGGAGCTGGGATGATTGACCTCCAACAACCATAACCATCGTCCTTTGTGCTGGGTTTGACTCCAACCAGCGGAGAATTTTTTTTTCTCTGTTTGCCAATGACTTCAGTTTTGCCAGGACTCCTTGATGCCATACTCGGACCAATGCTGCCTTGTTGTCAAGAGCAGTCACTCTCACCTCACTTCTTGAGTTCAGCTCTTGTGTCCATGTTTGAACCAAGGCTGTAAAGATATAAAGAGCTGAGTGGCTCTGGTATCAGCCAAACAGAGCGTCACTGATCAGGTTATTGCTGAGCAAGTACTGCTTGATGGCACCTTTGATGACAGCATCTATCACTTTACTGATTGTTGAGAGTAGACTGATGGTGTGGTAATTGACCGGGTGGACTTGTCCTGCTTTTTAAGTACAGGACATATTTGAGCAATTTTCCACATTGCCGGGTAGATGCCAATTTTGTAGCTGTACTGGAACAGCTTGGCTCGGGGTGCGGCTAGTTCTGGAGCCCAGGTGTTCTGTACAATTGCCAGAATATTGTCAGGGCCAATAGCCTTTGCAGTATCCAGTACCTTCAGTTATTTCTTGATATCGTGTGGAGTGAATTGGCTGAATTCTGGCAGTTGTGACGCTGGGGAGACGAGGAGGAGGCCAAGATGGATCATTAACTCGGCATTTCTGGCTGAAGATTGTTGCAAATGCTTCAGCCTTATCTTTCACACTGATGTGCTGGGCTCCCCCATCATTGAGGATCGGGATATTTGTGGAGCCACCTCCTCCAGTTAGTTGTTTAATTGTCCAACACCAGGCACGGCTTAATGTGGCAGGACTATAGAGCTTAGATCTGATCCGCTCGTTACAGGATTACTTATGTCTGTCTATCGCATGCTGCTTACACAGTTTGGCACGCAAGACGTCATGTGTTGCAGCTTCACGAGGTTGATACCTCATTTTGAGGTACGCCTCGTGCTGCTCCTGTCATGCTCTCCTGCACTCTTCATTGAACCAGTCTTCTGGCTTGATGGTAATTGCAAACTGGGGTATACGCCGGGCCATGAGGTTACAGATTGTGGTTGAGTACAATTCTGCTCCTGTTGCTGGCCCACGGCGCCTCATGTATGCCCAGTTTTGCATTGCTCTATCTGTTCTATATCTATCCCATTTAGCACAGTGGCTTTGGTCACCATCACAAATTCCATTCCCTATCCACTGACTCCATCCCCCCACTAGACCAATGACTGACGCTAAACCAGACTGTTCACAACCTCGACGATCTCTATGACCCGTAACTGAGTTCTGATCCTATATCCTCTTCAGTACCCACTATATCTACTACCACCTACCTAATATCACCCGTTTCCACCTCTGTATAAACCTGTTTGCTGCACAAACCATCATCCAAACATTTGCTTAATACAGATTCCCAATGCTTCCCTGCGCACCCTCCCAGATACTACCTTCATAAATCACATCCCACCTAACAATGTACTGCCCGTATCCCAGCTCACAACAAATCCCAATCGACAGTCGCTCCTGTGCTGACTGAACTACAATGGTTCCCCATCCAGCAGAACCTCAGTTTTAATACTCTTAGTCTTGTGTTTGAATCCATACATCGCCTCCCCCTCCAATTAATCTCATCCCCCTATCTGCTTCCCATATTCCTACAAGTTGTCCCCCTTTAAGCATTCATCAATTCTCTTTGATTCAATAAGGAGGTAGTCACAGAGCTGTTTCGCCTCCTGCAACACGACCAGGAGATGCGTACCAGGGCAAGGATGGCGCAGCCAGTGGCCTTTAATGTTACAGTTTCATTGAACTTCTCTGCACCCCGAGCTATGCAGGCAGGAGCCGGCAACGTATACAGTGTTTCACTGTATACTGTTCATCGATGCGTCCGGGAGATGACAGATGTCATCTAATACTGGGTGAGGCGAATACATTGTTTTCTCCCTTTGCAGGGAGTAGCACGATGTGAGGTCCCAGGGCTTTGCCAGGACAGCGGGATTCCCAATGGTGTACGTGGCTCTGTGGAGCCTCGCATGTCGATG
Source organism: Heterodontus francisci (assembly GCF_036365525.1). Taxonomy (NCBI): domain Eukaryota; kingdom Metazoa; phylum Chordata; class Chondrichthyes; order Heterodontiformes; family Heterodontidae; genus Heterodontus; species Heterodontus francisci. Next base: position 4,828,099 of record NW_027140919.1, read on the forward strand.
GGGAAAGGTAAAGGATCTGAAAGAACTCTCACTCCATTATTGTACAGCCGCCGTGTGACCATGCACAATATATCATTTCGATGAATGTCCACTAGTGTGGAAGCAGCCATGATACCTTCATTCGAAGCAGTGGGTGTTCCCAACGTCTTCGACCCTCCAAGGAGAACCAAAACGTGGTTTTCCAGAGACAAAGACCACCAACTCTATCCATAGCTAATGAATGCTCCTTGCACATACATCCAACCTTCTGTCCCCAACCAACCATGCAAAATTAGCACATGTTTAGCGTTAAAAATGGAGCCAACAGATACACCGTGGAGCAAACAATCAGTGTGATGAAGCACTGCTTCCAATGTGTGAACCGGTCATGGCGAGCACTCCAGGACACGCTGGAACAGGTGCACAACTTTGTGGTTTTCTGATGCGCCCTTCATATCATTGCCATCATGGCAACACAGAAATCGGAAGCCACTCATGTGGTGGAGGAGGAGGAGGATATTATCTGGATCCCTTCAACCCAGACAAGTTGTGAGAACGTTCCTGATAACACTCCAGTGCAAATAGGATAACTTTTTTCTTACACCCATTCTGCAAGAAATATCCATCAGAGACGCCCCATCAAAGGAATTGAATTAATAATTGAAGTAGACCTAGCGGCTCCTCGAGTCTGCTCCACTATTCAAAAGATCAGGGCTGATATGCTTGTGTCTCCAATTCTACAATCTCCTCGACCCCCGATAACCGTTGATATCCTCACCTAACAATAATCTATCCACCTCGCCTTGAATAATATTCAATACCCTGCCTCCACCGCCTGTACAAAGAAATTTTTCTTGGTCCTAGAGGTGTCTGGCAAAGAGCCATCGAACAATTACAGCACAGAAGGGGGCAAGTCTGCCCATCGTGCTTGTGCCTGCCAAAAAGCTAGCCACCCAATCTAAGCCCACCTTCCATCACCTGGTCCATAGCCCTGCAGGTTCCAGCACTTCAGATGCTTGTCCAGGTAACTTTTAAAAGAATTGATGCTTTCTGCCTCCATCACCGTTCCTGGCAGTGAACTCCAGACACCCACCACCCTCTGGGTGAAAAGCGTTTCCTCATGTCCCCACTAATCCTTCTACCAATCACCTTAAATCTGTGCCCCTGGTAACTGACCACCCCACTAGCGGAACCAGTTCCTTCCTGTCTGCTCTATCTAGGCCCCTCATCATTATGCACACGTCAATTAATTCACCCCACAGCCTTCTCTGTTCTAAAGAAAACCAACCTCGCCTATCTAGTATTTCCTCATAGCTCAAACTTTCAAGATCTGGCAACATTCTTGTAAATCTCCTCTGTACATCTTCCAGAGCAATTATGTCCTTTCTGCAATGTGGTGACCAGAACATTATGCAGTACTCCAGCTGTGACTTAGCCAGTGTTTTATACTGTTGCAGCATTATATCCCTGTTGTTGTATTCTATACCTGACCAATAAAGGAAATCATTCCATGTGCCTTCTTCACCATTATATCTACCTAACTATCTCCACCATCAGCGACCTGCAAGGTCTCTCACCACTTCTAATCCTCTCAATATCCTCACGTTTATTGTATATTTTCTTTCTTTATTTGCCCTCCCCAAATGCATTACCACACACTTATCTGGGTCTAATTCCATGTGCCACTTTTCAACCAAACCACTGATATCTTTCAGGAGTCTATGACTATCCTTTCCACTATCGATTGCCAATTCTTGTGCCATCAGCAAATTTCCAAGTCATTTAATTCTAATTCATAATATATACCGCAAACAGCAGAGGTCCCAACACTCAGCCCTTTGGAATGCCACTGCAATCAGCTTTCCATTATCAAAAACAACCGTCAAAGTCTAGCCCTTGTTTCCTATCTCTGAGCCACTTATGGATCCAACGTGCAGCATTCTCCTGATTCCCATAGTCTTTCATTTCACTGATCAGTGTGCCATGTGAGACCTTGTCAAATGTCTTACAAAAATCAATGAGATGCTTGGTGTAGAATATGCAATTTATTTTTGATTTGTTTTGAAATGCTTTTAAGTTTTAAACTCTAAGCTTTATTTAATGAAAGAAAAAGAAAGACATATCTTAATTAATGGCATGGTCCAGCCTTCCCTTTCTGTGCTCGCTGACCCTGCCACAATCATTTGAGATCCGGGTGTCCAGCGATGGTTATGGTTCCAGATCAGGTGTGGGACACGCAATGCACCCTGAATGTCAACGGAACACCACCATACTTAAGATGCATCTGGGTCTCCAGCCATTGACCTGGTCCAAGTCCTGGTGTCGTACTGACTGTGGCCCCGCTCCCTCAGTGACTGACCACACTTACTTGTATCTGGGGATCCAGCGATGGGTCTGGTTCCTGGCTTGGTGTAGTACAAGAAGCAGGGTCTGCTTCCTGACTTTCCCACCAACCCCGCCCCCCTTACCTGGTACTGGGTCCCCAGACAAATGTATGTTCCAAGTCCTGGTGTAGTACTGGCAGCGGCCGCCCATCCCAGATTGGCTCTGGTGATCACAATGCAAATACATAGTAACTGCAGCTCCAGTGATGGCCTGGTCCCAGGCCTGGTTTAGTACCATCAGTAATGCCTGTTCAGTGACTGGCCCCAGCGAACCCGCCATGCTTAGCTGGGGTCCAGGTCTGCAGCAATGTTACTGCCTCTAGGCTGGTGTCGAATCAGCAATGGGTCCCACTCCCGGACTGATCCAGGTGACATGCCGCACCTGGTATTTTGGACTCCAGTGATGGACCTGGTTCTGAGGGCTGATGTAGTATCGTCAGTGGCTGCTGCTCGGCGGTTGCTTTTTGACATCCCTGCAACATTTCTCGGGTATTCATATGCCCAGAAATCGTCCTGGTTCCAGGCCTGCTGCAGTAATGGCAATGGCCCCTATGCCGAACAGGCCCGAGTGACACCACCACACTTATCAATGGTCTGGTTCTGCAACTATTGTCCTGATTCCAGGCTTGGTTTAGTGCCTGCAGTGGCCCCAATCGCAATTCTGAAGATGTGTCGCTGACCTGAAACGTTAACTCTTCTTTTCTCTGCACAGATGCTGCCAGACCAGCATTTCCTGCTTTTATGCTCCAAACCCTGTATGGCCCTGGAGATGCTGTGGTACTCAACCAAAGTCTGTACCTTCTTTTCTGGATTTTCTCCCAGGGATGATCCAATATGGCCAGTGGCCTCCTATCCCTGACTGTCGTTGCTGACCCTGCGTCACTTCACTGCAGTCTAGATTCCAGCCAGGGTCCTGTTCACGCGCCTAGTGTAGTGCCAGCAGTGGCTCCCCTGCACCGTGATAGTTCCCGACCACCTTTCTTCACTTACCTGGCTTCCGCATCTCCAACAATGCTCCTGGCCTCAATCCTGGTTTAGTGCTGGCAGTACCCACCCCTACTGTTCCCAGCAATATGTTTCACTTTTCTATTGTCCTTGACTCCAGCAATGTATCAAATTCCAGGTCTGGTGCAATACGAGCATTTGGTCGTTCCCTGTCTGGCTCTGCTGAATTTGCCATATTTACCTGGAGTTCAGTTCACCACGATGGTCCTGTTCCCAAGGCTAGTTCAGCACCAGTAGTGGTCCTGGCCTCCAGCGACTGTCCTGCTCCTAGGCCTAGTGCTCTAATGGTAGAATTGCCTGTACCCTGACTGACCCTGGTGACCGCATCACATTATCTGGGGCCCGCACTTAAGCAGTAATCCTTTTTTGCCAGTACCAGCAGTGGCCCCAACTCTCCGACTGGCCCCAGTGACTCTGCTACACTCCCCTGGGGTCTGAGGCTTTTGCGATGGTCCCAGTCGCAGGTCTGGAGCATTACCGGCAGTGGCTCCCCCTCCATGATTGTTCTGAGCGACCTCACCACAGAAATCTGGGTCTGTATCCCCAACAATGGTCCTGGCCCATGGCCTGTCTTCGTACTGTCAGTAGCCCACGCTTACTGGCTGGCGCCAGCAAACTAAACTGTGGTCTGGAGCTCCAACAACTCATCTGTTCCCATAAATAAAAGCAAAATACTGCGGATGCAGTTCCGAAGAAGGGTCACTGACCCGAAACGTTAACTCTGCTTCTCTTTCCACAGATGCTGCCAGACCTGCTGAGTGATTCCAGCATTTCTTGTTTTTGTTTCATCTGTTCCCATGTCTGGTGTAGTATAGTTAGTGGCGCCCGCTACCTGATTTGTCGCAGTGGTGCAGACACATTTATCTGGAGTCAGGTCTCCAGTGATGGTTCTCATCACAGGCCTGCTGCAGTAGCAGCAGCTCCACTGCTCCCAGTGACATTGCCAATAGTACTGAGCTATTGGTCCTGTGACTGTTTACCTCGTTTAGGCAGGCGGGATCTCCTTGATTAAATAGACTGGGACGAGGCACCGGGCAGTTAATTGCCCGGGATGGTCCAAAAGACCGCGGTGGGGTTTCGTTCACCTTTTTGTCCTGCCATGGGGACCCTCGTTGGCTCCACTAGATTGTGCCCCTGTCTCGAACAGCAAACTCTCTCAAAGGTAGAGTAATTGACTCCATCACTGAATGTGTAACAAATCTACAAATGTAGCCCATACTTCTTCAAACTGCTGCTGTTATACCCAAACTGATGTTAAGTTTATCTTCTTCATAGTTAACTTAGTGATAATTGGGATTATTTGTTTCATTGATTGTTCAGTGTTACCTGTCACAGGCGAGGGAAGCTCCCAGTCAATCCAGCACTGAACGTTCTGTATAGGGCCAAAGTGCAGCGGATGCTGGAAAGCTGAAATTAAAAATAAACAGAATGTGCTAGAGATGCTGAGCACGTCTGGTACCATCTGTGGAGGGAGAAATAGACTTAATCGTTTAGGCCGTTGACCGTTTGTCAGGACTGCGAGTTCTTTGAGACAGAACAGTCTTCAAACCAGGTAGGGAATGGCCGGATGGGGAGGATTATAATCAGCGTTGATTTGAAAAACTTCAGCATTATCCTTTTGTCCTTTAATCTCTCCTTCCTTCCAAGTTGTCACAGGTATTCTCATTTTTTCCTTCAGTATCAATCAATGAATCGCTGGACGCAGTAACACATTTGAAAATCTCAGTCAGTGCTCAATCAAAGTGGCAACTTTACTCACAGCCTGATAAATAATTTGTCTGTTTATTTCCCTTCCTCACAGTTAACTTGATGACGATTGTCATCCTGTCTCGAGGCAAGTGCGGTCTTTCCAAATGTGTCACTCACTATCTGGTGGCCATGGCAGCAGCGGATCTACTGGTCATTATTTTCGACGTGATACTGAGGCACATTCCCGTTGTTTACACTGAACATTTTTATTTCCGGGAGTCCATCCACGTTTGCAATATCCACGCCGTCCTGCTTTATGCAGCCACAGACTGTTCTGTCTGGTTCACCGTCACTTTCACCTTTGATCGATTTGTGGCCATTTGCTGCCAGAAGTTGAAAATAAAATATTGCACCGAGAAAACGGCAGCTGTGATTCTGGGAACAGTGACTGTGCTGAGCTGTTTAAAGAACATCACCTGGTATTTTATGTTAACAGGTCAGTATATGATGTACAACCAACCCTGGTTTTGTTATATAACAGAGGATGTTGTCTTCTCTCTGGTCTGGGGAGCAATCGAGTTCCTCCATAACATTCTAACCCCGGGGGTTCCATTTGTGGTGATTCTGCTGTTAAATGCTCTCACTATCAGGCACATTTTGGTGAGCAGCAGAGGGCGCAGGAGACTCCGGGCTCACAGCAGTGCCAAGAGTCCGAGAGACCTAGAAATGGAGAGCCGACGGAAATCTATCATTTTACTGTTAGTTATCTCAGCCAATTTCATACTTTTATGGGCAATGCAAATGGTAGTTTTGATATGCACCAGAATACAGTATATGAACTTTCATTCTGGGGCTGGGGCTGAAATTCCTGGTTCTGTGCGGCAAATGGCCTTCATGCTGCAGCCCCTTAGCTGCTGCACAAACACTGTGATCTATGCCATGGTCCAGACTCAGTTCAGAGAGCAGTTGAAGAAAATGCTGAAATATCCCTTTATGCGAATTGTTAAGTTCATTCAATGATAAGAGGGACTGTAATCACTGACCGTTTCTAAAAGATTTTCATTTTATTTCATTTTTTCAAACAACCGGAGGCTGGGTCTGTCACAGCAAGGGCAGGGTCTGTTCACAAGGTGACGGAATAGTTGGGCAGGGATTGTTGCTCATGCTAACAGGGTAGTTTGACCGGGCCTCTTCCGCATGCTGTGGAGGTAGTTGGCGGGTGTTGCTCTACAAGTGGAAGGGGTAGTTCGCCTGGGCCTGTTCCACTTGCTGACCGGGTCGTTGGTGGATATTGTTTTGCATGCTGACAGGGTAGTGGGAGTGGGGCGCTTTGCAATCAGAAAAGAGCGAGTGTGGGACCAGTCATTATACGGTGACATGGCGGGGAAGGTGTCCTTTTCCCATGGTGATGGGGTTATGGCCGCGGGACATGTTCTCCAAAGTAATGCGGGAATGGGGTCGGAGCTGTTCTGAAGAGTGACGGGCCAGGGGGTGGGACATGTTCCACATGGGGATGGGGCTTTGCTGCAGGTTCCTTTTCCCATGGTAATGGGAGAGTGGGGGCGAGTGCTGTTCTGATCGTGACCAGAGTGGGGGCGACGCCTGTTCCCAATGCGGAAGGAAGAAGGGACAGGGGGCGGTGTCTGAGGTCCCCAGCCCCACCCACCGTGCTCAAGCATTGGAGCAGAGCGACAGCGCGAGGGTAACCCGTCAGGAGCGGCCCCACCTACCAGCCGTCTCCATAGTAAGTAGGATAAAAACAATTGAAAGAGAAATGATAGTGGGAATCTTCAACCTGAATTCTTCATCATCATTTACAACACATTAGAACATTTTATAATTCTTTGTAACATTTTGTAATACTTTATAACGCATTATGAAATGCTCTAACACTTTATAACGCGTTGTTAGCCTTTATAATCCTTTACCATCCTTTAAACTTATTTATAATCCTTTATAGCCCTTCAGATACTTCACAGCACATGCTAATCCTTTATGACAATCATAATCCTTCCTAAATAGTTATAGCACAGTATAACACTTTATAGTAGCTAAAACCTTTCCAAAGCATGGTTGAATTTCAGAATCTTCAGAAGCTTTTCTAATCTTTCAATTCGTTTATAATCCATTAGAATCCTTCAAAATTATTTAACTTCCTTTATAATCCTTTCTAATTCTTTTTAACCCTTTGTAGCCCTTAATATTCTTCATAACAATTGATAGCAATTTATAAATCTTTGCAGCCCTTTGGCCTCTACTGAATGTTGCAGGAGGGCACAGAGTGTAACGAAGGGAGTTTGGTAAGTGGGTATTTTTTAAGGCTGAACCTTTTTAAAATCTACTTTTTATTGTGTATACATTTGGCAATTAATTGAAATTACTCTTTATGTTAAGAGGCATGTGAGGTGTCTTACAATTTTAAACAGGGATGTGCTAGCCCTCTCAGCCAAGTTGTAGCTATTTAATTAGGTAGCTAGCTTAAACTGGTTTCTGAGCTCCAGCAAAGCTGACAGGTCATTGTTTTCAGACAGTGTCAAATCAGTGAAGTCTTAGAGCTGCGCGTTTGCATTGAGTGCTGCTTTTATTTATTTAGAGATACAGCACTGAAACAGGCCCTTCGGCCCACCGAGTCTGTGCCGACCAACAACCACCCAGTTATACTAACCCGACAGTAATCCCATATTCCCTATCACTTACCCACACTAAGGGCAATTTACAACGGCCAATTTACCTATCACGTGCAAGTCTTTGGATGTGGGACGAAACCAGAGCACCCGGCGAAAACCCACGCAGACACAGGGAGAACTTGCAAACTCCGCACAGGCAGTACCCAGAATCGAACCCGTATCCATGGAGCTGTGAGGCCGCGGTGCTAAACACTGCACCACTGTGCGGCCCTCCTTTCTTCCCTCCTTTCCATTTCCTGATTTGCAGTCATTTCTGGGATGCTGATTGTATCTTCTATTGAGAAGACCAATGCAAAGTATCTGTTCAATTCATCTGCCATCTCTTTATTTTCCCTTATTTCTTCCCTATACGCACTTTCCATATGACCAGCGATCTTTTGGTTAAATCGTTTCTTTAAAAAAAGGGAACTCTTGCGCTCGGTCTAAATAGTTCTTGTCAGCTTTCTCTTGGACGCTAATCTTTCCCTACTTATTAATCTTTCAGTCGTTCTTTGCAGCTTTGTATATTCTGTCCAATCTTCTGACCTGTTACCCAACTGTGCGCAATTATCTTTTTTTCTTCAAAGTGATTCCTGACAACACAGCCAGCCGCTGACAACATCAGTCTGCGCCAAATGCGCTCATGTGCAGGTGGGCTCCAGTTCTCTTCGCGTGCGTGGCGTTCCGACTAGCCATGATTGTTTACCGCATGCGTAGGCAACTTCATCACGTAAAGTGTACATCTTCATGCAACGCGCCTGGTCGGCTGCTCTTCCCCACAACCCCTCCTACCCCGCCGCTCTCTCCGGCCGCTCCGCTCCATTCCCTACCCCGCCTCTCTCCCCCCCACCACCCGCTCTCTCCCCCATTCCTCCAGACGCTTGCTCGAGGCGGCGCCACCTCTCTCCTCTCTGCCACGTGCTCCTACATCGCTTGATTCTTAGGGCGGTGCGGAAAGGAAACAGGGGGTAAGGAGCGAGCGGCCAGAGTGGAATGGCACGGAAAAAAATTAGAAATGTGCAGCACTGTCAGAGGTGCTGTACTTTGGATTTCCATTGCGTGCTGCCATATGTTTACTTTGCCATTCTCTGATTATTTGAGCAGCACCATCTTTAGTCATGGCAGCTGCCTTAACATCGCAGACTGTGAACTTTCAGTGGCGCAGACTGCATTTGCGCATGTGCCAGTACAGCGCCAACTAGTGGTTGCGTTGCCAGCAAATGCAGCCATAAGTAAAACGTGAGAACATTACAATCACCAGGGGCGAGGTGCAGAGCAAATTGTTGGAGTTGCAGACTGACAAGTCCTCGGGTCCTGATAGACTTCATCCTAGGGTCTTTAAAAGAAGTGGCTGAGAACATCGATGCGTGATTTTAATTTCCCAAAATTTCCTACATTCGGGGAAGATTACATTAGATTGGAAAATTCCAACGTAAGTCCTTTTTTCAAAAAAGGAGGGAGACAGAAAGCAGGAAAGTACCTGCCTATTAGCTTAACATCTGTCATCGGGAAGATGTTATACGTTATTCTTAAAGACGTTATAGAGGGCACTTAGAAAAATTGAACAGAATCAGGCAGCGTCAACATAGTTTGGTGAAAGGGAAAACATGTTTAACCAATTTATTGGCGTTCTTTGAAGAAGTAACACGTGCTGTGGATAAAGGGGGACCTGTGGTTACACTGTACTTAGATTTCCAGAAGGCATTTGATAAGGTGCCACATCAAAGGTTTCTGTGGAGTATAAATGTTCATAGAGTAGGGGGTAACATAATGACATGGATAGAAGATTGGTTAACTAACGGGAGAGTCGGCATAAATGTGTCTTTTTCTGGTTGGCAAGTTGTAACGAATAGTGCACCACAGGGATCAGTGAAGGGCCTCGCCTTTTTACAATTTATATAAATGACGTGGATCAAGGGGACCGATGATATGGTTGCTGAATTTGCTGGTGACAAACAGATAGGTAGGAAAATAAGTTGTGAAGTGGACATAAGGAGGCTACAAAGGGATATAGATAAGTTAAATAAGTGGGAAAATGTCCGACAAATGGAGTTAACGAGAAAAAAATGTGAAATTATCCATTTAGGCAGGTTGAATAACAAATAATTATTTATCTAAATGATGAGAAATTGCAAAGTGCTATGGGTGTCCTCGTGCATGAATCACAAAAGGTTACTTTGCAGGTACAACAATTAATAAGGAAAGCTAAAACACTTTTATTATTTATTGCGAAGTGAATTGCATACAACGGTAGGGATGTTATGCTTCAGCTATACAGAACATTGGTGAGACCATTGGTGCAGTGTACAGTATTGGTCTTCTTATTTAAGGAAGGATGTAAATGCATTGGAAGCATTTCACAGAAGGTTCACAAGAATGGGCTGGTTATCTAATGAAGAAAGTTTGGACAGATAGGCTTGTATACACTGCATTTAAGAAAAGTAAGAGGCGAATTGATTGAAACTAAAAATATTCTGAGGGTGTTGATAGAGTGGATGTAGAAATGATGTTTCCTCTTGTGGGAGAATCTAGAACGAGGATCAATGCTTATAAATAAGGGGGACGCCCATTTAATACACAGATGAGGATTTCTTTATCACACAAAGGATCGTGAGTCTTTGGAACTCTCTTCTTCCAAAGGCCTCAGAAGCAGAGTCTTTAAATATTTTTGAGGCAGAGGTAGATTGATTCTTGATTAACAAGAGGGTGAAAGGTTATTCAGGGTAGGCAGGAATGTGGAGTTGAGGATACAAATCTATCAGCCATAATCTTATTGAATAGCGTAGCTGGCTCTAGGGGCGTGAATGGCCTAATCATGCTCTTAATTCATATGCTCGTATGTTCATATGTAACTGGCTATGTCCCTAAATGCCGTTCCAGAACAGCTACAACACTGGAAGCTACGCATCAATGTGGAAAACTATCCCGCTATGTCCTCTCCACAAAAAGCAGGAACAACTGAACCAGGTTAATTGCGACCAGATCAGTGTGCTGTCGGTCATCAGCAATGTGATGGAATAAACATAGAAACATAGAAAAATAGGAGCAGGAGTAGGCCATTGGGCCCTGCTCCGTCATTCAATACGATGATGGCCGATCATCCAAACTCCGTAACCTGTTTCCGCTCTCTCCCCGTAACCCTTCATCCCATAAGCCCCAAGAACTATATCTAACTCTTTCTTGAACATACTTAATGATTTGTCCTCAACTGCTTTCCTTGGTAGATAATTCCACAGGTTCACCACTCTCTTGGTGCAAAAATCTCTCCTGCTCTCAGCCCTAAATGGCTTACTCCTAATCCATTGTCCTGGACCCCTGGTCCTGCACTCCCCGCAATCGGGAACACCCTTCCTGCATCTAGACTGTCCAGTCCAGTTAGAATGTTGTAGGTTTCCATGAGATCCCCTCTCATTCTTCTAAACTCTCGCAACTACAAGCCTAATCGACACAATCTCTCTTCATACCTCAGGCCTGTCATCCCAGGAATCAGTGTGGTGAGCCTTCCCTGCACTGCCTCCATAGCAAGAACACTCTTCCTCAGATTAGGAGACCAAAGCTGCACACAATACTCCAGATGTGGGCTCACCAAGGACTTTTTTGTTTATTTTTTTAAGAGGCCCTTCAGCCCACCGAGTCTGTGCCGACCAACAACCACCCATTTATACTAATCCTGCTGCCCCCGCATGCTTATTTTCAGCAACTGGTGCACAAGGTCACTCAGGTCTCGCTGCACCTCCCCCTTTCGCAATCTATTTGCCTTTCTGTTTTTGCCACCAAAGTGGATAGCCTTACATTTATCCACATTATACTGCATCTGCCATGTATTTGCTCACTCACTCAACCTGTCGAAATTGCAATGGAGCCTCTCTGCATCCTCCTCATAGCTTCCACTCCCAACTAGTGTTGTGTCGTCTGCAAACTTGGAAATATTACATTTAATTCCCTCATCTATATCGTTAATATATACTGTGAATAGCTGGGGTCCAAGCACTGATCCCTGTGCTAATCCACTATTCACTGCCTGCCACTCAGAAGAAGACCCGTTTATTCCTACTCTTTGTTTCCTGTCAGCCATCCAGTTCTCTATCCATGTCAGTACCTTTCCCCCAATGACATGTGCTTTAATATTACACGCTTATCTTTTATGTGGGATCCTATCGAAAGTCTTCTGATGTCCAAATACATCACATCCACTGCTTCTCCCTTACCTGTTCTATTAGTTACATCCTCAAAATATTCAGGTAGATTTGTCAAGCATGATTTGCCTTTCGTAAATCCATGTTGACTTTGTCCATTCCAGTCATTACTTTACAAGTGCTCTGTTATTACATATTTTATAATGGACTCTTGCATTTTCCACACAACTGATGTCCGGCTAATTGAATGGTGGAGCAGGATTGATCGGCCGAATGGCCTATTTCTGCTCCGAACTTGCATGGTCTTCTGGTCGCGGGTTTAGAAAGTGCTGTTTTAGTAGCCTCAGTGCGTTGCTGCAGTGTATCTTGCATATGGTACACACTGTTGCCACTGGGCATTGGTGTTGGAGGGAGTGAATGTTTTTGGATGAGTTGCCGATCAAGAGGAGTGCGTTGTGTTGAATGGTGGCGAGCTTCTTGAGTGTTTTCTATCTGCACCCATCAGGCCAAAGGGAGAGTATTCCATCACAACCCTGAATTTTTCCTTGTAGATGGTGGACAGGCATTGGGGAGACATGCGATGAGTTACATGCTGCAGAACTCCTAGCCTCTGACCGGCTCTTGTAGTCACTTTGTCCCCCTCTTTCTCTCTCTGCCTTCCTCTCTCGCTGCCCCCTTCCTCTGTGCTGTGCGCTCTCTCTCTCTCCCTCTATTTATTTTTCTGCTCCCTCTTTTCACCCCTTTCGCTCTCCCCTTCTCTTCCTCCTCCCTTTTCGCTCTCTCTGCTCCCCTCTCTCTATCCCCATCTCTCCCCCTCACCTCTCTCCCCCTTACCTCTCTCTCCCAACCCAGTCGCCACTCTCTCTCTCTGCCACCTCTCTCTCTTAATTTGTCTGACTGCTCCACTCGCTCTTTCTCTCTTTTCCACCTCCTTCTCTGTCTCCTCTCCTCTTTCTCTCTCTGAGTCTCTCTCTCTGTACATCTCTCGCGTCCCCTTCTCTCGCTCCCTGTTCCCCCCTGTGAGGCAGTCCCCCACCTGCCAAGACTGAGGCACACATGATTTCGTCACATGAACATTAAAACTTAAAATTTCAAGCCCCTGATAGGAAGGCTATTTGCATAGTACTAGCAGTGTTGGAAAAAAAGAGATCCTGTAGTTGCTTCCCCAATAGACAGAAGAAGTGGTCAGAACAGAGCACTTTTAGTCATAGAGATATACAGCGCAGAAAGAGGCCTTTCAGCCCATCGTGTCTGTGCCGGCCATCAAGCACCTACCGATTCTAATCCCCTTTTCTAGTACTTCGAACGCATCCTTGTCTGCAATGGAATTTCAAGTGCTCATCTAAATACTTCCTAAATATTGTGTGGGTTCAGGCCTCTACCACCCCTTCAGGCAATGTGTTCCTGATTCCAAACACTCTCTGCTTGAAAAAATATTTCCTCAAATCCTCTCTAAACCTCCTGCCACTGACCTTAAGTCTATGCCTCCTGGTTATTGCCACCTCTCTTAAGGGACACGTTTCTTGCTATCTACGGCCCTCATAATTTTGTATACGGCACTCAGCCCCCCCATCAACCTTCTCTGCTCTAAGGAAAACAACCCTAGCCTTTTCAGTCTCTCTTCATAGCTGAAATGCTCCAGCCCAGGCAACATCCTGGTGAATCTCCTCTGCACCCTCTCCAGTGCAATCACATCCTTCCTATAGTGTGGCGACCAGAACTGTACACAGTACCCAGTCTATGGCTGAACTAGCATTTTATACAACTCCATCATAACTTCCCTGCTCTCATTGTCTATGCCTCTGCGAATAAACGCAAGTATCTGTGTGCCTTCATTACCACCTAGTCTAACTGTGCTGCTGCCTTGAGTGGCGCAGTGGTTAGCACCGCAGCCTCACAGCTCCAGCGACCCGGGTTCAATTCTGGATACTGCGTGTGTGGAGTTTGCAAGTTCTCCCTGTGACTGCGTGGGTTGTCTCTGGGGGCTCCAGTTTCCTCCCACAAGCCAAAAGACTTGCAGGTTGATAGGTAAATTGGCCATTATAAATTGTTCCTTGTACAGGTAGGTGGTAGGGAAATATATAGGGATAGGTGGGGATGTGATAGGAATACGGGATTACTGTAGGATTAGTATAAATGGGTGGTTGATGTTCGGTACAGACTCGGTGGCCCGAAGGGCCTGTTTCAGTGCTGTATCTCGAAAACTAAAATAAAAAAACTATGGACAAGTACACCAGGTTCCTCCGACCTTCTGTAATACATATGGTCCTTCCAGCCAGTGTATTTTCCCTTGCCTTGTTAGTCTTTCAAAAATGCATCACCTCACACTTCTCAGGATTAACTTCCATTTTCCACTGTTCTGCCCATCTTTCCAGCCCATCGATACCGTCCTGGAATCTAAGGCTTTCCTCCTCACTATTTACAGCACCATCAATTTTCGTGTCATCTGCGAACTTACTGATCATACCTCCTATATTCACGTCTAAATCATTAATGTGCACCACAATCAGCAAAGGTCCCAGCACCGATCCCTGCGGCACACCAGTAGTCACAGGCTTCCAATCGCAAAAACAATCATCGACCTTCACACTCTGCCTCCGGCCACTAGTCCAATTTTGGATCCAATCTGCCAAATTGCCCTGGTCCCCATGGGCTCTTACCTTCTTAACAATCTCCCATGTGGGACCTTATCAAAAGCCTTACTGAAGTCCATGTGGACTGCAACGACTGCTTTACCATTATCTGCATACCTAGTCGCATCGAAAAATTCAATCAAGTTAGTTAGACATGATGACTATCCTTGATTAATCATTGCTTCTCCAAGTGAGGTTATTCCTGCCCCTCAGAATTTTTTTTCCAATGGTTTGCCTATCACTGTTGTTGTTCAGACCACTGGCCTGTAATTACCTGGTTTAACCCTAGTACCATAGAATAATGGTACCACGTTCGATGTCCTCCAGTCCTCTGACACCTCTCCTGTGGCCAGAGAGGATCTGGAAATTTGTGTCAGAGCCCCTGCTATCTCATCCCTTGCCTCACGTTGCAGCCTGGGATACATCTCCTCTAGGCCTGGGCATTTATCCACTTTTAAGCCCGCTTAAACCGCTAATACCGCTCCCCTTTCATTGCTAATTTGTTCAAGTATATCACAATCTCATTCCTTGATCTTTACATTTACATCGTCCTTCTCCATATTGAACACAGTCATATTACTAACTGGCTGTTGAGATTTGAACTTCCAACAAAGGATTCGAACTGAGAAAACTCCTGGCTCCTTTTTTATAAAACCTCTCTCCTAGCTGCCCTCATCTCGCTCTCACCAGCTTAGGAAACAATTGAAGACACGTAAACTCAAAGAGAACAAAAATATCTCCGACGTGAACAAGGTTTAAACGGAACACTCGGCTCCAATGAAATGCAAGACCATATCTTCAAACAAGGACTACAGCGAGTTCGGGGAATAGTAACATGATATTACCTATAACTACTCTACTTATCTTTCCGTCCGCTCTGTTTTGTCCCTAGTTGCATGTTTATATTGCTTGTGCATGCTAGAGTGGGCGAGTCGTATATCCGTAGGCGTTAACCGTATTACAGTTTAAGTGTAAGATTTAATAAATTTCATCTTTCTTCTTTAAACCTAAGAAAGCCTGTTTGTGCTCATTTCATTGCCTTATAATTGGAAAGCGGTGAACAAGGATTCCCCAAGGATGTACTCAAAACATCGTGTGTTTAACATTTAACCCTGTTACTATAAGACCAGGTGAAGACAGTAACAGACCAGTAGACACCTTTCTCTCATGGCCATAACACCCACACCCTCGAGACCTCTCTCCCCCCCTGTTTTCTCTCCTCCATCTCTCTCTCTTTCTCTCTGCCCCTCGCTCTCTCTCCTCCCCTCCCACTCTCGTCCCTTTCTTTCACCCTCTGTTCCCCCTCTCTCCCTCTCTCTCACCCTCTCTCATTCTCTGTCCACATCTCTTGCCCCAGTCTCTCTCTCTCATCAACTCTCTCTATCTTCCCCCCAGTTCTCTTTCTTGCAGAAGAGACAGGGAGAGCCGAGATAGCCTTAATGGCACAGTTCTCGGGAGTGTGCAGCGACAGAGGGACCGCGGGAGACATGCGCTTGTATCTTCGAAGGTTGCTGGTCATATTGAGAGAATCGTCAGCAATGTTTACGGGATCTTGGGCTTCATAAATAGTTATGACTACAAAAGCACGGAAGTTATGCGGAGCATTTACAAAGCTCTGGTTAGGCCACAGCTAGAATACCGCATCCAGTTCTAGTCACCACACATTAGGAAGGATGTGAGGGTACTGCAGGGAGATCAGAGGAGATGGTAATTCCAGGGAAGGGAGGATTTATCAAAGGGGACTGGAAGCAGCCACCTGAAGGTAAATGAGTGTCAGAGCAGTGAGAGTTAGTGACGGTTGAGAACAAATATTTTCCGACAAATACAAACAGGGTGAGACTCCCAAATCTAGAGCCTCTTGGATAGAACAAAGATCAAAGAACAGTGCAGCACAGGAACAGGCCATTCGGCCCTCCAAGCCTGCGCCGATCTTGATGCCTGCCTAAACTAAAACCTTCTGCACTTCTGAAGACCATATCCCTCTATTCCCATCCTATTCAAGCATTTGTCAAGATGCCTCTTAAACGTCGCTATCGTACCTGCCTCCACCACCTCCCTCGGAAGCATCTTCCAAGCACTCACCACCCTCTGTGTAAAGAACTTGCCTCGCACATCCCTCTAAACTTTGCCCCTCTCACTCTAAACCTATGTCCCCTAGTAACCGACTCTTCCACCCTAGGAAAAAGCTTCTGATTATCCACTCTGTCCATGCCGCTTATAAATTTGTATTCCGAAGAAGGGTCACTGACCCGAAACGTTAACTCTGCTTCTCTTTCCACAGATGCTGCCAGACCTGCTGAGTGAATCCAGTATTTCTTGTTTTTGTTTCAGAATTCCAGCATCCGCAGTATTTTGCTTTTATTTAAGCATCTATCATGTTGCCCCTCCACTTCCGTCTTTCCAGTGAAAATAATCTGAGTTTATCCAACATCTCCTCATAGCTAATGCTCTCCAGACCAGGCGACATCCTGGTAAACCTCTTCTGTACCCGCTCCAAAGCCTCCACTTCCTTCTGGTAGTGTGGCGAATGGAATTGCAACTTTGAATTGTAACTGTTCGCAATATTCTAAGTGTGGCCTAACTAAATTTCTATACAGCTGCAGCATGACTTGCCTATTTTTATACTCTATGGGCCGACCGATGAAGGCAAGCATGCTGTGTGCCTTCTTGACTACCTTATCCAGCTGCTTTGCCACTTTCAGTGACCTGTGGACATGTACGCCCAAATCTCACTGCCTGTCAATACTCCTAAGGGTTCTGCCATTTATTGTATACTTCCCATCTGCATTAGACCTTCCAAAATGCATTATCTCACATTTGTCCGGATTAAACTCCATCTGCCATTTCTCTGCCCAAGTCTCCATCCGATCTATATCCTGCTGTATCCTCTGACAATCCTCATCACTGTCCGCAACTCCACCAACCTTTGTGTCGTCCGCAAACTTACTAATCAGACCAGCTACATTTTCCTCTAAATCATTTATATCTACTACAAACAGCAAAGGTCCCAGCACTGATCCCTGTGGAACACCACTAGTCTCAGCCATCCATTCAGAAAAGCACTCTTGCACTCCTACCCTCTGTCTTCTATGACAGAGCCAGTTCTGTATCCATCTTGCCAGCTCACCTCTGATCCCATGTGACTTCACGTTATGTACCAGTCTGCCATGCAGGACCTTGTCAAAGGCTCTACTGAAGTCCATATAGATAACATCCACTGTCCTTCTTTCATCAATCATCTTTGTCACCTCCTCAAAAAACTCAATCAAATTAGTGAGACACCACCTCCCTTTCACAAAACCATGCTGCCTCTCACTAATAAGTTTGTTTTTTTCCAAATGGAAGTAAATCCTGCCCCGAAGAATCCTCTCTAATAATTTCCCTAACACTGACGTAATGCTCACCGGCCTATAATTTCCTGGATTATCCTTGCTACCCTTCTTAAACAAAGGAACAAAATTGGCTATTCTACAGTCGTCTGGGACCTCACCTGCAGCCAATGAGAATGCAAAGATTTCTGTCAAGGCCCCAGCAAATTCTTTCCTTGCCTCCCTCAGTATTCTGGGGTAGATCCCATCAGGCCCTGGAAACCTATCTAGCTTAATGCTTTGCAAGACACCCAAAACATCCTCCTTTTTGATAATGAGATAATTGAGTCTATCTACACTCCCTTCCCGGGGCTCATCGTCCACCACGTCCTTCTCTTTGGTGAATTCTGATGCAAAGTACTCATTTTGTACAATGTCCATTTCGTCTGGCTCCAAACATAGATTCCCTTCTCTGCCCTTGAGAAGTCTAACTCTTTCCCCAGTTACCCACTTGCGCTTTATATATGTGTAAAAAGCCTTGGGATTTTCCTTCATCATGTTTGCCAATGACTTCTCATGACCCCTTTTAGCCCTCCTGACTCCTTGCTTAAGTTCCTTCCTACTGCCTTTATATTCCTCAAGGGATTCGTCTGTTCCTAGCCTTTCAGCACTTACGAATGCTTCCTTTTTATTTTTGACGAGGCTCACAATATGCCGCGTTATCCAACGTTCCCGAAACTTGCCAAATGTATCCTTCTTCCTCACAGGAACATGCTGGTCCTGGATTCGAATCAACTGACGTTTGAAAGACTCCCACATGTCAGATGTTGATTTACCCTCAAACAGCCACCCCCAATCTAAATACTTCTGTTCCTGTCTAGTATTGTTATAATTAGCCTTCCCCCAATTAAGCACCTTCACCCGAGGGCTACTCTTATCCTTATCCACCAGTACCTTAAAACTTATGGAATTATGGTTACTGTTCCCGAAATGCTCCCCGACTGAATCTTTGACCCATTGGCCGGTTTGATACCCCAATACTAGGTCCAGTATGGCCCCATTCCTAGTTGGACAATCGGCATATTGTTTCAAGAAGCCCTCCTGGATGTTCCTTACAAATTCTGCCCCATCCAAGCCCCGAGCACTAAGTGAGTCCCAGTCAATATAGGGGAAGTTGAAATCACCCACCAATACAACCCTGTTACCTTTACATCTTTCCAAAATCTGTCTACATATCTGCTCCTCTACCTGCCGCTGATGTTGGGAGGCCTGTAGAAAACCCCCAACATCGTGACTGCACCCTTCCTATTCCTGAACTCCACCCATATTGCCTCGCTGCATGACCGCTCGGAGGTGTCCTCCCGCAGTACAGCTGTGCTATTCTCCTTAACCTTTAATGCAACTCCCCCAAGCCTTTTGCATCCCCCTCCATCCCGCCTGAAGCTTACAAATCCTGGAACATGCAGCTGCCAATCCTGTCCTTCCCTCAACCAAGTCTCTGTATTAGCAAAGACATCATAGTTCCAAGTACTAATCCAAGCTCGAGATTCATCTGCCTGACCTGTCATACTTCTCGCATTGAAACAAATGCATTTCAGACCACCAGTCCTGCTGTTCTCCGCAACATCTCCCTTTCTGCTCTTAGACTTACTGGCCTTATTTACTAGTTTCCCCTCATTTATTTCACTTGCTGTCCTTCTGCTCTGGTTACCACCACCCTGCCACACTAGTTTAAACCCTCCCTAGTGACGCCAGCAAACTTCGCAGCCAGGATATCTGTGCCCCTCTAGTTCAGATGCAACCCGTTCTTCTTCATACAGGTCCCATCAGTCCCTGAAGAGAGCCCAATGGTCCAGATATCTGAAACAGTCCCTTCTACACCTGCTGTTCAGCCACGTGTTTAGCTGCACCACCTTCCTATTTCTCGCCTCACTGGCACGTGCACAGGGTGTAATCCCGAGATTACAACCCTAGAGGTCCTGTCTTTTAAGTTTCTACCTAACTCCTTAAACTCCTCCAGCAGGACCTCTTTTTCTTCCTGCCTATGTCGTTGGTACCGATGTGTACCACAACGTCTGGCTGTGCACCCTCCCCCTACAGAATGAACCCTGTTCGTTCAGAGACATCCTTGACCCTGGCACCAGGGAGGCAACATAGCATCCTGGAGTCTCTTTCACGTCCAAAGAAGCGCCTATCTGTGCCCCTGACTACAGAGTCCCCTATAACTATTGCTCTTCTGCGCTTTGTCCCTCATTGCTTAACTACAGTGCCAGCCGTGGTGCCACTGCACTGGCTGCTGCTGTTTTCCCCTGATGGGCCATCCCCCCCACCCAATAGTATACTTGTTAGAGAGGGGGATAGCCACAGGGGATCCCTGCACTGACTACCTGCCCCTTCTAGCGGTCACCCATCTATCTGCCTGCACCTTGGGTGTAACCACTTAATTTTTTATTTAATTTAAAGATACAGCACTGAAACACCGAGTCTGTGCCGACCAACAACCACCCATTCATACTAATCCTACAATAATCCATATTCTCTACCACATCCCCATCATTCTCCTACCACCTACCTACACTATGGGCAGTTAACAATGGCCAATTTACCTATCAACCTGCAAGTCTTTTGGAGGTGGGAGGAAACCAAAGCACCCGGCGGAAACCCACGCAAACAAAGAGAAAACTTGCAAACTCCGCACAGGCAGTACACAGAACTGAACCCGGGTCGCTGGAGCTTTGAGGCAGCGGTGCTAACCACTGCGCCACTGTGCCGCCCACTTCTCTAAAACTGCTGTCTGTGACGCTTTCTGCCACCTGCATGCTCCTAAGTGCACCCAGTCGCCGCTCCAACCGATCCATGCGGTCTGTGAGGAGCTGCAAGTGGGTACACTTCCTGCAGATGTAGTCGTCCGGAACGCTGCAAGCGTCACGGACCTCCCACATCTCACAGGTGAAGCACTTCACCCCTCTAACTGACATTTATAGCACTAATTAATAAATTAATTTTAAGTAAATAAATACTTGTTAAATCCTTACTGAATTGCTGTAACTAACTACATGATTAACGATATCAAGGATCAAACCGGATGGGATAAGGCACAAAAAGGAAGTTTATGTCAGATAGCGGGAGCTCAATACTACAGAAAGACGAGAGGAGTGAAGACAGTTCAAGGTTGAAATTAAAAAGGAAATTAGGAAAGCTAAGAGATAGTCAGAAAATAATATTACCAAGTAATAGCAAGGAAAAAGCAATTTTGCTTTACAAATGCATGAAGAGCAAGAGGATAACTAAGGATAGAGTATTAAGGACCAAAAAGGGAATGTGTGGAGGTGGGAGATGTGGGCATGGTTCTTCATGAAATCTTTGTGTCTGTCTTCATAAAAGAGGGGGACGATGTAGTTAAACATTGTAGTTAAATATGAACAGTGTGAAATATTGGATGGGCTAAATAGAGTGATAGGGTAAATATTAAGGTATTTGGCACTTTTGAAAGTGGACAAATGCTCAGGCCTGGATGCACTGGCATCAGGTCAGAGAAGGTTCACTAGGCTGATTCATGGGATGACGGGGTTGTCTTATAAGAAATGGTTGAACTGGTTGGGCTTATATTCATTGGAATTTAGAAGAACGCGAGGTGATCTTCGTCAAACCTACAAAATATTTAAAGGGATCGACAGGATAGATGCAGGTAAGATGTTTCCCCTGGTTAAGGAGTCTAGAACCAAGGGACACAATTTCAAAATAAGGGGGAAGCCACTTAGGACAGAGATGAGGATACATTTATTTGCTCAGAGGGTTGTGAATCTTTGGAATTCTGTACCCCAGAGGGCTGTGGAAACTCAGTCATTGAGTACGCTTAGTGGCACAGTGGCGCAGTGGTTAGCACCGCAGCCTCACAGCTCCAGCGACCCGGGTTCAATTCTGGGTCCTGCCTGTGTGGAGTTTGCAAGTTCTCCCTGTGTCTGCGTGGGTTTCCTCCCACAGCCAAAAGACTTGCAGGTTGATAGGTAAATTGCCCATTATAAATTGCCCCTAGTATAGGTAGGTGGTAGGGGAATATAGGGACAGGTGAGGATGTGGTAGAAATATGGGATTAGTGTAGAATTAGTATAAATGGTTGGTTAATGGTCGGCACAGTCTCGGTGGGCCGAAGGGCCTGTTTCAGTGCTGTATATCTAAATCTAAAAAATCTAAAGCAGAGATTGACAGATTTCTAAATACCAATGGAAAAATGGATCTGAAGATGGTGTGGGAAAAGGTATTGATAGTATTGAATGGCAGAGAAGGCACGATGGGCTGAATAGCCTACTCCTGTTACTATTTTCCCAAACTGCTGAAATAGTTTCTCCCAATCCACCCATCAGTTCCCCTTAATATCTCAGCAACGTTGAACAAATCACTGTGATCCTCCTAAATTCCATGCAATGCATCCCTGTGTACTATCACCTCGTAATTTAACCCTTGGAGTCCAGTTATCTTTCTGGTATATCTGCGCTGCACTCAAATGGATATGGACCTCTCACGTCTCCTTGGACCTCCAGTGTTTCTAGCTTTTCACCATTTGTTAAGTACTCTGTTCTGGGCTTTTTTTGCTGACATTGAAATCTATCTATCACAGTTTTGCCCATTCACTTAAGACATTAATATCTCTTTGCAGTTTTGTGCTTTTAGTTACACTGCATACAGTGCTGCCTAATTTTGTGTCATTTATAACATCGGTATGTGGCATTCTACCCCAACATCTTAAATCGTTAAGAAATACAGCGAAACTGAGACATACACGGGCTTTGCAATCGTAGACAGGAGTGACTAATTCCATCCTAGAAGTTTTATCACTCCAGATATATGTTTTTTTAAAACAAAAACAGAATTCCAATTTACAGCAGCCCAGTGTGGGATTTGAACTCCTGCTTTATCAATCATGAGTTGAGGCCTTCAGATTAAAACACCTTTAGAGTGATTAATTTTCCAACTGCTGTTACACGTCTGTCGGTTTTGTACATTGTTCCCTTCTCCACTTCTTCCATTTGTCTGAAATCTTTGAAGTTTGTCAGACATTGGTAAACTCCTTCATGTGGTGTTCTGTAAATACCTTTTATTCTGTGCATCTGCAAGGGACACAAATCAAATTCTCACCTTATTGCATCAACCAAAACCTGCAGATCCATTCAAACACCCCTATTTCCTGTCTCTGCAACGATAGCTGACACTTCCACAATGTAGGATTATCTGAATGGCAACAGCTTGTGACACATTTCTCTACACGTTTGCTAACACTTTTCAGGATGAAGCTAGATTCTACTGAAAGATTTGAAGCCTAAAATTGAATCTTTAAGATATAAAATGTGACACAAATGAAATCCAAGATCTCCCTGTCCCGACACCCATTTTAACATTGCACCATTTAGTTTATATCGCTTCTCTTCAGCCTTCCTTCCAAAAAGCATCATTTTACATTTCTCAGCATTGACGTTGACGTGCCATGTGTCTGACCGTTTCACCACACTTCCTCTATCCTCCTGATGTCCACTACTATTTTCGTCCCTATTCCTGTATCTGCAAAGATATCTCACACTTCCACTGTGCAGGAATATCTGAATAGAAACAGCTTTTGTCACTTTTCCCAACCCATTTGCGAACACTTATCTGGGTGAAGCTAGATTCAACTTACGTTTAAAATAACTTCCCTTTCATTGCAGCAGCTTATTCGGGAGCGGAGAGTGCGAGTGAGTGATCAGCTGGGAAGGTCAGTTTCAACTGAAACCTAATTTCCTTTTGTTTTCGGCGGACCAGGGGGCTTCTGGGTAAGTACGAAGCCTAAGTATTTGGGCCGTTTAAAATAACTTACCTTTCATTGCAGCAGCTTATTCAGGAGCAGAGTGTGCGAGCGAGTGATCAGCTGGGAAGGTCAGTTTCAACTAAAACATAATTTCCTTTTGTTTTCGGCGGACCAGGGGGCTTCTGGGTAAGTACGAAGCCTATGTATTTGGGCCGTTTAAAATAACTTACCTTTCATTGCAGCAGCTTATTCGGGAGCAGAGAATGCGAGTGAGTGATCGGCTGGGAAGGTAAGTTTCAACTGAAACCTAATTTCCTTTTGTTTTCGGCGGACCAGGGGGCTTCTGGGTAAGTAAAAGCCTATATATGTGAGCCGTTTCTGAACCCGAGACACTACACCTGTAGTGTCTCCTACCCGCCCTCCTCCTCTAACCAAAAAAAAAGGACTCGGTGGTGTGTAGATAAGGTAAGGCTTTTTCTATATTTTTTTTTGCCGTGTGATTAGTAAAAACTTTTCGTTCCTTTTTCATTTATCTAAGTTAAGCTTAACATTAAAAATGGCAGGAGATTTCAGACCCGTGTTATGCTCCTCTTGCTCAATGTGGTTGCTCAGGGACATGGCTGATGTCCCTGACTCATTCACGTGCAGGAAGTGTGTCCAGCTGCAGCTCTTGTTAGACCGCATGACGGCTCTGGATCTGCGGATGGACTCACTTTGGAGCATCCGCGATGCTGAGGAGGTCGTGGATAGCACGTTTAGTGAATTGGTCACACCGCAGATTAGGATTGCTGAGGGAGAAAGGGAATGGGTGACCAAAAGGCAGAGAAAGAGCAGGAAGGCAGCGCAGGTGTCCCCTGCGGTCATCTCCCTCTAAAACAGGTATACCGTATTGGATACTGTTGAGGGAGATGGCTCACCAGGGGAAGGCAGCAGTAGACAGGTTCATGGCACCGTGGCTGGCTCTGCTGTTTGGAAGGGCGGGAAAAAGAGTGGAAGGGCTATAGTCATAGGGGATTCGATTGTAAAGGGAGTAGATAGGCGGTTCTGTGGTCGAGAACGAGACTCCAGAATGATATGTTGTCTCCCAGGTGCATGGGTCAGGGACGTCTCAGATCGGCTGCAGAGCATTCTGAAGGGGGAGGGTGAACAGCCAGTTTTCATTGTGCACATAGGCACCAATGATGTAGGCAAAAAACGGGATGAGGTCCGACAAGCTGAATTTAGGGAGTTAGGAGCCAAGTTAAAAAGTAGGACCTCAGAGGTAGTAATCTCAGGATTGCTACCAGTGCCACGTGATAGTCAGAGTAGAAATGAAAGAATAGTCAGGATGAATGCGTGGCTTGAGAGATGGGGCAGGAGGGAGGGGTTCAGATTTTTGGGACATTGGGACCGGTTCTGGGGGAGGTGGGACTATTACCAATTGGACGGTCTACACCTGGGCCGGACTGGAACCAATGTCCTTGGGGGTGCTTTTGCTAACACTGTTGGGGAGGGTTTAAACTAATGTGGCAGGGGGATGGGAGCCAAATGAGGAGGTCAGTGGACAGTAAGGAGGTAGTAATTAAAGATTGTAAGGAACGAGATAATGAAGTCAGCGTGACGAAGGGAAAGAGTAGGCAGGGAGCAGATGATGAACGCAAAGGGACTGGTGGACTGAGGTGCATTTGTTTTCATGCAAGAAGTGTAGTATGTAAGGCAGATTAACTTAGTTCTTGGATTAGTACCTGGGAGTATGACGTTATTGCTATTACTGAGACTTGGTTGAGGGAAGGGCATGATTGTCAACTAAATATCCCAGGATATCGATGCTTCAGGCGGGATAGAGAGGAGGTAAAAGGGGTGGAGGAGTTGCATTACTGGTCAAAGAGGATATCACAGCTGTGCTGAAGGAGGGCACTATGGAGGACTCGAGCAGTGAGGCAATATGGGCAGAACTCAGAAATAGGAAGGGTGCGGTAACAATGTTGGGGCTGGACTACAGGCCTCCCAACAGCGAGCGTGAGATAGAGGGACAAATATGTAAACAGATTATGGAAAGATGTAGGAGCAACAGGCTGGTGGTGATAGGAGATTTTAATTTTCCCAACATTGACTGGGATTCACTTCGTGCTAAAGGTCTAGATGGAGCAGAATTTGTAAGGAGCATCCAGGAGGGTTTTCTAGAGCAGTCTGTAAATAGTCCAACTCGGGAAGGGGCTATACTGGACCTGGTGTTGGGGAATGAGCCCGGCCAGCTGCTGGAAGTTTCAGTAGGGGACTACTTCGGGAACAGTGATCACAATTCCGTAAGTTTTAGAAAACGGATGGACAAAGACGAGAGTGGTCCGAAAGGAAGAGTGCTAAATTGGGGGAAGGCCAACCAAAGCAAAATTCGGTAGGAGCTGGGGAATGTAGATTGGGAGCAGCTGTTTGAAGGTAAATCCACATTTGATATGTGGCAGTCTTTTAAAGAGAGGTTGATTAGCGTGCAGGAGAGACATGTTCCTGTGAAAATGAGGGATAGAAATGGCAAGATTAGGGAACCATGGATAACAGGTGAAATTGTGAGACTAGCGAAGAGGAAAAAAGAAGCATACATAAGGTCTAGGAGGCTGAAGAAAGACGAAGCTTTGAAAGAATATCGGGAATGTAGGACCAATCTGAAACGAGGAATTAAGAGGGCTAAAAGGGGACATGAAATATCTTTAGCAAACAGGGTTGAGGAAATTCCCAAAGCCTTTTATTCATATATAAGGAGCAAGAGGGTAACTGGAGAAAGGACTGGCCCACTCAAGGACAAAGGAGGAAAGTTATGCGTGGAGTCGGAGAAAATGGGTGAGATTCTAAATGAGTACTTTGCATTGGTATTCACCGAGGAGAGCGACATGATGGATGTTGAGGTTAGGGACAGATGCTTGATTACTCTCGGTCAAGTCGGCATAAGGAGGGAGGAAGTGTTGGGTATTCTAAAAGTCATTAAGGTGGACAAGTCCCCAGGTCCGGATGGGATCTATCCCAGGTTTCTGAGGGAAGCGAGAGAGGAAATAGCTGGGGCCTTAACAGATATCTTTGAAGCATCGTTAAACACAGGTGAGGTCCCGGAGGACTGGAGAATTGCTAATGTTGTCCCCTTGTTTAAGAAGGGTAGCAGGGAGAATCCAGGTAATTATAGACCGCTGAGCCTGACGTCAGTGGTAGGTAAACAGCTGGGGAAGATACTGAGTGACAGGATCTATTCCCATTTGGAACAAAATGGGCTTATCAGTGATAGGCAACATGATTTTGTGCAGGGAAGGTCATGTCTTACCAACTTAATAGAATTCTTTGAGGAAGTGACGAAGTTGATTGATGAGGGAAGGGCTGTAGATGTCATATACATGGACTTCAGTAAGGCGTTTGATAAGGTTCCCCGTGGTAGGCTGATGGAGAAAGTGAAGTCGCATGGGGTCCAGGGTGTACTAGCTAGATGGATAAAGAACTCTCTGGGCAACAGGAGACAGAGAGTAGCAGTGGAAGGGAGTTTCTCAAAACGGAGATGGGTGACCAGAGGTGTTCCACAGGGATCCGTGCTGGGACCACTGTTGTTTGTGATATACATAAATGATTTGGAGGAATGTATAGGTGGTCTGATTAGCAAGTTTGCAGACGACACTAAGATTGGTGGAGTAGCAGATAGTGAAGGGGACTGTCAGAGAATACAACAGAATATAGATAGATTGGAGAGCTGGGCAGAGAAATGGCAGATGGAGTTCAATCAGGGAAAATGCGAGGAGATGCTTTTTGGAAGATCCAATTCAAGAGTGAACTATCCAGTAAATGGAAAAGTCCTGGGGAAAATTGATGTGCAGAGGGATTTGGGTGTTCAGGTCCATTGTTCCCTGAATGTGGCAACGCAGGTCAATAGACTGGTCAAGAAGGCATACGGCATGCTTTCCTTCATCGGACGGGGTATTGAGTACAAGGGTTGGCAGGTCATGTTAAAGTTGTATAAGACTTTGGTTCGGCAACATTTGGTATACTGCGTGCAGTTCTGGTCGCCACATTACCAAAAGGATGTAGATGCTTTGGAGAGGGTGCAGAGGAGGTCAACCAGGATGTTGCCTGGTATGGAGGGCGCTAGCTATGAAGAGATGTTGAGTAGATTAGGATTATTTTCATTAGAAAGACGGATGTTGAGGGGGGACCTGATTGAGGTGTACAAAATCATGAGAGGTATGGACAGGGTGGATAGCAAGAAGCTTTTTCCCAGAGTGGGGGATTCAATTACTAGGGGTCACGAGTTCAAAGTGAGAGGGGAAAAGTTTAGGGTGGATACGCGTGGAAAGTTCTTTCCGCAGAGGGTGGTGGGTGCCTGGAACACGAAGCCAGCGGAGGTGGTAGACGCGGGCACGATAGCGTCATTGAAGATATATCAAGGCAGATACATGAATGGGTAGGAAGCAAAGAGATCCAGACCCTTAGAAAATAGGCGACATGTTTAGATAGAGGATCTGGATCGGCGCAGGCTTGGAGGGCCGAAGGGCCTGTTCCTGTGCTGTAATTTTCTTTGTTCTTTGTTCAACTGAAATACTTTAAGCCCATATTAAATGTTTAAGATATAAAAAGTGACACAAATGAAATCCCAGATCTCTCTGTCAATGCGAAGAAATCTGGAAAAACTGGAAAAGCCACAGAGTAAGAAATAGAGAAAAAGAGCGGGACAGAAAGAGCCAGAGAGAAAGAGAGCGTTAGGGAAAAGAACTCAGAGAAACAGCTGCAGAGAAGACGAGAAAGAGAGGGTGGACGAGACAGCCAGAGAGCGAGAGAGAGAAAGAGAAAGGGAGTCACAGAAACAGTCAAAGAGAAAGTCATTGGGACAGATAAAGAGCCAGAAAGGAAGTCACAGAGAGTGAGGAAAAGAGAAAGTCAGAGAGAGTGTGAAAAAGCAAAAGAAAGAGAGAAAGAGCCTAAGAAAGAAAAAATAATGCGAACAAGAGGGGGCAAAAATGCAGAGAAAGAAAGAAATACTAAGAAACAGAGAAAAGGACTCGAAAACAAAGCCAAGAAGAGAGTGAAAGAGTTAGAGGGCGAAATAAAGAGACAGAAAGCCAGAGAAGCGAAAGATGCAAAGAAGAGGGGGCAGGGGGGTGGAATCCAGAGAAACAGCAAGTCAGAGAAAGAGCGAGCTGGAGAGAGATAAAAATCCTGGGAAAGAGAAAAGAAAAAGAAACAAAGAGGGAGAGTGGGAGAAACACAGAGAGAGAGAGAGAGAGAGAGAGAGAGAGAGAGAGAGAGAGACTGTAGTTAGCTTCAATTCACCTGGCACAGAGATACAGAGACTGGGATACAGAAACGCACCTTCGGACACCACATGAAAAAAAAATAGAATGGGACCTGACGTTGTCCTCATATATCCCAGAACCTATCACTCAAACACCAAGTCCTCCCAACGAGTCCAACGATAGAGCAAAGACTGCGTGGGATAGTGAGTTTTAAATCTTTAATGTCCCTCACTTTCTTTCTCCCTCCCTCGTCTTAATCTCTCCCCCCCCCCTCGCTCTCTCTGTAAACAGGAAATGGGGGAAGGATATTTCATCAAATGGCATAAATGGTACAACCCAGGACACTGTCTGTTTGTGTGTATCTTTCGCGATCCCGCAAACCCTCAGTAATAACTGAAGGTGGAAATAAAAAACGCTGCTGCAATATAAAACCTGGAGGGACCTTTTTTAGAAAATGGCCATTTATCACAAATTGTATTAAATGTGTTTCAGTAGTCGCCTCCAGTTTAGAGATACTGCAACTATAACTAACTTGAAATTCTGGCAAATACTTTTTGCTGCAGAGGCCGGATTCCTGCAGTTTAAGGAACAGACAGTTTTTATTAGGAATCTCAGTTCCACTGGCTGACAATCCTTCAAACTAGAACCAGGTAAATGATGCAGCCAAGAGAACTTCTCCATCTGGTGACATTTCACACAACAATTCGGATTCATATTTACAGTTGTATCTGTAAATGATTATTTGTATTTTATTTGATGTTGCTGCATTTATGCATTAGCTTGGAATTATTCAAAATAATTTTCTTTACATTTGCCAGTTTAAAGTTACAAAGGTTTACAAAGTTGGAAATCGACCACTGACCACAAATTGTGTGGAAGCTCTTTCACTTTTCAACTCCAGTTTTTATAAAGTTCAGCAGTAATTAACTCAAAAATCTGGAAAAGATTTTGTTGCTGTAATAAAGTGTCACTTGTCTAACTTTTCATCTTGACTGTTTCTGTCCTCTGCTTTCCTGGAGGATTCTGAGTTTTTTTCCGCATGTTCATCACTGTCCAAATTCAATTCTTTTGATAGTGCATATTAAATCTTCTTCCACCAATCTGTTGACAGTGAATTCCAAACCAGAACAACGTGCTGTGGATTATGTCACCTGGTTCTCTAAACGTATAGCTCTCACGTTATTATTGACCTTTATTCTGTGTTATAGAGTCACAGAGTCGTAGAGAGATACAGCACCGAAACAGGCCCTTCGGCCCACCGCGTCCATGCCGAGCATCAACCGCCCATTTATATTACTCCTACATTAATCCCATTTCCCTCTCCCATCCCCACCTTCCCTCAATTCTCCTAGTACCTACCTACACTAGGGGCAATTTACAATGTTCTCTGCTTTCTGACCGCAGCGCCTCCCCCACCACCCCCCACCCTGCTATTGAAAACCGTCTCTCCTAATTTATCCAAACTGAGTGAAAGAGCTTGAATGTTTTTTATTGCTTCATAGCAGCTGCAGATTCGCTGTGTGAAATACAATTATTAATAATGAATTGGGAAATTGATACAGAAAGGCAATAAACTTAGCACTGGATCGACTGAAAGTACTGAGTGAGGATGCAGGGCCTGTGGGGAAATGAGAAGGAGTTTTACAGAGATGGAATCCAATGGATTAAATCGGAATTTGGCTCCAGACTGTTGTTCGGGAGGGATTGGGGACAGCGGGAAGTGCAGTCACTTTGCTACTCTGGCGTCAGAGAACCGACTAGTACTGTTGCCAAATTGGAAAAGGCGGAAAACTGCAGTGCTGAGTTTGAGTGTTCGTATCAGCCATGATCTAGAACGGCAGAGGAGGCTCGAAGGGCTGAACGGCCTCCTCCTGCTCCGATGTTCCTCTGATCCTATTTAGGTTGGACAAGGCAACTGACGGCGGAGACAGTGAATACGATTTGGAGGTGAGACAGGGAAAAAGACCTGTTGCATCTGGAAGGGAGACAGGAGCAGATGGTTTGGGAAAGTGGATAAAGTGAAGCAGTGGATGAGGAGACAGAGGATTCAATACAGTGAGTGAAGAGGCTGAGATTCACAGGGAGAGACTGCAGCAGAGTGTTAGAGGAAATCTAGTCTATGGATCCCAGTAACTGTTCTCAATTAATACATTCAGCCAATTATCCCTGTGGTTATTGGTGTTGGCGAACAGTTCATTGGTTATGCAATATCGTCAATAGATTTAGTTTGTACAGGCAATTAAATATAAATTGAAAGAAATTTCTGATATCAGCCTCGTATTTTACTGATTTCAGCAATCACAGAGATTTGAAAGTTGAGTACTTAAATAATAAATTAGTATCTGTGAAGATTTGATTCCATTGTGTTTATGCAGTCATTCAGTAAGGAATAGGAACTTCCTATAAAAATATGTGAGGACCTGACACAAATAAACACAGAGGATCAAGTCCAACAGTAACATTAACGCAATTTGACAACACACAAATTCAACTCACAGTTTCTCTCACTAATTGTTCTGGACATTCCAACACTTTATGATAGTGAATTATTCACGCTGCTGCTTCTTTCTCTTTCTCTTTCCTTCTGCTTATCTCTTTCCCTCGGTTTCGTTCCCCCTGCTCTTTTCCCCTTCTTTTTCTCAGTCGCCCTCCCTATCTCTCTGGAGTAATTACACCCTGCAAACTGTTACTTAATGCTGCTTTTCACTTACGTTTTATTCCTAACATTCCACACATGTGTTCTGTTTACCAGCCCCGCATTCAATGATTGTCTTCGCAGATTCAATTTGTTCAATAGTGAAACGTCTGTGAATAATTTTAATGTGTCGACAGAACACTCAAGTCTCCACTTGTTCAGCTACACTCTTCATCTCATCTGCAATGCATAGAATAAACAGGATAAAAAGATTCCTTCATAAAAACCTCACAATCATTGAAATTCCTTCTCCTGGAATTATAAAGTACACCGCTAGAATGTGAGATTGTTTAATTAATAAATACCACCATCAGAGTGCATCTGATAATCTACAGATTAATGGGAGACTCTTGATTCCAACTGATAGAGGGTGAACCAATAAAACATCATATCAATGTTTTCTATTTTACAATGTAATCCAGTGATGGTAAAGGCTCCACCATGAAGCAGAGAAGGAGATGTGAAAGAGTTAGCAGCAAAATCAGTTCAGTAGCCTTACCTCTGAAGCAGCATCAGACACACACTGAATGGGAAAGAAATATTTTATAACAATGATAACCATTAAATACATTGAACTCCTAGTTAAATTGAACCTTGCCATCGGGGAGCGAGGACATTGTGCTGGTCCCTTGCAACACTAAGACCATGAGACGTCTCATCATTAATCACTGAGAAAACATCCATTAAAAAATCCAGGACCGGTTATATCAACATCATGAAACTTTTAAAAGCTCCTGATCAAACATAGAGACGTGAGACATAGAAGATTGGAGCAAGAGTAGGCCATTCGGCCCTTCGAGCCTGCTCGGCCATTCATTATGATCATGGGTGATCATCCAACACAGTAAACTATTCCCGCTTTCGCCCCATAACCATTGATTCAATTAAACCCAAGAGCTATATGTAACTCCTTCTTCAAAACATGCAATATTTCGGACTGAACTGATTTCTGTGGTAGCGAATTCCATAGGTTTACCACTCTATCAGTGAATAAAGTTCTCCTCATCTCAGTCCTGAAAGGTTTACCCTGTATCCTTAGACTATGACCCCTGATTGTGGACACCCCCACCATCTGGAACACGCTTCCTGCATTTACCTTGTCAAATCCTGTTAGAATTGTATAGGTTTCTATGAGAACCCTCCTCATTCTTATGAACTCCAGCCAATGTAATCCTAACCGACTCAATCTCTCCTCATACGTCTCACCATTCCAGGAATCAGGATGGCAAACCTTCGCTGCATTCTCTCCATAGCAAGAACATCCTTCCTCAGATAAGGAGACCAACACTGCACACAATATTTCAGGTGTGGCCTCATCAAGGCCACCCATGCAGCAAGCAATCCATGCTCCTGTAGTCGAATCCTCTCACTGTGAAGGCCAACTTACCATTTCCCTTCTTTTACCGCCTGTTGGACCTGCATGCATACCTTCAACGACCTACAGTGTACGAGAACCCCTAAGCTCTTGTTGCATATCTCCTCTCTCAGTTTAGAGCCCTTCAGATAATAATCTGCCTTCCAGTTTTTCCTACCAAAGTGGATAACCTCACATTTATCCACATTATACTGCACCTGCCATGCATTTGTCCACTCACCTAACTTGTCCAAATCACCCTGGCGCCTCTCTGCATCCTCCTCACAATCACCCTCCCACCCAGTTTTGTGTCATCGGCAAATTTGGAGGTATTACATTAAGTTCCCTCATCTAAATTATTAATATATGTTGTGAATAGCTGGGGTCCTAGCACCAATCCCTGCAGTACCTCACTAGTCACTGTCTGCCATTCGGGAAAAATACCCATTCATCCCTACTCTTTGTTTCCTGTCTGCCAACCAATTTTCTATCCATCGCAATGCACTACCTCCCAATCCTATGCGCTTTAATTTTTCACGTTAATCTCTTATTTGGGACCGTGTTGAAAGCCTTCTGAAAGTCCAAATAAACCACATACACTGGCTCCCCCTCCTTAACTCTATTAGTTACATCCTCGAATAATTCTAGCAGATTTGTCAAGCGTGATTTCCCTTTCATAAATCCATGTTGACTCTGTCCGATTCGACCACTGTTCTCCAACTGCTCTTCTATAAAATCTTTGATAATGGACTTTTGAATTTTCCCCACTACCGACGTCAGGCTGACTTGTCTATAATTCCCTGCTTTCTCTCTTCCTCCCTTTTTAAATAGTGGGGTTACATTAGCTACCCTCCAATCTGTGGGAACTGTTCCAGAATCGAAAGAATCTGGAAGATGACCACCAATGCATCCAATATTTCTAGGGCCACTTCCTTAAGTACTCTAGGATGCAGACCATCAGGCGCTGGGGATTTATCGGCATTCAATCCCATCAATTTCCCCAACACCATTTCTCTACTCATGCTGATTTATTTCAGCTCCTCCCTCTCACCAATCCCTGTGTTACCCAACATTTCTGGTGTGATATTTGCTTCCTCTTTGGTGAAGACAGAATCAAAGTAGGCATTTAGTTGGTCAGCTATTTCTTTGTACCCCATAATAAATTCCCCTGTTTCTGACTGGAAGGGACCTACATTTGTCCTCACTAATCGTTTTCTCTTCGCAAACCTATACAGATGTTTACAGTCAGTTTTTATGTTCCCGGCAAGCTTTCTCTCGTATTTTCCCCTTCTTAATCAATCCCTTCGTCCTCCTTTGCTGAAATCTAAAATTCTCCCAATCCTCAGGTATGTTTTTTTCTGGCGAATTTATATGCCTCTTCCTTGGCATCTCTGATTCCCCTTGTAAGCCATGGATTGGCTACCTTTCCCATTTTACTTTTGTGCCAGACAGGGATAAACAATTGTTGCAGTTCATCCACGCGCTCTTTGAATGTTTGCCACTGCCTTTCCACTGTCATTCATTTAAGTGACGGGGAGGCGGTAGCGTAGTGGTAATGTCACTGGACTGGTAGCCCAGAGGCCCAGGCTAATGCTCTGGGGACGTGGGTTAGAATCCCACCACAGCAGATGGTGAAATTTGAATTCAATTCAGGAATTGAAAAGCTAGTCTAGTGTGACCATGAAGCAATTGTCGATTGTTGTCAAAGGCCATCTGGTTCACTAATGTCCTTAGGGATCAGCTACGTCACTCTCCATCTTGATGAAGATTTTTATCATATTATGGTCGCTCATCCCCAAGGGGTCTCGCACAACTAGATTGTCAAATATTCCTTTCTCATTACACAGTACCCAGTCTAGGATGGCCTGTTCTCTAGTTGGTTCCTCAACATATTGGTCCAGAAAGCCATCCCGTATACAATCAAAGATTTCCTCCTGTTCGTTGTTTTGACTAGTTTGATTTGCCCAATCTATATGCAGATTAAAGTCATCCATCATTACAGATGTTCTTGTATCGCATGCGTCTCTAATTTCCTGTTTAATGCCATTCCCAACATCACCACTGCAGTTCAGGGGTCTATATAGAACCCCCACTATCGTGTTTTTGCCTCTTAGTGTTTCTCAGCTCTACCCATACAGATTCCTCATCGTCAGAGCTAATATCTTTCCTCAATATTGCGTTGATTTCCTCTTTAACCAGCAATGCAACTACACCGCCTTTTGCTTTTTGTCCATCCTTCCTAAATACTGAATACCCCAGGAAGCTCACACACAAGAACACATATAAACACGCACCTATACACACACACATGCACACACACGCACAAAGACAAATATGTCACGTAATTGGGAGGGTTGGACTGATCTAAGTGGAGTCTTGAGCAATAAAATGGGGAATAAAGTGTCCTGGTTTGGAGACTTAGTGCTCTTCCCGGATGAACTTGGTAATCCTGAGGCTTCTAGCTTGCCGATGTAGATAGTATAGTGCCATAGAGCCATAGACATATACAGCACAGTAACAGGCCATTCGTGTAAAGCACCTATTTATTCCAATTCCATTTTCCAGCACTTGGCTCTTAGTCTTGTCTGCTATGGCGTTTCAAGTGCTCATATAAATATTTCTTAAGTGCTGTGAGGGCTGCTGCCTCTACCATACCTTCAGACATTATATTCCAGATTCCAACCCCCCTCAAATCCCCACTAAAACGCCTTCCCCTTACTTTAAATCTGTGCCCCCTGGCTAAGGGGGAAAAAGTTGATTCCTATCTATCCTATCAATGCCCCTCATAATTTTGTATATCTTATTCAGGCTCCCCCTCCCACCTCCCTCCCCCCCCCCACCAGCCTTCTGTGCTGTATGAAAAATAACACTTGTCTTTTCAGACTCTTTTCATAGCTGAAATGCTCCAGCACAGGCAACATCCTGGTGAATCTCCTTTGCACCCTCTCCATTACAATCACATCCTTCCGATAGTATGGTGACCAGAACTGTACACTGTACTCCAGCTGTGGGCAAACTTGTCTTTTATGCAGCTCCATCATAACTTCCCTGCTCTTATATTCTATGTCTCAGCTAATAAAGACACGTATCCCATAAGCCTTCTTAACCACATTATCTTGTTGTGCTTCTGCCTTCAGTGATCTAAGGACAAGTATACCAAGGTCCCTCTGACCCTCTGTACTTCCTAGGGTCCTGCTACCCATTGTATATTAACTTGCCTTGTTAGTCCTCCCAAAAAGCATCACTTCACACTTCTCAGGATTAAATTCCATTTGCCACTGCTCTGCC
This sequence comes from Heterodontus francisci, assembly GCF_036365525.1. NCBI lineage: Eukaryota > Metazoa > Chordata > Chondrichthyes > Heterodontiformes > Heterodontidae > Heterodontus > Heterodontus francisci. The sequence goes on from NW_027140919.1 coordinate 4,864,255, forward strand.
CATTTTACCAGCCCATCTATATCATCCTGTAAGCTCAAGCTTTCCTCCTCACTATTTACGACACCATTCGTGTCATCTGCGAACTTACTGATCATACCTCCTATATCCACATCTAAGTTATTATTGTACACTACAAGCAGTAAGGGTCCCAGCACCGATTCCTACCTTGCAGCACTGGACGCAGTCTTCCACTCGCAGGAACAACCCTCGACTATCATCCTCTGCCTCCTTCCACGAAGCCAACTTTGAATCCAATTTGCCAAATTGCCCTGGATCACTTTGGTTCTGACCTTCTTACCCAATCTTCCATGTGGGACTTTATCAAAAGCCTTACTGAAGTACAGGGAGACAACATCAACTGCTTTACCCTCACCTAAACATCTAGTCACCTCCTCTAAAAATTCAATCATGTAGGTTAGGCACGAAATCCCCCTGACCAAATCATGCGAGCTATCCTTGATTACTCGTTGCCTATCCAAGTGGAGATTAATTCTGTCCCTCAGATTTTTTCCCCATAGTTTCCCAACCACTGATGTGAGACTCACTGGCCTAATAATGGTCTCACATTCGCTATCCTCCAGTCCTCTGGTGGCAATAGAGGACTTGCAAATTTGTTTCAGAGCCCGTGATATCTCCACCCTTGCCTCACATAACAGCCTGGGATACATCTCATCTGGGCCTGAGGATTTATCCAATTTTAAGCCCGCTGAAACTGAAAATGCTTCCTCCATTTCAATGGTAATTTGTTCAAGTATATCTCCCCCACCAAGCGCCGCCCCCCAAGACCCCCGATCTCTTCACCTACATCGTCCTTCTCCATAGTGAACACAGAGGAAAAGTAACCATCTAAAATCCCACCTATGTCTCCAGCTCCACACACAGATTGCCACTCTGATCCCTAATGGGCCCTACTCTTTCCCTGGTTATCCTCTTGCCCTTAATATACTTATAAAAGGCCTTGGGATTTTCCTTTATCTTGCCCGCCAGTGTTGTTTTTGCCCACTCTTCGCACTTCTTATTACTTCTATAAGTACCCCCTACACTCTCTAAACTTCTCTCGGGCCTCCGCTTTTTGCAGGCTTGGAATCTGCCATAAGCCTCCTTTTTCTTCCTTATCCAACCTTCTATCTCTCTTGGCACCCAGGGTTCCCTAGGCTAGTTGGTCCTACCCTTCATCTTTATTGGAACATGTGGGTCCTGAGCTATCACTATTTCCTTTTTGAATGACTCCCATTCGTCTGATGTAAACTTTCTTACAAGTAGCTGTTCCAAGTGTACTTCTGCCAGATACTGTTTTATCATATTGAAATCAGCCTTCCCCCAATTCAGGAATTTTAATTTCTGTCCCTCTTTGTCTTTTTTCATAAATAACTTAAATCGTGCAGAGTTATGGTCATGATCCCAGAAATGCTCCCCACTGACACTTGTACCACTTGTCCGGCTTCATTCCCTCGGATTAGGTCCAGTTCCGCCCCTTCTCTTGTTGGCATTTCTACGTGTTGACTCCAAAAGCTCTCCTGTATGCAATTTACGAATTCTGCCCCCTTTAATCTTTTTGCATTATGACTATCCCAGTTGATATTGAGGAAGTTGAAATCCTCTACTATTATTGCCCCATTCTTTGTAAACCTCTCTGTGATTTGCCTGCACATCTGCTCCTCGATCTCTCCCTGACTGTTTGGAAGCCTATAGTGCACTCCCAGCCAAGTGATTGCCCTATTTTTGTTTTGAACTTCTATCCATTTGGCCTCATTTGAGCAACATTCCAAGATATCATCCCTCCTTACAGCAGTGATTGACTACTTGATCAACAGTGCAACACCACCTCCTCATTAACACCCTCGCCGGTCACGCCTGAAGGTTCTATACCCGTAATATTGAGCTGCCCTTCCCTCCACCATCTTGGTGTGATAGCAATAATAACAAATTCCCATTTGTAAAACGACGCCCTCAATTCATTTCCCTTGCTAGTAAGACTCCTTGCGTTAGAACAGATGCAATACAGCCTTTCATTGTTCACTTTTGCCTTAACCTGTCTATCTCCGATCTGCCTTCCAGATTGTCTCAGCTTCCCTTGCATATTTCACTGTGCATCACCCCTACTGCACCTCCACTCTGTATCCCACCCCACTCCCCCCCGACCCGCCCACACCACAAGTTTCGGATTTTCCTGGAGAACAGCGACAGAGCCAGTTCAGTCACCGGGTGCCGATCTGCAGCAATGATTGGCCGAGATGGGTATTGTCAGCAGGCAGGGTTCGAGGTTTGTAAGCTGGATCAGGTTGAGAGAGAAGGAGAATGAAAGAGAGACAGAAAGAGGGAGAGAGAGAGAGAGAGATCCCACATGGGCCTTACCTAGCTGGTGTCTAGTTGCTTGTCTGCTTTCTACAGTGAGAAAAAAGTCTCTTAAACAAGCACATCATGCGGCCTCATTGCCCATTGCCCACTCATTCAACATTATGGCTTAGTGTGTATTCCCTCTTGCAGCTCAATTCCAAAGGGATTGACTTTAATGTCTTGTTAATGGGGAACGGATAATTAATTCACTCCATATTCCCAGGGCATTGTTTCTGGAGGGGCTGGTCAGACAATTCGTCTCCACCTGATGCAATGGAGTTGTGATGCTAATTGCAGTGGCAATTTTACCTGCTAGCAGTCACTTTTTATCATTTCCATTTAAAAAAAATGTTTCCAGCTGGTGGAATAAAAAAAATCATAATTTTGCACAGTAGTGCTTGTGAAAACATACACACACACATAAGCATACACTCACATACACACAGTCATCCATACGCAAACATGCACTCATATACACATAGTCACTCACACAAAAACATACACTCACATACACATAGTCACTCACACAAAAACATAGCCTCACATACACACACATACACACACTCCATCATACAGAAACATACACTGACACACAAACATAAACTATCTCTCACACACATATTCACAATCTATACACTCACAAACATACACTCACACACAAACATACACTCCCTATTGCACACACATTCACAATCTGTACACACACTCTCGGAGACACGCACTCACACACACATTCACACTCATATATGTACACTTTCAGACAGGCACTCATGCTCAAACCCGTGCTCTCTTTCTCTCTTGCTCTCACACACACGCATGCACACACTCGCAATCTCACAAACGCACACTAACAAACCAGTATCCATTTACCCCGTTGTGTAGTGGAACCATTTCCCGTATGTGGAGGAGAATTGAAGGTTAGAAGGGGGTAGATGAAGATGTTGGTGTTATTGTGATAATCCTGGATGGCAGGCACATCTACCGTGAGTCTGCAAATACATCCAAAAATGAATGAAAATCATTCAATATACAGAATAACCGGAGCCAACCTGCTCTGTTTAGTGTGATGAATACTTATGTATATAGAAACACCAGGAAGCCTTTCAGCCTCTTGAGCCTGTTCTGCTATTCAGTGCAATCAGAACAGTCTGGTATCCGAACACAGTTCCCCATACCACTTAGTTCCCTTGGCGATCAAATATCCATCCAGCTCAGATTTAAAATGATTAATTGAACACCAGCATTCATTGCATTTTTCTGGAAGACAGTTCCACAAACCTGCCATCCTGTGTGCAAAGAACAGTTTCTTAAATTCACTCCTGATTGACGGGTCTGTCCCATTGGCCTTGAATCCACCACCAGCAGGAAAATGTTTCCCTCCATCAACCATACCCAGTTCTCTTCATAATCCGCATAATCTTCTATCATATCCAGGCCGACACAATCCTTACCTCTGTAACATCCTCCAGGCACGAGAACCATCCCTATCTTTGTAACTCCTCCAGACCCTTCAACCCTTCTTATTACCATAACGACCGGCATACTCTACTACCTTCAGTTTATCTGCAACTTCCTCCAACCCCTATATCCCTCACTATCACTGAAACCTCCTACACCACGTAAGCCCTCCTTTTCTATGTATCCTCCCACAGCACTACAACCCTCCCTACTTCTGTAAGATCCTCCGGGCCCTCCACCCATCCCTATATGTGTAACATGCTCCAGTCCCTACAAACCTCCCTGTGGTTGTAACTTCCATCAGCCTCTAGAATAATTCCATGCTCTGCAAACTCTTCCAGCCTCGACAATCCGCCATTCACCACAATCTCCTCCAGCCCCTATCACGCTTCTTACTTCTGTAACATCCGCGAGCAACTACTACCCTCCCTATCTATGCAACCTATTAAAGAGTCTATAACGCATTTTATCACTATAAACTCCTCAAGTCCCTTCAACACTCCCTATCTCTGTAACATCTTCCAGCTTCTGTAATCCTTCCTGCCTTGGGAACCTCCTTAGCCTGTACAACCATCCGTATCGTTATAACGTTCCACGGCCACTGCAACCCTTCCTTTCCCTGCAATCTTGCCCAGCACCACAAGCCTCCACATCTCTGTAGCCTCTGACAGTCTCTTCAATTCTCGCTGATTGTGTAACCTCCTCCAGGCCTACAAATCTCGCGATGATTGGAACCTCCTCTGGCCACTACTACCCTTGTTGTCTCTCTAACTTCCTCCAGCCCCTACACCTCTCCCTATTCCTGCAAACTCCTCCAGCGCGAAAAAAACTCCCTTTCTCTGTATGTACCTCCAGGTCCGACACCCCTCCCTGCCTCTATAAACTCATCTCGTTCTATCAGAAGTCCCTTTCTGTGTAAACTTCAGAAGTGATACAAGTCTCTCAATCACTGTAATATCTCCAGACCCTGCAATCCTTCCTGTGCTGTAACCTTCCTCAGACCCTACAACCCTGTATAACCTTGACAGCACTTTCTAACCCCGCGACCTCTACCACCTAGATGGACAAGGGCAGCAAATGCCTGGGAAAATCACCAACTGCAAGTTCCCCTCCAAGTCACACACCATCCTGACTTGGAGCTATATTGCCATTCCTTCACTGCTGCATAGTCAAAATCTTGGAACTCCCTTCCTAACACCACTGTGGGTGTACCTACCCCACATGGACTGCAGCAGTTCAAGAATCGCAATTCGTGATGGGCAATAAATGCTGGCCTAGCCAGCGATGCGCGCATACCATGAATGAATAAGAAACAATCACTCCTCCAGTCTCTGAAACCCTCTCTATCTCTGCAATATTGTCCAGAACTACAACGCTCCAGATCTCTGTTCCCTCCGATATCCCCTTCAATTCCCACTCGCTGTGCAGCCTTTTTCCAGTACTACAATGCTCCCTATGATTGTAACCTCCTCCGACCACTACAACCCTTCCTTTTTTCTGTAACATCCACCATTCCTTACACCACTCCCTATTTATGTAAACTCCTTCAGTTCAAAAAACATCCCTGCCTTTGTAAACTCCTCCAGCTCCTACACCCCTCCCTAGCTCTTGAAACTTCTCTGGTCCTTTCAAAATTCCCACTTTATTTAAACTCCTCAAGCGCTCTCCACCTACACCCTCCATATTTATATTACATCTTCTAGTCTCTGCAACACTCCATCTTCCTGTGCACTCCTATTGCCGCTTCAATTCTCACTCTCTGTGGCCCTACAAACATCCCTATGACTGCAAGCTCCTGTGACCACTGCAACGCACCCTGTCTCTGTAACATCCTCCATCCGCCACCAACGCTCCCTATCTCTATAACGTTCGTCAGACACTACAACCTTCCCTACCTCTCTAACCTCCTCCAGCCAGGACAACCCTCCCCATTCTGGCAACCTCCTCCAGCCCATTCAACACCACATATCCCTCTAACCTCATCCAATGTAAACACTATTTACTATCTCCATAACATTCTCCATCCTGTACATCCCTCCATAAGCCTGTAACCACTTCCATCCCCTACGACACTCCATTTCTCTGTAACATCCTCCAGCCACTTCAATACTCCAACTCTCTGTAGCCTCCTCCAGTCCAACACCCTTCCGTTTCTATGTAAAAAGGCTGCAGTATATGCAATCTTCCCTATCTATTTAAAATCCTCCAGCTCTTTCGAACTTCCCTATCTCTATAATCCTCTCCAGACTCTCACATACTCCCTATCATAGTATACTACCCCAGCTTCTACAATCCTCTAATGCTCTGTAACGTCTCCCAGACCCTACCACCTTCCCTATCTCTGTAACCGCCTCCAACCCCGACAGCACTCCTTATAACTGTAACATTCTACTGCCCACAAACATTCCTAACTCTGCAAACGCTTCCAGCCTTTACAATACTCCCTATCATGGTAAACTTCTCCAGCTTTTACAACCCTCCCTATCTCTGTAACCTCCTCCAGCCTCTACAGCACTCGCTTTCCGTGTCATCTCTTACTGGATGACAGACCTCCATATCTCTGTTACCACCTCCAACCCCTACACGTCTCCTTACGTTTGCAACCTCCTTCAGCGCCTACAAACATCCCTATCCCTGTAAACCCCTGCAGTCTCTCCCATACTCCCTGACACTGTATACTCATATGGCTCCTACAACCCGTCCTACCTCTGTAACGTCTTTCAACTCCCGCAACACACCTGTCTTAGTAACATCATTCAACCGTTACAAGCCTCTCTAACTCTCTACCCTCCTCCAGCGACTACATACTTCTCTATCGCTGTAACCTCCTGCAGCATTACAACCCACGCTATTGCCTTTCGCCTCCCCTAGCCCCGAAAACACTCCCTATCTCTGTAGCATCCTCCAGCCCCTGGATTTTCCATGTTTCTTAAAACCCCTCCAGCCTTTGTAACCCTTCCTGTCTCTGCGAACTCCTCCATTTGCGACCGGTAGCACAGAAATGGCATGCATTGAGTCCCTTCAGTCAGATATTCAGGAACTCGGGAGGGAGATAAAGAGCTACATACTCCGCGCTAGCGAGAGTAGAACTAGGAAGATAGAGAGGATCAGTGCATGCCTTGAAGCATGGCGGTGGAGGTAGGGCTTCAGATTCTTCGGGCTTTGGACCAGATCTGGGCAGGAGGCACCTATTCAAAAGAGACAGGTTGTGGATCAGCAGGACAAGGTACAATGTACTCATGGGGAGATTCACCGGTATGCTTGTGGAGTGTATAAACTAAATTGGCAAGGGGATTGGCACCAGCATATAAAAGTAGAAAATCCGAATAAGGTGCATACTGTGAGAGTGTTAAACAGTACCAAAGAATGGAATAGTTCCATATCCGATGGGCATAGATTGACAGAGACTACGAGGAATGTAAAGACTGGATTACAATGTATGAGTGTGTATGCAAAGTGTGCTGAATAAGGTTGGTGAGCTACAAGCACAAAGGGTAGTAAGGGAGTAAGATGTAATGGCAATAACGGAAACGTGGCTTAAACATAGTGAGGCCTGATTGCATAACGTGCAATGATGTACAGAGTGGGAAGGAGAAAAAAAAAGAGGTGGAGTGACAGTACTGATTAGGGAAGACATTGCAGTGTTGAAAGGGGAGGGTGTCCTTGAAGGGGAAAGGACAGAACTTATTTGTTTAGAGTTGAGGTACAAAACGGGTAAGTAGGGTGATGAATTTCTGAAATGTGTCCACGGAAAACTCCTTGATCAGTATGTTCTCAGTCCAACTAGAAATGTGGCAGCGCTGGATCTGGTGCTTTATCATGTTTTATGTTCAATTTAATTTGGCCTTTTTCATGAAATGTTTTCTCAGCAGCAAGTTATCGCGCTGGATATAACATATATAAAGTGGCTTGCTCTAGATATTTTGCATGGAATCACCACCCTTTAATGTGTTGTCATCTCCGACCCTGAAGCAAGTAGAACTTTCATCCTCTCTGACCGTACTTCAGTCCTTACTACCTAACAAATCTAAACAGCATTTCAACCAATCTGCTCCACATACTGCAGATGTATAACAACTCTCCAACATGGTGCAATGAAATTAATCATCAACTAGTACACATATAACCGGAGTGAAATTTCTTCCGACCAGTACAATTCCCTCAACCTGATCACTATCATTATCTTCCACTTCTTTGTCAAGTAACGCCTCGAAATCGGTGTTGTTCCATTTTGGACAGTTTACTACATAATGATATTTTGAATCACATCTGAAACAGCAGCTCCAAATTCGGTGGGCATTCCTGGGGTTCATTCGTGCGTTGTTGTTACTCTATTCTTATTGTATGTCAGATCTGCCAAAAATCGCAGGAGGTGTAATACCTGCCCATTTACCTCCTCTCTCCTCACTATCCCAGGCCCCAAACACTCCTTTCAGGTGAAGCAGCGATTTACTTGTACTTCTTTCAATGTAGTATACTGTATTCGCTGCTCACAGTGTGGTCTCCTCCACATTGGGGTGACCAAGCGCAGACTGGGTGACCGCTTTGCGGAACATCTCCGCTCAGTCCGCAAGCAGGACCCTGAGCTTCCGGTTCCTTGCCATTTCAACACTCCCCCCTGCTCTCATGCTCACATCTCTGTCCTGGGATTGCTGCAGTGTTCCAGTGAACATCAACGCAAGCTCGAGGAACAGCATCTCATCTACCGATTAGGCACACTACAGCCTGCCGGACTGAACATTGAGTTCAATAATTTCAGAGCATGACAGCCCCCCACTTTACTTTCATTTTTAGTCATTTTTAGTTATTTTTTCTTCCTTTTTTTTTGCACTCCTTTTTACATTTTTTGCATTTATTTCATTTCATCTTAGTTTGTTCAGTTTGCTTACCCACTGTTTTTTTCAGGTTGTTTTTCTTCAGGTTTGCACTTGCTGATGTTCTATATTCAGTATATTCATACCTAATCTGTACTAATGCTTTGTCTTTCAAAACACCATTAACATATTGTTTGCCTTTGCTCTGTGACCTTTTGGTCAGCTATGTGGCCTGGTCCAATCTGCACCTTCTCCTTTGTTATCTCTTGCCCAACCCCCACCTCACTTGTTTATAATCTGTGACTTTTCTAATATTTGTCAGTTCCGAAGAAGGGTCACTGACCCGAAACGTTAACTCTGCTTCTCTTTCCACAGATGCTGCCAGACCTGCTGAGTGAATCCAGCATTTCTTGTTTTTGTTTCAGATTTCCAGCATCCGCAGTATTTTGCTTTTATTTTAGTGTTTAATTCACTGCCACTTCTCTTCCAGGAATGTCTACCTTGAAGAAGTTCTGCTCTTCTCTCCGACGGGATTTTCGTTTGTCTCTTTTACCTTGTTCACCTTCATTGCTTTCTATTTCCCTCCTGGTGTTTGATAAGGTATCTACCAAAACTCGTTTTCACAGCCACATCTCCTTCCTCAGTGACTGTCTCCGGCTCCGACTGATTCCATGTGGATTCCAACTGCAGGTTCACCCATCATGCTTTGAAACCACCCAGGATCACAGGTATCTCCGAGAAATACAACGTTCCTCGGACTGCTACTCTCGCCGCATCCTGAGATCTACACTCAGTGCTATGCGCCGCCATATGCACACACTGGACCTCTCTCTCCAGCAGCACCGTCTCACCTTATCTCAAACCTGTTCTACTCCGCAGTTTCATCTCATCTTACGTCTCATCCGACGCATTAACAAAAAACTTTTTTTCTTCCTTTCAGGTGTTAAGGAACGCAAGCTCCAGCAGCTGATGGGGACTAATGCCCCTCCAGATCCTCCTTCCGCTTCACTTCCCTCTGACCCCACCCCTTCTGATCTGACCCCTTGCCGTGTATTCACTATACCCTCTGACCTCCCCCTCTCTGATGCTGAGCGTTCTGTACTCAGCAAAGGACTCAGTTTTATCCCCTTACGCCCCCACCTCAATGAATTTCGCGCTCGGCATGACGTTGAGCTCTTCTTCCGTCGCCTCCGCCTTCGGGCTCACTTCTTTGACCAGGAGTCCTCCCCCTGACCAGCAGACCCATTCACCCGCCTCCAGCATTCTCCCTCTACCTGGACCCCTCACCCTGGCCTCTTACCCGCTCTTGATCTCTTCATTGAAAACTGTCGGCGAGACATTGGTCGTCTCAATTTCTCTGCCCCCCTCACTCACTCTAACCTGTCCCCCTCTGAACTTGAGGCACTCCGTTCTCTCAGGTCTAACCCCGACATGGTCATCAAACCTGCAGACAAGGGTGGTGCTGTTGTTGTATGGCGTACCGACCTCTACCTTGCAGAAGCTCAACGCCAACTCACAGACACCTCTTCCTACCTCCCTCTGGACCATGACCCCACCACCGAACATCAAGCCACCGTCCAAAGGACTGTCACTGACCTCATCTCCTCTGGAGATCTTCCCTCTACAGCTTCCAGCCTCATAGTCCCGCAACCCCGGACAGCCCGCTTCTATCTCCTTCCCAAAATCCACAAACGGGACTGTCCCGGCAGACCCATTGTGTCAGCCTGCTCCTGCCCAACTGAACTTATTTCTTCCTATCTAGACTCCATCTTTTCTCCGCTGGTGCAGTCTCTTCCCACCTACATCCGTGACTCTTCTGACGCCCTACGTCATTTTGACAATTTCCAGTTTCCTGGTCCCAACCGCCTCCTCTTCACTATGGACGTCCAATCGCTCTACACCTCCATCCCCCACCAGGATGGTTTGAGGGCTCTCCGCTTCTTCCTGGAACAGATGCCCAACCAGTCCCCATCCACCACCACCCTCCTCCACCTGGCTGAACTTGTTCTCACATTGAACAACTTCTCCTTCAACTCCACGCACTCACTTCAAGTAAAAGGTGTCGCTATGGGTACCCGCATGGGTCCTAGTTATGCCTGTCTTTTTGTGGGATATGTCGAGCATTCTTTGTTCCAGTCCTACTCAGGCCCCCTCCCCCAACTCTTTTTCCGGTACATTGATGACTGTATCGGTGTCGTTTCCTGCTCCCGCCCCGAACACGAAAACTTTATCAACTTTGCTTCCAATTTCCACCCTTCTCTCACCTTTACATGGTCCATCTCTGACACTTCCCTTCCCTTCCTCGACTTCTCTGTCTCCATCTCTGGGGATAGGTTGTCTACCAATATCCATTATAAGCCCACTGACTCCCACAGCTACCTCGACTACACTTCTTCACACCCTACCTCCTGTAAGGACTCCATTCCATTCTCCCAGTTTCTCCGTCTCCGACGCATCTGTTCTGATGATGCTACCTTCCATGACGGTGCTTCTGATATGACCTCCTTTTTCCTCAACCGAGGATTTCCCCCCACTGTGGTTGACAGGGCCCTCAACCGTGTCCGACCCATTCCCCGCACCTCTACCCTCACCCCTTCCCCTCCCTCCCAGAACCGTGACAGGGTTCCCCTTGTCCTCACTTTTCATCCCACCAGCCTCCATATCCAAAGGATCATCCTCCGCCATTTTCGCCACCTCCAGCGTGATGCCACTACCAGTCGCATCTTCCCCTCCCTTCCCCTGTCAGCATTCCGAAGTGATCGTTCCCTCCGCGACACCCTGGTCCACTCCTCCATTACCCCCACCACCTCGTCCCCGTCCCAGGGCACCTTCCCTTGCAATCGCAGGAGGTGTAATACCTGCCCATTTACCTCCTCTCTCCTCACTATCCCAGGCCCCAAACACTCCTTTCAGGTGAAGCAGCGATTTACTTGTACTTCTTTCAATGTAGTATACTGTATTCGCTGCTCACAGTGTGGTCTCCTCTACATTGGGGAGACCAAGCGCAGACTGGGTGACCGCTTTGCGGAACATCTCCGCTCAGTCCGCAAGCAGGACCCTGAGCTTCCGGTTCCTTGCCATTTCAACACTCCCCCCTGCTCTCATGCTCACATCTCTGTCCTGGGATTGCTGCAGTGTTCCAGTGAACATCAACGCAAGCTCGAGGAACAGCATCTCATCTACCGATTAGGCACACTACAGCCTGCCGGACTGAACATTGAGTTCAATAATTTCAGAGCATGACAGCCCCCCACTTTACTTTCATTTTTAGTCATTTTTAGTTATTTTTTCTTCCTTTTTTTTTGCATTCCTTTTTACATTTTTTGCATTTATTTCATTTCATCTTAGTTTGTTCAGTTTGCTTACCCACTGTTTTTTTCAGGTTGTTTTTCTTCAGGTTTGCACTTGCTGATGTTCTATATTCAGTATATTCACACCTAATCTGTACTAATGCTTTGTCTTTCAAAACACCATTAACATATTGTTTGCCTTTGCTCTGTGACCTTTTGGTCAGCTATGTGGCCTGGTCCAATCTGCACCTTCTCCTGTGTTATCTCTTGCCCAACCCCCACCTCACTTGTTTATAATCTGTGACTTTTCCAATATTTGTCAGTTCCGAAGAAGGGTCACTGACCCGAAACGTTAACTCTGCTTCTCTTTCCACAGATGCTGCCAGACCTGCTGAGTGAATCCAGCATTTCTTGTTTCTGCCAAAAATATATGCGTCCTCATGACCTTTGTCTGTGATTCCTCTACTGTAGTGGCACCAGCGCCCCGTATCTGAACAATTTCGAAATGCAGCAACCATTCAGTTTTCCATCCTCTGTGACACCACCGAATTTCCCACTTTTACCATGAATGCTGATGGAAATGACTGTTTTCTCAGGATTTTGTTTAAGCATCAGACATCTGATCCAAACTTGTGTCTCTGTCTGAGAATCTCACTCCAGTTAACACGAGGAGCCTAAACCATATGTGACCATTTAGCACAACCAAACAGTTTAAAAACATGCACTGAACAAGGAATGTCCAATTTGAATTTATGCGCTCTGTTATATTGTGCATTACATTATACAATACATTCTCTATGATATGCCCATCTATATTTCTCTACTTATCATAATCTGACCATGGCTGGAATGTGTTTAATAGATCAGCTTTCTTATAAATTGTGTCCATCAAGCTTAATAGACGTTTGAAACCTGCCTCAGTGTGCAAATGGCCAGGATCCAGCTCACAAAATACTTTGCACCCTATCTTGCTTTTGCTGGATTGACAGAGGCAAGGCTTTCTTTTGTTTTCTCTCTGTGTCCACATATCTAAGTCATTTTTCCATTGGTCATAAGATTCATATTCAGAGAGTATCAGTAGGAATCATATCCTGACACTTTACGCTTGGATTCAGACATTCGTCTCGGAAGTAATCCAGATTACAAACATATAGCTGAAGAAAATTCACTTTCCAATCTTCAGCATTAAGCAACCATCCTCTGCTGCTACGTCAAATGGATCCAGGACAAACAGTGAAGAATGAAGCTCGTTGCAGATTCTTTCCTGCCTGCTCCGTTTATTCAAAGAATACCGCATTACATAGCTTTGCCTTCTGTTCAGCAACCACACTTTGTCCAGCAGGTTCACTTTATATTCAATTCCGATCCTTAATTAAACAAACCCCTTCAACTATTTACCTTTAACATAATTAACCATTTACCTTTAATATCATTAACTATTAACGTCTGGCTGTACAGATTCCTTATCCAGCTGCCCTCCCTCTATAGATCTAGTATTGTGAGTCCAGAACTGTTCACTTTCCTTATCCAGACTCCCTCCTTCCCTCTATATATCGAGTAGTGGGAGGCCAGAGCTGAGCACTCCATTTCCAGCCTTCATCCCTCTATATAGCTAATATTACGAGTCCAAAAGTGTGCACTTGCCTTATCCAGGCTCCCTCCCTCCCTCTATATATCTAGCAGTGGAATGCCAGTGCTACACATGCTCCATATCCAGGCTCCTTCCTTCCCTCTATCTATCTAGTTACTGGAACCCAGAGCTGTACACATCCCTTATCCGCCTCCCTCCATCCCTCTATATATATTTAGTATCTGGTTCTAGAGCTCCAAACACTACTTATCCAGCCCCATTCCATCTATATCTCAGGTATCTGGAGCCCAGAGCTAAATACACTCCTGATCCAGCCTCCTTATCTCCCTCTCTATGTCTATTATCAGGATCCCAGAGTTGCGCACAATCTTTATAATGTCTCCCTCATTATCCATTCCTCCCATCCCTCTCTCTATACATCTAGTATCTGCAGGCCAGACCTGTGCACACTCCTTATCCAGCCTCTCTAGATGCCGTTATGTATCTTATCGCTGGAGCCCAGAGATGCACATACTCCTTCTCAAGACTGCCTCCCTCCATCCATATATCTAGTATCTGGAGCTCAGAGCTGTGCACATTCCTTATGCAGCCTCCCCTACTCCCTCTAATAATGAAGAGTCTGAAGCCCGGAGTTCTACAACCGCCTTATCCAGCATCCATTCCTCTCTATACCTAGTATCCAGAGAGCAGAGCTGTGCGCACACCTTATGCAGCATCCCCCTCCCTCTATATATGCAGTATGTAGTGTTCAGAGTTCACACTCCTTAACCAGCCTCCCTCCCTCCCTCTCTGTATCTACTATCTGGAGCCAAGAGCTGTGCACATTTGTTAACTATCCTCACTCCTCCCCTCTATCTCCCTCTCTATATATAGGAAATAGAGCCCAGAGCTGTGCACACTCCTTATCCAGCCTCATTCACTCCTTCTCTCTATATATCTAGTAAGTGGAGAACAGAACGTTCCACATCCTTTATCAATCTCCTTTCCTCCTTCTATTTGTCTAGTATCTGGATCACAGAGCTGTGCACACTTTTTATCCAGTCATTCTCCCTCTCTCTATATAGCTAGTATCTGAAATCCAGAGCTGGACGTACACCTTATCCAGCCTCCTGCTGCAACAACAGTCCGGACCTCAGTTCTTGCCCTATCTCAACCCCCCTGGCCTAGCTTCCTTTCCTCGCAAACACCACTCCCCTACACATCTGTTGACTGTCCAAAACCTACAAGCTGATTTAAACCATGCGTTTTGAACCTCACTTACCGCTCCATAATGACATGTTCAATCCATATCCTGCCCACCTTCCATCTCGGCGCCCCTAATGGAGAAAACTTCCCAGCAAGATCTACCAGCAGACATCCTTTGGATCAAGGAATAGGGAAAAGGAAAAGTCAATAACAAGTTGCTTGTGATAAACCCCCTCTGTCGAATAGCAGTCTTTGAGCAACAATAGGGAGAGTGGTCCTTGCTAAACAGGTTCAGGACAAGCCAGGACCTCTGTGCACCCAACCTTCATTGCTGGGGCCTCAGTGTAAACCCGTTATGAATTTGCGGAAGGACCCAAACAATGTTGCACATTACCAAGGAGTGTCCCCTCTGGAGACTAAGTGGCAGTTTAATCACCTTATCAGCAAATGAGGAGGCTATCGCTTGGATCCAAGTATCTGCAGTCACTAAGTAAGTGCAAGATAGAGTTTCCCAGCCTCTCTTTCTCTCTATATATATTGTGTCTGGACTGCAGAGCTGTGCACACTAATTATCCAGCCTTCCTTCCTCCCTCTACATATATCGTACCTGGAGCCCAGACCTGCACACACGCTTTTCTCTGTCCACTCTAATTCGCGAGTGTCGTGGGGCGGGGCCGGCCGACGTCTGGACACGTCCCTGTTTATTGTTTCGTCACCTTGCGAGGCAGATTCCGCTCCCACTCCCTGTCACCATGGGTACCGGCCCTACCCCTGCCCTGTCTCCAAAGTGACAAGCCCCGTTCTCCATTCCAGCATGATAGCGACAAGTTCCGCTCCCACCTTGTCATCATAGTGACAGGCCCCGCCTGCAGGCTGCAGGAAATAGTCAGTGATTAATTTCCTTTCATCATTTAATAATTTAATTTAATAATTGAAGTCAAGGTATATTTAAGCACATTCTTCAACTGCTCTCTGAACTGATTTTGTTTCACAGCATAAATAGTATTTATGCAGCAAACTCAGGAACTGCAACATGAAGGCCAGTTCCAGCACAAAATATGGTAGAATTACAGGCACAGACCCCAAATCCCACATTCGCTGCCATATTGAATACAGCATAAAGACTGCCCACAACAGTATGAAGTTGGCTGAGACAACTAAAAGTAATATGATGGATATACTTCGGCTCTCCATCTCTGGGTCTCTGCGATTCACCCCACTTTGGTGAATCCGGAGTCTCCTGCGTAATCTGCTGCTCATTAAAATGTGTCTGACGGTTAGAGAGAGCATTGAGCAGCAGAATCACTACAAATGAGACCCCGGGGTTAGAATGTGATGGGAGGACTCAATTGTTACCCAGACCAGAGATTCCTGAACATCCGCTGTGACAATGCAAAACGAGGGAGCGTTCATCAGTGAATACCTACCTGTTAATATAAAATACCACAAAATATTCTTTAAGCAGCTCAGCGCAGTCACTGTTGCCAGAACCACAGCTGCCGTTTTCTCACTGCAATATTTGGTTTTCAGCTTCTGGCAACAAATGACCACACATCGATCAAAGGTGAAAATGACGGTGAACCAGACAGAACAGTCTGTGGTTGTGTAAAGCAGGATGGCGTGGATATTACATATCTGGATGGACCGCAGGAAAATAAACTGTTCTCGATAAACCACGGGAATCTGCCTCAATATCAGGTCGAGGCTAACAACCAGTAAACCTGCCACTACCATCGCCACGAAGTAGCGAGTGGCACATTTGGAGAGACCACACTTTCCCCGAGACAGGATCCCAATCGTCAGCAAGTTAACTGTGAGGAAGGGAAATGAACAGACAAATTATACATCAACTGGGAGCAAAGTTAAACATTTGATTCAGGATTTATGAATATTTACAAATATATAATGTATCCAGATCTGTATTGAAATGCTTGGACCTGAACGAACAAACAGGAAGGTCTGTGATACGCTGGAAGGCCGGAGTGATTAAACAAATTAAGGATGATGCTGAAATTGTTGAACTTAATGTTGATAATAATTCTGCCCTTCACTCCTTTCCATGTCTGGCTAAAAAAATAAACTGTTCCATCTCTAAGCACTCCCTGTTCTGACGAAGGGTCATCGACTTGAAATGTTAACTATGCTTCTCATCCCACAGATGTTGCCAGACCTGCTGAGTATTTCCAGTGCTTTCTGTTAAAATTCATATTTATTGCATCTGCAGTATTTTGATCTTGGAGAGAAAGGTATTTGTTGGACTGACTGTGAGATTCCCTCATCTGTATCACGCAGCAAGGAAATAAATTATTTCAAAACATATGATTGGAAATGAGTCCACTGTAAAAATCAACGAGAAAAATAATTCTAATCTTTACTAGGTTAACTACTGACAAGGGCAATTATCAGGGAAACTATACATCAGGTTGGGAGTAAAATCAACAGTTTTTGAGGAGTTCAGGCTGACATTTGTTCATTTGTTATGACATTCAGCACGGATCTATTCATTGTATCTTTGGCAGACTTTCTGCTGGAGATATGGAATAAGTTAAATAATCATGATTGGATTTACAAATGCAGCATTAAAGTGGAATTTCAGTTGAAAACAGAGGGGGACTGAGATGTAAATAAAATCAGAGAATTACATTAAACATGCGCAATAAAAGGTTAATAATAAATTAGCACCCAGTACATATTGATGAGGACAGTATCAGAGTTCAGGAGTACTTTTATCAACATAGTGGTGAAAGGCTAATTTCAGAATGGAGTGAGGTAGGCAGTGGTGTTCCTCAGGGTTCCATACTAGGACCACTACTGTTTCTTGCATACTAGAAGAGAGCTGGAAAATATTTTCAGTGACATTACTATATTTATTGTATCAGTATATCTTTAAATCGACATCCCCTTCAACCTTCCAATGCTATCCCTCTCATACCATACCCAGCCTATTCGTTTAATCCCTTTCATATCAGTCCCAACGCATACCCATCATACCCCTTCTCCCGAAAAATCCCCATCTCCCATTCCATCCCTTCCATGCCCACACATTTCCTCTTGCCTTGCTGTTCTTACTACATTCAAAGCCCTCCCAAACAAACAGCCCTCTGATCTACCCTATTTACCAACTGTGCCATCATGTCATCACCCGTTGCCCTCTTTTGGCAACAGAAGTTGGTGGGATGCCGCAGAGCAGTAACTGATGATCAAGAGCAGTGAGAGCTGGAGCCCAGTAATTGAAGTGTTGCAGCAGCAAGAACCAGAGACCAGTAAAAGAGGCCATGGGAACGAGAGCTACGATCCACCAACTAAGGCTGGGAGCAGTTAGAGGTGGAGTCCAGTAATTGAGGCCAGTGAGCAGCAACAGCCAGAGCCTAGTAATCAATAGCAGGGAGCAGTGAGAGCTGGAGTCCAATAACGAAGACAAGGGATCAGCAAGGGCTGTGGACCAATAAACAAGACGGGGAGCAGTGGGGACCAGATACCAGTAACATTTCCTAAGGACAGCAAGTGCCGGAGCCCAGTAACCAAGGCTGGTGAGGTGGAGCCCTGTAACCAACAACGGGGAAGACTACGAGCCAGAGCCAAGTAACTTAGGCCGGGGATCAGCGTGACTGGGAGCCCAGTAACCGAGGTCAGCACGCTACTAGAGCCAGAGCCATGTAAACGAGTCCAGGGGGCGGTGAGAGCCAGAGTACACTCACGGAAACCAGGGAGAAGCGAGATCTGGAGCCCAGTAACCTACAGTGGAACGTTGCGAGAGCCAGAACCCAGTAACAGAGGTCTGGAGGTGGCAAGAGATGGAGCCCAGTAACCAAATGTGGTGAACAGTGAGAGCCAGGGCCCTGTGAGAAACACTGGGTGACAGTAAGAGCTGGAGCCCAGTAATCTAGATCAGGGAGCATAAAGGGCAGGGGTCCAGTAGCCAAGGCCAGGGCGCTGTGAGAGCTGGAACCCCTAGCTGAGGACGGAAGCAATGAGTGCAAGGGTCGGGTAATCAAAGACAGTGAGTGGAAAGAGCTGGAGTGCAGTAATCAAGGATGGTGAACAGTCAGCAGTCAGAACCAGAGCCAAGCAAAGGAGGCCGTGGTGCTATGTGAGTGGCTGGCCAGTACTCAAATCCGGGACAGCGAGACTCAGAGCCCGGTATCCGAGGCATCAAAGCATTCAGATCTCCAGGCTGGTAAACAAGGTTGGAGAACAGTGAGAAGCAGAGCCCACTAATGGAGTCCGGGGAGCAGTGAGAACGAGAGAGCAGTATCTGATGCAGGGGAGCAACGAGAGCCGAAGGCCAGAAATGAGGCTGGATACCGGGGGAGCAAAAGCCTAGAAACTGAGGCAGAGGAGCAGTGAGAGGTGGAGCCCATAAACTGACGCAGGGGAGCAACGACAGGTGGAGTCCATTTCCAAAAGGCAAGGGAGTAATGAGAAGTGAAGCCCAGAAACTGAGGCAGGGGAGTAATGAGAGGTGGAGTCCCATAAGTGAGACAGGGGAACAGTGAGAGGTGGAGCTCAGTAACTGTGGCAGGGGAGCAATGAGAGCTGGAGCCCCATAACTGAGGAAAGGGAGCAGTGAGAGGTGGAGCCGAGTAACTGAGGCAGGGGAGCAATGAGAGGTGCCGCCGACAAACTGAGGCAAGGGAGCAATGAGAACTGAAGCACCGTAACTGAGGCAAGGGAGCAATGAGAGGTGGAGCCCAGAAACTGAGACAGGGGAACAGTGAGAGGTGGAGCGCAGTAACTGAGGTAGGGGAGCAATGAGAGGTGGAACCCAGAAACTGAGGCAGTGGAGTAATGAGGGCTGGAGCCAATAACTGAGGCAATGAAGCAGTGTGAGCTAGTGCCCAGAAACTGAGGCAAGGGAGCAATGAGAGGTGGAGATCAGTATTTGAAGGAAGGGAATAATGAGAAGTGGAGCCCAGAACCTAATGCAGGGGAGCAATGAGAGGTGGAGCCCAGTATTTGAGGGAAGGGAGTAATGAGAAGTGGAGCCCAGAACCTGATGCAGGGGAGCAATGAGAGGTGGAGCACATTAACTGATGGAGGGAGTAATGAGAAGTGGAGCCCAGTAACTGAGGCAAGGGAGCAGTGAGAGGTGGGGCCCAGTAACTGTGGCAGGGGAGCAATGAGAGCTGGAGCCCCGTAACTGAGGCAAGGGAGCAGTGTGAGTTGGAGCCCAGTAACTGTGGCAGGGGAGCAATGAGAGCTGGAGCCCCGTAACTGAGGCAAGGGAGCAGTGTGAGTTGGAGCCCAGTAACTGAGGCAAGGGAGCAATGACAGGTGGAGCCCAGTAACTGTGGCAGGGGAGCAATGAGAGCTGGAGCCCCGTAACTGAGGCAAGGGAGCAGTGCGAGTTGGAGCCCAGTAACTGAGGCAAGGGAGCAGTGAGAGGTGGAGACCAGTAACTGTGGCAGGGGAGCAATGAGAGCTGAAGCCCCATAACTGAGGCAAGGGAGCAATGAGTGGTGGAACCCCGTCACTGAGGCAAGGGGGCAGTTCGAGGTGGAGCGCAGAAACTGAGACAGGGGAACAGCGAGAGGTGGAGCCAAGTAACTGAGGCAAGGGAGGCAATGAGAGCTGGAGCTCCGTAACTGAGGCAAGGGAGCAGTGCGAGGTGGAGCCCAGAAACTGAGACAGGGGAGCAATGAGAGGTGGAACCTAGAAACTGAGGTAGTGGAATAATGACAGCTGGAGCCAATAACTGAGGCAATGAGGCAGTGTGAGCTGGAGCCCAGATACTGAGACAGGGGTGCAATGAGAGGTGGCGCCCAGTAACTGAGGCAGGGGAGCAATGAGAGTTGGAGCCCAGAAACCGAGACAGGGTAGCAATGAGAGATGGAGCCAATAACTGAGGCAGGGGAACAGTGTGAGTTGGAGCCCAGAAACTGAGGCAGGGGAGCAATGAGAGCTGGAGCCAATAACTGTGGCAAGGAAGCTGTGTGAGATGGAGCCCAGAAACTGAGACAGGGGAGCAATGAGAGATAGAGCCCAGAAAGCGAGGCAGGGGAGCAATGGGAAGACGAGCCCAGAAACTGAGGCAGGAGGTCCAGAGCCCTGTAACAGAGGCTGGGGAGAAGCGAGAGCTGGAGCCCAGTATCTGACGCAAGGGAACAGTGAGATCCAGAGCCCAGTGTCTAAGGCAGGGGAACACTGAGAGCTGGAGCCCAGTAACTGACGCAAGGGAACAGTGAGATCCAGAGCCCAGTGACTAAGGCATGGGTGCAGTGACAGCCGGATACAAATAGCTGAGGCAGAGGATTAACGGGAGCCAGTGACTGGTGACCGAGTCAGGGGATCAATGGGTGCCAATATCCAGTAACCGAGTCTGGGAAGCAGCAAAAACCAAAGATTTGGTTTTTTGGTTTGACAGAGAACAGTCAGCGCTGGAGCTCAGTAACCAAGGCCAGGAACAGCAAATGCCATAGCACAGTAAGCGAGGTTGTGGAGCAATGAAAGATGGAGCCCGGTAACAGAGGCCAGGAAGCAACAAGAGCTTTATCCAAGTTACTGAGACGAGGCAACAGTGACAGCCGGTCTCAGTAATTGAGCATGGGGAGGGGTGAGAGGCAGAACACCGTAATCGAGTCTGGGGAGCAACGAGAGCTGGAGGCCAGTCACCAAAGGATGTCAGACCCTCGATCACTTCCTCTCTCATTATGCTCATTGTATCTAAAATTTCACAATCCTCTTTAAACAAAATGTGGTCATCATGTCTCTCCTTTATGAAGACAGAGACAAAGTACTCATTATGAACTCTGCCCTCATCCTTTGCATCCAAAATAAGTTACCTTGCACATCTCTGATAGGCCCTGCCCTTTCCATAGTTATCCTCGTTCTCTTCATGCACAGATAAGGCATGGGAGCAGTGAGAGGTGGAGCCCAGTAACTGAGTTCGGGGATTGCTAAGAGCCAGACCCCACTAACTTAGACCAGCAATGAGTGAGAGCTGGATCCCTATAAACGAAGCTGGAGAGCAGCGTGAGACAGAGACAAGTAACTGATGCTGATGAGCGCTGAGAGCAGAAGCCCGGTAACCATGGCTGGGGAGCCCTGTAACTGAGGTTACAGAACAGTTAAAACCAGCGGCCGGCAACAGGGGCCACAGCGCAGTGAGAGCGGGAGCCAAGTAACCAAGGCTGGAGAGCAATGAGAGCTCGCGCACGATGACAGAGACAAAGGAGCAACAAGAGCCATCGCTCAGTAACTGAAGCTGGGCATTAGTGAGGGCAGGACCCTAGTAAGCAAGGTCAGGGAGCAATGAAAGGATTTCAGTAACCAGAGGCAAAGAGCAGCGTGAGCCATACCCAGTAACTAAATCCAGGCAGAGTGGAATTGATACAGCTGCTAAAGGGAATTACTGACAAACCAGTGGGAGGTATTCAAAAGCGAGATGCCACAGGCACAGTTTAGACATGTTCCCACAATGAAATGGCGTAGTACTGCCAAATCTAAGGTTCCCTGCTGATCTGGTAGCCTACAGAGTAAAATAAAGCAGGGCTGAATGGTCTCCTTCTATGCCATCGTTTTGCTATGGTTCTATAGTTCATTTTTGAAAGATTGCGGACATATTAACCTTTGGGGTTCTCAAAAGGATTCTTGTAAAGGCCACTTAACTTTGAAAAACAGTCCACGGAAATGTTTTTTTTAAAGGGCACTTAGACGTCTTAGAAGGAAACAAGCCTTGTTAGGAAACCACCTGATTTCCAGCTCAATAAACAACAGAGAACTTTGGACACCTGGAGAAGTTGTTGACAAAGAACTGAGAGGTCAGGATTAATGGCGGTCAAAAAGTTGACATGGTCAATCCTGTTGTCGGCTTCGCTTTTGAATTGTTTTGTGATGGATTTGTACTGTATGAAAAAGGAGAGAACTTTCAAGGAGAGAAGACAATTCCCAAGGAAGGAGAGGAGACCAAAACACAGCCCAGCTTCCCACCACCTCTCTAAAAGAGCCTGGGAAGTCCTCTGTCTGAACTCATATCGTCTTCTATTTTTGAAGAAAAGCCTGCTGAATTAATTCTCAATGTCACCTGAAAAGAACTGTTCTAAAAGATCCCAGTGACCCATCTATGTGTACTATTCCAGAAGCTTTGACGCATATCTTTGGAACTTAGTCTGTGCATGCCCATTGGTTGCCTATGTTAGTCACGCTCAGCTGAACATGTATTCAGCAGCATGAGGAACCCCTCCAGTGTTATTTAAAAACAGCAGGAATCCAACTTACAGGTGAGGGGCTTTTGACTTAGTTCTGCTATTGAACAGTTAGTGGAGGTGTTGCGAATGCTTTTCTGGTGGTTGTGCTTTGAGCTGCTGCAAACATTCAGGGAGGCAAGAGGATTTAGTGACCCAACTCTGGACGAGGTATGGGGACTGCAGTTACAGTGCCTCTAGGCTTTAACATGACCAACAAATGGAGCAGAGGCTGCAGAGATGGGAAGCCCTGGAAAGATGGAGAAGGAGGGGGCTCTGCCCTCGCCAGCCCAGGTTTACAATAACAATTTTCCTACCTACAGCGAACCGAAGAGCTGTCTGTGAGTTGACTCTAATTCAATCAGGATGTGTCCACCGAGCTGTGCCACCTCTTGTAACACAAGCTGGCGCCTCAGACCAGGGTGCAGATGGAGCTACAAGTGGAGGTAAAAACACAGTTTCTTTGAACTTCTATGCATTTAGATCTTTCCGTAAAGGACAGGACGACATAGCCAACATCTCCCAGTATGTGGTCACAGTCTTTTTTTCTCTCATCAGAAATATTGTGTGTGGCTTTAGAACTGTAAAAATATCAGTGCACCTTTAAGACAGAAAGTTCCAGACACTCAGTCTGCCAGAGTGCATTCTGGTTGCCATGCAACAGCAGCAAGGGAGAGGTGACGTGATTCAGTGTTGCAATTTGACTTTTGAAATCTAGCTGGTACAGACGAGTTTGAGCAGAGAGAGAGGTCTGATGTCATTTGAACGGAAGGAGCTAGGTTATTTCTCTCTCAAAATTCTAACAACCGAAGCTCTGTTTTCACTCTCATGATTCTACCAAACAACAAGCCAAATTAATTCCCTGAGAAAATAAGAAAAGCTTTTCCTTCTCAACAAATTAACGGTATTGCTGTATTCATCACGAAAGGGACAGTTAATGCTCCAGCAGCTGAACTGCTGAATTTATTTTTTTTGAAGGACTTTTTTTCCCCATTGTACCACTGTGAAGACTTCAAACCACCCTTGACTGTTTCAACATTGAACGATTCCATTCATCAGGAATGTAACTTGCAAAGACTTTATTTTTATTTTTATCAGCTGATTAAAAACTGAATTGCAGTCAGTGTTAGTATATATATCAGAATGTGGTAGATAGACCTTAAATAAGAAGTTATAATGTCTTTAGACATTGTTTTATCTTAGTCGTGTCTAAGATTTTTTTAAATAGTCAATTTGTTGTTATCTATTGATACCTGATTTGGTGCACTTTATTCAGGGGATACTGCAGTGTTCATTTTGGGGTGCTTTCTCTGATTTGTAAGGGTTGCAGTAATACTCGGCGATCTGTGGAGCGACGGTCATGAATTGACAGTGTGTTGCTCCCACGACGATCTGAAACATATATTTCAATTTGGGGCTTTGTCCTGCGCGGTAATAACATATCTTAATTGGAGCTCATGCGGAATTGAATCATATTTATTTCGGTGGATCGCGTCTGGGATCAGAATCAGACTAATTTGGAGAGCTCACATTTGGAATGATATTAATTGCTCATCTCTGGGATAACATACAAATTGGGCTTTTGTGTCTGGGATCAAATCAACCGGAAACTCGATTAACACCAATTACCTAAAATAAAAGGTACCAAGTGTCTTGTACAATAAAGTACAGTCGATAACATTGCAATGGCATTAACGGTTGCAGCAGCATTTTTGGGAAAGCAGAATGTTTCCCTCAATGACTTGAAAACGTTAACTAAGAACAAACTGAAAGAATAGGCAGCAAAATTGAGCTGCAATTGAAATAAGGTGCCAGAAATGCAGAGATTACTGACATAACAGCCCCACAACTGGAATTAGAAGAACAAATAAGAAAAAGAAGACGTGAGACAGGAAGGACGTAAGTCAGAGTGTGAAGCAGTAGAATTTGCTGGACATACAATAGAAATAAGAAAACTCGAACTTCAGAGAGAAAGTGAAAGAGAAGAGAGGAAATTTTGGTTAAAAGAGATGGAATTAAGACAGAAGGGTGGTCCTGACTCCAGGGAAAACTTGTGCCAGAAAAAATCTGAAGTCTGTTCAGGACACAGCGCAAAGCTGTTTAAATTTATGCAGGCTCTTCGTAAGTTTGAGTAAAGGGACGTAAAGGCATTTTCATATGATTTCAAAACATAGTCACACAGATGAATTGGCTGAAGGAAGACTGGGTACTGCTTATGCAAAGCAGCATGGTAGGCAGAGCTCATGACGTTTATTCCATGCTTCCTGAAGAGGCGCCTGCAGATTATGATATGGCAATATAGGCTATTCTCATTGTGTTTGAGCTGGACTCTGTTGGCCAGGGGCTGCAAGAAATACAGAGTCTGTTACAAAATGTTGAACAGTTCATGAACTATAGTAACCGGAGTTCAGGCACTGGCCTGTGCTGGTATAAACCAGTTTGAACGAATTAATTTATGTGGCAAGACAAAGTAGAGATCACAGGAATAGAGCCTTATTTGCACACGGTGTGATACCGGGGTCTTGGGCCTGGGCCAATAAGGAGAAAATACGACTGAGGTGAATAGGCTAAAACCAACCGGGAAGAGACAGCACAGTTTTGAAGAGATAAGAAAGAGAATAAGTATAGAGATTCTCAGGCATAGAGCCAGCGAGAAACACCGGAGACCAACCATCGCAGAAGTGCAGGACCCTGCGTGAGCAACGCGGCGACGACGTAAAAGAGAGAGAGAACGGAACGCCTGACCAGCGTCAGCTCTCCCCTTTTTTCGGGTATTATCCTTTGTTTTCTGTGACTAGGTCAGGGAAAGGTCAGAGGAACCTAATGGGTGTGCTTATCAATTCTAGCTAGCTTTGTTATTAACTGTATAACCCAGTTTGAGTTGCATGCTTTTATTTAACTAAGTGTATAAGCCTTGTACAACAACGTGAATAAAGTAAATTGATAGTTAAAGAAAGGACTGAGTTTCCTCCTCGTTGTACTCAGCCATTAACTGTAGCCGGTGGTTCAGGTGGAGGGTGGCTCTCCTGTAAACCTGATATCCCAAACACCCAGTCTGAACCTGAATTAAGAGGCCTTAGTCCCACGTGACGGCCAGGATCAAGTGGGTGAAGGGAATAAATGGGCCAAGGGGGAGTTGACTCCGCGCCATGGTTTACACAATTGGCGTCCATGGGTGGGCACGAGGATCAATCTCTCCGTTGAATCAGCGGCAGACTCGAGCCAAACCGAAATGGGAAAGTACAGAGAGAACAGGAACTTAGGGGTTAATTCGTAGCGACTAACATAAGATGACGAATCAAAGGGAATCTCCAAGCCCTGGAGACTTGGATTGTTTTGATTGGAAGGGACTCCTCCAAAAAATCGGAATAGGGAAGTGGCCGCAATACGGGGAGTATGCAGATCACACTAGCGACAAGGGAAAACCCGTAGGAGAAGCCCTTTGGAAAATTGCACAAGCAAAGATGTCAGTTAGGAATTCTTTAAAAATGCAGAAGTCAGTAGCTTTCGGCTGTTTACTTGAGGAATGGATAGAATGCTAACAGCAGGCTCAAAAAGAGCAGAACAGATTAGAGGAAGAGATTTAAAAAACTCGATGAGGAGGCAGCCCGCCTTAGTGAAAAAGTAACTGATTTACAGGGACAGAGAAGTGCGGATTTGATGCATATTAACCAATATCAGTTACAGTGCAAAAAACTAGTTACGGAAAAAAGTAGGCGAGAGGGAGCAGCCCAAGCAGCTAAAGCTGAGGTGGAAGAATGGAAACAGCAATGCAGTGATTTAAAAACTGCCATGAATGTGATTTAGAGAGCAGCTCAGGAAAAAGGAAGTAATACAGGTGATCACACAAAGTGTCAAAAAATGCATAGCAAGACTGCAAGTACAGCTAGCCGTGCAGAGAGTTATAATATGTGCTTTTGCACCCTACGGAAGTGAGGAGAATGGTGAAGGGGCAGAGATTGGATTGAGTTAGCAGACGAAGCGGCCAGATACGGCCATGATGACGGAGACCCTCTACCCGAGGATCCTCCGCCAGCATATGAAGCAGAGCCAAAGGAGCAATCGGCCCCCATGGCCCCCCTTGTGACCACTAGGGCAGCGAAAGGGGCAGATGACCAGGTGGCAGCTGGCCCGCGTATGACATATTCCACTTCAATGGTGGTGCAGCAATTGAGGGATATTGCGAAAGATATTGGGACGTGCGCACCCGGGAATGATCCCAGGGAGCTGTTCCAAGCGGTCAGTCAACAGAGAGGAATACACGGCTTAGATGATGCTGAAGAAAGAAAATTAATTATAATGTGCCTTCATCCACACATGCACTCCGCCCTACCGGAGGAGCAGCAACTCGGTAGAGGCACAAATGAGGTTTTAAAAGAACAAGTATTAAATTTCATGGACACTAACAGAGGGACCCAGTAGAGGCGCTAACGAAATGCTATCAAAGAAAAGGTGACCACCCTGTCGCGCGTTTGCGGCCCGCATCTGGGCAGTGTTTCAAGGGGTGTATGGTGCAAACCTAGATACAGCCAATCCAACGCCAGAGTTTAGAAAGCGATGGCTGAGAACGCTGGTGTCGCATGGCACTGAGGAGTGAAGAAGGGACCGAGATCAATTTGATCCCTCTGATGACACGCACACAGAGGCTTGGGTACTCAAGAGGATGGTTAGAGCATGGGAGAAGGAAACAAGAAAATTCTCCAAGGCCCCTGGGGGAAAGAGGATGCCTGTAAAAGATAAGACAATAACCTGGAGAAATGAAGGGAGGGGAACTGCACAGGTGGCACCCACGCAGCCTTTCAGACAGGAGGAAGGGGTAGAGACATGGGGAGAGGATCCGTCCCAGGAACAGGGAGAACTCAGGGCAGGCTGACCCACTGCTATAATTGTGGCCAGGAGGGACATTTCAAAAGAGAATGCCCAAAACCGAGATGAGAAAATGCAGGTCGGGGAGGAGGCCAGAACAAACGCCAGAGCCTACCCGTGGGAGGACCGAACAGGTCAAATCCTCAATGTGATATACTAGAGATAGCACCGTCTTCGGGTTTGTAGCCTGAACCACAATGACGGTCGCAGGCCTCTCCGTTATGGGTGTGTGACAAGCGGTGGGATAACACAGGGAGACCCCTCGTGAATGTAGGGTTGGAGGCCGTCCTGTCACGTTCCTTTGGGACACTAGAGGATCCCGAACCACCGTAAACACCACAAATGTTAATAAAGTAGATCGGAAAATTCAAAGTAAACTTGTTTTACGTGGATTCACAGGACATTCACAAGTGGGATATGTGAGTGTACCGTTGGAAGTCAGTGTGGGGGACGTAGCAATAGAACACTCAGTGGTTCTCATTCAGTTACCCAGAGAACAAGCACATATATTAGGGTGTGATTATATGGCTAAAGCGGGACTCTGTTTTGACCCTGTTAATTGCGCGATTTCGCAAATGCCCTTGGGCATGGGTGGTACAGATCACACATCCGTCCCGGTAGGAGAATACCAGGTTCGGGTTTGCATGTTCGGGGAACTGTGGACGAGACCAGAACAAATGAGTATCGAAAGTGAAGTACAACAAATTATCACACGGAATTCAGTAGCATTTGATCGATATAAACATAATTGTGGGAAAATGACCAGGAGTGTGTGTATACAGGGTCCAGACCCCAAATCACAGAAGAAGTATGGTTTTCCGAAACAGGCAGAAGAGGAGGTGGGAAAGGTGATACAGAGTTTTCTGCTACAATGGATACTAAGACCAGTAGCCTCCACTAACAACTCGCCTATTTGGCCAGTGAGGAAACCGGACGGTAGCTGGTGACTAACGATAGACTATTGAGAATTAAATAAGGTAACCCTGTTAACGGCTCCCACCGTAGCAACTAGCCCAGAGACGGTAGTTAAACAAAATTAGGATGCACAGTGGTTCACGGTTTTAGACATAAGTAACGGTTTTTGGTCTATTCTACTGGAGAAAGTATGCCAATATAAATTTGCGTTTACTTTCCAAGGACAGCAATGTACATGGACCGTCCTAATCGGGATTTCATAATTCCCCGTCTATATTTCACCAACGTCCAAGGGAAGGTTTAAAATGGTTCTCAAAGCATGAATGTCTGGTGCAGTATGTAGATGACTTACTGCTACAAACTGAAACGCAACAAGAACATTATCAGTTACTAAGTGAATTGCGACAATTGTTGCACAAATTGGGACTAAAAGTAAACCATAAAAAAGCGCAGGTTATGACACAGTAGGTTACTTACTTGGGAATGATCTTGACACCGGGAAAGAGAGAAATTGACCAACGAAGGGCAGTAGCGGTTGACAGTCTCCCTGTCCCGAGGGATGTAAAAGGATTGAGATCCTTCCTGGGTTTGGTGGGATATTGCAGGGACCACATTGATGGATTCGCTACAAAAGTGACTCCATTAATGGAACTATTGAAAAAGAATGTCCCGTGGGAGTGGAAAACTGAACACACACAGGCCATTTCAGATTTAAAGCAGGCACTAGGTTCTGCGCCTGCTCTGAAAACCCCAAATCCAACTGAGCCGCTTTTATTGGAGTTGGCTACCACAGACACCACCCTTTTGGCAGTTCTGTAACAGGAGACACACGGGAAATTAAGACCAGTAGCGTATGCATCGCGCATGCTTTCACCGGTAAGAGCAGGGGTATATGACGTGTGAGAAACATTTGTTAGCCGTTTTTTGGGTAGTACAGTATTTTACTTACATAGTGGGACTGACCCCACTTAGAATATTGACAGAACATACTCCCGTACAGTTACTATTAGACGGTAGGATCAAAGACGGGTCAGTAGGTCAGAAACGAATTGCTAGGTGGACACTATTGCTACAAGGAAGAAATATAAGTGTGAAAGGAGTAAAAACTACCACGATGTTTACAGACAACCTAGTGTATCAAGGAGAGAAACATGAGTGGTAATTCATGATAGCAAATGCCCAAGGGACCATTTGTTTCAAAACAAAGAGGAGGGGGTAGGAGTGGATCGGAGAAAGCAACAGAGCCCGAAAGAAAAGATGCAAAGGAAAAAGAAGAACCCCACTTAAATATTTTTGTGGATGATTCCTCATCAGTACAGGATGGCAAGAGGGAAACTGGGTGCGGGATATATGTAGAAGACGAACATGGTCAGGAAAAATCTAGCGCAGCCTTGAAATTGCCTAAATCCATGAGCACGCAGGCGGCAGAATTAGCAGCCGTCGCATATGTGCTTGTCCACCCAGAATACCTCCCGCCCGGATCAGTTATATATTCTGATAGCATGTATGTCTATAAAGGCCTCACGGAACATTTGCCCTTATGGGAGGCGAGAGGTTTTGTCTCAGCGGTTGGGAAGCCCCTTCCAGCCGCCCCATTATTAAGATACATCTTTGAAGGAGCACAGGGGAAAGATATGGGAATACGAAGGCTCATTCAAAACTTACACTGGAAGGGAACAGGAAAGTGGATGAACTAGCCAAACAAGGTGCTGTTAGTGGGCAAGAATGGCAGCCACCGATTGAGGACATTGGGGAACAGAAAGGGAAACAGGTTAAGGTAATGGATTTAACAGAGGAGCAGAAGAAAGATGGAGAATTGAAAAAAAACTGATGGAAGGAGCAGCGTCAGACACATAGAAAGAGTACAAGGGGGTCTAAATTCAGGACGGAGTGGTTTTATGTGAAGGAAAATTCGTAGTGCCAGAGGGGGGACGAAACCAAATAATCCACTAGTACCATGACTTCTGGGGACATAATGTGATAGAGAATACCCTGGAAATTATAAAGGAGGTGTGCTGGTGGCCTGGGATGAAAGGTGATGTGGAACACTACGTCAAGTATTGTTTGATCTGTGCACGACACAACTCCGATAGGAATGTCAAAAAAGGGGCCCTCCGGCATACTAGACCAGAAGAAGGGCCTTGGACTAATTTACAAATAGACTGTGTAGGTCCCCTACCCCCCACTCCAGGAGGGGTTAAGTACATTCTAGTGATAGTAGATACGTTTACCAAATGGGTGGAAGCTTTCCCAACCAGAACAAATACAGCCAAAATCACCGCGAAAATTCTGTTAGACAGGGCGCTCATTCGGTGGGGTTTATCCCGAAGCATAGAATCAGATCAGGGAACACATTTCACAGCACAAGTAATGCAAAATGTAATGACCCTCTTTGGGGTCAAACAGAAATTCCACATACCCTATAGACCACAGTCTAGTGGAATTGTGGAAAGAATGAATCGGACATTAAAACACATGATAGCTAAAATGGTACAGCAGCACAAGACGACCTGGCAGGTCGTTCTGCCCTATGTGTTATGGCAATTAGGAATACCGCAGCTTCATCAACAGGCTACACTCCCTATAAACCCATGACGGGAAGGGACATGAGAGGGATAGAGGGGTTGGTAGGTTTGAACTTTTCTGAACCCAAGGTGGACAGTATTATATCAGAAAAATGTGTGCAACAACTAGTAGAAACAGTGAGAGAAGCAAATTACGTAGCAGTTCACCAACAAGGAAAGAAGAGACAGCAAAGCAAGGCTTATTCTGATGCGAAAGCCAGCTCGATAGAGTTGGACCTCGGACAAAGGGTAATGATCAGAATATACCAGCCCACCTCATTCTTGAGTCCAAAGTTCACCGGTCCCTATGAGATAGTAGATAAAGCTAGCGCATCTGTATACAAAGTATCGACGGCACCAGATAAGAGTGGCTGGTATCACATTAATCAGTTAAAGTTAGTAGGAGATAAACAAGATAATCACAGTTGGCACGTGATGTTTGATGCTACCGATGTTCCGATCGAAGGTCAGGGAGATCAAGAGCAGGATCAACTGCGGATCCAAGCGGAAGTGTTTGAAAGACAACCTGATGTTGTACATCCGCACGCAGACAGAAATCGAAGGAAAAACGAAAGAAAAATAAAGAAAACAGGGGAAGTAAGTGAGCTAGAAGAAATGGACGGTTAGAATCAGAAACAAATTGGGAACAAGATACAGACAGTCTGGCTCAGTGTATGGAGAGACTGGACTTAAAATAGGCTAAGAAAGAAACTGTAAATAAGAGCAGAAATTACACTTGCCGATGACAGGTCCAGCCCACAATGAAGAGGGTGATACAATTCATTGCTATTGGATTGACCATATTTGGGACTGTAGGTGAACCCGCATCGGAGCTGTCACGATGAATGAACGCACCTGAAGCAGTGTCGACGCAGGACGACTGTCCCGTGGCCAGAAACAACTTTGCTCAGCAGATCAAGATAATTTGAACCAACAAAGGAGAGTGAGAAGATTTAAATTTGTATTATGCGGGAGTAGATGGGTTGGCGTGCACGGGAAAAACATTGGGTATACCGGGAGGAACAGAAGTTTGACCTTAACTAACAGAATGTTAGGCACCTGTGACGAGGATAGAGGAAGGTATTATGTTAGTCATACATGATTTTCCCTTAAGAAATCCATGCTGCCTTTCCTTAATTAACTCACATTTGTCCATGTGACTTTTGGTAATGATACGAATTATTTTTTCGGGAGGTTTTCCACCACCGAAGTTAAAATAACTGACCTAAAGTTGCTGCTGTAATCTCCCCACTCTCTGTCTCTGTCTCGCTCTATGTTTCTATCTTTACGGTCTTTCTCTCTCTCTATCTCTTTGTCCTGTCTCTCTCTCTCTCTCGGTCTCCCCGTCTCTCTCAGTCCCTCCCAGTGTCCTTGCCTCTTTCCCGTCCTCCATCTCTCTCGTTCTGCCTCTCTCTCTCTCGGTCTCTCCTTCTTTCTAGGTCCCTCTCTCTGCCAATCCCTGTCCCTCCCCTCTCTCTCTGTCTCTGTCTCTCCCTCTATCCCTGTCTCCCCCATTCCCTCTATTTCCCAGTCGTTCTCTCTCTCTCTCTCTCTCTCCATCTCCATCGGTCCCTCTGTCTGTCTTTCCCTCTCCCTCTGTCCGTCCCTCCCGATCTCTCACTCTACTGCTCCCTCCATCTGTCTCTCTGTCATCCCTCTCTGTCTGACTTTCCCTCCCCTCTGTTTCCCCTGTCTCCATCTCCCATGTCTCCGTCTCCACTCCATATCTGTCTGTGTCTTCCCTATCTCTCTGTCGCTCCCTCTTTCTCTGCTTCTCTCTCTCTTTTCATCTCTCCCTTCCTCACTCTGTCCCAGGATAGCAATGCTTTCACACATTTGTGGGTTAATTTTGAACCAGTAACTCTTTCCTTTAGAATCATAGAAAATTTAAGGCACAGAAAGAGGCCACTTGGCCCATCGTGTCTGTGCCTTCCGAAAAGTGATCCACCTGTTCTATTCCCACCTGCTACCATTTGGTCCGTAGCCCTGTAGATTACGGCACATGAGGTGCTTATCCAGACTCCTTTTGAATGCGGTGAGGTTTTCTGCCTCAATTACCCTTTCAGACAGTGTGTTCCTGACCCTCACCACCCTCTGGGTGAAAAAACATTTTCCTTAGCACCCCTCTAATCTTTGTACCAATCACGTTAAGTCTATGCCCCCTTGTCACTGACCTCTCTGCTAAGGTGAATAGAGCCTTCACCTCCACTCTACCCAAGCCCCTCACATTTCAATGATACCTCCCCTCAGCCTTCTCTGTTCCAGGGAGAGCAACCCCAGGCCGTCCAATCATTCCTCATAGCTGCATTTTTCCAGTTCTGGCAACATCCTCGTAAATCTCCTCTGTACCCTCTCGAGTGCAATTGCATCCTTTCTGTAATGAGGTGACCAGAATTGCACACAGTACTCAATTTGTGGTCTAACCAATGGTTTATACAGTTCCAGCATAACCTCCCTGCTCTTCTATTCTATACCTGCCTTGTTGGGAACGTCACTGCAGTTTGAAAATATTAAACACTGATCCAACACTCACCCGTAAAACATTCACACGAAACTCCCAATACAGGACTGGGCAGAGAATGAGGATTGTTACTGATCGTTACATCTTGTCTCATCCTCTATCTGTCTCTCCCTCTCATGTCTGTCTCTCTCCATCTCTCTCTCTCTCCCTCGATCTCCTTCTCCCTCTTTCTCCACCGCAGTCCATGAATGTGCCTGTGCCTCACTCACACTATCTCTCCTTCTATCTCTCCTTGGACAGAAATGTTTTAATCCATTTCTTGGTTAATTTTGAATCTGCAATTCTTGCCCTTGCTGGGAACGTCACTGCAGTTTGAAAATATCAAAAACTGTTCAGCACTCACTCCCTAAACTGTTACACTGGACCCCCAATACAGGATTGAGCAGATAATGGGGATTGTATTGACGTTCTGTCAAGGTCCCCTCACACCTGTCTCCCCTTTCCCCTGCTTCTAAAGCTTGTCAATTTTTGATAATATTTTTTCAACAACATTAAATGTCCCTGCAGTTTGAAAATATGAAACACTGATCCAACAGTTGCCTCCAAAACACTCACACTAAATTCCCAATGTTTCCTTTCAAAATTAGCTCTTGCACACAGCCGGTTTTAGTTTTTAATTTTCTCTTTTTCAAGCATTATTAGATCTAAAGTTTCTCCTATAATCTCGCCCTGTCACACTCTCTCTATCTGTCTATCACTCAGTCTCTGTTTCACCCTCTGTCTTTCTCTCTCCTTCTCTCTGCCTGTCTCTGTCCCTCTGTATCTGTCTGTCTCTTTGTCTTTCTCCCTCTAACTCTGTCTCTCTCCCTCTGTCTCTGTCCCATTCTGTCTGTGTCTCTCTCCACCCATCTCTGTCTCCCTCTCTCCATGGACAGCAATGCTTCAAGCCATTCCATGGTTAATTTTGAATCTGTAATTCTTGCGCTTGTTGGGTATGTCACTACAGTTAGAGCAAACACTCAGCCCAAAACACTCACACTAAATCCCCAATACCGGATGAGTCAGACAATGGGTATTGTCACTGGTGTTCTGCCAAGGTCTAATTTCACTATCTCTACTGTCCCTCAGTCTTTCACTTCGTTCTTCTCTCCATTTCTCCATTTGTTTACCTTTCCCTCTCTCCTTTGCCCTTAATCGCCATCCACTTCACAGGTAGTGATGGCGCTCCCTCCTCTTTATACGTAGAGAGGGAGCTCCCTCCACTTTATACAGAGAGAGAGAGAGAGCTCCATCCCGTTTATACGTTGAGGGAAAGCCGCTCCTATTTTATACAGCTGCCATGGTGGGATTTGAGCCTCTGTCCCCAGGCCATTAGGTTGGGCCTCTGGATTACTTGACCAGTGATATTATCACGATGAGAGTGCCTTCTTAATGGATATGTACCGTGTCTGTCCCGGAATATCACTCACGGTAGTTTTTAGGCTGTTACCCTCAACATTCAGTGTCCACTGCAGACAGATCAGTTAAATTTATAATGGAAATGCCAGGAGTGAACAAGGTCAATGCAATAATATGGAAAATATAAATGACGCCACTCATAATTGTAGCAGCCATGTCGCATGAGTGCAGATTTCAGGATTATTCCTGACAGAGGACTGACTCAGAAAATGGCATTGACATTGAAATGATTTTGTTTTATCTACCACATTATTTACATCAGAGTCAAAGCTGCTGATGTAATGTGTTTGTTCAGGTGAGTGTAACGAATAGCAATGATCAGGGGTATAACCGTGTCAGTGGAGACTTATCCCCTGTATAAATCAGGACCGATTGGAATGGATCATCTCAGAGTGACCGCTGGAGCTGTGGATTTCAGGCTAACAGAAGTCTCTGCTTCTCACAGAAATGGGATATCCAGTAATGCATCAGATAGAAGACATTTACAATCCAGCACTTGCAGCAATTGGAGTTCCTGGTAAGGCAGTATCTCAGCTGCTAATGGTCTAAATCGATGTTAACTGTGCTGCTGTCCTCTCTATTATTTCTCAATGCGTCTGTTACACAGCCACCAGCTCTTTTCCAGCAATTTACTGATGGAATCTCCTCACTGTCTACATTTGCATTTTTGCAGGAGCTGCAGTGTGTCTTTAATGGTCTTGTTTTAAGTAACCCTGGCATTGTTACTGGATTATTCTGTGTATTTAATGTATTTGAATGAGATGTCTCGGTTAGGATCAGGAATCAGACTATCAGGAGCTTTTAACAGTTTCATTATGTGGATCTAACCGGTCCTGGAATATTTTTATGATTTTTTTTATTTTGGTGATTGATAATGAGACATCGCATGGTCTCAAATATACAAGGGGACAGCAGAATGTCCTCCCTCCACAATAACATGGCTCAGTTTAACTGGGATTTCAATGTATTTATTGATTATCATTGTTATCAAATATTATTTCATTCTGTGTGTGTCTGCCGCGGCTTCAGAGGTCTGGCTACTGAACTGAGTTTGCTGCTGACACTTTCACATCTCCTTCTCTGCTTCACTGTGGAGCCTTCGCTGTCACTGGACTACATTGTAAAATAGAAAGTATTGATGTGATGTTTTATTAGTTTACACTCGATCAGTTGGTATGAAGAGTCTTTCCATTTATCTATCGATTATCAGCTGCAGCGCTGATGTTGGTGTTTTATTAATTAAACGATCCCACATTCCAACGGATTACTTTATAATTCCAGGAGAAGCAATTTCAATGATTGTGAGGTATGTGTCGAAGAAGCTTTCGATCGTGTTTATTCCATGTATTGCAGATGAAGTGAAGAGTGTAGGAGAACAGGTGGAGTCTTGAGTGTTCTGTAGATACATTAAATTATTCACAGAGGTTTCACCATTGAACAAACTGACTCTGAGAATAGAATCATTGAACCTGGGGCTGGTGAAAAGAACACAGTCGTTGAATGTTAGGAATAAATCATATGTTAAAAGTAGCATTACGTAACAGTTTGCAGGGTGTGAGAACTCCAGCGAGATCGGGAAAGAGAAAAGGAGCAGGGAGAACGAAATCGAGGGGAAGAGATAAGAAGAAGTAAAGAGAAAGAGACAGAAGCAGCAGTGTGAATAATTCACTATCATAAAGTGTTCGAATGTCCAGAACAATTAGTGAGAGAAGCTGGAAGCTGAAGTTGTCTTTTGTCGGATTGTGTTCATTTTCCTGTTGGACTTGATCCTCTGTGTTAATTTCTCTCAGGTCTACATTTTGTTTTGTAAAAAGTTCCTATTCCTTACTTAGTGACTGAATAAGCAGAATAGAATCAGTTCTTCACTGATGGTAATTCATTATTTAATTACTGCACTTTAAAATCTCTGTGACTGCTGAATTCAATGAAGAGCGAGGCAGACATCAGATATATATTTAACTTTATATTTAGTTGCCTGTACAAACTAAATATATTGACTATATTGTATAAACAATGAACTGTTCTCCAACACCAATAACCACAGGGATTATTGTTTGAATGTATGAATTGAGTTGTATTACTGGTATCTATAGATTAGATTTCCTCTAACACTCTGCTGCAGTCTCTCCCTGTGAATCTCAGCCTCTGCTCTCATTGTATTGAATCCTCAGTTTCCTCATCCATTGCTTCAGTTTATCCACTTTCCCAAACCATCTTCTCCAGTCTCCCCTCCTGCTCCAACATGTCCTTTTCTTTCTCTCCCTCCCAATCTCACTCACTGGCTCCACCTCCAGCTGCCTTGTCCAATCTGATAGGAATACAGTAACAAAGGAGCATAAAGCGGCCATTCAGCCGTTCGAGCCTGCTCCACCATTCTAGATCATTGCTGATACTCAACCTCAGCGATGCAGTTTTCAGCCTTTTCCCATTTGGGAACAGTCCCTGCCGGTTCCCTGAACCAAGTGCGACAAACCAGCTACACATCCCGCTCTCCACAAACCTTCCCAAACAA
This sequence comes from Heterodontus francisci, assembly GCF_036365525.1. Classification (NCBI taxonomy): domain Eukaryota; kingdom Metazoa; phylum Chordata; class Chondrichthyes; order Heterodontiformes; family Heterodontidae; genus Heterodontus; species Heterodontus francisci. The sequence continues at coordinate 4,901,889 of NW_027140919.1, forward strand.
CAGTCTGGAGACAGATTTCCAATTAACCCATTGGATTCCATTTCTGTAAAACCCCTTTCTCATTTCCCCACTGGCACTACATCCTGACTCTGTGCTTCCTATGGATCCGGTGTTGACTTTATTCACTTTCGGTATCAATTTCACATTTCATTATTAGTAATTGTGTTTTCAAACATTTTACTGTAGAAAATCACTGCCCATGTCAATAAATCAGTTTTCACTGCTCGATGCAGCAACAAAGCTGGAAATTTCAGCCAATTCCTGTCAAACTGCTGCTTTGTCTCCAGGTCTGATCAGTAATTTCTCTGCTTCCTTTTCTCTCTCTTCCAGTTAACTTGGTGGCGATTGAGATCCTATCCCGAGGAAAGTGCGGTCTCTCCAAATGTATCATTGTCTACCTGGTGGGAATGGCGGTGTCTGATCTCCTGGTCGTTATCACTGATCCCATATTGTACCAGATTGCTCCAATTTATTTCCCATATTCATTCCTGAACATTACACCTGTGTGTTCTCTCATTGACGTTCTGTTTTCTGCAGCCACAGATGTTTCTGTCTGGCTCACAGTCACTTTCACCTTTGATCGATTTCTGGCCATTTGTTGTGAGAAGCTGAAAACAAAATATTGCAGTGAGAAAACGGCGGCTGTGGTTGTTGGAACAGTGAGTGTGCTGAGTTGTTTAGAGTCTCTGCCCTGGTACTTTACACAGGAACATGCCTACATTATTGATAATGTTCCGATGGATTGTGTTTATAACCTGAGCTTCTATACTTCCCCCATATGGGGGGCATTTGAATTGTTTGACATAATTTTAACACCTTGTGTCCCGGTCTTTCTGATGTTACTGCTCAATGTTCTGACTGTCAGACGGATTTTATTCTCCAGTAAAGTCCGCAGGGGATTCTGGCGCCACAGCAATGGAGAAAATCACAATGACCCAGAGATGGAGAATCGCAGGAAATCAATTATTTTGCTCTTCAGTATATCCGTCAGTTTTATAATGTTATGGGTGACCCACGTTGTGTTGATCATTTATAGTCGAATTGCAGATATTCAGGACGATTCCTCCAACACTGACCCTCTCCTTATCACAGATCAAACATCAGAAATGCTACAGCTTCTCAGTTCCTGCACCAACACATGTATTTACACTGTGACCCAGACTAAATTCCGACAGGAGCTGAAGAAGGCCGTGAAATACCCTCTCAATCTGATTGTTAAATTAGTGAAATCATAGAAAGAGCTGAAGGGTTTCAAACACTGGAACCAAATCCCATTACGCCCCCACCTACCCCCGCCCACTCCACTCCATCACCCGCACCCCACCCGCCTTTGTGATTATTTGATCGGCGCCACCTTTAGTCCTGGCAGCTGCCTGAACGTGGCAGACTATGACGTTTAAGTGTAACAGGCCACATTTGCGCATGTGCCAGTGCAGCGCCACCGAGTGGATGCGGTGTCAACAAATTCAGCCGAAATATAAAGCTTGGGCGACAATCTCAGTATGTTTTTGATCACGGATTAACCCGCTGCCCGATTGTAAGTCAGGAAAGGAGTGCGTCCCTCATAGCATTACTAAAGCTCTTTAACTCGAGCTGGGAGATAATTGCAACCTTCATGCGGAGGGACCTTAACTGAGGGTCTTCAAAAGCAGAGTATGAAGGATCAGCTCCAATGACACCGGCCCAAAAGGTGCTCACATTTGAGACATCACCAATCAGCGCTGGAATCCAGATCACATGACAATCCAGCCCTGTCTTTATTGGCTGTGGTGGGTGAGGGTGCAATTTCTTTTGCTCTTTCCTGGTTCTGGGATCTCACTGTGTTGGCCCAATCATAACTGAGCACGTAAACATGTGATGATTACAGTCAAATAATAAAAGCAAAATACTGCGGATGCTGGAAATCTGAAATAAAAGCAAAAAATGCTGATACCACTCAGCGGGTCTGTCGGCTTCTGTGGAAAGAGAAGCAGAGTTTACGTTTCGGGTCAATGACCCATCTTCGGAACTGACAAATGTTAGAAATGTCACAAGTTATCAGTAAGTGAGGTACGGGTGGGGCAAGAGATAACAAAGGAGAAGGTGTAGATTGGACAGGCCACATAGCTGATCAAAAGGTCATGGAGCAAAGGCAAACAATATGTTAATGGTCTGTTGAAAGACAAAGCATTAGTACAGATAAGGTGTTAACGTATTGAAAATTGAACAGCAGCAAGTGCAAACATGAAAAAAAAAACAGCGGGTAAGCAAACTGAAGAAACTAAGATGAAATGAAATAAATGCCAAAAAAAAAGATTGTAAAACATGTAAAAAAGATAAAAAGAAGAAATAACTGAAAATGAAAGTAAAATGGGGGGTTGTCATGCTCTGAAATGATTGAACTCAGTGTTCAGTCCAGCAGGCTGTAGTGTGCCTAATCGATAGATGAGATGCTGTTCCTTGAGCTTGCGTTGATGTTCACTGGAATACTGCAGCAATCCCAGGACAGAGATGTGAGCATGAGAGATGGGGGGATTGTTGAAATGGCAAGCAACTGAAAGCTAAGGGTTCTGCTCGTGGACTGAGCAGAGCTGTTCTGCAAAGCGGTCACCCACTCTGCGCTTGGTCTTCCCAATGCAGAGGAGACCACATTGTGAGCAGCGAATACAGTAAACTACATTGAAAGAATTACAAGTAAATCGCTGCTTCACCTGAAAGGAGTGTTTGGGGCCTGGGATAGCGAGGAGAGAGGAGGTCAATGGGCAGATATTACACCTCCTGCGATTGCAGGGGAAGGTGCCATGGGACGGGGAAGAGGTTGTGGGGGTAATGGAGGAGTGGACCAGGTTGTCGTGGAGAGAACGATCCCTTCGGAATGCTGATATGGGAAGGGAGGGGAAGAGGCATTTGGTCGTGGCATCATGCTGGAGGTGGTGGAAATGGCGGAGGATGATCCTTTGGATATGGAGGCTGATGGGGTGGAAAGTGAGGGCAAGGGGAACCCTGTCACGGTTCTGGGAGGGAGGGGAAGGTTTGAGGGCAGAGGTAGGGGAAATGGGCCGGACACAGTTGAGGGCCCTGTCAACAACAGTGGGGGGGAATCCTCGGTTGAGGAAAAAGGAGGTCATATCATAAGCACCGTCATGGAAGGTAGCATCATCAGAGCAGATGCGTCAGAGATGGAGAAACTGGGAGAATGGAATGGAGTCCTTTCATGATTTAGGGTGTGAGGAAGTGTAGTCGAGGTAGCTGTGGGAGTCGGTGGGCTTAAAATGGATATTAGTAGACAACCTATCCCCAGAGATGGAGACAGAAAAGTCGAGGAAGGGAAGGGAAGTGGCAGAGATGGACCATGTAAAGGTGAGAGAAGGGTGGAAATTGGAAGTAAAGTTGATAAAGTTTTCCAGTTTGGGGTGGGAGCAGGAAACGACACCGATACAGTCATCAATGTACTGGAAACATAGTTGGGGGAGGGGGCCTGAGTTGGACTGGAACAAAGAATACTCGACATATCCCACAAAATATCCCTTCTCTCCGTAACGCTGCACTTTCGTCCTTTTCATATAACTGTCTAATTCCGTTTGGAATACTTCAATTGAACCTACCTCCACCAAATTCTCAGGCAACGCATTGTGGACCTTAATCACTCGCTGTGCGAAAAGTTTTTCCTCAAGCCATGTTTGCTTCTTTTACCCATTAATTTAAATCTGTGCTCTCTCGTTCTCGATCCTTTCACAGGGGTGGGGCAGGGGGGCGCATTGTCTCTCTATTTACTCTGTCCAGGCCCCTCATGATTTTGAACACCTGAATCAAATCACCTCTCAGCCTTCTCATCTCCAAGGAAAACAGTCCTAACTTCTCCAATCGATCTTCATAACTGAAATTCCTCATCCCTAGAACCATTCTCCTGAATCTTTTCTGTACTCTGACCAATGCCCTCCTGTCTTTCCTCAAGTGAAGCACACAGAACTGGACGCAATACTCCAGCGGAGGCCGAATTCATGTCTTATACAGGTTCAACATAACTTCCTTGATCTTTCCCCCTATTAAGAAAGTCCAGGACACAGCTCTCTCAACCTATCCTACCACCCTCAATGACTTATGCACATGTATACCCAGGCACCACTTCTCATGCACTCCCTTTAGAATTGAGCCCTTTTTTATATTTTATCTCCATGTTCTTCCTACCAAACTGAATCACTTCACATTTCTCAGCATTGAACTTCATCAAATTGTCTATGTCCTTTTGAAGATCTACACTATCCTCCTCACATTTCACAAAGCTTCCAAGTTTTGCATCATCTGCAAACTTTGAAATTATGTCCTGTGCACCAAGGTCCAAGTCATTAATATATATCAGGGAAAGCAAGTGTCCGAAGACTAACGCCTGGCGAACTCGACTACAAACCTTCATCCAGCCTGAAATACATCCATTAACCACTACTCTTTGTTTCCTATCACAACGCCAATTCTTTGTTCTCCAAAGTGCCTGATACAACAAATCCAATTATTTTTGTCTACGCGCATTTAAATACTGGTTTCCCGCATACCAGGCGGTCTGCACATCTTGCGTTCAATTGCCCATAGACACTTCCTGTTCCTGCCCAACATTTTGCAGAGATATCCTGTTTTCTGCCCTCTTTGGTCTGGTTCAACAGTCATATATTGATATAATTTGTAGTTTAGTTCATTGATCTTTGACAGACAACAGCGATTTTTAATGTCCCTCACAAGTTACGGTTACACATTCAACATAAGTACTTCCCTAATCGCACCAGGCTGCCTGGACAGAGAGGAATGTAGATAATCTGCTCGGATATGTGGTTTACGTTTCTGAAATTCCTCAAATATCTTCATTGTCAAAGACAGAGTCCGACCCTTTCAAAAGTACGTGATTCTGTTATACAAATAATATTACGTTGATTTACGATACTTTTATAATCAACACAACCCTAGAACATAATTCTGCACGAATATACTGCATATTGGAAGGCTGATGTTTAAGTGTAGCACTTGTGGATGTTGCATTCTCTGGCATGAAGCGGAAGTAATACATACAGAGTTTGAAACTTGAAACCAGAAAGAAACAGCGACATCTGGCGAACTATCTGGTAATGTAAAATTGAATGGATGAATCGCATAAAGTATCATCGGGTCCTGGGTTTCATTGTAAAAATTGCTCATTAATCAAAGGTCATCCACGAAGGAAAAGAGCACGCACAGCATATCTTCTCCATCACAAATCTTCCTCCTGAACGACCCCCCTGCCTCGTCCACCGTCAACTCCAAAAATAAGTGAAGGGAGCTCATGGGGTTTTTTGATACAAAGTTTAAAAACATCCGTTCAGTCGCCTCTGCTGCTTCCCTTTCTTCCCCAACCCACCAGGTCTTACTTCCTATAAGTATCCTCCTATGCCATCTCCCTGAATTCGCATTGCTTCTGTCTCTCCTCGAGTCCTTCACACACTCTCTGCAATTATGCTCTCGATGAAATCCACTTATTGCTGTCTGCACCCTATTTCTATGAAACTACTGAACACACACATTCCCTTCCTGGTCCCCATGTTAGCTGACAATATTAAAGATTCTCTCCCTCGCTTCATGTTCAACCCCCTTTCCTTCATATCAGCTGTATTCGTACCTCTCCTTGCAAATTACTGCCCCAGCTCCAACTGTTATCACCTCATTAAAGTCCTTGAATGTGTTGTCCCCTCCAAATCCATGCTCATATTTTATGTAGCTGCATGTTTCAATCCCTCAAATCAGATTTTGAGGCATACCACAGTACCGAAGCAACGCTTATCAAAGTCACAAATGGCATCCTAAATGATTGTGACAAATGTAAACTATTTCTCTTCCCCCTTCTTGACTTGCCTGCAGCCTTTGATATGGTTGGTCATGAAATTCTGCTCAAACTGTTCTCCATTAACACTCGCCTGGGGCATGGGTTGGCGGGACTGCACTCAGCTGGTTCTATTCTTATCTATGCAATAGTCAGAAAGTGACCTGCAATGGCTTCTCTTCCCGCTCCTGTAAAGTCAGCAAAGGATTTAACTTTCGACACCTCATTTCTCATTTACATGCTACCTTTCTGTGATGGACACAAAGACGGCCTTAGTTTCCACATGTATCTCATGGTACACAACTATACCTCAAATCCAACACTCTAGCTTCCACCACTGCGTGGAACCTGTCAGAAATGCTGTCTGACATTCAGTACTGCACCAGCAGAAAATTCCTACACCTCAGTATTGAAAAGATGGAAGTCATTGTCTTCAGTCCCCATCATAACTGTTCCCTTGCCACCAACGCTATTTCTTCCCATGCCAACTGTCGTGACTGAACTAGACTGCTTGTAACCTTGGTATTATATTTAACTCCTCGCACATATTCATACCATCACTAACACTGTCGACTTTTACCTCCATAAATTCACCCGATTTTGCCCTCATCTAGTCTTACCCATTGCTTTGTTCTCTCTAGACTCGATGATTCTAATGCATTCCTGGCTGGCTACCCTGGTTACAACCTCTACAAACTCTGCTGCCTTGACCAAGTGCCACTCAGCCATCTGCCCTGTGCTCACTGACCTACATTGCCCATCAATGTGCGATTTTAAACAAATCAACCTTCTTTTCAAATCCCTTCATGGCCTCAAGGTTCTAAATTTGCAATCGGTTCCAATCTGACATCTGCCACTTCTGACTTCTTGAGCATTCCTGATTTTAATTGCGCACCATTGGTGGGCGTGGCTTCAGCTGCGAAGGTCACATGCTCTAGAGTTTCTTTCTTAATTTTCTATACCTCTCAATCTCTCGTTCCTGCTGTCAGACGCTCCATAAAACCGAAATATTTGACTTAGCTTCTGGTCATCTGACTTCGTATATTCTTAGGTGCTCCATGTCAAACCTTCTTCGATGTCACTCCTGTGTAGCGCCTTGGGATGTTTTATTACATTAATGGCGCTGGATAAATGCATTTCGCATGTTGTTCAAGATAAAGGAAATAAGAGATGGCAGTAAATGTCGGACCAAGATTATAAATAAGGGTAACATACATGGACAAGGAGCAGATACCATTATATAACATGAGTATAAATTAACTGTTAATCGTGTGAGTGATTCCCTTTACAACAACGTACACAGCGTTTGAAACATAAAAGGGGGACTGGAGGCCAGAACTTGTCAGAGCCAGATGTAGTAGGATATCTGAAACATTTCTGTACTTTACATTATAGGTAATAGGTACGTTTAGACAGATATTCTGTTGTATAGTTTCTTTTACCGATCGCATGTGCATTTAAAATGTTTTTTTAAGCTGGTGATAGTACAATGAGTTGGATTGAGTGATGAGGTGAATATATATTGTCAGTATAATCCTCCTACATTGTTGTCCAACAGACCACGTGCAGTTAAGGCTGTCCGACGGTGGGAGCCCATGTACTGGCCGAGTGGAGATTTATTACAATGAGACATGGGGCTCAGTTTGTGATGATTCCTGGGATCTGGTGGAAGCTAACTTGGTTTGCAAGCAGCTGGGTTGTGGAAAAGCATTAGACATGGCATTTCCTGCATCTTGTGAACCAGTCACAGGGCCAGTTTGGTTGGATGAAATGAACTGTTTTGGTTACAAAGCATTTCTCTGGAAATTTCCCTCAGCATCGTGGGGTAATCCCGACTGTTCTCAGAAAGAAGATGTGAGGATCATGTGTTCAGGTAAGGGTGCTACGAATGTACTCATTTTCTGTAGTGGTGTAAACGAGGGTGCACACAGAGGTTATGGTATAGAATTGCATAGAATGTGTCATGGAATTGTATCGTTTTGCTCGTACGATTAAAAACAATGTGCACCTTTAAGACTCTGGAAAAATAGAGCACCGTTAAGGGAGAGAACGTTCTGGAATTTCTAAGGCACAGTGTGCCAGAAGCTTCATTTTTGTTCCCTAGGCGGCAGCAGGATAGAGAGGTCACATGGTGTAATTTTGCTACTTAACTGTGTGGAAAACTAAAAAAAACGGATGAAAGCAGACTCACCAGCGAAACGTACTGAAGAGAAAGGAGCTGTTTATTCTCTCTCAGCAAAGTCGACAGAGAGCTCCCAGCCGAAATAATTGTCTAAAGAAGAAATTCCTTCTTTTTTCAAAAAAACGTTTCTATTGCTGAAGGAACTGTTGTTGCCTACTGCAGCCGAAAAATTAAACGCCTGTAAAGAACAGACCAGTGCATCCAGTCCTCATGAAGACTTGGAGTGGCCTTTGACTATTTCCACATTAGAATGCTTCATCCACCAGGAATGTAACTTATTTTATTTGTTCTTGAGAAGTAGCTAAATTTCGAAAGCATTAAATTTAAAACTAGTTAACTGCTGTTGATTTTTGATGCATGTGTGCGAATGTGGGGAGTTAGTTTAAAATAATAAGGTCTTTAGTCATAGGTTTATCTTAATAGTGTTTAAGATTTTTGTTTCAATAAATAGTTAATTTGTTGGTGTCTAAAGGTACTTGGTTTGGTCTCTTTTATTCTGGGGTTACCAGAATGTTTATTTTGGCTGTTTGCCAATTGGGTGTGAAAGCTTAATAATATGCTATGACCTGTGGAGTGACAGGACTGAATTGACAGTGCATTGCTCCCACCGCTGTCGTAATATATTAATTGAGTCGCTCGTCTGAGATCAGAATCAGATGAATTGAGGGTCTCATGTTTGGAATCATATTAATTACTTGTCTTTTGGGCAGCATAAAATTTTGGATCTTGTGTCTGGCAGCATATTAATTGCTGTCGGTTTTGGGATCATATTAATTAGAAACTTGGTTGTCAGGATCAAAATCTAACACCAATTATGAAAAAAGGGAACGAATTTTCTTGTATAATAAGGTAGAGTCTATAACATCAGAATGGCTCAGCAGTTGCAGCAGAGTTCTAGGGAAAGGAAAATGTTCCCCTCAGTGGCTTGATACCTTTAACTCAGAATGAATGAAAATTGTGGGAAGAATTGAAACTAGGTGTCAAAAATGCAGAGATAATTGACCTAATGGTTCAACATTTAAAATTAGAAGAAAAATACGAGGAACAAGAACGTAGTCAGTCAGAGATTGACACAGTAGAATTGGCAAAAAATCAGTTACAGTTGAGTGAAGTGGAGATTCAACACGAAACAGAAAAAGAAACAACAGTAAAAAAACTTGAGGCTGGAAAAGAATTAAGAAAACTTGAACTTGAACAAGAGGACAGAAAGAAGGAGAAAGAATTTAGCCTAAAAGAGATGGAACTAAGACAAAAGGATAGCCTTGAATCCAGGGAAATGTCAGGTCATGAAGAATCTGAATTCATCCCAGGCCCAAGAAAAAACTGTTAAATTTATAGAAGCTTTTCCGACGTTGGGGGAAAGTGACGTAGAGTCACTTTTTCATATGTTTTGAAAAAATAGTCAAACAGATGAAATGGCCGAAGGAAAGCTGGACACTGCGTAAGCAAAGTAGGTTGGTAGGCAGAGCTCATGACGTTTATGTCATGCGTCCTGAAGAGGCTTCTGCAGAGTGTGAGTTGGCAAAAATCTTATTCTCCTAGCGTATGAGTTAGGCCCTGAAGCTTACAGTCAGAAGTTTCAGAACTTACGGAGATTGGCTGAGCAGACATATGTAGATTTTGAGAGAGTGGAACAATTTATTTTTTCCGTTTGATACGGGCAGTAAAGATGCACACCACATATGATAAACTTCGAGAGTTAACTCGCTTAGAGGAATTTAAAAATTCAATTCCTTCAGTAGTGATAATTCATGTAGATAACCTGAAAATTTTGAAAGCTAGGCAGGCAGTGGAAATTGTGGATGATTTTGGCCTTGTGAATAAGCAAAACCTTTTGTCCATCACCCCCATAATCCCGAGAAGGATAGAAAGTGGGAGAATGACAGGAAGGCAAATATCCGGGGACAAGAATGAACAGTTGGAAATGTCCCAGTATCACCTCCTGAAGTCAGAAAGGAAGGTGCTGAGGGTAGAAGTGTGGTTCGCAAGCCAACGTTTTATCATCGCCACAAAACGCGACATCTTCGTTCAGAATGCTGGAAATTGCGAGGCAAACCCATAGGATTTGGGGTGCACAAAGTTAGCGCAAATGTAAAGGCTCTGCCGAAGAGGATAGAAGACCAAGCTATCCCTTTAAAAGCAGGTTTAAAACCAGATATATAAAGTAAATTGAGGATAAAGGGTAAGAATACAATGTCCGAACGCTATTTAATTTTTCAACGGGGAAAGTAACTGCATATCCTTTAGGTGAGGCAGGAAGACATATCATTATACTCAGGGACACAGGAGCAAACCAAACCTGCTGGTAAAAGGTATAACGTTTCTACCAGAGAGTGCCTAGAATGCTAACGTCTTACTTAATGAAGTTGGCAGGGAGTATACACCCGCATCTTTATATAAGGTACGCCTAGAGAGTGACTTAATATTGGTATGGTAATTGTAGACGTTAGAACATTGAAAAAATACAGAACAGAAGGAGGCCATTCAGTCCATCATGTCTGCGCTGGCTGAATAAGCTATCCACCAAAACTAATCCCACGTTCGAGCACCAGGCCCACAGCCCCGCGGGTTACATAACTTTGTGTGCATGTCCAGGTGCCTTTTAAAATAATTGAGGGGCTCTGCAGTTAATTCCAGACACCCACCGCCCTCTGGGTGAAAATAATTTTCCTCCTGTCCCCTTTAATCCTTCTGCCAAAAACCTTAAATCTCTGTCCAGAGTTTGACAGTAAAGGGAATTGATCGACTCCTAGGAAATGATTTGTTTAGATCTAAAGGATCAATTTTCCCTACAATTAGAGAGGAACCAAGTGAATTACGGAAACAGAGCAATTACAGGAACAAGTTCCAGGAATATTTCCTGCGTGTGTAGTCACCCGAGCAATCGCCAAACAGGATCCATTGTCGGAGGTATAAGTGGCAGCACAGATAGATAGCCAAGTATCTGAAACCTTATTTGGGGATGTATCATTGCATTACAGCAAGCTGGTCCAGAGATATATCGAATAGCACAAAGGCTCTGACAGAAGCTGAGGCAAAAGGCGTTCCAGAAGGCTATTATATGGCAAACATGATTGTGAGGAAGGAATAGAGACTGCCTCATAGACCTGCGGATGAAGACTAGACAGTTGTTGAACAGATAGTAGTCCCAACTAATTATCACTCGGGATTATTAAGGTGAGCACATGACATTCCTTTTGCATGGCATACAGGAGTTCAGAAGACGAAATGATGCATAAGTCAACATTATTACTGGCCAGTTGTTACAGAGGATGTGAGAAAATGTTGTAAGACAGGCCACACCTGTCAAATGGTAGGAAAACCGTAACCTACCGCAGAACCAGCACCAATAGTTCCCATACCAGTGATGTGAGGAACCATTTAGCAGGGTAATGGTCGATTGTGTAGAATCCTGACCAAAATCAAAATCTGGACTTCAATACCTATTTAGTATCATGCATATAGCAACTACTGAAATTCCAGAGGCCATTCCTGTGAGGACAATTAATGCTAGAACAGTAGTAGAAAATTTAGCACAATTCTTTATAAGATATGGGTTATCATTTTATGTTCAATCGGATCAAGGTTCTAATTTCATGTCTAAGGTATTTCAAGAGATATGGGCAATTAGGGGATTAGGCAGTTAGAATCTTCAGCATAAAACCAAAAGTCACAGGGTGCTTTAGAGATAAAGAACAAAGAAAAACAAAGCAAATTGCAGCATAGGAACAGGCCCTTCAGCCCTCCAAGCCTGCGCCGATCCAGATCCTCTATCTATACATGTCGCCTATTTTCTAAGGGTCTGTATCTCTTTGCTTCCTACCCATTCATGTATCTGTCTAGATACATTTTAAAAGACGCTATCGTGCCCGGGTCTACCACCTCCGCTGGCAACGCTTTCCAGGCACCCACCACCCTCTGCGTAAAGAACTTTCCATGCATATCCCCCCTAAACTTTTCCCCTCTCACTTTGAACTCATGACCCCTAGTAATTGAATCACCCACTCTGGGAAAAAGCTTCTTGCTATCCACCCAGTCTATACCGCTCATGATTTTGTACACCTCAATCAGGTCCCCCCTCAACCTCCATCTTTCTAATGAAAATAATCCTAATCTACTCAACCTCTCTTCATAGCTAGCGCCCTGCATATCAGGCAACATCCTGGTGAACCTCCTCTGCACCCTCTCCAAAGCTTCTACATCCTTTTGGTAATGTGGCGACCAGAACTGCACGCAGTATTCCAAATGTGGCCGAACCAAAGTCTTATACAACTGTAACATGATCTGCCAACCCTTGTACTCAATACCCCGTCCGATGAAGGAAAGCATGCCGGATGCCTTTTTGACCGCTCTATTGACCTGCGTTGCCAACTTCAGGGAACAATGCACCTGAATACCCAAATCTCTCTGCACATCAATTTTCCCCAGGACTTTTCCATTTACTGTATAGTTCACTCTTGAATTGGATCTTCCAAAATGCATCACCTCGCATTTGCCCTGATTCAACTCCATCTGCCATTTATCTTCCCAACTCTCCAATCTATCTATATTCTGCTGTATTCTCTGACAGTCCCCTTCACTATCTGCTACTCCACCAATCTTAGTGTCATCTGCAAACTTGCTAAACAGAACACCTATACTTTCCTCCAAATCATTTATGTATATCACAAACAACAGTGGTCCCAGCACGGATCCCTGTGGAACACCACTGGTCACACGTCTCCATTTTGAGAAACCCCTTTCCACTGCTTCTCTCTGTCTAGTGTATCCCAGCCAGTTATTTATCCATCGAGCTAGAACACCCTGGACCCCATGCGACTTCACTTTCTCCATCAGCCGACCATGGGGAACCTTATCAAACGCCTTACTGAAGTCCATGTATATGACATCTACAGCCCTTCCCTCATCAATCAACTTTGTCACTTCCTCAAAGAATTCTATGAAGTTGGTAAGACATGACCTTCCCTGCACAAAACCATGTTGCCTATCACTGATGAGCCCATTTTCTTCCAAATGGGAATAGATCCTATCCCTCAGTATCTTCTCCAGCAGCTTCCCTACCACTGACGTCAGGCTCACCGGTCTATAATTACCTGGATTTCCCCTGCTACCCTTCTTATACAAGGTGACAAGATTAGCAATTCTCCAGTCCTCCGGGACATCACGCCTGTTTAAGGTTGCTGCAAAGATACCTGTTAAGGCCCCAGCTATTTCCTCTCTTGCTTCCCTCAGTAACCTGGGATAGATCTCATCTGGACCTGGGGACTTGTCCACCTTAATGCCTTTTAGAATACCCAGCACTTCCTCCCACCTTATGCCGACCTGACCTAGAGTAATCAAACATCTGTCCCGAACCTCAACATCCGTCATGTCCCTCTCCTCGGTGAATACCGATGCAAAGTACTCGTTTAGAATCTCACCCATTTTCTCTGACTCCACGCATAACTTTCCTCCTTTGCCCTTGAGTGGACTAATCCTTTCTCTAGTTACCCTCTTGCTCCTTATATATGAATAAAAGGCTTTGGGATTTTTCTTAACCCTGTTTGCTAAAGCTATTTCATGACCCCTTTTAGCCCTCTTAATTCCTCGTTTCAGATTGGTCCTACATTCCCAATGTTCTTTCAAAGCTTCGTCTTTCTTCAGCCTCCTAGACCTTATGTATGCTTCCTTTTTCCTCTTTGCTAGTCTCACAATTTCACCTGTCATCCATGGTTCCCTAATCTTGCAATTTCTATCCATCATTTTCACAGGAACATGTCTCTCCTGCACGCTAATCAACCTCTCTTTAAAAGACTCCCACATATCAAATGCGGGTTTCCCTTCAAACAGCTGCTCCCAATCTACATTCACCAGCTCCTGCCGAATTTTGGTATAGTTGGCCTTCCCCCAATTTAGCTCTCTTCCTTTAGGACCACTCTCGTCTTTGTCCATGTGTATTCTAAAACTTATGGAATTGCGATCACCATTCCCAAAGTAGTCCCCTACTGAAACTTCAACCACCTGGCAGGGTTCATTCCCCAGCATCAGGTCCAGTATGGCCCCTTCCCGAGTTGGAGTATTTAGATACAGATATACCATCAAACACTCAAAACAATGATTAGAACATGCTGTCACAAATACCCACATGACAGGGATCAGGGTCCAAACTTTTTTTAATTTGCCACCAGACACTTTACAGAATGAGTCCTGAATGAGTGAATTAGTTTTCAGTCATTTCAAATTGGTTTACAGCTATGAATTAAGAAGTCCTCTAAAATTCATGAAAGACAGATTGTTCGAACATAATATTGAATCTTCGAAGTTGGACTATATATCTGTGTTCTGGGAAATGCTCAGGAAAGCTTGTGGTGCGCCTCAGATACACATTAAATCATCCCAAACCAATATGAATAAATGGGCAGACACGAATGCAAAACCCCGCGATTTTCAACCAGGAAATGAAGTATTAATGTTTTTACTGTTACAGGGACATCCATTAAAAACACGTTTCAGTTGCCCACAGAGAGTGGCCAAAAGAGTGGGTAAGGTAGATTACTTGATTGATACCCCTGATCGTCGAAGGAAGAATGGTTGTATCACATTAATATGTTAAAGCAATATTATCTCATTGAGGAGGATAAGGCAGTACAGATATGACAGGTGATCGGTACTGTTGTGAAGGGAAAGGAGGGTGAGGATGAGGCAGAAGGAGGCATGGATAATTCTCAGATTAAACATCCAACACTCAGATTAGGGAGTACAGAACGGCTAGGAAAATTGTACAACATGATTTTGCACTTAGAGGCAAAACAACGTTATGAGATAACCAAGCTTTCCACAATAGTTAAAGGAGTTTGTAGGGATACACTGGTATGTACAACCTTAGTCACACATGATATAGATGAAGGGGAATCGTCCCTTCAAAACAGTATTCTTACCGCTTAAGTCAGGACAGCCAGGCCCAAATAATATCTAAGATCCCATACATGCTGGAAAACAATTTGATCGAACCTCGTCAAAGCAGCTGGAGTTCTCCAATAGTGCTAGTGTAAGTTCTGTTGAAGGGTCACTGACCTGAAACGTTAACGCTGCTTCTCTCTCCACAGATGCTGCCAGATCTGCTCAGTATTTCCAGCACTTCTTGCTTGTATTTCAGATTACCAGCTTTTTGTAGTATTTTGCTTTTGTATTGGGCTGTTATCTATGCCTGAAGGGTGAACCCAATTTTGGATGGACTACAGAAATGTCAATGAGATAATGAAGGCAGATTCCTACCCAATTCCGCGTTTCGAAGACTGCATTGACAGAATGTGCAGTGCTAGATTTATGCCAAGATCGATATGTTAATGGGATACTAGCAAGTTCCTTTGTCTCCTGGAGACAGATATATCAGCTTGTCTAACACCTAACGGTCTTTGTCAGGCCACTTGGTGTCATTCAGGTGTAAAATAAGATCCCCAGCCACTTTTCAATGACTAATGATTCAGGTGTTCCCGACTGTGTAGTGTATCTCAACGATGTACTAATATACATTAATACTTGGCAAGAACACTTAAACTAATCACAAATTATGTTTAAAAACTTACAAACCATGGACTTAGTGATAAATCTGGCAAAAGGCGAATTGGGAAAAGCTAGAGTAACATAGCTCGGACATATGGTGGGGCAAGGACAGTTATTACCAGAAACGGCAAAGGTACTCGTCTTAGTAGAGTTCCCTATCCCTGAACCGAAGCAAGAAATAATGAGGTTTTTAGGGATGTGCGGTTTTTACAGGAAATATGTATGGATTTTAGTTCTGTGACTGCTCCATTAACCAATATACTGCAAAAAAGAACAACAATGTAGTATGCTCAGATGATTGCCAGACAGCTTTTTAAAAGATGAAGGCAATCTTAACTAATGAGCCAGTGTGGGCTGCTCCAAATTCTTCTAAAACATTTAAAATCGCAATTGATGCTCGCGACCTGGGGTCACTGCAGTACTATTGCAGGATGACGAATCAGGCATAGAGAAGCCAGAAGGGTACTTTTTAAGAAAAGTAAGTTGTCTTCAAAGAATGTATTCCACTGTGGAATAAGAAATATTAGGACTTTTGCTGGCTCTTGAACATTTTGAAATATATGTCTGCTAAGACGATAAATAAATACTAATATACACTGACCACTAACCATTAACGTTAGTGTAAAAACAATAAAACCGAAATGTTAGAATATTTAGATGGTGTTTGTTATGACAGCCTAATCATCCAAACATCTCATTAAGAAGGATTATACAGCTAGGACAACATAGGCCTGTTATCTCTGCCAACGAAAGGACCAGCACAGGCTCTGAAACAAGACATTCCTAAAGCTGATAAGATGGAACCTTGTACCCTCACTGAACAAGGGCCTGGCAGAAGTTTACAGACGATACCAAGCACGAGATAAGGTGAAAGGTGACTTTGGGGAGCATAGTCATGGACAAGGGGGAGATGACCATCCCGACACTCCACGTACCTTTCCTGTGTTCATTGGTAACAAAGGTTCGAACAAATGATTGACATAGGGTGACTACCAGCTCCCCAAAATAAGGTACATCAATGGATGCTCGGAGGAGCAGAGACAGCATTGTATTTTGAAATTACTTGTGAGTTATCGACCACCTATTATGGGTAAACTGTGACTACCGCACCTATATGTTACACTATCTACACGGGTCTTTTCTCACACTGAGGGAACAGACCAAAGAACAATAAGCTCCTCGTTCATATTTCCAACGGATGCGTCACAGAATCAGTCAACGTCATCCAGCTTCTCTTCAGCTGAATTCCACATGTGGGCCCAGAACCCAGTAATCAGTTGGAAATTGTTTCTCATGATACCCGCTCATTTCTTCTTTCCACCAGACTGCTGCAGATGAAGATATCAGTATGCAGAAACAATAGACACATAGATATATACAAAAGTATGCACAACAAAACTACTCTGCATTCACAATACCTGGCTTTGTCTCTTTGCTGCCATTATCATTGTGATTTGAATGTGTTCGCAGATAATTTACTGTTAAACGCTCGTGGGTTGGAATAAAACATTAATCTCTCCATCCTCCATCCGACAGGTTTTGTCACTCGTGGAACGGGTTCACCTGCTGGTTTGTACCAAGCAGTTTCTGCAGAGATTGGGAATATTGCACCTGGCAAGGATTCCTCTCAGTTCCGGCGTTCAGGTCTGTGTTTTATGTTTCATACCGAATTTTCACTGGACAAATGTCACTTCCCCATAAATACCCCATTTTAATGGTCCATTTGCTGACTGAAACTGTCAGAAATCCGCTCACTATCCCCATGTGAAGGAGTCCTATCACAGTGTGAGTGTGTCTATGTCTGTGTGTATAGGAAAGCGAGCAATGGGTTTGGGACGATTTCTGCCGGTGGCTACTGCTTAAAGAATGTGCTTTCTGTTTGTTTGCAACTAGCAATCAAAGTCGTTGTTTCATTTTCCCTTCCATCTGCAACGGACTGCCTCAGATATCTGAAACCCTGAAGAAGAAACACATTGGTTGTTCGTGTTATTTTTAAATTTTATATTCTCTCAAACAGCAGCTGAATCTCATAAATCGACTGAAATTGCCTTTATTTTTTCATTTATCGTCACATCCTTTATATTCTCTATCTGCTGACTTTGCAGTCTATGTCACTACCATTTCATTTTATTCCCTTTGAGCTGGACCATAAACAGTCCCTGCTCTCAGGAGGAGACATTCACATTGACTGACATTTTATTTCTCTAGATGACTGGATTTCTGGATCGGAAACACGCTCCCATCAGGAACTCCTTACCTGAAATCAGTGGTTTCTACCAAATAACTTATTCTAACACTTGGTAGTCTGAATTTTCACATTAACCTACCAATTCTACTTCACGATACTGGGGTAACAACTCTTCTGAATCGACAATATGTGCTCTTGCGCTATATTTGGGAGGTGATTTAACTATCGAGATATATTTATTGGTTTAAAACAAAACACACACAGCAGGAAAAAAAAATCCGAAATGAGCCTCCTTGCACTCTTTCCTGCCCCATTATCCGGGGTGGGGTAAAATTTTGGTGTCACCGCCGGCTGTTTGTGTCTCTGAAAGGGGAGGAGATGAGGACAGGGTGGACGGATTCTGGATTAACAATCTGACCCACCAGCTGTATTGAGTATTGTTTTGACTTCTCGCTGTATGAGCCAACATTTATGATCCATGACTAGTTTCTGTTGATCCACTGCAGTCCCTGTGATGGTTGATGCTCCACAATCGGGTCAGATAAAAAGTTCCAGGACATTGTTACCAACTTTAAGGGCATGTAAGTGGTCATTGGATAGACATATGGATGGAAATGGAATAGTGTATGTCAGATGGTTTCACAGGTCGGCGCAACATCGAGGGCCGAAGAGCCTGTACTGCGCTGTAATGTTCTATGTTCTCGATATATATACATGTTTATTCCTGTCTGATGCAAAAGTAAGACGGGAAAGGTAGCCAAACCATGTGTTGGAGAAAATCCAGATTGTGCCCAATTGCTGAACAAATTCTCCGGACTCAGACGTTGAGAATCAAGCACTTTATTGCATGATATCATGGGAGAGCACACCTTACCTAAATGCGGTCCAGTGCTACTCCCAAAGAGCTACAGATCGCCGTGGATTTATATAGTATAACAGAGGCAGAGCTAACAGTTTCACAATCAGATAAACGCCCACAAGATGATCACAACACCGCCTACGTGACTGTGCACCATGCAGAGTCCGAGGTCAGCAAAACATCAGTTTCAACAATAACAAGCTAGTTCCTTAATTTAATGCCCACTCCAGACACCATTTCTGGCTGTAATGTCTGATTGTGGTTAGCTGCTCTGTCTACAATTTATGACCGTTGGTTGTGGTTAGATTAGCTACAAGCTGTATCCTGTTTCTCTGCTTCTACAGAGTTAAGCAATGATTAGCAAAGCTAAGAAAATTTCTCCAACACCATGGCTTACAAGAAAAATTGGAGATAACATTGGAGCCAAGGAAGAGGCACACACATTTTCCAGAAAAAAAAACTACAGACCCGAGGATTGGGAACAGTTTAGAATTCAGTAAAGAAGGACCAAGGTATTGATTAAGAAGGGGACAATACAGTACGAGAGAAGGATTGCGGGGAATATCTGAACTCACTGTAAACGCTTCTCTTGGTATGTGAAGAGAAAAAGATTGGTGAAGCCAAATGTAGGTCCCTTACAGTCAGAAACGGAAATGTGTTATCGGGAATAAAGAAATTGCTGATCAACTAAATGTTGAGGTTCTGCCCTCACAAAGGAGGACACAAACATCACACCGGAAATATCGGGGAACACAGGGTTTAGTGAGAGGGAGGAACTGAATGAAATCAGTATTAGAAGAGAAATGGTGTTGGGGAAATTGATGGGAGTAAAGGCTGATAAATCCCCAGGGCCTGATAATCGGCAATACAGAGTATTTAAGGACATGGCCCTCGAAATCTTGGATGCATTGGTGCTCATCTTCCAAGATTCTATAGACTCTGAAACAGTTCTTACATATTGCAGTGCAGCTAATGTAACCACACTATTTAAAAAGGGAGTTAGAGAGAAAACGGGGAATAATGGACCTGTCAGCCTGACGTCGTTAGCGGGGAAAATTCTAGAGTTCTTCATCAAAGATTTTACAACAGTGCAGTTAGAGAACAGTGGTGGAATCGGACAGAGTCAGCATGGATTTACGAAAGAGAAATCATGCTTGACAAATCTACTAGGATTCTTCGAGGATGTAATTAGTAGAGTTAATGAGGGAGAGCAGTGGATGTGGTTTATTTGGACTTTCAGAAGACTTTTGACAAAATCCCACATAAGAGATTAGCGTGTAAAATTAAAGTACATGGGATTGGGAGCAGTGGATTGCGATGGATAGAAAATTGTTTGGCAGACAGCAAACAAAGACGAGGGATAAACAGATCTTTTTCCAAATTGCAGGCAGTGACTTGTGGGGTACCGCAGGTATCGGTGTGAGGACCCCAGCAATTCACAATATATATTAATAATTTAGATGAGGGAACAAAACGTAATATCATCGAATTTGCAGATGACACAGAACTGGGTGGGAGGGTACGTTGTGATGAGGATGCAGAGAGGCTTCAGGGTGATTTGGAAAAATTGAGTGCGTGGACAATTGCATGGCAGATGCAGTATAATGTGGATAAATGCTCCTTTGGTAGCAAAAATGTGATGGCAGATTATTATCTGAACTGCTAGAAACTGAGGAAGGGGAATATGAAACGAGACCTGGGTGTTCTCATACACAAGTCGCTGAAAGTAAGTAAGCAGGTGAAACAGGTGGTAAAAATGCAAATGGTATGTTGGCCTTCATAGTGAGAGTCATCGGGTACAGGAGCAACGATGTCTTGATGCAAGTATACAGGGCCTTGGTGAGGCCACACCTGGAATATTGTGCGCAGTTTTGATCTCTTTATCTGAGGAAGGATGTCCTTGCTATAGAGTAAATGCAGTGAAAGTATACCAGACTGATTTTTGGGATGGCGGGACTGACGTACGAGGAGAGATTGAGTCGGTTCGGATTATGTTCGCTGGAGTTCAGAAGAGTGAGGGGGGATCTCATACAAACCTATAAAATTCAAACAGGACTTGACAGGGTAGATGCAAGAAGGATTTTCCCGATGGCGGAGGAGTCCAGAACCAGGGGTCATAGTCTAAGGATATGGGGTAAACCTTTCAGGACTGAGAGGAGGAGAAATTACTTCACCCACAGAGTAATGAGCCTGTGGAATTCACTACCACATAAATCAGTTGAGGCCAAAGCATCGTATGTTTTCAAGAAGGAGATAGATATAGCAAAATGGTTTAACGGATATGGGGCAAAAGCGGGAACAGGCTATTGAGTTGGATGATCAGCCATGATCATAATGAATGCCGGAGCAGGGCCGAATATCCTACTCCTGCTCCTATTTTCTATGTGTCTATGTTTCTATGATGAAGGTATTATGTTATTTGTTCGAACGTCCCTATCAATGTCTCCAATAACTATCCATATTTGTGTTTAACAGTTGCTGATTCCATTGAGTCCCTCACTCAGATTGAATATTACACCAGTCACAGTTTGGGTGACACAGATCCTGGAATTTCAGAAAATCCTGAAGGGAACTGCTCCAGTATTCAGGGTGGGTACATTGTAACTCGCGACCATCACTTTAAAAAAAAAATTCACCACACTGCCTGCTATCTAAAATCAACAACTAAATATCTCAGAACCTGGTCGCTGTAAACTGATGCTGCTGAAGACATGGAGATTCTCTGGGAGATTTTAGCTTTAAAGAATGAAGAAATAATTTTGATTCCTACAAAATCATCCTGATTGCACCCTGTACTTTAATGGAATGAAACTTTCAGTTCATGATGTCTTCTGACACTGTTGTCTGGGCGGTGAAATGTGAAATTTGTGTGCATGGTGGATGAGTGATTCAAGGGATACATGTGACTTTAAAACGGAGGGCAAAATGCTGGTGGATAGCGGTGTGAAGGAATCCCAACGTTTTTATGCTGCTGGGTGATATTTCCAGAGTCGCCCGAGCTGTTGGGTCGAGGCCGTAAGACGATGGGCTGGTAACTGAGCCTATTGAACAGGAAATGCAAGGCAACTTTCCAAGCTATTCCCAATTTAGTGAAAGTCGCACGAGGATAACGGAGTTTCAGAGTCTGGTCATCTATAAGGAGGGGGAAGGTCAGTGGAAGATCAGTTTTGGATGCAAGAAGCAGTGTAGGGAGGGTGAGAGATACTGAATTGCGGTATGGACTATCTGGAGGCTGACCAATCTTGGCGAGCACATCGGAGGAATTCAGGTTGAGCACCCACTCCGACTTGCAACTTATGGGCGGCACACGGCGCAGTGGTTAGCACTGCAGCCTCATAGCTCCAGGGACCCGGGTTCGATTCTGGGTGCTGCCTGTGTGGAGTTTGCAAGTTCTCCCTGTGTCTGCGTGGGTTTTCTCCGGGTGCTCCGGTTTCCTCCCACAAGGCAAAAGACTCGCAGGTTGGTAGGTAAATTGACAATTATAAATTGTCACGAGTATAGGTAGGTGGTAGGGAAATATAGGGACAGGTGGGGATGTTTGGTAGGAATATGGGATTAGTGTAGGATTAGTATAAATGGGTGGTTGATGGTCGGCACAGACTCGGTGGGCCGAAGGGCCTGTTTCAGTGCTGTATCTCTAATCTAAAAAAAATCTAATCACGTACACAGAGGAAAAAGAATGGAGGCACTGAGAAATTTACAATCGGTCTCATCCACTCCGGTTTTGAGGTCTCCCATTGCGGAGGAAGATCAGAAATGGAGAGAGCTGCAGTCCCCGGGAATTCGGCTGCAGCACCCAGAGAGGGAAAAGGATCATGAGACTGGAAGAGAGTGTCGATGAGCTGGGTGCACAGTCGTACCCACAGAGGGACGATGATCATGAGGCTGGAAGAGAGTGTGGATGAGCAGAGAGCACGCCACCAGTATCTTGAGTGACGAAGATGCTACCCGCCAGAAAGAGATAACCATGAGAGGTTCGACTTCCTGCAAATGTCGGAGCAGCAGTGTCAGTGGAGGTTGCGCCTCTCCAGGTAGGCGGCCCCTGAAATGCGCCATCTGCTGGAGGAGGATCTGAACGCAATGGGAAGTGGTTGGCACCCATTTCCTGCGACAATGAAACTCACAGCGGCACTGAATTATTACACCTCAGGAC
Organism: Heterodontus francisci; assembly: GCF_036365525.1. Classification (NCBI taxonomy): domain Eukaryota; kingdom Metazoa; phylum Chordata; class Chondrichthyes; order Heterodontiformes; family Heterodontidae; genus Heterodontus; species Heterodontus francisci. Next base: position 4,924,634 of record NW_027140919.1, read on the forward strand.
CATTACAGAGATCTTCTGGAGACATCTGTGGGATTTGACAGCCTGTGGCACATCACTGCATCAAGATGGCCGCAAATGCAATGTTCAAGAAGGCGAGCCAATACATGCACTTTTACACCAATCTGGACAGCCAGACTGAGATTGTTGCAGTATTTGGGGAAATCGCTAGGTGCAGGGTGCTATCGACTGCATGCATGCGGCCATCAAGACTTTCACAGTCCAGGCAACAACAGGAAGGGCTTCTATTCTCTGTGCAAATGATTTGGGAACATTGCAAATGCTTCTTACGTGTCTGTGCAAGGTTCCCAGGAAGCTGTCACGGTGCCTTCATTCTAATGCAGTCTGAGGTGCACGAGTTTTTCAAACCCCCCCATGAGACTTCTAGGACGGATAATAGGTGACAAGGGCTACCACTGAAGACATGCCTCATATGCCTGTGCAAAACACAGCACAGATGGAAAGGAGAGCTGCAACGGCTGTCATGCAACCACTCCAGCGACCATTTAACAGGACATAAAGCTTCTGGAAATGCAATTCAGATGCTTTGATAGATCTGGTGGAACCATTCAACATGCCCCATCATGATTCTTGCATATCGTGGTGCTGCGTTGTTCTCTGCTCGTGGAGAGAAATGACGTGACGCTGCATCCTCAGAGGTCTCCTGCTGCTCAAGGTTGCAAAGCTGTTCTGCAGGGTCGTCGGCTGCCTCTGCTCGTATTTCATCTGTGAGAGAGAGAGAATAATGGTGAGAGTGTGCTGCATACATTCTTTGACCATTCATTTTCTGGAGCTGCAGGAGGCCAATGATACCATCTCAACGCTCTGCTTATTGCTCACCAGCATTTCTTTATTTTCCCTCATCCATTGGGGCACACATTGTCTGGTGCCTCCGTGCACATCTCACCATCTGTGCCATAGGCTGCTCTGCCTCCAGGCATCCTAGCTCCATTGTCATCAGGACTATGAGATATGGAACGCTACCTCCAGTCCTTCTTCTCTCATGCACATTGTGAATTCACTTCCCCTGCCAGCACACAGATTAAGATTGGCATTTACCCGTCTTAGAGACACTCCATACCTTTGTCCGCGACAGCCTCACTGTCCATCATGGCACCACAAGGATGCCTGCTGCATGCAGCCATCAGTGAGGGAAGTGCAGGGCTCAGCTGTGACTGACCAGTGTCTTGCACAGAGAGGTTAATATACCTCTGGCAGCCAATGCTGCTGCCTGGGCATTGTTGTAGATTCAGTAGGGACACCACTTATCCAATTTCATTTTCATTTTCTTCTGACATTTAAGGCTGCCAGCTAATGTTCAACACTTCACTCACCTTATCTAAGTACATCATGGCATTGATCCTGTTCCTGGACTGCAGCCTCTTTCGTGGGACCACCTCACGGCTACTCACCACATCCTCCTCAATCTCCTGCCATGCCCTCCCTGCCTGCCTAGCTGGTCTCCTCCACCCGTCCCAAGTGGGGCAGCACAGTGGCGCAGTGGTTCGCACCACAGCCTCACAGCTCCAGTGACCCGGGTTCAATTCTGGGTACTGCCTGTGTGGAGTTTGCAAGTTCTCCCTGTGTCTGCGTGGGTTTCCTCCGTGTGCTCCAGTTTCCTCCCACATGCCAAAGACTTGCAGGTTGATCGGTACATTGGCCATGATAAATTGCCCCTAGTATAGGTAGGGGGTAGGGAAAATATAGGGACAGGTGGGGAATGTGGTAGGAATATGGAATGAGTGTAGGATAAGTACAAATGGATGGTTGATGGTCGGCACAGACTCGGTGGGCCGAAGGGCCTTTTTCAGTGCTGTATCTCTGAAACTAAAAAAAACTAAAACTAAAAGCGCTTCCCTCCTTGCCCTTGTTACCTGGATGAGCACTTCCAGCGTGGCAGGAGAAAATATAGGCGTCACCCTTGCTCTGGCTGCTGCCATCTGCCAAATACACCAGTTGTCAGTCCATCCACCCAATGTCCTTCAGAGCTCCTGCCTTTCAATCGATTGCTGGCTGTCTTTTAAACATGACACTGGCCTAGGAAGACTCAACTACCGCCACATGACCTTGTCCTACCATTCGCCATCATTTAATCTCACTACAGCTGAAGATCACAATCTACCCTGGCCGGCCCGGGTAGGTTGACATTTAACAGTATAGAACATAGAACAGTACAGCACAGTACAGGCCCTTCGGTCCACGATGTCGTGCCGAACTTTTAACCAACTCTAAGATCAAACTACCTAAATACCCTTCATTCCTCTATCATCCATGTAATTAGCCAAGAGTCGCTTAAATGTCCCTAATGTATCTACTTTTACTACCACCGCTGGCAGTGCATTCCACGCACCCACCACTCTCTGCGTAAAGAACCTACCTCTGACATCTCCCCGAAACCTTCCTCCAATCACCTTAAAATTATGCCCCTGGTGATAGCCCTTTCCGCTCTGGGAAAAAAGTGTCTCGCTATCCACTCTATCTATGCCTCTCATCATCTTGTACCCCTCCATCAAGTCACCTCTCAACCTTCTTCGCTCCAATGAGAAAATCCCGAGCTCACTCAACGTTTCTTCGTAAGATATGCCCTCCAGTCCAGACAGCATCCTGGTAAATCTCCTCTGCAACCTCTCTAAAGCTTCCACATCCTTCCTATAATGAGGCGACCAGAACTGAACACAATATTCCAAGTGTGGTCTAACCAGGGCTTTATAGAGCTGCAGCATAACCTCGTGGCTCAAAAACTCAATCCCCCTGTTAATGAAAGCCAACACACCATACGCCATCTTAACAACCCTATCAACTTGGGTGGCAACCTCGAGCGATCTATGGACATGGAGCCCAAGATCCCTCTGTTCCTCCACACTGCCAAGAATCCTGTCTTTAAGCCTGTATTCTGCATTCAAATTCGACCTTCCAAAATGAATCACTTCACACTTTTCCAGGTTGAACTCCATCTGCCACTTCTCAGCCCAGCTCTGCATCCTGTCAATGTCCAGTTGCAATCCACAATAGCCTTCCACACTATCCAGAATTCCAGCAACATTTGTGTCATCGGCAAACTTGCTAACCCAGCCTTCCACTTCCTCATCCCAGTCATTTATAAAAATCTCAAAGAGCAGAGGTCCCAGAACAGATCCCTGTGGACACCGCTGGTCACCGAGCTCCAGGCTGAATACTTTCCATCTGCTACCACCCTCTGTCTTCTATGGGCCAGCCAATTTTGTATCCAGATAGCCAACATTCCCTGTATCCCATGCCTCCTTACTTTCTGAATGAGCCTACCATGGGTAACCTTATCAAACGCCTTGCTAAAATCCATATGCACCACATCCACAGCTCTTCCTTCATCAATGTGTTTTGTCACATCCTCAAAGGATTCAATAAGGCTTGTGAGGCATGACCTGCCCCTCACAAAGCCATGCTGACTGTCTCTAATCAAACTATGGTTTTCCAAATAATCATAAATCCTGTCTCTCAGAATCCTCTCCAATAATTTGCCCTCTACCGCCATAAGACTGACTGGTCTATAATTCCCAGTGTGATCCTTATTCCCTTTCTTGAACAAGGGAATAAATTTTGCCACCCTCCAATAATCTGGCACTACTCTAGTGGACAGTGAGGACGCAAAGATCATCGGCAAAGCGGCGGAAATCTCTTCCCTCGCTTCCCGTAATATCCTTGGTTATATCCCGTCTGGCCCTGGGGACTTATCTGTCCTCATGTCTTCCAAAATTTCCAGCACATCCTCCCTCTTAACATTAACCTTTTCGAGCATATCAGCCTTTTTCACGCTGTCCTCACAAACGAACAGGTCCCTCTCACTAGTGAATACTGAAGCAAAATATTCACTTAGGACCTCCCCTACCTCCTCCGATTCCAGGCACAAGTTCCCTCCACTATCCCTGATCGGCCCTACCCTCACTCTGGCCATCCTCTTGTTCCTCACATAGGTGTAGAACGCCTTGGGAATTTCCTTAATCCTGCCCGCCAAGAATTTTTCATGTCCCCTTCTTGCTCTCCTAAGTCCATTCTTCAGTTCCTTCCTGGCTGTCTTGTAACCCACTGGAGCCCTGTCTGATCCTTGCTTCCTCTAGCTTAAGTAAGCTTCCTTCTTCCTCTTGACTAGCTGTTCCACATCTCTTGTCATCCAAGGTTCCTTCACCCTACCATCCCTTCTTTGCCTCATTGGGACAAACCTATCCAGCAGTCGCAGCAAGTGCTCCCGAAACAACCGCCACATTTCTGTCGTGCATTTCCCTGAAAACATCTGTTCCCAATTTATGCTCCGCAGTTTCTGCCTAATAGCATTGTTATTCCCCCTCCCCCAATTAAATATTTTCCATTCCCGTCTGCTTCTGTCCCTCTACATGACTATAGTAAAGGTCTGGGAGTTGTGATCACTATCACCGAAATGCTCTCCCCCCGAGTGATCTGCCACCTTGTCTGGTTTGTTGCCAAGCACCAATCCAACATAGCCTCCCCTCTAGTCGGCCTATCTATATATTGAGTCAGGAAACCTTCCTGGACACACCTGACAAAAACTGCTCCATCCAAACTATTTGCACTAAGGAGGTTCCAATCAATATTAGGGAGCTTAAAGTCACCTATGACAACAACCCTGTTACTTCTGCTCCTTTCCAAAATCTGCCTCCCAATCTGTTCCTCCATGTCTCTGTTGCTATTGGAGGGTCTATAGAAAACGGCCAATAAAGTGACTGCTCCTTTCCCGCTTCTGACTTCCACCCATCTTGACTTAGTAGACAAACCCTCCTCGACGACTTCCCTTTCTGCAGCTGTGATACTATCCCTGATTAGCAATGCGACTCCCCCACCTCTTTTACCTCCCTCCCTATTCCTTTTGAAACATCTAAACACCGGAACATCCAACATCCATTTCTGCCCCTGTGATATCCACATCTCCGTAATATAATTCGATGTATTCAGTTTTACCATTTACCGTTTGATTTCTGTGAAAATCATTATTTCCTCTCAGGTCTGGTTCCCGGTGATTATGATGATGCTGACAGTGGAGCCATTGACACTCAGGATGGTCACTTGTTGCTGGACAGTGGTCCTGGTGATCTCTTCACACTGACAAGTGCCGGCAGTGATCTCTCCACTCTCGTTGAGTTGAACTCCCACAGTCACCAGCTTTCTTTTAATTTCATTCCAATCGGCGATCTCACAGACAGCTGGTTGATTGAAATTCACGTTATGATTAAAGGAAATTAGATTAAACAAAGCATGGGGCGGCACAGTGGTGCAGTGGTTATCACTGCAGCCTCACAGCTCCAGGGACCTGGGTTCGATTCTGGGCACTGCCTGTGTGGAGTTTGCAAGTTCTCCCTGTGTCTGCGTGGGTTTTCTCCGGGTGCTCCGGTTTCCTCCCACAAGCCAAATGACTTGCAGGTTGGTAGGTAAATTGGCCATTATAAATTGTCACTAGTATAGGTAGGTGGTAGGGAAATATAGGGACAGATGGGGATGTTTGGTAGGAATATGGGATTAGTGTAGGATTAGTATAAATGGGTGGTTGATGGTCGGCACAGACTCGGTGGGCCGAAGGGCCTGGTTCAGTGCTGTATCTCTAATCTAATCATGTCTTATTTTAGAAAAGACATCCTGATGCTATTCTGTGTGTGATATCTCTCTTATTAACACTCCCACTGCAAATCCTTCAAGTGCTCAATCTGAACACCCAGATCCCGGCTCAGCGTATCCATTTCATCTGCTGTCACCCAGCGGTAAAATACAACTCGGTGAATGCAGCTGGAGAACATTTAGAGGCCAACAAATTCCAATCCTCTTTACATTATTGACACTGAACCGCACTGATCCCGCTTTCAGTCCAATCATTAATCCATAATCTTTATTTCCACAGTACACAGCTCTCAGACCCGCCCTGATTCCGCCTTTAGTCCAATCATTAATCCCTAATCTTTCTCCCCTCGCTATGCAGCTCTCAGACCCGCACTGAACCCGCTTTACTCTTACCCTCCATTCCTGAAAACAACGAGGATATTCACTGTGACACGTTCACAACACCAGACATTCCACCAACGATGGACAGTGACTGTATAGTTCAACATCTTACATCTCCATCACCCTGGTAAGACCAATGCTTTATCATTTGTTCCATGTATTTATGCTGACACTGTGTAGTCCCGGCTGTTTCTGATATTAATATGATAATTAATGGTATCTTCAACGGTCAGTGATTCCAAAGTATCAGAGAGAACATGTTCTGTACTTACTAAAGAAATAGGAGGCTTATTGAAGCAGAAATATTCTGAGGAGATCATATACTGTAAGGAGATCATATACTGTATTTGATGCATGTGTTTCATGGTTAACATTGCTGCAATCCTCACAAGTCGTTTTTGTTGTCCTTTCAGGTAAAAGTCCGCCTCAAATCCTGCCTAATTCTGCCTGGAGGCGGATCACAGACTGGAGAAAAATATTCTATGAAAGATCTGAGAGAATGGCATGAACTTTTCCAACAGTGTGAACACGATGAATGTGATTTGCTTTACTATATAAACATCACTTTATTTTAATCAACCATCATTTTACTTTGTGTTGAAATACTAGATTTGGCTTTTCTCCATATTTTGTCTGAAAGTGCGTGTTTTCTTTTCAATTAAAATACCAAACAGAATTGATTTCGGATCATTTCTCTGTCTGTACAAATACTGAGATATATTACTTCGCATGTAATTACCAACACTGTCACAGAGATTAAAACCATTGCTTATTAATAATGAGTTAATACAAACTCCGTTTAGTAAACGACTCACATTTTCATATCCTATTGAAGAAGGGTTAGAATACATCAGGCGACCAATGAATGGTCTATCTCTTTTATCTGCATTTATTGTAATTGCTTCCTCCACCGCCATATACTCAATGTGGACACATTACTGCAGTTTATAATGTAAGTGCTGATGTATAATGGAAATAACCTTAAACAATAATACAATATTTATTCAATGTTTTATTTGGAACTTATGCCTTTGTCAATATTAATGCTTGTATTATGTTTCAAGTGCTAAATATAAACTAATTCCTAGATACAATATCTTGTTGTTTTACTGCGCTACACTATCCCTGAGGATTCAGTAGTATGTCGGGAGAGCAGGAGAATCTGATCAGAAATTAATGTGTTTTAGCACTTTAATTCTAAATATTTCAGCAGAACGCAATTGTTGCTCAGTCGGGAGAACGACTACACCGGCCATTATTCTCCAACAGATTGTGAATTTTATGCCATTCCTGCACCTACTGAAACACCAGCATCCACCAGCAGAGGGCGGACCCCCGTGAGAAGGGCAGCGGCGGAAGGAGATAAAAGCGGCGGCAGCGTGCCCCCTCTACATTTCCCCACATGTCAGAGCCGAGGTGTGACATCTCAGGAAAAGAGGTAGCGATTGCTGGGCATCTCGATCGTGTAGCATTTGATTTGCCAAGTGGTTTAAATCAATGACGTTATTACAACTGAAAAGTGCAGATAAGAAATTCACTTCTAAAATATTTAACATCGAAAATAATTAATTAAGTAGAATAGAGAATGGCAGGGCAGTCGATGTGTTGCATCTGTGCTATGAGGGAGCCGATGGACGCCGGTGCGATCCATGCTGATCACATCTGCAGCAAGCGTTGGCTGCTCGAGGTACTTTCGGCTCAGAGTTCATGAGTTGGAGTCCGAGCTGCGGACAGTGCGACACATCAGGGAGGGGGAGAGTTACCTGGACACTGGACTTCGGGAGACAGTCACAGCCTTAGATTAATTGCATTTCATTTGGACCGTGGTCAGAGACAGGGGGTGTGACTGCCAATGAGGAAGGTATGGTGATCTCGCGTTTAGCTTTGGAGGAGATTCAGCCAGTGCCCTTAGTCAATAGGTCTGAGGTTCTTGTTCCCGGTGTGGACGAGGACGCAGACTGCAGGGAGGATGCGCGAACTGACCACAGCAAGGTGGTTCAAAGCGCCAATCCAATGAGAAGATAAAAGAGACATGTAGCAGTTATTGGGGATGGCATATTTAGGGGAATAGATACGGGTATTAGCAGCAAAGACAGAGGGTTCCAAAGGCTGTGTTGCCTACCTGGTGTCAGTGTTCAGGACATCTGTTCTGGGTAAGAGAGGAACTTGGAGTGGGAGGGGGAGGATACAGTTGTTGTTTCACGTTTTTACCAACGATATTAGGTAGGAATAGGAAAGAGGTTCCTCTGAGGGACTATGAGCAGGTCGGGTCTAAATTAAAAAGCAGAACCACAAAGGCAATAATCTCCGGATTACTACCTGAGGCACGTGCACATTGCCGTAGAGTAAATACGATTAGAGAGGTAAATACGTGGCTCAAAGATTGGTGTGGGAGAAATGGGTTTCGATTCATGGGTCACTGGCACCAGTACTGGGGAAGGAGAGAGATGTTCTGTTGGGATGGGCTTCATTTGAACCAAGCTGGGACCAGTGCCCTGGCAAATCGTTTAACTATGATTGTAGATCGGGCTTTTAACTAAATAGTGGTGGGGTGGGGGTGGGGGGTTGGGGTGGTGGGGTGGGGATCAATGGAAGGGAAGTTTAAAAAAAATCAAATAAGGGGCGAGAGAGCAGAGGTGCAGGGTCATGAGGAAGCGAACGCTAATCAAAGTGTAACAGGAAGGTGCAGAAAATATAAGCAGAAGAGTGCAGCAGTAGTTCGAACCTGAACAGTATTAATGGTTAAAAAAAAGTCAAAGCTTAAGGCTCTTTATCTGAATGCACACAGCATTTATAGCAAGATAGATGATTTGATGGTACAAATAGAAATAAATGAATATGACTTGATAGCTATTATAGAGACGTGTTTGCAGGCTGAACAAGAGTGGGAACTCAATATTCACGAGTATTTCGCGTTCTGGAAAAATAGGCAAAAAGGAAAAGGAGGTGGGATAGTTTTGTTAATAAAGGAAGGTATCAGTGCGGTGGTGAGTAGTGATATAGGTGCAGTACATCGTGATGTGGAATCAGTTTGGATGGAAATAATGAATAGCAAGGGGAAGAAGTCATGGGTGGGAATCGTCTATAGGCCCCCGAAGAGTTGCCTCACTGTAGGACAAATTATAAATCGGGAAGTTAAAGAGGCGTGTAAGAAGGGCGCTGCAATTGTTATGGATAATATTAATCTGCATTTTGACTGGACAAATCAGATTGGCAGAGGTAAGGAGGAAGACGAATTTGTAGAGCGCATCAGGGATTCATATTGAGAGCAGTACTGATCTGGGAACCGTCTATTTTAAATCTAGTAATGTGTAATGAGGAAGGATTAATAAGAGATATAGTAGTTAAGGATCATCCGGGGGTAACGATCACAAGATGGTATAATTACAAATTCAATTTGAAGGCGATCAACTCAGCTCTCAAATCAGTGACTTCAGCTTGAACAACTCTAGCCAAAGATCAGAAACATTCAGTCACTGCCCCACATGTGTTTGATTTTAATTTGAGGAACACGCAATTTTTCTCCCATTTAGACCTTTAAAAAACACGCATCAGCGAGAGGCTGGAGGCGAAGGTGAGAGGACCAGGAAAAGGGAATGTGAGCGCGGGAAATGAGGTAGCAGAGTGATAAAGAAAGAGAGGGAAAAGGAGAGGAAGTGAAAGGTGCAGGGAGTGAAAGAGGGGCAGACTGAGTGAGCGGAAGTGAGAACACAGTTAGTGGCAAGCAATGAGGGGGTAGGGAGAGGAAGTGAAAGGCAAAAGGAAAGAAAACAATAAAGGGGTAGGGAGAGAGAGGGAAGAAAGAGAGTTCAGAAGTGAGGGGCAACGGGAAAAAAGGTGAGGGGCACGGAGACGGGAAAAGTGCGAAGGGCAGCGAGAGAGTGAAATTGAGAGGGCCAGGAAGAGTGAAGGTGAGAGGGGCAAGGAGAGAGCGAGATAGGGCAGAAATAGAGAGAAAGTGTGCGGGGCAGAGAGAGAAAGAAAACGTTCTAGGGCAGACAAAGTGAGAGAGGTGACGCATGATTCCTCCATGGACGAATGTCTGAGGGGTAGCTGGGATAAAAGTGCCATACTTAGGAAACATAATGATCCCCTAAATATTTTTTTCAATTGAATTCTCTTTTTTCATTGGTCAATTTCAGCATTTTAATCCTGGCCTGTTTGGAAGTTTATGTTTTCGAATTATTTTTCTCTTTGTCCCTTCCAAAGATGGTGGCCGCTGAGGGGAAATGAGACGAGCCCTGGTCGTCATAGCTGACGAAGAGCAGTTAGGAGGAGAAAGGAATGAACGAAATGTACTTGTTTTACCAACAGCGCCACTGATAGCTTTTGGCCATCCAGCTGTAGCAAGCAGATTGTTTTGTTTAAAATAGCTATGAAAAAAATCTATACTTTCTTCTTGCCATTTCGTCCTCAGCTTCTAACATTCAAGTGGCCCAGACTTCCTCTGTAAAAACAGACTGGGAGATTTGACAGGCTTTTCGACCACCACATTCTGAACAACTGGGCCTGATCCAGTAACTCCTTAAATATCAGCAACTGGGGGAGCTCCCTCACCAAAAGGGATAGCAACTGGTTCAAGATGGAAGGGCCAAATAGCACTTTCTTAAGGGGAAATTAAGGAAGGGCAATTACCGCTGGCCTAGCCAGGGGCACCCGCATCCCACGAATCAATCTGTACAGTGAATGCATTTTGGAAACAGACGGCACATATTTTTCAGTGTTTTTCACAGACCCTGGTGAATGGGGCGAATTATTCTGCAGTATGTATGCAGGGCATTCAGGTACATGTGGCGTATGAATGAGTTAATGTGCAGTCTCAACCTCACTTTGTCATTGAATGTGAGCAGATGGTTGTATAATTTCTGTTTCTTCCACTGCCTCAGCTCGTTTGTCACACAGCTAATGTCATTCTGTAAGCACTGAGGCTGACGGGTGAACAGGACATGGTATGAGTTGGGACACTGGCTGCAAGGGTTTTTGATGCCCTCAAGTTTACCACGGTTACAATGCGTGTCATGTGTGTAAAGCTGTCAGGAATGTTTTGGAATAGTTAAGTTTAGAGGATACATCGGCAGAGATGAAGGCTTCAGCAGAAAATTAGCTGAGTCAGTGGTGAAGTCGGGCAATGTTGGGCAAGCGGTAATGTGCGGTGCGAGTGATGGCATGGATATGTCGTCATAAATGCATCTTGGGATGAGATATGACACCAGAGTTGTGAACAGTATGGATCAGCCTCAGCCTGTATAAGAATGCAGGAAGTGTCAGAAAATCCATTGCAGGTGACTCCCTGGATACGATTAGATAGATAAGAATGGAATGGGACGAGGCCTGAGCAGTAACACCCAGCTGGACAACAGTGGAGAGGCGTTGGAGGTGAATGGCGTGGTCAACAGTGCCAAAGGCTGCAGATAGGTCGGGAATGACGGGGTGGAAGGAGGGGTGGGGGGTGAGCTTAAAGTGATCAGCATCACATAGGACATCATTAGTGACTTTCAAAAATGTCACTTCTGTACTGAGCCAGTGGTGGCGACCTAATTGGATGGATTCAAACATCGAGTTTCAAGAAAGATGGGAAAGGATCTGGGAGGTGCAAACACATGCAAGGACTTTTGAGAATTAATGGGAGGTTGGTGATTGCTCAGTAATTTGCAAGGATAGAGGGGCCAAAGGTTTCTTGAGGAGTGGGGTGATAGCTGCTGATTTCAAGGAGTGAGCAACAGAGCCTGAAGGAAGGGAACCGTGAACAATATGACCTGAAACGGGAGTCAGGAAGGGGTTCAGATCAGCCCATCTGAGAAGCCACAAAGCTGAAACGACAGTGTTGACGATCCCGCTCCTTCCCCCCGTGTCGCATCTCGCACCCTAGCTCCTACGCTGGGATTCTCCAGAAACAAACCACCCACCCAACACCATCTGACTCGGTGAGAGAGAGCTAGCGATGCCAGTGTGAGGGCGGGGGAATGGAAGGGAGACAGACTCAATAAAGTGTCTCCACAAAATAAAACAATTAATAATCATCAAGTGACAGGAAAATATTTGCAGCATCTGTAGCATTTTGCTTTGTTACATCCAATGCGAGAGGCATATCAAATAAAGTTTCCCAGCTACCAGAAAATTGCCAAATCAAACACCTTATTTGTCCCCCAAGATAAAATACACTGCACTAGGTATTCTTAGACAACAAAAAAATGAACTATTTACCAATTAACTAAATCTTTAACAATAATGACATTAATCTATATACAAAAATAATTATAACTCCTTATTCTTCATAACTCTCATGCACACAAACACACACTCAAATACAACTAACCAGGGGAAAAGGCTTTTTAAGTTTATAACTGTTCGTTAGAAATAACAAAATAACCGGTTTTTACAGTCTGTTAGGATATTTCCAGGTCGGTGAGCCAAGTAGTCGGATGTTCACGCAAAGCCTATCCAGGCAAGGTCAATGAACAGTCTGTGTTGAGTAAGCATTCAAGGCAATTCATCTGCAGCAGGCATCTCACAAGTTCTTCCATCAGAGATGCAGCAACAGATGTCAGTTCTCAAACTCAATGCAAAAGTCGCTTTTAAAAAAATAAAATGCTGGATTTCTGCCAATTCAGGACTTCTTCCAGCAAAGGATACAAGAGGCCAGCTTAATGCAGACATTCCTCAGAGACAGGAGACAATAGGCCAGCTTAATCAGAGATTCTCCAGAGACATGAGGCAGCAGTAATCTGTCACACCTGAAATGCAATGCTTCCTCTCTTCAGGCAAACAGAGCAACAAGGGCTTATTTCCCATGCATCTGATTCGCAACTGATTAAAAGTTCCTTTAACTTCATGAGGAAATAGGAATTACACTTGTTGCAAGAATTACATTCAAGAGAAAGAGGTTTTTGGCTATCCTTCTGGCAGGTCAAGCACCAACCGAACACAATCCAAAAGTGAAACTATCTTTTAAAACAGTCAATTCACATGACAGCCGTAAATCATCCTGACATTTGAGTTACTTGTTAATAGGTGCCCTGCAGTGTGTGTATACTTCACTCAGTCAACAATTCAAATATCAGCTCTTAAAGCAATGATTTCAAAGAAAAATTGAAGCACTCACATAACAGCTTTCATAAGAGCAAGTTTTGTTTTCAGACCAGAGTTCCGGAACTGAGAATGGAACCAATGGAGGTGGAGGACAGAATGTGGCTGTCGTTTCTCCTTCTGTCCTGCAAGGATCTCGTTGACCATCATCCTGCCTCCTTCCTGTCCGGTCCACCACAACTGACATTGTCCCGCTGCCCCACTGTCCTATGCTATATGTGATCATGAGCCCTCACCCCACCCACACCACCAGTAGATTTACAGTAACTCAGCTGTTAGTGACCTCTTGGCTCCTGTCTCGCTGCTGTTGGGAGTGTGTGATCTACCCCCACCAGTGTATTTCAGGTCATCCGGTTGTCAGTCACCACTGGCCAGTTGGGGATAAATATTGCATTCATGGACTAGAAGCACTGCGACTGCCTCTGGGCGGCTCTTAGTTATTGTGTTTATTCATTAATTGAATAATTTATGTGCACGGATATTTCACCGCGCTCTTGACCTGCTCTCTGAACTTTGACTGAGTCACCATATAAATAAATGTGTTTGTGCAGCAACTTAAATTCATCAGCATCCATCCGACAATTCGAAATATATATTCAGAATCGTTGTAATACCAAGGATTTCTTCCTGCAATGTAGTAATATAAGTATTCTATAACAAACACCAACCACAGAAGTATGAAGTTACCAGATATGGCGAAGAGTAAAATCACAGACTTCATTCTGCTTTCCATCTCTGGGTCACTGTGATTCCCTCCCTTATTGTGACCCTTCAGTCCCTTACGGACTCGACTGGTCACTAAAATGTGTCTGACTGTCAGAGTGTTGAGCAACAGAATTAAAACAAAAGGGAGTAATGGTGTTAAAACCATTTCAAACCTATCAAATCCCTTTGATCCGGGCTCAGTAAAATAGCTTGGCTTTGAAACACAGAACCACGGTACATTGTCGATTATGTCTGCAGGTTTATATGCAAAGTAATAAGGGACATTTTCTAAACAGAGCAGAATGCAGATTGTTGTTAGAACCACGGCCACAGTTTTCTCAGTGCAATATTTTGCTTTGAGCTTCACGCAACAAATGGCCACAAATCGGTCAAAGGTGAAAGCTACGGTGAACCAGACAGAACAATCTCCAGCTGCACGAGCAAGGACAGTTACAACACTGCATACAGGGGTGATGTCCAGGAAAGTTACTGGAAAATAATAGTAACTGACCCGCGTTAGTATGACCTCCAAGAAAATGACCAGCAGATCCGCCATTGCCATGGCCACCATGTAGAGAGTGATACATGTGGAGAGGCCACATTTACCCTGGGACAGGATCACAATTGCCAGTAAATTAACTATAAGTGAGAGAAGGGAAAAGAGACTGGAAGTTAGTGATCAATATTATCCATATCTGCGCCAAAGAATAGATGAAGGACTTGAATACCAAAAAAATTTGTTTGAGGCCAGGGAGAAGACTCAATGAGCAGAGTTCCGGACTGGTAAGAATAAAAACCTTACCTCGGGGATTCGCAGCCTCCATCCAGGGAGAAAACTCGGAGGGATTTCCGGACTGGTAAGTTACCTCGGGTGGGAAAAAAAAAACTAAAAGAAACTGTAAGTGAATTCACAGGAAAACTGTGACCTGATTGGCTGGTAGGGAATCCGTACTGAATTTGAAAATAAAATTGATTAAAATTGATTAAAACCCTAATTAACTAATTAATTAATAAGTCGAGAGTAACTAAACCAGAGGGAGGAGATTACCGTATTTAGCATTTAATATTTATATCACAAATCTAGCATTAGGGACCATATAGTTAATTGTAACTTAATTTAGTAAGGATATAATAAGTATTTAATTAACTATTTTAAATTAATGATTAATTCGTGCTCGAAGTGTCAGTTAATGTAAAGTGCTTCACCTGTGAGATGTGAGAGGTCCGTGATGCTTCCAGCCTTCCGGATGACTACATCTGCAGGAAGTGTACCCAATTGCAGCTTCTCGCAGACCGCATGGATCGGTTGGAGCAGCAATTGGATGGACTTAGGAGCATGCAGGTGCAGAAAGCCTCATAGGCAGGAGTTTTAGAGACGTGGTTTCACCCAAGATGCTGGCAGATAGATGGGTGACCGCTAGAAGGCGCAGGCAGTCAGTGTAGGAATCTTCCTGTGGCTACCCCCTCTCTAACAAATATACCATTTTGGATGCTGTTGGGGGGAGACGGCCTATCAGGGGAAAGCAACAGCAGTGGCACCACGGCTGGATCTGCTGTTCAGCAGGGAGTGGCAAAGCGCAGAAGAGCAATAGTTATCGGGGACGTTATAGTCAGGGGAACAGATAGGCGTTTCTGTGGACATGAAAGAGACTCCAGGATGGTATGTTGCCTCCCTGGTGCCAGGGTCAAGGATGTATCTGAACGGACAGGGGGCATTCTGAAGGGGGAGGGTGAACAGCCAGAGGCTGTGGGACACATTGGTACTGTCGACATCGGCAGGAACAGTGACGAGGTCCTGCAGTGGGAGTTCAGGGAGTTAGGAAGAAAGTTAAAAGGCAGGAACTCCAGGGTTGTAATCTCGGGATTCCATTCTGTGCCAAGTGCCAGTGAGGCTAGAAATAGGAAAATAGTGCAGCTAAACACGTGGCTGTACAGCTGGTGTATGTGGGAGGGTTTCAGCTATCTGGATCATTGAGTTCTCTTCCGGGACAGGTGGGCGCGGTACAAGAAGAATGGGTTGCATCTAAACTGGAGGGGCACAAATATCCTGCCTGCGAGGTTTGCTCGCGTCACTCGAGAGGGTTTAAACTAGTGTGGTACGTGGTGGGAACCAGAGTAGTAGGGCAGCAGGTGAAATAACTGAGGGGGGACCAGTAAATAAGGCCAGTAAGACTGAGAGGAAGAGCAGGCAGGGAGATGTTGCTGAGCACAACGTGACTGGTGATCTGAAAGTGCATTTGTTCAATGCGAGATGTATAACAGGTAAGGCAGATGAATTTAGAGCTTGGAATATTACTTGGAACGATGACGTTGTTGCGATGACAGAGTCTCAAATTCCACATTCCCATCTACTGAATAACCCTTGATCCCCTTGCCAAACCTAGTTTCGGGTTTAACCGAGTCAGGATGGAGATGGACGGACAAAGCGCTCACAAAGGGTTCATTGGAAATACAAATGTTTAAATGAGTCTGGAAGGCTCTGATTTAATCTGTTTTGTATGTTTAACTCTGGCTGGCTGGTTATCCCCATTATAACACACACTGTATGAAAAGACAGCTGGGTATTTGTAGTCAGAACTGACACATGCTCTAGGATCAGATACTTCCTCTCCACTAAGATTTGATACCCCCATGAAATTGGATTCTCCCCAGGATCAGAGCAACCAACCAAGACCGACAACCCCTCTCCACAAAATTTAAATCTTGGGATCAGATCCCTTCCACAGTTTTACCACTCTGCTCACAGTTGTGCCACCTTCCCCGCTCCCAGGATTCGACATTCTGTGATCAGAGGCCCCCAGGGTTTGGACAATCCCTGTGCGACTATAATAACACCCGCGGATCGGACGTCCCGCGTATCCGCTCCCTTAATCGAGTCTTGAATCATCACTCCTCGTGCCGCATCCACCTAACTGAGCTCAGACCGCACTCCAGGATGGGGGACCACTCCCCGAGGTTGGGATCACTTTCCCTCCCCAGAACTTTCCCTGGCGCACGTGTCCGATCACTGTTCAGCATGGGTGATCCGTCCCTGGAGGACAGGACCAGCCATTCTCTCTCCGACTGCCCCACACCAGACTCAGAACATGCTCTCCGATAGGAAACCCTTCCAGTGGTTCAGAATCTCCAGTCCAGCGAACAGTGATGTCAGCACCTTCAACACCTCTGGGGTTCGTGATTTCACACTCCCTGATTTCAGAGAGCTCCCCATACCCTGGGGTCATGGTTTGGACTGCCCTGGTCATGACTCGATCTCCAGAGTCCTCCCTGCCCAACTGGAAGCAAAGCCTGTCATTCATCCTGACGTCAATGTGGAAACCAGTCAAGGTAAAATCAGAAGTCTGTGGAGTTCAAACTCTGAAACTCTGCACCCCACCTATGCCATTCATCCCTGTTAATAAACCAGGCATGAGTACAGAAGTGAAAACAAAATAATGGAACTGTCATAAATCTGTTAAAAATAGGAGAATGCTGAAAACGCTCAGCAGTCAGGTAGCATCTGTCGAGAGAGAAACAGAGTTAATGCTTCATGTGGATAGCCTTCCATCAGAACATGAATGAAGAACAGAATAACAGTTTTATAACAATGGTAAAGCCAGTGAAAAGTAGGGCCTCGGGGTAGAGGGATTTATGGGAAAGGTCTGTGATTTATGGAGGAAAGGCATGATTCAATGATAAAAGGGATGATGGTGCAAGACGAATGAGACAATTAAAGGAACAGAGGATGGACCCAGAGGAGGTGTAAATGGTTACAGCTTAATAACAGAGGGGGGAGGGGAACATGGAAACTGTGGCAAGTAGGAACATGTTCCATTCGCCAAGAAAAGTGTCAGAGAATTGTGGCGAAACTCCATGGATGTGGACCGGCCTACCAGCTGTGTACCAGTAGGTGATCCCCATCTCAAGCACAAGCGCACATCCCCTATATTCCCAATGACTCTTGGATGATAGCCTCCATTACCTGCACAGGCCGTCCGAGAAAGTGGAAGCGATGGTCATAATTTGAAGCTTTCAATCTCCTATTGAGCCTGACAAACAACATAAGGTCTTCTTCGAAAGAAAACGGTGCTGTTCCTGAATGAACTTCAGTGGAAGCGTGGTAGAGGTCGAGGATAGAGAGGTCAGAGTGGTAGAGGGATGTAGAATTAAAGTGACAAGCGAGTGGATGCACAGGGTCATGCATGCAGACTGATTGGGGAAGTCCAACAACAACAAAAATAAAACTCGATCTGAATTTGTTCCTCTCCCAATGTCCAGGAGACATAATTGTGTGCAGTGAATATAACTACTATTTCGTAAGAAGTACAAGCAGATCCCTGTTTCCTCTGGAAGGAGAGTTTGGGCCTTGGAGTGTGGGAGGCAAATAGTCAGAGTGTAGTTTCATAATGGTTTCATAATGGGTGGGGACGGTAGTGGAGCAGAATATAGCATGGCAGGTGGGCATAACTGGATGCGGCTGAATGTTGGAGGATTGTTAGTTGAATATGGAGGCTGATGCGTTGGAAGATGAGAACAAGGGGAACTTTATCGTGGTCCTGGCACGGAGGGGAGGGGGTGAAGGCAGTAATGTGGCAAATGGGATGGACATGGTCAAGGGCCCTGTTAAATGCAGTGGAGTGAACCATCAGCTGAGGAAAAATTATGACTTTTCAGAAGCAATTGTGTGGAAGATGGTATCTTTGGAACAGATGGAACTGAGCTGGATAAACTCGGAGAATGGAATCGCACATTTCCAAGACGTGGGGTCGGAGGCACGATAATTAATGTAGCTGTGGGGGCCAGTGGGATTAAAGTAGATATGGGTGAACAGCCAGTCCCCTGGAATGAACGTGTAGAAGTAGAGGAAGGGGCAGGAAATGCTAGAGATGGACCTTGTGAAGATGAGGGCGTGTTGGAAATTAGAAGCAAGGTTGATGGAAGTTTCCAGTTCAAGGCAACAGAAGGAAACAAGCACAGTAATCGAAGTAGCGGGAAAAATAATGTTAAGAAGAGGACCTCGGTAGGATTGGAATAAAGAATGGCCCATTTACCATACAAAAACGCAGCATAGCTAGGAATAAAACTGGTTCCATAGCGACATCAGTTGAGTATGGAATATCCCAATGTTTACACTGGAGGTCCATCGACGTACACTTTACACACATCATTGTGGGTATACCTACCCGAAATGCTCTGCAGCGGTTCAAGAAGGCAGCTCATCACCACCTTCTCACGGACAATTAGGGATGGGCAATAAATGCTGGCCTGGCCAGCGACACCCACATCCCATGAATGAATAAAAAAAGAGTGTTACAATGACTATACACAGATTATAAAATGTCATTATAAAGTGGATTAGAATACTGTTATACTTCTGGAGTCCTGCTGTTAAACTATCAGTAAGCAGGTAACATCTGTTTCTGTTGGACCAGTTCAATGGGAGATTGAGAAATACAAATATAATTCAATTTCTAACCGTATCACAAAATTTCAGCAAAAATTATCACCATATAGAATACATTACATTCGTAAAATACAGAGGAAACTCCAAGGAATGGAGAGATCAGTCACCCAAAGCAATTATTCTGCAACAGAACCGGGATTGTGCAATCATACTCTGTACAACACTCCAGTGATAGATGCTCCCAGTAATACATGACTACTGGAGTCAGGTATTCCACTCCGGTTCGTGACCCACATTCTGTACAAAACTACAATGACAGAGGATCCCAGTAATGCATGGCAACTAGGATCCCATTAGTGACCTACATTTGATTTTACACTAAGTGATGCTCCCACTAATACCTTCAGTCAGTGAGTTGCTTTCACTTTTGTCTAATTCAACATTACACGATATTCCACTGTGTGTAATAATGTGCTTATGCAGAGACCTTGTCAGTTACAGACATAGGTTTATTTTTAGTTGAGAAAATGGAATACCACCGAAGAGATAATTCAGGATATTTGAAGTAAAAAAATGTTGATGTAGATCGGGTGTCTCTGTATCACACACCACTAGATCAGGTTGTAACATTATCAGTCACAGATTGAAAGCAGAGACCAGCTCATGCACAGATCTGCATAATTTCAATGGTTATAGTCACTTACCAGGAACACCAATAACTGCAAGCAATAGGTAGTATATGTTCTCGATACTGTAAGAAGTTCCAATCCTGTGCCCTGTGATGTGATCTGTCTGAAGGTACTGCAGGCAATCTCTCTGGATTGAACTCTGAGGCAATACATTCCCAGAGCGTGTAATATGTACCCTGTGGAATCTCCATGGGGATATTGAGGATTGCTCATTTTTCAAACTATGTGTTTTTAAAATAAACAAACAGATTACGACATTGAGTTCAATCTGCATTCTGATAGAATCTGTTTATTTCCGAGATTCTTTTGGAAACATCCAAAGACTGGACAATTCTGAATACATTAATTAAATAATGTAAACTTGAAGCTGTTTTCTCCCAACAAAGAGGTTTCCTATTCAACCACCAATCAATCCCATCTCTCGATCTCATTTTTTTTCAGTGATTTCCTTCAGCTGATTTTGTTGTCAAGAGTAGATTTCAGTCATCGTCCATCTGGGCCTTAAGCTTCAGCCTCTCAATGTAAAGCACGGAGAACTGGGACTGCGGGCAACAAAACTCCAGGGGGTCTCTCACTGTGAAGTGTCTTCAGCTGTTCCGGGGGAGGGAATAGAGAAGAGAAGAGATCGGACAAGGGCATGGTTAACCAGAGGGAGAGATTCACTGCCCCACAACACGTTTGACCAATTAAACTAAATACATCAACAGGAGAAGGCCAATCAGTGCACCGAACCAGCAATGGAGGATTGCAGTCAGCCCCTCGACCCTGTTATACAAGAACTGGAGGAGGCCCATTCAGCCCCTCGAGCCAGTAACACAGGGACAGGAGTAGGCCCATTGAGCCCCTTCTCGACCCTGTTTCACAGGAAAAGGAGGCCATTCAACCCCTTCTCGGGACTGCTACACGGGAACAGGAGGAGACCCATTCAGCCCCTCGAGCCTGTCACACAGGAACAGAAGGAGGTCATTCATACCCCACGTGTCTTTTGCACAGGAAGAGGAGGAGACCATTCAGCCCGCTCGGGCCTATTGTACAGGAATAGCATTCGGCCATTTAGCCCCTCGAATCTGTTACACAGAAACAGGAGGAGGTAATTCAGCCCTTCGAGCATGATCTGTCCTTGGACGGAAGATATGGGGTAACAGGAAATTAGGTAGTCTAGATGCGACAGAAGTCATCACAGCGGGAGTAAGGGTAATGGAATTTTCCCAACTCGTGAACGAGTGTACAGCACCTCAGTATGATGTCTCATCCACAAAGCGGCACATTCAACAATGCAACATTCCCTCAATACTGTCCCACAAACCAGACTGCGCTCCCATAAGTATTGACTCTCCGACAGTGCAGCGCTCACTCAGAAGTGACCCTCTGACAGTGCAGCGCTCCCTCAGTACTGCTCCTCTGGCAAGGCACTGTCCCTCAGTACTGATCCACTGATAGGGCACACTCCCTCATTACTGACCTTTCGATACTGCAGCGCTCCCGCAAAAATGACACACAACGCCGCCCGCCCCCCGCCCCCTCACCCCCACCAACCACAGTGGAGTAATCCCTCAGTACTGACCCCGAAGCGAACAGCACACCCTCAGTACTGACACTCCGGAGGCGAGGTTGATGAATAACCTTATATTTCTAAGCGTTCAAGGCAATTCGACTGCAGCAGGCGTCATTCAGCCTGTCACAGCAGGTCTGCTCAGGACACACTACACTGGTATCAGTGTATGTCTTTGTTACTGGGTGTCAGTGTGTGTCTTTGTGACTTGGTGTAAGTGTGTGTCTGTGTTACTGGGTATCAGTGTATGTCTTTGTGACTTGGTATCAGTGTATGTCTTTGTTACTTGGCGTCAGTGTATGTCAAAATACTTGGTGTAAGTGTATGTCTTTGTTACTTGGTGTAATTGTCTGTCTTTGTTACTTGGTGTAAGTGTATGTCTTTGTTACTTGGTGTCCGTGTATGTCTGTGTTACTTGGTGTAAGTGTGTCTCTTTGATACTTGGTGTAAGTTTATGTCTTTGTTACTTGGTGTCAGTGTATGTCTTTGTTACTTGGTGTCCTTGTGTGTCTGTGTTACTGGGTATCAGTGTATGTCTTTGTGACTTGGTATCAGTGTATGTCTTTGTTACTTGGTGTCAGTGTATGTCAAAATACTTGGTGTAAGTGTATGTCTTTGTTACTTGGTGTAATTGTCTGTCTTTGTTACTTGGTGTAAGTGTATGTCTTTGTTACTTGGTGTCAGTGTATGTCTGTGTTACTTGGTGTAAGTGTGTGTCTTTGTTACTTGGTGTAAGTGTATGTCTTTGTTACTTGGTGTCAGTGTATGTCTTTGTTACTTGGTGTCATTGTGTGTCTGCGTTACTGGGTATCAGTGTATGTCTTTGTGACTTGGTATCAGTGTATGTCTTTGTTACTTGGTGTCAGTGTATGTCAAAATACTTGGTGTAAGTGTATGTCTTTGTTACTTGGTGTAATTGTCTGTCTTTGTTACTTGGTGTAAGTGTATGACTTTGTTACTTGGTGTCAGTGTATGTCTGTGTTACTTGGTGCAAGTGTGTGTCTTTGTTACTTGGTGTAAGTGTATGTCTTTGTTACTTGGTGTCAGTGTATGTCTTTGTTACTTGGTGTCATTGTGTGTCTGTGTTACTGGGTATCAGTGTATGTCTTTGTGACTTGGTATCAGTGTATGTCTTTGTTACTGGGTGTCAGTGTGTGTCTGTGTTACTGGGTATCAGTGCATGTCTTTGTGACTTGGTATCAGTGTATGTCTTTGTTACTGGGTGTCAGTGTGGGTCTGTGTTACAGGGTATCAGTGTATGTCTTTGTGACTTGGTATCAGTGTATGTCTTTGTTACTGGGTGTCAGTGTGTGTCTGTGTTCCTGGGTATCAGTGTATGTCTTTGTGACTTGGTGTCAGTGTATGTCTTTGTTACTGGGTGTCAGTGTGTGTCTTTGTGACTTGGTGTCAGTTTATGTCTGTGTTACTGTTTCTTAGTGTTTCTCTGTGTTACTGGGTTTCAGTGTGTGTTTGTTTGTGTTACTGGGTGTCAGTTTATGTCTTTGTTATTTGGTTTAACTGTGTGTCTGTGTTACTGGGTACCAGTGTCTGTCTTTGTTACTTGCTGTAAGTGTGTGTCTTTGTTACGTGGTGTAATTGTATGTCTTTGTTACTTGGTGTCAGTGCATGTCTGTGTTACTTGGTGTAAGTGTATGTCTTTGTTACTTGGTGTAAGTGAGTGTCTGTGTTACTTGGTGTAAGTTTGTGTCTGTGTTCCTGGGTATCGGTGTATGTCTTTGTTACTTGGTGTCAGTGTATGTCTGTGTTAGTTGGTGTAAGTGTGTGTCTGTGTTACTGGGTATCAGTGTATGTCTTTGTTCCTTCGTGTCAGTGTATGACTGTGTTACTTGGTGTAAGTGTGTGTCTGTGTCACTGGGTGTCAGTGTGTGTCTATGTTACTTGGTGTAAGTGTGTGTCTTTGTTACTTGGTGTCCGTGTGTGTCTGTGTTACTGGGTGTCAGTGCATGTCTTTGTTACTTGGTGTCAGTGTATATCTGTGTTACTTGGTGTAAGTGTGTGTCTTTGTTACCTGGTGTAATTGTATGTCTTTGTTACTTGGTGTCAGTGTATGTCTGTGTTATTTGGTGTAAGTGTATGTCTTTGTTACTGGGTGTCAGTGTGTGTCTGTGTTACTGGGTATCAGTGCATGTCTTTGTGACTTGGTATCAGTGTATGTCTTTGTTACTGGGTGTCAGTGTGGGTCTGTGTTACAGGGTATCAGTGTATGTCTTTGTGACTTGGTATCAGTGTATGTCTTTGTTACTGGGTGTCAGTGTGTGTCTGTGTTCCTGGGCATCAGTGTATGTCTTTGTGACTTGGTGTCAGTGTATGTCTTTGTTACTGGGTGTCAGAGTGTGTCTTTGTGACTTGGTGTCAGTGTATGTCTGTGTTACTGTTTCTTAGTGTTTCTCTGTGTTACTGGGTGTCAGTGTGTGTTTGTTTGTGTTACTGGGTGTCAGTTTATGTCTTTGTTATTTGGTGTAACTGTGTGTCTGTGTTACTGGGTACCAGTGTCTGTCTTTGTTACTTGCTGTAAGTGTGTGTCTTTGTTACGTGGTGTAATTGTATGTCTTTGTTACTTGGTGTCAGTTTATGTCTGTGTTACCTGGTGTAAGTGTATGTCTTTGTTACTTGGTCTAAGTGAGTGTCTGTGTTACTTGGTGTAAGTTTGTGTCTGTGTTCCTGGGTATCAGTGTATGTCTTTGTTACTTGGTGTCAGTGTATGTCTGTGTTAGTTGGTGTAAGTGTGTGTCTGTGTTACTGGGTATCAGTGTATGTCTTTGTTCCTTGGTGTCAGTGTATGACTGTGTTACTTGGTGTCAGTGTATATCTGTGTTACTTGGTGTAAGTGTGTGTCTTTGTTACCTGGTGTAATTGTATGTCTTTGTTACTTGGTGTCAGTGTATGTCTGTGTTATTTGGTGTAAGTGTATGTCTTTGTTACTTGGTGTAAGTGTGTGTCTGTGTTACTTGGTGTAAGTGTATGTCTGTGTTCCTGGGTATCAGTGAATGTCTTTGTTGCTTGGTGTCAGTGTATGTCTGTGTTACTTGGTGTAAGCGTGTGTCTGTGTTTCTGGGTATCAGTGTATGTCTTTGTTACTTGGTGTCAGTGTATGTCTGTGTTGCTTGGTGTAAGTGTGTGTCTGTGTTACTGGGTGTCAGTGTGTGTCTGTGTTACTTGGTGTAATTGTGTGTCTTTGTTATTGGTGTCCGTGTGTGTCTGTGTTACTGGTTGTCAGTGTATGTCTTTGTTCCTGGGTGTCAGTGTATGTCTTTGTTACTTGGTGTAAGTGTGTGTCTGTGTCACTGGGTATCAGTGTCTGTCTTTGTTACTTGGTGTAAGTGTGTGTCTGTGTTACTGTGTATCAGTGTATGTCTTTGTTACTTGGTGTCAGTGTATGTCTGTGTTAATTGGTGTAAGTGTATGTCTTTGTTACTTGGTGTAAGTGAGTGTCTGTGTTACTTGGTGTAAGTTTGTGTCTGTGTTCCTGGGTATCAGTGTATGTCTTTGTTACTTGGTGTCAGTGTATGTCTGTGTTAGTTGGTGTAAGTGTGTGTCTGTGTTACTGGGTATCAGTGTATGTCTTTGTGACTTGGTGTCTGTGTACGTCTTTGTTACTTGGTGTCAGTGTGTGTCTTTGTTATTGTGTATCAGTGTATGTCTTTGTGACGTGGTATCAGTGTATGTCTTTGTTACTGGGTGTCAGTGTGTGTCTGTGTTACTGGGTATCATTGTATGTCTTTGTGACTTGGTATCAGTGTATGTCTGTGTTACTTGGTGTAAGCGTGTGTCTGTGTTTCTGGGTATCAGTGTATGTCTTTGTTACTTGGTGTCAGTGTATGTCTGTGTTGCTTGGTGTAAGTGTGTGTCTGTGTTACTGGGTGTCAGTGTGTGTCTGTGTTACTTGGTGTAATTGTGTGTCTTTGTTATTGGTGTCCGTGTGTGTCTGTGTTACTGGTTGTCAGTGTATGTCTTTGTTCCTGGGTGTCAGTGTATGTCTTTGTTACTTGGTGTAAGTGTGTGTCTGTGTCACTGGGTATCAGTGTCTGTCTTTGTTACTTGGTGTAAGTGTGTGTCTGTGTTACTGTGTATCAGTGTATGTCTTTGTTACTTGGTGTCAGTGTATGTCTGTGTTAATTGGTGTAAGTGTATGTCTTTGTTACTTGGTGTAAGTGAGTGTCTGTGTTACTTGGTGTAAGTTTGTGTCTGTGTTCCTGGGTATCAGTGTATGTCTTTGTTACTTGGTGTCAGTGTATGTCTGTGTTAGTTGGTGTAAGTGTGTGTCTGTGTTACTGGGTATCAGTGTATGTCTTTGTGACTTGGTGTCTGTGTACGTCTTTGTTACTTGGTGTCAGTGTGTGTCTGTGTTATTGTGTATCAGTGTATGTCTTTGTTACTGGGTGTCAGTGTGTGTCTGTGTTACTGGGTATCAGTGTATGTCTTTGTGACTTGGTATCAGTGTATGTCTTTGTTACTGGGTGTCAGTGTGTGTCTGTGTTACTAGGTATCAGTGTCTGTCTTTGTTACTTGGTGTCAGAGTGTCTCTTTGTTAGTTGGTGTAATTGTATGTCTTGGTAACTTGGTGTCAGTGTATGTCCGTATTACTTTGTGTAAGTGTATGTCTTTGTTACTTGTTATCAGTGTATGTCTGTGTTACTTGGTGTAAGTGTGTGTCTTTGTTACTTGGTGTAAGTGTATGTCTTTGTTACTTGGTGTCAGTGCATGTCTTTGTTACTTCGTGTCAGTGTGTGTCTGTGTTACTGGGTATCAGTGTATGTCTTTGTGACTTGGCATCAGTGTATGCCTTTGTTACTGGGTGGCAGTGTGTGTCTGTGTTGCTGGGTTTCAGTGTATGTCTTTGTGACTTGGTATCAGTGTATGTCTTTGTTGCTGGGTGTCAGTGTGTGTCTTTGTGACTTGGTGTCAGTGTATGTCTTTGTTACTTGGTGTAAGTGTGTGTCTGTGATACTGGGTATCAGTGCATGTCTTTGTTACTTGGTGTCAGTGTCTGTCTGTGTTACTTGGTGTAAGTGTGTGACATTGTTACTTGGTGTCTGTGTACGTCTTTGTCACTTGGTGTCAGTGTGTGTCTGTGTTATTGTGTATCAGTGTATGTCTTTGTGACGTGATATCAGTGTATGTCTTTGTTACTGGGTGTCAGTGTGTGCCTGTGTTACTGGGTATCAGTGTATGTCTTTGTGACTTGGTATCAGTGTATGTCTTTGTTACTGGGTGTCAGTGTGTGTCTGTGTTACTAGGTATCAGTGTCTGTCTTTGTTACTTGGTGTCAGAGTGTGTCTTTGTTACTTGGTGTAATTGTATGTCTTTGTAACTTGGTGTCTGTGTATGTCCGTATTACTTGGTGTAAGTGTATGTCTTTGTTACTTGGTGTAAGTGTGTGCCTGTGTCACTTGGTGTAAGTGTGTGACTGTGTTCCTGGGTATCACTGTATGTCTTTGTTACTTGGTGTCAGTGTATGTCTGTGTTACTGGGTGTCAGTGTGTGTCTGTGTTACTTGGTGTCAGTGTATATCTGTGTTACTTGGTGTAAGTGTGTGTCTTTGTTACTTGGTGTAATTGTGTGTCTTTTTTACTTGGTGTCAGTGTATGTCTGTGTTACTTGGTGTCAGTGTATGTCTGTGTTACTTGGTGTAAATGTATGTCTTTGTTACTTGTTGTAAGTGTGTGTCTGTGTTACTTGGTGTATGTGTATGTCTGTGTTACTTGGTGTAAGTGTGTGTCTGTGTTACTGGGTGTCTGTGTATGTCTGTGTTACTTGGTGTAAGTGTGTGTCTGTGTTATTGGGTGTCAGCGTGTGTCTGTGTTACTTGGTGTAAGTCTGTGTCTTTGTTACTTGGTGTAAGTGTGTGTCTGTGTTACTGGGTGTCAGTGTATGTCTTTGTTACTGGTTATCAGTGTATGTCTTTGTTACTTGGTGTCAGTGTATGTCTTTGTTACTGGGAGTCAGTGTCTGTCTTTGCGACTTGGTGTCAGTGTATGTCTTTGTTACTTCGTGTAAGTGTGCGTCTGTGTTACTGGGTATCATTGTATGTCTTTGTTACTTGGTGTAAGTGTGTGTCTTTGATACTTGATGTAAGTGTATGTCTTTGTTACTTGGTGTCAGTGTATGTCTTTGTTACTTGGTGTAAGTGTGTGTCTGTGCTACTTGGTGTAAGTGTGTGCCTGTGTTCCTGGGTATCAGTGTATGTCTTTGTTACTTGGTGTCAGTGTACGTCTGTGTTACTTGGAGTAAGTTTGTGTCTGTTTTCCTGGGTATCAGTGTATGTCTTTCTTACTTGGTGTAATTGTCTGTCTTTGTTACTTGGTGTGAGTGTATTTCTTTGTTACTTGGTGTCAGTGTATGTCTTTGTTACTTGGTGTCAGTGTGTGTCTGTGTTACTGGGTATCAGTGTATGTCTTTGTGACTTGGTATCAGTGTATGTCTGTGTTACTGGGTATCAGTGTATGTCTTTGTTACTTGGTGTCAGCGTATGTCTGTGTTACTTGGTGTAAGTGTGTGTCTGTTTTACTGGGTGTCAGTGTGCGTCTGTTTTACTTGGTGTAAGTGTGTGACTTTGTTACTTGGTGTCCCTGTGTGTCTGTGTTACTGGGTGTCAGTGCATGTCTTTGTTACTTGGTGTCAGTGTATATCTGTGTTACTTGGTGCAAGTGTGTGTCTTTGTTACTTGGTGTAATATTATGTCTTTGTTACTTGGTGTCAGTGTATGTCTGTGTTACTTGGTGTAAGTGTATGTCTTTGTTACTTGGTGTAAGTGTGTGTCTGTGTTACTTGGTGTAAGTGTGTGTCTGTGTTCCTGGGTATCAGTGTATGTCTTTGTTACTTGGTGTCAGTGTATGTCAAAATACTTGGTGTAAGTGTATGTCTTTGTTACTTGGTGTAATTGTCTGTCTTTGTTACTTGGTGTGAGGGTGTGTCTGTGTTACTTGGTGTAAGTGTGTGCCTTTGTTACTTGGTGTCCGTGTGTGTCTGTGTTACTGGGTGTCAGTGCATGTCTTTGTTACTTGGTGTAATTGTATGTCTTTGTTACTTGGTGTCAGTGTATGTCTGTGTTACTTGGTGTCAGTGCATATCTGTGTTACTTGATGTAAGTGTGGGTCTTTGTTACTTGGTGTAACTGTATGTCTTTGTTACTTGGTGTCCGTGTATGTCTGTGTTACTTGGTGTAAGTGTATGTCTTTGTTACTTGTTGTAAGTGTGTGACTGTGTTACTTGGTGTATGTGTATGTCTGTGTTACTTGGTGTAAGTGTGTGTCTGTGTTACTGGGTGTCAGTGTATGTCTGTGTTACTTGGTGTAAGTGTGTGTCTGTGTTACTGGGTGTCAGCGTGTGTCTGTGTTACTTGGTGTAAGTCTGTGTCTTTGTTACTTGGTGTAAGTGTGTGTCCGTGTTACTGGGTGTCAGTGTATGTCTTTGTTACTGGTTATCAGTGTATATCTTTGTTAATTGGTGTCAGTGTCTGTCTTTGTTACTTGGTGAAAGTGTGTGTCTGTGTCACTGGGTATCAGTGTATCTCTTTGTTACTTGGTGTAAGTGTGTGCCTTTGATACTTGGTATCAGTGTATGTCTTTGTTACTTGGTGTCAGTGTATGTCTTTGTTACTTGGTGTAAGTGTGTGTCTGTGTTACTTGGTGTAAGTGTGTGTCTGTGTTCCTGGGTATCAGTGTATGTCTTTATTACTTGGTGTCAGTGTATGTCTGTGTTTCTTGGTGTAAGTTTGTGTCTGTTTCACTGGGTATCAGTGTATGTCTTTGTTACTTGGTGCCAGTGTATGTCTTTGTTACTTGGTGTAATTGTCTGTCTTTCTTACTTGGTGTGAGTGTATTTCTTTCTTACTTGGTGTCAGTGTGTGTCTCTGTTACTGGGTATCAGTGTATGTCTTTGTGACTTGTTATCAGTGTATGTCTGTGTTACTTGGTGTAAGTTTGTGTCTGTTTTACTGGGTATCAGTGTATGTCTTTGTTACTTGGTGCCACTGTCTGTCTTTGTTACTTGGTGTAATTGTCTGTCTTTGTTACTTGGTGTGAGTGTATTTCTTTGTTACTTCGTGTCAGTGTATGTCTTTGTTACTTGGTGTCAGCGTATGTCTGTGTTACTTGGTGTAAGTGTGTGTCTGTTTTACTGGTTGTCAGTGTGTGTCTGTTTCACTTGGTGTAAGTGTGTGACTTTGTTACTTGGTGTCCGTGTTTGTCTGTGTTACTGGGTGTCAGTGCATGTCTTTGTTACTTGGTGCCAGTGTATATCTGTGTTACTTGGTGCAAGTGTGTGTCTTTGTTACTTGGTGTAATATTATGTCTTTGTTCCTTGGTGTCAGTGTATGTCTGTGTTACTTGGTGTAAGTGTATGTCTTTGTTACTTGGTGTTAGTGTGTGTCTCTGTTACTTGGTTTAAGTGTGTGTCTGTGTTCCTGGGTATCAGTGTATGTCTTTTTACTTGGTGTCAGTGTGTGTCTGTGTTATTGGTTATCAGTGTATGCCTTTGTTACTTGCTATCTGTGTATGTCTGTGTTACTGGGTATCAGTGTATGTCTTTGTTACTTGGTGTCAGCGTATGTCTGTGTTACTTGGTGTAAGTGTGTGTCTGTTTTACTGGGTGTCAGTGTGCGTTGTTTTACTTGGTGTAAGTGTGTGACTTTGTTACTTGGTGTCCGTGCGTGTCTGTGTTACTGGGTGTCAGTGCTTGTCTTTGTTACTTGGTGTCAGTGTATATCTGTGTTACTTGGTGCAAGTGTGTGTCTTTGTTACTTGGTGTAATATTATGTCTGTGTTACTTGGTGTAAGTGTGTGTCTTTGTTACTTGGTGTCCGTGTGTGTCTGTGTTACTGGGTGTCAGTGCATGTCTTTGTTACATGGTGTAATTGTATGTCTTTGTTACTTGGTGTCAGTGTATGTCTGTGTTACTTGGTGTCAGTGCATATCTGTGTTACTTGGTGTAAGTGTGTGTCTTTGTCACTTGGTGTAATTGTATGTCTTTGTTACTTGGTGTCAGTGTATGTCTGTGTTACTTGGTGCAAGTGTATGTCTTTGTTACTTGTTGTAAGTGTGTGTCTGTGTTACTGGGTGTCAGCGTGTGTCTGTGTTACTTGGTGTAAGTCTGTGTCTCTGTTACTTGGTGTAAGTGTGTGTCCCTGTTACCGGGTGTCAGTGTATGTCTTTGTTACTGGTTATCAGTGAATGTCTTTGCTACTTGGTGTCAGTGTGTGTCTGTGTTACTGGGTATCAGTGTATGTCTTTGTGACTTGGTATCAGTGTATGTCTTTGTGACTTGTAATCAGTGTATGTCTGTGTTACTCGGTGTAAGTGTGTGTCTGTGTTACTGGGTATCAGTGTATGTCTTTGTTACTTGGTGTAAGTCTGTGTCTCTGTTACTTGGTGTAAGTGTGTGTCCCTGTTACCGGGTGTCAGTGTATGTCTTTGTTACTGGTTATCAGTGAATGTCTTTGCTACTTGGTGTCAGTGTATGTCTTTGTTACTTTGTGTCAGTGTGTGTCTGTGTTACTGGGTATCAGTGTATGTCTTTGTGACTTGGTATCAGTGTATGTCTTTGTGACTTGTAATCAGTGTATGTCTGTGTTACTCGGTGTAAGTGTGTGTCTGTGTTACTGGGTATCAGTGTATGTCTTTGTTACTTGTTATCAGTGTATGTCTGTGTTACTTGGTGTAAGTTTGTGTCTGTTTTACTGGGTATCAGTGTATGTCTTTGTTACTTGGTGCCACTGTCTGTCTTTGTTACTTGGTGTAATTGTCTGTCTTTGTTACTTGGTGTGAGTGTATTTCTTTGTTACTTCGTGTCAGTGTATGTCTTTGTTACTTGGTGTCAGCGTATGTCTGTGTTACTTGGTGTAAGTGTGTGTCTGTTTTACTGGTTGTCAGTGTGTGTCTGTTTCACTTGGTGTAAGTGTGTGACTTTGTTACTTGGTGTCCGTGTTTGTCTGTGTTACTGGGTGTCAGTGCATGTCTTTGTTACTTGGTGCCAGTGTATATCTGTGTTACTTGGTGCAAGTGTGTGTCTTTGTTACTTGGTGTAATATTATGTCTTTGTTCCTTGGTGTCAGTGTATGTCTGTGTTACTTGGTGTAAGTGTATGTCTTTGTTACTTGGTGTTAGTGTGTGTCTCTGTTACTTGGTGTAAGTGTGTGTCTGTGTTCCTGGGTATCAGTGTATGTCTTTTTACTTGGTGTCAGTGTGTGTCTGTGTTATTGGTTATCAGTGTATGCCTTTGTTACTTGCTATCTGTGTATGTCTGTGTTACTGGGTATCAGTGTATGTCTTTGTTACTTGGTGTCAGCGTATGTCTGTGTTACTTGGTGTAAGTGTGTGTCTGTTTTACTGGGTGTCAGTGTGCGTCTGTTTTACTTGGTGTAAGTGTGTGACTTTGTTACTTGGTGTCCGTGCGTGTCTGTGTTACTGGGTGTCAGTGCTTGTCTTTGTTACTTGGTGTCAGTGTATATCTGTGTTACTTGGTGCAAGTGTGTGTCTTTGTTACTTGGTGTAATATTATGTCTGTGTTACTTGGTGTAAGTGTGTGTCTTTGTTACTTGGTGTCCGTGTGTGTCTGTGTTACTGGGTGTCAGTGCATGTCTTTGTTACATGGTGTAATTGTATGTCTTTGTTACTTGGTGTCAGTGTATGTCTGTGTTACTTGGTGTCAGTGCATATCTGTGTTACTTGGTGTAAGTGTGTGTCTTTGTCACTTGGTGTAATTGTATGTCTTTGTTACTTGGTGTCAGTGTATGTCTGTGTTACTTGGTGCAAGTGTATGTCTTTGTTACTTGTTGTAAGTGTGTGTCTGTGTTACTGGGTGTCAGCGTGTGTCTGTGTTACTTGGTGTAAGTCTGTGTCTCTGTTACTTGGTGTAAGTGTGTGTCCCTGTTACCGGGTGTCAGTGTATGTCTTTGTTACTGGTTATCAGTGAATGTCTTTGCTACTTGGTGTCAGTGTGTGTCTGTGTTACTGGGTATCAGTGTATGTCTTTGTGACTTGGTATCAGTGTATGTCTTTGTGACTTGTAATCAGTGTATGTCTGTGTTACTCGGTGTAAGTGTGTGTCTGTGTTACTGGGTATCAGTGTATGTCTTTGTTACTTGGTGTAAGTCTGTGTCTCTGTTACTTGGTGTAAGTGTGTGTCCCTGTTACCGGGTGTCAGTGTATGTCTTTGTTACTGGTTATCAGTGAATGTCTTTGCTACTTGGTGTCAGTGTATGTCTTTGTTACTTTGTGTCAGTGTGTGTCTGTGTTACTGGGTATCAGTGTATGTCTTTGTGACTTGGTATCAGTGTATGTCTTTGTGACTTGTAATCAGTGTATGTCTGTGTTACTCGGTGTAAGTGTGTGTCTGTGTTACTGGGTATCAGTGTATGTCTTTGTTACTTGGTGTCAGCGTATGTTTGTGTTACTTGTTGTAAGTGTGTGTCTGTTTTACTGGGTGTCAGTGTGTGTCTGTTTTACTTGGTGTAAGTGTGTGACTTTGTTACTTGGTGTCCGTGTGTGTCTGTGTTACTGGGTGTCAGTGCATGTCTTTGTTACTTGGTGTCAGTGTATATCTGTGTTACTTGGTGTAAGTGTGTGTCTTTGTTACTTGGTGCATTATTATGTCTATGTTACTTGGTGTCAGTGTATGTCTGTGTTACTTGGTGTAAGTGTATGTCTTTGTTACTTGGTGTAAGTGTGTGTCTGTGTTACTTGGTGTAAGTGTGTGTCTGTGTTCCTGGGTATCAGTGTATGTCTTTGTGACTTGGAATCAGTGTATGTCTGTGTTACTCGGTGTAAGTGTGTGTCTGTGTTACTGGGTATCAGTGTATGTCTTTGTTACTTGGTGTCAGCGTATGTTTGTGTTAATTGGTGTAAGTGTGTGTCTGTTTTAATGGGTGTCAGTGTGTGTCTGTTTTACTTGGTGTAAGTGTGTGACTTTGTTACTTGGTGTCAGTGTATATCTGTGTTACTTGGTGTAAGTGTGTGTCTTTGTTACTTGGTGTAATATTATGTCTTTGTTACTTGGTGTCAGTGTATGTCTGTGTTACTTGGTGTAAGTGTATGTCTTTTTACTTGGTGTAAGTGTGTGTCTGTGTTACTTGGTGTAAGTGTGTGTCTGTGTTCCTGGGTATCAGTGTATGTCTTTGTTACTTGGTGTCAGTGTATGTCTGTGTTACTTGGTGTAAGTGTGTGTCTGTGTTACTGGTTATCAGTGTATGTCTTTGTAACTTGGTATCAGTGTATGTCTGTGTTACTTGGTGTCAGTGTGTTTGTTTGTGTTACTGGGTGTCAGTGTGTGTCGGTGTTACTTGCTGTAAGTCTGTGTCTTTGTTACTTGGTGTCCGCGTTTGTCTGCGTTACTGGGTGCCAGTGTATGTATTTGTTACTGGGGGTCAGTGTATGTCTTTGCTACTTGGTGTAATTGTGTGTCTGTGTTACTGGGTGTCAGTGTATGTCTTTGTTACTGGTTATCAGTGTATATCTTTGTTAATTGGTGTCAGTGTCTGTCTTTGTTACTTGGTGTAAGTGTGTGTCTGTGTTACTGGGTATCAGTGTATCTCTTTGTTACTTGGTGTAAGTGTGTGCCTTTGATACTTGGTATCAGTGTATGTCTTTGTTACTTGGTGTCAGTGTATGTCTTTGTTACTTGGTGTAAGTGTGTGTCTGTGTTACTTGGTGTAAGTGTGTGTCTGTGTTCCTGGGTATCAGTGTATGTCTTTGTTACTTGGTGCCAGTGTATGTCTTTGTTACTTGGTGTAATTGTCTGTCTTTCTTACTTGGTGTGAGTGTATTTCTTTCTTACTTGGTGTCAGTGTGTGTCTCTGTTACTGGGTATCAGTGTATGTCTTTGTGACTTGTTATCAGTGTATGTCTGTGTTACGTGGTGTAAGTTTGTGTCTGTTTTACTGGGTATCAGTGTATGTCTTTGTTACTTGGTGCCACTGTCTGTCTTTGTTACTTGGTGTAATTGTCTGTCTTTGTTACTTGGTGTGAGTGTATTTCTTTGTTACTTCGTGTCAGTGTATGTCTTTGTTACTTGGTGTCAGCGTATGTCTGTGTTACTTGGTGTAAGTGTGTGTCTGTTTTACTGGTTGTCAGTGTGTGTCTGTTTCACTTGGTGTAAGTGTGTGACTTTGTTACTTGGTGTCCGTGTTTGTCTGTGTTACTGGGTGTCAGTGCATGTCTTTGTTACTTGGTGTCAGTGTATATCTGTGTTACTTGGTGCAAGTGTGTGTCTTTGTTACTTGGTGTAATATTATGTCTTTGTTACTTGGTGTCAGTGTATGTCTGTGTTACTTGGTGTAAGTGTATGTCTTTGTTACTTGGTGTAAGTGTGTGTCTCTGTTACTTGGTGTAAGTGTGTGTCTGTGTTCCTGGGTATCAGTGTATGTCTTTTTACTTGGTGTCAGTGTGTGTCTGTGTTATTGGTTATCAGTGTATGCCTTTGTTACTTGCTATCAGTGTATGTCTGTGTTACTGGGTATCAGTGTATGTCTTCGTTACTTGGTGTCAGCGTATGTCTGTGTTACTTGGTGTAAGTGTGTGTCTGTTTTACTGGGTGTCAGTGTGCGTCTGTTTTACTTGGTGTAAGTGTGTGACTTTGTTACTTGGTGTCCGTGCGTGTCTGTGTTACTGGGTGTCAGTGCATGTCTTTGTTACTTGGTGTCAGTGTATATCTGTGTTACTTGGTGCAAGTGTGTGTCTTTGTTACTTGGTGTAATATTATGTCTGTGTTACTTGGTGTAAGTGTGTGTCTTTGTTACTTGGTGTCCGTGTGTGTCTGTGTTACTGGGTGTCAGTACATGTCTTTGTTACATGGTGTAATTGTATGTCTTTGTTACTTGGTGTCAGTGTATGTCTGTGTTACTTGGTGCAAGTGTATGTCTTTGTTACTTGTTGTAAGTGTGTGACTGTGTTAATTGGTGTATGTGTATGTCTGTGTTACTTGGTGTAAGTGTGTGTCTGTGTTACTGGGTGTCAGCGTGTGTCTGTGTTACTTGGTGTAAGTCTGTGTCTCTGTTACTTGGTGTAAGTGTGTGTCCCTGTTACCGGGTGTCAGTGTATGTCTTTGTTACTGTTTATCAGTGAATGTCTTTGCTACTTGGTGTCAGTGTATGGCTTTGTTACTTGGTGTCAGTGTATGTCTTTGTTACTTTGTGTCAGTGTGTGTCTGTGTTACTGGGTATCAGTGTATGTCTTTGTGACTTGGTATCAGTGTATGTCTTTGTGACTTGTAATCAGTGTATGTCTGTGTTACTCGGTGTAAGTGTGTGTCTGTGTTACTGGGTATCAGTGTATGTCTTTGTTACTTGGTGTCAGCGTATGTTTGTGTTACTTGGTGTAAGTGTGTGTCTGTTTTACTGGGTGTCAGTGTGTGTCTGTTTTACTTGGTGTAAGTGTGTGACTTTGTTACTTGGTGTCCGTGTGTGTCTGTGTTACTGGGTGTCAGTGCATGTCTTTGTTACTTGGTGTCAGTGTATATCTGTGTTACTTGGTGTAAGTGTGTGTCTTTGTTACTTGGTGCATTATTATGTCTTTGTTACTTGGTGTCAGTGTATGTCTGTGTTACTTGGTGTAAGTGTATGTCTTTGTTACTTGGTGTAAGTGTGTGTCTGTGTTGCTTGGTGTAAGTGTGTGTCTGTGTTCCTGGGTATCAGTGTATGTCTTTGTGACTTGGAATCAGTGTATGTCTGTGTTACTCGGTGTAAGTGTGTGTCTGTGTTACTGGGTATCAGTGTATGTGTTTGTTACTTGGTGTCAGCGTATGTTTGTGTTAATTGGTGTAAGTGTGTGTCTGTTTTACTGGGTGTCAGTGTGTGTCTGTTTTACTTGGTGTAAGTGTGTGACTTTGTTACTTGGTGTCCGTGTGTGTCTGTGTTACTGGGTGTCAGTGCATGTCTTTGTTACTTGGTGTCAGTGTATATCTGTGTTACTTGGTGTAAGTGTATGTCTTTGTTACTTGGTGTAATATTATGTCTTTGTTACTTGGTGTCAGTGTATGTCTGTGTTACTTGGTGTAAGTGTATGTCTTTGTTACTTGGTGTAAGTGTGTGTCTGTGTTACTTGGTGTAAGTGTGTGACTGTGTTCCTGGGTATCAGTGTATGTCTTTGTTACTTGGTGTCAGTGTATGTCTGTGTTACTTGGTGTAAGTGTGTGTCTGTGTTACTGGTTATCAGTGTATGTCTTTGTAACTTGGTATCAGTGTATGTCTGTGTTACTTGGTGTCAGTGTGTTTGTTTGTGTTACTGGGTGTCAGTGTGTGTCGGTGTTACTTGCTGTAAGTCTGTGTCTTTGTTACTTGGTGTCCGCGTTTGTCTGCGTTACTGGGTGCCAGTGTATGTCTTTGTTACTGGGGGTCAGTGTATGTCTTTGCTACTTGGTGTAATTGTGTGTCTGTGTTACCTGGTGTCAGTGTATGTCTGTGTTATTTGGTGTAAGTGTGTGTCTGTGTTACTGGATATCAGTGTCTGTCTTTGCGACTTGGTGTCAGCGTATGTCTTTGTTACTGGGTGTCAGTGTGTGTCTTTGTGACTTGGTGTCAGTGTATGCCTTTGTTACTTGGTGTAAGTGTGTTTCTGCGTTACTGGGTATCAGTGTATGTCTTTGTTACTTGGTGTCAGTGTTTGTCAAAATACTTGGTGTAAGTGTATGTCTTTGTTACTTGGTGTAATTGTCTGTCTTTGTTACTTGGTGACAGTGTATGTCTTTGTTACTTGGTGTCCGTGTGTGTCTGTGTTACTGGGTATCAGTGTTTGTCTTTGTGACTTGGTGTCAGTGTATGTCTTTTTTACTGGGTATCAGTGTGTGTCTGTGTTACTTGGTGTCAGAGTATGTCATTGTTACAGTGTATCAGTGTTTCTCTGTGTTACTGGGTGTCAGTGTGTGTCTGTGTTCCTGGGTATCAGTGTATGTCTTTATTACTTGGTGTCAGTGTATGTCTGTGTTACTTGGTGTAAGTTTGTGTCTGTTTTACTGGGTATCAGTGCATGTCTTTGTTACTTGATGCCAGTGTATGTCTTTGTTACGTGATGTAATTGTCTGTCTTTGTTACTTGGTGTGAGTGTATTTCTTTGTTACTTGGTGTCAGTGTATGTCTTTGTTACTTGGTGTCAGTGTGTGTCTGTGTTACTGGGTATCAGTGTATGTCTTTTTACTTGGTGTCAGTGTGTGTCTGTGTTATTGGTTATCAGTGTATGCCTTTGTTACTTGCTATCAGTGTATGTCTGTGTTACTGGGTATCAGTGTATGTCTTCGTTACTTGGTGTCAGCGTATGTCTGTGTTACTTGGTGTAAGTGTGTGTCTGTTTTACTGGGTGTCAGTGTGCGTCTGTTTTACTTGGTGTAAGTGTGTGACTTTGTTACTTGGTGTCCGTGCGTGTCTGTGTTACTGGGTGTCAGTGCATGTCTTTGTTACTTGGTGTCAGTGTATATCTGTGTTACTTGGTGCAAGTGTGTGTCTTTGTTACTTGGTGTAATATTATGTCTGTGTTACTTGGTGTAAGTGTGTGTCTTTGTTACTTGGTGTCCGTGTGTGTCTGTGTTACTGGGTGTCAGTGCATGTCTTTGTTACATGGTGTAATTGTATGTCTTTGTTACTTGGTGTCAGTGTATGTCTGTGTTACTTGGTGTCAGTGCATATCTGTGTTACTTGGTGTAAGTGTGTGTCTTTGTCACTTGGTGTAATTGTATGTCTTTGTTACTTGGTGTCAGTGTATGTCTGTGTTACTTGGTGCAAGTGTATGTCTTTGTTACTTGTTGTAAGTGTGTGACTGTGTTAATTGGTGTATGTGTATGTCTGTGTTACTTGGTGTAAGTGTGTGTCTGTG
Source organism: Heterodontus francisci (assembly GCF_036365525.1). Lineage (NCBI taxonomy): Eukaryota > Metazoa > Chordata > Chondrichthyes > Heterodontiformes > Heterodontidae > Heterodontus > Heterodontus francisci. The sequence goes on from NW_027140919.1 coordinate 4,962,845, forward strand.
TTACTGGGTGTCAGCGTGTGTCTGTGTTACTTGGTGTAAGTCTGTGTCTCTGTTACTTGGTGTATGTGTGTGTCCCTGTTACCGGGTGTCAGTGTATGTCTTTGTTACTGGTTATCAGTGAATGTCTTTGCTACTTGGTGTCAGTGTATGGCTTTGTTACTTGGTGTCAGTGTATGTCTTTGTTACTTTGTGTCAGTGTGTGTCTGTGTTACTGGGTATCAGTGTATGTCTTTGTGACTTGGTATCAGTGTATGTCTTTGTGACTTGTAATCAGTGTATGTCTGTGTTACTCGGTGTAAGTGTGTGTCTGTGTTACTGGGTATCAGTGTATGTCTTTGTTACTTGGTGTCAGCGTATGTTTGTGTTACTTGGTGTAAGTGTGTGTCTGTTTTACTGGGTGTCAGTGTGTGTCTGTTTTACTTGGTGTAAGTGTGTGACTTTGTTACTTGGTGTCCGTGTGTGTCTGTGTTACTGGGTGTCAGTGCATGTCTTTGTTACTTGGTGTCAGTGTATATCTGTGTTACTTGGTGTAAGTGTGTGTCTTTGTTACTTGGTGCATTATTATGTCTTTGTTACTTGGTGTCAGTGTATGTCTGTGTTACTTGGTGTAAGTGTATGTCTTTGTTACTTGGTGTAAGTGTGTGTCTGTGTTGCTTGGTGTAAGTGTGTGTCTGTGTTCCTGGGTATCAGTGTATGTCTTTGTGACTTGGAATCAGTGTATGTCTGTGTTACTCGGTGTAAGTGTGTGTCTGTGTTACTGGGTATCAGTGTATGTCTTTGTTACTTGGTGTCAGCGTATGTTTGTGTTAATTGGTGTAAGTGTGTGTCTGTTTTACTGGGTGTCAGTGTGTGTCTGTTTTACTTGGTGTAAGTGTGTGACTTTGTTACTTGGTGTCCGTGTGTGTCTGTGTTACTGGGTGTCAGTGCATGTCTTTGTTACTTGGTGTCAGTGTATATCTGTGTTACTTGGTGTAAGTGTGTGTCTTTGTTACTTGGTGTAATATTATGTCTCTGTTACTTGGTGTCAGTGTATGTCTGTGTTACTTGGTGTAAGTGTATGTCTTTGTTACTTGGTGTAAGTGTGTGTCTGTGTTACTTGGTGTAAGTGTGTGACTGTGTTCCTGGGTATCAGTGTATGTCTTTGTTACTTGGTGTCAGTGTATGTCTGTGTTACTTGGTGTAAGTGTGTGTCTGTGTTACTGGTTATCAGTGTATGTCTTTGTAACTTGGTATCAGTGTATGTCTGTGTTACTTGGTGTCAGTGTGTTTGTTTGTGTTACTGGGTGTCAGTGTGTGTCGGTGTTACTTGCTGTAAGTCTGTGTCTTTGTTACTTGGTGTCCGCGTTTGTCTGCGTTACTGGGTGCCAGTGTATGTCTTTGTTACTGGGGGTCAGTGTATGTCTTTGCTACTTGGTGTAATTGTGTGTCTGTGTTACCTGGTGTCAGTGTATGTCTGTGTTACTTGGTGTAAGTGTGTGTCTGTGTTACTGGATATCAGTGTATGTCTTTGCGCCTTGGTGTCAGTGTATGTCTTTGTTACTGGGTGTCAGGGTGTGTCTTTGTGACTTGGTGTCAGTGTATGCCTTTGTTACTTGGTGTAAGTGTGTTTCTGCGTTACTGGGTATCAGTGTATGTCTTTGTTACTTGGTGTCAGTGTTTGTCAAAATACTTGGTGTAAGTGTATGTCTTTGTTACTTGGTGTAATTGTCTGTCTTTGTTACTTGGTGACAGTGTATGTCTTTGTTACTTGGTGTCCGTGTGTGTCTGTGTTACTGGGTATCAGTGTTTGTCTTTGTGACTTGGTGTCAGTGTATGTCTTTTTTACTGGGTGTCAGTGTGTGTCTGTGTTACTTGGTGTCAGAGTATGTCATTGTTGCAGTGTATCAGTGTTTCTCTGTGTTACTGGGTGTCAGTGTGTGTCTGTGTTCCTGGGTATCAGTGTATGTCTTTATTACTTGGTGTCAGTGTATGTCTGTGTTACTTGGTGTAAGTTTGTGTCTGTTTTACTGGGTATCAGTGCATGTCTTTGTTACTTGGTGCCAGTGTATGTCTTTGTTACGTGATGTAATTGTCTGTCTTTGTTACTTGGTGTGAGTGTATTTCTTTGTTACTTGGTGTCAGTGTATGTCTTTGTTACTTGGTGTCAGTGTGTGTCTGTGTTACTGGGTATCAGTGTATGTCTTTGTGACTTGGTATCAGTGTATGTCTTTGTGACTTGGAATCAGTGTATGTCTGTGTTACTCGGTGTAAGTGTGTGTCTGTGTTACTGGGTATCAGTGTATGTCTTTGTTACTTGGTGTCAGCGTATGTTTGTGTTACTTGGTGTAAGTGTGTGTCTGTTTTACTGGGTGTCAGTGTGCGTCTGTTTTACTTGGTGCAAGTGTGTGACTTTGTTACTTGGTGTCCGTGTGTGTCTGTGTTACTGGGTGTCAGTGCATGTCTTTGTGACTTGGTGTCAGTGTATATCTGTGTTACTTGGTGTAAGTGTGTGTCTTTGTTACTTGGTGTAATATTATGTCTTTGTTACTTGTTGTCAGTGTATGTCTGTGTTACTTGGTGTAAGTGTATGTCTTTGTTACTTGGTGTAAGTGTGTGTCTGTGTTACCTGGTGTAAGTGTGTGTCTGTGTTCCTGGGTATCAGTGTATGTCTTTGTTACTTGGTGTCAGTGTATGTCTGTGTTACTTGGTGTAAGTGTGTGTCTGTGTTACTGGTTATCAGTGTATGTCTTTGCAACTTGGTATCAGCGTATGTCTGTGTTACTTGGTGTCAGTGTGTTTGTTTGTGTTACTGGGTGTCAGTGTGTGTCGGTGTTACTTGGTGTCCGCGTTTGTCTGCGTTACTGGGTGCCAGTGTATGTCTTTGTTACTGGGGGTCAGTGTATGTCTTTGCTACTTGGTGTAAGTGTGTGTCTGTGTTACTGGGTGTCAGTGTATGTCTGTGTTACTTGGTGTAAGTGTGTGTCTGTGTTACTGGATATCAGTGTATGTCTTTGTGACTTGGTGTCATTGTATGTCTTTGTTACTGGGTGTCAGTGTGTGTCTTTGTGACTTGGTGTCAGTGTATGCCTTTGTTACTTGGTGTAAGTCTGTGTCTGCGTTACTGGGTATCAGTGAATGTCTTTGTTACTTGGTGTCAGTGTGTGTCAAAATACTTGGTGTAAGTGTATGTCTTTGTTACTTGGTGTAATTGTCTGTCTTTGTTACTTGGTGACAATGTATGTCTTTGTTACTTGGTATCCGTGTGTGTCTGTGTTACTGGGTATCAGTGTATGTCATTGTTACAGTGTATCAGTGTTTCTCTGTGTTACTGGGTGTCAGTGTGTGTTTGTTTGTGTTACTGGGTATCAGTGTATGTCTTTGTGACTTGGTATCAGTGTATCTCTTTGTTCCTGGGTGTCAGTGTGTGTCTTTCTGACTTGGTGTCAGTGTATGTCTTTGTTACTTGGTGTAAGTTTGTGTCTGTGATACTGGGTGTCAGTGTATGTCTTTGTTACTTGGTGTCAGTGTATGTCTGTGTTACTTGGTGTAAGTGCATCAGTGTTGCTCTATGTGACTGGGTGTCAGTATGTGTTTGTTTGTGTTACTGGGTGTCAGTGACACGAGGTGTCAGTATTTAGTTTAGTTTTGGGAGACAGCACTTAAACAGGCCCTTCGGCCCACCGAGTATGTGCCGACCATCAACCACCCATTTATACTAATCCTACTCTAATCCCGTATTCCTATCACATCCCCACCTATCCCTATATATTTCCCAACCACCTACCTATACTTGGTGCAATTTATGATGGCCAATTAACCTATCAGCCTGCAAGTCTTTGGCATGTGGGAGGAAACCGGAGCACCCGGAGGAAACCCACGCAGACACAGGGAGAACTTACAAACTCCGCACAGGCAGTACACAGAATCGAACCCGGGTCCCTGGTGCTGTGAGGCTGCGGTGCCAACCACTGCGCCAAAGTGCCCCCCCCACAGTGTGTGCCTGTGTTACTGGGTATCAGTGTCTGTCTTTGTTACTTGGTGTCAGTGTATGTCTGTGTTACCTGGTGTAAGTGTGTGTCTGTGTTACTGGGTATCAGTGCATGTCTTTGTGACTTGGTCTCAGAGTATGTCTTTGTTACTGGGTGTCAGTGTGTGTCTTTGTGACTTGGTGTCAGTGTATGTATTTGTTACTTGGTGTAAGTGTGTGTCTGTGTTACTGGGTATCAGTGTATGTCTTTGTTACTTGGTGTCAGTGTATGTCAAAATACTTGGTGCAAGTGTATGTCTTTGTTACTTGGTGTAATTGTCTGTCTTTGCTACTTGTTGTCAGTGTATGTCTGTATTGCTTGGTGCAAGTGTGTGTCTTTGTTACTTGGTGTAAGTGTATGTCTTTGTTACTTGGTGTCAGTGTATGTCTGTGTTCCTGGGTGACAGTGTGTGTCTTTGTTACTTGGTGTCAGTGTATGTCTGTGTTCCTGAGTGTCAGTGTTTGTCTTTGTGTCTTGGTGTCAGTGCATGTCTTTGTTACTTGGTGTAAGTGTGTGTCTGTGTTACTGGGTATCAGTGTATGTCTTTTAGACTTGGTGTCAGTGTGTGTCTGTGTTACTGGGTATCAGTGTCTGTCTTTGTGACTTGGTATCAGTGTATGTCTTTGTGACTTGGTGTCAGTGTATGTCTTTGTTACTGGGTGCCAGTGTGTGTCTGTGTTACTTGGTGTCAGTGTCTGTCTTTGTTACTGTTTATCAGTGTATCTCTGTGTTACTGGGTGTCAGTGTGTGTTTGTTTGTGTTACTGGGTGTCAGTGTGTATCAGTGACACTTGGTGTCAGTATTTAGTTTAGTTCAGAGATACAGCACTTAAACAGGCCCTTCGGCCCACCGAGTCTGTGCCGACCATCAACCACCCATTTGTACTAATCCTACACTAATCCCGTATTTCTATCACATCCCCACCTGTCCCTATATATTTCCCTGCCACCTCCCTATACTAGGGGCAATTTAAGATGGCCAATTAACCTATTAACCTGCAAGTATTTGGCATGTGGGAGGAAACCGGAGCACCCGGAGGAAACCCACGCAGCCACAGGGAGAACTGTCAAACTCCGCACAGGCAGTACCCAGAATCGTTCCCGGGTCCCTGGAGCTGTGAGGCTGCGTTGCTAACCACTGCGCCAATGTGCCCCCCCCCCTGCCCCCGCCCCCGCCCAGTGTGTGCCTGTGTTACTGGGTATCAGTGTACGTCTTTGTTACTTGGTGTCAGTGTATGTCTGTGTTGCTTGGTGTCAGTGTGTTTGTTTGTGTTACTGGGTGTCAGTGTGTGTCGGTGTTACTTGGTGTCCGCGTTTGTCTGCGTTACTGGGTGCCAGTGTATGTCTTTGTTACTGGGGGTCAGTGTATGTCTTTGCTACTTGGTGTAAGTGTGTGTCTGTGTTACTGGGTGTCAGTGTATGTCTGTGTTACTTGGTGTAAGTGTGTGTCTGTGTTACTGGATATCAGTGTATGTCTTTGTGACTTGGTGTCAGTGTATGTCTTTGTTACTGGGTGTCAGTGTGTGTCTTTGTGACTTGGTGTCAGTGTATGCCTTTGTTACTTGGTGTAAGTGTGTGTCTGCGTTACTGGGTATCAGTGTATGTCTTTGTTACTTGATGTCAGTGTGTGTCAAAATACTTGGTGTAAGTGTATGTCTTTGTTACTTGGTGTAATTGTCTGTCTTTGTTACTTGGTGACAATGTATGTCTTTGTTACTTGGTGTCCGTGTGTGTCTGTGTTACTGGGTATCAGTGTATGTCATTGTTACAGTGTATCAGTGTTTCTCTGTGTTACTGGGTGTCAGTGTGTGTTTGTTTGTGTTACTGGGTATCAGTGTATGTCTTTGTGACTTGGTATCAGTGTATCTCTTTGTTCCTGGGTGTCAGTGTGTGTCTTTCTGACTTGGTGTCAGTGTATGTCTTTGTTACTTGGTGTAAGTTTGTGTCTGTGATACTGGGTATCAGTGTATGTCTTTGTTACTTGGTGTCAGTGTATGTCTGTGTTACTTGGTGTAAGTGCATCAGTGTTGCTCTATGTGACTGGGTGTCAGTATGTATTTGTTTGTGTTACTGGGTGTCAGTGACACGAGGTGTCAGTATTTAGTTTAGTTTTGGGAGACAGCACTTAAACAGGCCCTTCGGCCCACCGAGTATGTGCCGACCATCAACCACCCATTTATACTAATCCTACTCTAATCCCGTATTCCTATCACATCCCCACCTATCCCTATATATTTCCCAACCACCTACCTATACTTGGTGCAATTTATGATGGCCAATTAACCTATCAGCCTGCAAGTCTTTGGCATGTTCGAGGAAACCGGAGCACCCGGAGGAAACCCACGCAGACACAGGGAGAACTTACAAACTCCGCACAGGCAGTACACAGAATCGAACCCGGGTCCCTGGTGCTGTGAGGCTGCGGTGCCAACCACTGCGCCAAAGTGCCCCCCCCCACCCCACAGTGTGTGCCTGTGTTACTGGGTATCAGTGTCTGTCTTTGTTACTTGGTGTCAGTGTATGTCTGTGTTACCTGGTGTAAGTGTGTGTCTGTGTTACTGGCTATCAGTGCATGTCTTTGTGACTTGGTGTCAGAGTATGTCTTTGTTACTGGGTGTCAGTGTGTGTCTTTGTGACTTGGTGTCAGTGTATGTATTTGTTACTTGGTGTAAGTGTGTGTCTGTGTAACTGGGTATCAGTGTATGTCTTTGTTACTTGGTGTCAGTGTATGTCAAAATACTTGGTGCAAGTGTATGTCTTTGTTACTTGGTGTAATTGTCTGTCTTTGCTACTTGGTGTCAGTGTATGTCTGTATTGCTTGGTGCAAGTGTGTGTCTTTGTTACTTGGTGTAAGTGTATGTCTTTGTTACTTCGTGTCAGTGTATGTCTGTGTTCCTGTTTGACAGTGTGTGTCTTTGTTACTTGGTGTCAGTGTATGTCTGTGTTCCTGAGTGTCAGTGTGTGTCTTTGTGTCTTCGTGTCAGTGCATGTCTTTGTTACTTGGTGTAAGTGTGTGTCTGTGTTACTGGGTATCAGTGTATGTCTTTGTTACTTGGTGTCAGTGTATGTCAAAATCCTTGGTGTAAGTGTATGTCTTTGTTACTTGGTGTAATTGTCTGTCTTTGTTACTTGGTGTAACTGTATAACTGTGTTACTGGGTATCAGTGTATGTCTTTTAGACTTGGTGTCAGTGTGTGTCTGTGTTACTGGGTATCAATGTCTGTCTTTGTGACTTGGTATCAGTGTATGTCTTTGTGACTTGGTGTCAGTGTCTGTCATTGTTACTGGGTGCCAGTGTGTGTCTGTGTTACTTGGTGTCAGTGTCTGTCTTTGTTACTGTTTATCAGTGTATCTCTGTGTTACTGGGTGTCAGTGTGTGTTTGTTTGTGTTACTGGGTGTCAGTGTGTATCAGTGACACTTGGTGTCAGTATTTAGTTTAGTTCAGAGATACAGCACTTAAACAGGCCGTTCGGCCCACCGAGTCTGTGCCGACCATCAACCACCCATTTGTACTAATCCTACACTAATCCCGTATTTCTATCACATCCCCACCTGTCCCTATATATTTCCCTGCCACCTACCCATACTAGGGGCAATTTAAGATGGCCAATTAACCTATTAACCTGCAAGTATTTGGCATGTGGGAGGAAACCGGAGCACCCGGAGGAAAACCACGCAGCCACAGGGAGAACTGTCAAACTCCGCACAGGCAGTACCCAGAATCGTTCCCGGGTCCCTGGAGCTGTGAGGCTGCGGTGCTAACCAATGCGCCAATGTGCCCCCGCGCAGTGTGTGCCTTTGTTACTTGGTGTCAGTGTGTGTCTGTGTGACTGGGCATCAGTCTATGTCTTTGTGACTTGGTGTCAGTGTAGGTCTTTTTTACTGGGTGTCAGTGTGTCTCTGTGTTACTGGGTGTCAGTGTGTGATTCTTTGTGTTACTGGGTATCAGTGTATGTCTTTGTGACTTGTGTCAGTGTGTGTCTGTGTTACTTGGTGTAAGTGTGTGTCTTTGTTACTTGGTGTCCGTGTGTGTCTGTGTTACTGGGTGTCAGTGTATGTCTTTGTTACTTGGTGTCAGTGCATGTCTTTGTTACTTGGTGTAAGTGTGTGTCTGTGTTACTGGGTATCAGTGTCTGTCTTTGTTACTTGGTGTAAGTGTGTGTCTGTGTTACTGGGTATCAGTGCATGTCTTTGTTAATGGGTGTCAGTGTATGTCTGTGTTACTTGGTGTAAGTGTGTGTCTGTGTTACTGGGTATCAGTGTATGTCTTTGTGACTAGGTGTCAGTGTATGTCATTGTTACTTGGTGTAAGTGTGTGCCTGTGTTACTGGGTATCAGTGTATGTCTTTGTTAATTGGTGTAAGTGTATGTCCGTGTTACTGGGTATCAGTGTCTGTCTGTGTTACTTGGTGTAAGTGTGTGTCTGTGTTCCTGGGTATCAGTGTATGTCTTTGTTACTGGGTGTTAGTGTATGTCTTTGTTACTGGGTGTCAGTGTGTGTCTGTGTTACTTGGTGTAAGTGTGTGTCTGTGTTACTGGGTATCAGTGTCTGTCTTCGTTACATGGTGTAAGTGTGTGTCTGTGTTACTGGGTATCAGTGCATGTCTTTGTTACTTGGTGTCAGTGTATGTCTGTGTTACTTGGTGTAAGTGTGTGTCTGTGTTACTGGGTATCAATGTATGTCTTTGTGACTTGGTGTCAGTGTATTTCTTTGTTACTGGGTGTCAGTGTGTGTCTTTGTGACTTGGTGTCAGTGTATGTTATTGTTACTTTGTGTAAGTGTGTGCCTGTGTTACTGGGTATCAGTGTATGTCTTTGTTCATTGGTGTCACTGTATGTCTGTGTTACTTGGTGTTAGTGTGTGTCTGTGTTACTGGCTGTCAGTTTGTGTCTGTGTTACTTGGTGGAAGTCTGTGTCTTTGTTACTTGGTGTCCGTGTGTGTCTGTGTTACTGGGTGTCAGTTTATGTCTTTGTTACTGGGTGTCAGTGTATGTCTTTGTTACTTGGTGTAAGTGTGTGTCTGCGTTACTGGGTGTCAGTGTATGTCTGTGTTACTTGGTGCAAGTGTGTGTCTGTGTTACTGGGTATCAGTGTATGTCTTTGTGACTTGGTGTCAGTGTATGTCTTTGTTACTGGGTGTCAGTGTGTGTCTTTGTGACTTGGTGTCAGTGTATGTCTTTGTTACTTGGTGTTAATGTGTCTGTGTTGCTGGGCATCAGTGCCTGTCTTTGTTACGTTGTTTCAGTGTATGTCAATATACTTGGTGTATGTGTATGTCTTTGTTACTTGGTCTAATTGTCTGTCTTTGTTACTTGGTGTAAGTGTATGGCTTTGTTACTTGGTGTCAGTGTATGTCTTTGTTACTTGGTGTCAGTGCGTGTCTATGTTACAGGGTATCAGTGTATATTTTTGTGACTTGGTATCAGTGAATGTCTTTGTGACTTGGTGTCAGTGCATGTCTTTGTTACTTGGTGTCAGTGTGTATCTGTGTTACTTGGTGTCAGTGTATGTCTTTGTTACTGTTTATTAGTGTTTCTCTGTGTTACTGGGTGTCAGTGTGTGTTTGTTTGTGTTACTGGGTGTCAGTGTATGTCTTTGTTACTTGGTGTAAGCTTGTGTCTGTGTTACTGGGTATCAGTGTCTGTCTTTGTTACTTGGTGTAAGTGTGTGTCTTTGTTACTTGGTGTAATTGTATGTCTGTGTTACTTGGTGTCAGTGTATGTCTGTGTTACTTGGTGTAATTGTATGTCTTTGTTACTTGGTGTAATTGTGTGTCTGTGTTACTTGGTGTAAGTGTGTGTCTGTGTTCCTGGGTATCAGTGTATGTCTTTGTTACTTCGTGTCATTGTATGTCTGTGTTACTTGGTGTAAGTGTGTGTCTGTGTCACTGGGTATCAGTGCATGTCTTTGTTACTTGGTGTCAGTGTTTGTCAGTGTTACTTGGTGTAAGTGTGTGTCTGTGTTACTGGGTGCCAGTGTGTCTCTGTGTTACTTGTTGTAAGTGTGTGTCTTTGTTGCTTGGTGCAAGTGTATGTCTGTGTTACTGGGTGTCAGTGTATGTCTTTGTTACTTGGTGTAAGTGTGTGTCTGTGTTACTGGGTAACATTGTATGTCTTTGTTACTTGGTGTCAGTGAATGTCAAAATACTTGGTGTAAGTGTATGTCTTTGTTACTTGGTGTACTTGTCTGTCTTTGTTACTTGGTGTAAGTGTGTGTCTGTGTTACTGGGTATCAGCGTATGTCTTTGTGACTAGCTATCAGTGTATGTCTTTGTTACTTGGTGTCAGTGTGTGTCTGTGTTACTGGGTATCAGCGTATGTCTTTGTGACTAGCTATCAGTGTATGTCTTTGTTACTTGGTGTCAGTGTATGTCTTTGTTACTCTTTATTCGTGATTCTCTGTCTTACTGGGTGTCAGTGTGTGTTTGATTGTGTTGCAGGGTGTCAGTGTTTGTCTTTGTTAATTGGTGTAAGTGTGTGTCTGTGTTACTGGGTATCAGTATCTGTCTTTGTTATTTGGTGTACGTGTGTGTCTTTGATACATGGTGTAAGTCTGTGTCTGTGTTACGTGGTGTAAGTGTGCGTCTGTGTTCCTGGATATCAGTGTATGTCTTTGTTACTTGGTGTCAGTGTATGTCTGTGTTACTTGGTGTAAGTGTGTGTCTGTGTTACTGGGTATCAGTGTATGTCTTTGTTACTTGGTGTCAGTGTGTGTCTGTGTTACTTGTTGTAAGTGTTTGTCTTTGTTCCTTGGTGTAATTGCATGTCTTTGTTAACTTATGTCCGTGTATGTCTTTGTTACTTTGTGTAATTGTATGTCTTTGTTACTTGGTGTAAGTGTATGTCTGCGTTACTTGGTGTAAGTGTGTATCTGTGTTCCTTGGTATCAGTGTATGTCTTTGTTACTTGGTGTCAGTGTATGTCTGTGTTACTTGGTGTAAGTGTGTGTCTGTGCTACTGGGTGTCAGTGTGTCTGTGTTACTTGGTGTAAGTGTGTGTCTTTGTTACTTGGTATCCGTGTATGTCTGTGTTACTGGGTGTCAGTGCATGTCTTTGTTACTTGGTGTCAGTGTATATCTGTGTTACTTGGTGTAAGTGTGTGTCTTTGTTACTTGGTGTAATTGTATGTCTTTGTTACTTGGTTTCAGTGTATGTTGTGTTACTTGGTGTAAGTGTATGTCTATGTTCCTGGGTATCAGTGTATGTCTTTGTTACTTGGTGTCAGTGTATGTCTGTGTTACTTGGTGTAAGTGTGTTTCTGTGTTACTGGGTATCAGTGTATGTCTGTGTTACTTGGTGTCAGTGTATGTCTGTGTTACTTGGTGTAAGAGTGTGTCTGTGGTACTGGGTGTCAATGTGTGACTGTATTACTTGGTGTAAGTCTGTGTCTTTGTTACTTGGTGTCCGTGTGTGTCTGTGTTACTGGGTGTCAGCGTATGTCTTTGTTACTGGGTGTCTGTGTATTTCTTTGTTACTTGGTGTAAGTGTGTGTCTGTGTTACTGGGTGTCAGTGTTTGTCTGTGTTACTTGGTGTAAGTGTGTGTCTGTGTTACTGGGTATCAGTGTATGACTTTGTGACTTGATCTCATTGTATGTCTTTGTTACTGGGTGTCAGTGTGTGTCTTTGTGACTTGGTATCAGTGTATGTCTTTGTTACTTGGTGTCAGTGTATGTCAAAATACTTGGTGTAAGTGTATGTCTTTGTTACTTGGTGTAATTGTCTGTCTTTGTTACTTGGTGTAAGTGTACGACTTTGTTACTTGGTGTCAGTGTACTTCTTTGTTACTTGGTGTCAGTGTGTGTCTGTATTACTGGGTATCAGTGTATGTCTTTGTGACTTGGTATCAGTGTATGTCTTTGTTACTTGGTGTCTGTGTATGACTTTGTTACTGTGTGTCAGAGTGTGACTGTGTTACTTGGTGTCAGTGTATGTCTTTGTTACTGTTTATTAGTGTTTCTCTGTGTTACTGTGTGTCAGTGTGTATTTGTTTGTGTTACTGGGTGTCAGTGTATGTCTTTGTTAATTGGTGTAAGTGTGTGACTGTGTTACTCGGTATCAGTGTCTGTCTTTGTTACTTGGTGTAAGTGAGTGTCTTTGTTACTTGGTGTAATTGTCTGTCTTTGTTATTTGGTGTTAGTGTATGTCTTTGTCACTTGGTGTAAGTGTGTGTCTGTGTTACTTGGTGTAAGTGTGTGTCTGTGTTCCTGGGTATCAGTGTATGTCTTTGTTACACGGTGTCAGTGTATGTCTGTGTTAATTGGTATAAGTGTGTGTCTGTGTTACAGGGTATCAGTGTATGTCTTTGTTACTTGGTGTCAGTGTTTGTCTGTGTTACATGGTGCAAGTGTGTGTCTGTGTTACTGGGTGTCAATGTGTGTCTGTGTCACTTTGTGTAAGTGTGTGCCTTTGTTACTTGGTGTCCGTGTGTGTCTGTGTTACTGGGTGTCAGTGCATGTCTTTGTTACATGGTGTCAGTGTATATTTGTGTTACTTGGTGTAACTGTGTGTCTTTGTTATTTGGTGTAATTGTATGTCTTTGTTACTTGGTGTCAGAGTATGTCTGTGTTACTTGGTGTAAGTGTATGTCTTTGTTACTTGGTGTAAGTGTGTGTCTGTGTTACTTGGTGTAAGTGTATGTCTGTGTTACTTGGTGTAAGTGTGTGTCTGTGTTACTGGGTATCAGTGTATGGCTTTGTTACTTGGTGTCAGTGTATGTCCGTGTTGCTTGGTGCAAGTGTGTGTCTGTGTTACTGGGTGTCAGTGTATGTCTGTGTTGTTTGGTGTAAGTGTGTGTCTTTGTTACTTGGTGTCCGTGTGTGTCTGTGTTACTGGGTGTCAGTATATGTCTTTGTTACTTGGTGTATGTGTGTGTCAGTGTTACTGGGAGTCAGTGTCTGTCTGTGTTACTTGGTGCAAGTGTGTGTCTTTGTTACTTGGTGTCCGTGTGTGTCCGTGTTACTGGGTGTCAGTTATGTCTTTGTTACTGGGTGTCACTGCATGTATTTGTTACTTGGTGTAAGTGTGTGTCTGTGTTACTTGGTGTAAGTGTGTGTCTGTGTTACTTGGTGTCAGTGCATGTCTTTGTTACTTGGTGTCAGTCTATATCTGTGTTACATGGTGTAACTGTGTGTCCTTGTTATTTGGTGTAATTGTATGTCTTTGTTACTTGGTGTCAGAGTATGTCTGTGTTACCTGGTGTAAGTGTATGTCTTTGTTACTTGGTGTAAGTGTGTGTCTGTGTTACTTGGTGTAATTGTCTGTCTTTGTTATTTGGTCTTAGTGTATGTCTTTGTCACTTGGTGTAAGTGTGTATCTGTGTTACTTGGTGTAAGTGTGTGTCTGTGTTCCTGGGTATCAGTGTATGTCTTTGTTACACGGTGTCAGTGTATGTCTGTGTTAATTGGTATAAGTGTGTGTCTGTGTTACAGGCTATCAGTGTATGTCTTTGTTACTTGGTGTCAGTGTTTGTCTGTGTTACTTGGTGTAAGTGTGTGTCTGTGTTACTGGGTGTCAATGTGTGTCTGTGTTACTTGGTGTAAGTGTGTGTCTTTGTTACTTGGTGTCCGTGTGTGTCTGTGTTACTGGGTGTCAGTGCATGTCTTTGTTACATGGTGTCAGTGTATATCTGTGTTACTTGGTGTAACTGTGTGTCTTTGTTATTTGGTGTAATTGTATGTCTTTGTTACTTGGTGTCAGAGTATGTCTGTGTTACTTGGTGTAAGTGTATGTCTTTGTTACTTGGTGTAAGTGTGTGTCTGTGTTCCTGGGTATCAGTGTATGTCTTTGTTACTTGGTGTCAGTGTATGTCTGTGTTACTTGGTGTAAGTGTGTGTCTGTGTTACTGGGTATCAGTGTATGTCTTTGTTACTTGGTGTCAGTGTATGTCCGTGTTGCTTGGTGCAAGTGTGTGTCTGTGTTACTGGGTGTCAGTGTGTGTCTGTGTTGCTTGGTGTAAGTGTGTGTCTTTGTTACTTGGTGTCCGTGTGTGTCTGTGTTACTGGGTGCCAGTGTATGTCTTTGTTACTTGGTGTATGTGTGTGTCAGTGTTACTGGGAGTCAGTGTCTGTCTGTGTTACTTGGTGCAAGTGTGTGTCTTTGTTACTTGGTGTCCGTGTGTGTCCGTGTTACTGGGTGTCAGTATATGTCTTTGTTACTGGGTGTCACTGCATGTCTTTGTTACTTGGTGTAAGTGTGTGTCTGTGTTACTTGGTGTCAGTGCATGTCTTTGTTACTTGGTGTCAGTCTATATCTGTGTTACATGGTGTAACTGTGTGTCTTTGTTATTTGGTGTAATTGTATGTCTTTGTTACTTGGTGTCAGAGTATGTCTTTGTTACTTGGTGTCAGTGTATGTCTTTGTTACTTGGTGTCAGTGTATGTCCGTGTTGCTTGGTGCAAGTGTGTGTCTGTGTTACTGGGTGTCAGTGTGTGTCTTTGTTACTTGGTGTCCGTGTGTGTCTATGTTCCTGGGAAAAAGTGTATGTCTTTGTTACTTGGTGTCAGTGTATGTCTGTGTTACTTGGTGTAAGTGTGTTTCTGTGTTACTGGGTATCAGTGTATGTCTGTGTTACTTGGTGTCAGTGTATGTCAGTGTTACTTGGAGTAAGAGTGTGTCTGTGTTACTGGGTGTCAGTGTGCGACTGTATTACTTGGTGTAAGTCTGTGTCTTTGTTACTTGGTGTCCGTGTGTGTCTGTGTTACTGGGTGTCAGCGTATGTCTTTGTTACTGGGTGTCTGTGTATTTCTTTGTTACTTGGTGTAAGTGTGTGTCTGTGTTACTGGGTGTCAGTGTATGTTTGTGTTACTTGGTGTAAGTGTGTGTCTGTGTTACTGGGTATCAGTGTATGTCTTTGTGACTTGATCTCATTGTACGTCTTTGTTACTGGGTGTCAGTGTGTGTCTTTGTGACTTGGTATCAGTGTATGTCTTTGTTACTTGGTGTCAGTGTATGTCAAAATACTTGGTGTAAGTGTATGTCTTTGTTACTTGGTGTAATTGTCTGTCTTTGTTACTTGGTGTAAGTGTACGTCTTAGTTACTTGGTGTCAGTGTTTGTCTTTGTTACTTGGTGTCAGTGTGTGTCTGTGTTACTGTGTATCAGTGTATGTCTTTGTTACTTGGTGTCAGTGTATGTCTGTGTTACTTGGTGTAAGTGTGTGTCTGTGTTACTGGGTATCAGTGTATGTCTTTGTTACTTGGTGTCAGTGTATGTCCGTGTTGCTTGGTGCAAGTGTGTGTCTGTGTTACTGGGTGTCAGTGTGTGTCTGTGTTGCTTGGTGTAAGTGTGTGTCTTTGTTACTTGGTGTCCGTGTGTGTCTGTGTTACTGGGTGTCAGTATATGTCTTTGTTACTTGGTGTATGTGTGTGTCAGTGTTACTGGGAGTCAGTGTCTGTCTGTGTTACTTGGTGCAAGTGTGTGTCTTTGTTACTTGGTGTCCGTGTGTGCCCGTGTTACTGGGTGTCAGTGTATGTCTTTGTTACTGGGTGTCACTGCATGTATTTGTTACTTGGTGTAAGTGTGTGTCTGTGTTACTTGGTGTCAGTGCATGTCTTTGTTACTTGGTGTCAGTCTATATCTGTGTTACATGGTGTAACTGTGTGTCCTTGTTATTTGGTGTAATTGTATGTCTTTGTTACTTGGTGTCAGAGTATGTCTGTGTTACCTGGTGTAAGTGTATGTCTTTGTTACTTGGTGTAAGTGTGTGTCTGTGTTACTTGGTGTAATTGTCTGTCTTTGTTATTTGGTCTTTGTGTATGTCTTTGTCACTTGGTGTAAGTGTGTATCTGTGTTACTTGGTGTAAGTGTGTGTCTGTGTTCCTGGGTATCAGTGTATGTCTTTGTTACACGGTGTCAGTGTATGTCTGTGTTAATTGGTATAAGTGTGTGTCTGTGTTACAGGCTATCAGTGTATGTCTTTGTTACTTGGTGTCAGTGTTTGTCTGTGTTACTTGGTGTAAGTGTGTGTCTGTGTTACTGGGTGTCAATGTGTGTCTGTGTTACTTGGTGTAAGTGTGTGTCTTTGTTACTTGGTGTCCGTGTGTGTCTGTGTTACTGGGTGTCAGTGCATGTCTTTGTTACATGGTGTCAGTGTATATCTGTGTTACTTGGTGTAACTGTGTGTCTTTGTTATTTGGTGTAATTGTATGTCTTTGTTACTTGGTGTCAGAGTATGTCTGTGTTACTTGGTGTAAGTGTATGTCTTTGTTACTTGGTGTAAGTGTGTGTCTGTGTTACTTGGTGTAAGTGTGTGTCTGTGTTCCTGGGTATCAGTGTATGTCTTTGTTACTTGGTGTCACAGTATGTCTGTGTTACTTGGTGTAAGTGTGTGTCTGTGTTACTGGGTATCAGTGTATGTCTTTGTTACTTGGTGTCAGTGTATGTCCGTGTTGCTTGGTGCAAGTGTGTGTCTGTGTTACTGGGTGTCAGTGTGTGTCTGTGTTGCTTGGTGTAAGTGTGTGTCTTTGTTACTTGGTGTCCGTGTGTGTCTGTGTTACTGGGTGCCAGTGTATGTCTTTGTTACTTGGTGTATGTGTGTGTCAGTGTTACTGGGAGTCAGTGTCTGTCTGTGTTACTTGGTGCAAGTGTGTGTCTTTGTTACTTGGTGTCCGTGTGTGTCCGTGTTACTGGGTGTCAGTATATGTCTTTGTTACTGGGTGTCACTGCATGTCTTTGTTACTTGGTGTAAGTGTGTGTCTGTGTTACTTGGTGTCACTGCATGTCTTTGTTACTTGGTGTCAGTCTATATCTGTGTTACATGGTGTAACTGTGTGTCTTTGTTATTTGGTGTAATTGTATGTCTTTGTTACTTGGTGTCAGAGTATGTCTTTGTTACTTGGTGTCAGTGTATGTCTTTGTTACTTGGTGTCAGTGTATGTCCGTGTTGCTTGGTGCAAGTGTGTGTCTGTGTTACTGGGTGTCAGTGTGTGTCTTTGTTACTTGGTGTCCGTGTGTGTCTATGTTCCTGGGAAAAAGTGTATGTCTTTGTTACTTGGTGTCAGTGTATGTCTGTGTTACTTGGTGTAAGTGTGTTTCTGTGTTACTGGGTATCAGTGTATGTCTGTGTTACTTGGTGTCAGTGTATGTCAGTGTTACTTGGAGTAAGAGTGTGTCTGTGTTACTGGGTGTCAGTGTGCGACTGTATTACTTGGTGTAAGTCTGTGTCTTTGTTACTTGGTGTCCGTGTGTGTCTGTGTTACTGGGTGTCAGCGTATGTCTTTGTTACTGGGTGTCTGTGTATTTCTTTGTTACTTGGTGTAAGTGTGTGTCTGTGTTACTGGGTGTCAGTGTATGTTTGTGTTACTTGGTGTAAGTGTGTGTCTGTGTTACTGGGTATTAGTGTATGTCTTTGTGACTTGATCTCATTGTACGTCTTTGTTACTGGGTGTCAGTGTGTGTCTTTGTGACTTGGTATCAGTGTATGTCTTTGTTACTTGGTGTCAGTGTATGTCAAAATACTTGGTGTAAGTGTACGTCTTTGTTACTTGGTGTCAGTGTTTGTCTTTGTTACTTGGTGTCAGTGTGTGTCTGTGTTACTGGGTATCAGTGTATGTCTTTGTGACTTGGTATCAATTTATGTCTTTGTTACTTGGTGTCTGTGTATGACTTTGTTACTGTGTGTCAGAGTGTGACTGTGTTACTTGGTGTCAGTGTATGTCTTTGTTACTGTTTATTAGTGTTTCTCTGTGTTACTGGGTGTCAGTGTGTGTTTGTTTGTGTTACTGGGTGTCAGTGTATGTCTTTGTTAATTGGTGTAAGTGTGTGTCTGTGTTACTGGGTATCTGTGTCTTTCTTTGTTACTTGTTGTAAGTGAGTGTCTTTGTTACTTGGTGTAATTGTCTGTCTTTGTTATTTGGTGTTAGTGTATGTCTTTGTCACTTGGTGTAAGTGTGTGTCTGTGTTACTTGGTGTAAGTGTGTGTCTGTGTTCCTGGGTATCAGTGTATGTCTTTGTTACTTGGTGTCAGTGTATGTCTGTGTTAATTGGTGTAAGTATGTGTCTGTGTTACTTGGTGTAAGTGTGTGTCTGTGTTACTTGTTGTAAGTGTGTGTCTGTGTTCCTGGGTATCAGTGTATGTCTTTGTTACTTGGAGTCAGTGTATGTCTGTGTTACTTGGTGTAAGTGTGTGTCTGTGTCACTGGGTATCAGTGTATGTCTTTGTTACTTGGTGTCAGTGTACGTCCGTGTTGCTTGGTGCAAGTGTGTGTCTGTGTTACTGGGTGTCAGTGTGTGTCTGTGTTGCTTGGTGTAAGTGTGTGTCTTTGTTACTTGGTGTCCGTGTGTGTCTGTGTTCCTGGGTGTCAGTGTATGTCTTTGTTCCTGGGTGTCAGTGTATGTCTTTGTCACTTGGTGTAAGTGTGTGTCAGTGTTACTGGGTGTCAGTGTGTGTCTGTGTTACTTGGTGTAAGTGTGTGTCTTTGTTACTTGGTGTCCGTGTGTGTCCGTGTTACTGGGTGTCAGTGTATGTCTTTGTTACTGGGTGTCACTGCATGTCTTTGTTACTTGGTGTAAGTGTGTGTCTGTGTTACTGGGTGTCAGTGCATGTCTTTGTTACTTGGTGTCAGTGTATATCTGTGTTACTTGGTGTTACTGTGTGTCTTTGTTATTTGGTGTAATTCTATGTCTTTGTTACTTGGTGTCAGAGTATGTCTGTGTTACTTGGTGTAAGTGTATGTCTTTGTTACTTGGTGTAAGTGTGTGTCTGTGTTACTTGGTGTAAGTGTGTGTCTGTGTTCCTGGGTATCTGTGTATGTCTTTGTTACTTGGTGTCAGTGTATGTCGGTGTTACTTGGTGTAAGTGTGAGTCTGTGTTACTGGGTATCAGTGTATGTCTTTGTTACTTGGTGTCAGTGGATGTCCGTGTTGCTTGGTGCAAGTGTGTGTCTGTGTTACTGGGTGTCAGTGTGTGTATGTGTTACTGGGTGTCAGTGTATGTCTTTGTTACTGGGTGTCAGTGTATGTCTTTGTTACTTGGTGTAAGTGTGTGTCAGTGTTACTGGGTGTCAGTGTGTGTCTGTGTTACTTGGTGTAAGTGTGTGTCTTTGTTACTTGGTGTCCGTGTGTGTCCGTGTTACTGGGTGCCAGTGTATGTCTTTGTTACTGGGTGTCACTGCATGTCTTTGTTACTTGGTGTAAGTGTGTGTCTGTGTTACTGGGTATCAGTGTCTATCTTTGCTACTTGGTGTTTGTGTATGTCTGTGTTACTTGGTGTAAGTGTGTGTCTGTGTTACTGGGTATCAGTGTATGTCTTTGTGACTTGGTATCAGTGTATGTATTTGTTACTTGGTGTCAGTGTGTGTCTTTCTGACTTGGTGTCAGTGTATGTCTTTGATACTTGGTGTAAGTGTGTGTCTGTATTACTGTGTATCAGTGTATGTCTTTGTTACTTGGTGTCAGTGCATGTCAAAATAATTGGTGTAAGTGTATGTCTTTGTTACTTGGTGTAATTGTCTGCCTTTGTTACTTGGTGTAAGTGTATGTCCTTGTTACTTGGTGTCAGTGTATATCTTTGTTACTTGGTGTCAGTGTATGTCTGTGTTACTTGGTGTAAGAGTCTGTCTTTGTTACTTGGTGTTAGTGTTTGTCTTTGTTACTTGGTGTCAGTGTGTGTCTGTGTTACTGGGTATCAGTGTATGTCTTTGTGACTTGGCATCATTGTATGTCTTTGTTACTGGGTGTCAGTGTGTGTCTGTGTTACTGGGTATCAGTGTCTGTCTTTGTGATTTGGTATCAGTGTATGTCTTTGTTACTGGGTGTTAATGTGTGTCTGTGTTGCTGGGCATCAGTGTATGTCTTTGTTAAGTTGTTTCAGTGTATGTCAAAATACTTGGTGGATGTGTATGTCTTTGTTACTTGGTGTAATTGTCTGTCTTTGTTACTTGGTGTAAGTGTATGTCTTTGTTACTTGGTGTCAGTGTATGTCTTTTTTACTTGGTGTCAGTGCGTGTCTGTGTTCCAGGGTATCAGTCTATGTTTTTGTGACTTGGTATCAGTGAATGTCTTTGTGACTTGGTGTCAGTGCATGTCTTTGTTACTTGGTGTCAGTGTATGTCTTTGTTACTGTTTATTAGTGTTTCTCTGTGTTACTGGGTGTCAGTGTGTGTTTGTTTGTGTTACTGGGTGTCAGTGTATGTCTTTGTTACTTGGTGTAAGCGTGTGTCTTTGTTACTGGGTATCAGTGTCTGTCTTTGTTACTTGGTGTAAGTGTGTGTCTTTGTTACTTGGTGTAATTGTATGTCTTTGTTACTTGGTGTCAGTGTATGTCCGTGTTACTTCGTGTAATTTTATGTCTGTGTTCCTGGGTATCAGCGTATGTCTTTGTTACTTCGTGTCATTGTATGTCTGTGTTACTTGGTGTAAGTGTGTGTCTGTGTCACTGGGTATCAGTGTATGTCTTTGTTACTTGGTGTCAGTGTTTGTCTGTGTTACTTGGTGTAAGTGTGTGTCTGTGTTACTGGGTGCCAGTGTGTCTCTGTGTTACTTGTTGTAAGTGTGTGTCTTTGTTACTTGGTGCAAGTGTATGTCTGTGTTACTGGGTGTCAGTGTGTGTCTTTGTGACTTGGTGGCAGTGTATGTCTTTGTTACTTGGTGTAAGTGTGTGTCTGTGTTACTGGGTAACATTGTATGTCTTTGTTACTTGGTGTCAGTGTATGTCAAAATACTTGGTGTAAGTGGATGTCTTTGTTACTTGGTGTAATTGTCTGTATTTGTTACTTGGTGTAAGTGTATGTCTTTGTCACTTGATGTCAGTGTATGTCTTTGTTACTTGGTGTCAGTGTGTGTCTGTGTTACTGGGTATCAGCGTAAGTCTTTGTGACTTGGTATCAGTGTATGTCTTTGTTACTTGGTGTCTGTGTATGTCTTTGTTACTGGGTGTTAGTGTGTGACTGTGTTACTTGGTGTCTGTGTATGTCTTTGTTACAGTTTATTAGTGTTTCTCTGTGTTACTGGGTGTCAGTGTGTGTTTGTTTGTGTTACTGGGTGTCAGTGTATGACTTTGTTAATTGGTGTAAGTGTGTGTCTGTGTTACTGGGTATCAGTGTCTGTCTTTGTTACTTGGTGTAAGTGTGTGTCTTTGTTACTTGGTGTAATTGTATGTCTTTGTTACTTGGTGTCAGTGTGTGTCTGTGTTACTTGGTGTAAGTGTGTGTCTGTGTTCCTGGGTATCAGTGTATGTCTTTGCTACTTGGTGTCAGTGTATGTCTGTGTTACTTGGTGTAATTGTGTGTCTGTGTTACTGGGTATCAGTGTATGTCTTTGTTACTTGGTGTCAGTGTTTGTCTGTGTTTCTTGGTGTCCGTGTGTGTCTGTGTTACTGGGTGTCAGTGCATGTCTTTGTTACTTGGTGTCAGTGTATATCTGTGTTACTTGGTGTAACTGTGTGTCTTTGTTATTTGGTGTAATTGTATGTTTTTGTTACTTGGTGTCAGTGTATGTCTGTGTTACTTGGTGTAAGTGTCTGTCTTTGTTACTTGGTGTTAGTGTGTGTCTGTGTTACTTGGTGTAAGTGTGTGCCTGTGTTCCTGGGTATCAGTGTATGTCTTTGTTACTTGGTGTCAGTGTATGTCCGTGTTGCTTGGTGTAAGTGTGTGTCTGTGTTACTGGGTGTCAGTGTGTATCTGTGTTACTTGGTGTAATTGTGTGTCTTTGTTACTTGGTGTAAGTGTGTGTCTGTGTTACATGGTGTAAGTGTGTGTCTGTGTTCCTGGGTATCAGTGTATGTCTTTCATACTTGGTGTAAGTGTGTGTCTGTGTTACTTGGTGTAAGTGTGTGTCTGTGTTCCTGGGTATCAGTGTATGTCTTTGCTACTTGGTGCCAGTGTATGTCTGTGTGACTTGGTGTAAGTGTCTGTCTGTGTTACTGGGTATCAGTGCATGTCTTTGTTACTTGGTGTCAGTGTTTGTCTGTGTTTCTTGGTGTAAGTGTGTGTCTGTGTTACTGGGTGTCAATGTGTGTCTGTGTTATTTGGTGTAATTGTATGTCTTTGTTACTTGGTGTCAGTGTATGTCTGTGTTACTTGGTGTAAGTGTATGTCTTTGTTACTTGGTGTTAGTGTGTGTCTGTGTTACTTGGTGTAAGTGTGTGCCTGTGTTCCTGGGTATCAGTGTATGTCTTTGTTACTTGGTGTCAGTGTATGTCTGTGTTATTTGGTGTAAGTCTGTGTCTGTGTTACTGGGTATCAGTGTACGTCTTTGTTACTTGGTGTCAGTGTATGTCCGTGTTGCTTGGTGTAAGTGTGTGTCTGTGTTACTGGGTGTCAGTGTGTATCTGTGTTACTTGGTGTAAGTGTGTGTCTTTGTTACTGGGTGTCAGTGCATGTCTTTGTTACTTGGTGTCAGTGTATATCTGTGTTACTTGGTGTTACTGTGTGTCTTTGTTATTTGGTGTAATTCTATGTCTTTGTTACTTGGTGTCAGAGTATGTCTGTGTTACTTGGTGTAAGTGTATGTCTTTGTTACTTGGTGTAAGTGTGTGTCTGTGTTACTTGGTGTAAGTGTGTGTCTGTGTTCCTGGGTATCTGTGTATGTCTTTGTTACTTGGTGTCAGTGTATGTCGGTGTTACTTGGTGTAAGTGTGTGTCTGTGTTACTGGGTATCAGTGTATGTCTTTGTTACTTGGTGTCAGCGGATGTCCGTGTTGCTTGGTGCAAGTGTGTGTCTGTGTTACTGGGTGTCAGTGTGTGTATGTGTTACTGGGTGTCAGTGTATGTCTTTGTTACTGGGTGTCAGTGTATGTCTTTGTTACTTGGTGTAAGTGTGTGTCAGTGTTACTGGGTGTCAGTGTGTGTCTGTGTTACTTGGTGTAAGTGTGTGTCTTTGTTACTTGGTGTCCGTGTGTGTCCGTGTTACTGGGTGTCAGTGTATGTCTTTGTTACTGGGTGTCACTGCATGTCTTTGTTACTTGGTGTAAGTGTGTGTCAGTGTTACTGGGTGTCAGTGTGTGTCTGTGTTACTTGGTGTAAGTGTGTGTCTTTGTTACTTGGTGTCCGTGTGTGTCTGTGTTACTGGGTATCAGTGTCTATCTTTGCTACTTGGTGTTTGTGTATGTCTGTGTTACTTGGTGTAAGTGTGTGTCTGTGTTACTGGGTATCAGTGTATGTCTTTGTGACTTGGTATCAGTGTATGTATTTGTTACTTGGTGTCAGTGTGTGTCTTTCTGACTTGGTGTCAGTGTATGTCTTTGATACTTGGTGTAAGTGTGTGTCTGTATTACTGTGTATCAGTGTATGTCTTTGTTACTTGGTGTCAGTGCATGTCAAAATAATTGGTGTAAGTGTATGTCTTTGTTACTTGGTGTAATTGTCTGCCTTTGTTACTTGGTGTAAGTGTATGTCCTTGTTACTTGGTGTCAGTGTATATCTTTGTTACTTGGTGTCAGTGTATGTCTGTGTTACTTGGTGTAAGAGTCTGTCTTTGTTACTTGGTGTTAGTGTTTGTCTTTGTTACTTGGTGTCAGTGTGTGTCTGTGTTACTGGGTATCAGTGTATGTCTTTGTGACTTGGCATCATTGTATGTCTTTGTTACTGGGTGTCAGTGTGTGTCTGTGTTACTGGGTATCAGTGTCTGTCTTTGTGATTTGGTATCAGTGTATGTCTTTGTTACTGGGTGTTAATGTGTGTCTGTGTTGCTGGGCATCAGTGTATGTCTTTGTTAAGTTGTTTCAGTGTATGTCAAAATACTTGGTGGATGTGTATGTCTTTGTTACTTGGTGTAATTGTCTGTCTTTGTTACTTGGTGTAAGTGTATGTCTTTGTTACTTGGTGTCAGTGTATGTCTTTTTTACTTGGTGTCAGTGCGTGTCTGTGTTCCAGGGTATCAGTCTATGTTTTTGTGACTTGGTATCAGTGAATGTCTTTGTGACTTGGTGTCAGTGCATGTCTTTGTTACTTGGTGTCAGTGTATGTCTTTGTTACTGTTTATTAGTGTTTCTCTGTGTTACTGGGTGTCAGTGTGTGTTTGTTTGTGTTACTGGGTGTCAGTGTATGTCTTTGTTACTTGGTGTAAGCGTGTGTCTTTGTTACTGGGTATCAGTGTCTGTCTTTGTTACTTGGTGTAAGTGTGTGTCTTTGTTACTTGGTGTAATTGTATGTCTTTGTTACTTGGTGTCAGTGTATGTCCGTGTTACTTCGTGTAATTTTATGTCTGTGTTCCTGGGTATCAGCGTATGTCTTTGTTACTTCGTGTCATTGTATGTCTGTGTTACTTGGTGTAAGTGTGTGTCTGTGTCACTGGGTATCAGTGTATGTCTTTGTTACTTGGTGTCAGTGTTTGTCTGTGTTACTTGGTGTAAGTGTGTGTCTGTGTTACTGGGTGCCAGTGTGTCTCTGTGTTACTTGTTGTAAGTGTGTGTCTTTGTTACTTGGTGCAAGTGTATGTCTGTGTTACTGGGTGTCAGTGTGTGTCTTTGTGACTTGGTGGCAGTGTATGTCTTTGTTACTTGGTGTAAGTGTGTGTCTGTGTTACTGGGTAACATTGTATGTCTTTGTTACTTGGTGTCAGTGTATGTCAAAATACTTGGTGTAAGTGGATGTCTTTGTTACTTGGTGTAATTGTCTGTATTTGTTACTTGGTGTAAGTGTATGTCTTTGTCACTTGATGTCAGTGTGTGTCTTTGTTACTTGGTGTCAGTGTGTGTCTGTGTTACTGGGTATCAGCGTAAGTCTTTGTGACTTGGTATCAGTGTATGTCTTTGTTACTTGGTGTCTGTGTATGTCTTTGTTACTGGGTGTTAGTGTGTGACTGTGTTACTTGGTGTCTGTGTATGTCTTTGTTACTGTTTATTAGTGTTTCTCTGTGTTACTGGGTGTCAGTGTGTGTTTGTTTGTGTTACTGGGTGTCAGTGTATGACTTTGTTAATTGGTGTAAGTGTGTGTCTGTGTTACTGGGTATCAGTGTCTGTCTTTGTTACTTGTTGTCAGTGTGTGTCTCTGCAACTGGGTGTCGGTGTGTTTGTTTGTCTTACTGGGTGTCACTGTGTGTCTGTGTTACTTGGTGTAAGTGTGTGTCATTGTCACTTGGTGAAAGTGTGTGTCTGAGTTACTGGGTATCAGTGTATGTCTTTGTGACTTGGTGTCAGTGTATGTCTTTGTTACTGGGTGTCAGTGTGTGTCTTTGTGACTTGGTGTCAGTGTATGTTTTGTTACTTGGTGTAAGTGTGTGTCTGTGTTACTGGGTATCAGAGTATTTCTTTGCTACTTGGTGTCAGTGTATGTCTCTGTTACTGGGAGTCAGTGTGCGTCTTTGTGACTTGGTGTCACTGTATGTCTTTGTTACTTGGTGTAAGTGTGCGTCTGTGTTACTGGGTATCAGTGTATGTCTTTGTTACTTGGTGTCAGTGTATGTCAAAATACTTGGTGCAAGTGTATGTCTTTGTTACTCGGTGTAATTGTCTGTCTTTGTTACTTGGTGTAAGTGTGTGTCTTTGTTACTTGATGTCAGTGTATGTCTGTGTTCCTTGGTGTAAGTGTGTGTCTTTGTTACTTGGTGTAAGTGTATGTCTTTGTTACTTGGTGTCAGTGTATGTCTTTTTTACTTGGTGTCAGTGTGTGTCTGTGTTACTGGGCATCAGTGTCTGTCTTTGTGACTTGGTATCAGTGTATGTCTTTGTTACTTGGAGTCAGTGTATGTCTTTGTTACTTGGAGTCTGTGTATGTCATAATACTTGGTGTCAGTGTATGTCTCTGATACTTGGTGTAATTGTCTGTCTTTGTTACTTGGTGTAAGTGTGTGTCTTTGTTCCTTGGTGTAAGTGTATGTCTGTGTTACTTGGTGTCAGTGTATGTGTTTGTGACTTGGTGTCATTGTATGTCTTAGTTACTGGGTGTCAGTGCATGTCTTTGTTACTTGGTGCAAGTGTATGTCAAAATACTTGGTGTAAGTGTATGTCTTTGTTACTTGGTGTAATTGTCTGTCTTTGTTTCTTGGTTTAAGTATGTGTCTTTGTTACTTGGTGTAAGTGTATGTCTTTGTTACTTGTTGTCAGTTTGTGTCTGTCTTACTGGGGATCAGTGTATGTCTGTGTTACTGTGTATCAGTGCGTGTTACTGGGTGTCAGTGTGTGTCTGTGACTCCAGGTGTCAGTATTTAGTTTAGTTTCGAGATACAGCACTGAAACAGGCCCTTCGGCCCACCGAGTCTGTGCCGACCATCAACCAACCATTTATACTAATCCTACACGAATCCCATATTCCAAAAACATCCCCGATATTTTTCCCTACCACCTACCTATACTGGGGGCAATTTATAATGGCCAATTAACCTACCAACCTGCAAGTCTTTGGCATGTGGGAGGAAACCGGAGCACCCGGAGGAAACCCACGCAGACACAGGGAGAACTTGCAAACTCCGCACAGGCAGTACCCAGAATCGAAACCCGGGTCCCTGGAGCTGTGAGGCTGCAGTGCTAACCACTGCGACACTGTGCCGCCCAGTGTGTATCTTTGTTACTTGTTGTCAGTGTGTGTCTCTGCAACTGGGTGTCAGTGTGTTTGTTTGTCTTACTGGCTGTCAGTGTGTGTCTGTGTTACTTGGTGTAAGTGTGAGTCTTTGTTACTTGGTGTCAGTGTGTCTCTGTGTTACTGGGTGTCAGTGTGTTTGTTTGTCTTACTGGCTGTCAGTGTGTGTCTGTGTTACTTGTTGTAAGTGTGTGTCTTTGTTACTTGGTGTCCGTGTGTGTCTGTGTTACTGGCTGTCAGTGCATGTCTTTGTTACTGGGTGTCAGTGTATGTCTTTGTTACTTGGTGTAAGTATGTGTCTGTGTTACTGGGTATCAGTGTGTGTCTTTGTTGCTTTGTGCAAGCGTGTGTCTGTGTTACTGGGTATCAGTGTATGTCTTTGTTACTGGGTGTCAATGTCTGTCTTTGTGACTTGGTGTCAGTGCATATCTTTGTTACTTGGTGTAAGTGTGTGTCTGTGTTACTGGGTAACAGTGTATGTCTTTGTTACTTGGTGTCAGTGTAAGTCTTTGTTACTGGGTGTCAGTGTGTGTCTTTGTGACTTGGTGACAGTGTATTTCTTTGTTAGTTGGTGTAAGTGTGTGTCTGTGTTACTGGGTATCAGTGTATGTCTTTGTTACTTGGTGTCAGTGTATGTCAAAATACTTGGTGTAAGTGTATGTCTTTGTTACTTGGTGTCCGTGTATGTCTTTGTTACTTGGTGTCAGTCTGTGTCTCTGTTACTGAGTATCAGTGTATGTCTTTGTTACTTGGGGTCCTTGTGTGTCTGTGTTACTGGGTTTCAGTTTATGTCTTTGTTACTTGGTGTCAGTGTATGTCTTTGTTATTTGGTGTAAGTGTGTGTCTGTGTTACTGGGTATCAGTGTCTGTCTTTGTTACTTGGTGCAAGTGTGTGTCTGTGTTACTGGGTATCAGTGTATGTCTTTGTTACTTGGTGTCAGTGTATGTCTGTGTTACTTGGTGCAAGTGTGTGTCTGTGTTACTGGGTATCAGTGCATGTCTTTGTTACTTGGTGTCAGTGTATGTCTGTGTTACCTGGTGTAAGTGTGTGTCTGTGTTACTGGGTATCAGTGTATGTCTTTGTTACTTGGTGTCAGTGTATATCTGTGTTACTTGGTGCAAGTGTGTGTCTGTGTTACTGGGTATCAGTGCATGTCTTTGTTACTTGGTGTAATTGCATATCTGTGTTACTTGGTGTATGTGTGTGTCTTTGTTACTTGCTGCAATTGTATGTCTTTGTTACTTGGTGTCAGTGTATATCTGTGTTACTTGGTGTAAGTGTATGTCTTTGTTACTTGGTGTAAGTGTGTGTCTGTGTTACTTGGTGTAAGTGTTTGTCTGTTTTCCTGGGTATCAGTGTCTGTCTTTGTTACCTGGTGTAAGTGTATGTCTTTGTTACTTGGTGTCAGTGTATGTGTTTGTGACTTGGTGTCATTGTATGTCTTAGTTACTGGGTGTCAGTGCATGTCTTTGTTACTTGGTGCAAGTGTATGTCAAAATACTTGGTGTAAGTGTATGTCTTTGCTACTTGGTGTAATTGTCTGTCTTTGTTTCTTGGTTTAAGTATGTGTCTTTGTTACTTGGTGTCAGTGTCTGTCTGTGTTCCTTGGTGTAAGTGTGTGTCTTTGTTACTTGGTGTAAGTGCATGTCTTTGTTACTTGGTGTCAGTGTATGTCTTTGTTACTTGGTGTAAGTGTGCGTCTGTGTTATTGGGGATCAGTGTATGTCTTTGTGACTTGGTGTCAGTGTATGTCTTTGTTACTGGGTGTCAGTGTGTGTCTTTGTGAGTTGGTGTCAGTGTATGTCTTTGTTACTTGGTGTCATTATGTGTCTGTGATACTGGGTATCAGTGTATGACTTTATTACTTGGTGTCAGTGTATATCTTTGTTACTTGGTGTCACTGTATGTGTTTGTGACTTGTTGTCAGTGGATGTCTTTGATACTGGTTGTCAGAGTATGTCTTTGTTACTTGGTGTAAGTGTATGCCAAAATACTTGGTGTAAGTGTATGTCTGTGTTACTTGGTGTAAGTGTATGTCTTTGTTACTTGGTGTAAGTGTGCGTCTGTGTTACTGGGTATCAGTGTATGTCTTTGTTACTTGGTATCAGTGTATGTCTTTGTGACTTGGTGTCAGTGTATGTCTTTGTTACTGGGTGTCAGTGTGTGTCTTTGTGACTTGGTGTCAGTGTATGTCTTTGTTACTTGTTGTAATTGTGTGTCTGTGATACTGGGTATCAGAGTATGTCTTTGTTACTTGGTGTCAGTGTATGTCTGTGTTACTTGGTGTAAGTGTGTGTCTGTGTATCAGTGTATGTCTTTGTGACTTGGTGTCAGTGTATGTCTTTGTTACTGGGTGTCAGTGTGTGTCTTTGTGACTTGGTGTCAGTGTGTGTCTGTGTTACTGTGTATAAGTATATGTCTTTGTTACTTGGTGTACGTGGATGTCTTTGTTACTTGGTGTCAGTGTATGTGTTTGTTACTTGGTGCAAGTGTATGTCAAAATACTTGGTGTAAGTGTATGTCTTTGTTACTTGGTGTAATTGTCTGTCTTTGTTTCTTGGTTTAAGTATGTGTCTTTGTTACTTGGTGTCAGTGTCTGTCTGTGTTCCTTGGTGTAAGTGTGTGTCTTTGTTACTTGGTGTAAGTGCATGTCTTTGTTACTTGGTGTCAGTGTATGTCTTTGTTACTTGGTGTAAGTGTGCGTCTGTGTTATTGGGGATCAGTGTATGTCTTTGTGACTTGGTGTCAGTGTATGTCTTTGTTACTGGGTGTCAGTGTGTGTCTTTGTGAGTTGGTGTCAGTGTATGTCTTTGTTACTTGGTGTCATTATGTGTCTGTGATACTGGGTATCAGTGTATGACTTTATTTATTGGTGTCAGTGTATATCTTTGTTACTTGGTGTCAGTGTATGTGTTTGTGACTTGTTGTCAGTGGATGTCTTTGATACTGGTTGTCAGTGTATGTCTTTGTTACTTGGTGTAAGTGTATGCCAAAATACTTGGTGTAAGTGTATGTCTGTGTTACTTGGTGTAAGTGTATGTCTTTGTTACTTGGTGTAAGTTTGCGTCTGTGTGACTGGGTATCAGTGTATGTCTTTGTTACTTGGTATCAGTGTATGTCTTTGTGACTTGGTGTCAGTGTATGTCTTTGTTACTGGGTGTCAGTGTGTGTCTTTGTTACTTGGTGTCAGTGTATGTCTGTGTTACTTGGTGTAAGTGTGTGTCTGTGTATCAGTGTATGTCTTTGTGACTTGGTGTCAGTGTATGTCTTTGTTACTGGGTGTCAGTGTGTGTCTTTGTGACTTGGTGTCAGTGTGTGTCTGTGTTACTGTGTATCAGTATATGTCTTTGTTACTTGGTGTACGTGGATGTCTTTGTTACTTGGTGTCAGTGTATGTGTTTGTTACTTGGTGTAAGTGCATGTCAAAATATTTGTGTAAGTGTATGTCTGTGTTACTCGGTGTAAGTGTATGTTTTTGTTACCTGGTGTAAGTGTGTGTCTGTGTTACTTGGTGTCAGTGTATGCCTGTGTTACTTGGTGTAAGTATCTGTCTTTGTTACTTGGTGTAAGTGTATGTCTTTGTTACTTGGTGTCAGTGTGTGTGGGCGTTATTGGGTGTCAGTGTGTTTGTTTGTCATACTGGCTGTCAGTGTGTGTCTGTGTTACTTGGTGTAAGTGTGTGTCTTTGTTACTTGGTGTCCGTGTGTGTCTGTGTTACTGGCTGTCAGTGCATGTCTTTGTTACTGGGTGTCAGTGTATGTCTTTGTTACTTGGTGTAAGTATGTGTCTGTGTTACTGGGTATCAGTGTGTGTCTTTGTTACTTGGTGTAAGCGTGTGTCTGTGTTACTGGGTATCAGTGTATGTCTTTGTTACTTGGTGTCAGTGTAAGTCCTTGTTACTGGGTGTCAGTGTGTGTCTTTGTGACTTGGTGTCAGTGTATTTCTTTGTTACTTGGTGTAAGTGTGTGTCTGTGTTACTGGGTATCAGTGTATGTCTTTGTTACTTGGTGTCAGTGTATGTCAAAATTCTTGGTGTAAGTGTATGTCTTTGTTACTTGGTGTCCGTGTATGTCTTTGTTACTTGGTGTCAGTGTGTGTCTCTGTTACTGAGTATCAGTGTATGTCTTTGTTACTTGGTGTCCTTGTGTGTCTGTGTTACTGGGTGTCAGTTTATGTCTTTGTTACTTGGTGTCAGTGTATGTATTTGTTATTTGGTGTAAGTTTGTGTCTGTGTTACTGGGTATCAGTGTCTGTCTTTGTTACTTGGTGTAAGTGTGTGTCTGTGTAACTGGGTATCAGTGTATGTCTCTGTTGCTTGGTGTCAGTGTATGTCTGTGTTACTTGGTGCAAGTGTGTGCCTGTTTTACTGGGTATCAGTGCATGTCTTTGTTACTTGGTGTCAGTGTATGTCTGTGTTACCTGGTGTAAGTGTGTGTCTGTGTTACTGGGTATCAGTGTATTTCTTTGTTACTTGGTGTCAGTGGATGTCTGTGTTACTTGGTGCAAGTGTGTGTCTGTGTTACTGGGTATCAGTGCATGTCTTTGTTACTTGGTGTCATTGTATATCTGTGTTACTTGGTGTAAGTGTGTGTCTTTGTTACTTGCTGCAATTGTATGTCTTTGTTACTTGGTGTAAGTGTGTGTCTGTGTTACTGGGTATCAGTGTTTGTCTTTGTTACTTGGTGTAAGTGTATCTCTTTGTTACTTGGTGTAAGTGTGTGTCTTTGTTACTTGGTGTAAGTGTGTGTCTGTGTTACTGGGTATCAGTGTATGTCTTTGTTACTTGGTTTCAGTGTATGTCAAAATACTTCGTGTAAGTGTATGTCTTTGTTACTTGGTGTCCGTGTATGTCTTTGTTACTTGGTGTCAGTGTGTGTCTCTGTTACTGAGTATCAGTGCATCTCTTTGTTACTTGGTGTCAGTGTATGTCAAATTACTTGGTGTAATTGTCTGTCTTTGTTACTTGGTGCTAGTGTCTGTCTTTGTAACTTGGTGTCAGTGTATGTCTCTGTTCCTTGGTGTAAGTGTGTGTCTTTGTTACTTGGTGTAAGTGTATGTCTTTGTTACTTGGTGTCCGTGTATGTCTTTGTTACTTGGTGTCAGTGTGTGTCTGTGATACTGGGTATCAGTGTATGTCTTTGTTACTTGGTGTCAGTGTATGTCTTTCTTACAGGGTGTCAGTGTGTGTCTTTGTGAATTGGTGTCAGTGTATGTGTTTGTGACTTGTTGTCAGTGGATGTCTTTGTTACTCGGTGTCAGTGTATGTCTTCGTTACCTGGTGACAGTGCATATCTTTGATACTTGGTGCAAGTGACTGTCTGTGTTACTGGGTATCAGTTTATGTCTGTGTTCCTGGGGGTCAGTGTATGTCTGTGTTACTTGGTGTCAGTGTATGTCTTTGTTACTTGGTGTAAGTGTGTGTCTGTGTTACTGGGTATCAGTGTATGTCTTTGTTACTTGGTGTAAGTGTATCTCTTTGTTACTTGGTGTCAGTGTATGTGTTTGTGACTTGGTGTCATTGTATGTCTTAGTTACTGGGTGTCAGTGCATGTCTTTGTTACTTGGTGCAAGTGTATGTCTTTGTTACTTGTTGTCAGTTTGTGTCTGTCTGACTGGGGATCAGTGCATGTCTGTGTTACTGTGTATCAGTGCGTGTTACTGGGTGTCTGTGTGTGTCTGTGACTCCAGGTGTCAGTATTTCGTTTAGTTTCGAGATACAGCACTGAAACAGTCCCTTCGGCCCACCGAGTCTGTGCCGACCATCAACCAACAATTTATACTAATCCTACACGAATCCCATATTCCAATGACATCCCCACCGGTCCCGATATTTTTCCCTACCATCTACCTATACTAGGGGCAATTTATAATGGCCAATTAACCTACCAACCTGCAAGTCTTTGGCATGTGGGAGGAAACCGGAGCACCCGGAGGAAACCCACGCAGACACAGGGAGAAATTGCAAACTCCGCACAGGCAGTACCCAGAATCGAACCCGGATCCCTGGAGCTGTGAGGCTGCAGTGCTAACCACTGCGCCACTGTGCCGCCCACTGTGTATCTGTGTCACTTGTTGTCAGTGTGTGTCTCTGCTACTGGGTGTCAGTGTGTTTGTTTGTCTTACTGGCTGTCAGTGTGTGTCTGTGTTACTTGGTGTAAGTGTGTGTCTTTGTTACTTGATGTCCGTGTGTGACTGTGTTACTGGGTGTCAATGCATGTCATTGTTACTTGGTGTAAGTGTGTGTCTGTGTTACTGGGAATTAGTGTGTGTCTTTGTTACTTGGTGTAAGTGTGTGTCTGTGTTAATGGGTATCAGTGTATTTCTTTGTTACTGGGTATCAGTGTATGTCTTTGTGACTTGGTGTCAGTGTATGTCTTTGTCACTGGGTGTCAGTGTGTGTCTTTGTGACTTGGTGTCAGTGTATGTCTTTGTTACTTGGTGTAAGTGTGTGTCTGTGTTACTGGGTATCAGTGTATTTCTTTGTTACTTGGTGTCAGTGTATGTCTCTGTTACTGGGTGTCAGTGTGCGTCTTTGTGACTTGGTGTCAGTGTATGTCTTTGTTACTTGGTGTAAGTGTGCGTCTGTATTACTGGGTATCAGTGTATGTCTTTGTTACTTGGTGTCAGTGCATGTCAAAATACTTGGTGTAAGTGTATGTCTTTGTTACTTGGTGTAATTGTGTGTCTTTGTTACTTGGTGTAAGTGTGTGTCTTTGTTACTTGGTGTAAGTGTATGTCTTTGTTACTTGGTGTCAGTGTATGTCTTTTTTACTTGGTGTCAGTGTGTGTCTGTGTTTCTGGGCATCAGTGTATGTCTTTGTGACTTGGTATCAGTGTATGTCTTTGTTACTTGGAATCAGTGTAAGTCTTTGTTACTTTGTGTCAGTGTGTGTCTTTGTGACTTGGTGTCAGTGTATGTCTTTGTTACTTGGTGTAAGTGTGTGTCTGTGTTACTGGGTGTCAGTGTGTGTCTGTGTTAATTGGTGTAAGTGTGTGTCTTTGTTACTTGGTGTCTGTAAATGTCTTTGTTACTTGGTGTCAGTGTATGTCTGTGTTACTTGGTGTAAGTGTGTGTCTGTGTTACTGGTTGTCAGTGTGTGTCTGTGTTACTGGGTATCAGTGTATGTCTTTGTGACTTGGTATCAGTGTATGTCTTTGTTACTGGCTGTCAGTTTGTGTCTGTGTTACTGGGTATCAGTGTATGTCTTTCTGACTTGGTATCAGTGTATGTCTTTGTTACTGGGTGTCAGTGTGTTTCTGTGTTCCTGGGTATCAGTGTATGTCTTTGTGACTTGGAGTCAGTGTATGTCTTTATTACTGGGTATCAGTGTGTGTCTTTGTGACTTGGTGTCAGTGTATGTCTTTGTTTCTTGGTGTCAGTGTGTGTCTGTGTTCCTGGGTGTCAGTGTGTTTGTTTGTCTGACTGGCTGTCAGTGTGTGTCTGTGTTACTTGGTGTAAGTGTGTGTCTTTGTTACTTGGTGTAAGTGTGTGTCTGTGTTACTGGGTATCAGTGTATGTCTTTGTTACTTGGTTTCAGTGTATGTCAAAATACTTCGTGTAAGTGTATGTCTTTGTTACTTGGAGTCCGTGTATGTCTTTGTTACTTGGTGTCAGTGTGTGTCTCTGTTACTGAGTATCAGTGCATCACTTTGTTACTTGGTGTCAGTGTATGTCAAATTACTTGGTGTAATTGTCTGTCTTTGTTACTTGGTGTTAGTGTGTGTCTTTGTAACTTGGTGTCAGTGTATGTCTCTGTTCCTTGGTGTAAGTGTGTGTCTTTGTTACTTGGTGTAAGTGTATGTCTTTGTTACTTGGTGTCCGTGTATGTCTTTGTTACTTGGTGTCAGTGTGTGTCTGTGATACTGGGTATCAGTGTATGTCTTTGTTACTTGGTGTCAGTGTATGTCTTTCTTACAGGGTGTCAGTGTGTGTCTTTGTGAATTGGTGTCAGTGTATGTGTTTGTGACTTGTTGTCAGTGGATGTCTTTGTTACTCGGTGTCAGTGTATGTCTTCGTTACCTGGTGACAGTGCATATCTTTGATACTTGGTGCAAGTGTCTGTCTGTGTTACTGGGCATCAGTGTATGTCTGTGTTCCTGGGGGTCAGTGTATGTCTGTGTTACTTGGTGTCAGTGTATGTCTTTGTTACTTGGTGTAAGTGTGTGTCTGTGTTACTGGGTATCAGTGTATGTCTTTGTTACTTGGTGTAAGTGTATCTCTTTGTTACTTGGTGTCAGTGTATGTGTTTGTGACTTGGTGTCATTGTATGTCTTAGTTACTGGGTGTCAGTGCACGTCTTTGTTACTTGGTGCAAGTGTATGTCTTTGTTACTTGTTGTCAGTTTGTGTCTGTCTGACTGGGGATCAGTGCATGTCTGTGTTACTGTGTATCAGTGCGTGTTACTGGGTGTCTGTGTGTGTCTGTGACTCCAGGTGTCAGTATTTCGTTTAGTTTCGAGATACAGCACTGAAACAGGCCCTTCGGCCCACCGAGTCTGTGCCGACCATCAACCAACCATTTATACTAATCCTACACGAATCCCATATTCCAATGACATCCCCACCGGTCCCGATATTTTTCCCTGCCACCTACCTATACTGGGGGCAATTTATAATGGTCAATTAACCTACCAACCTGCAAGTCTTTGCATGCGGGAGGAAACCGGAGCACCCGGAGGAAACCCACGCAGACACAGGGAGAACTTGCAAACTCCGCACAGGCAGTACCCAGAATCGAACCCGGATCCCTGGAGCTGTGAGGCTGCAGTGCTAACCACTGCGCCACTGTGCCGCCCACTGTGTATCTGTGTCACTTGTTGTCAGTGTGTGTCTCTGCTACTGGGTGTCAGTGTGTTTGTTTGTCTTACTGGCTGTCAGTGTGTGTCTGTGTTACTTGGTGTAAGTGTGTGTGTTTGTTACTTGATGTCCGTGTGTGTCTGTGTTACTGGGTGTCAGTGCATGTCATTGTTACTTGGTGTAAGTGTGTGTCTGTGTTACTGGGAATTAGTGTGTGTCTTTGTTACTTGGTGTAAGTGTGTGTCTGTGTTACTGGGTATCAGTGTATTTCTTTGTTACTGGGTATCAGTGTATGTCTTTGTGACTTGGTGTCAGTGTATGTCTTTGTCACTGGGTGTCAGTGTGTGTCTTTGTGACTTGGTGTCAGTGTATGTCTTTGGTACTTGGTGTAAGTGTGTGTCTGTGTTACTGGGTATCAGTGTATTTCTTTGTTACTTGGTGTCAGTGTATGTCTCTGTTATTGGGTGTCAGTGTGCGTCTTTGTGACTTGGTGTCAGTGTATGTCTTTGTTACTTGGTGTAAGCGTGCGTCTGTGTTACTGGGTATCAGTGTATGTCTTTGTTACTTGGTGTCAGTGTATGTCAAAATACTTGGTGTAAGTGTATGTCTTTGTTACTTGGTGTAACTGTCTGTCTTTGTTACTTGGTGTCAGTGTGTGTCTTTGTTACTTGATGTCAGTGTATGTCTGTGTTCCTTGGTGTAAGTGTGAGTCTTTGTCACTTGGTGTAAGTGTATGTCTTTGTTACTTGGTGTCAGTGTATGTCTTTTTTACTTGGTGTCAGTGTGTGTCTGTGTTACTGGGCATCAGTGTATGTCTTTGTGACTTGGTATCAGTGTATGTCTTTGTTACTTGGAATCAGTGTAAGTCTTTGTTACTGGGTGTCAGTGTGTGTCTTTGTGACTTGGTGTCAGTGTATGTCTTTGTTACTTGGTGTAAGTGTGTGTCTGTGTTACTGGGTGTCTGTGTGTGTCTGTGTTACTTGGTGTAAGTGTGTGTCTTTGTTACTTGGTGTCTGTGTATGTCTTTGTTACTTGGTGTCAGTGTATGTCTGTGTTACTTGGTGTAAGTGTGTGTCTGTGTTACTGGGTGTCAGTGTGTGTCTGTGTGACTGGGTATCAGTGTATGTCTTTGTGACTTGGTATCAGTGTATGTCTTTGTTACTGGGTGTCAGTGTGTGTCTGTGTTACTGGGTATCAGTGTATGTCTTTGTGACTTGTTATCAGTGTATGTCTTTGTTACTGGGTGTCAGTGTGTGTCTTTGTGACTTGGTGTCAGTGTATGTCTGTGTTACTTGGTGTAAGTGTGTGTCGGTGTTACTGAGTTTCAGTGTGTGTCTGTGTTACTTGGTGTAAGTATGTGTCTTTGTTACTTGGTGTCCGTGTGTGTCTGTGTTACTGGGTGTCAGTGTATGTCTTCATTACTTGGTGTAAGTATGTGTCTGTGTTACCGGGTGTCAGTGTATGTCTGTGTTACTTGGTGTAAGTTTGTGTCTGTGTGACTGGGTATCAGTGTATGTCTTTGTGACTTGGTGTCAGTGTATGTCTTTGTCACTGGGTGTCAGTGTGTGTCTTTGTGACTTGGTGTCAGTGTATGTCTTTGTTACTTTGTGTAAGTCTGTGTCTGTGTTACTGGGTATCAGTGTATGTCTTTGTTCCTTGGTGTCAGTGTATGTCAAAATACTTGGTGTAAGTGTATGTCTTTGTTACTTGGTGTAATTGTCTGTCTTTATTACTTGGTGTAAGTGTATGACTTTGTTACTTGGTGTCAGTGTATGTCTTTGTTACTTGGTGTCAGTGTGTGTCTGTGTTACTGGGCATCAGTGTATGTCTTTGTGATTTGGTATCAGTGTATGTCTTTGTTACTTGGAGTCAGTGTATGTCTGTGTTCCTTGGTGTAAGTGTATGATGTCATTGTGACTTGGTGTCAGTGTATGTCTTTGTTACTTGGTGTCAGTGTGTGTCTGCGTTACTGGGTATCAGTGTATGTCTTTGTTACTTGGTGTCAGTGTAAGTTTGTTACTGGGTGTCAGTGTGTGTCTTTGTGACTTGGTGTCAGTGTATGTCTTTGTTACTTGGTGTAAATGTGTGTCTGTGTTACTGGGTATCAGTGTATGTCTTTGTTACTTGGTGTCAGTGTATGTCAAAATACATGGTGCAAGTGTATGTCTTTGTTACTTGGTGTAATTGTCTGTCTTTGTTACTTGGTGTAATTGTGTGTCTTTGTTACTTGGTGTCAGTGTATGTCTGTGTTCCTTGGTGTAAGTGTGTGTCTTTGTTACTATGTGTAAGTGTATGTCTTTGTTACTTGGTGTCAGTGTATGTCTTTGTTACTTGGTGTCAGTGTGTGTCTGTGTTACTGGGTATCAGTGTATGTGTTTGTGACTTGGTATCAGTGTATGTCTTTGTTACTTGGTGTCAGTGTAAGTCTTTGTAACTGGGTGTCAGTGTGTGTCTTTGTGACTTGGTGTCAGTGTATGTCTTTGTTACTTGGTGTAAGTGTGTGTCTTTGTTACTTGCTGTAAGTGTGTGTCTTTTTTACTTGATGTCCGTGTGTGTCTGTGTTACTGGGTGTCAGTGCATGTCATTGTTACTTGATGTAAGTGTGTGTCTGTGTTACTGGGAATTAGTGTGTGTCTTTGTTACTTGGTGAAAGTGTGTGTCTGTGTTACTGGGTATCAGTGTATTCCTTTGTTACTGGGTATCAGTGTGTGTCTTTGTGACTTGGTATCAGTGTATGTCTTTGTTACTTGGTGTCAGTGTAAGTCTTAGTAACTGGGTGTCAGTGTGTGTCTTTGTGACTTGGTGTCAGTGTATGTCTTTGTTACTTGGTGTAAGTGTGTGTCTGTGTTACTGGGTATCAGTGTATGTCTTTGTTTCTTGGTGTCAGTGTGTGTCTGTGTTCCTGGGTGTCAGTGTGTTTGTTTGTCTGACTGGCTGTCAGTGTGTGTCTGTGTTACTAGGTGTAAGTGTGCGTCTTTGTTACTTGGTGGAAGTGTGTGTCTGTGTTACTGGGTATCAGTGTATGTCTTTGTTACTTGGTGTCAGTGTCTGTCAAAATACTTGGTGTAATTGTCTGTCTTTGTTACTTGGTGTTCGTGT
The DNA here is from genome assembly GCF_036365525.1 of Heterodontus francisci. NCBI lineage: Eukaryota > Metazoa > Chordata > Chondrichthyes > Heterodontiformes > Heterodontidae > Heterodontus > Heterodontus francisci. The sequence continues at coordinate 5,001,199 of NW_027140919.1, forward strand.
GTGTCTTTGTAACTTGGTGTCAGTGTATGTCTGTGTTCCTTGGTGTAAGTGTGTGTCTTTGTTTCTTGGTCTAAGTGTATGTCTTTGTTACTTGGTGTCAGTGCATGTCTTTGTTACTTGGTGTCAGTGTGTGTCTGTGATACTGGATATCAGTGTATGTCTTTGTTACTTGGTGACAGTGTATGTCTTTCTTACAGGGTGTCAGTGTGTGTCTTTGTGAATTGGTGTCAGTGTATGTGTTTGTGACTTGTTGTCAGTGGATGTCTTTGTTACTCGGTGTCAGTGTATGTCTTTGTTACTTGGTGTCAGTGTATGTCAAAATACTCGGTGTAATTGTCTGTCTTTGTTACCTGGTGACAGTGCATATCTTTGATACTTGGTGCTAGTGTCTGTCTGTGTTACTGGGTATCAGTGTATGTCTGTGTTCCTGGGGGTCAGTGTATGTCTGTGTTACTTGGTGTCAGTGTATGTCTTTGTGACTTGGTATCAGTGTATGTCTTTGTCACTGGGTGTCAGTGTGTGTCTTTGCGACTTGGTGTCAGTGTATGTCTTTGGTACTTGGTGTAAGTGTGTGTCTGTGTTACTGGGTATCAGTGTATTTCTTTGTTACTTGGTGTCAGTGTATGTCTCTGTTACTGGGTGTCAGTGTGCGTCTTTGTGACTTGGTGTCAGTGTATGTCTTTGTTACTTGGTGTAAGTGTGCGTCTGTGTTACTGGGTATCAGTGTATGTCTTTGTTACTTGGTGTCAGTGTATGTCAAAATACATGGTGCAAGTGTATGTCTTTGTTACTTGGTGTAATTGTCTGTCTTTGTTACTTGGTGTAATTGTGTGTCTTTGTTACTTGGTGCCAGTGTATGTCTGTGTTCCTTGGTGTCAGTGTGTGTCTGTGTTACTGGGTATCAGTGTATGTGTTTGTGACTTGGTATCAGTGTATGTCTTTGTTACTTGGTGTCAGTGTAAGTCTTTGTAACTGGGTGGCAGTGTGTGTCTTTGTGACTTTGTGTAAGTGTATGTCTTTGTTACTTGGTGTCAGTGTATGTCTTTGTTACTTGGTGTCAGTGTGTGTCTGTGTTACTGGGTATCAGTGTATGTGTTTGTGACTTGGTATCAGTGTATGTCTTTGTTACTTGGTGTCAGTGTAAGTCTTTGTAACTGGGTGTCAGTGTGTGTCTTTGTGACTTTGTGTCAGTGTATGTCTTTGTTACTTGGTGTAAGTGTGTGTCTGTGTTACTTGGTGTAAGTGTGTGTCTTTGTTACTTGATGTCCGTGTGTGTCTGTGTTACTGGGTGTCAGTGCATGTCATTGTTACTTGATGTAAGTGTGTGTCTGTGTTACTGGGTATCAGTGTATTTCTTTGTTACTGGGTATCAGTGTATTTCTTTGTTACTTGGTGTCAGTGTATGTCTCTGTTACTGGGTGTCAGTGTGCGTCTTTGTGACTTGGTGTCAGTGTATGTCTTTGTTACTTGGTGTAAGTGTGCGTCTGCGTTACTGGGTATCAGTGTATGTCTTTGTTACTTGGTGTCAGTGTATGTCAAAATACTTGGTGTAAGTGTATGTCTTTGTTACTTGGTGTAATTGTCTGTCTTTGTTACTTGGTGTAAGTGTGTGTCTTTGTTACTTGATGTCAGTGTATGTCTGTGTTCCTTGGTGTAAGTGTGTGTCTTTGTTACTTGGTGTAAGTGTATGTCTTTGTTACTTGGTGTCAGTGTATGTCTTTTTTACTTCGTGTCAGTGTGTGTCTGTGTTACTGGGCATCAGTGTATGTCTTTGTGACTTGGTATCAGTGTATGTCTTTGTTACTTGGTGTCAGTGTATGTCTGTGTTCCTTGGTGTAAGTGTGTCTCTTTGTTACTTGGTGTAAGTGTATGTCTTTGTTACTTGGTGTCAGTGTATGTCTTTGTTACTTGGTGTCAGTGTATGTCTTTGTTACTTGGTGTAAGTGTGTGTCTTTGTTACTTGATGTCCGTGTGTGTCTGTGTTACTGGGTGTCAGTGCATGTCATTGTTACTTGGTGTAAGTGTGTGTCTGTGTTACTGGGAATTAGTGTGTGTCTTTGTTACTTGGTGTAAGTGTGTTTCTGTGTTACTGGGTATCAGTGTATTTCTTTGTTACTGGGTATCAGTGTATGTCTTTGTGACTTGGTGTCAGTGTATGTCCTTGTCACTGGGTGTCAGTGTGTGTCTTTGTGACTTGGTGTCAGTGTATGTCTTTGGTACTTGGTGTAAGTGTGTGTCTGTGTTACTGGGTATCAGTGTATTTGTTTGTTACTTGGTGTCAGTGTATGTCTCTGTTACTGGGTGTCAGTGTGCGTCTTTGTGACTTGGTGTCAGTGTATGTCTTTGTTACTTGGTGTAAGTGTGCGTCTGTGTTACTGGGTATCAGTGTATGTCTTTGTTACTTGGTGTCAGTGTATGTCAAAATACTTGGTGTAAGTGTATGTCTTTGTTACTTGGTGTAATTGTCTGTCTTTGTTACTTGGTGTAAGTGTGTGTCTTTGTTACTTGATGTCAGTGTATGTCTGTGTTCCTTGGTGTAAGTGTGTGTCTTTGTCACTTGGTGTAAGTGTATGTCTTTGTTACTTGGTGTCAGTGTATGTCTTTTTTACTTGGTGTCAGTGTGTGTCAGTGTTACTGGGCATCAGTGTATGTCTTTGTGACTTGGTATCAGTGTATGTCTTTGTTACTTGGAATCAGTGTAAGTCTTTGTTACTGGGTGTCAGTGTGTGTCTTTGTGACTTGGTGTCAGTGTATGTCTTTGTTACTTGGTGTAAGTGTGTGTCTGTGTTACTGGGTGTCAGTGTGTGTCTGTGTTACTTGGTGTAAGTGTGTGTCTTTGTTACTTGGTGTCTGTGTATGTCTTTGTTACTTGGTGTCAGTGTATGTCTGTGTTACTTGGTGCAAGTGCGTGTCTGTGTTACTGGGTGTCAGTGTGTGTCTGTGTTACTGGGTGTCAGTGTATGTCTTTGTGACTTGTTATCAGTGTATGTCTTTGTTACTGGCTGTCAGTTTGTGTCTGTGTTACTGGGTATCAGTGTATGTCTTTCTGACTTGGTATCAGTGTATGTCTTTGTTACTGGGTGACAGTGTGATTCTGTGTTCCTGGGTATCAGTGTATGTCTTTGTGACTTGGAGTCAGTGTACGTCTTTATTACTGGGTGTCAGTGTGTGTCTTTGTGACTTGGTGTCAGTGTATGTCTGTGTTACTTGGTGTAAGTGTGTGTCGGTGTGACTGAGTTTCAGTGTGTGTCTGTGTTACTTGGTGTAAGTATGTGTCTTTGTTACTTGTTGTCCGTGTGTGTCTGTGTTACTGGGTGTCAGTGTATGTCTTCATTACTTGGTGTAAGTTTGTGTCTGTGTTACCGGGTGTCAGTGTATGTCTGTGTTACTTGGTGTAAGTGTGTGTCTGTGTTACTGGGTATCAGTGTATGTCTTTGTGACTTGGTGTCAGTGTATGTCTTTGTCACTGGGTGTCAGTGTGTGTCTTTGTTACTTGGTGTCAGTGCATGTCAAAATACTTGGTGTAAGTGCATGTCTTTGTTACTTGGTGTAATTGTCTGTCTTTATTACTTGGTGTAAGTGTATGACTTTGTTACTTGGTGTCAGTGTATGTCTTTGTTACTTGGTGTCAGTGTGTGTCTGTGTTACTGGGCATCAGTGTATGTCTTTGTGATTTGGTATCAGAGTATGTCTTTGTTACTTGGAGTCAGTGTATGTCTGTGTTCCTTAGTGTAAGTGTATGATGTCATTGTGACTTGGTGTCAGTGTATGTCTTTGTTACTTGGTGTCAGTGTGTGTCTGTGTTACTGGGTATCAGTGTATGTCTTTGTTACTTGGTGTCAGTGTAAGTTTGTTACTGGGTGTCAGTGTGTGACTTTGTGACTTGGTGTCAGTGTTTGTCTTTGTTACTTGGTGTCAGTGTATGTCAAAATACATGGTGCAAGTGTATGTCTTTGTTACTTGGTGTAATTGTCTGTCTTTGTTACTTGGTGTAATTGTGTGTCTCTGTTACTTGGTGTCAGTGTATGTCTTTGTTACTTGGTGTCAGTGTGTGTCTGTGTTACTGGGTGTCAGTTTGTGTCTTTGTGACTTGGTGTCAGTGTATGTCTTTGTTACTTGGTGTAAGTGTGTGTCTGTGTTACTTGGTGTAAGTGTGTGTCTTTGTTACTTGATGTCCGTGTGTGTCTGTGTTACTGGGTGTCAGTGCATGTCATTGTTACTTGATGTAAGTGTGTGTCTGTGTTACTGGGAATTAGTGTGTGTCTGTGTTACTGGGTATCAGTGTATTTCTTTGTTACTGGGTGTCAGTGTGTGTCTGTGTTACTGGTTATCAGTGTATGTCTTTGTGACTTGTTATCAGTGTATGTCTTTGTTACTTGGAATCAGTGTAAGTCTTTGTTACTGGGTGTCAGTGTGTGTCTTTGTGACTTGGTGTCAGTGTATGTCTTTGTTACTTGGTGTAAGTGTGTGTCTGTGTTACTGGGTGTCAGTGTGTGTCTGTGTTACTTGGTGTAAGTGTGTGTCTTTGTTACTTGGTGTCTGTGTATGTCTTTGTTACTTGGTGTCAGTGTATGTCTGTTTTACTTGGTGTAAGTGTGTGTCTGTGTTACTGGGTGTCAGTGTGTGTCTGTGTTACTGGGTGTCAGTGTATGTCTTTGTGACTTGTTATCAGTGTATGTCTTTGTTACTGGCTGTCAGTTTGTGTCTGTGTTACTGGGTATCAGTGTATGTCTTTCTGACTTGGTATCAGTGTATGTCTTTGTTACTGGGTGACAGTGTGTTTCAGTGTTCCTGGGTATCAGTTTATGTCTTTGTGACTTGGAGTCAGTGTATGTCTTTATTACTGGGTGTCAGTGTGTGTCTTTGTGACTTGGTGTCAGTGTATGTCTGTGTTACTTGGTGTAAGTGTGTGTCGGTGTTACTGAGTTTCAGTGTGTGTCTGTGTTACTTGGTGTAAGTATGTGTCTTTGTTACTTGGTGTCCGTGTGTGTCTGTGTTACTGGGTGTCAGTGTATGTCTTCATTACTTGGTGTAAGTGTGTGGCTGTGTTACCGGGTGTCAGTGTATGTCTGTGTTACTTGGTGTAAGTGTGTGTCTGTGTTACTGGGTATCAGTGTATGTCTTTGTGACTTTGTGGAAGTGTGTGTCTGTGTTACTGGGTATCAGTGTATGTCTTTGTTACTTGGTGTCAGTGCATGTCAAAATACTTGGTGTAAGTGTATGTCTTTGTTACTTGGTGTAATTGTCTGTCTTTATTACTTGGTGTAAGTGTACGACTTTGTTACTTGGTGTCAGTGTATGTCTTTGTTACTTGGTGTCAGTGTGTGTCTGTGTTACTGGGCATCAGTGTATGTCTTTGTGATTTGGTATCAGTGTATGTCTTTGTTACTTGGAGTCAGTGTATGTCTGTGTTCCTTAGTGTAAGTGTATGATGTCATTGTGTCTTGGTGTCAGTGTATGTCTTTGTTACTTGGTGTCAGTGTGTGTCTGTGTTACTGGGTATCAGTGTATGTCTTTGTTACTTGGTGTCAGTGTAAGTTTGTTACTGGGTGTCAGTGTGTGTCTTTGTGACTTGGTGTCAGTGTTTGTCTTTGTTACTTGGTGTCAGTGTATGTCAAAATACATGGTGCAAGTGTATGTCTTTGTTACTTGCTGTAATTGTCTGTCTTTGTTACTTGGTGTAATTGTGCGTCTTTGTTACTTGGTGTCAGTGTATGTCTGTGTTCCTTGGTTTAAGTGTGTGTCTTTGTTACTTTGTGTAAGTGTATGTCTTTGTTACTTGGTGTCAGTGTATGTCTTTTTACTTGGTGTCAGTGTGTGTCTGTGTTACTGGGTGTCAGTGTGTGTCTTTGTGACTTGGTGTCAGTGTATGTCTTTGTTACTTGGTGTAAGTGTGTGTCTGTGTTACTTGGTGTAAGTGTGTGTCTTTGTTACTTGATGTCCGTATGTGTCTGTGTTCCTGGGTGTCAGTGCATGTCATTGTTACTTGATGTAAGTGTGTGTCTGTGTTACTGGGAATTAGTGTGTGTCTTTGTTACTTGGTGTAAGTGTGTGTCTGTGTTACTGGGTATCAGTGTATTTCTTTGTTACTGGGTGTCAGTGTGTATCTTTGTGACTTGGTGTCAGTGTATGTCTTTGTTACTTGGTGTAAGTGTGTGTCTGTGTTACTGGGTGTCAGTGTGTGTCTGTGTTACTTGGTGTAAGTGTGTGTCTTTGTTACTTGGTGTCTGTGTATGTCTTTGTTACTTGGTGTCAGTGTATGTCTGTGTTACATGGTGTAAGTGTGTGTCTGTGTTACTGGGTGTCAGTGTGTGTCTGTGTTACTGGGTACTAGTGTATGTCTTTGTGACTTGGTATCAGTGTATGTCTTTGTTACTGGGTGTCAGTGTGTGTCTGTGTTACTGGTTATCAGTGTATGTCTTTGTGACTTGTTATCAGTGTATGTCTTTGTTACTGGCTGTCAGTTTGTGTCTGTGTTACTGGGTATCAGTGTATGTCTTTCTGACTTGGTATCAGTGTATGTCTTTGTTACTGGGTGACAGTGTGTTTCTGTGTTCCTGGGTATCAGTGTATGTCTTTGTGACTTGGAGTCAGTGTATGTCTTTATTACTGGGTGTCAGTGTGTGTCTTTGTTACTTGATGTCAGTGTATGTCTGTGTTCCTTGGTGTAAGTGTGTGTCTTTGTTACTTGGTGTAAGTGTATGTCTTTGTTACTTGGTGTCAGTGTATGTCTTTTTTACTTCGTGTCAGTGTGTGTCTGTGTTACTGGGCATCAGTGTATGTCTTTGTGACTTGGTATCAGTGTATGTCTTTGTTACTTGGTGTCAGTGTATGTCTGTGTTCCTTGGTGTAAGTGTGTCTCTTTGTTACTTGGTGTAAGTGTATGTCTTTGTTACTTGGTGTCAGTGTATGTCTTTGTTACTTGGTGTCAGTGTATGTCTTTGTTACTTGGTGTAAGTGTGTGTCTTTGTTACTTGATGTCCGTGTGTGTCTGTGTTACTGGGTGTCAGTGCATGTCATTGTTACTTGGTGTAAGTGTGTGTCTGTGTTACTGGGAATTAGTGTGTGTCTTTGTTACTTGGTGTAAGTGTGTTTCTGTGTTACTGGTTATCAGTGTATTTCTTTGTTACTGGGTATCAGTGTATGTCTTTGTGAATTGGTGTCAGTGTATGTCCTTGTCACTGGCTGTCAGTGTGTGTCTTTGTGACTTGGTGTCAGTGTATGTCTTTGGTACTTGGTGTAAGTGTGTGTCTGTGTTACTGGGTATCAGTGTATTTGTTTGTTACTTGGTGTCAGTGTATGTCTCTGTTACTGGGTGTCAGTGTGCGTCTTTGTGACTTGGTGTCAGTGTATGTCTTTGTTACTTGGTGTAAGTGTGCGTCTGTGTTACTGGGTATCAGTGTATGTCTTTGTTACTTGGTGTCAGTGTATGTCAAAATACTTGGTGTAAGTGTATGTCTTTGTTACTTGGTGTAATTGTCTGTCTTTGTTACTTGGTGTAAGTGTGTGTCTTTGTTACTTGATGTCAGTGTATGTCTGTGTTCCTTGGTGTAAGTGTGTGTCTTTGTCACTTGGTGTAAGTGTATGTCTTTGTTACTTGGTGTCAGTGTATGTCTTTTTTACTTGGTGTCAGTGTGTGTCAGTGTTACTGGGCATCAGTGCATGTCTTTGTGACTTGGTATCAGTGTATGTCTTTGTTACTTGGAATCAGTGTAAGTCTTTGTTACTGGGTGTCAGTGTGTGTCTTTGTGACTTGGTGTCAGTGTATGTCTTTGTTACTTGGTGTAAGTGTGTGTCTGTGTTACTGGGTGTCAGTGTGTGTCTGTGTTACTTGGTGTAAGTGTGTGTCTTTGTTACTTGGTGTCTGTGTATGTCTTTGTTACTTGGTGTCAGTGTATGTCTGTGTTACTTGGTGCAAGTGCGTGTCTGTGTTACTGGGTGTCAGTGTGTGTCTGTGTTACTGGGTGTCAGTGTATGTCTTTGTGACTTGTTATCAGTGTATGTCTTTGTTACTGGCTGTCAGTTTGTGTCTGTGTTACTGGGTATCAGTGTATGTCTTTCTGACTTGGTATCAGTGTATGTCTTTGTTACTGGGTGACAGTGTGATTCTGTGTTCCTGGGTATCAGTGTATGTCTTTGTGACTTGGAGTCAGTGTATGTCTTTATTACTGGGTGTCAGTGTGTGTCTTTGTGACTTGGTGTCAGTGTATGTCTGTGTTACTTGGTGTAAGTGTGTGTCGGTGTGACTGAGTTTCAGTGTGTGTCTGTGTTACTTGGTGTAAGTATGTGTCTTTGTTACTTGGTGTCCGTGTGTGTCTGTGTTACTGGGTGTCAGTGTATGTCTTCATTACTTGGTGTAAGTGTGTGTCTGTGTTACCGGGTGTCAGTGTATGTCTGTGTTACTTGGTGTAAGTGTGTGTCTGTGTTACTGGGTATCAGTGTATGTCTTTGTGACTTGGTGTCAGTGTATGTCTTTGTCACTGGGTGTCAGTGTGTGTCTTTGTTACTTGGTGTCAGTGCATGTCAAAATACTTGGTGTAAGTGTATGTCTTTGTTACTTGGTGTAATTGTCTGTCTTTATTACTTGGTGTAAGTGTATGACTTTGTTACTTGGTGTCAGTGTATGTCTTTGTTACTTGGTGTCAGTGTGTGTCTGTGTTACTGGGCATCAGTGTATGTCTTTGTGATTTGGTATCAGAGTATGTCTTTGTTACTTGGAGTCAGTGTATGTCTGTGTTCCTTAGTGTAAGTGTATGATGTCATTGTGACTTGGTGTCAGTGTATGTCTTTGTTACTTGGTGTCAGTGTGTGTCTGTGTTACTGGGTATCAGTGTATGTCTTTGTTACTTGGTGTCAGTGTAAGTTTGTTACTGGGTGTCAGTGTGTGACTTTGTGACTTGGTGTCAGTGTTTGTCTTTGTTACTTGGTGTCAGTGTATGTCAAAATACATGGTGCAAGTGTATGTCTTTGTTACTTGGTGTAATTGTCTGTCTTTGTTACTTGGTGTAATTGTGTGTCTCTGTTACTTGGTGTCAGTGTATGTCTTTGTTACTTGGTGTCAGTGTGTGTCTGTGTTACTGGGTGTCAGTTTGTGTCTTTGTGACTTGGTGTCAGTGTATGTCTTTGTTACTTGGTGTAAGTGTGTGTCTGTGTTACTTGGTGTAAGTGTGTGTCTTTGTTACTTGATGTCCGTGTGTGTCTGTGTTACTGGGTGTCAGTGCATGTCATTGTTACTTGATGTAAGTGTGTGTCTGTGTTACTGGGAATTAGTGTGTGTCTGTGTTACTGGGTATCAGTGTATTTCTTTGTTACTGGTGTCAGTGTGTGTCTTTGTGACTTGGTGTCAGTGTATGTCTTTGTTACTTGGTGTAAGTGTGTGTCTGTGTTACTGGGTGTCAGTGTGTGTCTGTGTTACTTGGTGTAAGTGTGTGTCTTTGTTACTTGGTGTCTGTGTATGTCTTTGTTACTTGGTGTCAGTGTATGTCTGTGTTACATGGTGTAAGTGTGTGTCTGTGTTACTGGGTGTCAGTGTGTGTCTGTGTTACTGGGTACTAGTGTATGTCTTTGTGACTTGGTATCAGTGTATGTCTTTGTTACTGGGTGTCAGTGTGTGTCTGTGTTACTGGTTATCAGTGTATGTCTTTGTGACTTGTTATCAGTGTATGTCTTTGTTACTGGCTGTCAGTTTGTGTCTGTGTTACTGGGTATCAGTGTATGTCTTTCTGACTTGGTATCAGTGTATGTCTTTGTTACTGGGTGACAGTGTGTTTCTGTGTTCCTGGGTATCAGTGTATGTCTTTGTGACTTGGAGTCAGTGTATGTCTTTATTACTGGGTGTCAGTGTGTGTCTTTGTTACTTGATGTCAGTGTATGTCTGTGTTCCTTGGTGTAAGTGTGTGTCTTTGTTACTTGGTGTAAGTGTATGTCTTTGTTACTTGGTGTCAGTGTATGTCTTTTTTACTTCGTGTCAGTGTGTGTCTGTGTTACTGGGCATCAGTGTATGTCTTTGTGACTTGGTATCAGTGTATGTCTTTGTTACTTGGTGTCAGTGTATGTCTGTGTTCCTTGGTGTAAGTGTGTCTCTTTGTTACTTGGTGTAAGTGTATGTCTTTGTTACTTGGTGTCAGTGTATGTCTTTGTTACTTGGTGTCAGTGTATGTCTTTGTTACTTGGTGTAAGTGTGTGTCTTTGTTACTTGATGTCCGTGTGTGTCTGTGTTACTGGGTGTCAGTGCATGTCATTGTTACTTGGTGTAAGTGTGTGTCTGTGTTACTGGGAATTAGTGTGTGTCTTTGTTACTTGGTGTAAGTGTGTTTCTGTGTTACTGGGTATCAGTGTATTTCTTTGTTACTGGGTATCAGTGTATGTCTTTGTGAATTGGTGTCAGTGTATGTCCTTGTCACTGGCTGTCAGTGTGTGTCTTTGTGACTTGGTGTCAGTGTATGTCTTTGGTACTTGGTGTAAGTGTGTGTCTGTGTTACTGGGTATCAGTGTATTTGTTTGTTACTTGGTGTCAGTGTATGTCTCTGTTACTGGGTGTCAGTGTGCGTCTTTGTGACTTGGTGTCAGTGTATGTCTTTGTTACTTGGTGTAAGTGTGCGTCTGTGTTACTGGGTATCAGTGTATGTCTTTGTTACTTGGTGTCAGTGTATGTCAAAATACTTGGTGTAAGTGTATGTCTTTGTTACTTGGTGTAATTGTCTGTCTTTGTTACTTGGTGTAAGTGTGTGTCTTTGTTACTTGATGTCAGTGTATGTCTGTGTTCCTTGGTGTAAGTGTGTGTCTTTGTCACTTGGTGTAAGTGTATGTCTTTGTTACTTGGTGTCAGTGTATGTCTTTTTTACTTGGTGTCAGTGTGTGTCAGTGTTACTGGGCATCAGTGTATGTCTTTGTGACTTGGTATCAGTGTATGTCTTTGTTACTTGGAATCAGTGTAAGTCTTTGTTACTGGGTGTCAGTGTGTGTCTTTGTGACTTGGTGTCAGTGTATGTCTTTGTTACTTGGTGTAAGTGTGTGTCTGTGTTACTGGGTGTCAGTGTGTGTCTGTGTTACTTGGTGTAAGTGTGTGTCTTTGTTACTTGGTGTCTGTGTATGTCTTTGTTACTTGGTGTCAGTGTATGTCTGTGTTACTTGGTGCAAGTGCGTGTCTGTGTTACTGGGTGTCAGTGTGTGTCTGTGTTACTGGGTGTCAGTGTATGTCTTTGTGACTTGTTATCAGTGTATGTCTTTGTTACTGGCTGTCAGTTTGTGTCTGTGTTACTGGGTATCAGTGTATGTCTTTCTGACTTGGTATCAGTGTATGTCTTTGTTACTGGGTGACAGTGTGATTCTGTGTTCCTGGGTATCAGTGTATGTCTTTGTGACTTGGAGTCAGTGTATGTCTTTATTACTGGGTGTCAGTGTGTGTCTTTGTGACTTGGTGTCAGTGTATGTCTGTGTTACTTGGTGTAAGTGTGTGTCGGTGTGACTGAGTTTCAGTGTGTGTCTGTGTTACTTGGTGTAAGTATGTGTCTTTGTTACTTGGTGTCCGTGTGTGTCTGTGTTACTGGGTGTCAGTGTATGTCTTCATTACTTGGTGTAAGTGTGTGTCTGTGTTACCGGGTGTCAGTGTATGTCTGTGTTACTTGGTGTAAGTGTGTGTCTGTGTTACTGGGTATCAGTGTATGTCTTTGTGACTTGGTGTCAGTGTATGTCTTTGTCACTGGGTGTCAGTGTGTGTCTTTGTTACTTGGTGTCAGTGCATGTCAAAATACTTGGTGTAAGTGTATGTCTTTGTTACTTGGTGTAATTGTCTGTCTTTATTACTTGGTGTAAGTGTATGACTTTGTTACTTGGTGTCAGTGTATGTCTTTGTTACTTGGTGTCAGTGTGTGTCTGTGTTACTGGGCATCAGTGTATGTCTTTGTGATTTGGTATCAGAGTATGTCTTTGTTACTTGGAGTCAGTGTATGTCTGTGTTCCTTAGTGTAAGTGTATGATGTCATTGTGACTTGGTGTCAGTGTATGTCTTTGTTACTTGGTGTCAGTGTGTGTCTGTGTTACTGGGTATCAGTGTATGTCTTTGTTACTTGGTGTCAGTGTAAGTTTGTTACTGGGTGTCAGTGTGTGACTTTGTGACTTGGTGTCAGTGTTTGTCTTTGTTACTTGGTGTCAGTGTATGTCAAAATACATGGTGCAAGTGTATGTCTTTGTTACTTGGTGTAATTGTCTGTCTTTGTTACTTGGTGTAATTGTGTGTCTCTGTTACTTGGTGTCAGTGTATGTCTTTGTTACTTGGTGTCAGTGTGTGTCTGTGTTACTGGGTGTCAGTTTGTGTCTTTGTGACTTGGTGTCAGTGTATGTCTTTGTTACTTGGTGTAAGTGTGTGTCTGTGTTACTTGGTGTAAGTGTGTGTCTTTGTTACTTGATGTCCGTGTGTGTCTGTGTTACTGGGTGTCAGTGCATGTCATTGTTACTTGATGTAAGTGTGTGTCTGTGTTACTGGGAATTAGTGTGTGTCTGTGTTACTGGGTATCAGTGTATTTCTTTGTTACTGGTGTCAGTGTGTGTCTTTGTGACTTGGTGTCAGTGTATGTCTTTGTTACTTGGTGTAAGTGTGTGTCTGTGTTACTGGGTGTCAGTGTGTGTCTGTGTTACTTGGTGTAAGTGTGTGTCTTTGTTACTTGGTGTCTGTGTATGTCTTTGTTACTTGGTGTCAGTGTATGTCTGTGTTACATGGTGTAAGTGTGTGTCTGTGTTACTGGGTGTCAGTGTATGTCTTTGTGACTTGTTATCAGTGTATGTCTTTGTTACTGGCTGTCAGTTTGTGTCTGTGTTACTGGGTATCAGTGTATGTCTTTCTGACTTGGTATCAGTGTATGTCTTTGTTACTGGGTGGCAGTGTGTTTCAGTGTTCCTGGGTATCAGTTTATGTCTTTGTGACTTGGAGTCAGTGTATGTCTTTATTACTGGGTGTCAGTGTGTGTCTTTGTGACTTGGTGTCAGTGTATGTCTGTGTTACTTGGTGTAAGTGTGTGTCGGTGTTACTGAGTTTCAGTGTGTGTCTGTGTTACTTGGTGTAAGTATGTGTCTTTGTTACTTGGTGTCCGTGTGTGTCTGTGTTACTGGGTGTCAGTGTATGTCTTCATTACTTGGTGTAAGTGTGTGGCTGTGTTACCGGGTGTCAGTGTATGTCTGTGTTACTTGGTGTAAGTGTGTGTCTGTGTTACTGGGTATCAGTGTATGTCTTTGTGACTTTGTGTAAGTGTGTGTCTGTGTTACTGGGTATCAGTGTATGTCTTTGTTACTTGGTGTCAGTGCATGTCAAAATACTTGGTGTAAGTGTATGTCTTTGTTACTTGGTGTAATTGTCTGTCTTTATTACTTGGTGTAAGTGTACGACTTTGTTACTTGGTGTCAGTGTATGTCTTTGTTACTTGGTGTCAGTGTGTGTCTGTGTTACTGGGCATCAGTGTATGTCTTTGTGATTTGGTATCAGTGTATGTCTTTGTTACTTGGAGTCAGTGTATGTCTGTGTTCCTTAGTGTAAGTGTATGATGTCATTGTGACTTGGTGTCAGTGTATGTCTTTGTTACTTGGTGTCAGTGTGTGTCTGTGTTACTGGGTATCAGTGTATGTCTTTGTTACTTGGTGTCAGTGTAAGTTTGTTACTGGGTGTCAGTGTGTGTCTTTGTGACTTGGTGTCAGTGTTTGTCTTTGTTACTTGGTGTCAGTGCATGTCAAAATACATGGTGCAAGTGTATGTCTTTGTTACTTGCTGTAATTGTCTGTCTTTGTTACTTGGTGTAATTGTGTGTCTTTGTTACTTGGTGTCAGTGTATGTCTGTGTTCCTTGGTGTAAGTGTGTGTCTTTGTTACTTTGTGTAAGTGTATGTCTTTGTTACTTGGTGTCAGTGTATGTCTTTTTACTTGGTGTCAGTGTGTGTCTGTGTTACTGGGTGTCAGTGTGTGTCTTTGTGACTTGGTGTCAGTGTATGTCTTTGTTACTTGGTGTAAGTGTGTGTCTGTGTTACTTGGTGTAAGTGTGTGTCTTTGTTACTTGATGTCCTTGTGTGTCTGTGTTCCTGGGTGTCAGTGCATGTCATTGTTACTTGATGTAAGTGTGTGTCTGTGTTACTGGGAATTAGTGTGTGTCTTTGTTACTTGGTGTCAGTGTGTATCTTTGTGACTTGGTGTCAGTGTATGTCTTTGTTACTTGGTGTAAGTGTGTGTCTGTGTTACTGGGTGTCAGTGTGTGTCTGTGTTACTTGGTGTAAGTGTGTGTCTTTGTTACTTGGTGTCTGTGTATGTCTTTGTTACTTGGTGTCAGTGTATGTCTGTGTTACATGGTGTAAGTGTGTGTCTGTGTTACTGGGTGTCAGTGTGTGTCTGTGTTACTGGGTACTAGTGTATGTCTTTGTGACTTGGTATCAGTGTATGTCTTTGTTACTGGGTGTCAGTGTGTGTCTGTGTTACTGGTTATCAGTGTATGTCTTTGTGACTTGTTATCAGTGTATGTCTTTGTTACTGGCTGTCAGTTTGTGTCTGTGTTACTGGGTATCAGTGTATGTCTTTCTGACTTGGTATCAGTGTATGTCTTTGTTACTGGGTGACAGTGTGTTTCTGTGTTCCTGGGTATCAGTGTATGTCTTTGTGACTTGGAGTCAGTGTATGTCTTTATTACTGGGTGTCAGTGTGTGTCTTTGTGACTTGGTGTCAGTGTATGTCTGTGTTATTTGGTGTAAGTGTGTGTCCGTGTTACTGTGTTTCAGTGTGTGTCTGTGTTACTTGGTGTAAGTATGTGTCTTTGTTACTTGGTGTCCGTGTGTGTCTGTGTTACTGGGTGTCAGTGTATGTCTTCATTACTTGGTGTAAGTGTGTGTCTGTGTTACCGGGTGTCAGTGTATGTCTGTGTTACTTGGTGTAAGTGTGTGTCTGTGTTACTGGGTATCAGTGTATGTCTTTGTGACTTGGTGTCAGTGTATGTCTTTGACAATGGGTGTCAGTGTGTGTCTTTGTGACTTGGTGTCAGTGTATGTCTTTGATACTTTGTGTAAGTGTGTGTCTGTGTTACTGGGTATCAGTGTATGTCTTTGTTACTTGGTGTCAGTGTATGTCAAAATACTTGGTGTAAGTGTATGTCTTTGTTACTTGGTGTAATTGTCTTTCTTTATTACTTGATGTAAGTGTATGACTTTGTTACTTGGTGTCAGTGTATGTCTTTGTTACTTGGTGTCATTGAGTGTCTTTGTTACTTGGAGTCAGTGTATGTCTGTGTTCCTTGGTGTAAATGTATGATGTCATTGTGACTTGGTGTCAGTGTATGTCTTTGTTACTTGGTGTCAGTGTGTGTCTGTGTTACTGGGTATCAGTGTATGTCTTTGCTACTTGGTGTCAGTGTAAGTTTGTTACTGGGTGTCAGTGTGTGTCTTTGTGACTTGGTGTCCGTGTATGTCTTTGTTACTTGGTGTAAGTGTGTGTCTGTTTTACTGGGTATCAGTGCATGTCTTTGTTACTTGGTGTCAGTGTATGTCAAAATACATGGTGCAAGTGTATGTCTTTGTTACTTGGTGTAATTGTCTTTCTTTGTTACTTGGTGTAATTGTGTGTCTTTGTTACTTGGTGTCAGTGTATGTCTGTGTTCCTTGATGTAAGTGTGTGTCTTTGTTACTTTGTGTAAGTGTATGTCTTTGTTACTTGTGGTCAGTGTATGTCTTTGTTACTTGGGGTCAGTGTGTGTCTGTGTTACTGGGTATCAGTGTATGTGTTTGTGACTTGGTATCAGTGTATGCCTTTGTTACTTGGTGTCAGTGTAAGTCTTTGTAACTGGGTGTCAGTGTGTGTCTTTGTGACTTGGTGTCAGTGTATGTCTTTGTTACTTGGTGTAAGTGTGTGTCTGTGTTACTTGGTGTAAGTGTGTGTCTTTGTTACTTGATGTCCGTCTGTGTCTGTGTTACTGGGTGTCGGTGCATGTCATTGTTACTTGATGTAAGTGTGTGTCTGTGTTACTGGGAATTAGTGTGTGTCTTTGTTACTTGGTGTAAGTGTGTGTCTGTGTTACTGGGTATCAGTGTATTTTTTTGTTACTGGGTATCAGTGTATTTCTTTGTTACTTGGTGTCAGTGTATGTCTCTGTTACAGGGTGTCAGTGTGCGTCTTTGTGACTTGGTGTCAGTGTATGTCTTTGTTACTTGGTGTAAGTGTGCGTCTGTGTTACTGGGTATCAGTGTATGTCTTTGTTACTTGGTGTCAGTGTATGTCAAAATACTTGGTGTAAGTGTATGTCTTTGTTACTTGGTGTAATTGTCTGTCTTTGTTACTTGGTGTAAGTGTGTGTCTTTGTTACTTGATGTCAGTGTATGTCTGTGTTCCTTGGTGTAAGTGTGTGTCTTTGTTACTTGGTGTAAGTGTAAGTCTTTGTTACTTGGTGTCAGTGTATGTCTTTTTTACTTGGTGTCAGTGTGTGTCCGTGTTACTGGGCATCAGTGTATGTCTTTGTGACTTGGTATCAGTGTATGTCTTTGTTACTTGGAATCAGTGTAAGTCTTTGTTACTGGGTGTCAGTGTGTGTCTTTGTGACTTGGTGTCAGTGTATGTCTTTGTTATTTGGTGTAAGTGTGTGTCTGTGTTACTGGGTATCAGTGTATGTCTTTGTTACTTGGTGTCAGTGTATGTCATAATACTTGGTGTCAGTGTATGTCTTTGATACTTGGTGTAATTGTCTGTCTTTGTTACTTGGTGTAAGTGTGTGACTGTGTTCCTTGGTGTAAGTGTATGTCTTTGTTACTTGGTATAAGTGTGTGTCTTTGTTACTTGGTGTCCGTGTGTGTCTGTGTTACTGGGTGTCAGTGCATGTCATTGTTACTTGGTGTAAGTGTGTGTCTGTGTTACTGGGAATTAGTGTGTGTCTCTGTGCCTGGGTATCAGTGTATGTCTTTGTGACTTAGTGTCAGTGTATGTCTTTGTTACTGGGTGTCACTGTGTGTATTTGTGACTTGGTGTCAGTGTATGTCTTTGTTACTTGGTGTAAGTGTGTGTCTGTGTTACTGGGTATCAGTGTATTTCTTTGTTACTTGGTGTCAGTGTATGTCTCTGTTACTGGGTGTCAGTGTGCGTCTTTGTGACTTGGTGTCAGTGTATGTCTTTGTTACTTGGTGTAAGTGTGCGTCTGTGTTACTGGGTATCAGTGTATGTCTTTGTTACTTGGTGTCAGTGTATGTCAAAATACTTGGTGTAATTGTATGTCTTTGTTACTTGGTGTAATTGTCTGTCTTTGTTACTTGGTGTAAGTGTGTGTCTTTGTTACTTGATGTCAGTGGATGTCTGTGTTCCTTGGTGTAAGTGTGTGTCTTTGTTAATTGGTGTCAGTGTATGTCTGTGTTCCTTGGTGTAAGTGTGTGTCTTTGTTACTTCGTGTAAGTGTATGTCTTTGTTACTTGGTGTCACTGTATGTCTTTGTTACTTGGTGTAAGTGTGTGTCTGTGTTACTGGGTATCAGTGTATGTCTTTGTAACTTGTTGTCAGTGTGTGTCATAATACTTGGTGTCAGTGTATGTCTTTGATACTTGGTGTAATTGTCTGTCTTTGTTACTTGGTGTAAGTGTGTGTCTGTGTTCCTTGGTGTACGTGTATGTCTTTGTTACTTGGTGTAAGTGTATGTCTTTGTTACTTGGTGTCAGAGTGTGTCTTTGTGACTTGGTTCAGTGTATGTCTTTGTTACTTGGTGTAAGTGTGTGTATGTGATACTGGGTATCAGTGTATGTCTTTGTTACTTGGTGTCAGTGTATGTGTTTGTGACTTGTTGTCAGTGGATGGCTTTGTTACTGGGTGTCAGTGTTTGTCTTTGTTACTTGGTGTAAGTGTATGTCAAAATACTTGGTGTAAGTGTATGTCTGTGTTACTTGGTGTAAGTGTATGTCTTTGTTACTTGGTGTAAGTGTGCGTCTGTGTTACTGGGTATCAGTGTATTTCTTTGTTACTTGGTGTCAGTGTATGTCTCTGTTACTGGGTGTCAGTGTGCGTCTTTGTGACTTGGTGTCAGTGTATGTCTTTGTTACTTGGTGCAAGTGTGCGTCTGCGTTACTGGGTATCAGTGTATGTCTTTGTTACTTGGTGTCAGTGTATGTCAAAATACTTGGTGTAAGTGTATGTCTTTGTTACTTGGTGTAATTGTCTGTCTTTGTTACTTGGTGTAAGTGTGTGTCTTTGTTACTTGATGTCAGTGTATGTCTGTGTTCCTTGGTGTAAGTGTGTGTCTTTGTTACTTGGTGTAAGTGTTTGTCTTTGTTACTTGGTGTCAGTGTATGTCTGTGTTACTTGGTGTAAGTGTATGTCTTTGTTACTTGGTGTAAGTGTGTGTCTGTGTTACTGGGTATCAGTGTATGTCTTTGTTACTTGGTGTCAGTGTATGTCTGTGTTACTTGGTGTAAGCGTGTGTGACTGTTTGTCAGTGTGTTTCTGTGTTACTTGGTTTAAGTGTGTGTCTTTGTTACTTGGTGGAAGTGTTTGTCTGTTTTCCTGGGTATCAGTGTCTGTCTTTGTTACTTGCTGTCAGTGGATGTCTGTGTTACTTGGTGTAAGTGTGTGTCTGTGTTACTGGGTATCAGTGTGTGTCTTTGTTACTTGGTATCAGTGTATGTCTGTGTTACTTGGTGTAAGTGTGTGTCTGTGTGACTGTTTGTCAGTGTGTTTCTGTGTTACTTGGTTTAAGTGTGTGTCTTTGTTACTTGGTGTCAGTGTGTGTCTTTGTGACTTGGTGTCAGTGTATGTCTGTGTTACTTGGTGTAAGTGTGTGTGACTGTTTGTCAGTGTGTTTCTGTGTTACTTGGTTTAAGTGTGTGTCTTTGTTACTTGGTGGAAGTGTTTGTCTGTTTTCCTGGGTATCAGTGTCTGTCTTTGTTACTTGCTGTCAGTGGATGTCTTTGTTACTTGGTGTAAGTGTGTGTCTGTGTTACTTGGTGTAAGTGTGTGTCTTTGTTACTTGATGTCCGTCTGTGTCTGTGTTACTGGGTGTCAGTGCATGTCATTGTTACTTGATGTAAGTGTGTGTCTGTGTTACTGGGAATTAGTGTGTGTCTTTGTTACTTGGTGTAAGTGTGTGTCTGTGTTACTGGGTATCAGTGTATTTTTTTGTTACTGGGTATCAGTGTATTTCTTTGTTACTTGGTGTCAGTGTATGTCTCTGTTACAGGGTGTCAGTGTGCGTCTTTGTGACTTGGTGTCAGTGTATGTCTTTGTTACTTGGTGTAAGTGTGCGTCTGTGTTACTGGGTATCAGTGTATGTCTTTGTTACTTGGTGTCAGTGTATGTCAAAATACTTGGTGTAAGTGTATGTCTTTGTTACTTGGTGTAATTGTCTGTCTTTGTTACTTGGTGTAAGTGTGTGTCTTTGTTACTTGATGTCAGTGTATGTCTGTGTTCCTTGGTGTAAGTGTGTGTCTTTGTTACTTGGTGTAAGTGTATGTCTTTGTTACTTGGTGTCAGTGTATGTCTTTTTTACTTGGTGTCAGTGTGTGTCCGTGTTACTGGGCATCAGTGTATGTCTTTGTGACTTGGTATCAGTGTATGTCTTTGTTACTTGGAATCAGTGTAAGTCTTTGTTACTGGGTGTCAGTGTGTGTCTTTGTGACTTGGTGTCAGTGTATGTCTTTGTTATTTGGTGTAAGTGTGTGTCTGTGTTACTGGGTATCAGTGTATGTCTTTGTTACTTGGTGTCAGTGTATGTCATAATACTTGGTGTCAGTGTATGTCTTTGATACTTGGTGTAATTGTCTGTCTTTGTTACTTGGTGTAAGTGTGTGACTGTGTTCCTTGGTGTAAGTGTATGTCTTTGTTACTTGGTATAAGTGTGTGTCTTTGTTACTTGGTGTCCGTGTGTGTCTGTGTTACTGGGTGTCAGTGCATGTCATTGTTACTTGGTGTAAGTGTGTGTCTGTGTTACTGGGAATTAGTGTGTGTCTCTGTGCCTGGGTATCAGTGTATGTCTTTGTGACTTAGTGTCAGTGTATGTCTTTGTTACTGGGTGTCACTGTGTGTATTTGTGACTTGGTGTCAGTGTATGTCTTTGTTACTTGGTGTAAGTGTGTGTCTGTGTTACTGGGTATCAGTGTATTTCTTTGTTACTTGGTGTCAGTGTATGTCTCTGTTACTGGGTGTCAGTGTGCGTCTTTGTGACTTGGTGTCAGTGTATGTCTTTGTTACTTGGTGTAAGTGTGCGTCTGTGTTACTGGGTATCAGTGTATGTCTTTGTTACTTGGTGTCAGTGTATGTCAAAATACTTGGTGTAATTGTATGTCTTTGTTACTTGGTGTAATTGTCTGTCTTTGTTACTTGGTGTAAGTGTGTGTCTTTGTTACTTGATGTCAGTGGATGTCTGTGTTCCTTGGTGTAAGTGTGTGTCTTTGTTAATTGGTGTCAGTGTATGTCTGTGTTCCTTGGTGTAAGTGTGTGTCTTTGTTACTTCGTGTAAGTGTATGTCTTTGTTACTTGGTGTCACTGTATGTCTTTGTTACTTGGTGTAAGTGTGTGTCTGTGTTACTGGGTATCAGTGTATGTCTTTGTAACTTGTTGTCAGTGTGTGTCATAATACTTGGTGTCAGTGTATGTCTTTGATACTTGGTGTAATTGTCTGTCTTTGTTACTTGGTGTAAGTGTGTGACTGTGTTCCTTGGTGTACGTGTATGTCTTTGTTACTTGGTGTAAGTGTATGTCTTTGTTACTTGGTGTCAGAGTGTGTCTTTGTGACTTGGTTCAGTGTATGTCTTTGTTACTTGGTGTAAGTGTGTGTATGTGATACTGGGTATCAGTGTATGTCTTTGTTACTTGGTGTCAGTGTATGTGTTTGTGACTTGTTGTCAGTGGATGGCTTTGTTACTGGGTGTCAGTGTTTGTCTTTGTTACTTGGTGTAAGTGTATGTCAAAATACTTGGTGTAAGTGTATGTCTGTGTTACTTGGTGTAAGTGTATGTCTTTGTTACTTGGTGTAAGTGTGCGTCTGTGTTACTGGGTATCAGTGTATTTCTTTGTTACTTGGTGTCAGTGTATGTCTCTGTTACTGGGTGTCAGTGTGCGTCTTTGTGACTTGGTGTCAGTGTATGTCTTTGTTACTTGGTGCAAGTGTGCGTCTGCGTTACTGGGTATCAGTGTATGTCTTTGTTACTTGGTGTCAGTGTATGTCAAAATACTTGGTGTAAGTGTATGTCTTTGTTACTTGGTGTAATTGTCTGTCTTTGTTACTTGGTGTAAGTGTGTGTCTTTGTTACTTGATGTCAGTGTATGTCTGTGTTCCTTGGTGTAAGTGTGTGTCTTTGTTACTTGGTGTAAGTGTTTGTCTTTGTTACTTGGTGTCAGTGTATGTCTGTGTTACTTGGTGTAAGTGTATGTCTTTGTTACTTGGTGTAAGTGTGTGTCTGTGTTACTGGGTATCAGTGTATGTCTTTGTTACTTGGTGTCAGTGTATGTCTGTGTTACTTGGTGTAAGCGTGTGTGACTGTTTGTCAGTGTGTTTCTGTGTTACTTGGTTTAAGTGTGTGTCTTTGTTACTTGGTGGAAGTGTTTGTCTGTTTTCCTGGGTATCAGTGTCTGTCTTTGTTACTTGCTGTCAGTGGATGTCTGTGTTACTTGGTGTAAGTGTGTGTCTGTGTTACTGGGTATCAGTGTGTGTCTTTGTTACTTGGTATCAGTGTATGTCTGTGTTACTTGGTGTAAGTGTGTGTCTGTGTGACTGTTTGTCAGTGTGTTTCTGTGTTACTTGGTTTAAGTGTGTGTCTTTGTTACTTGGTGTCAGTGTGTGTCTTTGTGACTTGGTGTCAGTGTATGTCTGTGTTACTTGGTGTAAGTGTGTGTGACTGTTTGTCAGTGTGTTTCTGTGTTACTTGGTTTAAGTGTGTGTCTTTGTTACTTGGTGGAAGTGTTTGTCTGTTTTCCTGGGTATCAGTGTCTGTCTTTGTTACTTGCTGTCAGTGGATGTCTGTGTTACTTGGTGTAAGTGTGTGTCTGTGTTACTGGGTGCCAGTGTATGTCTTTGTTACTGGGTGTCAGTGTGTGTCTTTGTGACTTGGTGTCAGTGTATGTCTGTGTTACTTGGTGTAAGTGTGTGTCTGTGTTACTAGGTATCAGTGTATGTCTTTGTTACTTGGTGTCAGTGTAAGTCTTTGTTACTGGGTGTCAGTGTGCGTCTTTGTGACTTGGTGTCAGTGTATGTCTGTGTTACTTGGTTTAAGTGTGTGTCTGTGTTACTGGGTATCAGTGTATGTCTTTGTTACTTGTTGTCATTGTATGTCAGAATACTTGGTGTATGTGTATGTCTTTGTTACTTGGTGTAATTGTCTGTCTTTGTTACTGGGTGTAAGTGCGTGTCTTTGTTACTTGGTGTCAGTGTATATCTTTGTTACTTGGTGTCAGTGTGTGTCTGTGTTACTGGGTATCAGTGTATGTCTTTGTTACTTGGTGTCCTTGTGTGTCTGTGTTACTGGGTGTCAGTTTATGTCTTTGTTACTTGGTGTCAGTGTATGTCTTTGTTATTTGGTGTAATTGTGTATCAGTGTTACTGGGTATCAGTGTCTGTCTTTGTTACTTGATGTAAGTGTGTGTCTGCGTTACTGGGTATCAGTGTATGTCTTTGTTACTTTGTGTCAGTGTATGTCTGTGTTACTTGGTGTAAGTGTGTGTGTGTGTTACTGTGTATCAGTGTATGTCTTTGTTACTTGGTATCAGTGTATGT
The DNA here is from genome assembly GCF_036365525.1 of Heterodontus francisci. Taxonomy (NCBI): domain Eukaryota; kingdom Metazoa; phylum Chordata; class Chondrichthyes; order Heterodontiformes; family Heterodontidae; genus Heterodontus; species Heterodontus francisci. Next base: position 5,023,898 of record NW_027140919.1, read on the forward strand.
CTTTGTTACTTGGTGTAAGTGTATGTCTTTGTTACTTGGTGTCAGTGTATGTCTTTGTTACTTGGTGTAAGTGTGTGTCTGTGTTACTGGGTATCAGTGTATGTCTTTGTTACTTGGTGTCAGTGTATGTCTGTGTTACTTGGTGTAAGCGTGTGTCTGTGTATCAGTGTATGTCTTTGTGACTAGGTGTCAGTGTATGTCTTTGTTACTGGGTGTCATTGTGTGTCTTTGTGACTTGGTGTCAGTGTATGTCTGTGTTACTGGGGGTCAGTGTTTGTCTGTGTTACTGGGGTTCAGTGTGTGTTTCTAACTGGGTGTCAGTGTGTGTCTGTGTTACTGGGTATCAGAGTCTGTCTTTGTTACTTGGTGTAAGTGTGTGTCTTTGTTACTTGGTGTAATTGTATGTCTTTGTTACTTGGTGTCAGTGTATGTCGTTGTTACTTGGTGTATGTGTATGTCTGTGTTACTTGGTGTAAGTGTGTGTCTGTGTGCCTGGGTTTCATTGTATTTCTTTGTTACTTGGTGTCAGTGTATGTCTGTGTTCTTTGGTGTAAATGTGTGTCTGTTTTACTGGGAGTCAGAGTGTGTCAGTGTTACTTGGTGTAAGTGTGTGTCTTTGTTACTTGGTGTCCGTGTGTGCCTTTGTTACTGGGTATCAGTGCATGTCTTTGTTACTTGGTGTCAGTGTATATCTGTGTTACTTGGTGTAAGTGTGTGTCTTTGTTACTTGGTGCAATTGTATGTCTTTGTTACTTGGTGTCAGTGTATGTCTGTGTTGCTTGGTTAAGTGTGTGTCTGTGTTACTTGGTGTAAGTGTTTGTCTGTTTTCCTGGGTATCAGTGTCTGTCTTTGTTACTTGGTGTCAGTGTATGTCTGTGTTACTTGGGGTAAGTGTGTGTCTGTGTCACTGGGTGTCAGTGTATGTCTTTGTTACTTGGTGTCCTTGTGTGTCTGTGTTACTGGGTGTCAGTTTATGTCTTTGTTACTTGGTGTCAGTGTCTGGCTTTGTTATTTGGTGTAAGTGTGTGTCTGTGTTACTGGGTATCAGTGTCTGTCTTTGTTACTTGGTGTAAGTGTGTGTCTGTGTTACTGGGTATCAGTGTATGTCTTTTTTACTTGGTGTCAGTGCATGTCTGTGTTACTTGGTGCAGGTGTGTGTCTGTGTTACTGGGTATCAGTGCATGTCTTTGTTACTTGGTGTCAGTGTATGTCAGTGTTACCTGGTGTAAGTGTGTGTCTGTGTTACTGGGTATCAGTGTATGTCTTTGTTACTTGGTGTCAGTGTATGTCTGTGTTACTTGGTGCAAGTGTGTGTCTTTGTTACTGGGTATCAGTGCATGTCTTTGTTACTTGGTGTCATTGTATGTCTGTGTTACCTGGTGTAAGTGTGTGTCTGTGTTACTGGGTATCAGTGTATGTCTTTGTTACTTGGTGTCAGTGTATGTCTTTGTTACTTGGTGTCAGTGAACGTCTGTGTTAATGGGGGTCAGTGTGTGTCTGTTTTACTGGGAGTCAGTGTATGTCTTTGTTACTTGGTGTCAGTGTATGTATTTGTTACTTGGTGTCAGTGTACGTCTGTGTTACTTGGTGTAAGTGTGTGTCTGTGTATCAGTGTATGTCTTTGTGACTAGGTGTCAGTGTATGTCTTTGTTACTGGGGGTCAGTGTGTGTCTGTTTTACTGGGAGTCAGTGTATGTCTGTGTTACTTGGTGTAAGTGTGTGTCTTTGTTACTTGGTGTCCGTGTGTGTCTTTGTTACTGGGTTTCAGTGCATGTCTTTGTTACTTGGTGTCATTGTACATCTGTGTTACTTGGTGTAAGTGTGTGTCTTTGTTACTTGGTGCAATTGTATGTCTTTGTTACTTGGTGTCAGTGTATGTCTGTGTTACTTGGTGTAAGTGTATGTCTTTGTTACTTGGTGTAAGTGTGTGTCTTTGTTACTTGGTGTAAGTCTTTGTCTGTTTTCCTGGGAACCAGTGTCTGTCTTTGTTACTTGGTGTCAGTGTATGTCTGTGTTACTTGGTGTAAGTTTGTGTCTGTGTTACTGGGTATCAGTGTATGTCTTTGTTACTTGGTGTCAGTGTATGTCTGTGTTACTTGGTGTAAGTGTGTGTCTGTGTTACTGGGTGTCAGTGTGTTTCTGTGTTACTTGGTTTAAGTGTGTGTCTTTGTTACTTGGTGTCCGTGTGTGTCTGTGTTACTGGGTGTCAGTGTATGTCTTTGTTACTTGGTGTCAGTGCATGTCTGTGTTACTTGGTGCAAGTGTGTGTCTGTGTTACTGGGTATGAGTGCATGTCTTTGTTACTTGGTGTCAGTGTATGTCAGTGTTACCTGGTGTAAGTGTGTGTCTGTGTTACTGGGTATCAGTGTATGTCTTTGTTACTTGGTGTCAGTGTATGTCTGTGTTACTTGGTGCAAGTGTGTGTCTTTGTTACTGGGTATCAGTGCATGTCTTTGTTACTTGGTGTCATTGTATGTCTGTGTTACCTGGTGTAAGTGTGTGTCTGTGTTACTGGGTATCAGTGTATGTCTTTGTTACTTGGTGTCAGTGTATGTCTTTGTTACTTGGTGTCAGTGAACGTCTGTGTTAATGGGGGTCAGTGTGTGTCTGTTTTACTGGGAGTCAGTGTATGTCTTTGTTACTTGGTGTCAGTGTATGTATTTGTTACTTGGTGTCAGTGTACGTCTGTGTTACTTGGTGTAAGTGTGTGTCTGTGTATCAGTGTATGTCTTTGTGACTAGGTGTCAGTGTATGTCTTTGTTACTGGGGGTCAGTGTGTGTCTGTTTTACTGGGAGTCAGTGTATGTCTGTGTTACTTGGTGTAAGTGTGTGTCTTTGTTACTTGGTGTCCGTGTGTGTCTTTGTTACTGGGTTTCAGTGCATGTCTTTGTTACTTGGTGTCATTGTACATCTGTGTTACTTGGTGTAAGTGTGTGTCTTTGTTACTTGGTGCAATTGTATGTCTTTGTTACTTGGTGTCAGTGTATGTCTGTGTTACTTGGTGTAAGTGTATGTCTTTGTTACTTGGTGTAAGTGTGTGTCTTTGTTACTTGGTGTAAGTCTTTGTCTGTTTTCCTGGGAACCAGTGTCTGTCTTTGTTACTTGGTGTCAGTGTATGTCTGTGTTACTTGGTGTAATTTTGTGTCTGTGTTACTGGGTATCAGTGTATGTCTTTGTTACTTGGTGTCAGTGTATGTCTGTGTTACTTGGTGTAAGTGTGTGTCTGTGTTACTGGGTGTCAGTGTGTTTCTGTGTTACTTGGTTTAAGTGTGTGTCTTTGTTACTTGGTGTCCGTGTGTGTCTGTGTTACTGGGTGTCAGTGTATGTCTTTGTTACTGGGTGTCAGTGTGCGTCTTTGTGACTTGGTATCAGTGTATGTCTTTGTTACTTGGTGTCTGTGTAAGTCTTTGTTACTGAGTGTCAGTGTGCGTCTTTGTGAGTTGGTCTCAGTGTATGTCTTTGTTACTTGGTTTAAGTGTTTGTCTGTGTTACTGGGTATCAGTGTATGCCTTTGTTACTTGGTGTCAGTGTATGTCTGTGTTACTTGGTGTAAGTGTGTGTGTGTGTTACTGGGTGTCAGTGTGTTTCTGTGTTACTTGGTTTAAGTGTGTGTCTTTGTTACTAGGTATCAGTGTATGTCTTTGTTACTGGGTGTCAGTGTGCGTCTTTGTGACTTGGTCTCAGTGTATGTCTTTGTTACTTGGTTTAAGTGTGTGTCTGTGTTACTGGGTATCAGTGTATTTCTTTGTTACTTGGTGTAATTGTCTGTCTTTGTTACTTGGTGTAAGTGTGTGTCTTTGTTACTTGGTGTCAGTGTATGTCTGTATTCCTTGGTGTAAGTGTGTGTCTTTGTTACTGGCTGTAAGTGTATGTCTTTGTTACTTGGTGTCAGTGTATGTCTTTGTTACTTGGTGTCAGTGTGTGTCTGTGTTACTGGGTATCAGTGTATGTCTTTGTTATTTGGTGTACGTGTGTGTCTGTGTTACTGGGTATCAGTGTATGTCTTTGTTACTTTGTGTCAGTGTATGTCTGTGTTACTTGGTGTAAGTGTGCGTCTGTGTTACTGTGTATCAGTGTATGTCTTTGTTACTTGGTATCAGTGTATGTCTTTGTTACTTGGTGTCAGTGTATGTCTTTGTTACTTGGTGTAAGTGTGTGTCTGTGTTACTGGGTATCAGTGTATGTCTTTGTTACTTGGTGTCAGTGTATGTCTGTGTATCAGTGTATGTCTTTGTGACTAGGTGTCAGTGTATGTCTTTGTTACTGGGTGTCATTGTGTGTCTTTGTGACTTGGTGTCAGTGTATGTCTGTGTTACTGGGGGTCAGTGTCTGTCTGTGTTACTGGGGTTCAGTGTGTGCTTCTAACTGGGTGTCAGTGTGTGTCTGTGTTACTGGGTATCAGAGTCTGTCTTTGTTACTTGGTGTAAGTGTGTGTCTTTGTTACTTGGTGTAATTGTATGTCTTTGTTACTTGGTGTCAGTGTATGTCGTTGTTACTTGGTGTATGTGTGTGTCTGTGTTCGTTGGTGTAAGTGTGTGTCTGTGTGACTGGGTTTCATTGTATGTCTTTGTTACTTGGTGTCAGTGTATGTCTGTGTTCTTTGGTGTAAGTTTGTGTCAGTGTTACTGGGTATCAGTGTATGTCTTTGTTACTTGGTGTCAGTGTATGTCTGTGTTACTTGGTGTAAGTGTGTGTCTGTGTTACTGGGTGTCAGTGTGTTTCTGTGTTACTTGGTTTAAGTGTGTGTCTTTGTTACTTGTTGTCAGTGTGTGTCTGTGTTACTGGGTGTCAGTGTATGTCTTTGTTACTGAGTGTCAGTGTGCGTCTTTGTGACTTGGTCTCAGTGTATGTCTTTGTTACTTGGTTTAAGTGTGTGTCTGTGTTACTGGGTATCAGTGTATGTCTTTGTTACTTGGTGTCAGTGTATGTCTGTGTTACTTGGTGTAAGTGTGTGTCTGTGTTACTGGGTGTCAGTGTGTTTCTGTGTTACTTGGTTAAAGTGTGTGTCTTTGTTACTTGTTGTCAGTGTGTGTCTGTGTTACTGGGTGTAAGTGTATGTCTGTGATACTTGGTGTAAGTGTGTGTCTGTGTTACTAGGTATCAGTGTATGTCTTTGTTACTGGGTGTCAGTGTGCGTCTTTGTGACTTGGTCTCAGTGTATGTCTTTGTTACTTGGTTTAAGTGTGTGTCTGTGTTACTGGGTATCAGTGTATGTCTTTGTTACTTGGTGTCAGTGTATGTCTGTGTTACTTGGTGCAAGTGTGTGTCTGTGTTACTGGGTATCAGTGCATGTCTTTGTTACTTGGTGTAAGTGTGTGTCTTTGTTACTTGGTTAAGTGTGTGTCTGTGTCACTGGGTGTAATTGCGTGTCTTTGTTACTGGCTGTAAGTGTATGTCTTTGTTTCTTGGTGTCAGTGTATGTCTTTGTTACTTGGTGTCAGTGTGTGTCTGTGTTACTGGGTATCAGTGTATGTCTTTGTTATTTGGTGTAAGTGTGTGCCTGTGTTACTGGGTATCAGTGTATGTCTTTGTTACTTTGTGTCAGTGTATGTCTGTGTTACTTGGTGTAAGTGTGCGTCTGTGTTACTGTGTATCAGTGTATGCCTTTGTTACTTGGTATCAGTGTATGTCTTTGTTACTTGGTGTAAGTGTATGTCTTTGTTACTTGGTGTCAGTGTATGTCTTTGTTACTTGGTGTAAGTGTGTGTCTGTGTTACTGGGTATCAGTGTATGTCTTTATTACTTGGTGTCAGTGTATGTCTGTGTATCAGTGTATGTCTTTGTGACTAGGTGTCAGTGTATGTCTTTGTTACTGGGTGTCATTGTGTGTCTTTGTGACTTTGTGTCAGTGTATGTCTGTGTTACTGGGGGTCAGTGTCTGTCTGTGTTACTGGGGTTCAGTGTGTGCTTCTAACTGGGTGTCAGTGTGTGTCTGTGTTACTGGGTATCAGAGTCTGTCTTTGTTACTTGGTGTAAGTGTGTGTCTTTGTTACTTGGTGTAATTGTATGTCTTTGTTACTTGGTGTCAGTGTATGTCGTTGTTACTTGGTGTATGTGTGTGTCTGTGTTCGTTGGTGTAAGTGTGTGTCTGTGTGACTGGGTTTCATTGTATGTCTTTGTTACTTGGTGTCAGTGTATGTCTGTGTTACTTGGTGTAAGTGTGTGTCTTTGTTACTTGGTGTCAGTGTGTGCCTTTGTTACTGGGTGTCAGTGCAAGTCTTTGTTACTTGGTGTCAGTGTATATCTGTGTTACTTGGTGTAAGTGTGTGTCTTTGTTACTTGGTGCAATTGTATGTCTTTGTTACTTGGTGTCAGTGTATGTCTGTGTTGCGTGGTGTAAGTGTATGTCTTTGTTACTTGGTGTCAGTGTATATCTGTGTTACTTGGTGTAAGTGTGTGTCTCTGTTACTTGGTGTCAGTGTGTGTCTGTGTTAATTGGTGTAGGTGTATGTCTTTGTTAAATGGTGCAAGTGTATGTCAAAATACTTGGTGCAAGTGTATGTCTTTGTTACTTGTTGTCAGTGTATGTCTGTGTTACTTGGTTTAAGTATGTGTCCTTGTTACTTGGAGTAAGTGTATGTCTTTGTTACTTGGTGTCAGTGTGTGTCTGTGTTACTGGGTATCAGTGCGTGTCTTTGTTACTTGGTGTAAGCGTGTGTCTGTGTTACTGGGTGTCAGTGTGTGTCTGTGTTACTGGGTATCAGGGTATGTCTTTGTTACTTAATGTCAGTGTAAGTCTTTGTTACTTGGTGTAAGTGTGTGTCTGTGTTACTGGGTATCAGTGCGTATCTTTGTTACTTGGTGTAAGCGTGTGTCTGTGTTACTGGGTGTCAGTGTGTGTCTGTGTTACTGGGTGTCAGTGTGTGTCTTTGTGACTTGCTGTCAGTGTATGTCTTTGTTACTTGGTGTAAGTGTGTGTCTGTGTTACTGGGTTTCAGTGTATGTCTTTGTTACTTGGTGTCAGTGTATGTCTGTGTTACTTGGTGTAAGCGTGTGTCTGTGTATCAGTGTATGTCTTTGTGACTAGGTGTCAGTGTATGTCTTTGTTACTGGGTGTCATTGTGTGTCTTTGTGACTTGGTGTCAGTGTATGTCTGTGTTACTGGGGGTCAGTGTTTGTCTGTGTTACTGGGGTTCAGTGTGTGTTTCTAACTGGGTGTCAGTGTGTGTCTGTGTTACTGGGTATCAGAGTCTGTCTTTGTTACTTGGTGTAAGTGTGTGTCTTTGTTACTTGGTGTAATTGTATGTCTTTGTTACTTGGTGTCAGTGTATGTCGTTGTTACTTGGTGTATGTGTATGTCTGTGTTACTTGGTGTAAGTGTGTGTCTGTGTGCCTGGGTTTCATTGTATGTCTTTGTTACTTGGTGTCAGTGTATGTCTGTGTTCTTTGGTGTAAATGTGTGTCTGTTTTACTGGGAGTCAGAGTGTGTCAGTGTTACTTGGTGTAAGTGTGTGTCTTTGTTACTTGGTGTCCGTGTGTGCCTTTGTTACTGGGTATCAGTGCATGTCTTTGTTACTTGGTGTCAGTGTATATCTGTGTTACTTGGTGTAAGTGTGTGTCTTTGTTACTTGGTGCAATTGTATGTCTTTGTTACTTGGTGTCAGTGTATGTCTGTGTTGCTTGGTGTAAGTGTATGTCTTTGTTACTTGGTTAAGTGTGTGTCTGTGTCACTTGGTGTAAGTGTTTGTCTGTTTTCCTGGGTATCAGTGTCTGTCTTTGTTACTTGGTGTCAGTGTATGTCTGTGTTACTTGGGGTAAGTGTGTGTCTGTGTCACTGGGTGTCAGTGTATGTCTTTGTTACTTGGTGTCCTTGTGTGTCTGTGTTACTGGGTGTCAGTTTATGTCTTTGTTACTTGGTGTCAGTGTATGGCTTTGTTATTTGGTGTAAGTGTGTGTCTGTGTTACTGGGTATCAGTGTCTGTCTTTGTTACTTGGTGTAAGTGTGTGTCTGTGTTACTGGGTATCAGTGTATGTCTTTGTTACTTGGTGTCAGTGCATGTCTGTGTTACTTGGTGCAAGTGTGTGTCTGTGTTACTGGGTATCAGTGCATGTCTTTGTTACTTGGTGTCAGTGTATGTCTGTGTTACCTGGTGTAAGTGTGTGTCTGTGTTACTGGGTATCAGTGTATGTCTTTGTTACTTGGTGTCAGTGTATGTCTGTGTTACTTGGTGCAAGTGTGTGTCTGGGTTCCTGGGTATCAGTGCATGTCTTTGTTACTTGGTGTCAGTGTATGTCTGTGTTACCTGGTGTAAGTGTGTGTCTGTGTTACTGGGTATCAGTGTATGTCTTTGTTACTTGGTGTCAGTGTATGTCTTTGTTACTTGGTGTCAGTGAACGTCTGTGTTAATGGGGGTCAGTGTGTGTCTGTTTTACTGGGAATCAGTGTATGTCTTTGTTACTTGGTGTCAGTGTATGTATTTGTTACTTGGTGTCAGTGTACGTCTGTGTTACTTGGTGTAAGTGTGTGTCTGTGTATCAGTGTATGTCTTTGTGACTAGGTGTCAGTGTATGTCTTTGTTACTGGGGGTCAGTGTGTGTCTGTTTTACTGGGAGTCAGTGTATGTCTGTGTTACTTGGTGTAAGTGTGTGTCTTTGTTACTTGGTGTCCGTGTGTGTCTTTGTTACTGGGTTTCAGTGCATGTCTTTGTTACTTGGTGTCATTGTACATCTGTGTTACTTGGTGTAAGTGTGTGTCTTTGTTACTTGGTGCAATTGTATGTCTTTGTTACTTGGTGTCAGTGTATGTGGGTGTTACTTGGTGTAAGTGTATGTCTTTGTTACTTGGTGTAAGTGTGTGTCTTTGTTACTTGGTGTAAGTCTTTGTCTGTTTTCCTGGGAACCAGTGTCTGTCTTTGTTACTTGGTGTCAGTGTATGTCTGTGTTACTTGGTGTAAGTTTGTGTCAGTGTTACTGGGTATCAGTGTATGTCTTTGTTACTTGGTGTCAGTGTATGTCTGTGTTACTTGGTGTAAGTGTGTGTCTGTGTTACTGGGTGTCAGTGTGTTTCTGTGTTACTTGGTTTAAGTGTGTGTCTTTGTTACTTGGTGTCCGTGTGTGTCTGTGTTACCGAGTGTCAGTGTATGTCTTTGTTACTGGGTGTCAGTGTGCGTCTTTGTGACTTGGTATCAGTGTATGTCTTTGTTACTTGGTGTCTGTGTAAGTCTTTGTTACTGAGTGTCAGTGTGAGTCTTTGTGACTTGGTCTCAGTGTATGTCTTTGTTACTTGGTTTAAGTGTGTGTCTGTGTTACTGGGTATCAGTGTATGTCTTTGTTACTTGGTGTCAGTGTATGTCTGTGTTACTTGGTGTAAGTGTGTGTCTGTGTTACTGGGTGTCAGTGTGTTTCTGTGTTACTTGGTTAAAGTGTGTGTCTTTGTTACTTGGTGTCAGTGTGTGTCTGTGTTACTGGGTGTAAGTGTATGTCTGTGTTACTTGGTGTAAGTGTGTGTCTGTGTTACTAGGTATCAGTGTATGTCTTTGTTACTGGGTGTCAGTGTGCGTCTTTGTGACTTGGTCTCAGTGTATGTCTTTGTTACTTGGTTTAAGTGTGTGTCTGTGTTACTGGGTATCAGTGTATGTCTTTGTTACTTGGTGTCAGTGTATGTCAGAATACTTGGTGTAAGTGTATTTCTTTGTTACTTGGTGTAATTGTCTGTCTTTGTTACTTGGTGTAAGTGTGTGTCTTTGTTACTTGGTGTCAGTGTATGTCTGTATTCCTTGGTGTAAGTGTGTGTCTTTGTTACTGGCTGTAAGTGTATGTCTTTGTTACTTGGTGTCAGTGTATGTCTTTGTTACTTGGTGTCAGTGTGTGTCTGTGTTACTGGGTATCAGTGTATGTCTTTGTTATTTGGTGTAAGTGTGTGTCTGTGTTACTGGGTATCAGTGTATGTCTTTGTTACTTTGTGTCAGTGTATGTCTGTGTTACTTGGTGTAAGTGTGCGTCTGTGTTACTGTGTATCAGTGTATGCCTTTGTTACTTGGTATCAGTGTATGTCTTTGTTACTTGGTGTAAGTGTATGTCTTTGTTACTTGGTGTCAGTGTATGTCTTTGTTACTTGGTGTAAGTGTGTGTCTGTGTTACTGGGTATCAGTGTATGTCTTTGTTACTTGGTGTCAGTGTATGTCTGTGTATCAGTGTATGTCTTTGTGACTAGGTGTCAGTGTATGTCTTTGTTACTGGGTGTCATTGTGTGTCTTTGTGACTTTGTGTCAGTGTATGTCTGTGTTACTGGGTTTCAGTGTCTGTCTGTGTTACTGGGGTTCAGTGTGTGCTTCTAACTGGGTGTCAGTGTGTGTCTGTGTTACTGGGTATCAGAGTCTGTCTTTGTTACTTGGTGTAAGTGTGTGTCTTTGTTACTTGGTGTAATTGTATGTCTTTGTTACTTGGTGTCAGTGTATGTCGTTGTTACTTGGTGTCAGTGTATGTCTTTGTTACTTGGTGTAAGTGTGTGTCTGTGTTACTGGGTATCAGTGTATGTCTTTGTTACTTGGTGTCAGTGTATGTCTGTGTATCAGTGTATGTCTTTGTGACTAGGTGTCAGTGTATGTCTTTGTTACTTGGTGTCAGTGTATGTCTGTGTTACTTGGTGTAAGTGTGTGTCTGTGTTACTGGGTGTCAGTGTGTTTCTGTGTTACTTGGTTTAAGTGTGTGTCTTTGTTACTTGGTGTAAGTGTATGTCTTTGTTACTTGGTGTCAGTGTATGTCTTTGTTACTTGGTGTAAGTGTGTGTCTGTGTTACTGGGTATCAGTGTATGTCTTTGTTACTTGGTGTCAGTGTATGTCTGTGTATCAGTGTATGTCTTTGTGACTAGGTGTCAGTGTATGTCTTTGTTACTGGGTGTCATTGTGTGTCTTTGTGACTTTGTGTCAGTGTATGTCTGTGTTACTGGGTTTCAGTGTCTGTCTGTGTTACTGGGGTTCAGTGTGTGCTTCTAACTGGGTGTCAGTGTGTGTCTGTGTTACTGGGTATCAGAGTCTGTCTTTGTTACTTGGTGTAAGTGTGTGTCTTTGTTACTTGGTGTAATTGTATGTCTTTGTTACTTGGTGTCAGTGTATGTCGTTGTTACTTGGTGTCAGTGTATGTCTTTGTTACTTGGTGTAAGTGTGTGTCTGTGTTACTGGGTATCAGTGTATGTCTTTGTTACTTGGTGTCAGTGTATGTCTGTGTATCAGTGTATGTCTTTGTGACTAGGTGTCAGTGTATGTCTTTGTTACTTGGTGTCAGTGTATGTCTGTGTTACTTGGTGTAAGTGTGTGTCTGTGTTACTGGGTGTCAGTGTGTTTCTGTGTTACTTGGTTTAAGTGTGTGTCTTTGTTACTTGGTGTCCGTGTGTGTCTGTGTTACTGGGTGTCAGTGTATGTCTTTGTTACTGGGTGTCAGTGTGCGTCTTTGTGACTTGGTATCAGTGTATGTCTTTGTTACTTGGTGTCTGTGTAAGTCTTTGTTACTGAGTGTCAGTGTGAGTCTTTGTGACTTGGTCTCAGTGTATGTCTTTGTTACTTGGTTTAAGTGTGTGTCTGTGTTACTGGGTATCAGTGTATGTCTTTGTTACTTGGTGTCAGTGTATGTCTGTGTTACTTGGTGTAAGTGTGTGTCTGTGTTACTGGGTGTCAGTGTGTTTCTGTGTTACTTGGTTAAAGTGTGTGTCTTTGTTACTTGGTGTCAGTGTGTGTCTGTGTTACTGGGTGTAAGTGTATGTCTGTGTTACTTGGTGTAAGTGTGTGTCTGTGTTACTAGGTATCAGTGTATGTCTTTGTTACTGGGTGTCAGTGTGCGTCTTTGTGACTTGGTCTCAGTGTATGTCTTTGTTACTTGGTTTAAGTGTGTGTCTGTGTTACTGGGTATCAGTGTATGTCTTTGTTACTTGGTGTCAGTGTATGTCAGAATACTTGGTGTAAGTGTATTTCTTTGTTACTTGGTGTAATTGTCTGTCTTTGTTACTTGGTGTAAGTGTGTGTCTTTGTTACTTGGTGTCAGTGTATGTCTGTATTCCTTGGTGTAAGTGTGTGTCTTTGTTACTGGCTGTAAGTGTATGTCTTTGTTACTTGGTGTCAGTGTATGTCTTTGTTACTTGGTGTCAGTGTGTGTCTGTGTTACTGGGTATCAGTGTATGTCTTTGTTATTTGGTGTAAGTGTGTGTCTGTGTTACTGGGTATCAGTGTATGTCTTTGTTACTTTGTGTCAGTGTATGTCTGTGTTACTTGGTGTAAGTGTGCGTCTGTGTTACTGTGTATCAGTGTATGCCTTTGTTACTTGGTATCAGTGTATGTCTTTGTTACTTGGTGTAAGTGTATGTCTTTGTTACTTGGTGTCAGTGTATGTCTTTGTTACTTGGTGTAAGTGTGTGTCTGTGTTACTGGGTATCAGTGTATGTCTTTGTTACTTGGTGTCAGTGTATGTCTGTGTATCAGTGTATGTCTTTGTGACTAGGTGTCAGTGTATGTCTTTGTTACTGGGTGTCATTGTGTGTCTTTGTGACTTTGTGTCAGTGTATGTCTGTGTTACTGGGTTTCAGTGTCTGTCTGTGTTACTGGGGTTCAGTGTGTGCTTCTAACTGGGTGTCAGTGTGTGTCTGTGTTACTGGGTATCAGAGTCTGTCTTTGTTACTTGGTGTAAGTGTGTGTCTTTGTTACTTGTTGTAATTGTATGTCTTTGTTACTTGGTGTCAGTGTATGTCGTTGTTACTTGGTGTCAGTGTATGTCTTTGTTACTTGGTGTAAGTGTGTGTCTGTGTTACTGGGTATCAGTGTATGTCTTTGTTACTTGGTGTCAGTGTATGTCTGTGTATCAGTGTATGTCTTTGTGACTAGGTGTCAGTGTATGTCTTTGTTACTGGGTGTCATTGTGTGTCTTTGTGACATTGTGTCAGTGTATGTCTGTGTTACTGGGTTTCAGTGTATGTCTGTGTTCTTTGGTGTAAGTGTGTGTCTGTTTTACTGGGAGTCAGTGTGTGTCAGTGTTACTTGGTGTAAGTGTGTGTCTTTGTTACTTTGTGTCAGTGTGTGCCTTTGTTACTGGGTGTCAGTGCATGTCTTTGTTACTTGGTGTCAGTGTATATCTGTGTTACTTGGTGTAAGTGTGTGTCTTTGTTACTTGGTGCAATTGTATGTCTTTGTTACATGGTGTCAGTGTATGTCTGTGTTGCGTGGTGTAAGTGTATGTCTTTGTTACTTGGTGTCAGTGTATATCTGTGTTACTTGGTGTAAGTGTGTGTCTCTGTTACTTGGTGTAAGTGTGTGTCTGTGTTAATTGGTGTAGGTGTATGTCTTTGTTAAATGGTGCAAGTGTATGTCAAAATACTTGGTGCAAGTGTATGTCTTTGTTACTTGTTGTCAGTGTATGTCTGTGTTACTTGGTTTAAGTATGTGTCCTTGTTACTTGGAGTAAGTGTATGTCTTTGTTACTTGGTGTCAGTGTGTGTCTGTGTTACTGGGTATCAGTGCGTGTCTTTGTTACTTGGTGTAAGCGTGTGTCTGTGTTACTGGGTGTCAGTGTGTGTCTGTGTTACTGGGTATCAGGGTATGTCTTTGTTACTTAATGTCAGTGTAAGTCTTTGTTACTTGGTGTAAGTGTGTGTCTGTGTTACTGGGTATCAGTGCGTATCTTTGTTACTTGGTGTAAGCGTGTGTCTGTGTTACTGGGTGTCAGTGTGTGTCTGTGTTACTGGGTGTCAGTGTGTGTCTTTGTGACTTGCTGTCAGTGTATGTCTTTGTTACTTGGTGTAAGTGTGTGTCTGTGTTACTGGGTATCAGTGTATGTCTTTGTTACTTGGTGTCAGTGTATGTCTTTGTTACTGGGTGTCAGTGTGCGTCTTTGTGTCTTGGTGTCAGTGTATGTCTTTGTTACTTGGTGTAAGTGTGTGTCTGTGTTACTGGGTATCAGTGTATGGCTTTGTTACTTGGTGTCAGTGTATGTCAAAATACTTGGTGTCAGTGTATGTCTTTGTTACTTGGTGTCAGTGTATGTCTGTGTTCCTTGGTGTAAGTGTGTGTCTTTGTTACTTGGTGTAAGTGTATTTCTTTGTTGCTTGGTGTCAGTGTATGTCTTTGTTGCTGGGTGTCAGTGTGTGTCTGTGTTACTGGGTATCAGGGTATTTCTTTGTGACTTGGTATCAGTGTATGTCTTTGTTACTGGGTGTCAGTGTGTGTCTGTGTTACTGGGTATCAGTGTATGTCTTTGTGACTTGGTATCAGTGTGTGTCTGTGTTCCTGGGTATCAGTGTATGTCTTTGTGACTTGGTGTCAGTGTATGTCTTTGTTACTGGGTGTCAGTGTGTGTCTTTGTGAATTGGTGTCAGTGTATGTCTTTGTTACTTGGTATCAGTGTATGTCTTTGTTACTTGGTGTAAGTGTATGTCTTTGTTGCTTGGTGTCAGTGTATGTCTTTGTTACTTGGTGTAAGTGTGTGTCTGTGTTACTGGGTATCAGTGTATGTCTTTGTTACTTGGTGTCAGTGTATGTCTGTGTTACTTGGTGTAAGTGTGTGTCTGTGTATCAGTTTATGTCTTTGTGACTAGGTGTCAGTGTATGTCTTTGTTACTGGGTGTCATTGTGTGTCTTTGTTACTTGGTGTCAGTGTATGTCTGTGTTACTGGGGGTCAGTGTTTGTCTGTGTTACTGGGGTTCAGTGTGTGTTTCTAACTGGGGGTCAGTGTGTGTCTGTGTTACTGGGTATCAGAGTCTGTCTTTGTTACTTGGTGTAAGTGTGTGTATTTGTTACTTGGTGTAATTGTATGTCTTTGTTACTTGGTGTCAGGGTATGTCGTTGTTACTTGGTGTATGTGTGTGTCTGTGTTACTTGGTGTAAGTGTGCGTCTGTGTGCCTGGGTTTCATTGTATGTCTTTGTTACTTGGTGTCAGTGTATGTCTGTGTTCTTTGGTGTAATTGTGTGTCTGTTTTACTGGGAGTCAGTGTGTGTCAGTGTTACTTGGTGTAAGTGTGTGTCTTTGTTACTTGGTGTCAGTGTGTGCCTTTGTTACTGGGTGTCAGTGCATGTCTTTGTTACTTGGTGTCAGTGTATATCTGTGCTACTTGGTGTAAGTATGTGTCTTTGTTACTTGGTGCAATTGTATGTCTTTGTTACTTGGTGTCAGTGTATGTCTGTGTTGCTTGGTGTAATTGTATGTCTTTGTTACTTGGTGTCAGTGTATATCTGTGTTACTTGGTGTAAGTGTGTGTCTGTGTTACTTGGTGTAAGTGTTTGTCTGTTTTCCTGGGTATCAGTGTCTGTCTTTGTTACTTGGTGTCAGTGTATGTCTGTGTTACTTGGTGTAAGTGTGTGTCTGTGTCACTGGGTGTCAGTGTATGTCTTTGTTACTTGGTGTCAGTGTATGTCTTTGTTACTTGGTGTAAGTGTGTGTCTGTGTTACTGGGTATCAGTGTATGGCTTTGTTACTTGGTTTCAGTGTATGACAAAATACTTGGTGTAATTGTATGTCTCTGTTACTTGGTGTTATTGTCTGTCTTTGTTACTAGTTGTCAGTGTATGTCTTTGTTACTTGGTGTCCTTGTGTATCTGTGTTACTGGGTGTCAGTTTATGTCTTTGTTACTTGGTGTCAGTGTATGTCTTTGTTACTTGGTATCAGTGTATGGCTGTGTTACTTGATGTAATTGTGTGTCTTTGTTACTGGGTGTCAGTTTATGTCTTTGTTACTTGGTGTCAGTGTATGTCTTTGTTACTTGGTATCAGTGTATGGCTGTGTTACTTGATGTAAGTGTATGTCTTTGTTAAATGGTGCAAGTGTATGTCAAAATACTTGGTGCAAGTGTATGTCTTTGTTACTTGTTGTCAGTGTATGTCTGTGTTACTTGGTTTAAGTATGTGTCCTTGTTACTTGGAGTAAGTGTATGTCTTTGTTACTTGGTGTCAGTGTATATCTGTGTTACTTGGTGTAAGTGTGTGTCTCTGTTACTTGGTGTAAGTGTTTGTCTGTTTTCCTGGGTATCAGTGTCTGTCTTTGTTACTTGGTGTCAGTGTATGTCTGTGTTACTTGGTGTTAGTGTGTGTCTGTGTCACTGGGTGTCAGTGTATGTCTTTGTTACTTGGTGTCAGTGTATGTCTTTGTTACTTGGTGTAAGTGTGTGTCTGTGTTACTGGGTACCAGTGTATGGCTTTGTTACTTGGTGTCAGTGTATGACAAAATACTTGGTGTAATTGTATGTCTTTGTTACTTGGTGTTATTGTCTGTCTTTGTTACTAGTTGTCAGTGTATGTCTTTGTTACTTGGTGTCCTTGTGTGTCTGGTTTACTGGGTGTCAGCTTATGTCTTTGTTACTTGGTGTCAGTGTATGTCTTTGTTACTTGGTGTCAGTGTATGGCTGTGTTACTTGATGTAAGTGTGTGTCTTTGTTACTTGGTGTAAGTGTATGACTTTGTTACTTGGTATCAGTGTCTGTCTTTGTTAATTGGTGTAAGTGTGTGTCTGTGTTAATTGGTGTAGGTGTATGTCTTTGTTAAATGGTGCAAGTGTATGTCAAAATACTTGGTGCAAGTGTATGTCTTTGTTACTTGTTGTCAGTGTATGTCTGTGTTACTTGGTTTAAGTATGTGTCCTTGTTACTTGGAGTAAGTGTATGTCTTTGTCACTTGGTGTCAGTGTGTGTCTGTGTTACTGGGTATCAGTGCGTGTCTTTGTTACTTGGTGTAAGCGTGTGTCTGTGTTACTGGGTGTCAGTGTATGTCTTTGTTACTGGGTATCAATGTATGTCTTTGTGACTTGGTGTAAGTGTATGTCTTTGTTACTGGGTGTCAGTGTGTGTCTTTGTGACTTGGTGTCAGTGTATGTCTTTGTTACTTGGTGTATGTGTGTGTCTGTGTTCCTGGGTATCAGTGTATGTCTTTGTGAGTTGGTGTCAGTGTATGTCTTTGTTACTGGGTGTCAGTGTGTGTCTTTGTGAATTGGTGTCAGTGTATGTCTTTGTTACTTGGTATCAGTGTATGTCTTTGTTACTTGGTGTAAGTGTATGTCTTTGTTGCTTGGTGTCAGTGTATGTCTTTGTTACTTGGTGTAAGTGTGTGTCTGTGTTACTGGGTATCAGTGTATGTCTTTGTTACTTGGTGTCAGTGTATGTCTGTGTTACTTGGTGTAAGTGTGTGTCTGTGTATCAGTTTATGTCTTTGTGACTAGGTGTCAGTGTATGTCTTTGTTAATGGGTGTCATTGTGAGTCTTTGTTACTTGGTGTCAGTGTATGTCTGTGTTACTGGGGGTGAGTGTTTGTCTGTGTTACTGGGGTTCAGTGTGTGTTTCTAACTGGGGGTCAGTGTGTGTCTGTGTTACTGGGTATCAGAGTCTGTCTTTGTTACTTGGTGTAAGTGTGTGTCTTTGTTACTTGGTGTAATTGTATGTCTTTGTTACTTGGTGTCAGGGTATGTCGTTGTTACTGGGTGTCAGTGTGTGTCTTTGTGACTTGGTGTCAGTGTATGTCTTTGTTACTTGGTGTAAGTGTGTGTCTGTGTTACTGGGTATCAGTGTGTGTCTTTGTGACTTGCTGTCAGTGTATGGCTTTGTTACTTGGAGTAAGTGTGTGTCTGTGTTACTGGGTATCAGTGTATGGCTTTGTTACTTGGTGTCAGTGTATGGCAAAATACTTGGTGTCAGTGTATGTCTTTGTTACTTGGTGTCAGTGTATGTCTGTGTTCCTTGGTGTAAGTGTGTGTCTTTGTTACTTGGTGTAAGTGTATTTCTTTGTTGCTTGGTGTCAGTGTATGTCTTTGTTGCTGGGTGTCAGTGTGTGTCTGTGTTACTGGGTATCAGGGTATTTCTTTGTGACTTGGTATCAGTGTATGTCTTTGTTACTGGGTGTCAGTGTGTGTCTGTGTTACTGGGTATCAGTGTATGTCTTTGTGACTTGGTATCAGTGTGTGTCTGTGTTCCTGGGTATCAGTGTATGTCTTTGTGACTTGGTGTCAGTGTATGTCTTTGTTACTGGGTGTCAGTGTATGTCTTTGTGAATTGGTGTCAGTGTATGTCTTTGTTACTTGGTATCAGTGTATGTCTTTGTTACTTGGTGTAAGTGTGTGTCTTTGTTACTTGGTGTAATTGTATGTCTTTGTTACTTGGTGTCAGGGTATGTCGTTGTTACTTGGTGTATGTGTGTGTCTGTGTTGCTTGGTGTAAGTGTGCGTCTGTGTGCCTGGGTTTCATTGTATGTCTTTGTTACTTGGTGTCAGTGTATGTCTGTGTTCTTTGGTGTAATTGTGTGTCTGTTTTACTGGGAGTCAGTGTGTGTCAGTGTTACTTGGTGTAAGTGTGTGTCTTTGTTACTTGGTGTCAGTGTGTGCCTTTGTTACTGGGTGTCAGTTCATGTCTTTGTTACTTGGTGTCAGTGTATATCTGTGCTACTTGGTGTAAGTATGTGTCTTTGTTACTTGGTGCAATTGTATGTCTTTGTTACTTGGTGTCAGTGTATGTCTGTGTTGCTTGGTGTAATTGTATGTCTTTGTTACTTGGTGTCAGTGTATATCTGTGTTACTTGGTGTAAGTGTGTGTCTGTGTTACTTGGTGTAAGTGTTTGTCTGTTTTCCTGGGTATCAGTGTCTGTCTTTGTTACTTGGTGTCAGTGTATGTCTGTGTTACTTGGTGTAAGTGTGTGTCTGTGTCACTGGGTGTCAGTGTATGTCTTTGTTACTTGGTGTCAGTGTATGTCTTTGTTACTTGGTGTAAGTGTGTGTCTGTGTTACTGGGTATCAGTGTATGGCTTTGTTACTTGGTTTCAGTGTATGACAAAATACTTGGTGTAATTGTATGTCTCTGTTACTTGGTGTTATTGTCTGTCTTTGTTACTAGTTGTCAGTGTATGTCTTTGTTACTTGGTGTCCTTGTGTATCTGTGTT
Source organism: Heterodontus francisci (assembly GCF_036365525.1). Taxonomy (NCBI): domain Eukaryota; kingdom Metazoa; phylum Chordata; class Chondrichthyes; order Heterodontiformes; family Heterodontidae; genus Heterodontus; species Heterodontus francisci. The sequence continues at coordinate 5,042,733 of NW_027140919.1, forward strand.
ACTGGGTGTCAGTTTATGTCTTTGTTACTTGGTGTCAGTGTATGTCTTTGTTACTTGGTATCAGTGTATGGCTGTGTTACTTGATGTAAGTGTGTGTCTTTGTTACTGGGTGTCAGTTTATGTCTTTGTTACTTGGTGTCAGTGTATGTCTTTGTTACTTGGTATCAGTGCATGGCTGTGTTACTTGATGTAAGTGTATGTCTTTGTTAAATGGTGCAAGTGTATGTCAAAATACTTGGTGCAAGTGTATGTCTTTGTTACTTGTTGTCAGTGTATGTCTGTGTTACTTGGTTTAAGTATGTGTCGTTGTTACCTGGAGTAAGTGTATGTCTTTGTTACTTGGTGTCAGTGTATATCTGTGTTACTTGGTGTAAGTGTGTGTCTCTGTTACTTGGTGTAAGTGTTTGTCTGTTTTCCTGGGTATCAGTGTCTGTCTTTGTTACTTGGTGTCAGTGTATGTCTGTGTTACTTGGTGTTAGTGTGTGTCTGTGTCACTGGGTGTCAGTGTATTTCTTTGTTACTTGGTGTCAGTGTATGTCTTTGTTACTTGGTGTAAGTGTGTGTCTGTGTTACTGGGTACCAGTGTATGGCTTTGTTACTTGGTGTCAGTGTATGACAAAATACTTGGTGTAATTGTATGTCTTTGTTACTTGGTGTTATTGTCTGTCTTTGTTACTAGTTGTCAGTGTATGTCTTTGTTACTTGGTGTCCTTGTGTGTCTGGTTTACTGGGTGTCAGCTTATGTCTTTGTTACTTGGTGTCAGTGTATGTCTTTGTTACTTGGTGTCAGTGTATGGCTGTGTTACTTGATGTAAGTGTGTGTCTTTGTTACTTGGTGTAAGTGTATGACTTTGTTACTTGGTATCAGTGTCTGTCTTTGTTAATTGGTGTAAGTGTGTGTCTGTGTTAATTGGTGTAGTTGTATGTCTTTGTTAAATGGTGCAAGTGTATGTCAAAATACTTGGTGCAAGTGTATGTCTTTGTTACTTGTTGTCAGTGTATGTCTGTGTTACTTGGTTTAAGTATGTGTCCTTGTTACTTGGAGTAAGTGTATGTCTTTGTTACTTGGTGTCAGTGTGTGTCTGTGTTACTGGGTATCAGTGCGTGTCTTTGTTACTTGGTGTAAGCGTGTGTCTGTGTTACTGGGTGTCAGTGTATGTCTTTGTTACTGGGTATCAATGTATGTCTTTGTGACTTGGTGTAAGTGTATGTCTTTGTTACTGGGTGTCAGTGTGTGTCTTTGTGACTTGGTGTCAGTGTATGTCTTTGTTACTTGGTGTAAGTGTGTGTCTGTGTTACTAGGTATCAGGGTATGTCTTTGTTACTTGGTGTCAGTGTAAGTCTTTGTTACTGGGTGTCAGTGTGTGTCTTTGTGACTTGCTGTCAGTGTATGTCTTTGTTACTTGGTGTAAGTGTGTGTCTGTGTTACTGGGTATCAGTGTATGTCTTTGTTACTTGGTGTCAGTGTATGTCTTTGTTACTGGGTGTCAGTGTGCGTCTTTGTGTCTTGGTGTCAGTGTATGTCTTTGTTACTTGGTGTAAGTGTGTGTCTGTGTTACTGGGTATCAGTGCATGGCTTTGTTACTTGGTGTCAGTGTATGTCAAAATACTTGGTGTCAGTGTATGTCTTTGTTACTTGGTGTCAGTGTATGTCTGTGTTCCTTGGTGTAAGTGTGTGTCTTTGTTACTTGGTGTAAGTGTATTTCTTTGTTGCTTGGTGTCAGTGTATGTCTTTGTTGCTGGGTGTCAGTGTGTGTCTGTGTTACTGGGTATCAGGGTATTTCTTTGTGACTTGGTATCAGTGTATGTCTTTGTTACTGGGTGTCAGTGTGTGTCTGTGTTACTGGGTATCAGTGTATGTCTTTGTGACTTGGTATCAGTGTGTGTCTGTGTTCCTGGGTATCAGTGTATGTCTTTGTGACTTGGTGTCAGTGTATGTCTTTGTTACTGGGTGTCAGTGTGTGTCTTTGTGAATTGGTGTCAGTGTATGTCTTTGTTACTTGGTATCAGTGTATGTCTTTGTTACTTGGTGTAAGTGTATGTCTTTGTTGCTTGGTGTCAGTGTATGTCTTTGTTACTTGGTGTAAGTGTGTGTCTGTGTTACTGGGTATCAGTGTATGTCTTTGTTACTTGGTGTCAGTGTATGTCTGTGTTACTTGGTGTAAGTGTGTGTCTGTGTATCAGTTTATGTCTTTGTGACTAGGTGTCAGTGTATGTCTTTGTTACTGGGTGTCATTGTGTGTCTTTGTTACTTGGTGTCAGTGTATGTCTGTGTTACTGGGGGTCAGTGTTTGTCTGTGTTACTGGGGTTCAGTGTGTGTTTCTAACTGGGGGTCAGTGTGTGTCTGTGTTACTGGGTATCAGAGTCTGTCTTTGTTACTTGGTGTAAGTGTGTGTCTTTGTTACTTGGTGTAATTGTATGTCTTTGTTACTTGGTGTCAGGGTATGTCGTTGTTACTTGGTGTATGTGTGTGTCTGTGTTACTTGGTGTAAGTGTGCGTCTGTGTGCCTGGGTTTCATTGTATGTCTTTGTTACTTGGTGTCAGTGTATGTCTGTGTTCTTTGGTGTAATTGTGTGTCTGTTTTACTGGGAGTCAGTGTGTGTCAGTGTTACTTGGTGTAAGTGTGTGTCTTTGTTACTTGGTGTCAGTGTGTGCCTTTGTTACTGGGTGTCAGTGCATGTCTTTGTTACCTGGTGTCAGTTTATATCTGTGCTACTTTAGATTTAGAGATACAGCACTGAAACAGGCCCTTCGGCCCACCGAGTCTGTGCCGACCATTAACCACCCATTTATACTAATCCTACACTAATTCCATATTCCTACCACATCCTCACCTGTCCTTATGTTCCCCTACCACCTACCTATACTAGGGGCAATTTATAATGGCCAATTTACCTATCAACCTGCAAGTCTTTTGGCTGTGGGAGGAAACCGGAGCACCCGGTGAAAAAACAAAGTAGCCACTGACCTTCAGGTCAGCTTGATAAGCAAACCAGTCAGGAACCTCAAGCCACTAATGGGAATGAAGCCTTAAAATCAATTGCTGGAGAAAAAAAATGTAAAAAATTTTGAACTAAAACATTACTTGATATAATTAAATGAAATAGATGTGCTTTACTCTATAACAGAAATCAGTTCCATAAAAGCCCTCAGAAAATAGAGACAGAACCTTTGAAACAGCTTGTTTTTTTTTTGCTAGTCTTCAGTGTAGATTAGATTATGAGTGGATTAGTGTCTATAGTGCAGATAAGAACTGTTGTAATACAGGGATTTACAACCCAAAACCACAGACTTAGAGAAGTAACTCAAAAGAACAGGTTTTTGCAAATATAACCAGCATTGATCTGGCTTTGACCCAGTGTAGAATTAAAAGTAACTTAGAAATGGACCAGGAATATGATTAAGATTATCTTGAGAATAAAAGTTGTAACTTTTCAGCTTAGACTAGAGATTAAAGCCTGGCTGGGGTGTAAAATTAAAACCTGACCTGGGCCCAACCCGACAACAGCCAATCTGAAGCCCACCCAAGCCCGAGTCCTTTAATTTTTTTAGATGCCTGACCCGACCTGAAAATAAAAAACGTATTATTGAAACAGCAAAAAATTGCAGATTAAAATGAAAACAATATGAAACAAAACAGTACAGTCCAGTCCAACAGGACCCGAGCCTGAATGCTGGACATAGAATACAGACCCGACCCGAATCCAACACATGTAGTTGGGTTTGGTCGGGTAGCCAGGTTTTACCAGAGGTAGAGAAACTGAGAGAATGGAATAAAGCCCTCACAGGAAGCTGAGGTGAGGAACTATGATTGAGGTAGCGGTGGGAATCGGAGGATGGAGTTGGTGGGGGCGCGGGGGGGTGGGGGGCGATATTCTTGTAGTAGACATTAGTGGAAATCCTTTTTGTTCTCACAATATAGCATTTTGATAAAAGTTTTGCTCCAGGTATGATTGCTCCAAGACACTTGGTTTCAGTGTATGACAAAATACTTGGTGTAATTGTATGTCTCTGTTACTTGGTGTTATTGTCTGTCTTTGTTACTAGTTGTCAGTGTATGTCTTTGTTACTTGGTGTCCTTGTGTATCTGTGTTACTGGGTGTCAGTTTATGTCTTTGTTACTTGGAGTCAGTGTATGTCTTTGTTACTTGGTATCAGTGTATGGCTGTGTTACTTGGTGTAAGTATGTGTCTTTGTTACTTGGTGCAATTGTATGTCTTTGTTACTTGGTGTCAGTGTATGTCTGTGTTGCTTGATGTAATTGTATGTCTTTGTTACTTGGTGTCAGTGTATATCTGTGTTACTTGGTGTAAGTGTGTGTCTGTGTTACTTGGTGTAAGTGTTTGTCTGTTTTCCTGGGTATCAGTGTCTGTCTTTGTTACTTGGTGTCAGTGTATGCCTGTGTTACTTGGTGTAAGTGTGTGTCTGTGTCACTGGGTGTCAGTGTATGTCTTTGTTACTTGGTGTCAGTGTATGCCTTTGTTACTTGGTGTAAGTGTGTGTCTGTGTTACTGGGTATCAGTGTATGGCTTTGTTACTTGGTTTCAGTGTATGACAAAATACTTGGTGTAATTGTATGTCTCTGTTACTTGGTGTTATTGTCTGTCTTTGTTACTAGTTGTCAGTGTATGTCTTTGTTACTTGGTGTCCTTGTGTATCTGTGTTACTGGGTGTCAGTTTATGTCTTTGTTACTTGGTGTCAGTGTATGTCTTTGTTACTTGGTATCAGTGTATGGCTGTGTTACTTGATGTAAGTGTGTGTCTTTGTTACTTGGTGTAAGTGTATGTCTTTGTTACTTGGTATCAGTGTCTGTCTTTGTTAATTGGTGTAAGTGTGTGTTTGTGTTAATTGGTGTAAGTGTGTGTCTTTGTTAAATGGTGCAAGTGTATGTCAAAATACTTGGTGCAAGTGTATGTCTTTGTTACTGGGTGTCAGTGTATGTCTTTGTTACTTGGTATCAGTGTATGGCTGTGTTACTTGGTGTAAGTATGTGTCTTTGTTACTTGGTGCAATTGTATGTCTTTGTTACTTGGTGTCAGTGTATGTCTGTGTTGCTTGATGTAATTGTATGTCTTTGTTACTTGGTGTCAGTGTATATCTGTGTTACTTGGTGTAAGTGTGTGTCTGTGTTACTTGGTGTAAGTGTTTGTCTGTTTTCCTGGGTATCAGTGTCTGTCTTTGTTACTTGGTGTCAGTGTATGCCTGTGTTACTTGGTGTAAGTGTGTGTCTGTGTCACTGGGTGTCAGTGTATGTCTTTGTTACTTGGTGTCAGTGTATGCCTTTGTTACTTGGTGTAAGTGTGTGTCTGTGTTACTGGGTATCAGTGTATGGCTTTGTTACTTGGTTTCAGTGTATGACAAAATACTTGGTGTAATTGTATGTCTCTGTTACTTGGTGTTATTGTCTGTCTTTGTACTAGTTGTCAGTGTATGTCTTTGTTACTTGGTGTCCTTGTGTATCTGTGTTACTGGGTGTCAGTTTATGTCTTTGTTACTTGGTGTCAGTGTATGTCTTTGTTACTTGGTATCAGTGTATGGCTGTGTTACTTGATGTAAGTGTGTGTCTTTGTTACTTGGTGTAAGTGTATGTCTTTGTTACTTGGTATCAGTGGCTGTCTTTGTTAATTGGTGTAAGTGTGTGTTTGTGTTAATTGGTGTAAGTGTGTGTCTTTGTTAAATGGTGCAAGTGTATGTCAAAATACTTGGTGCAAGTGTATGTCTTTGTTACTGGGTGTCAGTGTATGTCTTTGTTACTTGGTATCAGTGTGTGTCTGTGTTACTGGGTATCAGTGCGTGTCTTTGTTACTTGGTGTAAGCGTGTGTCTGTGATACTGGGTGTCAGTGTATGTCTTTGTTACTGGGTATCAATGTATGTCTTTGTGACTTGGTGTCAGTGTATATCTGTGTTACTTGGTGTAAATGTGTGTCTTTGTTACTTGCTGCAATTGTATGTCTTTGTTACTTGGTGTCAGTGTATGTCTGTGTTGCTTGGTGTAAGTGTATGTCTTTGTTACTTGGTGTAAGTGTGTGTCTGTGTTACTTGGTGTAAGTGTTTGTCTGTTTTCCTGGGTATCAGTGTCTGTCTTTGTTACTTGGTGTCAGTGCATGTCTGTGTTACTTGGGGTAAGTGTGTGTCTGTGTCAAAGGGTGTCAGTGTATGTCTTTGTTACTTGGTGTCCTTGTGTGTCTGTGTTACTGGGTGTCAGTTTATGTCTTTTTACTTGGTCTCATTGTATGTCTTTGTTATTTGGTGTAAGTGTGTGTCTGTGTTACTGGGTATCAGTGTCTGTCTTTGTTACTTGGTGTAAGTGAGTGACTGTGTTACTGGGTATCAGTGTATGTCTTTGTTACTTGGTGTCAGTGTATGTCTGTGTTACTTGGTGCAAGTGTGTGTCTGTGTTACTGGGTATCAGTGCATGTCTTTGTTACTTGGTGTCCGTGTATGTCTGTGTTACCTGGTGTAAGTGTGTGTCTGTGTCACTGGGTATCAGTGTATGTCTTTGTTACTTGGTGTAACTGTGTGTCTATGTTACTTGGTGACAGTGAACGTCTGTGTTACTTGGTGTAAGTTTGTGTCTGTGTATCAGTGTATGTCTTTGTGACTAGGTGTCAGTGTATGTCTTTGTTACTGGGGGTCAGTGTGTGTCTGTTTTACTGGGAGTCAGTGTATGTCTGTGTTACTTGGTGTAAGTGTGTGTCTTTGTTACTTGGTGTCCGTGTGTGTCTTTGTTACTGGGTTTCAGTGCATGTCTTTGTTACTTGGTGTCATTGTATATCTGTGTTACTTGGTGTAAGTGCGTGTCTTTGTTACTTGGTGCAATTGCATGTCTTTGTTACTTGGTGTCAGTGTATGTCTGTGTTACTTGGTGTAAGTGTATGTCTTTGTTACTTGGTGTAAGTGTGTGTCTTTGTTACTTGGTGTAAGTGTTTGTCTGTTTTCCTGGGTATCAGTGTCTGTCTTTGTTACTTGGTGTCAGTGTATGTCTGTGTTACTTGGTGTAAGTGTGTGTCTGTGTTACTGGGTCTCAGTGTATGTCTTTGTTACTTGGTGTCAGTGTATGTCTGTGTTACTTGGTGTAAGTGAGTGTCTGTGTTACTGGGTGTCAGTGTGTTTCTGTGTTACTTGGTTTAAGTGTGTGTCTCTGTTACTTTGTGTCCGTGTGTGTCTGTGTTACTGGGTGTCAGTGTATGTCATTGTTACAGGGTGTCAGTGTGTGTCTTTGTGACTTGGTGTCAGTGTATGTCTTTGTTACTTGGTGTAAGTGTGTGTCTGTGTTACTAGGTATCAGTGTATGTCTTTGTTACTTGGTGTCTGTGTAAGTCTTTGTTACTGGGTGTCAGTGTGCGTCTTTGTGACTTGGTCTCAGTGTATGTCTTTGTTACTTGGTTTAAGTGTGTGTCTGTGTTACTGGGTATCAGTGTATGTCTTTGTTAATTGGTGTCAGTGTATGTCAGAATACTTGGTGTAAGTGTATGTCTTTGTTACTTGGTGTAATTGTCTGTCTTTATTACTTGGTGTAAGTGTGTCTCTTTGTTACTTGGTGTCAGTGTATGTCTGTATTCCTTGGTGTAAGTGTGTGTCTTTGTTACTGGCTGTAAGTGTATGTCTTCGTTACTTGGTGTTAGTGTATGTCTTTGTTACTTGGTGTCAGTGTGTGTCTGTGTTACTGGACATCAGTGTATGTCTTTGTTACTTGGAATCAGTGTAAGTCTTTGTTACTGGGTGTCAGTATGTGTCTTTGTGACTTGGTGTCAGTGTATGTCTTTGTTACTTGGGGTAAGTGTGTGTCTGTGTTACTGGGTGTCAGTGTGTGTCTGTGTTACTTGGTGTAAGTGTGTGTCTTTGTTACTTGGTGTCAGTGTATGTCTGTGTTACTTGGTGTAAGTGTGTGTCTGTGTTACTGGGTGTCAGTGTGTGTCTGTGTTACTGGGTATCAGTGTATGTCTTTGTGACTTGTTATCAGTGTATGTCTTTGTTACTGGCTGTCAGTTTGTGTCTGTGTTACTGGGTATCAGTGTATGTCTTTCTGACTTGGTATCAGTGTATGTCTTTGTTACTGGGTGTCAGTGTGTTTCTGTGTTCCTGGGTATCAGTCTATGTCTTTGTTACTTGGTGTCCGTGTGTGTCTGTGTTACAGGGTGTCAGTGTATGTCTTCATTACTTGTTGTAAGTGTGTGTCTGTGTTACCGGGTGTCAGTGTGTGTCTGTGTTACTTGGTGTAAGTGTGTGTCTGTGTTACTGGGTATCAGTGTATGTCTTTGTGACTTGGTGTCAGTGTATGTCTTTGTCACTGGGTGCCAGTGTGTGTCTTTGTGACTTGGTGTCAGTGTATGACTTTGTTACTTTGTGTAAGTGTGTGTCTGTGTTACTGGGTATCAGTGTATGTCTTTGTTACTTGGTGTCAGTGTATGTCAAAATACTTGGTGTAAGTGTATGTCTTTGTTACTTGGTGTAATTGTCTGTCTTTATTACTTGGTGTAAGTGTATGACTTTGTTACTTGGTGTCAGTGTATGTCTTTGTTACTTGGTGTCAGTGTGTGTCTGTGTTACTGGGCATCAGTGTATGTCTTTGTGATTTGGTATCAGTGTATGTCTTTGTTACTTGGAGTCAGTGTATGTCTGTGTTCCTTGGTGTAAGTGTATGATGTCATTGTGACTTGGTGTAAGTGTATGACTTTGTTACTTGGTATCAGTGTCTGTCTTTGTTAATTGGTGTAAGTGTGTGTCTGTGTTAATTGGTGTAGTTGTATGTCTTTGTTAAATCGTGGAAGTGTATGTCAAAATACTTGGTGCAAGTGTATGTCTTTGTTACTTGTTGTCAGTGTATGTCTGTGTTACTTGGTTTAAGTATGTGTCCTTGTTACTTGGAGTAAGTGTATGTCTTTGTTACTTGGTGTCAGTGTGTGTCTGTGTTACTGGGTATCAGTGCGTGTCTTTGTTACTTGGTGTAAGCGTGTGTCTGTGTTACTGGGTGTCAGTGTATGTCTTTGTTACTGGGTATCAATGTATGTCTTTGTGACTTGGTGTAAGTGTATGTCTTTGTTACTGGGTGTCAGTGTGTGTCTTTGTGACTTGGTGTCAGTGTATGTCTTTATTACTGGGTGTCAGTGTATGTCTTTGTTACTGGCTGTCAGTTTGTGTCTGTGTTACTGGGTATCAGTGTATGTCTTTCTGACTTGGTATCAGTGTATGTCTTTGTTACTGGGTGTCAGTGTGTTTCTGTGTTCCTGGGTATCAGTCTATGTCTTTGTGACTTGGTGTCAGTGTATGTCTTTATTACTGGGTGTCAGTGTGTGTCTTTGTGACTTGGTGCCAGTGTATGTCTGTGTTACTTGGTGTAAGTGTGTGTCGGTGTTACTGAGTTTCAGTGTGAGTCTGTGTTACTTGGTGTAAGTATGTGTCTTTGTTACTTGGTGTCCGTGTGTGTCTGTGTTACTGGGTGTCAGTGTATGTCTTCATTACTTGGTGTAAGTGTGTGTCTGTGTTACCGGGTGTCCGTGTGTGTCTGTGTTACTTGGTGTAAGTGTGTGTCTGTGTTACTGGGTATCAGTGTATGTCTTTGTGACTTGGTGTCAGTGTATGTCTTTGTCACTGGGTGTCAGTGTGTGTCTGTGTTACTGGGTGTCAGTGTGTGTCTGTGTTACTTGGTGTAAGTGTGTGTCTTTGTTACTTGGTGTCAGTGTATGTCTGTGTTACTTGGTGTAAATGTGTGTCTGTGTTACTGGGTGTCAGTGTGTGTCTGTGTTACTGGGTATCAGTGTATGTCTTTGTGACTTGTTATCAGTGTATGTCTTTGTTACTGGCTGTCAGTTTGTGTCTGTGTTAATTGGTGTAGTTGTATGTCTTTGTTAAATGGTGCAAGTGTATGTCAAAATACCTGGTGCAAGTGTATGTCTTTGTTACTTGTTGTCAGTGTATGTCTGTGTTACTTGGTTTAAGTATGTGTCCTTGTTACTTGGAGTAAGTGTATGTCTTTGTTACTTGGTGTCAGTGTGTGTCTGTGTTACTGGGTATCAGTGCGTGTCTTTGTTACTTGGTGTAAGCGTGTGTCTGTGTTACTGGGTGTCAGTGTATGTCTTTGTTACTGGGTATCAATGTATGTCTTTGTGACTTGGTGTAAGGGTATGTCTTTGTTACTGGGTGTCAGTGTGTGTCTTTGTGAGTTGCTGTCAGTGTATGTCTTTGTTACTTGGTGTCAGTGTAAGTTTGTTACTGGGTGTCAGTGTGTGTCTTTGTGACTTGGTGTCAGTGTATGTCTTTGTTACTTGGTGTAAGTGTGTGTCTGTGTTACTGGGTATCAGTGTATATCTTTGTTACTTGGTGTCAGTGTATGTCAAAATACATGGTGCAAGTGTATGTCTTTGTTACTTGGTGTAATTGTCTGTCTTTGTTACTTGGTGCAATTGTGTGTCTTTGTTACTTGGTGTCAGTGTATGTCTGTGTTCCTTGGTGTAAGTGTGTGTCTTTGTTACTTTGTGTAAGTGTATGTCTTTGTTACTTGGTGTCAGTGTATGTCTTTGTTACTTGGTGTCAGTGTGTGACTGTGTTACTGGGTATCAGTGTATGTGTTTGTGACTTGGTATCAGTGTATGTCTTTGTTACTTGGTATCAGTGTAAGTCTTTGTAACTGGGTGTACAGTGTGTGTCTTTGTGACTTGGTGTCAGTGTATGTCTTTGTTACTTGGTGTAAGTGTGTGTCTGTGTTACTTGGTGTAAGTGTGTGTCTTTGTTACTTGATGTCCGTGTGTGTCTGTGTTACTGTGTGTCAGTGTATTTCTTTGTTACTGGGTATCAGTGTATTTCTTTGTTACTTGGTGTCAGTGTATGTCTCTGTTATTGGGTGTCAGTGTGCGTCTTTGTGACTTGGTGTCAGTGTATGTCTTTGTTACTTGGTGTAAGTGTGCGTCTGTGTTACTGGGTATCAGTGTATGCCTTTGTTACTTGGTGTCAGTGTATGTCAAAATACTTGGTGTAAGTGTATGTCTTTGTTACTTGGTGTAATTGTCTGTCTTTGTTACTTGGTGTAAGTGTGTGTCTTTGTTACTTGATGTCAGTGTATGTCTGTGTTCCTTGGTGTCAGTGTATGTCTTTGTGACTTGGTATCTGTGTATGTCTTTGTTACTTGGAATCAGTGTAAGTCTTTGTTACTGGGTGTCAGTATGTGTCTTTGTGACTTGCTGTCAGTGTATGTCTTTGTTACTTGGTGTAAGTGTGTGTCTGTGTTACTGGCTGTAAGTGTATGTCTTTGTTACTTGGTGTTAGTGTATGTCTTTGTTACTTGGTGTCAGTGTATGTCTGTGTTACTTGGTGTAAGTGTGTGTCTGTGTTACTGGGTGTCAGTGTGTGTCTGTGTTACTGGGTATCAGTGTATGTCTTTGTGACTTGTTATCAGTGTATGTCTTTGTTACTGGCTGTCAGTTTGTGTCTGTGTTCCTGGGTATCAGTCTATGTCTTTGTGACTTGGTGTCAGTGTATGTCTTTATTACTGGGTGTCAGTGTGTGTCTTTGTGACTTGGTGCCAGTGTATGTCTGTGTTACTTGGTGTAAGTGTGTGTCGGTGTTACTGAGTTTCAGTGTGAGTCTGTGTTACTTGGTGTAAGTATGTGTCTTTGTTACTTGGTGTCCGTGTGTGTCTGTGTTACTGGGTGTCAGTGTATGTCTTCATTACTTGGTGTAAGTGTGTGTCTGTGTTACCGGGTGTCAGTGTGTGTCTGTGTTACTTGGTGTAAGTGTGTGTCTGTGTTACTGGGTATCAGTGTATGTCTTTGTGACTTGGTGTCAGTGTATGTCTTTGTCACTGGGTGTCAGTGTGTGTCTTTGTGACTTGGTGTCAGTGTATGTCTTTGTTACTTTGTGTAAGTGTGTGTCTGTGTTACTGGGTATCAGTGTATGTCTTTGTTACTTGGTGTCAGTGTATGTCAAAATACTTGGTGTAAGTGTATGTCTTTGTTACTTGGTGTAATTGTCTGTCTTTATTACTTGGTGTAAGTGTATGACTTTGTTACTTGGTGTCAGTGTATGTCTTTGTTACTTGGTGTCAATGTGTGTCTGTGTTACTGGGCATCAGTGTATGTCTTTGTGATTTGGTATCAGTGTATGTCTTTGTTACTTGGAGTCAGTGTATGTCTGTGTTCCTTGGTGTAAGTGTATGATGTCATTGTGACTTGGTGTAAGTGTATGACTTTGTTACTTGGTATCAGTGTCTGTCTTTGTTAATTGGTGTAAGTGTGTGTCTGTGTTAATTGGTGTAGTTGTATGTCTTTGTTAAATGGTGCAAGTGTATGTCAAAATACTTGGTGCAAGTGTATGTCTTTGTTACTTGTTGTCAGTGTATGTCTGTGTTACTTGGTTTAAGTATGTGTCCTTGTTACTTGGAGTAAGTGTATGTCTTTGTTACTTGGTGTCAGTGTGTGTCTGTGTTACTGGGTATCAGTGCGTGTCTTTGTTACTTGGTGTAAGCGTGTGTCTGTGTTACTGGGTGTCAGTGTATGTCTTTGTTACTGGGTATCAATGTATGTCTTTGTGACTTGGTGTAAGTGTATGTCTTTGTTACTGGGTGTCAGTGTGTGTCTTTGTGACTTGGTGTCAGTGTATGTCTTTATTACTGGGTGTCAGTGTGTGTCTTTGTGACTTGGTGTCAGTGTATGTCTGTGTTACTTGGTGTAAGTGTGTGTCGGTGTTACTGAGTTTCAGTGTGAGTCTGTGTTACTTGGTGTAAGTATGTGTCTTTGTTACTTGGTGTCCGTGTGTGTCTGTGTTACTGGGTGTCAGTGTATGTCTTCATTACTTGTTGTAAGTGTGTGTCTGTGTTACCGGGTGTCAGTGTGTGTCTGTGTTACTTGGTGTAAGTGTATGTCTGTGTTACTGGGTATCAGTGTATGTCTTTGTGACTTGGTGTCAGTGTATGTCTTTGTCACTGGGTGTCAGTGTGTGTCTTTGTGACTTGGTGTCAGTGTATGTCTTTGTTACTTTGTGTAAGTGTGTGTCTGTGTTACTGGGTATCAGTGTATGTCTTTGTTACTTGGTGTCAGTGTATGTCAAAATACTTGGTGTAAGTGTATGTCTTTGTTACTTGGTGTAATTGTCTGTCTTTATTACTTGGTGTAAGTGTATGACTTTGTTACTTGGTGTCAGTGTATGTCTTTGTTACTTGGTGTCAGTGTGTGTCTGTGTTACTGGGCATCAGTGTATGTCTTTGTGATTTGGTATCAGTGTATATCTTTGTTACTTGGAGTCAGTGTATGTCTGTGTTCCTTGGTGTAAGTGTATGATGTCATTGTGACTTGGTGTAAGTGTATGACTTTGTTACTTGGTATCAGTGTCTGTCTTTGTTAATTGGTGTAAGTGTGTGTCTGTGTTAATTGGTGTAGTTGTATGTCTTTGTTAAATGGTGCAAGTGTATGTCAAAATACTTGGTGCAAGTGTATGTCTTTGTTACTTGTTGTCAGTGTATGTCTGTGTTACTTGGTTTAAGTATGTGTCCTTGTTACTTGGAGTAAGTGTATGTCTTTGTTACTTGGTGTCAGTGTGTGTCTGTGTTACTGGGTATCAGTGCGTGTCTTTGTTACTTGGTGTAAGCGTGTGACTGTGTTACTGGGTGTCAGTGTATGTCTTTGTTACTGGGTATCAATGTATGTCTTTGTGACTTGGTGTAAGTGTAAGTCTTTGTTACTGGGTGTCAGTGTGTGTCTTTGTGACTTGGTGTCAGTGTATGTCTTTATTACTGGGTGTCAGTGTGTTTCTTTGTGACTTGGTGTCAGTGTATGTCTGTGTTACTTGGTGTAAGTGTGTGTCGGTGTTACTGAGTTTCAGTGTGAGTCTGTGTTACTTGGTGTAAGTATGTGTCTTTGTTACTTGGTGTCCGTGTGTGTCTGTGTTACTGGGTGTCAGTGTATGTCTTCATTACTTGTTGTAAGTGTGTGTCTGTGTTACCGGGTGTCAGTGTGTGTCTGTGTTACTTGGTGTAAGTGTGTGTCTGTGTTACTGGGTATCAGTGTATGTCTTTGTGACTTGGTGTCAGTGTATGTCTTTGTCACTGGGTGTCAGTGTGTGTCTTTGTGACTTGGTGTCAGTGTATGTCTTTGTTACTTTGTGTAAGTGTGTGTCTGTGTTACTGGGTATCAGTGTATGTCTTTGTTACTTGGTGTCAGTGTATGTCAAAATACTTGGTGTAAGTGTATGACTTTGTTACTTGGTGTCAGTGTATGTCTTTGTTACTTGGTGTCAGTGTGTGTCTGTGTTACTGGGCATCAGTGTATGTCTTTGTGATTTGGTATCAGTGTATGTCTTTGTTACTTGGAGTCAGTGTATGTCTGTGTTCCTTGGTGTAAGTGTATGATGTCATTGTGACTTGGTGTAAGTGTATGACTTTGTTACTTGGTATCAGTGTCTGTCTTTGTTAATTGGTGTAAGTGTGTGTCTGTGTTAATTGGTGTAGTTGTATGTCTTTGTTAAATGGTGCAAGTGTATGTCAAAATACTTGGTGCAAGTGTATGTCTTTGTTACTTGTTGTCAGTGTATGTCTGTGTTATTTGGTTTAAGTATGTGTCCTTGTTACTTGGAGTAAGTGTATGTCTTTGTTACTTGGTGTCAGTGTGTGTCTGTGTTACTGGGTATCAGTGCGTGTCTTTGTTACTTGGTGTAAGCGTGTGTCTGTGTTACTGGGTGTCAGTGTATGTCTTTGTTACTGGGTATCAATGTATGTCTTTGTGACTTGGTGTCAGTGTATGTCAAAATACATGGTGCAAGTGTATGTCTTTGTTACTTGGTGTAATTGTCTGTCTTTGTTACTTGGTGTAATTGTGTGTCTTTGTTACTTGGTGTCAGTGTATGTCTGTGTTCCTTGGTGTAAGTGTGTGTCTTTGTTACTTGGTGTAAGTGTATGTCTTTGTTACTTGGTGTCAGTGTATGTCTTTGTTACTTGGTGTCAGTGTGTGACTGTGTTACTGGGTATCAGTGTATGTGTTTGTGACTTGGTATCAGTGTATGTCTTTGTTACTTGGTGTCAGTGTAAGTCTTTGTAACTGGGTGTCAGTGTGTGTCTTTGTGACTTGGTGTCAGTGTATGTCTTTGTTACTTGGTGTAAGTGTGTGTCTGTGTTACTTGGTGTAAGTGTGTGTCTTTGTTACTTGATGTCCGTGTGTGTCTGTGTTACTGGGTGTCAGTGTATTTCTTTGTTACTGGGTATCAGTGTATTTCTTTGTTACTTGGTGTCAGTGTATGTCTCTGTTATTGGGTGTCAGTGTGCGTCTTTGTGACTTGGTGTCAGTGTATGTCTGTGTTCCTTGGTGTCAGTGTGTGTCTTTGTTACTTGGTGTAAGTGTATGTCTTTTTTACTTGGTGTCAGTGTGTGTCCGTGTTACTGGGCATCAGTGTATGTCTTTGTGACTTGGTATCAGTGTATGTCTTTGTTACTTGGAATCAGTGTAAGTCTTTGTTACTGGGTGTCATTGTGTGTCTTTGTGACTTGGTGTCAGTGTATGTCTTTGTTGTTTGGTGTGAGTGTGTGTCTGTGTTACTGGGTATCAGTGTATGTCTTTGTTACTTGGTGTCAGTGTATGTCATAATACTTGGTGTCAGTGTATGTCTTTGATACTTGGTGTAATTGTCTGTCTTTGTTACTTGGTGTAAGTGTGTGTCTGTGTTCCTTGGTGTAAGTGTATGTCTTTGTTACTTGGTATAAGTGTATGTCTTTGTTACTTGGTGTCAGTGCATGTCATTGTTACTTGGTGTCAGTGTATGTGTTTGTGACTTGGTGTCATTGTCTGTCTTAGTTACTGGGTGTCAGTGCATGTCTTTGTTACTTGGTGCAAGTGTATGTCAAAATACGTGGTGTAAGTGTATGTCTTTGTTACTTGTTGTCAGTTTGTGTCTGTCTTACTGAGGATCAGTGTATGTCTGTGTTACTGTGTATCAGTGCGTGTTACTGGGTGTCAGTGTGTGTCTGTGACTCCAGGTGTCAGTATTTAGTTTAGTTTCGAGATACAGCACTGAAACAGGCCCTTCGGCCCACCGAGTCTGTGCCGACCATCAAGCAACCATTAGTACTAATCCTACACGAACCCCATATTCCAATAACATTCACACCGGTCCACATATTTTTCCCGACAACCTACCTATACTTGGGGCTATTTATTATGGCCAATTAACCGACCAACCTGCAAGTCTTTGCATGTGGGAGGAAACCGGAGCACCCGGAGGAAACCCACGCAGACACAGGGAGAACTTGCAAACTCCGCACAGGCAGTACCCAGAATCGAACCCGGGTCCCTGGAGCTGTGATGCTGCATTGCTCACCACTGCGCCAGTGTGCCGCCCAGTGTGTATCTGTGTTACTTGTTGTCAGTGTGTGTCTCTGCTACTGGGTGTCAGTGTGTTTGTTTGTCTTACTGTCTGTCAGTGTATGTCTGTGTTACTTGGTGTAAGTGTGTGTCTTTGTTACTTGGTGTCCGTGTGTGTCTGTGTTACTGGCTGTCAGTGCATGTCATTGTTACTTGGTGTAAGTGTGTGTCTGTGTTACTGGGAATTAGTGTGTGTCTCTGTGCCTGGGTATCAGTGTATGTCTTTGTGACTTAGTGTCAGTGTATGTCTTTGTTACTGGGTGTCAGTGTGTGTCTTTGTGACTTGGAGTCAGTGTATGTCTTTGTTACTTGGTGTCAGTGTGTGTCTGTGTTACTGGGTATCAGTGTATTTCTTTGTTACTTGGTGTCAGTGTATGTCTCTGTTACTGGGTGTCAGTGTGCGTCTTTGTGACTTGGTGTCAGTGTATGTCAAAATACTTGGTGTAAGTGTATGTCTTTGTTACTTGGTGTAATTGTCTGTCTTTGTTACTTGGTGTAAGTGTGTGTCTTTGTTACTTGATTTCAGTGTATGTCTGTGTTCCTTGGTGTAAGTGTGTGTCTTTGTTACTTGGTGTCAGTGTATGTCTGTGTTCCTTGGTGTAAGTGTGTGTCTTTGTTACTTGGTGTAAGTGTATGTCTTTGTTACTTGGTGTCAGTGTATGTCTTTGTTACTTGGTGTAAGTGTGTGTCTGCGTTACTGGGTATCAGTGTATGTCTTTGTAACTTGGTGTCAGTGTGTGTCATAATACTTGGTGTCAGTGTATGTCTTTGATACTTGGTGTAATTGTCTGTCTTTGTTACTTGGTGCAAGTGTGTGTCTGTGTTCCTTGGTGTACGTGTATGTCTTTGTTACTTGGTGTAAGTGTATGTCTTTGTTACTTGGTGTCAGAGTGTGTCTGTGTTCCTGGGTATCAGTGTATGACTTTGTGACTTGGTGTCAGAGTATGTCTTTGTTACTGGGTGTCAGTGTGTGTCTTTGTGACTTGGTGTCAGTGTATGTCTTTGTTACTTGGTGTAAGTGTGTGTATGTGATACTGGGTATCAGTGTATGTCTTTGTTACTTGGTGTCAGTGTATGTATTTGTGACTTGTTGTCAGTGGATGGCTTTGTTACTGGGTGTCAGTGTTTGTCTTTGTTACTTGGTGTAAGTGTATGTCAAAATACTTGGTGTAAGTGTATGTCTGCGTTACTTGGTGTAAGTGTATGTCTTTGTTACTTGGTGTAAGTGTGCGTCTGTGTTACTGGGTATCAGTGTCTTTCTTTGTTACTTGGTGTCAGTGTATGTCTCTGTTACTGGGTGTCAGTGTGCGTCTTTGTGACTTGGTGTCAGTGTATGTCTTTGTTACTTGGTGTAAGTGTGCGTCTGTGTTACTGGGTATCAGTGTATGTCTTTGTTACTTGGTGTCAGTGTATGTCAAAATACTTGGTGTAAGTGTATGTCTTTGTTACTTGGTGTAATTGTCTGTCTTTGTTACTTGGTGTAAGTGTGTGTCTTTGTTACTTGATGTCAGTGTATGTCTGTGTTCCTTGGTGTAAGTGTGTGTCTTTGTTACTTGGTGTAAGTGTATGTCTTTGTTACTTGGTGTCAGTGTATGTCTTTTTTACTTGGTGTCAGTGTGTGTCTGTGTTACTGGGCATCAGTGTATGTCTTTGTGACTTGGTTTCAGTGTATGTCTTTGTTACTTGGTGTCAGTGTATGTCTGTTTTCCTTGGTGTAAGTGTGTCTCTTTGTTACTTGGTGTAAGTGTATGTCTTTGTTACTTGGTGTCAGTGTATGTCTTTGTTACTTGGTGTAAGTGTGTGTCTTTGTTACTTGATGTCCGTGTGTGTCTGTGTTACTGGGTGTCAGTGCATGTCATTGTTACTTGGTGTAAGTGCGTGTCTGTGTTACTGGGAAATAGTGTGTGTCTTTGTTACTTGGTGTAAGTGTGTGTCTGTGTTACTGGGTATCAGTGTATTTCTTTGTTACTGGGTATCAGTGTATGTCTTTGTGACTTGGTGTCAGTGTATGTCCTTGTCACTGGGTGTCAGTGTGTGTCTTTGTGACTTGGTGTCAGTGTATGTCTTTGGTACTTGGTGTAAGTGTGTGTCTGTGTTACTGGGTATCAGTGTATTTGTTTGTTACTTGGTGTCAGTGTATGTCTCTGTTACTGGGTGTCAGTGTGCGTCTTTGTGACTTGGTGTCAGTGTATGTCTTTGTTACTTGGTGTAAGTGTGCGTCTTTGTTACTTGATGTCAGTGTATGTCTGTGTTCCTTGGTGTAAGTGTGTGTCTTTGTCACTTGGTGTAAGTGTATGTCTTTGTTCCTTGGTGTAAGTGTGTGTCTTTGTCACTTGGTGTAATTGTCTGTCTTTGTTACTTGGTGTATGTGTGTGTCTTTGTTACTTGATGTCAGTGTATGTCTGTGTTCCTTGGTGTAAGTGTGTGTCTGTGTTACTTGGTGTCAGTGTATGTCTTTTTTACTTGGTGTCAGTGTGTGTCTGTGTTACTGGGCATCAGTGTATGTCTTTGTGACTTGGTATCAGTGTATGTCTTTGTTACTTGGAATCAGTGTAAGTCTTTGTTACTGGGTGTCACTGTGTGTCTTTGTGACTTGGTGTCAGTGTATGTCTTTGTTACTTGGTGTAAGTGTGTGTCTGTGTTACTGTGTGTCAGTGTGTGTCTGTGTTACTTGGTGTAAGTGTGTGTCTTTGTTACTTGGTGTCTGTGTATGTCTTTGTTACTTGGTGTCAGTGTATGTCTGTGTTACTTGGTGTAAGTGTGTGTCTGTGTTACTGGGTGTCAGTGTGTGTCTGTGTTACTGGGTGTCAGTGTATGTCTTTGTGACTTGGTATCAGTGTATGTCTTTGTTACTGGGTGTCAGTGTGTGTCTGTGTTACTGGTTATCAGTGTATGTCTTTGTGACTTGTTATCAGTGTATGTCTTTGCTACTGGCTGTCAGTTTGTGTCTGTGTTACTGGGTATCAGTGTATGTCTTTCTGACTTGGTATCAGTGTATGTCTTTGTTACTGGGTGACAGTGTGTTTCTGTTTTCCTGGGTATCAGTGTATGTCTTTGTGACTTGGAGTCAGTGTATGTCTTTATTACTGGGTGTCAGTGTGTGTCTTTGTGACTTGGTGTCATTGTATGTCTGTGTTACTTGGTGTAAGTGTGTGTCGGTGTTACTGAGTTTCAGTGTGTGTCTGTGTTACTTGGTGTAAGTATGTGTCTTTGTTACTTGGTGTCCGTGTGTGTCTGTGTTACTGGGTGTCAGTGTATGTCTTCATTACTTGGTGTAAGTGTGTGTCTGTGTTACCGGGTGTCAGTGTATGTCTGTGTTACTTGGTGTAAGTGTGTGTCTGTGTTACTGGGTATCAGTGTATGTCTTTGTGACTTGGTGTCAGTGTATGTCTTTGTCACTGGGTGTCAGTGTGTGTCTTTGTGACTTGGTGTCAGTGTATGTCTTTGTTACTTTGTGTAAGTGTGTGTCTGTGTTACTGGGTATCAGTGTATGTCTTTGTTACTTGGTGTCAGTGTATGTCAAAATACTTGGTGTAAGTGTATGTCTTTGCTACTTGGTGTAATTATCTGTCTTTATTACTTGGTGTAAGTGTATGACTTTGTTACTTGGTGTCAGTGTATGTCTTTGTTACTTGGTGTCAGTGTGTGTCTGTGTTACTGGGCATCAGTGTATGTCTTTGTGATTTGATATCAGTGTATGTCTTTGTTACTTGGAGTCAGTGTATGTCTGTGTTCCTTGGTGTAAGTGTATGATGTCATTGTGACTTGGTGTCAGTGTATGTCTTTGTTACTTGGTGTCAGTGTGTGTCTGTGTTACTGGGTATCAGTGTATGTCTTTGTTACTTGGTGTCAGTGTAAGTTTGTTACTGGGTGTCAGTGTGTGTCTTTGTGACTTGGTGTCAGTGTATGTCTTTGTTACTTGGTGTCAGTGTATGTCAAAATACATGGAGCAAGTGTATGTCTTTGTTACTTGGAGTAAGTGTATGTCTTTGTTACTTGGTGTCAGTGTATATCTTTGTTACTTGGTGTAAGTGTGTGTCTGTGTTACTGGGTATCAGTGTATGTCTTTGTTACTTGGTGTCAGTGTGTGTCATAATACTTGGTGTCAGTGTATGTCTTTGATACTTGGTGTAATTGTCTGTCTTTGTTACTTGGTGTAAGTGTGTGTCTGTGTTCCTTGGTGTAAGTGTATGTCTTTGTTACTTGGGGTAAGTGTATGTCTTTGTTACTTGGTGTCAGAGTGTGTCTGTGTTCCTGGGTATCAGTGTATGACTTTGTGACTTGGTGTAAGTGTATGTCTTTGTTACTGGGTGTCAGTGTGTGTCTTTGTGACTTGGTGTCAGTGTATGTCTTTGTTACTTGGTGTAAGTGTGTGTATGTGATACTGGGTATCAGTGTATGTCTTTGTTACTTGGTGTCAGTGTATGTGTTTGTGACTTGTTGTCAGTGGATGCCTTTGTTACTGGGTGTCAGTGTTTGTCTTTGTTACTTGGTGTAAGTGTATGTCAAAATACTTGGTGTCAGTGTATGTCTGTTACTTGGTGTAAGTGTATGTCTTTGTTACTTGGTGTAAGTGTGCGTCTGTGTTACTGGGTATCAGTGTATGTCTTTGTGACTTGGTATCAGTGTATGTCTTTGTGACTTGGTGTCAGTGTGTGTCTTTGTTACTGGGTGTCAGTGTGTGTCTTTGTGACTTGGTGTCAGTGTATCTCTTTGTTACTTGGTGTCAGTGTGTGTCTGTGATACTGGGTATCAGTGTATGACTTTGTTACTTGGTGTCAGTGTATGTCTGTGTTACTTGGTGTAAGTGTATGTCTTTGTTACTTGGTGTCAGTGTCTGTGTTTCAGACTTGTTGTCAGTGGATGTCTTTGTTACTGGTTGTCAGTGTATGTCTTTGTTACTTGGTGTAAGTGTATGCCAAAATACTTGGTGTAAGTGTATGTCTGTGTTACTTGGTGTAAGTTTATGTCTTTGTTACTTGGTGTATGTGTGCGTCTGTGTTACTGGGTATCAGTGAATGTCTTTGTTACTGGCTATCAGTGTATGTCTTTGTGACTTGGTGTCAGTGTATGTCTTTGTTACTGGGTGTCAGTGTGTGTCTTTGTGACTTGGTGTCAGTGTATGTCTTTGTTACTTGTTGTAATTGTGTGTCTGTGTATCAGGGTATGTCTTTGTGACTTGGTGTCAGTATATGTCTTTGTTACTGTGTGTCAGTGTGTGTCTTTGTGACTTGGTGTCATTATGTGTCTGTGTTACTGGGTATACGTGTATGTCTTTGTTACTTGGTGTCAGTGTATGTGTTTGTTACTTGGTGTAAGTGTATGTCAAAATATTTGTGTAAGTGTATGTCTGTGTTACTCGGTGTAAGTGTATGTTTTTGTTACTTGGTGTAAGTGTGTGTCTGTGTTACTTGGTGTCAGTGTATGCCTGAGTTACTTGCTGTAAGTGTGTGTCTGTGTTACTGGGTGTCAGTGTGTGTCTGTGTTACTGGGTGTCAGTGTATGTCTTTGTGACTTGGTATCAGTGTATGTCTTTGTTACTGGGTGTCAGTGTGTGTCTGTGTTACTGGTTATCAGTGTATGTCTTTGTGACTTGTTATCAGTGTATGTCTTTGCTACTGGCTGTCAGTTTGTGTCTGTGTTACTGGGTATCAGTGTATGTCTTTCTGACTTGGTATCAGTGTATGTCTTTGTTACTGGGTGACAGTGTGTTTCTGTGTTCCTGGGTATCAGTGTATGTCTTTGTGACTTGGAGTCAGTGTATGTCTTTATTACTGGGTGTCAGTGTGTGTCTTTGTGACATGGTGTCAGTGTATGTATGTGTTACTTGGTGTAAGTGTGTGTCGGTGTTACTGAGTTTCAGTGTGTGTGTGTGTTACTTGGTGTAAGTATTTGTCTTTGTTACTTGGTGTCCGTGTGTGTCTGTGTTACAGGGTGTCAGTGTATGTCTTCATTACTTGGTGTAAGTGTGTGTCTGTGTTACCGGGTGTCAGTGTGTGTCCGTGTTACTTGGTGTAAGTGTGTGTCTGTGTTACTGGGTATCAGTGTATGTCTTTGTGACTTGGTGTCAGTGTTTGTCTTTGTCACTGGGTGTCAGTGTGTGTCTTTGTGAGTTGGTGTCAGTGTATGTCTTTGTTACTTTGTGTAAGTGTGTGTCTGTGTTACTGGGTATCAGTGTATGTCATTGTTACTTGGTGTCAGTGTATGTCAAAATACTTGGTGTAAGTGTATGTCTTTGTTACTTGGTGGAATTGTCTGTCTTTATTAATTGGTGTAAGTGTATGACTTTGTTACTTGGTGTCAGTGTATGTCTTTGTTACTTGGTGTCAGTGTGTGTCTGTGTTACTGGGCATCAGTGTATGTCTTTGTGATTTGGTATCAGTGTATGTCTTTGTTACTTGGAGTCAGTGTATGTCTGTGTTCCTTGGTGTAAGTGTATGATGTCATTGTGACTTGGTGTCAGTGTATGTCTTTGTTACTTGGTGTCAGTGTGTGTCTGTGTTACTGAGTATCAGTGTATGTCTTTGTTACTTGGTGTCAGTGTAAGTTTGTTACTGGGTGTCAGTGTGTGTCTTTGTGACTTGGTGTCAGTGTATGTCTTTGTTACTTGGTGTCAGTGTATGTCAAAATACATGTTGCAAGTGTATGTCTTTGTTACTTGGTGTAAGTGTATGTCTTTGTTACTTGGTGTCAGTGTATGTCTTTGTTACTTGGTGTAAGTGTGTGTCTGTGTTACTGGGTATCAGTGTATGTCTTTGTTACTTGGTGTCAGTGTGTGTCATAATACTTGGTGTCAGTTTATGTCTTTGATACTTGGTGTAATTGTCTGTCTTTGTTACTTGGTGTAAGTGTGTGTCTGTGTTCCTTGGTGTAAGTGTATGTCTTTGTCACTTGGTGTAAGTGTATGTCTTTGTTACTTGGTGTCAGAGTGTGTCTGTTTTCCTGGGTATCAGTGTATGACTTTGTGACTTGGTGTCAGTGTATGTCTTTGTTACTGGGTGTCAGTGTGTGTCTTTGTGACTTGGTGTCAGTGTATGTCTTTGTTACTTGGTGTAAGTGTGTGTATGTGATACTGGGTATCAGTGTATGTCATTGTTACTTGGTGTCAGTGTATGTGTTTGTGACTTGTTGTCAGTGGATGTCTTTGTTACTGGGTGTCAGTGTTTGTCTTTGTTACTTGGTGTAAGTGTATGTCAAAATACTTGGTGTAAGTGTATGTCTGTGTTACTTGGTGAAAGTGTATGTCTTTGTTACTTGGTGTAAGTGTGCGTCTGTGTTACTGGGTATCAGTGTATGTCTTTGTTACTGGGTATCAGTGTATGTCTTTGTCACTTGGTGTCAGTGTATGTCTTTGTTACTGGGTGTCAGTGTGTGTCTTTGTGACTTGGTGTCAGTGTATGTCTTTGTTACTTGGTGTCAGTGTGTGTCTGTGATACTGGGTATCAGTGTATGACTTTGTTACTTGGTGTCAGTGTATGTCTGTGTTACTTGGTGTAAGTGTATGTCTTTGTTACTTGGTGTCAGTGTCTGTGTTTGTGACTTGTTGTCAGTGTATGTCTTTGTTACTGGGTGTCAGTGTGTGTCTTTGTGACTTGGTGTCAGTGTATGTCTTTGTTACTTGGTGTCAGTGTGTGTCTGTGATACTGGGTATCAGTGTATGACTTTGTTACTTGGTGTCAGTGTATGTCTGTGTTACTTGGTGTAAGTGTATGTCTTTGTTACTGGTTGTCAGTGTATGTCTTTGTTACTTGGTGTAAGTGTATGCAAAAATACTTGGTGTAAGTGTATGTCTGTGTTACTTGGTGTAAGTTTATGTCTTTGTTACTTGGTGTATGTGTGCGCCTGTGTTACTGGGTATCAGTGAATGTCTTTGCTACTGGCTATCAGTGTATGTCTTTGTGACTTGGTGTCAGTGTATGTCTTTGATACTGGGTGTCAGTGTGTGTCTTTGTGACTTGGTGTCAGTGTATGTCTTTGTTACTTGTTGTAATTGTGTGTCTGTGATACTGGGTATCAGTGTATGTCTTTGTTACTTGGTGTCAGTGTATGTCTGTGTTACTTGGTGTAAGTGTGTGTCTGTGTATCAGGGTTTGTCTTTGTGACTTGGTGTCAGTATATGGCTTTGTTACTGGGTGTCAGTGTGTGTCTTTGTTACTTGGTGTAAGTGTGTGTATGTGATACTGGGTATCAGTGTATGTCTTTGTTACTTGGTGTCAGTGTATGTGTTTGTGACTTGTTGTCAGTGGATGCCTTTGTTACTGGGTGTCAGTGTTTGTCTTTGTTACTTGGTGTAAGTGTATGTCAAAATACTTGGTGTCAGTGTATATCTGTTACTTGGTGTAAGTGTATGTCTTTGTTACTTGGTGTAAGTGTGCGTCTGTGTTACTGGGTATCAGTGTATGTCTTTGTTACTGGGTATCAGTGTATGTCTTTGTGACTTGGTGTCAGTGTGTGTCTTTGTTACTGGGTGTCAGTGTGTGTCTTTGTGACTTGGTGTCAGTGTATCTCTTTGTTACTTGGTGTCAGTGTGTGTCTGTGATACTGGGTATCAGTGTATGACTTTGTTACTTGGTGTCAGTGTATGTCTATGTTACTTGGTGTAAGTGTATGTCTTTGTTACTTGGTGTCAGTGTCTGTGTTTCAGACTTGTTGTCAGTGGATGTCTTTGTTACTGGTTGTCAGTGTATGTCTTTGTTACTTGGTGTAAGTGTATGCCAAAATACTTGGTGTAAGTGTATGTCTGTGTTACTTGGTGTAAGTTTATGTCTTTGTTACTTGGTGTATGTGTGCGTCTGTGTTACTGGGTATCAGTGAATGTCTTTGTTACTGGCTATCAGTGTATGTCTTTGTGACTTGGTGTCAGTGTATGTCTTTGTTACTGGGTGTCAGTGTGTGTCTTTGTGACTTGGTGTCAGTGTATGTCTTTGTTACTTGTTGTAATTGTGTGTCTGTGTATCAGGGTATGTCTTTGTGACTTGGTGTCAGTATATGTCTTTGTTACTGTGTGTCAGTGTGTGTCTTTGTGACTTGGTGTCATTATGTGTCTGTGTTACTGGGTATCAGTGTATGTCTTTGTTACTTGGTGTACGTGTATGTCTTTGTTACTTGGTGTCAGTGTATGTGTTTGTTACTTGGTGTATGTGTATGTCAAAATATTTGTGTAAGTGTATGTCTGTGTTACTCGGTGTAAGTGTATGTTTTTGTTACTTGGTGTAAGTGTGTGTCTGTGTTACTTGGTGTCAGTGTATGCCTGAGTTACTTGCTGTAAGTGTGTGTCTGTGTTACTGGGTGTCAGTGTGTGTCTGTGTTACTGGGTGTCAGTGTATGTCTTTGTGACTTGGTATCAGTGTATGTCTTTGTTACTGGGTGTCAGTGTGTGTCTGTGTTACTGGTTATCAGTGTAAGTCTTTGTGACTTGTTATCAGTGTATGTCTTTGCTACTGGCTGTCAGTTTGTGTCTGTGTTACTGGGTATCAGTGTATGTCTTTGTGACTTGGAGTCAGTGTATGTCTTTATTACTGGGTGTCAGTGTGTGTCTTTGTGACATGGTGTCAGTGTATGTATGTGTTACTTGGTGTAAGTGTGTGTCGGTGTTACTGAGTTTCAGTGTGTGTGTGTGTTACTTGGTGTAAGTATGTGTCTTTGTTACTTGGTGTCCGTGTGTGTCTGTGTTACAGGGTGTCAGTGTATGTCTTCATTACTTGGTGTAAGTGTGTGTCTGTGTTACCGGGTGTCAGTGTGTGTCCGTGTTACTTGGTGTAAGTGTGTGTCTGTGTTACTGGGTATCAGTGTATGTCTTTGTGACTTGGTGTCAGTGTTTGTCTTTGTCACTGGGTGTCAGTGTGTGTCTTTGTGAGTTGGTGTCAGTGTATGTCTTTGTTACTTTGTGTAAGTGTGTGTCTGTGTTACTGGGCATCAGTGTATGTCTTTGTGATTTGGTATCAGTGTATGTCTTTGTTACTTGGAGTCAGTGTATGTCTGTGTTCCTTGGTGTAAGTGTATGATGTCATTGTGACTTGGTGTCAGTGTATGTCTTTGTTACTTGGTGTCAGTGTGTGTCTGTGTTACTGAGTATCAGTGTATGTCTTTGTTACTTGGTGTCAGTGTAAGTTTGTTACTGGGTGTCAGTGTGTGTCTTTGTGACTTGGTGTCAGTGTATGTCTTTGTTACTTGGTGTCAGTGTATGTCAAAATACATGTTGCAAGTGTATGTCTTTGTTACTTGGTGTAAGTGTATGTCTTTGTTACTTGGTGTCAGTGTATGTCTTTGTTACTTGGTGTAAGTGTGTGTCTGTGTTACTGGGTATCAGTGTATGTCTTTGTTACTTGGTGTCAGTGTGTGTCATAATACTTGGTGTCAGTTTATGTCTTTGATACTTGGTGTAATTGTCTGTCTTTGTTACTTGGTGTAAGTGTGTGTCTGTGTTCCTTGGTGTAAGTGTATGTCTTTGTCACTTGGTGTAAGTGTATGTCTTTGTTACTTGGTGTCAGAGTGTGTCTGTTTTCCTGGGTATCAGTGTATGACTTTGTGACTTGGTGTCAGTGTATGTCTTTGTTACTGGGTGTCAGTGTGTGTCTTTGTGACTTGGTGTCAGTGTATGTCTTTGTTACTTGGTGTAAGTGTGTGTATGTGATACTGGGTATCAGTGTATGTCATTGTTACTTGGTGTCAGTGTATGTGTTTGTGACTTGTTGTCAGTGGATGTCTTTGTTACTGGGTGTCAGTGTTTGTCTTTGTTACTTGGTGTAAGTGTACGTCAAAATACTTGGTGTAAGTGTATGTCTGTGTTACTTGGTGAAAGTGTATGTCTTTGTTACTTGGTGCAAGTGTGCGTCTGTGTTACTGGGTATCAGTGTATGTCTTTGTTACTGGGTATCAGTGTATGTCTTTGTCACTTGGTGTCAGTGTATGTCTTTGTTACTGGGTGTCAGTGTGTGTCTTTGTGACTTGGTGTCAGTGTATGTCTTTGTTACTTGGTGTCAGTGTGTGTCTGTGATACTGGGTATCAGTGTATGACTTTGTTACTTGGTGTCAGTGTATGTCTGTGTTACTTGGTGTAAGTGTATGTCTTTGTTACTTGGTGTCAGTGTCTGTGTTTGTGACTTGTTGTCAGTGTATGTCTTTGTTACTGGGTGTCAGTGTGTGTCTTTGTGACTTGGTGTCAGTGTATGTCTTTGTTACTTGGTGTCAGTGTGTGTCTGTGATACTGGGTATCAGTGTATGACTTTGTTACTTGGTGTCAGTGTATGTCTGTGTTACTTGGTGTAAGTGTATGTCTTTGTTACTGGTTGTCAGTGTATGTCTTTGTTACTTGGTGTAAGTGTATGCAAAAATACTTGGTGTAAGTGTATGTCTGTGTTACTTGGTGTAAGTTTATGTCTTTGTTACTTGGTGTATGTGTGCGCCTGTGTTACTGGGTATCAGTGAATGTCTTTGCTACTGGCTATCAGTGTATGTCTTTGTGACTTGGTGTCAGTGTATGTCTTTGATACTGGGTGTCAGTGTGTGTCTTTGTGACTTGGTGTCAGTGTATGTCTTTGTTACTTGTTGTAATTGTGTGTCTGTGATACTGGGTATCAGTGTATGTCTTTGTTACTTGGTGTCAGTGTATGTCTGTGTTACTTGGTGTAAGTGTGTGTCTGTGTATCAGGGTTTGTCTTTGTGACTTGGTGTCAGTATATGGCTTTGTTACTGGGTGTCAGTGTGTGTCTTTGTGACTTGGTGTCAGTGTGTGTCTGTGTTACTGGGTATCAGTGTACGTCTTTGTTACTTGGTGTACGTGTATGTCTTTGTTACTTGGTGTCAGTGTATGTGTTTGTTACTTGGTGTAAGTGTATGTCAAAATATTTGTGTAAGTGTATGTCTGTGTTACTCGGTGTAAGTGTATGTTTTTGTTACTTGGTGTAAGTGTGTGTCTGTGTTACTTGGTGTCAGTGTATGCCTGAGTTACTTGGTGCAAATATCTGTCTTTGTTACTTGGTGTAAGTGTATGTCTTTGTTACTTGGTGTCAGTGTGTGTCTGCGTTACTGGGTGTCAGTGTGTTTGTTTGTCTTACTGGGTGTCAGTGTGTGTCTGTGTTCCTTGGTGTCCGTGTGTGTCTGTGTTACTGGCTGTCAGTGCATGTCTTTGTTACTGGGTGTCAGTGTATGTCTTTGTTACTTGGTGCAAGTATGTGTCTGTGTTACTGGGTATCAGTATGTGTCTTTGTTACTTGGTGTAAGCGTGTGTCTGTGTTACTGGGTATCAGTGTATGTCTTTGTTACTGGGTGTCAATGTATGTCTTTGTGACTTGGTGTCTGTGTATGTCTTTGTTACTTGGTGTCAGTGCATGTCTTTGTTACTTGGTGTCAGTGTATGTCTTTGACACTAGGTGTCAGTATTTAGTTGAGTTCAGAGAGACAGCACTGAAACATGCCCTTCGGACCACCTAGTCTGAGCCGACCATCAACCAACCATTTATACTAATCCTACACGAATCCCATATTCCAATAACATCCCCACCGATCCCTATATATTTCCCTACCACCGACTCGGGGCAATTTATAATGGCCAATTAACCTACCAACCTGCAAGTCTTTGGCATGTGGGAGGAAACCGGAGCACCCGGAGGAAACCCACCCAGACACAGGGAGAACTTGCAAACTCCGCACAGGCAGTACCCAGAATCGAACCCGGGTCCCTGGAGCTGTGAGGCTGCAGTGCTAACCACTGCGCCACTGTGCCGCCCAGTGTGTATCTGTGTAACTGGGTGTCAGTGTATGTATTTGTTACTTGGAGTCAGTGCGTGTCTGTGTTACTGGGTGTCAGTGCATGTCTTTGTGACTTGGTGTCAGTGCATATCTGTGTTACTTGGTGTAAGTGTGTGTCTTTGTTACTTGGTGTAATTGTATGTCTTTGTTACTTGTTGTCAGTGTATGTCTGTGTTACTTGGTGTCAGAGTATGTCTTTGTTACATGGTGTAAGTGTGTGTCTGTGTTACTTGGTCTAAGTGTGTGTCTGTGTTCCTGGGTATCAGTGTATGTCTTTGTTACTTGGTGTCAGTGTATGTCTTTGTTACTTGGTGTAAGTGTGTGTCTGCGTTACTGGGTATCAGTGTATGCCTTTGTTACTTGGTGTCAGTGTATGTCTGTGTTACTTGGTGCAAGTGTGTGTCTTTGTTGCTGGGCATCAGTGTTAGTCTTTGTGACTTGGTGTCAGTGTATGTCTTTTTTACTGGGTGTCAAAGTGTATCTGTGACACTAGGTGTCAGTATTTAGTTTAGTTTCGAGATACAGCACTTAAACAGGACCTTCGGCCCACCGAGTCTGTGCCGACCATCAACCACACATTTATACTAATCCTACACTAATCCCGTATTCCTATCACATCCCCACCTATCCCTATATATTTCCCTACCACCTACCTATACTAGGTGCAATTACGATGGCCAATTAACCTATCAACCTACAAGTCTTTGGCATGTGGGAGGAAACCGGAGCACCGGGAGGAAACCCACGTAGATACAGGGAGAACTTGCAAACTCCGCACAGGCAGTACCCAGAATCGAACCCGGGTCCCTGGAGCTGTGAGGCTGCGGTGCTAAACACTACGCCAATGTGCCCCCCAGTGTGTGCCTGTGTTGCTGGGTATCAGTGTATGTCTTTGTTACTTGGTGTCAGTGTATGTCAGTGTTACTTGGTGTCAGTGTGTTTGCTTGTGTTACTGGGTGTCAGTGTGTGTCTGTGTTAATTGGTGTAAGTGTGTGTCTTTGTTAATTGGTGTCCGTGTGTGTCTGTGTTACTGGGTGTCAGAGTATGTCTTTGTTACTTGGTGTCAATGTGTGTCTTTGTGACTTGCTGTCAGTGTATGTCTGTGTTACGGTGGGTCAGTGTGTGTCTGTGTTACTGGGTATCAGTGTATTTCTTTGTTACTTGGTGTCAGTGTATGTCTCTGTTACTGGGTGTCAGTGTGCGTCTTTGTGACTTGGTGTCAGTGTATGTCTTTGTTACTTGGTTTAAGTGTGTGTCTGTGTTACTGGGTATCAGGGCATGTCTTTGTGACTTGGTATCAGTGTGTGTCTTTGTTACTGGGTGTCAGTGTGTGTCTTTGTGAATTGTTGTCAGTGTATGTCTTTGTTACTTGGTGTAAGTGTGTGTCTGTGTTACTGGGTATCAGGGCATGTCTTTGTTACTTGGTGTCTGTGTAAGTCTTTGTTACTGGGTGTCAGTGTGCGTCTTTGTGACTTGGTGTCAGTGTATGTCTTTGTTACTTGGTGTAAGTGTGTGTCTTTGTTACTTGGTGTAAGTGTATTTCTTTGTTGCTTGGTGTCAGTGTATGTCTTTGTGCTGGGTGTCAGAGTGTGTCTGTGTTACTGGGTATCAGTGTATGTCTTTGTTACTGGGTGTCAGTGTGTGTCTGTGTTACTGGGTATCAGTGTATGTCTTTGTGACTTGGTATCAGTGTATGTGTTTGTTACTGGGTGTCAGTGTGTGTCTGTGTTACTGGGTATCAGTGCATGTCTTTGTGACTTGGTATCAGTGTGTGTCTTTGTGACTTGGTGTCAGTGTATGTCTTTGTTACTGGGTGTCAGTGTGTTTCTTTGTGAATTGTTGTCAGTGTATGTCTTTGTGACTTGGTGTAAGTGAGTGTCTGTGATACTGGGTGTCAGTGTATGCCATTGTTACTTGGTGTCAGTGTATGCCTGTGTTACTGGGGGTCAGTATGTGTTTCTAACTCGTTGTCAGTGTGTGTCTGTGTTACTGGGTATCAGTGTTTGTCTTTGAAATTGGTGTAATTGTGTGTCTGTGACACTAGGTGTCAGTATTTAGTTTAGTTCAGAGAGACAGCACTGAAACATGCCCTTCGGCCCACCGAGTCTGAGCCGACCATCAACCAACCATTTATACTAATCCGACACGAATCCCATATTCCAATAACATCCCCACCGGTCCCTATATATTTCCCTACCACCTACCTGTACTAGGGGCAATTTATAATGGCCAATTAACCTACCAACCTGCAAGTCTTTGGCATGTGGGAGGAAACCGGAGCACGTGGAGGAAACCCACGCAGACACAGGGAGAACTGGCAAACTCCGCACAGGCAGTACCCAGAATCGAACCCGGGTCCCTGGAGCTGCGAGGCTGCAGTGCTAACCACTGCGCCACTGTGCCGCCCAGTGTGTATCTGTGTAACTGGGTGTCAGTGTATGTCTTTGTTACTGGGTGTCAGTGCATGTCTTTGTGACTTGGTGTCAGTGTATATCTGTGTTACTGGGTGTCAGTGCATGTCTTTGTGACTTGGTGTCAGTGTATATCTGTGTTACTTGGTGTAAGTGTATGTCTTTGTTACATGGTGTCACTGTGTGTCTGTGTTACTTGGTGTAAGTGTGTGTCTGTGTTCCTGGGTATCAGTGTATGTCTTTGTTACTTGGTGTCAGTGTATGTCTTTGTTACGTGGTGTAAGTGTGTGTCTGTGTTACTTGGTGTAAGTGTGTGTCTGCGTTACTGGGTATCAGTGTATGTCTTTGTTACTTGGTGTCAGTGTATGTCAAAATACTTGGTGTATGTGTATGTCTTTGTTATTTGGTGTAATTGTCTGTCTTTGTTACTTGGTGTCAGTGTATGTCTGTGTTACTTGGTGTAAGTGTGTGTCTTTGTTGCTGGGCATCAGTGTATGTCTTTTTTACTGGGTGTCAGTGTGTGTTTGTTTGTGGTACTGGGTGTCAAAGTGTATCTGTGACACTAGGTGTCTGTATTTAGTTTAGTTTCGAGATACAGCACTGAAACAGGACCTTCGGCCCACCGAGTCTGTGCCGACCATCAACCAACCATTAATACTAATCCTACACTAATCCCGTATTCCTATCACATCCCCACCTATCCCTATATATTTCCCTACCACCTACCTATACTAGGTGCAAATTATGATGGCCAATTAACCTATCAACCTGCAAGTCTTTGGGATGTGGGAGGAAACCGGAGCACCCAGAGGAAACCCACGCAGACACAGGGAGAACTTGCAAACTCCGCACAGGCAGTACCAAGAATCGAACCCGGGTCCCTGGAGCTGTGAGGCTGCGGTGCTAACCACTGCGCCAATGTTCTCCCCAGTGTCTGCCTGTCTTGCTGGGTATCAGTGTATGTCTTTATTACTTGGTGTCAGTGCATGTCAGTGTTACTTGGTGTCAGTGTGTTTGTTTGTGTTACTGGGTGTCAGCGTGTGTCTGTGTTACTTGGTGTAAGTGTGTGTCTTTGTTAATTGGTGTCCGTGTGTGTCTGTGTTGCTGGGTGTCAGAGTCTGTCTTTGTTACTTGGTTTCAATGTGTGTCTTTGCGACTTGCTGTCACTGTATGTCTGTGTTACGGTGGGTCAGTGTGTGTCTGTGTTTTTGGGTATCAGTGTATTTCTTTGTTACTTGGTGCCAGTGTATGTCTCTGTTACTGGGTGTCAGTGTGCGTCTTTGTGACTTGGTGTCAGTGTATGTCTTTGTTACTTGGTGTAAGTGTGCGTCTGTGTTTCTGGGTATCAGTGTATGTCTTTGTTACTTGGTGTCAGTGTATGTCAAAATACTTGGTGTAAGTGCATGTCTTTGTTACTTGGTGTAATTGTCTGTCTTTGTTACTTGGTGTAAGTGTGTGTCTTTGTTACTTGATGTCAGTGTATGTCTGAGTTCCTTGGGGTAAGTGTGTGTCTTTGTTACTTGGTGTAAGTGTATGTCTTTGTTACTTGGTGTCAGTGTATGTCTTTTTTACTTGGTGTCAGAGTGTGTCTGTGTTACTGGGCATCAGTGTATGTCTTTGTGACTTGGTATCAGTGTATGTCTTTGTTACTTGGAGTCAATGTAAGTCTTCGTTACTGGTGTCAATGCGTGTCTTTGTGACTTGGTGTCAGTGTATGTCTTTGTTACTTGGTGTAAGTGTGTGTCTGTGTTACTGGGTATCAGTGTATGTCTTTGTTACTTGGTGTCAGTGTATGTCATAATACTTGGTGTCAGTGTATGTCTTTGATACTTGGTGTAATTGTCTGTCTTTGTTACTTGGTGTAAGTGTGTGTCTGTGTTCCTTGGTGTAAGTGTATGTCTTTGTTACTTGCTGTAAATGGATGGCTTTGTTACTTGGTGTCAGTGTATGTCTTTGTTACTTGGTGTAAGTGTATGTCTTTGTTACTTGGTGACAGTGTATGTGTTTGTGACTTGTTGTCAGTGGATGTCTTTGTTACTGGGTGTCAGTGTTTGTCTTTGTTACTTGGTGTAAGTGTATGTCAAAATATTGGTGTAAGTGTATGTCTGTGTTACTCGGTGTAAGTGTATGTCTTTGTTACTTGGTGTAAGTGTGTGTCTGTGTTACTAGGTGTCAGTGTATGCCTGTGTTACTTGGTGTAAGTATCTGTCTTTGTTACTTGGTGTAAGTGTATGTCTTTGTTACTTGGTGTCAGTGTGTGTCTGCGTTACTGGGAGTCAGTGTGTTTGTTTGTCTTACTGGCAGTCAGTGTGTGTCTGTGTTACTTGGTGTAAGTGTGTGTCTTTGTTACTTGGTGTCCGTGTGTGTCTGTGTTACTGGCTGTCAGTGCATGTCTTTGTTACTGGGTGTCAGTGTATGTCTTTGTTACTTGGTGTAAGTATGTGTCTGTGTTACTGGGCATCAGTGTATGTCTTTTTTACTTTGTTTCAGTGTGTGTTTGTTTGTGGAACTGGGTGTCAAATTGTATCTGTGACACTAGGTGTCAGTATTTAGTTTAGTTTCGAGATACAGCACTGAAACAGGACCTTCGGCCCACCGAGTCTGTGCCGACCATCAACCACACATTTATACTAATCCTACACTAATCCCGTATTCCTATCACATCCCCACCTATCCCTATATATTTCCCTACCACCTACCTATACTAGGTGCAATTTATGATGGCCAATTAACCTATCAACCTGCAAGTCTTTGGCATGTGGGAGGAAACCCACGCAGACACAGGGAGAACTTGCAAACTCCGCACAGGCAGTACCAAGAATCGAACCCGGGTCCCTGGAGCTGTGAGGCTGCGGTGCTAACCACTGCGCCAATGTGCCCCCCAGTGTGTGCCTGTGTTGCTGGGTATCAGTGTATGTCTTTGTTACTTGGTGTCAGTGTATGTCAGTGTTACTTGGTGTCAGTGTGTTTGTTTGTGTTACTGGGTGTCAGTGTGTGTCTGTGTTACTTGGTGTCAGTGTGTGTCTTTGTTAATTGGTGTCCGTGTGTGTCTGTGTTACTGGGTGTCAGAGTATGTCTTTGTTACTTGGTGTCAATGTGTGTCTTTGCGACTTGCTGTCAGTTTATGTCTGTGTTACGGTGGGTCAGTGTGTGTCTGTGTTACTGGGTATCAGTGTATTTCTTTGTTACTTGGTGCCAGTGTATGTCTCTGTTACTGGGTGTCAGTGTGCGTCTTTGTGACTTGGTGTCAGTGTATGTCTTTGTTACTTGGTGTAAGTGTGCGTCTGTGTTTCTGGGTATCAGTGTATGTCTCTGTTACTTGGTGTCAGTGTATGTCAAAATACTTGGTGTAAGTGCATGTCTTTGTTACTTGTTGTAATTGTCTGTCTTTGTTACTTGGTGTAAGTGTGTGTCTTTGTTACTTGATGTCAGTGTATGTCTGTGTTCCTTGGGGTAAGTGTGTGTCTTTGTTACTTGGTGTAAGTGTATGTCTTTGTTACTTGGTATCAGTGTATGTCTTTTTTACTTGGTGTCAGAGTGTGTCTGTTTTACTGGGCATCAGTGTATGTCTTTGTGACTTGGTATCAGTGTATGTCTTTGTTACTTGGAGTCAATGTAAGTCTTTGTTACTGGTGTCAGTGCGTGTCTTTGTGACTTGGTGTCAGTGTATGTCTTTGTTACTTGGTGTAAGTGTGTGTCTGTGTTACTGGGTATCAGTGTATGTCTTTGTTACTTGATGTCAGTGTATGTCATAATACTTGGTGTCAGTGTATGTCTTTGATACTTGGTGTAATTGTCTGTCTTTGTTACTTGGTGTAAGTGTGTGTCTGTGTTCCTTGGTGCAAGTGTATGTCTTTGTTACTTGGTGTAAATGGATGTCTTTGTTACTTGGTGTCAGTGTATGTCTTTGTTACTTGGTGTCAGAGTGTGTCTGTGTTACTGGGTATCAGTCTATGTCTTTGTGACTTGGTGTCAGTGTATGTCTTTGTTACTGGGTGTCAGTGTGTGTCTTTGTGACTTGGTGTCAGTGTATGTCTTTGTTACTTGGTGTAAGTGTGTGTATGTGATACTGGGTATCAGTGTATGTCTTTGTTACTTGGTGTCAGTGTATGTCTTTGTTACTTGGTGTAAGTGTATGTCTTTGTTCATTGGTGTCAGTGTATGTGTTTGTGACTTGTTGTCAGTGGATGTCTTTGTTACTGGGTGTCAGTGTTTGTCTTTGTTACTTGGTGTAAGTCTATGTCAAAATATTGGTGTAAGTGTATGTCTGTGTTACTCGGTGTAAGTGTATGTCTTTGTTACTTGGTATAAGTGTGTGTCTGTGTTACTTGGTGTCAGTGTATGCCTGTGTTACTTGGTGTAAGTATCTGTCTTTGTTACTTGGTGTAAGTGTATGTCTTTGTTACTTGGTGTCAGTGTGTGTCTGCGTTACTGGGAGTCAGTGTGTGTGTTTGTCTTACTGGCAGTCAGTGTGTGTCTGTGTTACTTGGTGTAAGTGTGTGTCTTTGTTACTTGGTGTCCGTGTGTGTCTGTGTTACTGGCTGTCAGTGAATGTCTTTGTTACTGGGTGTCAGTGTATGTCTTTGTTACTTGGTGTAAGTATGTGTCTGTGTTACTGGGTATCAGTGTGTGTCTTTGTTACTTGGTGTAAGCGTGTGTCTGTGTTACTGGGTATCAGTGTATGTCTTTGTTACTGGGTGTCAATGTATGTCTTTGTGACTTGGTGTCAGTGTATGTCTTTGTTACTTGGTGTCAGAGTGTGTCTGTGTTACTGGGTATCAGTCTATGTCTTTGTGACTTGGTGTCAGTGTATGTCTTTGTTACTTGGTGTCAGTGTGTGTCTGCGTTACTGGGAGTCAGTGTGTTTGTTTGTCTTACTGGCAGTCAGTGTGTGTCTGTGTTACTTGGTGTAAGTGTGTGTCTTTGTTACTTGGTGTCCGTGTGTGTCTGTGTTACTGGCTGTCAGTGAATGTCTTTGTTACTGGGTGTCAGTGTATGTCTTTGTTACTTGGTGTAAGTATGTGTCTGTGTTACTGGGTATCAGTGTGTGTCTTTGTTACTTGGTGTAAGCGTGTGTCTGTGTTACTGGGTATCAGTGTATGTCTTTGTTACTGGGTGTCAATGTATGTCTTTGTGACTTGGTGTCAGTGTATGTCTTTGTTACTTGGTGTAAGTGTGTGTCTGTGTTACTGGGTATCTGTGTATGTCTTCGTTACTTGGTGTCAGTGTATTTCTTTGTTACTTGGTGTAAGTGTGTGTCTGTGTTACTGGGTATCAGTGTATGTCTTTGTTACTTGGTGTCAGTGTTTGTCTTTGTAACACAGACACACACTTACACCAAGTAACAAAGACATACACTGACACCAAGTAACAAAGACAACCACTTACACCAAGTAACAAAGACATACACTGATACCAAGTAACAAAGACATACACTGATACACAGTAACACAGACACACACTTGCACCAAGTAACACAGACATACACTGACACAAAGTAACAAAGACATACACTGATACCCAGTAACACAGACACTGACACAAATACTTGGTGTAAGTGTATGTCTTTGTTACTTGGTGTCCGTGTATGTCTTTGTTACTTGGTGTCAGTGTGTGTCTCTGTTACTGAGTATCAGTGTATGTCTTTGTTACTTGGTGTCCTTGTGTGTCTGTGTTACTGGGTGTCAGTTTATGTCTTTGCTACTTGGTGTCAGTGTATGTCTTTGTTACTTGGTCTAAGTGTATGTCTTTGTTACTTTGTGTCAGTGTACGTCTGTGTTACTTGGTGTAAGTGTGTGTCTGTTTTACTGGGAGTCAGTGTATGTCTGTGTTACTTGGTGTAAGTGTGTGTCTTTGTTACTTGGTGTCCGTGTGTGTCTTTGTTACTGTGTTTCAGTGCATGTCTTTGTTACTTGGTGTCATTGTATATCTGTGTTACTTGGTGTAAGTGTGTGTCTTTGTTACTTGGTGCAATTGTATGTCTTTGTTACTTGGTGTCAGTGTATGTCTGTGTTACTTGGTGTAAGTGTATGTCTTTGTTACTTGGTGTAAGTGTGTGTCTTTGTTACTTGGTGGAAGTGTTTGTCTGTTTTCCTGGGTATCAGTGTCTGTCTTTGTTACTTGGTGTCAGTGTATGTCTGTGTTACTTGGTGTAAGTGTGTGTCTGTGTTACTGGGTATCAGTGTGTGTCTTTGTTACTTGGTGTCAGTGTATGTCTGTGTTACTTGGTGTAAGTGTGTGTCTGTGTGACTGTGTGTCAGTGTGTTTCTGTGTTACTTGGTTTAAGTGTGTGTCTTTGTTACTTGGTGTCCGTGTGTGTCTGTGTTACTGGGTGCCAGTGTATGTCTTTGTTACTGGGTGTCAGTGTGTGTCTTTGTGACTTGGTGTCAGTGTATGTCTGTGTTACTTGGTGTAAGTGTGAGTCTGTGTTACTAGGAATCAGTGTATGTCTTTGTTACTGGGTGTCAGTGTGCGTCTTTGTGTCTTGGTGTCAGTGTATGTCTTTGTTACTTGGTTTAAGTGTGTGTCTGTGTTACTGGGTATCAGTGTATGTCTTTGTTAGTTGTTGTCATTGTATGTCAGAATACTTGGTGTATGTGTATGTCTTTGTTACTTGGTGTAATTGTCTGTCTTTGTTACTGGGTGTAAGTGTGTGTCTTTGTTACTTGGTGTCAGTGTGTGTCTGTGTTACTGGGTATCAGTGTATGTCTTTGTTACTTGGTGTCCTTGTGTGTCTGTGTTACTGGGTGTCAGTTTATGTCTTTGTTACTTGGTGTCAGTGTATGTCTTTGTTATTTGGTGTAATTGTGTGTCAGTGTTACTGGGTATCAGTGTCTGTCTTTGTTACTTGGTGTAAGTGTGTGTCTGTGTTACTGGGTATCAGTGTATGTCTTTGTTACTTTGTGTCAGTGTATGTCTGTGTTACTTGGTGTAAGTGTGTGTCTGTGTTACTGTGTATCAGTGTATGTCTTTGTTACTTGGTATCAGTGTATGTCTTTGTTACTTGGTGTAAGTGTATGTCTTTGTTACTTGGTGTCAGTGTATGTCTTTGTTACTTGGTGTAAGTGTGTGTTTGTGTTACTGGGTATCAGTGTATGTCTTTGTTACTTGGTGTCAGTGTATGTCTGTGTTACTTGGTGTAAGCGTGTGTCTGTGTATCAGTGTATGTCTTTGTGACTAGGTGTCAGTGTATGTCTTTGTTACTGGGTGTCATTGTGTGTCTTTGTGACATGGTGTCAGTGTTTGTCTGTGTTACTGGGGTTCAGTGTGTGTTTCTAACTGGGTGTCAGTGTGTGTCTGTGTTACTGGGTATCAGAGTCTGTCTTTGTTACTTGGTGTAAGTGTGTGTCTTTGTTACTTGGTGTAATTGTATGTCTTTGTTACTGGTGTCAGTGTATGTCGTTGTTACTTGGTGTATGTGTATGTCTGTGTTACTTGGTGTAAGTGTGTGTCTGTGTGCCTGGGTTTCATTGTATGTCTTTGTTACTTGGTGTCAGTGTATGTCTGTGTTCTTTGGTGTAAATGTGTGTCTGTTTTACTATGAGTCAGAGTGTGTCAGTGTTACTTGGTGTAAGTGTGTGTCTTTGTTACTTGGTGTCAGTGTGTGCCTTTGTTACTGGGTGTCAGTGCATGTCTTTGTTACTTGGTGTCAGTGTATATCTGTGTTACTTGGTGTAAGTGTGTGTCTATGTTACTTGGTGCAATTGTATGTCTTTGTTACTTGGTGTCAGTGTATGTCTGTGTTGCTTGGTGTAAGTGTATGTCTTTGTTACTTGGTGTAAGTGTGTGTCTGTGTTACTTGGTGTAAGTGTTTGTCTGTTTTCCTGGGTATCAGTGTCTGTCTTTGTTACTTGGTGTCAGTGTATGTCTGTGTTACTTGGGGTAAGTGTGTGTCTGTGTCACTGGGTGTCAGTGTATGTCTTTGTTACTTGGTGTCCTTGTGTCTCTGTGTTACTGGGTGTCAGTTTATGTCTTTGTTACTTGGTGTCAGTGTATGTCTTTGTTATTTGGTGTAATTGTGTGTCAGTGTTACTGGGTATCAGTGTCTGTCTTTGTTACTTGGTGTAAGTGTGTGTCTGTGTTACTGGGTATCAGTGTATGTCTTTGTTACTTTGTGTCAATGTATGTCTGTGTTACTTGGTGTAAGTGTGTGTCTGTGTTACTGTGTATCAGTGTATGTCTTTGTTACTTGGTATCAGTGTATGTCTTTGTTACTTGGTGTAAGTGTATGTCTTTGTTACTTGGTGTAAGTGTATGTCTTTGTTACTTGGTATCAGTGTATGTCTTTGTTACTTGGTGTAAGTGTAGTTCTTTGTTGCTTGGTGTCAGTGTATGTCTTTGTTGCTGGGTGTCAGTGTGTGTCTGTGTTACTGGGTATCAGTGTATGTCTTTGTGACTTGGTATCAGTGTATGTCCTTGTTACTGGGTGTCAGTGTGTGTCTGTGTTACTGGGTATCAGTGTATGTCTTTGTGTCTTGGTATCAGTGTGTGTCTGTATTCCTGGGTATCAGTGTATGTCTTTGTGACTTGGTGTCAGTGTATGTCTTTGTTACTGGGTGTCAGTGTGTTTCTTTGTGAATTGGTGTCAGTGTATGTCTTTGTTACTTGGTATCAGTGTATGTCTTTGTTACTTGGTGTAAGTGTATGTCTTTGTTACTTGGTGTCCGTGTGTGTCTGTGTTATTGGGTGTCAGTTTATGTCTTTGTTACTTGGTGTCAGTGTATGTCTTTGTTACTTGGTGTAAGTGTGTGTCAGTGTTACTGGGTATCAGTGTATGTATTTGTTACTTGGTGTCAGTGTATGTCTGTGTTACTTGTTGTATTTGTGTGTCTGTGTTACTGGGTATCAGTGTATGTCTTTGTTACTTGGTGTCAGTGTATGTCTTTGTTACTTGGTGTAAGTGCATGTCTTTGTTACTTGTTGTCAGTGTATGTCTTTGTTACTTGGTGTAAGTGTGTGTCTGTGTTACTGGGTGTCAGTGTTTGTTTCTGTGTTACTTGGTGTAAGTGTGTGTCTTTGTTACTTGGTGTCCGTGTGTGTCTGTGTTACTGGGTGTCAGTTTATGTCTTTGTTACTTGGTGTCAGTGTATGTCTTTGTTACTTGGTGTAAGTGTGTGTCTGTGTTACTGGGTATCAGAGTATGTCTTTGTTACTTGGTGTCAGTGTATGTCTGTGTTACTTGGTGTAAGTGTGTGTCTGTGTTACCTGGTATCAGTGTATGTCTTTGTTACTTGGTGTCAGTGTATGTCTTTGTTACTTGGTGTAAGTGCATGTCTTTGTTACTTGGTGTCAGTGTTTGTCTTTGTTACTTGGTGTAAGTGTGTGTCTGTGTTACTGGGTGTCAGTGTGTGTCTGTGTTACTTGGTGTAAGTGTGTGTCTTTGTTACTAGGTGTCCGTGTGTGTCTGTGTTACTGGGTGTCAGTTTATGTCTTTGTTACATGGTGTCTGTGTATGTCTTTGTTACTTGGTGTAAGTGTGTGTCAGTGTTACTGGGTGTCAGTGTATGTATTTGTTACTTGGTGTCAGTGTATGTCTCTGTTACTTGGTGTATTTGTGTGTCTGTGTTACTGGGTATCAGTGTATGTCTTTGTTACTTGGTGTCAGTGTATGTCTTTGTTACTGGGTGTCAGTGTTTGTCTTTGTGGCTTGGTGTCAGTGTATGTCTTTGTTACTTGGTGTAAGTGTGTGTCTGTGTTACTGGGTATCAGTGTATGTCATTGTTACTTGGTGTCAGTGGATGTCAAAATACTTGGCGTAAGCGTATGTCTTTGTTACTGGGTGTCAGTGTGTGTCCTTGTGACTTGGTGTCAGTGTATGTCTTTGTTACTTGGTGTAAGTGTGTGTCTGTGTTACTGGGTAACAGTGTATGTGTTTGTTACTTGGTGTCAGTGTATGTCTGTGTTACTTGGTGTAAGTGTTTGTCTGTGTTACTGTGTATCAGTGTATTTCTGTGTTACTTGGTGTAAGTGTGTGTCTGTGTTACTGGGTATCAGTGTATGTCTTTGTGACTTGGTGTCAGTGTATGTCTTTGTTACTGGGTGTCAGTGTGTGTCTTTGTGACTTTGTGTCATTGTATGTCTTTGTTACTTGGTGTAAGTGTGTGTCTGTGTTCCTGGGTATCAGTGTATGTCTTTCTTACTTGGTGTCAGTTTATGTCAAAATACTTGGCGTTAATGTATGTCTTTGTTACTTGGTGTAATTGTCTGTCTTTGTGTGTCTGTGTTACTTGGTGTAAGTCTGTGTCTTTGTTACTTGGTGTCCGTGTGTGTCTGTGTTACTGAGTGTCAGTCTATGTCTTTGTTACTGGGTGTCAGTGTTTGTCTTTGTTACTTGGTGTAAGTGTGTTTCTGTGTTACTAGGTTTCAGTGTCTGTCTTTGTTACTTGGTGTAAGTGTGCGTCTGTGTTACTGGGTATCAGTGTATGTCTTTGTTACTTGGTGTCAGTGTATGTCAAAATACTTCATGTAAGTGTATGTCTTTGTTACTTAGTGTAATTGTCTGTCTTTGTTACTTGGTGTCAATGTATGTCTTTGTTACTTGGTGTAAGTGTGTGTCTTTGTTACTAGGTGTAATTGTATGTCTTTGTTACCTGGTGTCAGTGTATGTCTGTGTTACTTGGTGTAAGTGTGTGTCTGTGTTCCAGGGTATCAGTGTTTGTCTTTGTTACTTGGTGTCAGTGTATGTCTGTGTTACTTGTTGTAAGTGTCTGTCTGTGTTACTGGTTGTCAGTGTATGTCTGTGTTACTTGGTGTAAGTCTGTGTCTTTGTTACTTGGTGTCAGTGTATGTCTGTGTTACTTGGTGTAAGTGTATGTCTTTGTTACTTGGTGTCAGTGTATGTCTTTGTTACTTGGTGTAAGTGTGTGTCTGTGTTTTTGGGTGTCAGTGTATGTCTGTGTAACTTGGTGTAAGTCTGTGTCTTTGTTACTTGGTGTCCGTGTGTGTCTGTGTTACTGGGTGTCAGTGTATGGCTTTGTTACTGGGTGTCAGTGTATGTCTTTGATACTTGGTGTTAGTGTGTGTCTGTGTTACTGGGTATCAGTGACTGTCTTTGTTACCTGGTGTCATTGTATGTCTGTGTTACTTGGTGTAAGTGTGTGTCTGTGTTCCAGGGTATCAGTGTTTGTCTTTGTTACTTGGTGTCAGTGTATGTCTGTGTTACTTGTTGTAAGTGTGTGTCTGTGTTACTGGGTGTCAGTGTATGTCTGTGTTACTTGGTGTCATTCTGTGTCTTTGTTACTTGGTGTCAGTGTATGTCTGTGTTACTTGGTGTAAGTGTATGTCTTTGTTACTTGGGGTAAGTGTGTATCTGTGTTACTTGGTGTAAGTGTATGTCTTTGTTACTTGGTGTAAGTGTGTGTCTGTGTTACTTGGTGTAAGTGTGTGTCTGTGTTCCTGGGTATCAGTGTATGTCTTTGTTACTTGGTGTCAGTGCATGTCTGTCTTACTTGTTGAAAGTGTGTGTCTGTGTTACTGGGTGTCAGTGTATGTCTGTGTTACTTGGTTTAACTCTGTGTCTTTGTTACTTGGTGTCCGTGTGTGTCTGTGTTACTGGGTGTCAGTGTATGTCTTTGTTACTGGGTTTCAGTGTATGTCTTTGTTACTTGGTGTAAGTGTGTGTCTGTGTTACTGGGTATCAGTGTATGTCTTTGTTACTTTGTGTCATTGTATGTCTGTGTTTCTTGGTGTAAGTGTGTGTCTTTGTTACTTGGTGTAAGTGTGTGTCTGTGTTACTGGGTATCAGTGTCTTTCTTTGTTACTTGGTGTAAGTGTGTGTCTGTGTTACTGGGTATCAGTGCATGTCTTTGTTACTTGGTGTCAGTGTGAGTCTGTGTTACTGGGTATCAGTGTATGTCTTTGTTACTTGGTGTCAGTGTATGTCTTTGTTACTGGGTGTAAGTGTGTGACTGTGTTACTTGGTGTCAGTGTATGTCTTTGTTACTGTTTATTAGTGTTTCTCTGTGTTACTGGGTGTCAGTGTGTGTTTGTTTGTGTTACTTGGTGTCAGTGTATGTCTTTGTTACTTGGTGTAAGTGTGTGTCTGTCGTACTGGGTATCAGTGTCTTTCTTTGTTACTTGGTGTAAGTGTGCGTCTTTGTTATTTGGTGTAATTGTATGTCTTTGTTACTTGGTGTCAGTGTATGTCTGTGTTGCTTCGTGTAAGTGTATGTCTTTGTGACTTGGTATCAGTGTATGTCTTTGTGACTTGGTGTCAGTGTATGTCTTTGTTACTTTGTGTAAGTGTGTGACTGTGTTAGCTGGTGTCAGTGGATGTCGTTGTTACTGTTTCTTAGTGTTTCTCTGTGTTACCGGGTGTCAGTGTTTGTTTGTTTGTGTTACTTGGTGTCAGTGTGTGTCTTTGTTACTTGGTGTAAGTGTGTGTCTGTGTTGCTGGGTATCAGTGTCTTTCTTTGTTACTTGGTGTAAGTGTGCGTCTTTGTCACTTGGTGCAATTGTATGTCTTTGTTACTTGGTGTCAGTGTATGTCTGTGTTACTTGGTATCAGTGTATGTCTTTGTTACTGGGGGTAAGTGTGTGACCGTGTTACTTGGTGTCAGTGTATGTCTTTGTAACTGTTTATTAGTGTTTCTCTGTGTTACCGGCTGTCAGTGTGTGTTTGTTTGTGTTACTTGGTGTCAGTGTGTGTCTTTGTTACTTGGTGTAAGTGTGTGTCTGTGTTGCTGGGTATCAGTGTCTTTCTTTGTTACTTGGTGTAA
This sequence comes from Heterodontus francisci, assembly GCF_036365525.1. NCBI lineage: Eukaryota > Metazoa > Chordata > Chondrichthyes > Heterodontiformes > Heterodontidae > Heterodontus > Heterodontus francisci. The sequence goes on from NW_027140919.1 coordinate 5,086,954, forward strand.
GTGTGCTTCTTTGTTATTTGGTGTAATTGTATGTCTTTGTACCTTGGTGTCAGTGTATGTCTGTGTTGCTTCGTGTAAGTGTATGTCTTTGTGACTTGGTATCAGTGTATGTCTTTGTGACTTGGTGTCAGTGTAAGTCTTTGTTACTTTGTGCAAGTGTGTGACTGTGTTACCTGGTGTCAGTGGATGTCGTTGTTACTGTTTCTTAGTGTTTCTCTGTGTTACCGGGTGTCAGTGTGTGTTTGTTTGTGTTACTTGGTGTCAGTGTGTGTCTTTGTTACTTGGTGTAAGTGTGTGTCTGTGTTACTGGGTATCAGTGTATTTCTTTGTTACTTGGTGTAAGTGTGCGTCTTTGTCACTTGGTGTAATTGTATGTCTTTGTTACTTGGTGTCAGTGTATGTCTGTGTTACTTGGTATCAGTGTATGTCTTTGTTACTGGGGGTAAGTGTGTGACCGTGTTACTTGGTGTCAGTGTATGTCTTTGTAACTGTTTATTAGTGTTTCTCTGTGTTACCGGCTGTCAGTGTGTGTTTGTTTGTGTTACTTGGTGTCAGTGCATGTCTTTGTTACTTGGTGTAAGTCTGTGTCTGTGTTTCTGGGCATCAGTGTCTTTCTTTGTTACTTGGTGTAAGTGTGCGTCTTTGTTACTTGGTGTAATTGTATGTCTTTGTTACTTGGTGTCAGTGTATGTCTGTGTTACTTGGTGTAAGTGTATGTCTTTGTTACTTGGTGTAAGTGTGTGTCTGTGTTACTTGGTGTAAGTGTGTGTCTGTGTTTCTGGGTATCAGTGTATGTCTTTGTTACTTGGTGTCAGTGTATGTCTGTGTTGCTTGGTGTAAGTGTGTGTCTGTGTTACTGGGTATCAGTGCATGTCTGTGTTACTTGGTGTAAGTGTGCGTCTGTGTTACTGGGTGTCAGTGTGTGTATGTGTTACTTGGTGTAAGTGTGTGTCTTTGTTACTTGGTGTCCGTGTGTGTCTGTGTTACTGGGTGTCAGTGCATGTCTTTGTTACTTGGTGTCATTGTATGTCAAAATTCTTGGTGTAGGTGTATGTCTTTGTTACTTGGTGTAATTGTCTGTCTTTGTAACTTGTTGGAAGTGTATGTCTTTGTTACTTGGTGTCAGTGTATGTCTTTGTAACTTGGTGTAAGTGTGTGTCTGTGTTTCTGGGTATCAGTGTATGTCTTTGTGACTTGGTATCAGTGTATGCCTTTGTGACTTGTTGTCAGTGTATGTCTTTGTTACTGGGTGTAAGTGTGTGTCTGTGTTACCTGGTGTCAGTGTATGTCTATGTTACTGTTTATTATTTTTTCCCTGTGTTACTGGGTGTCAGTGTGTGTTTGTTTGTGTTACTTGGTGTCAGTGTATGTGTTTGTTACTTGGTGTAAGTGTATGTCTTTGTTACTGGGTGTCAGTGTATGTCTTTGTTACTTGGTGTAAGTATGTGTCTTTTTTACTTGGTGTAAGTGTGTGTCTGTGTTACTGGATATCAGTGTCTGTCTTTGTTACTTGGTGCAAGTGTGTGTCTGTGTTACTGGGTATCAGTGTATGTCTTTGTGACTTGGTGTCAGTTTATGTCTGTGTTACTGGGTGTAAGTGCGTGTCTGTGCTACTGGGTATCAGTGTATGTCTTTGTGACTTAGTGTCAGTGTATGTCTTTGTTACTGGGTGTCAGTGTGTGTCTTTGTCACTTGGTGTCAGTGTATGTCTTTGTTACTTGGTGTAAGTGTGTGTCTGTGTTACTGGGTATCAGTGTATGTCTTTGTTACTTGGTGTCAGTGTCTGTCAAAATACTTGGTGTAAGTGTATGTCTTTGTTACTTGGAGTAATTGTTTGTCTTTGTTACTTGGTGTCAGTGTATGTCTGTGTTACTTGGTGTAAGTGTGTGTCTTTGTTACTTGGTGTAAGTGTATGCCTTTCTTACTTGGTGTCAGTGTATGTCTTTGTTACTTGGTGTCTGTGTGTGTCTGTTTTACTGGGTATCAGTGTATGTCATTGTTACTTGGTGTCAGTGTATGTCTTTGTTACTTGGTGTAAGTGTATGTCTTTGTTACTTGGTGTCAGTGTATGTCGTTGTTACTTGGTGTAAGTGTGTGTCTGTGTTACTGGTTATCAGTGTATGTCTTTGTGACTCGGTGTCAGTGTATGTCTTTGTTACTGGGTGTCAGTGTATGTCTTTGTTACTTTGTGACAGTGTGTGTCTCTGTGTCAGTCTCTGTCTTTGTTACTGTGTATCAGTGTTTCTCTATGTTACTGGGTGTCAGTGTGTGTTTGTTTGTGTTACTGGGTGTCAGTAATTAGTTTAGTGATACAGCTCTGAAACAGGCCCTTCGGCCAACCGAGTCTGTGCCGACCATCAACCACCCATTTATACCAATCCTACACTAATCCCGTATTCCTATCACGTCCCCACCAGTCCCGAAATATTTCCCTCCCACCCACGTATGCTAGGGTCAATTTATAATGGCCAATTAACCTATCAACCTGCAAGTCTTTGGCATGTGGGAAGAAACCGGATCACCCGGAGGAAACTCACGCAGACACAGGGAGAACTTGCAAACTCCGCACAGGCATTACCCATAATCGAGCCCGGATCCCTGGAGCTGTGAGGCTGCTAACCTCTGTGCCAATGTGCCGCCCAGTGTGTGTCTGTGCTACTGGGTATCAGTGTATGTCTTTGTTACTTGGTGTCAGTGTATGTCTGTTTCACTTGGTGTAAGTGTATGTCTTTTATACCTGGTGTCAGTTTATGTCGTTGTCACGTGGTGTCAATGTCTGTCTTTGTTACTGGGTGTCAGTGTCTGTCTTCGTTACTTGGTGTCACTGTTTGTCTTTGTTACTGGGTGTCAGTGTCTGTCTCTGTGACTTGATGTCAGTGTATGTCTTTGTTACTTGGTGTAAGAGTCTGACTCCGATACTGGGTATCAGTGCATGTCTTTGTTACTTGGTGTCAGTGTATGTCTGTGTTACTTGGTGTAAGTGTATGTTTTTGTTACTTGGTGTCAGTGCATGTCTTTGTTACTTGGTGTAAGTGTGTGTCTGTGTTACTTGGTGGAAGTGTGTGTCTGTGTTACTTGGTATCAGTGTATGTCTTAGTTACTTGGTGTAAGTGTGTGTCTGTGTTACTGGGTAACAGTGTATGTCTTTGTTACTTGGTGTCAGTGTTTGTCTGTGTTACTTGGTGTAAGTGTGTGTCTTTGTTACATGGTGTAACTGTGTGTCTGTGTTCCTGGGTGTCAGTGTGTGTCTGTGTTACTTGGTGTAAGTGTGTGTCTTTGTTACTTGGTGTCCGTGTGTGTCTGTGTAACTGTGTGTCAGTGTATGTCTTTGTAACTGGGTGTTAGTGTATTCTTTGTTACTTGGTGTAAGTGTGTGTCTGTGTTACTGAGTATCAGTGTCTGTCTTTGTTACTTGGTGTAAGTGTTTTTCTGTGTTACTGGGTATCAGTGTATATCTTTGTTACTTGGTGTCAGTGTTTTTCTGTCTTACTTAGTGTAAGTGTATGTTTGTGTTACTGGGTATCAGTGTATGTCTTTGTGACTTGGTGTCAGTGTATGTCTTTGTTACTGGGTGTCAGTTCGTGTCTTTGTGACTTGGTGTCAGTGTATATCTTTGTTACTTGGTGCAAGTGTTTGTCTGTGTTACTGGGTATCAGTGCATGTCAAAATACTTGGTGGAAGTGTGTGTCTGTGTTACTTGTTGTCAGTGTATGTCTTTGTTACTTGGTGTCAGTGTGTGTCTGTGTGACTGGGTATCTGTGTATGTCTTTGTGACTTGGTGTAAGTGTGTGTCTGTGTTACTGGGTATCAGTGTATGTCTTTGTTACTTGGTGTCGGTGTATGTCTGTGTTACTTGGTGTAAGTGTGTGTCTGTGTTACTGGTTATCAGTGTATGTCTTTGTGACTTTGTGTCAGTGTATGTCTTAGTTCCTGGGTGTCAGTGTGTGTCTTTGTGACTTGGTGTCAGTGTATGTCTTTGTTACTTGGTGTAAGTGTGTGTCTCTGTTACTGGGTATCAGTGTACGTCATTGTTACTTGGTGTCAGTGGATGTCAAAATACTTGGTGTCAGTGTATGTCATTGTTACTGGGTGTCAGTGTGTGTATTTGTTACTTGGTGTCAGTGTATGTCTTTGTTACTGGGTGTCAGTGTATGTCTTTGTTACTTGGTGACAGTGTGTGTCTGTGTGTCAGTGTATGTCTTTGTTACTGTGTTTCAGTGCTTCTCTATGTTACTGGTTGTCAGTGTGAGTTGGTTTGTGTTACTGGTTGTCAGTATTTAATTTAGTGATACAGCACTGAAACAGGCCCTTCGGCCAACCGAGTTTGTGCCGACTATCAACCACCCAATTATACTAATCCTCCACTAATCCCGTATTCGTATCACATCCCCACCTGTCCCTATATTTTTCCCTGCCACCTACCTATACTAGGGTCAATTTATAATGGCCAATTAACCTATCAACCTGCAGGTCTTTGGCATGAGGGAGGAAACCGGAGCACCCGGAGGAAACACACGCAGATACAGGGAGAACTTGCAAACTCCGCACAGGCAGTACCCAGAATCGAGCCCGGGTCCCTGGAGCTGTCAGGCTTCTAACCACTGTGCCAATGTGCTGCCCGGTGTGAGTCTGTTTTACTGGGTATCAGTGTATGTCTTTGTTACTTGGTGTAAGTGTGTGTCTGTGTTACTGGGTAACAGTGTATGTCTTTGTTACTTGGTGCAAGTGTATGTCTTTGTTACTTGGTGTCAGTGTATGTCTTTGTGTCGTGGTGACATTGTCTGTCTTTGTTACTGGGTGTCAGTGTCTGTCTTCGTTACTTGGTGTCAGTGTTTGTCTTTGTTACTGGTTGTCAGTGTCTGTCTTTGTGACTTGGTGTCAGTGTATGTCTTTGTTACTTGGTGTCAGTGCATGTCTTTGTTACTTGGTGTAAGTGTGTGTCTGTATCACCGGGTATCAGTGTATATCTTTGTTACTTGGTGTACGTGTGTGTCTGTGTTACTGGGTATCAGTTCATGGCTTTGCTACATGGTGACAGTTTGTGTCTGTGTTACTTGGTGTAAGTCTGTGTCTGTGTTACTAGGTATCAGTGTATGTCTTTGTTACTAGGTGTAACTGTGTGCCTGTGTTACTGGGTAACAGTGTATGTCTTTGTTACTTGGTGTCAGTGTATGTCTGTGTTAAATGGTGTAAGTGTGCGTCTTTGTTACTTGGTGTAATAGTATGTCTTTGTTACTTGGTGTCTGTGTATGTCTTTGTTACTTGGTGTAAGTGAGTGTTTGTGTTTCTTGGTGTAAGTGTGTGTCTTTGTCACTCGGTATCAGTGTATGTCTCTTTTACTTGGTGTAAGCGTGTGTCTTTGTTACTGGGTAACTGTGCATGTCTTTGTTACTTGGTGTCAGTGTATGTCTGTGTTATTTGGTGTAAGTGTATGTCTTTGTTACTTGGTGTAATTGTATGTCTTTGTTACTTGGTGTCAGTGTATGTCTTTGTTACTTGGTGTAAGTGTGTGTCTGTGTTATTGGGTATCAGTGTATGTCTTTGTTACTTGGTGTCAATATATGTCTCTGTGACTTGATGTCAGTGAGTGTCTTTGTTACTGGGTGTCAGTGTATGTCTGTGTTACTTGGTGTAAGTGTGTGTCTTTGTTACTTGGTGTAAGTGTGTATCTGCGTTACTGGGTATCAATGTATGTCTTTGTTACTTGGTGTCAGTGTATGTCTTTGTTACTTGGTGTAAGTGTGTGTCTGTGTTACTGGGTGTCAGTGTCTGTCTTTGTTACTTGGTGTCAATGTATGTCTGTGTTGCTTGGTGTAAGTGTGTGTCTTTGTTACTTCGTGTCAGTGTATGTCTTTGTTACTTGGTGTCAGTGCATGACTGTGTTACTTGGTGTAAGTGTATGTCTTTGATACTTGGTGTCAGTGTAAGTCTTTGTGACTTGCTGTCAGTGTATGTCTTTGTTACTGGGTGTCAGTGTGTTTCTGTGTTACTTGGTGTCAGTGTATGTCTTTGTTCCTGTGTATCAGTGGCTCTCTGTGTTACTGGGTGTCAGTGTGTGTTTGTTTGTGTTACTGGGAGTCATTGTGTGTCTGTGACACTCGGTGTCAGTATTTAGTTTAGTTTAGAAATACAGCACTTAAACAGGCCCTTCGGCCAACCGAGTCTGTGCCGAACATCAACCACCCATTTATACTAATCCTACATTAATCCCGTATTCTTATCACATCCCCACCTGTCCCTATATATTTCCCTACCACCTACCTATACTAATTTATAATGGCCAATTAACCTATCAACCTGCAAATCTTTGGCATGTGGGAAGAAACCGGAGCACCCGGAGGAAACTCACGCAGACACAGGGAGAACTAGCAAAGTCCGCAAAGGCAGTACCCAGAATCGAGCACGGGTCCCTGGAGCTGTGAGGCTGCTAACCACTGTGCCAATGTGCCGCCCAGTGTTTGTCTTTGTTACTGGGTGTCAGTGTATGTCTTTGTTACTTGGTGTCAGTGTATGTCTGTGTTACTTGGTGTAAGTGTTTGTCTTTGTCACTTTGTGTCGGTGTATGTCTTTGTTACTTGGTGTCAGTGTGTGTCTTTCTTACTTGGTGTCCGTGTGTGTCTGTGTTACTGGGTGTCAGTGTATGTCTTTGTTACTGGGTGTCAGTGTATGTCTTTGTTACTTGGTGTAAGTGTGTGTCTTTTTTACTTGGTGTAAGTGTGTGTCTGTGTTACTGGGTATCAGTGTCTGTCTTTGTTACTTGTTGCAAGTGTGTGTCTGTGTTACTGGGTATCAGTGTATGTCTTTGTTACATGGTGTCAGTGTATGTCTGTGTTACTGGGTGTAAGTGCGTGTCTGTGTTACTGGGTATCAGTGGATGTCTTTGTGACTTAGTGTCAGTGTATGTCTTTGTTACTGGGTGTCAGTGTGTGTCTTTGTGACTTGGTGTCAGTGTATGTCTTTGTCACTTGGTGTAAGTGTGTGTCTGTGTTACTGGGTATCAGTGTTTGTCTTTGTTACTTGGTGTCAGTGTCTGTCAAAATACTTGGTGTAAGTGTATGCCTTTCTTACTTGGTGTCAGTGTATGTCTTTGTTACTTGGTGTCTGTGTGTGTCTGTTTTACTGGGTATCAGTGTATGTCTTTGTTACTTGGTGTAAGTGTATGTCTTTGTTACTTGGTGTCAGTGTATGTCGTTGTTACTTGGTGTAAGTGTGTGTCTGTGTTACTGGTTATCAGTGTATGTCTTTGTGACTCGGTGTCAGTGTGTATCTGTTTTACTGGGTATCAGTGTATGTCTTTGTTACTTGGTGTCAGTGTATGTCTTTGTTACTTGGTGTAAGTGTATGTCTTTGTTACTTGGTGTCAGTGTATGTCGTTGTTACTTGGTGACAGTGTGTGTCTGTGTGTCAGTGTCTGTCTTTGTTACTGTGTATCAGAGTTTCTCTACGTTACTGGGTGTCAGTGTGTGTTTGTTTGTGTTACTGGGTGTCAGTAATTAGTTTAGTGATACAGCTCTGAAACAGGCTCTTCGGCCAACCGAGTCTGTGCCGACCATCAACCACCCATTTATACCAATCCTACACTAATCCCGTATTCCTATCACATCCCCACCAGTCCCGAACTATTTCCCTCCCACCCACGTATGCTAGGGTCAATTTATAATGGCCAATTAACCTATCAACCTGCAAGTCTTTCGCATGTGGGAAGTAACCGGATCACCCGGAGGAAACTCACGCAGACACAGGGAGAACTTGCAAACTCCGCACAGGCAGTACCCATAATCGTGCCCGGGTCCCTGGAGCTGTGAGGCTGCTAACCACTGTGCCAATGTGCCGCCCAGTGTGTGTCTGTGCTACTGGGTATCAGTGTATGTCTTTGTTACTTGGTGTCAGTGTATGTATGTGTCACTTGGTGTAAGTGTATGTCTTTTATACCTGGTGTCAGTGTATGTCGTTGTCACGTGGTGTCAATGTCTGTCTTTGTTACTTGGTGTCAGCGTCTGTCTTCGTTACTTGGTGTCACTGTTTGTCTTTGTTACTGGGTGTCAGTGTCTGTCTCTGTGACTTGATGTCAGTGTATGTCTTTGTTACTTGGTGTAAGTGTCTGTCTCCGTTACTGGGTATCAGTGCAAGTTTTTGCTACATGGTGACAGTGAATGTCTATGCTACTTGGTGTAAGTGTGTGTCTTTGTTGTTTGGTGTAATTGTATGTCTTTGTTACTTGGTGTCAGTGTATGTCTGTGTTACTTGGTGTAAGTGTATGTCTTTGCTACTTGGTGTCAGTGCATGTCTTTGTTACTTGGTGTAAGACTGTGTCTGTGTTACTTGGTGGAAGTGTGTGTCTGTGTTACCTGGTATCAGTGTATGTCTTTGTTACTTGGTGGAGGTGTGTGTCTGTGTTACTGGGTAACAGTGTATGTCTTTGTTACTTGGTGTCAGTGTATGTCTGTCTTACTTGGTGTAAGTGTATGTCTTTGTGACATGGTGTAATTGTGTGTCTGTGTTCCTGGGTGTCAGTGTGTGTCTGTGTTACTTGGTGTAAGTGTGTGTCTTTGTTACTTGGTGTCCGTGTGTGTCTGTGTTACTGGGTGTCAGTGTATGTCTTTGTTACTGGGTGTTAGTGTATTCTTTGTTACTTGGTGTAAGTGTGTGTCTGTGTTACTGAGTATCAGTGTCTGTCTTTGTTAATTGGTGTAAGTGTTTGTCTGTGTTACTGGGTATCAGTGTATATCTTTGATACTTGGTGTCAGTGTTTGTCTGTCTTACTTGGTGTAAGTGTATGTTTGTGTTACTGGGTATCAGTGTATGTCTTTGTGACTTGGTGTCAGTGTATGTCTTTGTTGCTGGGTGTCAGTTCGTGTCTTTGTGACTTGGTGTCAGTGTACATCTTTGTTACTTGGTGCAAGTGTTTGTCTGTGTTACTGGGTATCAGTGTATGTCTTTGTTACTTGGTGTCAGTGTATGTCTTTGTTACTTGGTGTATGTGAGTGTTTGTGTTACTTGGTGTAAGTGTGAGTCTGTGTCTCTTGGTATCAGTGTATGTCTTTGTTACTTGGTGTAAGTGTGTGTCTGTGTTACTGGGTATCAGTGTATGTCTTTGTTACTTGGTGTCAGTGTATGTCTTTGTTACTTGGTGTAAGTGTATGTCTTTGTTACTTGGTGTCAGTGTATGTCTGTGTTACTTGGTGTAAGTGTATGTCTTTGTTACCTGGTGTCAGTGTATGTCTTCGTTACTTGGTGTCAGTGTTTGTCTTTGTTACTGGGTGTCTGTGTCTGTCTCTGTGACTTGATGTCAGTGTATGTCTTTGTTGCTTGGTGTAAGTGTGTGTCTCTGTTACTGGGTATCAGTGCATGTCTTTGCTACATGGTGACAGTGTATGTCTATGTTACTTCGTGTAAGTGTGTGTCTTTGATATTTGGTGTAATTGTATGTCTTTGCTACTTGGTGTCAGTGTATGTCTTTGTTACTTGGTGTAAGTGTATGTCTTTGTTACTTGGTGTCAGTGTATGTCTGTGTTACTTGGTGTAAGTGTATGTCTTTGTTACCTGGTGTCAGTGTATGTCTTCGTTACTTGGTGTCAGTGTTTGTCTTTGTTACTGGGTGTCTGTGTCTGTCTCTGTGACTTGATGTCAGTGTATGTCTTTGTTGCTTGGTGTAAGTGTGTGTCTCTGTTACTGGGTATCAGTGCATGTCTTTGCTACATGGTGACAGTGTATGTCTATGTTACTTCGTGTAAGTGTGTGTCTTTGATATTTGGTGTAATTGTATGTCTTTGCTACTTGGTGTCAGTGTATGTCTTTGTTACTTGGTGTAAGTGTAAGTCTTTGTTACTTGGTGTCAGTGTATGTCTTTGTTACTTGGTGTAAATGTGTGGCTGTGTTACTTGGTGTAAGTGTGTGTCTGTGCTACTTGGTATCAGTGTATGTCTTTGTTACTTGGTGTAAGTGTGTGTCTGTGTTACTGTGTAACAGTGTATGTCTTTGTTACTTGGTGTCAGTGCATGTCTGTCTTACTTGGTGTAAGTGTGTGTCTTTGTTACATGGTGTAATTGTGTGTCTGTGTTCCTGGGTGTCAGTGTGTGTCTGTGTTACTTGGTGTAAGTGTGTGTCTGTGTTACTGGGTGTCAGTGTATGTCTTTGTTACTGGGTGTAAGTGAGTATTTGTGTTTCTTGGTGTAAGTGTGTGTCTGTGTCTCTTGGTATCAGTGTATGTCTTTGTTACTTTGTGTCAGTGTATGTCTTTGTTACTGGGTGTCAGTGTATGTCTTTGTTACTTGGTGTAAGTGTGTGTCTGTGTTACTGGGTATCAGTGTCTGTCTTTGTTACTGGGTGTAAGTGCGTGTCTGTGTTACTGGGTATCAGTGTATGTCTTTGTGACTTAGTGTCAGTGTATGTCTTTGTTACTGGGTGTCAGTGTGTGTCTTTGTTACTTGGTGTAAGTGTGTGTCTGTGTTACTGGGTATCAGTGGATGTCTTTGTTACTTGGTGTCAGTGTCTGTCAAAATACTTGGTGTAAGTGTATGTCTTTGTTACTTGGTGTAATTGTCTGTCTTTGTTACTTGGTGTCAGTGTATGTCTGTGTTACTTGGTGTAAGTGTGTGTCTTTGTTACTTGGTGTAAGAGTATGCCTTTCTTACTTGGTGTCAGTGTATGTCTTTGTTACTTGGTGTCTGTGTGTATCTGTTTTACTGGGTATCAGTGTATGTCTTTGTTACTTGGTGTCAGTGTATGTCTTTGTTACTTGGTGTAAGTGTATGTCTTTGTTACTTGGTGTCAGTGTATGTCGTTGTTACTTGGTGACAGTGTGTGTCTGTGTGTCAGTGTATGTCTTTGTTACTGTGTATCAGTGTTTCTCTATGTTACTGGGTGTCAGTGTGTGTTTGTTTGTGTTACTGGGTGTCAGTAATTAGTTTAGTGATACAGCTCTGAAAGAGGCCCTTCGGCCAACCGAGTCTGTGCCGACCATCAACCACCCATTTATACCAATCCTACACTAATCCCGTATCCCTATCACATCCCCACCAGTCCCGAAATATTTCCCTCCCACCCACGTATGCTAGGGTCAATTTCTAATGGCCAATTAACCTATCAACCTGCAGGTCTTTGGCATGTGGGAAGAAACCGGATCACCCGGAGGAAACTCACGCAGACACAGGGAGAACTTGCAAACTCCGCACAGGCAGTACCCATAATCGAGCCCGGGTCCCTGGAGCTGTGAGGCTGCTAACCACTGTGCCAATGTGCCGCCCAGTGTGTGTCTGTGCTACTGGGTATCAGTGTATGTCTTTGTTACTTGGTGTCAGTGTATGTCTGTGTCACTTGGTGTAAGTGTATGTCTTTTATACCTGGTGTCAGTGCATGTCTTTGTCACGTGGTGTCAATGTCTCTCTTTGTTACTGGGTGTCAGTGTCTGTCTCTGTGACTTGATGTCAGTGTATGTCTTTGTTACTTGGTGTAAGTGTCTGTCTCCGTTACTGGGTATCAGTGCATGTCTTTGCGACATGGTGACAGTGTATGTCTCTGCTACTTGGTGTAAGTGTGTGTCTTTGTTGTTTGGTGTAATTGTATGTCTTTGTTACTTGGTGTCAGTGTATGTCTGTGTTACTTGGTGCAAGTGTATGTCTTTGTTACTTGGTGTCAGTGCATGTCTTTGTTACTTGGTGTAAGTGTGTGTCTGTGTTACTTGGTGGAAGTGTGTGTCTGTGTTACTTGGTATCAGTGTATGTCTTTGTTACTTGGTGTAAGTGTGTGTCTGTGTTACTGGGTAACAGTGTATGTCTTTGTTACTTGGTGTCAGTGTATGTCTGTGTTGCTTGGTGTAAGTGTGTGTCTTTGTTACCTGGTGTAATTGTGTGTCTGTGTCTCCTGGTATCAGTGTATGTCTTTGTTACTTGGTGTAAGTGTGTGTCTGTGTTACTGGGTATCAGTGTATGTCTTTGTTACTTGGTGTAAGTGTGTGTCTGTGTTACTGGGTATCAGTGTATGTCTTTGTTACTTGGTGTCAGTGTGTGTCTTTGTTACTTGGTGTAAGTGTATGTCTTTGTTACTTGGTGTCAGTGTATGTCTGTGTTACTTGGTGTAAGTGTCTGTCTTTGTTACCTGGTGTCAGTGTATGTCTTTGTGACGTGGTGTCATTGTCTGCCTTTGTTACTGGGAGACAGTGTCTGTCTTCGTTACTTGGTGTCAGTGTTTGTCTTTGTTACTGGGTGCCTGTGTCTGTCTCTGTGACTTGATGTCAGTGTATGTCTTTGTTACTTGGTGTAAGTGTGTGTCTTTGTTACTTGCTGTATTTGTATGTCTTTGTTACTTGGTGTGAGTGTATGTCTGTGTTACCTGGTGTCAGTGTATGCCTGTGCTACTTGGTGTCAGTGTATGTCTTTGTTACTTGCTGTAAGTGTGTGTCTGTGTTACTTGGTGTAAGTGTGTGTCTGTGTTACTTGGTATCAGTGTATGTCTTTGTTACTTGGTGTAAGTGTGTGTCTGTGTTAATGGGTAACTGTGTCTGTCTTTGTTACTTGGTGTCAGTGTATTTATGTGTTACATGGTGTAAGTGTGTGTCTTTCTTACCTGGTTTAATTGAATGTCTTTGTTACTAGGTGTCAGTGTATGTCTTTGTTACTTGGTGCAAGTGAGTATTTGTGTTACTTGGTGTAAGTGTGTGTCTGTGTCTCTTGGTATCAGTGTATGTCTTTGTTACTTGGTGTAAGTGTGTGTCTGTGTTACTGGGTATCAGTGTATGTCTTTGTTACTTGGTGTCAGTGTATGTCTTTGTTACTTGGTGTAAGTGTATGTCTTTGTTACTTGGTGTCAGTGTATGTCTTTGTTACTTGGTGTAAGTGTGTGTCTGTGTTACTGGGTGTCAGTGTGTGTCTTTGTTCCTTGGTGTCCGTGTGTGCCTGTGTTACTGGGTGTCTGTGTATGTCTTTGTTACTGGGTGTCAGTGTATGTCTTTGTTACTTGGTGTAAGTGTGTGTCTGTGTTACTGGGTATCAGTGTATGTCTTTGTTACTTGGTGTCAGTGTATGTCTGTGTTACTTGGTGTAAGTGTGTGTCTGTGTTGCTGGGTATCAGTGTATGTCTTTGTGACTTGGTATCAGTGTATGTCTTTGTTACTGGGTGTCAGTGTGTGTCTTTGTGACTTGGTGTCAGTGTATGTCTTTGTTACTTGGTGTAAGTGTGTGTCGGTGTTACTGGGTATCAGTGTATGTCTTTGTTACTTGGTGTCAGTGTATGTCAAAATACTTGGTGTAAGTGTATTTTTTTGTTACTTTGCGTAATTCTCTGTCTTTCTTCCTTGGTGTCAGTGTATGTCTGAGTTACTTGGTGTAAGTGTGTGTCTTTGTTACTTGGTGTAAGTGTATGCCTTTGTTACTTGGTGTCAGTTTATGTCTTTATTACTTGGTGTCAGTGTGTGTCTGTTTTACTGGGTATCAGTGTATGTCTTTGTTACTTGGTGTAAGTGTATGTCTTTGTTACTTGGTGTCAGTGTATGTCGTTGTTACGTCTTGTAAGTGTGTGTCTGTGTTACTGGTTATCAGTGCATGTCTTTGTGACTCGGTGTCAGTGTATGTCTTTGTTACTGGGTGTCAGTGTATGTCTTTGTTACTTGGTGACAGTGTGTGTCTGTGTGTCAGTGTATGTCTTTGGTACTGCGTATCAGTGTTTCTCTATGTTACTGGGTGTCAGTGTGTGTTTGTTTGTGTTACTGTGTGTCAGTATTTAGTTTAGTGATCCAGCACTGAAACAGGCCCTTCGGCCAACCGAGTCTGTGCCGACCATCAACCACTCATTTATACTAATCCTACACTAATCCCGTATTCCTATCACAACCCCACCTGTCCCGATATATTTCCCTACCACCTTCCTATACTAGTGTCAATTTATAATGGCCAATTAATATATCAACCTGCAAGTCTTTGGCATGTGGGAAGAAACCGGAGCACCCGGAGGAAACTCACGCAGACACAGGGAGAACTTGCAAACTCCGCCCAGGCAGTACCCATAATCGAGCAAGGGTCCCTGGAGCTGTGAGGCTGCTAACCACTGTGCCAATGTGCCGCCCAGTGTGTGTCTGTGCTACTGGGTATCAGTGTATGTCTTTGTTACTTGGTGTCAGTGTATGTCTGTGTTACTTAGTGTAAGTGTGTGTCTGTGTTACTGGGTATCAGTGCATGTCTTTGCTACATGGTGACAGTGTGTGTCTGTGTTACTTGGTGTATGTCTCTGTCTGTGTTACTTGGTATCAGAGTATGTCTTGTTACTTGGTGCAAGTGTGTGCCTGTGTTACTGGGTAACAGTGCATGTCTTTGTTACTTGGTGTCAGTGCATGTCTGTGTTACCTGGTGTAAGTGTGCGTCTTTGTTACTTGGTGTAGTAGTATGTGTCTGTTACATGGTGTCTGTGTATGTCTGTCTTACTTGGTGTAAGTGTATGTTTGTGTTACTGGGTAACTGTGTATGTCTTTGTTACTTGGTGTCAGTGTATGTCTGTGTTACTTGGTGTAAGTGTGTGTCTTTGTTACCTGGTGTAATTGTATGTCTTTGTTACTTGGTGTCAGTGTGTGTCTTTGTTACTTGGTGTAAGTGAGTATTTGTGTTACTTGGTGTAAGTGTGTGTCTGTGTCTCTTGGTATCAGTGTATGTCATTGTTACTTGGTGTAAGTGTGTGTCTGTGTTGCTGTGTATCAGTGTATGTCTTTCTTACTTGATGTAAGTGTGTGTCTGTGTTACTGGTTATCAGTGTATGTCTTTGTTACTTGGTGTCTGTGTATGTCTTTGTTACTTGGTGTAAGTGTATGTCTTTGTTACTTGGTGTCAGTGTATGTCTTTGTTACTTGGTGTCCGTGTGTGCCTGTGTTACTGGGTGTCTGTGTATGTCTTTGTTACTGGGTGTCAGTGTATGTCTTTGTTACTTGGTGTAAGTGTGTGTCTGTGTTACTGGGTATCAGTGTATGTCTTTGCTACTTGGTGTCAGTGTACGTCTGTGTTACTTGGTGTAAGTGTGTGTCTGTGTTGCAGGGTATCAGTGTATGTCTTTGTGACTTGGTATCAGTGTATGTCTTTGTTACTGGGTGTCAGTGTGTGTCTTTGTGACTTGGTGTCAGTGTATGTCTTTGTTACTTGGTGTAAGTCTGTGTCTGTGTTACTTGGTATCAGAGTATGTCTTTGTTACTTGGTGTCAGTGCATGTCTGTGTTACCTGGTGTAAGTGTGCGTCTTTGTTACTTGGAGTAGTAGTATGTGTTTGTTACTTAGTGTCTGTGTATGTCTGTCTTACTTGGTGTAAGTGTATGTTTGTGTTACTGGGTAACTCTGTATGTCTTTGTTACTTGGTGTCAGTGTATGTCTGTGTTACTTGGTGTAAGTGTGTGTCTTTGTTACCTGGTGTAATTGTATGTCTTTGTTACTTGGTGTCAGTGTATGTCTTTGTTACTTGGTGTAAGTGAGTATTTGTGTTACTTGGTGTAAGTGTGTGTCTGTGTCTCTTGGTATCAGTGTATGTCTTTGTTACTTGGTGTAAGTGTGTGTCTGTGTTGCTGGGTATCAGTGTATGTCTTTCTTACTTGATGTAAGTGAGTGTCTGTGTTACTGGGTATCAGTGTATGTCTTTGTTACTTGGTGTCTGTGTATGTCTTTGTTACTTGGTGTAAGTGTATGTCTTTGTTACTTGGTGTCAGTGTATGTCTTTGTTACTTGGTGTAAGTGTGTGTCTGTGTTACTGGGTGTCAGTGTGTGTCTTTGTTCCTTGGTGTCCGTGTGTGCCTGTGTTACTGGGTGTCTTTGTATGTCTTTGTTACTGGGTGTCAGTGTATGTCTTTGTTACTTGGTGTAAGTGTGTGTCTGTGTTACTGGGTATCAGTGTATGTCTTTGCTACTTGGTGTCAGTGTATGTCTGTGTTACTTGGTGTAAGTGTGTGTCTGTGTTGCTGGGTATCAGTGTATGTCTTTGTGACTTGGTATCAGTGTATGTCTTTGTTACTGGGTGTCAGTGTTTGTCTTTGTGACTTGGTGTCAGTGTACATCTTTGTTACTTGGTGCAAGTTTTTGTCTGTGTTACTGGGTATCAGTGTATGTCTTTGTTACTTGGTGTCAGTGTATGTCAAAATACTTGGTGTAAGTGTATGTCTTTGTTACTTGGTGTCAGTGTATATCTTTCTTTCTTGTTTTATGTGAGTGTTTGTGTTACTTGGTGTAAGTGTGAGTCTGTGTCTCTTGGTATCAGTGTATGTCTTTGTTACTTGGTGTAAGTGTGTGTCTGTGTTACTGGGTATCAGTGTATGTCTTTGTTACTTGGTGTCAGTGTATGTCTTTGTTACTTGGTGTAAGTGTATGTCTTTGTTACTTGGTGCCAGTGTATGTCTGTGTTACTTGGTGTAAGTGTATGTCTTTGTTACCTGGTGTCAGTGTATGTCTTTGTGACGTGGTGTCATTGTCTGTCTTTGTTACTGGGAGTCAGTGTCTGTCTTCGTTACTTGGTGTCAGTGTTTGTCTTTGTTACTGGGTGTCTGTGTCTGTCTCTGTGACTTGACGTCAGTGTATGTCTTTGTGACTTGGTGTAAGTGTGTGTCTCTGTTACTGGGTATCAGTGCATGTCTTTGCTACATGGTGACAGTGTATGTCTATGTTACTTGGTGTAAGTGTGTGTCTTTGTTATTTGGTGTAATTGTATGTCTTTGTTACTTGGTGTCAGTGTTTGTCTTTGTTACTTGGTGTAAGTGTGTGTCTGTGTTACTTGGTGTAAGTGTGTGTCTGTGTTACTTGGTATCAGTGTATGTCTTTGTTACCTGGTGTAAGTGTGTGTCTGCGTTACTGTGTAACAGTGTATGTCTTTGTTACTTGGTGTCAGTGTATGTCTGTCTTACTTGGTGTAAGTGTGTGTCTTTGTTACATGGTGTAATTGTGTGTCTGTGTTCCTGGGTGTCAGTGTGTGTCTGTGTTACTTGGTGTAAGTGTGTGTCTTTGTTACTTGGTGTCCGTGTGTGTCTGTGTTTCTGGGTGTCAGTGTACGTCTTTGTTACTGGGTGTAAGTGAGTATTTGTGTTTCTTGGTGTAAGTGTGTGTCTGTGTCTCTTGGTATAAGTGTATGTCTTTGTTACTTTGTGTCAGTGTATGTCTTTGTTACTGGGTGTCAGTGTATGTAATTGTTACTTGGTGTAAGTGTGTGTCTGTGTTACTGGGTATCAGTGTATGTAATTGTTACTTGGTGTAAGTGTGTGTCTGTGTTACTGGGTATCAGTGTATGTCTGTGTTACTTGGTGTAAGTGTGTGTCTGTGTTGCTGGGTATCAGTGTATGTCTTTGTGACTTAGTGTCAGTGTATGTCTTTGTTACTGGGTGTCAGTGTGTGTCTTTGTGACTTGGTGTCAGTGTATGTCTTTGTTATTTGGTGTAAGTGTGTGTCTGTGTTACTGGGTATCAGTGTATGTCTTTGTTACTTGGTGTCAGTGTCTGTCAAAATACTTGGTGTAAGTGTATGTCTTTGTTACTTGGTGTAATTGTCTGTCTTTGTTACTTGGTGTCAGTGTATGTCTGTGTTACTTGGTGTAAGTGTGTGTCTTTGTTACTTGGTGTAAGTGTATGCCTTTGTTACTTGGTGTCAGTGTATGTCTTTGTTACTTGGTGTCTGTGTGTATTTGTTTTACTGGGTATCAGTGTATGTCTTTGTTACTTGGTGTCAGTGTATGTCTTTGTTACTTGGTGTAAGTGTATGTCTTTGTTACTTGGTGTCCGTGTATGTCTTTGTTACTTGGTGTAAGTGTGTGTCTGTGTTACTGGTTATCAGTGTTTCTCTTTGTGACTCGGTGTCAGTGTATGTCTTTGTTACTGGGTGTCAGTGTATGTCTTTGTTACTTGGTGACAGTGTGTGTCTGTGTGTCAGTGTATGTCTTTGTTACTGTGTATCAGTGTTTCTCTATGTTACTGGGTGTCAGAGTGTGTTTGTTTGTGTTACTGGGTGTCAGTAATTAGTTTAGTGATACAGCTCTGAAACAGGCCCTTCGGCCAACCTTGTCTGTGCCGACCATCAACCACCCATTTATACCAATCCTACACATATCCCGTATCCCTATCACATCCCCACCAGTCCCGAAATATTTCCCTCCCACCCACGTATGCTAGGGTCAATTTCTAATGGCCAATTAACCTATCAACCTGCAGGTCTTTGGCATGTGGGAAGAAACCGGATCACCCGGAGGAAACTCACGCAGGCACAGGGAGAACTTGCAAACTCCGCACAGGCAGTACCCATAATCGAGCCCGGGTCCCTGGAGCTGTGAGGCTGCTAACCACTGTGCCAATGTGCCGCCCAGTGTGTGTCTGTGCTACTGGGTATCAGTGTATGTATTTGTTACTTGGTGTCAGTGTATGTCTGTGTCACTTGGTGTAAGTGTATGTCTTTTATACCTGGTGTCAGTGCATGTCTTTGTCATGTGGTGTCAATGCCTGTCTTTGTTACTGGGTGTCAGTGTCTGTCTCTGTGACTTGATGTCAGTGTATGTCTTTGTTACTTGGTGTAAGTGTCTGTCTCCGTTACTGGGTATCAGTGCATGTCTTTGCTACATGGTGACAGTGTATGTCTCTGCTACTTGGTGTAAGTGTGTGTCTTTGTTGTTTGGTGTAATTGTATGTCTTTGTTACTTGTTGTCAGTGTATGTCTGTGTTACTTTGTGCAAGTGTATGTCTTTGTTACTTGGTGTCAGTGCATGTCTTTGTTACTTGGTGAAAGTGTGTGTCTGTGTTACTTTTTGGAAGTGTGTGTCCTTGTTACTTGGTATCAGTGTATGTCTTTGTTACTTGGTGGAGGTGTGTGTCTGTGTTACTGGGTAACAGTGTATGTCTTTGTTACTTGGTGTCAGTGTATGTCTGTGTTACTTGGTGTAAGTGTGTGTCTTTGTTACCTGGTGTAATTGTGTGTCTGAGTCTCCTGGTATCAGTGTATGTCTTTGTTACTTGGTGTAAGTGTGTGTCTGTGTTACTGGGTATCAGTGTTTGTCTTTGTTACTTGGTGTAAGTGTGTGTCTGTGTTACTGGGTATCAGTGTATGTCTTTGTTACTTGGTGTCAGTGTATGTCTTTGTTACTTGGTGTAAGTGTATGTCTTTGTTACTTGGTGTCAGTGTATGTCTGTGTTACTTGGTGTAAGTGTATGTCTTTGTTACCTGGTGTCAGTGTATGTCTTTGTGACATGGTGTCATTGTCTGTCTTTGTTACTGGGAGTCAGAGTCTGTCTTCGTTACTTGGTGTCAGTGTTTGTCTTTGTTACTGGGTGTCTGTGTCTGTCTCTGTGACTTGATGTCAGTGTATGTCTTTGTTACTTGGTGTAAGTGTGTGTCTTTGTTACTTGCTGTATTTGTATGTCTTTGTTACTTGGTGTGAGTGTATGTCTGTGTTACTTGGTGTCACTGTATGTCTGTGCTACTTGGTGTCAGTGTATGTCTTTGTTACTTGGTGTAAGTGTGTGTCTGTGTTACTTGATGTAAGTGTGTGTCTGTGTTACTTGGTATCAGTGTATGTCTTTGTTACTTGGTGTAAGTGTGTGTCTGTGTTAATGGGTAACTGTGTATGTCTTTGTTACTTGGTGTCAGTGTATGTCTGTGTTACTTGGTGTAAGTGTGTGTCTTTGTTACCTGGTGTAATTGTATGTCTTTGTTACTTGGTGTCAGTGTATGTCTTTGTTACTTGGTGTAAGTGAGTATTTGTATTACTTGGTGTAAGTGTGTGTCTGTGTCTCTTGGTATCAGTGTATGTCTTTGTTACTTGGTGTAAGTGTGTGTCTGTGTTGCTGGGTATCAGTGTATGTCTTTCTTCCTTGATGTAAGTGTGTGTCTGTGTTACTGGGTATCAGTGCATGTCTTTGTGACTCGGTGTCAGTGTATGTCTTTGTTACTGGGTGTCAGTGTATGTCTCTGTTACTTGGTGTTAGTGTCTGTCTCCGTTACTGGGTATCAGTGCATGTCTTTGCTACATGGTGACAGTGTATGTCTCTGCTACTTGGTGTAAGTGTGTGTCTTTGTTGTTTCGTGTAATTGTATGTCTTTGTTACTTGTTGTCAGTGTATGTCTGTGTTACTTGGTGCAAATGTATGTCTTTGTTACTAGGTGTCAGTGCATGCCTTTGTTACTTGGTGTAAGTGTGTGTCTGTGTTACTTGGTGGAAGTGTGTGTCCTTGTTACTTGGTATCAGTGTATGTCTTTGTTACTTGGTGGAGGTGTGTGTCTGTGTTACTGGGTTACAGTGTATGTCTTTGTTACTTGGTGTCACTGTATGTCTGTGTAACTTGGTGTAAGTGTGTGTCTTTGTTACCTGGTGTAATTGTGTGTCTGAGTCTCCTGGTATCAGTGTATGTCTTTGTTACTTGGTGTAAGTGTGTGTCTGTGTTACTGGGTATCAGTGTTTGTCTTTGTTACTTGGTGTAAGTGTGTGTCTGTGTTACTGGGTATCAGTGTATGTCTTTGTTACTTGGTGTCAGTGTATGTCTTTGTTACTTGGTGTAAGTGTATGTCTTTGTTACTTGGTGTCAGTGTATGTCTGTGTTACTTGGTGTCAGTGTATGTCTTTGTTACCTGGTGTCAGTGTATGTCTTTGTGACATGGTGTCATTGTCTGTCTTTGTTACTGGGAGTCAGAGACTGTCTTCGTTACTTGGTGTCAGTGTTTGTCTTTGTTACTGGGTGTCTGTCTCTGTGACTTGATGTCAGTGTATGTCTTTGTTACTTGGTGTAAGTGTGTGTCTTTGTTACTTGCTGTATTTGTATGTCTTAGTTACTTGGTGTGAGTGGATGTCTGTGTTACTTGGTGTCAGTGTATGTCTGTGCTACTTGGTGTCAGTGTATGTCTTTGTTACTTGGTGTAAGTGTGTGTCTGTGTTACTTGGTGTAAGTGTGTGTCTGTGTTACTTGGTATCAGTGTATGTCTTTGTTACTTGGTGTAAGTGTGTGTCTGTGTTAATGGGTAACTGTGTATGTCTTTGTTACTTGGTGTCAGTGTATGTCTGTGTTACTTGTTGTAAGTGTGTGTCTTTGTTACCTGGTGTAATTGTATGTCTTTGTTACTTCGTGTCAGTGTATGTCTTTGTTACTTGGTGTAAGTGAGTATTTGTGTTACTTGGTGTAAGTGTGTGTCTGTGTCTCTTGGTATCAGTGTATGTCTTTGTTACTTGGTGTCAGTGTGTGTCTGTGTTGCTGGGTATCAGTGTATGTCTTTCTTCCTTGATGTAAGTGTGTGTCTGTGTTACTGGGTATCAGTGCATGTCTTTGTGACTCGGTGTCAGTGTATGTCTTTGTTACTGGGTGTCAGTGCATGTCTTTGTTACTTGGTGACAGTGTGTGTCTGTGTGTCAGTGAATGTCTTTGTTACTGCGTATCAGTGTTTCTCTATGTTACTCGGTGTCAGTGTGTGTTTGTTTGTGTTACTGTGTGTCAGTATTTAGTTTAGTGATGCAGCACTGAAACAGGCCCTTCGGCCAACCGAGTCTGTGCCGACCATCAACCACTCATTTATACTAATCCTACAATAATCCCGTATTCCTATCACAACCCCACCTGTCCCTATATATTTCCCTACCACCTTCCTATACTAGTGTCAATTTATAATGGCCAATTAACATATCAACCTGCAAGTCTTTGGCATGTGGGAAGAAACCGGAGCACGCGGAGGAAACTCACGCAAAGACAGGGAGAACTTGCAAACTCCGCCCAGGCAATACCCATAATCGAGCCCGGGTCCCTGGAGCTGTGAGGCTGCTAACCACTGTGCCAATGTGCCGCCCAGTGTGTGTCTGTGCTACTGGGTATCAGTGTATGTCTTTGTTACTTGGTGTCAGTGTATGTCTGTGTTACTTGGTGTAAGTGTGTGTCTGTGTTACTGGGTATCAGTGCATGTCTTTGCTCCATGGTGACAGTGTGTGTCTGTGTTACTTGGTGTAAGTCTGTGTCTGTGTTACTTGGTATCAGAGTATGTCTTTGTTACCTGGTGCAAGTGTGTGCCTGTGTTACTGGGTAACAGTGTATGTCTTTGTTACTTGGTGACAGTGCATGTCTGTGTTACCTGGTGTAAGTGTGCGTCTTTGTTACTTGGTGTAGTAGTATGTGTTTGTTCCATGGTGTCTGTGTCTGTCTTTGTTACTTGGTGTAAGTGAGTGTTTGTGTTACTTGGTGTAAGTGTGTGTCTGTGTCACTCGGTATCAGTGCATGTCTTTGTTACTTGGTGGAAGTGTGTGTCTGTGTTACTGGCTAACAGAGTATGTCTTTGTTACTTGGTGCAAGTGTGTGCCTGTGTTACTGGGTAACAGTGTATGTCTTTGTTACTTGGTGACAGTGCATGTCTGTGTTACCTGGTGTAAGTGTGCGTCTTTGTTACTTGGTGTAGTAGTATGTGTTTGTTCCATGGTGTCTGTGTATGTCTTTGTTACTTGGTGTAAGTGAGTGTTTGTGTTACTTGGTGTAAGTGTGTGTCTGTGTCACTCGGTATCAGTGCATGTCTTTGTTACTTGGTGGAAGTGTGTGTCTGTGTTACTGGCTAACAGTGTATGTCTTTGTTACTTGGTGTCAGTGTATGTCTGTGTTACTTGGTGTAATTGTATGACTTTGTTACTTGGTGTAATTGTATGTCTTTGTTACTTGGTGTCAGTGTATGTCTGTGTTACTTGGTGTAAGTTTGTGTCTGTGTTACTTGGTATCAGTGTATGTCCTTGATACATGTTGTAAGTATGTGTCTGTGTTACTGGGTAACAGTGTATGTCTTTGTTACTTGGTGTCAGTGTACGTCTGTCTTACTTGGTGTAAGTGTGTGTCTTTGTTACTTGGTGTAATTGTATGTCTTTGCTACTTGGTGTCAGTGTATGTCTTTGCAACTTGGTGTAAGCGAGTGTTTGTGTTACTTGGTATCAGTGTATGTCTTTGTTACTTGGTGTAAGAGTGTGTCTGTGTTACTGGGTAACAGTGTATGTCTTTGTTACTTGGTGTCAGTGTGTGGCTGTGTTATTTGGTGTAAGTGTGTGTCTTTGTTGCTTGGTGTAATTTTATGTCTTTGTTACTTGGTGTCAGTGTATGTCTGTGTTACTTGGTGTAAGTGTATGTCTTTGTTACTTGGTTTCAGTGTATGTCTTTGTTACTTGGTGTAAGTGTGTGTCTGTATTACTGGGTATCAGTGTATGTCTTTGTTACTTGGTGTCAGTGTATGTCTTTGTGACTTGGTGTCAGTGTATGTCTTGGTTACTGGGTGTCAGTGTATGTCTTTGTGACTTGGTGTCAGTGTATGTCTTTGTTACTGGGTGTCAGTTTATGTCTTTGTTACTTGGTGTCAGCGTATGTCGGTGTTACTTGGTGTAATTGTGTGTCTTTGTTACTTGGTGTCAGTGTATGACTTTGTTACTTGGTGTAAGTGTGTGTCTGTGTTACTGGGTGTCAGTAGATGTCTGTGTTACTTGATGTAAGTGAGTGTCTTTGTTACATGGTGTAAGTGTATGTCATTGTTACTTTGTGTCAGTGTATGTCTGTGTTACCTGGTGTAAGTGTATGTCTTTGTTACTTGGTGTCAGTGTTTGTATTTGTTACTTTTTGGAAGTGTGTCTCTGTGTTACTGGGTATCAGTGTATGTCTTTGTGACTTGGTGTCAGTGTATGTCTTTGTTACTTGGTGTAATTGTATGTCTTTGTTACTTGGTGTCAGTGTATGTCTTTGTTACTTGGTGTAAGTGTGTGTTTGTGTTACTTGGTGTAAGTGTATGCCTTTGTTACTTGGCGTCAGTGTATGTCTTTGTTACTTGGTGGAAGTGTGTGTCTGTGTTCCTGGGTATCAGTGTATATATGTGTTACTTGGTGTAAGTGTGTGTCTTTGTTACTTGGTGTAAGTGTGTTTGTGTTAATTGGTGTAAGTGTATGCCTTTGTTACTCGGTGTCAGTGTATGTCTTTGTTACTTGGTGGAAGTGTGTGTCTGTGTTCCTGGGTATCAGTGTATGTCTGTGTTACATGGTGTAAGTGTGTGTCTTTGTTACCTGTTGTAATTGTATGTCTATGTTACTTGGTGTCAGTGTATGTCTTTGTTACTTGGTGTAAGTGTGTGTTTGTGTTACTTGGTCTAATTGTATGTCTGTGTTACTGGGTATCAGTGTATGTCTTTGTTACTTGGTGTCAGTGCATGTCTTTGTCAGTGGTGTCAATGTCTGTCTTTGTTACTGGGTGTCAGTGTCTGTCTCTGTGACTTGATGTCAGTGTATGTCTTTGTTACTTGGTGTAAGTGTCTGTCTCCGTTACTGGGTATCAGTGCATGTCTTTGCTACATGGTGACAGTGTATGTCTCTGCTACTTGGTGTAAGTGTGTGTCTTTGTTGTTTGGTGTAATTGTATGTCTTTGTTACTTGGTGTCAGTGTATGTCTGTGTTACTTCGTGCAAGTGTATGTCTTTGTTACTTGGTGTCAGTGCATGTCTTTGTTACTTGGTGTAAGTGTGTGTCTGTGTTACTTGGTGGAAGTGTGTGTCTGTGTTACTTGGTATCAGTGTATGTCTTTGTTACTTGGTGTAAGTGTGTGTCTGTGTTACTGGGTAACAGTGTATGTCTTTGTTACTTGGTGTCAGTGTATGTCTGTGTTACTTGGTGTAAGTGTGTGTCTTTGTTACCTGGTGTAATTGTGTGTCTGTGTCTCTTGGTATCAGTGTATGTCTTTGTTACTTGGTGTCAGTGTTTGTATTTGTTACTTTTTGGAAGTGTGTCTCTGTGTTACTGGGTATCAGTGTATGTCTTTGTGACTTGGTGTCAGTGTATGTCTTTGTTACTTGGTGTAATTGTATGTCTTTGTTACTTGGTGTCAGTGTATGTCTTTGTTACTTGGTGTAAGTGTGTGTTTGTGTTACTTGGTGTAAGTGTATGCCTTTGTTACTTGGCGTCAGTGTATGTCTTTGTTACTTGGTGGAAGTGTGTGTCTGTGTTCCTGGGTATCAGTGTATATATGTGTTACTTGGTGTAAGTGTGTGTCTTTGTTACTTGGTGTAAGTGTGTTTGTGTTAATTGGTGTAAGTGTATGCCTTTGTTACTCGGTGTCAGTGTATGTCTTTGTTACTTGGTGGAAGTGTGTGTCTGTGTTCCTGGGTATCAGTGTATGTCTGTGTTACATGGTGTAAGTGTGTGTCTTTGTTACCTGTTGTAATTGTATGTCTATGTTACTTGGTGTCAGTGTATGTCTTTGTTACTTGGTGTAAGTGTGTGTTTGTGTTACTTGGTCTAATTGTATGTCTGTGTTACTGGGTATCAGTGTATGTCTTTGTTACTTGGTGTCAGTGCATGTCTTTGTCAGTGGTGTCAATGTCTGTCTTTGTTACTGGGTGTCAGTGTCTGTCTCTGTGACTTGATGTCAGTGTATGTCTTTGTTACTTGGTGTAAGTGTCTGTCTCCGTTACTGGGTATCAGTGCATGTCTTTGCTACATGGTGACAGTGTATGTCTCTGCTACTTGGTGTAAGTGTGTGTCTTTGTTGTTTGGTGTAATTGTATGTCTTTGTTACTTGGTGTCAGTGTATGTCTGTGTTACTTGGTGCAAGTGTATGTCTTTGTTACTTGGTGTCAGTGCATGTCTTTGTTACTTGGTGTAAGTGTGTGTCTGTGTTACTTGGTGGAAGTGTGTGTCTGTGTTACTTGGTATCAGTGTATGTCTTTGTTACTTGGTGTAAGTGTGTGTCTGTGTTACTGGGTAACAGTGTATGTCTTTGTTACTTGGTGTCAGTGTATGTCTGTGTTACTTGGTGTAAGTGTGTGTCTTTGTTACCTGGTGTAATTGTGTGTCTGTGTCTCTTGGTATCAGTGTATGTCTTTGTTACTTGGTGTAAGTGTGTGTATGTGTTACTGGGTTTCAGTGTATGTCTTTGTTACTTGGTGGAAGTGTGTGTCTGTGTTACTGGGTATCAGTGTATGTCTTTCTTACTTGGTGTCAGTGTAAGTCTTTGTTACTTGGTGTAAGTGTATGTCTTTGTTACTTGGTGTCAGTGTATGTCTGTGTTACTTGGTGTAAGTGTATGTCTTTGTTACCTGGTGTCAGTGTATGTCTTTGTGACGTGGTGTCATTGTCTGTCTTTGTTACTGGGAGTCAGTGTCTGTCTTCGTTACTTGGTGTCAGTGTTTGTCTTTGTTACTGGGTGTCTGTGTCTGTCTCTGTGACTTGATGTCAGTGTATGTCTTTGTTACTTGGTGTAAGTGTGTGTCTTTGTTACTTGCTGTATTTGTATGTCTTTGTTACTTGGTGTGAGTGTATGTCTGTGTTACCTGGTGTCAGTGTATGTCTGTGCTACTTGGTGTCAGTGTATGTCTTTGTTACTAGGTGTAAGTGTGTGTCTGTGTTACTTGGTGTAAGTGTGTGTCTGTGTTACTTGGTATCAGTGTATGTCTTTGTGACTTGGTGTCAGTGTATGTCTGTGTTACTTGGTGTAAGTGTGTGTCTTTGTTACCTGGTGTAATTGTATGTCTTTGTTACTTTGTGTCAGTGCATGTCTTTGTTGCTTGGTGTAAGTGAGTATTTGTGTTACTTGGTGTAAGTGTGTGTCTGTGTCTCTTGGTATCAGTGTATGTCTTTGTTACTTGGTGTAAGTGTGTGTCTGTGTTGCTGGGTATCAGTGTATGTCTTTCTTACTTGATGTAAGTGTGTGTCTGTGTTACTGGGTATCAGTGTATGTCTTTGTTACTTGGTGTCAGTGTATGTCTTTGTTACTTGGTGTAAGTGTATGTCTTTGTTACTTGGTGTCAGTGTATGTCTTTGTTACTTGGTGTAAGTGTGTGTCTGTGTTACTGGGTGTCAGTGTGTGTCTTTGTTATTGGTGTCCGTGTGTGCCTGTGTTACTGGGTGTCTGTGTATGTCTTTGTTACTGGGTGTCAGTGTATGTCTTTGTTACTTGGTGTAAGTGTGTGTCTGTGTTACTTGGTGTCAGTGTATGTCTTTGTTACTTGGTGTCAGTGTATGTCTGTGTTACTTGGTGTAAGTGTGTGTCTGTGTTGCTGGGTATCAGTGTATGTCTTTGTGACTTGGTATCAGTGTATGTCTTTGTTACTGGGTGTCAGTGTGTGTCTTTGTGACTTGGTGTCAGTGTATGTCTTTGTTACTTGGTGTAAGTGTGTGTCGGTGTTACTGGGTATCAGTGTATGTCTTTGTTACTTGGTGTCAGTGCATGTCAAAATACTTGGTGTAAGTGTATTTTTTTGTTACTTGGTGTAATTTTCTGTCTTTCTTACTTGGTGTCAGTGTATGTCTGAGTTACTTGGTGTAAGTGTGTGTCTTTGTTACTTGGTGTAAGTGTATGCCTTTGTTACTTGGTGTCAGTTTATGTCTTTGTTACTTGGTGTCAGTGTGTGTCTGTTTCAAGATGGCTCCTGGGCTGGAAGCTCCCTAGGAAGCTCCCTTGCTGTTCAACTCTATCCATGGCCATCTGCTCCCATCCCTAACGTTTTCTCCCCCAATCTGCCCTCTTAAACTGTTTAAATTCCCCTGGCTCTTTAAATCAGTTCATTTTAGCCCTATCTAAAAGTTAACAGTTAGTTCAGTGTATGTTACCTGGGCCCACTGCCCTCCCCCAGCCACACCTGCTCTTTCTTTTCTCAATGAAATTGATCCGGATGAAACTGACGAGAACAGCTGCCGATACTTTAATCTCCGATCCTGCTGTCTTCACAGTCCAGAGTGTCTGCAGCCACGGCATGCGATAAGTCCATTGAGGTGAAGAAGGAGCTGCGGGACCCGAGAGAAGTCCTGTGAAAAGGTGCCCCGAACACCCAAAACATCCACGAACGGCCCCCCCCCCGGCCGCAACTTCAAAGCGCCCGCGGGAGATGGCTCGGAGAGCATCTGCAGCGCACTGTCTGCAATGCTGCATGACTTTATTTAAACCACTGCAAAAAAAAAAAACCCTTAGCAAATGTAATCACCTCTAAGTCTGCCAAATGATGCTTCACCTCCCGAAGGACGTGGATGAGCTTTCCAGACGTCGATGGTGGGCACTGAGGAAATGGCTTATTACCTGCACCAGATTCCACCCCCCCTCCCCCCCTTTACCCCCCTTCCACCCCCCTCCCCTTCCCTGCTCCACCCTCTCAGCTCACAACCCCGTCCCAGCCCGCCCCCCCCTCGCACCACCTTCACCCCGCACCCCCTTCCCCTGCACCCCCCTCCTCCCTCTACCCCTCCCCCTTGCATCCCCTCCTCTCACCGGCACCATCCTACACCTGTGTATGGGCCCCAACAACCCCACTGCCTTGTGGGCGTCTCGGGAGAGACCAAGGCTAAGGGAGTAAACCCTAACAGAAAATCCGGAGCGGAACCCCGTAGGCGGTCATGTGTCACCTTTGGCATGTTTCCGGCAGTTCCTGCAGCCATACTGGTGCCAAACGTCGTGTCCTGCACTCCTTTGGACCCCACCAGAAAGGCCGAGAGGGGGGTTTTGACGACTGGGCAACTCTCAACCTCCATAAATTTGCCCAGGCATGCGCCATGGAGAGGTCACTCCATAGTTGCCTCACAGCGACTGAAACAACACGGAAGGCAGCAGTTACGGGTTATAAGTCCAGATAAATTGGCGTAGAAACTGGGCGCCACGGGTTGCCTTTGTCGGTGGGAGTGGTCATTGCACCTCACTGGACAGCTACCGCCCGCCTCAAACCGGGCAGCCCCCGGTCAATAAGGTTCTGTCCCGCCACAGTCTGCCTGCTTCAATGGGTGCTTGGAGCTCAGGGTCATTGCCCGAAAGGTGGACTGATACACCGCACCAAACAACATGAAAAAAGGAAAGAAGGTACCAGCCCTTCGCTTTGCAAGCTGGAACGTCAGAACTATGTGTCCTGGCCTGTCGGAAGACCTTACACAAATCAACGATTCTCGGAAGACCGCCATCATTAACAACGAGCTCAGTAGACTCAATGTGGACATTGCAGCACTTCAGGAGACTCGCCTCCCCGCGAGTGGCTCTCTAGCAGAGCAAGACTACACCTTCTTCTGGCAGGGCAGGGATCCTGAAGAACCAAGACAGCATGGAGTGGGCTTCGCCATCAGAAACTCCTTGCTCAGCATGATAGAGCCTCCCTCAAATGGCTCGGAACGCATACTGTCCATCCGACTGCTCACCACCTCTGGTCCAGTACACCTACTCAGCATCTATGCTCCAACACTCTGTTCCGCACCTGAAGCTAAAGACCAGTTCTATGAACAACTCCATAACATCATTAGCAGCATCCCCAACACCGAACACCTATTCCTGCTGGGGGACTTTAATGCCAGGGTTGGGGCCGACCATGACTCATGGCCCTCCTGCCTTGGGCGCTATGGCGTTGGAAGGATGAATGAGAACGGGCAGAGACTGCTTGAGTTGTGTACCTATCATAACCTCTGCATCACCAACTCGTTCTTTCACACTAAACCCTGTCACCAGGTTTCATGGAGGCACCCAAGATCACGTCGTTGGCACCAGCTAGACCTCATTGTCACAAGGCGAGCCGCCTTAAACAGTGTTCAAATCACACGCAGCTTCCACAGTGCGGACTGCGACACCGACCACTCCCTGGTGTGCAGCAAGGTTAGACTCAGACCAAAGGAGTTGCATCATTCCAAGCAGAATGGCCACCCGCGCATCAACACGAGCAGAATTTCTCACCCACAGCTGTTACAAAAATTTCTAAATTCACTTGTAACAGCCCTTCAAAACACTCCCACAGGGGATGCTGAGACCAAGTGGGCCCACATCAGAGACGCCATCTATGAGTCAGCTTTGACCACCTACGGCAAAAGTGCGAAGAGAAATGCAGACTGGTTTCAATCTCATAATGAAGAGCTGGAACCTGTCATAGCCGCTAAGCGCATTGCACTTTTGAACTACAAGAAAGCCCCCAGCGATTTAACATCCGCAGCACTTAAAGCAGCCAGAAGTACTGCACAAAGAACAGCTAGGCGTTGCGCAAACGACTACTGGCAACACCTATGCAGTCATATTCAGCTGGCCTCAGACACCGGAAACATCAGAGGAATGTATGATGGCATGAAGAGAGCTCTTGGGCCAACCATCAAGAAGATCACCCCCCTCAAATCTAAATCGGGGGACATAATCACTGACCAACGCAAACAGATGGACCGCTGGGTTGAGCACTACCTAGAACTGTACTCCAGGGAGAATGCTGTCACTGAGACTGCCCTCAATGCAGCCCAGCCTCTACCAGTCATGGATGAGCTGGACATACAGCCAACCAAATCGGAACTCAGTGATGCCATTGATTCCCTAGCCAGCGGAAAAGCCCCTGGGAAGGACAGCATTACCCCTGAAATAATCAAGAGTGCCAAGCCTGCTATACTCTCAGCACTACATGAACTGCTATGCCTGTGCTGGGACGAGGGAGCAGTACCCCAGGACATGCGCGATGCCAACATCATCACCCTCTATAAAAACAAAGGTGACCGCGGTGACTGCAACAACTACCGTGGAATCTCCCTGCTCAGCATAGTGGGGAAAGTCTTTGCTCGAGTCGCTCTGAACAGGCTCCAGAAGCTGGCCGAGCGCGTCTACACTGAGGCACAGTGTGGCTTTCGTGCAGAGAGATCGACTATTGACATGCTGTTCTCCCTTCGTCAGATACAGGAGAAATGCCGTGAACAGCAGATGCCCCTCTACATTGCTTTCATTGATCTCACCAAAGCCTTTGACCTCGTCAGCAGACGTGGTCTCTTCAGACTACTAGAAAAGATCGGATGTCCACCAAAGCTACTAAGTATCATCACCTCATTCCATGACAATATGAAAGGCACAATTCAACATGGTGGCTCCTCATCAGAGCCCTTTCCTATCCTGAGTGGTGTGAAACAGGGCTGTGTTCTCGCACCCACACTTTTTGGGATTTTCTTCTCCCTGCTGCTTTCACATGCGTTCAAATCCTCTGAAGAAGGAATTTTCCTCCACACAAGATCAGGGGGCAGGTTGTTCAACCTTGCCCGTCTGAGAGCGAAGTCCAAAGTACGGAAAGTCCTCATCAGAGAACTCCTCTTTGCTGACGATGCTGCTTTAACATCTCACACTGAAGAATGCCTGCAGAGTCTCATGGACAGGTTTGTGTCTGCCTGCAATGGTTTGGCCTAACCATCAGCCTCAAGAAAAGGAACATCATGGGGCAGGATGTCAGAAATGCTCCATCCATCAATATTGGCGACCACGCTCTGGAAGTGGTTCAAGAGTTCACCTACCGAGGCTCAACTATCACCAGTAACCTGTCTCTAGATGCAGAAATCAACAAGCGCATGGGTAAGGCTTCCACTGCTATGTTCAGACTGGCCAAGAGAGTGTGGGAAAATGGCGCACTGACACGGAACACAAAAGTCCGAGTGTATCAGGCCTGTGTCCTCAGTACCTTGCTCTACGGCAGCGAGGCCTGGACAACGTATGCCAGCCAAGAGCGACGTCTCAATTCATTCCATCTTCGCTGCCTTCGGAGAATACTTGTCATCAGGTGGCAGGACTATATCTCCAACACAGAAGTCCTTGAAGCGGCCAACATCCCCAGCTTATACACACTACTGAGTCAGCGGCGCTTGAGATGGCTTGGCCATGTGAGCCGCATGGAAGATGGCAGGATCCCCAAAGACACATTGTACAGCGAGCTCGCCACTGGTATCAGACCCACCGGCCGTCCATGTCTCCGTTATGAAGACGTCTGCAAACGCGACATGAAATCGTGTGACATTGATCACAAGTCGTGGGAGTCAGTTGCCAGCATTCGCCAGAGCTGGCGGGCAGCCATAAAGACAGGGCTAAATTGTGGCGAGTCGAAGAGACTTAGTAGTTGGCAGGAAAAAAGACAGAGGCGCAAGGGGAGAGCCAACTGTGCAACAGCCCCAACAAACAAATTTCTCTGCAGCACCTGTGGAAGAGCCTGTTACACCAGAATTGGCCTTTATAGCCACTCCAGGCGCTGCTTCACAAACCACTGACCACCTCCAGGCGCGTATCCATTGTCACTCGAGATAAGGAGGCCCAAAAGAGAGTGTCTGTTTTACTGGGTATCAGTGTACGTCTTTGTTACTTGGTGTAAGTGTATGTCTTTGTTACTTGGTGTCAGTGTATGTCGTTGTTACTTCTTGTAAGTGTGTGTCTGTGTTACTGGTTATCAGTGCATGTCTTTGTGACTCGGTGTCAGTGTATGTCTTTGTTACTGGGTGTCAGTGTAAGTCTTTGTTACTTGGTGACAGTGTGTGTCTGTGTGTCAGTGTATGTCTTTGTTACTGCGTATCAGTGTTTCTCTATGTTACTGGGTGTCAGTGTGTGTTTGTTTGTGTTACTGTGTGTCAGTATTTAGTTTAGTGATGCAGCACTGAAACAGACCCTTCGGTCAACCGAGTCTGTGCCGACCATCAACCACTCATTTATACTAATCCTACACTAATCCCGTATTCCTATCACAACCCCACCTGTCCCTATATATTTCCCTACCACCTTCCTATACTAGTGTCAATTTATAATGGCCAATTAACATATCAACCTGCAAGTCTTTGGCATGTGGGAAGAAACCGGAGCACCCGGAGGAAACTCACGCAGACACAGGGAGAACTTGCAAACACCGCCCAGGCAGTACCCATAATCGAGCCCGGGTCCCGAGAGCTGTGAGGCTGCTAACCACTGTGCCAATGTGCCGCCCAGTGTGTGTCTGTGCTACAGGGTATCAGTGTATGTCTTTGTTACTTGGTGTCAGTGTATGTCTGTGTTACTTGGTGTAAGTGTGTGTCTGTGTTACTGGGTATCAGTGCATGTCTTTGCTACATGGTGACAGTGTGTGTCTGTGTTACATGGTGTAAGTCTGTGTCTGTGTTACTTGGTATCAGAGTATGTCTTTGTTACTTGGTGCAAGTGTGTGCCTGTGTTACTGGGTAACAGTGTATGTCTTTGTTGCTTGGTGTCAGTGTATGTCTGTGTTACTTGGTGTAAGTGTATGACTTTGTTACTTGGTGTAAGTGTGTGTCTGTGTTACTTGGTGTAAGTTTGTGTCTGTGTTACTTGGTATCAGTGTATGTCTTTGATACTTGGTGTAAGTATGTGTCTGTGTTACTGGGTAACAGTGTATGTCTTTGTTACTTGGTGTCAGTTTATGTCTGTGTTTCTTGGTGTAAGTGTGTGTCTTTGTTACTTGGTGTAATTGTATTTCTTTGCTACTTGGTGTCAGTGTATTTCTTTGCTACTTGGTGTAAGCGAGTGTTTGTGTTACTTGGTATCAGTGTATGTCTTTGTTACTTGGTGTAAGAGTGTGTCCGTGTTACTGGGTAACAGTGTATGTCTTTGCTCCTTGGTGTCAGTGTATGGCTGTATTATTTGGTGTAAGTGTGTGTCTTTGTTGCTTGGTGTAATTTTATGTCTTTGTTACTTGGTGTCAGTGTATGTCTGTGTTACTTGGTGTAAGTGTATGTCTTTGTTACTTGGTTTCAGTGTATGTCTTTGTTACTTGGTGCAAGTGTGTGTCTGTGTTACTTGGTGTAAGTTTGTGTCTGTGTTACTTTGTATCAGTGTATGTCTTTGATACTTGGTGTAAGTATGTGTCTGTGTTACTGGGTAACAGTGTATGTCTTTGTTACTTGGTGTCAGTGTATGTCTGTGTTACTTGGTGTAACTGTGTGTCTTTGTTACTTGGTCTAATTGTATGTCTTTGCTACTTGGTGTCAGTGTATGTCTTTGCTACTTGGTGTAAGCGAGTGTTTGTGTTACTTGGTATCAGTGTATGTCTTTGTTACTTGGTGTAAGAGTGTGTGTGTGTTACTGGGTAACAGTGTATGTCTTTGTTACTTGGTGTCAGTGTATGGCTGTGTTATTTGGTGCAAGTGTGTGTCTTTGCTGCTTGGTGTAATTTTATGTGTTTGTTACTTGGTGTCAGTGTATGTCTGTGTTACTTGGTGTAAGTGTATGTCTTTGTTACTTGGTTTCAGTGTATGTCTTTGTTACTTGGTGTAAATGTGTGTCTGTGTTACTGGGTATCAGTGTATGTCTTTGTTACTTGGTGTCAGTGTATGTCTTTGTGACTTGGTGTCAGTGTATGTCTTGGTTACTGGGTGTCAGTGTATGTCTTTGTGTCTTGGTCTCAGTGTATGTCTTTGTGACTGGGTGTCAGTTTATGTCTTTGTTACTTGGTGTCAGCGTATGTCTGTGTTACGTGGTGTAATTGTGTGTCTTTGTTACTTGGTGTCAGTGTATGACTTTGTTACTTGGTGTAAGTGTGTGTCTGTGTTACTGGGTGTCAGTAGATGTCTGTGTTACTTGGTGTAAGTGAGTGTCTTTGTTACATGGTGTAAGTGTATGTCATTGTTACTTTGTGTCAGTGTATGTCTGTGTTACTTGGTGTAAGTGAATGTCTTTGTTACTTGGTGTCAGACTTTGTATTTGTTACTTTTTGGAAGTGTGTCTCTGTGTTACTGGGTATCAGTGTATGTCTTTGTGACTTGGTGTCAGTGTATGTCTTTGTTACTTGGTGTAATTGTATGTCTTTGTTACTTGGTGTCAGTGTATGTCTTTGTTACTTGGTGCAAGTGTGTGTTTGTGTTACTTGGTGTAAGTGTACGTCTTTGTTACTTGGTGTAAGTGTGTTTGTGTTACTTCGTGTAAGTGTATGCCTTTGTTACTTGGTGTCAGTGTATGTCTTTGTTACTTGGTGGAAGTGTGTGTCTGTGTTCCTGGGTATCAGTGTATGTCTGTGTTACTTGGTGTAAGTGTGTGTCTTTGTTACTTGTTGTAATTGTATGTCTATGTTACTTGGTGTCAGTGTATGTCTTTGTTACTTGGTGTAAGTGTGTGTTTGTGTTACTTGCTCTAATTGTATGACTGTGTTACTGGGTATCAGTGTATGTCTTTGTTACTTGGTGTCAGTGTATGTCTGTGTTACTTGGTGTAAGTGTGTGTCTGTGTTACTGGGTATCAGTGTATGTCTTTGTTATTGGGTGTCAGTGTTTGTCTTTGTGACTTGGTGTCAGTGTATCTCTTTGTTACTTGGTGTCAGTGTGTGTCTTTGTTACTGGGTATCAGTGTATGTCTTTGTTACTTGGTGTCAGTGTCTGTCAAAATACTTGGTGTCAGTGTATGTCTTTGTTACTTGGTGTAATTGTCTGGCTTTGTTACATTGGTGTCAGTGTATGTCTGTTTTACTGGGTGTCAGTGTGTGTCTGTGTTACTTGGCGAACGTGTGCGTCTTTGTTACTTGGTGTCCGTGTGTGTCTGTGTTACTGGGTGTAAGTGTGTGTCTGTGTTACTGGGTATCAGTGCATGTCTTTGCTACATGGTGACAGTGCGTGTCTGTGTTACTTGGTGTAAGTCTGTGTCTGTGTTACTTGGTATCAGAGTATGTCTTTGTTACTTGGTGCAAGTGTGTGCCTGTGTTACTGGGTAACAGTGTATGTCTTTGTTACTTGGTGTCAGTGTATGTCTGTGTTACCTGGTGTAAGTGTGCGTCTTTGTTACTTGGTGTAATAGTATGTGTTTGTTACTTGGTGTCTGTGTATGTCTTTGTTACTTGGTGTAAGTGAGTGTTTGTGTTACTTGGTGTAAGTGTGTGTCTGTGTCACTCGGTATCAGTGCATGTCTTTGTTACTTGGTGTAAGTGTGTGTCTGTGTTACTGGGTAACAGTGTATGTCTTTGTTACTTGGTGTCAGTGTATGTCTGTGTTACTTGGTGCAAGTGTGTGTCTTTGTTACT
Source organism: Heterodontus francisci (assembly GCF_036365525.1). NCBI lineage: Eukaryota > Metazoa > Chordata > Chondrichthyes > Heterodontiformes > Heterodontidae > Heterodontus > Heterodontus francisci. The sequence continues at coordinate 5,122,619 of NW_027140919.1, forward strand.
TGGTGTAATTGTATGTCTTTGTTACTTGGTGTCAGAGTATGTCTGTGTTACTTGGTGTAAGTGTATGACTTTGTTACTTGGTGTAATTGTATGTCTTTGTTACTTGGTGTCAGTGTATGTCTCTGTTACTTGGTGTAAGTGTATGACTTTGTTACTTGGTGTAAGTGTGTGTCTGTGTTACTTGGTGTAAGTTTGTGTCTGTGTTACTTGGTATCAGTGTATGTCTTTGATACTTGGTGTAAGTATGTGTCTGTGTTACTGGGTAACAGTGTATGTCTTTGTTACTTGGTGTAAGTGTGTGTTTGTGTTACTTGGTCTAATTGTATGTCTGTGTTACTGGGTATCAGTGTATGTCTTTGTTACTTGGTGTCAGTGTATGTCTGTGTTACTTGGTGTAAGTGTGTGTCTGTGTTACTGGGTATCAGTGTATGTCTTTGTGACTTGGTGTCAGTGTATGTCTTTGTTACTTGGTGTAAGTGTGTGTCTGTGTTACTGGTTATCAGTGTATGTCTGTGTTACTTGGTGTAAGTGTGTGTCTGTTACTGGGTATCATTGCATGTCTTTGCTACATGGTGACAGTGTGTGTCTGTGTTACATGGTGTAAGTCTGTGTCTGTGTTACTTGGTATCAGAGTGTGTCTTTGTTACTTGGTGCAAGTGTATGCCTGTGTTACTGGGTAACAGTGTATGTCTTTGTTGCTTGGTGTCAGTGTATGTCTGTGTTACTTGGTGTAAGTGTGTGTCTTTGTTACTTGGTGTAATTGTATGTCTTTGTTACTTGGTGTCAGTGTATGTCTGTGTTACTTGGTGTAAGTGTATGACTTTGTTACTTGGTGTAAGTGTGTGTCTGTGTTACTTGGTGTAAGTTTGTGTCTTTGTTACTTGGTATCAGTGTATGTCTTTGATACGTGGTGTAAGTATGTGTCTGTGTTACTGGGTAACAGTGTATGTCTTTGTTACTTGGTGTCAGTTTATGTCTGTGTTACTTGGTGTAAGTGTGTGTCTTTGTTACTTGGTGTAATTGTATTTCTTTGCTACTTGGTGTCAGTGTATGTCTTTGCTACTTGGTGTAAGCGAGTGTTTGTGTTACTTGGTATCAGTGTATGTCTTTGTTACTTGGTGTAAGAGTGTGTCCGTGTTACTGGGTAACAGTGTATGTCTTTGTTCCTTGGTGTCAGTGTATGGCTGTATTATTTGGTGTAAGTGTGTGTCTTTGTTGCTTGGTGTAATTTTATGTCTTTGTTACTTGGTGTCAGTGTATGTCTGTGTTACTTGGTGTAAGTGTATGTCTTTGTTACTTGGTTTCAGTGTATGTCTTTGTTACTTGGTGCAAGTGTGTGTCTGTGTTACTTGGTGTAAGTTTGTGTCTGTGTTACTTTGTATCAGTGTATGTCTTTGATACTTGGTGTAAGAGTGTGTGTGTGTTACTGGGTAACAGTGTATGTCTTTGTTACTTGGTGTCAGTGTATGGCTGTGTTATTTGGTGCAAGTGTGTGTCTTTGTTGCTTGGTGTAATTTTATGTCTTTGTTACTTGGTGTCAGTGTATGTCTGTGTTACTTGGTGTAAGTGTATGTCTTTGTTACTTGGTTTCAGTGTATGTCTTTGTTACTTGGTGTAAATGTGTGTCTGTGTTACTGGGTATCAGTGTATGTCTTTGTTACTTGGTGTCAGTGTATGTCTTTGTGACTTGGTGTCAGTGTATGTCTTGGTTACTGGGTGTCAGTGTATGTCTTTGTGTCTTGGTGTCAGTGTATGTCTTTGTGACTGGGTGTCAGTTTATGTCTTTGTTACTTGGTGTCAGCGTATGTCTGTGTTACGTGGTGTAATTGTGTGTCTTTGTTACTTGGTGTCAGTGTATGACTTTGTTACTTGGTGTAAGTGTGTGTCTGTGTTACTGGGTGTCAGTAGATGTCTGTGTTACTTGGTGTAAGTGAGTGTCTTTGTTACATGGTGTAAGTGTATATCATTGTTACTTTGTGTCAGTGTATGTCTTTGTGACTTGGTGTCAGTGTATGTCTTTGTTCCTTGGTGTAATTGTATGTCTTTGTTACTTGGTGTCAGTGTATGTCTTTGTTACTTGGTGCAAGTGTGTGTTTGTGTTACTTGGTGTAAGTGTACGTCTTTGTTACTTGGTGTAAGTGTGTTTGTGTTACTTCGTGAAAGTGTATGCCCTTGTTACTTGGTGTCAGTGTATGTCTTTGTTACTTGGTGGAAGTGTGTGTCTGTGTTCCTGGGTATCAGTGTATGTCTGTGTTACTTGGTGTAAGTGTGTGTCTTTGTTACTTGTTGTAATTGTATGTCTATGTTACTTGGTGTCAGTGTATGTCTTTGTTACTTGGTGTAAGTGTGTGTTTGTGTTACTTGCTCTAATTGTATGTCTGTGTTACTGGGTATCAGTGTATGTCTTTGTGACTTGGTGTCAGTGTATGTCTTGGTTACTGGGTGTCAGTGTATGTCTTTGTGTCTTGGTGTCAGTGTATGTCTTTGTTATTGGGTGTCAGTGTTTGTCTTTGTGACTTGGTGTCAGTGTATGTCTTTGTTACTTGGTGTAAGTGTGTGTCTGTGTTACTGGGTATCAGTGTATGTCTTTGTTACTTGGTGTCAGTGTCTGTCAAAATACTTGGTGTCAGTGTATGTCTTTGTTACTTGGTGTAATTGTCTGGCTTTGTTACATTGGTGTCAGTGTATGTCTGTTTTACTGGGTGTCAGTGTGTGTCTGTGTTACTTGGCGTACGTGTGCGTCTTTGTTACTTGGTGTCCGTGTGTGTCTGTGTTACTGGGTGTAAGTGTGTGTCTGTGTTGCTGGGTATCAGTGCATGTCTTTGCTACATGGTGACAGTGCGTGTCTGTGTTACTTGGTGTAAGTCTGTGTCTGTGTTACTTGGTATCAGAGTATGTCTTTGTTACTTGGTGTCAGTGTATGTCTGTGTTACTTGGTGTAAGTGTATGACTTTGTTGCTTGGTGTAAGTGTGTGTCTGTGTTACTTGGTGTAAGTTTGTGTCTGTGTTACTTGGTATCAGTGTATGTCTTTGATACTTGGTGTAAGTATGTGTCTGTGTTACTGGGTAACAGTGTATGTCTTTGTTACTTGGTGTCAGTTTATGTCTGTGTTACTTGGTGTAAGTGTGTGTCTTTGTTACTTGGTGTAATTGTATTTCTTTGCTACTTGGTGTCAGTGTATGTCTTTGCTACTTGGTGTAAGCGAGTGTTTGTGTTACTTGGTATCAGTGTATGTCTTTGTTACTTGGTGTAAGAGTGTGTCCGTGTTACTGGGTAACAGTGTATGTCTTTGTTCCTTGGTGTCAGTGTATGGCTGTATTATTTGGTGTAAGTGTGTGTCTTTGTTGCTTGGTGTAATTTTATGTCTTTGTTACTTGGTGTCAGTGTATGTCTGTGTTACTTGGTGTAAGTGTATGTCTTTGTTACTTGGTTTCAGTGTATGTCTTTGTTACTTGGTGCAAGTGTGTGTCTGTGTTACTTGGTGTAAATTTGTGTCTGTGTTACTTTGTATCAGTGTATGTCTTTGATACTTGGTGTAAGTATGTGTCTGTGTTACTGGGTAACAGTGTATGTCTTTGTTACTTGGTGTCAGTGTATGTCTGTGTTAATTGGTGTAAGTGTGTGTCTTTGTTACTTGGTGTAATTGTATGTCTTTGCTAATTGGTGTCAGTGTATGTCTTTGCTACTTGGTGTAAGCGAGTGTTTGTGTTACTTGGTATCAGTGTATGTCTTTGTTACTTGGTGTAAGAGTGTGTCTGTGTTACTGGGTAACAGTGTATGTCTTTGTTACTTGGTGTCAGTGTATGGCTGTGTTATTTGGTGCAAGTGTGTGTCTTTGTTGCTTGGTGTAATTTTATGTCTTTGTTACTTGGTGTCAGTGTATGTCTGTGTTACTTGGTGTAAGTGTATGTCTTTGTTACTTGGTTTCAGTGTATGTCTTTGTTACTTGGTGTAAATGTGTGTCTGTGTTACTGGGTATCAGTGTATGTCTTTGTTACTTGGTGTCAGTGTATGTCTTTGTGACTTGGTGTCAGTGTATGTCTTGGTTACTGGGTGTCAGTGTATGTCTTTGTGTCTTGGTGTCAGTGTATGTCTTTGTGACTGGGTGTCAGTTTATGTCTTTGTTACTTGGTGTCAGCGTATGTCTGTGTTACGTGGTGTAATTGTGTGTCTTTGTTACTTGGTGTCAGTGTATGACTTTGTTACTTGGTGTAAGTGTGTGTCTGTGTTACTGGGTGTCAGTAGATGTCTGTGTTACTTGGTGTAAGTGAGTGTCTTTGTTACATGGTGTAAGTGTATATCATTGTTACTTTGTGTCAGTGTATGTCTGTGTTACTTGGTGTAAGTGAATGTCTTTGTTACTTGGTGTCAGACTTTGTATTTGTTACTTGTTGGAAGTGTGTCTCTGTGTTACTGGGTATCAGTGTATGTCTTTGTGACTTGGTGTCAGTGTATGTCTTTGTTACTTGGTGTAATTGTATGTCTTTGTTACTTGGTGTCAGTGTATGTCTTTGTTACTTGGTGCAAGTGTGTGTGTTTGTGTTACTTGGTGTAAGTGTACGTCTTTGTTACTTGGTGTAAGTGTGTTTGTGTTACTTCGTGAAAGTGTATGCCCTTGTTACTTGGTGTCAGTGTATGTCTTTGTTACTTGGTGGAAGTGTGTGTCTGTGTTCCTGGGTATCAGTGTATGTCTGTGTGACTTGGTGTAAGTGTGTGTCTTTGTTACTTGTTGTAATTGTATGTCTATGTTACTTGGTGTCAGTGTATGTCTTTGTTACTTGGTGTAAGTGTGTGTTTGTGTTACTTGCTCTAATTGTATGACTGTGTTACTGGGTATCAGTGTATGTCTTTGTTACTTGGTGTCAGTGTATGTCTGTGTTACTTGGAGTAAGTGTGTGTCTGTGTTACTGGGTATCAGTGTATGTCTTTGTGACTTGGTGTCAGTGTATGTCTTTGTTATTGGGTGTCAGTGTTTGTCTTTGTGACTTGGTGTCAGTGTATGTCTTTGTTACTTGGTGTAAGTGTGTGTCTGTGTTACTGGGTATCAGTGTATGTCTTTGTTACTTGGTGTCAGTGTCTGTCAAAATACTTGGTGTCAGTGTATGTCTTTGTTACTTGGTGTAATTGTCTGGCTTTGTTACATTGGTGTCAGTGTATGTCTGTTTTACTGGGTGTCAGTGTGTGTCTGTGTTACTTGGCGTACGTGTGCGTCTTTGTTACTTGGTGTCCGTGTGTGTCTGTGTTACTGGGTGTAAGTGTGTGTCTGTGTTGCTGGGTATCAGTGCATGTCTTTGCTACATGGTGACAGTGCGTGTCTGTGTTACTTGGTGTAAGTCTGTGTCTGTGTTACTTGGTATCAGAGTATGTCTTTGTTACTTGGTGTCAGTGTATGTCTGTGTTACTTGGTGTAAGTGTATGACTTTGTTGCTTGGTGTAAGTGTGTGTCTGTGTTACTTGGTGTAAGTTTGTGTCTGTGTTACTTGGTATCAGTGTATGTCTTTGATACTTGGTGTAAGTATGTGTCTGTGTTACTGGGTAACAGTGTATGTCTTTGTTACTTGGTGTCAGTTTATGTCTGTGTTACTTGGTGTAAGTGTGTGTCTTTGTTACTTGGTGTAATTGTATTTCTTTGCTACTTGGTGTCAGTGTATGTCTTTGCTACTTGGTGTAAGCGAGTGTTTGTGTTACTTGGTATCAGTGTATGTCTTTGTTACTTGGTGTAAGAGTGTGTCCGTGTTACTGAGTAACAGTGTATGTCTTTGTTCCTTGGTGTCAGTGTATGGCTGTATTATTTGGTGTAAGTGTGTGTCTTTGTTGCTTGGTGTAATTTTATGTCTTTGTTACTTGGTGTCAGTGTATGTCTGTGTTACTTGGTGTAAGTGTATGTCTTTGTTACTTGGTTTCAGTGTATGTCTTTGTTACTTGGTGCAAGTGTGTGTCTGTGTTACTTGGTGTAAGTTTGTGTCTGTGTTACTTTGTATCAGTGTATGTCTTTGATACTTGGTGTAAGTATGTGTCTGTGTTACTGGGTAACAGTGTATGTCTTTGTTACTTGGTGTCAGTGTATGTCTGTGTTAATTGGTGTAAGTGTGTGTCTTTGTTACTTGGTGTAATTGTATGTCTTTGCTACTTGGTGTCAGTGTATGTTTTTGCTACTTGGTGTAAGCGAGTGTTTGTGTTACTTGGTATCAGTGTATGTCTTTGTTACTTGGTGTAAGAGTGTGTCTGTGTTACTGGGTAACAGTGTATGTCTTTGTTACTTGGTGTCAGTGTATGGCTGTGTTATTTGGTGCAAGTGTGTGTCTTTGTTGCTTGGTGTAATTTTATGTCTTTGTTACTTGGTGTCAGTGTATGTCTGTGTTACTTGGTGTAAGTGTATGTCTTTGTTACTTGGTTTCAGTGTATGTCTTTGTTACTTGGTGTAAATGTGTGTCTTTGTTACTGGGTATCAGTGTATGTCTTTGTTACTTGGTGTCAGTGTATGTCTTTGTGACTTGGTGTCAGTGTATGTCTTGGTTACTGGGTGTCAGTGTATGTCTTTGTGTCTTGGTGTCAGTGTATGTCTTTGTGACTGGGTGTCAGTTTATGTCTTTGTTACTTGGTGTCAGCGTATGTCTGTGTTACGTGGTGTAATTGTGTGTCTTTGTTACTTGGTGTCAGTGTATGACTTTGTTACTTGGTGTAAGTGTGTGTCTGTGTTACTGGGTGTCAGTAGATGTCTGTGTTACTTGGTGTAAGTGAGTGTCTTTGTTACATGGTGTAAGTGTATGTCATTGTTACTTTGTGTCAGTGTATGTCTGTGTTACTTGGTGTAAGTGAATGTCTTTGTTACTTGGTGTCAGACTTTGTATTTGTTACTTTTTGGAAGTGTGTCTCTGTGTTACTGGGTATCAGTGTATGTCTTTGTCACTTGGTGTCAGTGTATGTCTTTGTTACTTGGTGTAATTGTATGTCTTTGTTACTTGGTGTCAGTGTATGTCTTTGTTACTTGGTGCAAGTGTGTGTTTGTGTTACTTGGTGTAAGTGTACGTCTTTGTTACTTGGTGTAAGTGTGTTTGTGTTACTTCGTGTAAGTGTATGCCTTTGTTACTTGGTGTCAGTGTATGTCTTTGTTACTTGGTGGAAGTGTGTGTCTGTGTTCCTGGGTATCAGTGTATGTCTGTGTTACTTGGTGTAAGTGTGTGTCTTTGTTACTTGTTGTAATTGTATGTCTATGTTACTTGGTGTCAGTGTATGTCTTTGTTACTTGGTGTAAGTGTATGACTTTGTTACTTGGTGTAAGTGTGTGTCTGTGTTACTTGGTGTAAGTTTGTGTCTGTGTTACTTGGTATCAGTGTATGTCTTTGATACTTGGTGTAAGTATGTGTCTGTGTTACTGGGTAACAGTGTATGTCTTTGTTACTTGGTGTAAGTGTGTGTTTGTGTTACTTGGTCTAATTGTATGTCTGTGTTACTGGGTATCAGTGTATGTCTTTGTTACTTGGTGTCAGTGTATGCCTGTGTTACTTGGTGTAAGTGTGTGTCTGTGTTACTGGGTATCAGTGTATGTCTTTGTGACTTGGTGTCAGTGTATGTCTTTGTTACTTGGTGTAAGTGTGTGTCTGTGTTACTGGTTATCAGTGTATGTCTGTGTTACTTGGTGTAAGTGTGTGTCTGTGTTACTGGGTATCAGTGCATGTCTTTGCTACATGGTGACAGTGTGTGTCTGTGTTACATGGTGTAAGTCTGTGTCTGTGTTACTTGGTATCAGAGTGTGTCTTTGTTACTTGGTGCAAGTGTATGCCTGTGTTACTGGGTAACAGTGTATGTCTTTGTTGCTTGGTGTCAGTGTATGTCTGTGTTACTTGGTGTAAGTGTGTGTCTTTGTTACTTGGTGTAATTGTATGTCTTTGTTACTTGGTGTCAGTGTATGTCTGTGTTACTTGGTGTAAGTGTATGACTTTGTTACTTGGTGTAAGTGTGTGTCTGTGTTACTTGGTGTAAGTTTGTGTCTGTGTTACTTGGTATCAGTGTATGTCTTTGATACTTGGTGTAAGTATGTGTCTGTGTTACTGGGTAACAGTGTATGTCTTTGTTACTTGGTGTCAGTTTATGTCTGTGTTACTTGGTGTAAGTGTGTGTCTTTGTTACTTGGTGTAATTGTATTTCTTTGCTACTTGGTGTCAGTGTATGTCTTTGCTACTTGGTGTAAGCGAGTGTTTGTGTTACTTGGTATCAGTGTATGTCTTTGTTACTTGGTGTAAGAGTGTGTCCGTGTTACTGGGTAACAGTGTATGTCTTTGTTCCTTGGTGTCAGTGTATGGCTGTATTATTTGGTGTAAGTGTGTGTCTTTGTTGCTTGGTGTAATTTTATGTCTTTGTTACTTGGTGTCAGTGTATGTCTGTGTTACTTGGTGTAAGTGTATGTCTTTGTTACTTGGTTTCAGTGTATGTCTTTGTTACTTGGTGCAAGTGTGTGTCTGTGTTACTTGGTGTAAGTTTGTGTCTGTGTTACTTTGTATCAGTGTATGTCTTTGATACTTGGTGTAAGTATGTGTCTGTGTTACTGGGTAACAGTGTATGTCTTTGTTACTTGGTGTCAGTGTATGTCTGTGTTACTTGGTGTAAGTGTGTGTATTTGTTACTTGGTGTAATTGTATGTCTTTGCTACTTGGTGTCAGTGTATGTCTTTGCTACTTGGTGTAAGCGAGTGTTTGTGTTACTTGGTATCAGTGTATGTCTTTGTTACTTGGTGTAAGAGTGTGTGTGTGTTACTGGGTAACAGTGTATGTCTTTGTTACTTGGTGTCAGTGTATGGCTGTATTATTTGGTGCAAGTGTGTGTCTTTGTTGCTTGGTGTAATTTTATGTCTTTGTTACTTGGTGTCAGTGTATGTCTGTGTTACTTGGTGTAAGTGTATGTCTTTGTTACTTGGTTTCAGTGTATGTCTTTGTTACTTGGTGTAAATGTGTGCCTGTGTTACTGGGTATCAGTGTATGTCTTTGTTACTTGGTGTCAGTGTATGTCTTTGTGACTTGGTGTCAGTGTATGTCTTGGTTACTGGGTGTCAGTGTATGTCTTTGTGTCTTGGTGTCAGTGTTTGTCTTTGTGACTGGGTGTCAGTTTATGTCTTTGTTACTTGGTGTCAGCGCATGTCTGTGTTACGTGGTGTAATTGTGTGTCTTTGTTACTTGGTGTCAGTGTATGACTTTGTTACTTGGTGTAAGTGTGTGTCTGTGTTACTGGGTGTCAGTAGATGTCTGTGTTACTTGGTGTAAGTGAGTGTCTTTGTTACATGGTGTAAGTGTATATCATTGTTACTTTGTGTCAGTGTATGTCTGTGTTACTTGGTGTAAGTGAATGTCTTTGTTACTTGGTGTCAGACTTTGTATTTGTTACTTGTTGGAAGTGTGTCTCTGTGTTACTGGGTATCAGTGAATGTCTTTGTGACTTGGTGTCAGTGTATGTCTTTGTTACTTTGTGTAATTGTATGTCTTTGTTACTTGGTGTCAGTGTATGTCTTTGTTACTTGGTGCAAGTGTGTGTTTGTGTTACTTGGTGTAAGTGTACGTCTTTGTTACTTGGTGTAAGTGTGTTTGTGTTACTTCGTGAAAGTGTATGCCCTTGTTACTTGGTGTCAGTGTATGTCTTTGTTACTTGGTGGAAGTGTGTGTCTGTGTTCCTGGGTATCAGTGTATGTCTGTGTTACTTGGTGTAAGTGTGTGTCTTTGTTACTTGTTGTAATTGTATGTCTATGTTACTTGGTGTCAGTGTATGTCTTTGTTACTTGGTGTAAGTGTGTGTTTGTGTTACTTGCTCTAATTGTATGACTGTGTTACTGGGTATCAGTGTATGTCTTTGTTACTTGGTGTCAGTGTATGTCTGTGTTACTTGGTGTAAGTGTGTGTCTGTGTTACTGGGTATCAGTGTATGTCTTTGTGACTTGGTGTCAGTGTATGTCTTTGTTATTGGGTGTCAGTGTTTGTCTTTGTGACTTGGTGTCAGTGTATGTCTTTGTTACTTGGTGTAAGTGTGTGTCTGTGTTACTGGGTATCAGTGTATGTCTTTGTTACTTGGTGTCAGTGTCTGTCAAAATACTTGGTGTCAGTGTATGTCTTTGTTACTTGGTGTAATTGTCTGGCTTTGTTACATTGGTGTCAGTGTATGTCTGTTTTACTGGGTGTCAGTGTGTGTCTGTGTTACTTGGCGTACGTGTGCGTCTTTGTTACTTGGTGTCCGTGTGTGTCTGTGTTACTGGGTGTAAGTGTGTGTCTGTGTTGCTGGGTATCAGTGCATGTCTTTGCTACATGGTGACAGTGCGTGTCTGTGTTACTTGGTGTAAGTCTGTGTCTGTGTTACTTGGTATCAGAGTATGTCTTTGTTACTTGGTGTCAGTGTATGTCTGTGTTACTTGGTGTAAGTGTATGACTTTGTTGCTTGGTGTAAGTGTGTGTCTGTGTTACTTGGTGTAAGTTTGTGTCTGTGTTACTTGGTATCAGTGTATGTCTTTGATACTTGGTGTAAGTATGTGTCTGTGTTACTGGGTAACAGTGTATGTCTTTGTTACTTGGTGTCAGTTTATGTCTGTGTTACTTGGTGTAAGTGTGTGTCTTTGTTACTTGGTGTAATTGTATTTCTTTGCTACTTGGTGTCAGTGTATGTCTTTGCTACTTGGTGTAAGCGAGTGTTTGTGTTACTTGGTATCAGTGTATGTCTTTGTTACTTGGTGTAAGCGAGTGTTTGTGTTACTTGGTATCAGTGTATGTCTTTGTTACTTGGTGTAAGAGTGTGTCTGTGTTACTGGGTAACAGTGTATGTCTTTGTTACTTGGTGTCAGTGTATGGCTGTGTTATTTGGTGCAAGTGTGTGTCTTTGTTGCTTGGTGTAATTTTATGTCTTTGTTACTTGGTGTCAGTGTATGTCTGTGTTACTTGGTGTAAGTGTATGTCTTTGTTACTTGGTTTCAGTGTATGTCTTTGTTACTTGGTGTAAATGTGTGTCTGTGTTACTGGGTATCAGTGTATGTCTTTGTTACTTGGTGTCAGTGTATGTCTTTGTGACTTGGTGTCAGTGTATGTCTTGGTTACTGGGTGTCAGTGTATGTCTTTGTGTCTTGGTGTCAGTGTATGTCTTTGTGACTGGGTGTCAGTTTATGTCTTTGTTACTTGGTGTCAGCGTATGTCTGTGTTACGTGGTGTAATTGTGTGTCTTTGTTACTTGGTGTCAGTGTATGACTTTGTTACTTGGTGTAAGTGTGTGTCTGTGTTACTGGGTGTCAGTAGATGTCTGTGTTACTTGGTGTAAGTGAGTGTCTTTGTTACATGGTGTAAGTGTATGTCATTGTTACTTTGTGTCAGTGTATGTCTGTGTTACTTGGTGTAAGTGAATGTCTTTGTTACTTGGTGTCAGACTTTGTATTTGTTACTTTTTGGAAGTGTGTCTCTGTGTTACTGGGTATCAGTGAATGTCTTTGTCACTTGGTGTCAGTGTATGTCTTTGTTACTTGGTGTAATTGTATGTCTTTGTTACTTGGTGTCAGTGTACGGCTTTGTTTCTTGGTGTAAGTGTGTTTGTGTTACTTCGTGTAAGTGTATGCCTTTGTTACTTGGTGTCAGTGTATGTCTTTGTTACTTGGTGGAAGTGTGTGTCTGTGTTCCTGGGTATCAGTGTATGTCTGTGTTACTTGGTGTAAGTGTGTGTCTTTGTTACTTGTTGTAATTGTATGTCTATGTTACTTGGTGTCAGTGTATGTCTTTGTTACTTGGTGTAAGTGTGTGTTTGTGTTACTTGCTCTAATTGTATGACTGTGTTACTGGGTATCAGTGTATGTCTTTGTTACTTGGTGTCAGTGTATGTCTGTGTTACTTGGTGTAAGTGTGTGTCTGTGTTACTGGGTATCAGTGTATGTCTTTGTGACTTGGTGTCAGTGTATGTCTTTGTTATTGGGTGTCAGTGTTTGTCTTTGTGACTTGGTGTCAGTGTATGTCTTTGTTACTTGGTGTAAGTGTGTGTCTGTGTTACTGGGTATCAGTGTATGTCTTTGTTACTTGGTGTCAGTGTCTGTCAAAATACTTGGTGTCAGTGTATGTCTTTGTTACTTGGTGTAATTGTCTGGCTTTGTTACATTGGTGTCAGTGTATGTCTGTTTTACTGGGTGTCAGTGTGTGTCTGTGTTACTTGGCGTACGTGTGCGTCTTTGTTACTTGGTGTCCGTGTGTGTCTGTGTTACTGGGTGTAAGTGTGTGTCTGTGTTACTGGGTATCAGTGCATGTCTTTGCTACATGGTGACAGTGCGTGTCTGTGTTACTTGGTGTAAGTCTGTGTCTGTGTTACTTGGTATCAGAATATGTCTTTGTTACTTGGTGCAAGTGTGTGCCTGTGTTACTGGGAAACAGTGTATGTCTTTGTTACTTGGTGTCAGTGTATGTCTGTGTTACCTGGTGTAAGTGTGCGTCTTTGTTACTTGGTGTAATAGTATGTGTTTGTTACTTGGTGCCTGTGTATGTCTTTGTTACTTGGTGTAAGTGAGTGTTTGTGTTACTTGGTGTAAGTGTGTGTCTGTGTCACTCGGTATCAGTGCATGTCTTTGTTACTTGGTGTAAGTGTGTGTCTGTGTTACTGGGTAACAGTGTATGTCTTTGTTACTTGGTGTCAGTGTATGTCTGTGTTACTTGGTGCAAGTGTGTGTCTTTGTTACTTGGTGTAATTGTATGTCTTTGTTACTTGGTGTCAGAGTATGTCTGTGTTACTTGGTGTAAGTGTATGACTTTGTTACTTGGTGTAATTGTATGTCTTTGTTACTTGGTGTAAGTGTGTGTCTGTGTTACTTGGTGTAAGTTTGTGTCTGTGTTACTTGGTATCAGTGTATGTCTTTGATACTTGGTGTAAGTATGTGTCTGTGTTACTGGGTAACAGTGTATGTCTTTGTTACTTGGTGTAAGTGTGTGTTTGTGTTATTTGGTCTAATTGTATGTCTGTGTTACTGGGTATCAGTGTATGTCTTTGTTACTTGGTGTCAGTGTATGTCTGTGTTACTTGGTGTAAGTGTGTGTCTGTGTTACTGGGTATCAGTGTATGTCTTTGTGACTTGGTGTCAGTGTATGTCTTTGTTACTTGGTGTAAGTGTGTGTCTGTGTTACTGGTTATCAGTGTATGTCTGTGTTACTTGGTGTAAGTGTGTGTCTGTGTTACTGGGTATCAGTGCATGTCTTTGCTACATGGTGACAGTGTGTGTCTGTGTTACATGGTGTAAGTCTGTGTCTGTGTTACTTGGTATCAGAGTATGTCTTTGTTACTTGGTGCAAGTGTGTGCCTGTGTTACTGGGTAACAGTGTATGTCTTTGTTGCTTGATGTCAGTGTATGTCTGTGTTACTTGGTGTAAGTGTGTGTCTTTGTTACTTGGTGTAATTGTATGTCTTTGTTACTTGGTGTCAGTGTATGTCTGTGTTACTTGGTGTAAGTGTATGACTTTGTTACTTGGTGTAAGTGTGTGTCTGTGTTACTTGGTGTAAGTTTGTGTCTGTGTTACTTGGTATCAGTGTATGTCTTTGATACTTGGTGTAAGTATGTGTCTGTGTTACTGGGTAACAGTTTATGTCTTTGTTACTTGGTGTCAGTTTATGTCTGTGTTACTTGGTGTAAGTGTGTGTCTTTGTTACTTGGTGTAATTGTATTTCTTTGCTACTTGGTGTCAGTGTATGTCTTTGCTACTTGGTGTAAGCGAGTGTTTGTGTTACTTGGTATCAGTGTATGTCTTTGTTACTTGGTGTAAGAGTGTGTCCGTGTTACTGGGTAACAGTGTATGTCTTTGTTCCTTGGTGTCAGTGTATGGCTGTATTATTTGGTGTAAGTGTGTGTCTTTGTTGCTTGGTGTAATTTTATGTCTTTGTTACTTGGTGTCAGTGTATGTCTGTGTTACTTGGTGTAAGTGTATGTCTTTGTTACTTGGTTTCAGTGTATGTCTTTGTTACTTGGTGCAAGTGTGTGTCTGTGTTACTTGGTGTAAGTTTGTGTCTGTGTTACTTTGTATCAGTGTATGTATTTGATACTTGGTGTAAGTATGTGTCTGTGTTACTGGGTAACAGTGTATGTCTTTGTTACTTGGTGTCAGTGTATGTCTGTGTTACTTGGTGTAAGTGTGTGTCTTTGTTACTTGGTGTAATTGTATGTCTTTGCTACTTGGTGTCAGTGTATGTCTTTGCTACTTGGTGTAAGCGAGTGTTTGTGTTACTTGGTATCAGTGTATGTCTTTGTTACTTGGTGTAAGAGTGTGTCTGTGTTACTGGGTAACAGTGTATGTCTTTGTTACTTGGTGTCAGTGTATGGCTGTGTTATTTGGTGCAAGTGTGTGTCTTTGTTGCTTGGTGTAATTTTATGTCTTTGTTACTTGGTGTCAGTGTATGTCTGTGTTACTTGGTGTAAGTGTATGTCTTTGTTACTTGGTTTCAGTGTATGTCTTTGTTACTTGGTGTAAATGTGTGTCTGTGTTATTGTGTATCAGTGTATGTCTTTGTTACTTGGTGTCAGTGTATGTCTTTGTGACTTGGTGTCAGTGTATGTCTTGGTTACTGGGTGTCAGTGTATGTCTTTGTGTCTTGGTGTCAGTGTATGTCTTTGTGACTGGGTGTCAGTTTATGTCTTTGTTACTTGGTGTCAGCGTATGTCTGTGTTACGTGGTGTAATTGTGTGTCTTTGTTACTTGGTGTCAGTGTATGACTTTGTTACTTGGTGTAAGTGAGTGTCTTTGTTACATGGTGTAAGTGTATGTCATTGTTACTTTGTGTCAGTGTATGTCTGTGTTACTTGGTGTAAGTGAATGTCTTTGTTACTTGGTGTCAGACTTTGTATTTGTAACTTTTTGGAAGTGTGTCTCTGTGTTACTGGGTATCAGTGTATGTCTTTGTTACTTGGTGTCAGTGTATGTCTTTGTTACTTGGTGCAAGTGTGTGTTTGTGTTACTTGGTGTAAGTGTACGTCTTTGTTACTTGGTGTAAGAGTGTGTCTGTGTTACTGGGTAACAGTGTATGTCTTTGTTACTTGGTGTCAGTGTATGGCTGTGTTATTTGGTGCAAGTGTGTGTCTTTGTTGCTTGGTGTAATTTTATGTCTTTGTTACTTGGTGTCAGTGTATGTCTGTGTTACTTGGTGTAAGTGTATGTCTTTGTTACTTGGTTTCAGTGTATGTCTTTGTTACTTGGTGTAAATGTGTGTCTGTGTTATTGGGTATCAGTGTATGTCTTTGTTACTTGGTGTCAGTGTATGTCTTTGTGACTTGGTGTCAGTGTATGTCTTGGTTACTGGGTGTCAGTGTATGTCTTTGTGTCTTGGTGTCAGTGTATGTCTTTGTGACTGGGTGTCAGTTTATGTCTTTGTTACTTGGTGTCAGCGTATGTCTGTGTTACGTGGTGTAATTGTGTGTCTTTGTTACTTGGTGTCAGTGTATGACTTTGTTACTTGGTGTAAGTGAGTGTCTTTGTTACATGGTGTAAGTGTATGTCATTGTTACTTTGTGTCAGTGTATGTCTGTGTTACTTGGTGTAAGTGAATGTCTTTGTTACTTGGTGTCAGACTTTGTATTTGTTACTTTTTGGAAGTGTGTCTCTGTGTTACTGGGTATCAGTGTATGCCTTTGTTACTTGGTGTCAGTGTATGTCTTTGTTACTTGGTGTCAGTGTATGTCTTTGTTACTTGGTGCAAGTGTGTGTTTGTGTTACTTGGTGTAAGTGTACGTCTTTGTTACTTGGTGTAAGTGTGTTTGTGTTACTTCGTGTAAGTGTATGCCTTTGTTACTTGGTGTCAGTGTATGTCTTTGTTACTTGGTGGAAGTGTGTGTCTGTGTTCCTGGGTATCAGTGTATGTCTGTGTTACTTGGTGTAAGTGTGTGTCTTTGTTACTTGTTGTAATTGTATGTCTATGTTACTTGGTGTCAGTGTATGTCTTTGTTACTTGGTGTAAGTGTGTGTTTGTGTTACTTGCTCTAATTGTATGTCTGTGTTACTGGGTATCAGTGTATGTCTTTGTTACTTGGTGTCAGTGTATGTCTGTGTTACTTGGTGTAAGTGTGTGTCTGTGTTACTGGGTATCAGTGTATGTCTTTGTGACTTGGTGTCAGTGTATGTCTTTGTTATTGGGTGTCAGTGTTTGTCTTTGTGACTTGGTGTCAGTGTATGTCTTTGTTACTTGGTGTAAGTGTGTGTCTGTGTTACTGGGTATCAGTGTATGTCTTTGTTACTTGGTGTCAGTGTCTGTCAAAATACTTGGTGTCAGTGTATGTCTTTGTTACTTGGTGTAATTGTCTGGCTTTGTTACATTGGTGTCAATGTATGTCTGTTTTACTGGGTGTCAGTGTGTGTCTGTGTTACTTGGCGTACGTGTGCGTCTTTGTTACTTGGTGTCCGTGTGTGTCTGTGTTACTGGGTGTAAGTGTGTGTCTGTGTTACTAGGTATCAGTGCATGTCTTTGCTACATGGTGACAGTGCGTGTCTGTGTTACTTGGTGTAAGTCTGTGTCTGTGTTACTTGGTATCAGAGTATGTCTTTGTTACTTGGTGCAAGTGTGTGCCTGTGTTACTGGGTAACAGTGTATGTCTGTGTTACCTGGTGTAAGTGTGCGTCTTTGTTACTTGGTGTAATAGTATGTCTTTGTTACTTGGTGTCTGTGTATGTCTTTGTTACTTGGTGTAAGTGTGTGTCTGTGTCACTCGGTATCAGTGCATGTCTTTGTTACTTGGTGTAAGTGTGTGTCTGTGTTACTGGGTAACAGTTTATGTCTTTGTTACTTGGTGTCAGTGTATGTCTGTGTTACTTGGTGCAAGTGTGTGTCTTTGTTACTTGGTGTAATTGTATGTCTTTGTTACTTGGTGTCAGTGTATGTCTGTGTTACTTGGTGTAAGTGTATGACTTTGTTACTTGGTGTAATTGTGTGTCTGTGTTACTTGGTGTAAGTTTGTGTCTGTGTTACTTGGTATCAGTGTATGTCTTTGATACTTGGTGTAAGTATGTGTCTGTGTTACTGGGTAACAGTGTATGTCTTTGTTACTTGGTGTAAGTGTGTGTTTGTGTTACTTGGTCTAATTGTATGTCTGTGTTACTGGGTATCAGTGTATGTCTTTGTTACTTGGTGTCAGTGTATGTCTGTGTTACTTGGTGTAAGTGTGTGTCTGTGTTACTGGGTATCAGTGTATGTCTTTGTGACTTGGTGTCAGTGTATGTCTTTGTTACTTGGTGTAAGTGTGTGTCAGTGTTACTGGTTATCAGTGTATGTCTTTGTTACTTGGTGTCAGTATCTGTCAAAATACTTGGTGTCAGGGTATGTCTTTGTTACTTGGTGTAATTGTCTGGCTTTGTTACATTGGTGTCAGTGTATGTCTGTTTTACTGGGTGTCAGTGTGTGTCTGTGTTACTTGGCGTACGTGTGCGTCTTTGTTACTTGGTGTCCGTGTGTGTCTGTGTTACTGGGTGTAAGTGTATGTCTTTGTTACTGGGTGTCAGTGTATGTCTTTGTTACATGGTGTAAGTGTGTGTCTGTGTTACTGGGTATCAGTGTCTGTCTTTGTTACTTGGTGTAAGTGTGTGTCTGTGTTACTGGGTATCAGTGCATGTCTTTGTTACTTGGTGTCAGTGTATGTTTGTGTTACTTGGTGTAAGTGTGTGTCTTTGTTACTTGGTGTAAGTGTATGCCTTTGTTACTTGGTGTAAGTGTGTTTCTGTGTTACTGGGTATCAGTGTCTGTCTTTGTTACTGGATATCAGTGTCTGTCTTTGTTACTTGGTGGATGTGTGTGTCTGTGTTACTTGGTGTAAGTGTGTGTCTTTGTTACTTGATGTATGTGTGTGTCTGTGTTACTGGGTAACAGTGTATGTCTTTGTTACTTGGTGTAAGTGTGTGTCTGTGTTACTTGGTATCAGTGTATGTCTTTGTTACTTGGTGTAAGTGTGTTTCTGTGTTACTGGTTAACAGTGTATGTCTTGTTACTTGGTGTCAGTGTATGTCTGTGTTACTTGGTGTAAGTGTGTGTCTTTGTTACCTGGTGTAATTGTATGTCTTTGTTACTTGGTGTCAGTGTATGTCTTTGTTGCTTGGTGTAAGTGAGTGTTTCTGTTACTTGGTGTAAGTCTGTGTCTGTGTCTCTTGGTATCAGTGTATGTCTGTGTTACTTGGTGTAAGTGTGTGTCTGTGTTACTGGGTATCAGTGTATGTATTTGTTACTTGGTGTAAGTGTTTGTCTGTGTTACTGGGTATCAGTGTATGTCTTTGTGACTTGGTGTCAGTGTATGTCTTTGTTACTTGGTGTAAGTGTGTGTCTGTGTTACTTGGTGTAAGTTTGTGTCTGTGTTACTTGGTATCAGTGTATGTCTTTGATACTTGGTGTAAGTATGTGTCTGTGTTACTGGGTAACATTTTATGTCTTTGTTACTTGGTGTAAGTGTGTGTTTGTGTTACTTGGTCTAATTGTATGTCTGTGTTACTGGGTATCAGTGTATGTCTTTGTTACTTTGTGTCAGTGTATGTCTGTGTTACTTGGTGTAAGTGTGTGTCTGTGTTACTGGGTATCAGTGTATGTCTTTGTGACTTGGTGTCAGTGTATGTCTTTGTTACTTGGTGTAAGTGTGTGTCTGTGTTACTGGGTATCAGTGTATGTCTTTGTTACTTGGTGTCAGTGTCTGTCAAAATACTTGGTGTCAGTGTATGTCTTTGTTACTTGGTGTAATTGTCTGGCTTTGTTACATTGGTGTCAGTGTATGTCTGTTTTACTGGGTGTCAGTGTGTGTCTGTGTTACTTGGCGTACGTGTGCGTCTTTGTTACTTGGTGTCCGTGTGTGTCTGTGTTACTGGGTGTAAGTGTATGTCTTTGTTACTGGGTGCCAGTGTATGTCTTTGTTACATGTTGTAAGTGTGTGTCTGTGTTACTGGGTATCAGTGTCTGTCTTTGTTACTTGGTGTAAGTGTGTATCTGTGTTACTGGGTATCAGTGCATGTCTTTATTACTTGGTGTCAGTGTATGTTTGTGTTACTTGGTGTAAGTGTGTGTCTTTGGTACTTGGTGTAAGTGTATGCCTTTGTTACTTGGTGTAAGTGTGTTTCTGTGTTACTGGGTATCAGTGTCTGTCTTTGTTGCTGGATATCAGTGTCTGTCTTTGTTACTTGGTGGAAGTGTGTGTCTGTGTTACTTGGTGTAAGTGTGTGTCTTTGTTACTTGATGTATGTGTGTGTCTGTGTTACTGGGTAACAGTGTATGTCTTTGTTACTTGCTGTAAGTGTGTGTCTGTGTTACTTGGTATCAGTGTATGTCTTTGTTACTTGGTGTAAGTGTGTTTCTGCGTTACTGGTTAACAGTGTATGTCTTTGTTACTTGGTGTAAGTGTGTGTCTTTGTTACCTGGTGTAATTGTATGTCTTTGTTACTTGGTGTCAGTGTATGTCTTTGTTGCTTGGTGTAAGTGAGTGTTTCTGTTACTTGGTGTAAGTCTGTGTCTGTGTCTCTTGGTATCAGTGTATGTCTGTGTTACTTGGTGTAAGTGTGTGTCTGTGTTACTGGGTATCAGTGTATTTCTTTGTTACTTGGTGTAAGTGTTTGTCTGTGTTACTGGGTATCAGTGTATGTCTTTGTGACTTGGTGTCAGTGTATGTCTGTGTTACTTGGTGTAAGTGTATGTCTTTGTTACTTGGTGGAAGTGTGTCTCTGTGTTCCTGGGTATCAGAGTATGTCTTTGTGACTTGGTGTCAGTGTATGTCTTTGTTACTTGGTGTCAGTGTATGTCTGTGTTACTTGGTGTAAGTGTGTGTCTGTGTTACTGGGTATCAGTGTATGTCTTTGTGACTTGGTGTCAGTGTATGTCTTTGTTACTTGTTGCAAGTGTGTGTCTGTGTTACTGGGTATCAGTGTATGTCTTTGTTACTTGGTGTCAGTGTCTGTCAAAATACTTGGTGTCAGTGAATGTCTTTGTTACTTGGTGTAATTGTCTGGCTTTGTTACATTGGTGTCAGTGTATGTCTGTTTTACTGGGTGTAAGTGTATGTCATTGTTACTGGGTGTCAGTGTATGTCTTTGTTACTTGGTGTCAGTGTATGTGTTTGTGACTTGGTGTCAGTGTATGTCTTTGTTACTGGGTGTCAGTGTATGTCTTTGTTACTTGGTGTAAGTGTAAGTCAAAATACTTGTTGTAAGTGTATGTCTGTGTTACTTGGTGTAAGTGTATGTCTTTGTTACTTGGTGTCCGTGTGTGTCTGTGTTACTGGGTGTAAGTGTATGTCTTTGTTACTGGGTGTCAGTGTATGTCTTTGTTACTTGGTGTCTGTGTATGTGTTTGTGACTTGGTGTCAGTGTATGTCTTTGTTACTGGGTGTCAGTGTATGTCTTTCTTACTTGGTGTAAGTGTAAGTCAAAATACTTGGTGTAAGTGTATGTCTGTGTTACTTGGTGTAAGTGTATGTCTCTGTTACTTGCTGTCAGTGTGTGTCTGTGTTTCTGGGGATCAGTGTATGTCTTTGTTACTTAGTGTCAGTGTATGTCTGTTTACTTGGTGTAAGTGTGTGTCTTTGTTACTTGGTGTAAGTGTCTGTCTTTGTTACTTGGTGTCAGTGTATGTCTCTGTTACTTGATGTCAGTGCATGTCTTTGTTACTTGGTGTAAGTGTGTGTCTGTGTTACTGGGTATCAGTGCATGTCTTTGTTACTTGGTGTCAGTGTATGTTTGTGTTACTTGGTGTAAGTGTGTGTCTTTGTTACTTGGTGTAAGTGTATGCCTTTGTTACTTGGTGTAAGTGTGTTTCTGTGTTACTGGGTATCAGTGTCTGTCTTTGTTACTGGATATCAGTGACTGTCTTTGTTACTTGGTGTAAGTGTGTGTCTGTGTTACTTGGTGTAAGTGTGTGTCTTTGTTACTTGATGTATGTGTGTGTCTGTGTTACTGGGTAACAGTGAATGTCTTTGTTACTTGGTGTAAGTGTGTGTCTGTGTTACTTGGTATCAGTGTATGTCTTTGTTACTTGGTCTAAGTGTGTTTCTGTGTTCCTGGTTAACAGTGTATGTCTTTGTTACTTGGTGTCAGTGTATGTCTGTGTTACTTGGTGTAAGTGTGTGTCTTTGTTACCTGGTGTAATTGTATGTCTTTGTTACTTGGTGTCAGTGTCTGTCAAAATACTTGGTGTCAGTGAATGTCTTTGTTACTTGGTGTAATTGTCTGGCTTTGTTACATTGGTGTCAGTGTATGTCTGTTTTACTGGGTGTAAGTGTATGTCATTGTTACTGGGTGTCAGTGTATGTCTTTGTTACTTGGTGTCAGTGTATGTGTTTGTGACTTGGTGTCAGTGTATGTCTTTGTTACTGGGTGTCAGTGTATGTCTTTGTTACTTGGTGTAAGTGTAAGTCAAAATACTTGTTGTAAGTGTATGTCTGTGTTACTTGGTGTAAGTGTATGTCTTTGTTACTTGGTGTCCGTGTGTGTCTGTGTTACTGGGTGTAAGTGTATGTCTTTGTTACTGGGTGTCAGTGTATGTCTTTGTTACTTGGTGTCTGTGTATGTGTTTGTGACTTGGTGTCAGTGTATGTCTTTGTTACTGGGTGTCAGTGTATGTCTTTCTTACTTGGTGTAAGTGTAAGTCAAAATACTTGGTGTAAGTGTATGTCTGTGTTACTTGGTGTAAGTGTATGTCTCTGTTACTTGCTGTCAGTGTGTGTCTGTGTTTCTGGGGATCAGTGTATGTCTTTGTTACTTAGTGTCAGTGTATGTCTGTTTACTTGGTGTAAGTGTGTGTCTTTGTTACTTGGTGTAAGTGTCTGTCTTTGTTACTTGGTGTCAGTGTATGTCTCTGTTACTTGATGTCAGTGCATGTCTTTGTTACTTGGTGTAAGTGTGTGTCTGTGTTACTGGGTATCAGTGCATGTCTTTGTTACTTGGTGTCAGTGTATGTTTGTGTTACTTGGTGTAAGTGTGTGTCTTTGTTACTTGGTGTAAGTGTATGCCTTTGTTACTTGGTGTAAGTGTGTTTCTGTGTTACTGGGTATCAGTGTCTGTCTTTGTTACTGGATATCAGTGACTGTCTTTGTTACTTGGTGTAAGTGTGTGTCTGTGTTACTTGGTGTAAGTGTGTGTCTTTGTTACTTGATGTATGTGTGTGTCTGTGTTACTGGGTAACAGTGAATGTCTTTGTTACTTGGTGTAAGTGTGTGTCTGTGTTACTTGGTATCAGTGTATGTCTTTGTTACTTGGTCTAAGTGTGTTTCTGTGTTCCTGGTTAACAGTGTATGTCTTTGTTACTTGGTGTCAGTGTATGTCTGTGTTACTTGGTGTAAGTGTGTGTCTTTGTTACCTGGTGTAATTGTATGTCTTTGTTACTTGGTGTCAGTGTATGTCTTTGTTTCTTGGTGTAAGTGAGTGTTTCTGTTACTTGGTGTAAGTCTGTGTCTGTGTCTCTTGGTATCAGTGTATGTCTGTGTTACTTGGTGTAAGTGTTTGTCTGTGTTACTGGGTATCAGTGTATGTCTTTGTTACTTGGTGTAAGTGTTTGTCTGTGTTACTGGGTATCAGTGTATGTCTTTGTTACTTGGTGTCAGTGTATGTCTTTGTTACTTGGTGTAAGTGTATGTCTTTGTTACTTGGTGGAAGTGTGTCTCTGTTTTCCTGGATATCAGAGTATGTCTTTGTGACTTGGTGTCAGTGTATGTCTTTGTTACTCGGTGTAATTGTATGTCTTTGTTACTTGTTGTCAGTGTATGTCTTTGTTACTTGGTGTAAGTGTATGTCTTTGTTACTTGGTGTCAGTGTATGTCTTTGTTACTTGGTGTAAGTGTGTGTCTGTGTTACTGGGTCTCAGTGTGTGTCTTTGTTACTTTGTGTCCGTATGTGCCTGTGTTACTGGGTGTCTGTGTATGTCTTTGTTACAAGTGTAAGTGTGTGTCTGTGTTACTTGGTATCAGTGTATGTCTTTGTTTTTTTGTGTAAGTGTGTTTCTGCGTTACTGGTTAACAGTGTATGTCTTTGTTACTTGGTGTCAGTGTATGTCTGTGTTACTTGGTGTAAGTGTGTGTCTTTGTTACCTGGTGTAATTGTATGTCTTTGTTACTTGGTGTCAGTGTATGTCTTTGTTGCTTGGTGTAAGTGAGTGTTTCTGTTACTTGGTGTAAGTCTGTGTCTGTGTCTCTTGGTATCAGTGTATGTCTGTGTTACTTGGCGTAAGTGTGTGTCTGTGTTACTGGGTATCAGTGTATTTCTTTGTTACTTGGTGTAAGTGTTTGTCTGTGTTACTGGGTATCAGTGTATGTCTTTGTGACTTGGTGTCAGTGTATGTCTTTGTTACTTGGTGTAAGTGTATGTCTTTGTTAATTGGTGGAAGTGTGTCTCTGTGTTCCTGGGTATCAGAGTATGTCTTTGTGACTTGGTGTCAGTGTATGTCTTTGTTACTTGGTGTCAGTGTATGTCTGTGTTACTTGGTGTAAGTGTGTGTCTGTGTTACTGGGTATCAGTGTATGTCTTTGTGACTTGGTGTCAGTGGACGTCTTTGTTACTTGGTGCAAGTGTGTGTCTGTGTTACTGGGTATCAGTGTATGTCTATGTTACTTGGTGCCAGTGTCTGTCAAAATACTTGGTGTCAGTGTATGTCTTTGTTACTTGGTGTAATTGTCTGGCTTTGTTACATTGGTGTCAGTGTATGTCTGTTTTACTGGGTGTAAGTGTATGTCTTTGTTACTGGGTGTCAGTGTATGTCTTTGTTACTTGGTGTCAGTGTATGTGTTTGTGACTTGGTGTCAGTGTATGTCTTTGATACTGGGTGTCAGTGTATGTCTTTGTTACTTGGTGTAAGTGTAAGTCAAAATACCTGGTGTAAGTGTATGTCTGTGTTACTTGGTGTAAGTGTATGTCTTTGTTACTTGGTGTCCGTGTGTGTCTGTGTTACTGGGTGTAAGTGTATGTCTTTGTTACTGGGTGTCAGTGTATGTCTTTGTTACTTGGTGTCAGTGTATGTGTTTGTGACTTGGTGTCAGTGTATGTCTTTGTTACTGGGTGTCAGTGTATGTCTTTCTTACTTGGTGTAAGTGTAAGTCAAAATACTTGGTGTAAGTGTATGTCTGTGTTACTTGGTGTAAGTGTATGTCTTTGTTACTTGGTGTCAGTGTGTGTCTGTGTTTCTGGGGATCAGTGTATGTCTTTGTTACTTAGTGTCAGTGTATGTCTGTTTACTTGGTGTAAGTGTGTGTCTTTGTTACTTGGTGTAAGTGTCTGTCTTTGTTACTTGGTGTCAGTGTATGTCTCTGTTACTTGGTGTCAGAGCATGTCTTTGTTACTTGGTGTAAGTGTATGTCTGTGTTACTTGGTGTAAGTGTATGTCTTTGTTACTTGGTGTCCGTGTGTGTCTGTGTTACTGGGTGTAAGTGTATGTCTTTGTTACTGGGTGTCAGTGTATGTCTTTGTTACTTGGTGTCAGTGTATGTGTTTGTGACTTGGTGTCAGTGTATGTCTTTGTTACTGGGTGTCAGTGTATGTCTTTCTTACTTGGTGTAAGTGTAAGTCAAAATACTTGGTGTAAGTGTATGTCTGTGTTACTTGGTGTAAGTGTATGTCTTTGTTACTTGGTGTCAGTGTGTGTCTGTGTTTCTGGGGATCAGTGTATGTCTTTGTTACTTAGTGTCAGTGTATGTCTGTTTACTTGGTGTAAGTGTGTGTCTTTGTTACTTGGTGTAAGTGTCTGTCTTTGTTACTGGGTATCAGTGCATGTCTTTGTTACTTGGTGTCAGTGTATGTTTGTGTTACTTGGTGTAAGTGTGTGTCTTTGTTACTTGTTGTAAGTGTATGCCTTTGTTACTTGGTGTAAGTGTGTTTCTGTGTTACTGGGTATCAGTGTCTGTCTTTGTTACTGGATATCAGTGTCTGTCTTTGTTACTTGGTGTAAGTGTGTGTCTTTGTTACTTGATGTATGTGTGTGTCTGTGTTACTGGGTAACAGTGTATGTCTTTGTTACTTGGTGTAAGTGTGTGTCTGTGTTACTTGGTATCAGTGTATGTCTTTGTTACTTGGTGTAAGTGTGTTTCTGTGTTCCTGGTTAACAGTGTATGTCTTTGTTACTTGGTGTCAGTGTATGTCTGTGTTACTTGGTGTCAGTGTGTGTCTTTGTTACCTGGTGTAATTGTATGTCTTTGTTACTTGATGTCAGTGTATGTCTTTGTTTCTTGGTGTAAGTGAGTGTTTCTGTTACTTGGTGTAAGTCTGTGTCTGTGTCTCTTGGTATCAGTGTATGTCTGTGTTACTTGGTGTAAGTGTTTGTCTGTGTTACTGGGTATCAGTGTATGTCTTTGTTACTTGGTGTAAGTGTTTGTCTGTGTTACTTGGTGTAAGTGTATGTCTTTGTTACTTGGTGGAAGTGTGTCTCTGTTTTCCTGGATATCAGAGTATGTCTTTGTGACTTGGTGTCAGTGTATGTCTTTGTTACTCGGTGTAATTGTATGTCTTTGTTACTTGTTGTCAGTGTATTTCTTTGTTACTTGGTGTAAGTGTATGTCTTTGTTACTTGGTGTCAGTGTATGTCTTTGTTACTTGGTGTAAGTGTGTGTCTGTGTTACTGGGTCTCAGTGTGTGTCTTTGTTACTTTGTGTCCGTATGTGCCTGTGTTACTGGGTGTCTGTGTATGTCTTTGTTACTGGGTGTCAATGTATGTCTTTGTTACTTGGTGTAAGTGTGTGTCTGTGTTACTGGGTATCAGTGTATGTCTTTGTTACTTGGTGTCAGTGTACGTCTGTGATACTTGGTGTAAGTGTGTGTCTGTGTTACTTGGTATCAGTGTATGTCTTTGTTACTTGGTGTAAGTGTGTTTCTGTGTTACTGGTTAACAGTGTATGTCTTTGATACTTTGTGTCAGTGTATGACTTCGTTACTTTGTGTAAGTGTGTGTCTGTGTTACTGGGTATCAGAGTATGTCTTTGTTACTTTGTGTCAGTGTATGTCAAAATACTTGGTGTAGGTGTATGTCTTTGTTACTTGGTGTAATTATCTGTCTTTGTTACTTGGTGTCAGTGTATGTCTGTGTTACTTGGTGTAAGTGTGTGTCTTTGTTACTGGGTGTAAGTGTATGCCTTTGTTACTTCGTGTCAGTGCATGTCTTTGTTACTTGGTGTCAGTGTGTGTCTGTGTTGCTGGGTATCAATGTTTGTCTTTTTGACTTGGTATCAGTGTATGTCTTTGTGACTTGGTATCAGCGTATGTCCTTGTTACTTGGTGTCAGTGTGTGTCTGTGTTACTGGTTATCAGTGTATGTCTTTGTTACTTGGTGTTAGTGTGTGTCTGTGTTACTGGGTATCAGTGTATGTCTTTGTTACTTGTTGTCAGTGGATGTCTGCGTTACTTGGTGTAAGCGCGTTTCTTTGTTACTTGGTGTAATTGTATGTCTTTGTTACTTGGTGTCAGTGTATGTCTGTGTTACTTGGTGTAAGTGTATGTCTTTTTTACTTGGTGTCACTGTATGTCTTTGTTACTTGGTGTAAGTGTGTGTCTGTGTTACTGGGTATCAGTGTATGTTTTTGTTACTTGGTGTCAGTGTATGTCTGTGTTACTTGGTGAAAGTGTGTCTCTGTGTTACTGGGTGTCAGTGTATGTCCTTGTTACTTGGTGTCAGTGTGTGTCTGTGTTACTGGGTATCAGTGTATGTCTTTGCGACTTGGTATCAGTGGATGTCTTTGTGACTTGGTGTCTGTGTATGTCTTTTTTACTGGGTGTCAGTGTGTGTCTGTGTTATTTGGTGTCAGTGTATGTCATTGTTACTGTGTATCAGTGTTTCTCTGTGTTACTGGGTGTCAGTGTGTGTTTGTTTTTGTTATTGGGTGACAGTGTACGTCTTTGTGACTTGGTGTCTGTGTATGTCTTTGTTACTGGGTGTCAGTGAGTGTCTGTGTTACTTGGTGTCAGTGTATCTGTGCTTAGCTGTGTTACTGAGTGTCAGTGTATGTTTGTTTGTGTTAATGGGTGTCAGTGACACTAGGTGTCAGTATATAGTTTAGTTTAAAGATACAGTAAGTTAACAGGCCCTTCGGCCCTCCGAGTCTGTTGCCGACCATCAACCACCCATTTATACTAATCCAACACTAATCCCGTATTCCTATCACATCCCCACCTGTCCCTATATATTTCCCTACCACCTACCTATACTAGGGGCAATTTATAATGGCCAATTATCCTATCAACCTGCAAGTATTAGGCATGTGGGAGGAAACCGGAGCACCCGGAGGAAACCCACGCAGACACAGGGAGAACTTGCAAACTCCGCACAGACGGTGCACAGAATCGAGCCCGGGTCCCAGGAGCTGTGAGGCTGCTAACCACTGCGCCAATGTGCCTCCCAGTGTGTGTCTGTGTTACTGGGTATCAGTATATGTCTTTGTTACTTGGTGTCAGTGTTTGTCTGTGTTAATTGGTGCAAGTGTGTGTCTGTGTTACTTGGTATCAGTGTATGTCCTTGTTACTTGGTGTAAGTGTGTGTCTGTGTTACTGGGTAACAGTGTATGTCTTTGTTACCTGGTGTCAGTGTATGTCTTTGTTACTTGGTTTCTGTGTATGTCTTTGTTACTTGGTGTAAATGTATGTCTTTGTTACTTGGTGTCATTGTATGTCTGTGTTACTTGGTGTAAGTGTGTGTCTTTGTTACTTGGTGTCAGTGTATGTCTTTGTTACTGGGTGTCAGTGTATGTCTTCGTTACTTGGTCTCAGTGTATGTCTTTGTTTCTTGGTTTCTGTGTATGTCTTTGTTACTTGGTGTAAGTGTGTATCTGTGTTACTGGTTATCAGTGTATATCTTTGTTACTGGGTATCAGTGAATGTCTTTGCGACATGGTGACAGTGTATGTCTGTGTTACTTGGTGTAAGTGTATCTCTGTGTTACTTGGTGTAAGTGTATGTCTTTGCTACTTGGTGTCAGTGTACGGCTTTATTACTTGGTGAAAGTGTGTGTCTGTGTTACTTGGTGTAAGTGTGTGTCTGTGTTACTTGGTATCAGTGTGTGTCTGTGTTACTTGGTGTAAGTGTGTGTCTGTGTTACTGGGTGTAAGTGTGTGTCTTTGTTACTTGGTGTAATTGTATGTCTTTGTTACTTGGTGTCAGTGTATGTCTTTGTTAATTGGTGTCAGTGTATGTCTGTGTTACTTGGTGTAAGTGTGTGTCTTTGTTACTTGGTGTAATTGTATGTCTTTGTTACTTGGTGTCAGTGTATGTCTTTGTTACATGGTGTAAGTGAGAGTTTGTGTTACTTGGTGTAAGTGTGTGTCTGTGTTACTTGGTATCAGTGTATGTCTTTGTTACTTGGTGTAAGTGTGTGTCTGTGTTACTGGGTAACAGTGTATGTCTTTGTTACTTGGTGTCAGTGTATGTCTGTGTTACTTGGTGTAAGTGTGTGTCTTTGTTACTTGTTGTAATTGTATGTCTTTGTTACTTGGTGTCAGTGTATGTCTGTGCTACTTGGTGTTAGTGTATGTCTTTGTTACTTGCTGTCAGTGTAAGTCTTTGTTGCTTGTTGTAAGTGTGTGTCTGTGTTACTGGGTATCAGTGTATGTCTTTGTTACTTGGTGTCAGTCTATGTCTTTGTGACTTGGTGTCAGTGTATGTCTTTGTTACTGGGTGTCACTGTATGTCTTTGTGACTTTGTTCCAGTGTATGTCTTTGTTACTGGGTGTCAGTTTATGTCTTTGTTACTTGGTGTCACTGTATGTGTTTTTTACTTGGTGTCAGTGTATTTCTGTGTTACTTGGTGTAAGTGTGTGTCTTTGTTACTTGGTGTAAGAGTGTGTCTGTGTTACTGGGTATAAGTGTATGTCTTTGTTACTTGGTGTCAGTGTATGTCGTTGTTACTTGGTGTAAGTGTATGTCTTTGTTACTTGGTGTGAGTGTATGTCTTTGTTACTTGGTGGCAGTGTGTTTCTGTGTTACTTGGTGTAAGTGTGTGTCTGTGTTACTTGGTATCAGTGCATGTCTTTGTTACTTGGTGTAAGTGTGTGTCTGTGTTACTGGGTGTAAGTGAGTGTCTTTGTTACTTGGTGTAATTGTATGTCTTTGTTACTTGGTATCAGTGTATGTCTTTGTGACTTGGTGTCAGTATATGTCTGTGTTACTGGGTGTCAGTGTGTGGCTTTGTGACTTGGTGTCAGTGTATGTCTTTGTTACTTGGCGTATGTGTGTGTCTGTGTTACTGGGTATCGGTGTATGTGTTTGTGACTTGGTGTCAGTGTATGTCTTTGTTACTGGGTGTCAGTGTGTGTCTTTGTGACTTGGTGTCAGTGTATGTCTTTGCTACTTGGTGTAAATGTATGTCTATGTTACTTGGTATCAGTGTATGTCTTTGTTACTTGGTGTCAGTGTATGTCAAAATAGTTGGTGTATGTGTACGTCTTTGTTACTTGGTGTAAGTGTGTATCTGTGTTACTGGTTATCAGTGTATATCTTTGTTACTTGGTGTAAGTGTGTGTCTGCGTTACTGGGTATCAGTGAATGTCTTTGCTACATGGTGACAGTGTATGTCTGTGTTACTTGGTGTAAGTGTGTGTCTTTGATACCTGGTGTAATTATATGTCTTTGTTAATTGGTGTCAGTGTAAGTCTGTGTTACTTGGTGTAAGTGCATGTCTTTGTTACTTGGTGTCAGTGTATGTCTTTGTGACTTGGTGTCAGTGTATGTCTTTGTTACTGGGTATCACTGTATGTCTTTGTGACTTTGTGCCAGTGTATCTCTTTGTTACTGGGTCTCAGTTTATGTCTTTGTTACTTGGTGTCACTGTATGTCTTTGTTACTTGGTGTCAGTGTATTTCTGTGTTACTTGGTGTAAGTGTGTGTCTTTGTTGCTTGGTGTAAGAGTGTGTCTGTGTTACTGGGTATCAGTGTATGTCTTTGTTACTTGGTGTCAGTGTATGTCGTTGTTACTTGGTGTATGTGTGTGTCTGTGTTACTGGGTGTCAGTGTATGTCTTTGTTACTTGGTGTCAGTGTATGTCTGTGTTGCTTGCTGTAAGTGTGTGTCTTTGTTACTTTGTGTAAGTGTATGTCTTTGTTCCTTGGTGTCAGTGTATGTCTGTGTTACTTTGTGTAAGTGTATGTCTTTGTTACTTTGTGTCAGTGTTTGTCTTTGTTACTTTGTGGAAGTATGTGTCTGTGTTACTGGGTATCAGCGTATGTCCTTGCGACTTGGTGTCAGTGTATGTCTTTGTTACTGGGTGTCAGTGTATGTCCTTGTGACTTGCTGTCAGTGAGTGTCTCTGTTATTCTTTGTTACTTGGTGTCAGTGTCTGTCTGTGTATGTCTTTGTTACTGTGTGTCAGTGTTTCTCTATGTTAGTGGGTGTCAGTGTGTGTTTGTTTGTGTTACTGGGTGTCAGTGTGTGTCTGTGTTACTTGGTGTAAGTGTATGTCTTTGTTTCTTGGTGTCAGTGGAAGTCTTTGTTAATTGGTGTCAGTGTTTGTCTCTGTTACTTGGTGTAAGTGTGTGTCTGTGTTACTGAGTCTCAGTTTATGTCTTTGTTACTTGGTGTCACTGTATGTCTTTGTTACTTGGTGTCAGTGTATTTCTGTGTTACTTGGTGTAAGTGTGTGTCTTTGTTACTTGGTGTAAGAGTGTGTCTGTGTTACTGGGTATCAGTGTATGTCTTTGTTACTTGGTGTCAGTGTATGTCGTTGTTACTTGGTGTATGTGTGTGTCTGTGTTACTGGGTGTCAGTGTATGTCTTTGTTACTTGGTGTCAGTGTATGTCTGTGTTGCTTGCTGTAAGTGTGTGTCTTTGTTACTTTGTGTAAGTGTATGTCTTTGTTCCTTGGTGTCAGTGTATGTCTGTGTTACTTTGTGTAATTGTATGTCTTTGTTACTTTGTGTCAGTGTTTGTCTTTGTTACTTTGTGGAAGTATGTGTCTGTGTTACTGGGTATCAGCGTATGTCCTTGCGACTTGGTGTCAGTGTATGTCTTTGTTACTGGGTGTCAGTGTATGTCCTTGTGACTTGCTGTCAGTGAGTGTCTCTGTTATTCTTTGTTACTTGGTGTCAGTGTCTGTCTGTGTATGTCTTTGTTACAGTGTGTCAGTGTTTCTCTATGTTAGTGGGTGTCAGTGTGTGTTTGTTTGTGTTACTGGGTGTCAGTGTGTGTCTGTGTTACTTGGTGTAAGTGTATGTCTTTGTTTCTTGGTGTCAGTGGAAGTCTTTGTTAATTGGTGTCAGTGTTTGTCTCTGTTACTTGGTGTAAGTGTGTGTCTGTGTTACTGGGTATCAGTGTATGTCTTTGTTACTTGGTGTAAGTGTGTGTCTGTGTTACTGGGTATCAGTGTATGTCTTTGTTTCTGGGTGTCAGTGTATGTCTTTGTTACTGGGTGTCAGTGTATGTCTTTGTTACTTGGAGTAATTGTGTGTCTGTGTTACTGGGTATCAGTGTATGTCTTTGTTTCTTGGTGTCAGTGTATGTCTTTGTTACTTGGTGTCAGTGTATGTCTGTGTTACTGGGTATCAGTGCATGTCTTTGTTACATGGTGTCAGTGCATGTCTTTGTTACTGGGTGTCAGTGTATGTCTGTGTTACTTGGTGTAAGTGTGTGTCTGTGTTACTGGGTATCAGTGTATGTCTTTGTGACTTGGTGTCAGTGTATGTCTTTGTTAATGGGTGTCAGTGTATGTCTTTGTGACTTGGTGTCAGTTTGTGTCTCTTTTAGTCTTTGTTACTTGGTGTCAGTGTCTGTCTGTGTATGTCTTTGTTACTGTGTGTCAGTGTTTCTCTATGTTACTGGGTGTCAGTGTGTGTTTGTTTGTGTTACTTGGTGTCAGTGTGTGTCTGTGTTACTGGGTATCAGTGAATGTCTTTGCGACATGGTGACAGTGTATGTCTGTGTTACTTGGTGTAAGTGTGTGTCTTTGTTACTTGGTGTAATTGTATGTCTTTGTTACTTGGTGTCAGTGTATCTCTGTGTTACTTGGTGTAAGTGTATGTCTTTGCTACTTGGTGTCAGTGTACGGCTTTGTTACTTGGTGTCAGTGTGTGTCTGTGTTACTTGGTGTAAGTGTGTGTCTGTGTTACTTGGTATCAGTGTGTGTCTTTGTTACTTTGGTTTAAGTGTGTGTCTGTGTTACTGGGTGTAAGTGTATGTCTTTGTTACTTGGTGTAATTGTATGTCTTTGTTACTTGGTGTCAGTGTATGTCTTTGTTAATTGGTGTCAGTGTATGTCTGTGTTACTTGGTGTAAGTGTGTGTCTTTGTTACTTGGTGTAATTGTATGTCTTTGTTACTTGGTGTCAGTGTATGTCTTTGTTACATGGTGTAAGTGAGAGTTTGTGTTACTTGGTGTAAGTGTGTGTCTGTGTTACTTGGTATCAGTGTATGTCTTTGTTACTTGGTGTAAGTGTGTGTCTGTGTTACTGGGTAACAGTGTATGTCTTTGTTACTTGGTGTCAGTGTATGTCTGTGTTACTTGGTGTAAGTGTGTGTCTTTGTTACTTGGTGTAATTGTATGTCTTTGTTACTTGGTATCAGTGTATGTCTGTGCTACTTGGTGTTAGTGTATGACTTTGTTACTTGCTGTCAGTGTAAGTCTTTGTTGCTTGTTGTAAGTGTGTGTCTGTGTTACTGGGTATCAGTGTATGTCTTTGTTACTTGGTGTCAGTCTATGTCTTTGTGACTTGGTGTCAGTGTATGTCTTTGTTACTGGGTGTCACTGTATGTCTTTGTGACTTTGTTCCAGTGTATGTCTTTGTTACTGGGTGTCAGTTTATGTCTTTGTTACTTGGTGTCACTGTATGTGTTTTTTACTTGGTGTCAGTGTATTTCTGTGTTACTTGGTGTAAGTGTGTGTCTTTGTTACTTGCTGTAAGAGTGTGTCTGTGTTACTGGGTATCAGTGTATGTCTATGTTACTTGGTGTCAGTGTATGTCATTGTTACTTGGTGTATGTGTGTGTCTGTGTTACTGGGTGTCAGTGTATGTCTTTGTTACTTGGTGTCAGTGTATGTCTGTGTTGCTTGGTGTAATTGTGTGTCTTTGTTACTTTGTGTAAGTGTATGTCTTTGTTCCTTGGTGTCAGTGTATGTCTGTGTTACTTTGTGTAAGTGTATGTCTTTGTTCCTTTGTGTCAGTGTTTGTCTTTGTTACTTTGTGGAAGTATGTGTCTGTGTCACTGTGTATCAGTGTATGTCCTTGCGACTTGGTGTCAGTGTATGTCTTTGTTACTGGGTGTCAGTGTATGTCCTTGTGATTTGGTGTCAGTGAGTGTCTCTGTTTCTCTTTGTTACTTGGTGTCAGTGTCTGTCTGTGTATGTCTTTGTTACTGTGTGTCAGTGTTTCTCTATGTTAGTGGGTGTCAGTGTGTGTTTGTTTGTGTTACTGGGTGTCAGTGTGTGTCTGTGTTACTTGGTGTAAGTGTATGTCTTTGTTTCTTGGTGTCAGTGGAAGTCTTTGTTAATTGGTGTCAGTGTTTGTCCATGTTACTTGGTGTAAGTGTGTGTCTGTGTTACTGGGTATCAGTGCATGTCTTTGTTACATGGTGTCACTGTATGTCTGTGTTACTAGGTGTAAGTGTACGTCTTTGTTACTTGGTGTCAGTGTATGTCGTTGTTACTTGGTGTATGTGTGTGTCTGTGTTACTGGGTGTCAGTGTATGTCTTTGTTACTTGGTGTCAGTGTATGTCTGTGTTGCTTGGTGCAAGTGTGTGTCTTTGTTACTTTGTGTAAGTGTATGTCTTTGTTCCTTGGTGTCAGTGTATGTCTGTGTTACTTTGTGTAAGTGTATGTCTTTGTTACTTTGTGTCAGTGTTTGTCTTTGTTACTTTGTGGAAGTATGTGTCTGTGTTACTGGGTATCAGTGTATGTCCTTGCGACTTGGTGTCAGTGTATGTCTTTGTTACTGGGTGTCAGTGTATGTCCTTGTGACTTGGTGTCAGTGAGTGTCTCTGTTTCTCTTTGTTACTTGGTGTCAGTGTCTGTCTGTGTCTGTCTTTGTTACTGTGTGTCAGTGTTTCTCTATGTTAGTGGGTGTCAGTGTGTGTTTGTTTGTGTTACTGGGTGTCAGTGTGTGTCTGTGTTACTTGGTGTAAGTGTATGTCTTTGTTTCTTGGTGTCAGTGGAAGTCTTTGTTAATTGGTGTCAGTGTTTGTCTTTGTTACTTGGTGTAAGTGTGTGTCTGTGTTACTGGGTATCAGTGCATGTCTTTGTTACATGGTGTCACTGTATGTCTGTGTTACTAGGTGTAAGTGTGTGTCTTTGTTACTTGGTGTGATTGTATGTTTTTGTTACTTGGTGTAAGTGTGTGTCTGTGTTACTGGGTATCAGAGGATGTCTTTGTGACTTGGTGTCAGTGCATGTCTTTGTTACTGGGTGTCAGTGTATGTCTTTGTTACTTGGTGTAAGTGTGTGTCTGTGTTACTGGGTATCAGTGTATGTCTTTGTGACTTGGTGTCAGTGTATGTCTTTGTTACTGGGTGTCAGTGTATGTCTTTGTGACTTGGTGTCAGTGTGTGTCTCTGTTAGTCTTTGTTACTTGGTGTCAGTGTATGTCTTTGTTACTTGGTGTAAGTGTGTGTCTGTGTTACTGGGTATCAGTGTATGTCTTTGTTACTTGGTGTATGTGTGCGTCTGTGTTACTGGGTATCAGTGTGTGTCTTTGTTACTTGGTGTCAATGTATGTTAAAATAGCTGGTGTAAGTGTATGTCTTTGTTACTTGGTGTAATTGTCTGTCTTTATTACCTGGTGTCAGTGTATGTCTGTGTTACTTGGTGCTAGTGTGTGTCTTTGTTACTTGGTGTCAGTGTATGTCTTTGTGAATTGGTGTCAGTGTATGTCTTTGTTACTGGGTGTCACTGTATGTCTTTGTGACTTTGTGTCACTGTATATCTTTGTTACTGGTTGTCAGATTTTGTCTTTGTTACTTGGTGTCAGTGTATGTCGTCGTTACTTGGTGTAAATGTGTGTCTGTGTTACTTGGTATCAGTGTATGTTTTTGTTACTTGTTGTAAGTGTGTGTCGGTGTGTCTGGGTAAAAGTGTACATCTTTGTTAATTGGTGTCAGTGTATGTCTGTGTTACTTGGTGTAAGTGTGTGTCTTTGTTAATTGGTGTAATTGTATGTCTTTGTTACTTGGTGTCATTGTATGTCTGTGTTACTTGGTGGAAGTGTATGTTTTTGTTACTTGGTGTCAGTGTATGTCTTTGTGACTTGTTGTCAGTGCCTGTCTTTGTTACTGGGTGTCAGTGTCTCTCTTCGTTACTTGGTGTCAGTGTCTGTCTTTGTTACCGTTTGTCAGTGACTGTCTTTGTGACTTGATGTCAGTGTATGTCTTTGTTACTTGGTGTAAGTGTGTGTCTGTGTTACTGGGTATCAGTGTATGTCTTTGTTACTTGGTCTATGTGTGTGTCTGTGTTACTGGGTATCAGTGTATGTCTTTGTGACTTGGTGTCAGTGTATGTCTTTGTTACTGGGTGTCAGTGTGTGTCTTTGTGTCTTGGTGTCAGTGTATGTCTTTGTTACTTGGTGTAAGTGTATGTCTATGTTACTGGGTATCAGTGTATGTCTTTGTTACTTGGTGTCAGTGTATGTCAAAATAGTTGGTGTCAGTGTATGTCTTTGTTACATGGTGCAATTGTCTGTCTTTGTTACTTGGTGTCAATGTATGTCTGTGTTACTTGGTGTAAGTGTGTGTCTTTGTTACTTGGTGTAAGTGTATGTCGTTGTTACTTGGTGTAAGTGTGTGTCTTTGTTACTTGGTGTAAGTGTATGTCTTTGTTACTTGGTGTCAGAGTATGTCTTTGTTACTTGGTGTCAGTGTGTGTCTGTGTTACTGGGCATCAGAGTTTGTCTTTTTTACTTGGTGTCAGTGTGTGTCTGTGTTATTTGGTGTCAGTGTCTGTCTTTGTTACTGTGTATCAGTGTTTCTCTGTTTTACTGGGTGTCAGTGTGTGTTTGTTTGTGTTACTGGGTGTCAGTGTGTGTCTTTGTGACTTGGTGTCAGTGTATGTCTTTGTTTCTTGGTGTCTGTGTAAGTCTTTGTTACTTGGTGTAAGTGTGTGTCTTTGTTACTTGGTGAAATTGTATGTCTTTGTTACTTGGTGTCAGTGTATGTCTGTGTTACGTGGTGAAAGTGTATGTCTTTGTTACTTGGTGTCAGTGTATGTCTTTGTTACTTGGTTGAAGTGTTTGTCTGTGTTACTTGGTGTAAGTGTGTGTCTGTGTTACTTGGTATCAGTGTATGTCTTTGTTACTTGGTGTAAGTGTGTGTCTGTGTTACTGGGTAACAGTGTATGTCTTTGTTACTTGGTGTCAGTGTATGTCAAAATAGTTGGTGTCAGTGTATGTCTTTGTTACATGGTTTAATTGTCTGTCTTTGTTACTTGGTGTCAGTGTATGTCTGTGTTACTTGGTGTAAGTGTGTGTCTTCGTTACTTGGTCTAAGTGTATGTCGTTGTTACTTGGTGTCAGTGTATGTCTTTGTTACTTGGTGTCATTGTGTGTCTGTGTTACTGGGCATCAGAGTATGTTTTTGTTTACTTGGTGTCAGTGTGTGTCTGTGTTACTTGGTGTCAGTGTATGTCTTTGTTCCTGTGTATCAGTGTTTCTCCGTTTCACTGGGTGTCAGTGTGTGTTTGTTTGTGTTACTGGGTGTCAGTGTGTGTCTTTGTGACTTGGTGTCAGTGTATGTCTTTGTTACTTGGTGTCTGTGTGTCTATGTTACTGGGTATCAGTGTATGTCTTTGTTACTTGTTGTCAGTGTATGTCAAAATACTTGGTGTAAGTGTATGTCTTTGTTACTTGGTGTAATTGTCTGTCTTTGTTACTTGGTGTCAGTGTATGTCTGTGTTACTTTGTCTAAGTGTGTGTCTTTGTTACTTGGTGTCAGTGTATTTCTGTGTTACCTGGTGTCAGTGTGTTTGTTTGTGTTACTGGGTGTCAGTGTGTGTCTGTGTTACTTGGTGTAAGTCTGTGTCTTTGTTCCTTGGTGTCCGTGTGTGTCTGCGTTACTGGGTGTCAGTGTATGTCTTTGTTTCTGGGTGTCAGTGTATGTCTTTGTTACTTGGTGTAAGTGTGTGTCTGTGTTACTCGGTATCAGTGTATGTCTGTGTTACTTGGTGTAAGTGTGTGTCTGTGTTACTGGGTATCAGTGTATGTCTTTGTGACTTAGTGTCAGTGTTTGTCTTTGTTACTGGGTTCCAGTGTGTGTCTTTGTGACTTGGTGTCAGTGTATGTCTTTGTTGCTTGGTGTAAGTGTGTGTCTGCGTCACTGGGTATCAGTGTAAGTCTTTGTTACTTGGTGTCAGTGTATGTCAAAATACTTGGTGTAAGTGTATGTCTTTGTAACTTGGTGTAATTGTCTGTCTTTGTTACTTGGTATCAGTGTATATATTTGTGACTTGGTGTCAGTGTTTGTCTTTGTTACTGGGTGTCAGTGTGTGTCTTTGTGACTTGGTGTCAGTGTATGTCTTTGTTACTTGGTGTAAGTGTGTGTCTATGTTACTGGGTATCAGTGTATGTCTTTGTTACTTGGTGTAAGTGTGTGTCTTTGTGACTTGGTGTCAGTGTATGTCTTTGTTACTTGGTGCAAGTGTGTGTCTATGTTTCTGGGTATCAGTGTATGTCTTTGTGACTTGGTGACAGTGTATGTCTTTGTTACTGGGTTTCAATGTGTGTCTTTGTGACTTGGTGTCAGTGTATGTCTTTGTTACTTGGTGTCAGTGTATGTCTATGTTACTGGGTATCAGTGTATGTCTTTGTTACTTGGTGTCAGTGTATGTCTTTGTTACTTGGTGTAAGTGTATGTCTATGTTACTGGGTATCAGTGTATGTCTTTGTTACTTGGTGTCAGTGTATGTCTTTGTGACTTGGTGTCAGTGTATGTCTTTGTTACTTGCTGTAATTGTCTGTCTTTGTTACTTGGTGTCAGTGTATGTCTGTGTTACTTGGAGTAAGTGTGTGTCTTTGTTACTTGGTGTAAGTGTATGTCTTTGTTACTTGGTGTCAGAGTATTTCTTTGTTACTTGGTGTCAGTGTGTGTCTGTGTTACTGGGCATCAGAGTATGTCTTTTTTACTTGGTGTCAGTGTGTGTCTGTGTTACTTGGTGTCAGTGTATGTCTTTGTTACTGTGTATCAGTGTTTCTCTGTTTTACTGGGTGTCAGTGTGTGTTTGTTTGTGTTACTGGGTGTCAGTGTGTGTCTTTGTGACTTGGTGTCAGTGTATGTCTTTGTTACTTGGTGTCTGTGTGTCTATGTTACTGGGTATCAGTGTATGTCTTTGTTACTTGGTGTCAGTGTATGTCAAAATACGTGTTGTAAGTTTATGTCTTTGTTACTTGGTGTAGTTGTCTGTCTTTGTTACTTGGTGTCATTGTATGTCTGTGTTACTTGGTGTAAGTGTGTGTCTTTGTTACTTGGTGTCAGTGTATGTCTTTGTTACCTGGTGTCAGTGTGTTTGTTTGTGTTACAGGGTGTCAGTGAATGTCTTTGTTACTTGGTGTAAGTGTGTGTCTGTGTTACTGGGTGTCAGTGTCTGTCTGTGTTACTTGGTGTCAGTGTGTGTCAGTGTTACTGGGTATCAGTGTATGTCTTTGTGACTTGGTGTCTGTGCATGTCTTTGTTACTGGGTGTCAGTGTGTGTCTTTGTGACTTGGAGTAAGTGTATGTCTTTGTTACTTGGTGTAATTGTCTGTCTTTTTACTTGGTGTCAGTGTATGTCTTTGTTACTTGCTGTCAGTGTATGTCTTTGTTACTTGCTGTCGGTGTGGGTCTGTGTTACTGGGTATCAGTTTATGTCTTTGTGACTTGGTATCAGTGTATGTCTTTGTGACTTGGTGTCAGTGTATGTCTTTGTTACTGGGTGTCAGTGTGTGTCTGTGTGACTTAGTGTCAGTGTATCAGTGTTTCTCTGTGTGACTGGGTGTCAGTGTGTGTTTGTTTGTGTTACTGGGTGTCAGTGACACTAGGTGTCAGTATTTAGTTTAGTTCAGAGAAACAGCACTTAAACAGGCCCTTCGGCCCGCCGAGTCTGTGCCGACCATCAACCACCCATTTATACTAATCCTACACTAATCCCGTATTCCTATCACATCCCCACCTATCAAATATATATTTCCCTACCACCTACCTATACTAGGGGCAATTTATGATGGCCAATTAACATATCTACCTGCAAGTCTTCAGCATGTGGGAGGAAACCGGAGCACCCGGAGGAAACCCACGCAGACACAGGGAGAACTTGCAAACTCCGCACAGGCAGTACCCAGAATCGAACCCGGGTCCCTGGAGCTGTGAGGCTGCGGTGCTAACCAATGCGCCAATGTGCCCCCCCCCCCCCCGCCCCCGCAGTGCGTGCCTTTGTAACTTGGTGTCAGTGTGTGTCTGTGTCACTGGGCATCAGTGTATGTCTTTGTGACTTGGTGTCAGTGTGTGTCTTTTTTACTGGGTGTCATTGTGTCTCTGTGTTACTGGGTGTCAGTGTGTGTTTGTTTGTGTTACTGGGTATCAGTGTATGTCTTTGTGACTTGGTATCAGTGTGTGTCTTTTTTACTGGGTGTCATTGTGTCTCTGTGTTACTGGGTGTCAGTGTGTGTTTGTTTGTGTTACTGGGTATCAGTGTGTGTCTGTGTTCCAGGCTATCAGTGTATGTCTTTGTTACTTGGTGTCAGTATATGTCTGTGTTTCTTGGTGTAAGTGTGTGTCTGTGTTACTGGGTATCAGTGTATGTCTTTGTTACTTGGTGTCAGTGTATGTCTGTGTTACTTGGTGTAACTGTGTGTCTGTGTTACTGGGTGTCAGTGTGTGTCTGTGTTACTTGGAGTAAGAGTGTGTCTTTGTTACTTGGTTTCCGTGTGTGTCTGTGTGACTTGGTGTAAGTGTGTGTCTGTGTTACTTGGTGTAATTGTATGTCTTTGTTACTTGGTGTCAGTGTATGTCTGTGTTACTTGGAGAAAGCGTGTGTCTTAGTTACTTGGTGTAATTGTATGTCTTTGTTACTTGGTGTCAGTGTATGTCTGTGTTACTTGGTGTAAGTGTATGTCTTTGTTACTTGGTGTCAGTGTATGTCTGTGTTACTTGGTGTAAGTGTGTGTCTGTGTTACTGGCTATCTGTGTATGTCTTTGTTACTTGGTGCCAGTGTATGTCTGTGTTGCTTGGTGTAAGTGTGTGTCTGTGTTACTGGGTATCAGTGTCTGTCTTTGTTACTTGGTGTAAGTGTGTGTCTGTGTTACTGGGTATCAGTGTATGTCTTTGTTACTTGGTGTCAGTGTATGTCTGTGTTACTTGGTGTAAGTGTGTGTCTGTGTTAAAGGGTGGCAGTGTGTGTCTGTGTTACTTGGTGTAAGCGTGTGTCTTTGTTACTTGGTGTCAGTGTGTGTCTGTGTGACTTGGTGTAATTGTGTGTCTGTGTTACTTGGTGTAATTGTATGTCTTTGTTACTTGGTGCAAGTGTGTGTCTGTGTTACTTGGTGTAAGTGTGTGTCTGTGTTCCTGGGTATCAGTGTATGTCTTTGTTACTTGGTGTCAGTGCATGTCTGTGTTACTTGGTGTAAGTGTGTGTCTGTGTTACTGGGTATCAGTGCATGTCTTTGTTACTTGGTGTCAGTGTAAGTCTGTGTTGTTTGGTGTAAGTGTGTGTCTGTGTTACTGGGTATCAGTGTCTGTCTTTGTTACTTGGTGTAAGTGTGTGTCTTTGTTACTTGGTGTAAGTGTGTGTCTTTGTTACTTGGTATAATTGTATGTCTTTGTAACTTGGTGCCAGTGTATGTCTGTGTTAATTGGTGCAAGTGTATAACTTTGTTACTTGGTGTCAGTGAATTTCTTTGTTACTTGCTGTAAGTGTGTGTCTGTGTTACTGGGTATCAGTGTATGTCTTTGTTACTTGGTGTCAGTGTATGTCTGTGCTGCTTGGTGCAAGTGTGTGTCTGTGATACTGGGTATCAGTGTCTGTCATTGTTACTTGGTGTCAGTGTGTGTCTGTGTTACTGGGTATCAGTGTATGTCTTTGTTACTTGTTGTCAGTGTATGTCTGTGTTACTTGGTGTAAGTGTGTGTCTTTGTTACTTGGTGTCAGTGTGTGTCTGTGTGACTTGGTGTAAGTGTGTGTCTGTGTTACTTGGTGTAATTGTATGTCTTTGTTACTTGGTGTAATTGTGTGTCTGTGTTACTTGGTGTAAGTGTGTGTCTGTGTTCCTGGGTATCAGTGTATGTCTTTGTTACTTGGTGTCAGTGCATGTCTGTGTTACTTGGTGTATGTGTGTGTCTGTGTTACTGGGTATCAGTGTGTGTCGCTGTTACTGGGTGTCATTGTGTGTCTGTGTTACTTGGTGTAATTGTATGTCTTTGTTACTTGGTGTAAGTGTGTGTCTGTGTTACTTGGTGTAAGTGTGTGTCTGTGTTCCTGGGTATCAGTGTATGTCTTTGTTACTGGGCATCAGTGTCTGTCTTTGTTACTTGGTGTAAGTGTGTGTCTGTGTTACTGGGTATCAGTGTGTGTCGGTGTTACTGGGTGTCAGTGTGTGTCTGTGTTACTTGGTGTAAGTGCGTGTCTTTGTTACTTGGTGTCCGTGTGTGTCTGTGTTACTGGGTGTCAGTGTATGTCTTTGTTACTGGGTGTCAGTGTATGTCTTTGTTACTTTGTGTAAGTGTGTGTCTGTGTTACTGGGTATCAGTGTCTGTCTTTGTTACTTGGTGTAAGTGTGTGTCTGTGTTACTGGGTATCAGTGTATGTCTTTGTGACTTGGTATCAGTGTATGTCTTTGTTACTGGGTGTCAGTGTATGTCTTTGTGACTTGGTGTCAGTGTATGTCTTTGATACTTGGTGTAAGTGTGTGTCTGTGTTACTGGGTATCAGCGTATGTCTTTGTTACTTGGTGTCAGTGTATGTCAAAATACTTGGTGAAGGTGTATGTCTTTGTTACTTGGTGTAATTGTCTGTCTTTGTTACTTGGTGTAAGTATATGTCTTTGTTACTTGGTGTCAGTGTATGTCTTTGCTACTTGGTGTCAGTGTATGTCTGTGTTACTTGGTGTAAGTGTGTGTCTGTGTTACTGGGTAACAGTGTATGTCTTTGTGACTTGGTATCTGTGTATGTCTTTGTTACTGGGTGTCAGTGTGTGTCTTTGTGACTTGGTTTCAGTGTATGTCTTTGATACTTGGTGTAAGTGTGTGTCTGTGTTACTGGGTATCAGTGTCTGTCTTTGTTCCTTGGCTGTGAGTGTATGTCAAAATACTTGGTGAAGGTGTATGTCTTTGTTACTTGGTGTAATTGTCTGTCTTTGTTACTTGGTGTAAGTATATGTCTTTGTTACTTGGTGTCAGTGTATGTCTTTGCTACTTGGTGTCAGTGTATGTCTGTGTTACTTGGTGTAAGTGTGTGTCTTTGTTACTTGTTGTAAGTGTATGTCTTTGTTACTTGGTGTCAGTGTAAGTATTTCTTACTTGGTGTCAGTGTGTGTCTGTGTGACTGGGTGTCAGTGTGTGTTTGATTGTGTTACTGGTTGTCAGTGGCACTGGGTGTCAGTATTTAGTTTAGTTTAGAGATACAGCACTTAAACAGGCCCTTCGGCCAACCGAGTCTGTGCCGACCATCAACCACCCATTGAAACTCATCCTACACTAATCCCGTATTCCTGTCACATCCCCACCTATCAACTATATATTTCCCTACCACCTACCTATACTAGGGGCAATTTATGATGGCCAATTAACATATCAACCTGCAAGTCTTTAGCATGTGGGAGGTAACCGGAGCACCCAGTGGAAACCCACGCAGACACAGAGAGAACTTGCAAACTCCGCACAGGCAGTACCCAGAATCGAACCCGGGTCCCTGGAGCTGTGAGGCTGCGGTGCTAACCAATGCGCCAATGTGCCCCCCAGCAGTGTGTGCCTTTGTTACTTGTTGTCCGTGTGTGTCTGTGTTACTGGGTGAGAGTGTATGTCTTTGCTACTTGGTGTCAGTGTATGTCTTTGTTACTTGGTGTAAGTGTGTGTCTGTGTTACTGGGTATCAGTGTCTGTCTTTGTTACTTGGTGTAAGTGTGTGCCTGTGTTACAGGGTATCAGTGCATGTCTTTGCTACTTGGTGTCAGTGTATGTCTGTGTTACTTGGTGTAAGTGTGTGTCTGTGTTAATGGGTATCATGTATGCCTTTGTTACTTGGTGTCACTGTATGTCAAAATACTTGGTGTAAGTGGGTGTCTTTGTTACTTGGTGTAATTTTCTGTCTTTGTTACTTTGTTTAAATGTATGTCTTTGTTACTTGGTGTCAGTGTATGT
This sequence comes from Heterodontus francisci, assembly GCF_036365525.1. Lineage (NCBI taxonomy): Eukaryota > Metazoa > Chordata > Chondrichthyes > Heterodontiformes > Heterodontidae > Heterodontus > Heterodontus francisci. The sequence continues at coordinate 5,165,807 of NW_027140919.1, forward strand.
CTTTGTTACTTGGTGTCAGTTTGTGTCTGTGTTACTGGGTATCAGTGTCTGTCTTTGTTACTTGGTGTAAGTGTGTGTCTCTGTTACTGGGTATCAGTGTATGTCTTTGTTACTTGGTATCAGTGTGTGTCTTTGTTACTGGGTGTCAGTGTCGGTCTGTGTTACTGGGTATCAGTGTATGTCTTTTTGACTTGGTATCAGTGTTTGTCTTTGTTACTTGGTGTAAGTGTGTGTCTGTGTTACTGGGTATCAGTGTATGTCTTTGTGACTTGGTATCAGTGTATGTCTTTGTTACTGTGTATCAGTGTTTCTCTTTGTTACTGGGTGTCAGTGTGTGTTTGTTTGTGTTACTGGGTGTCAGTGTGTGTCCTTGTGACTTGGTGTCAGTGTATGTCTTTGTTACTTGGTGTCAGTGTGTGTCTATGTTACTGTGTATCAGTGTATGTCTTTGTTCCTTGGTGTCAGTGGATGTCAAAATACTTGGTGTAAGTGTATGTCTTTGTTACTTGGTGTAATTGTCTGTCTTTGTTACTTGGTGTCAGTATATGTCTGCGTTACCTGGTGTCAGTGTGTTTGTTTGTGCTACTGGGTGTCAGTGTGTGTCTGTGTTAATTGGGGTAAGTTTGTGTCTTTGTTACTTGGTGTCCGTGTGTGTCTGCGTTACTGGGTGTCAGTGTCTGTCTTTGTTACTGGATGTCAGTGTATGTCTGTGTTACTTGGTGTAAGTGTGTGTCTGTGTTACTGGGTATCAGGGTATGTCTTTGTGACTTGGTGTCAGTGTATGTCTTTGTTACTGGGTGTCAGTGTGTGTCTTTGTGACTTGGTGTCAGTGTATGTCTTTGTTACTTGGTGTAAGTGTCTGTCTGCGTTAATGGGTATCAGTGTATGTCTTTGTTACTTGGTGCCAATGTATGTCAAAATACTTGGTGTAAGTGTATGTCTTTGTTACTTGGTGTAATTGTCTGTCTTTTTACTTGGTGTCAGTGTATGTCTTTGTTACTTGGTGTCAGTGTATGTCTTTGTTACTTGGTGTCAGTGTATGTCTGTGTTGCTTCGTGTAAGTGTGTGTCTTTGTTACTGGGTATCAGTGTCTGTCTCTGTTACTTGGTGTAAGTGTGTGTCTGTGTTACTTGGTGTAAGTGCGTGTCTTTGTTACTTGGTGTCCGTGTGTCTGTGTTACTGGGTGTCAGTGTATGTCTTTGTTACTGGGTATCAGTGTCTGTCTTTGTTACTTGGTGTAAGTGTGTGTCTGTGTTACTGGGTATCAGTGTATGTCTTTGTGACTTGGTATCAGTGTATGTCTTTGTTACTGGGTATCAGTGTATGTCTTTGTTACTTGGTGTCAGTGTATGTCAAAATACTTGGTGAAAGTGTATGTCTTGGTTACTTGGTGTAATTGTCTGTCTTTGTTACTTGGTGTAAGTATATGTCTTTGTTCCTTGGTGTCAGTGTATGTCTTTGCTACTTGGTGTCAGTGTATGTCTGTGCTACTTGGTGTAAGTGTGTGTCTTTGTTACTTGGTGTCAGTGTATGTCTTTGTTACTTGGTGTCAGTGTATGTCTTTGTTACTTGGTGTCAGTGTGTGTCTGTGTTACTGGCTATCAGTGTATGTCTTTGTGACTTGGTATCAGTGCATGTCTTTGTTACTGGGTGTCAGTGTCTGTCTGTGTTACTGGGTATCAGTGTATGTCTTTGTGACTTGGTATCAGTGTGTGTCTGTGTTACTGGGTATCAGTGTATGTATTTGTGACTTGGTATCAGTGTATGTCTTTTTTACTGTGTATCAGTGTTTCTCTTTGTTACTGGGTGTCAGTGTATGTCTTTGTGACTTGGTGTCAGTGTATGGCTTTGTTACTTGGTGTCAGTGTGTGTCTATGTTACTGGGTATCAGTGTATGTCTTTGTTACTGGATGTCAGTGTATGTCTGTGTTACTTGGTGTAAGTGTGTGTCTGTGTTACTGGGTTTCAGTGTATGTCTTTGTGACTTGGTGTCAGTGTATGTCTTTGTTACTTGGTGTCAGTGTATGTCAAAATACTTGGTGAAGGTGTATGTCTTTGTTACTTGGTGTAATTGTCTGTCTTTGTTACTTGGTGTAAGTATATGTCTTTGTTACTTGGTGTCAGTGTATGTCTTTGCTACTTGGTGTCAGTGTATGTCTGTGCTACTTGGTGTAAGTGTGTGTCTTTGTTACTTGGTGTCAGTGTATGTCTGTGCTACTTGGTGTAAGTGTGTGTCTTTGTTACTTGGTGTCAGTGTATGTCTTTGTTACTTGGTGTCAGTGTATGTCTTTGTTACTTGGTGTCAGTGTGTGTCTGTGTTACTGGCTATCAGTGTATGTCTTTGTGACTTGGTCTCAGTGCATGTCTTTGTTACTGGGTGTCAGTGTCTGTCTGTGTTACTGGGTATCAGTGTATGTCTTTGTAACTTGGTATCAGTGTGTGTCTGTGTTACTGGGTATCAGTGTATGTCTTTGTGACTTGGTATCAGTGTATGTCTTTTTTACTGTGTATCAGTGTTTCTCTTTGTTACTGGGTGTCAGTGTATGTCTTTGTGACTTGGTGTCAGTGTATGTCTTTGTTACTTGGTGTCAGTGTGTGTCTATGTTACTGGGTATCAGTGTATGTCTTTGTTACTGGATGTCAGTGTATGTCTGTGTTACTTGGTGTAAGTGTGTGTCTGTGTTACTGGGTTTCAGTGTATGTCTTTGTGACTTGGTGTCAGTGTATGTCTTTGTTACTTGGTGTCAGTGTATGTCAAAATACTTGGTGAAGGTGTATGTCTTTGTTACTTGGTGTAATTGTCTGTCTTTGTTACTTGGTGTAAGTATATGTCTTTGTTACTTGGTGTCAGTGTATGTCTTTGCTACTTGGTGTCAGTGTATGTCTGTGTTACTTGGTGTAAGTGTGTGTCTGTGTTACTGGGTAACAGTGTATGTCTTTGTGACTTGGTATCTGTGTATGTCTTTGTTACTGGGTGTCAGTGTGTGTCTTTGTGACTTGGTTTCAGTGTATGTCTTTGATACTTGGTGTAAGTGTGTGTCTGTGTTACTGGGTATCAGTGTCTGTCTTTGTTCCTTGGCTGTGAGTGTATGTCAAAATACTTGGTGAAGGTGTATGTCTTTGTTACTTGGTGTAATTGTCTGTCTTTGTTACTTGGTGTAAGTATATGTCTTTGTTACTTGGTGTCAGTGTATGTCTTTGCTTCTTGGTGTCAGTGTATGTCTGTGTTACTTGGTGTAAGTGTGTGTCTTTGTTACTTGTTGTAAGTGTATGTCTTTGTTACTTGGTGTCAGTGTAAGTATTTCTTACTTGGTGTCAGTGTGTGTCTGTGTGACTGGGTGTCAGTGTGTGTTTGATTGTGTTACTGGTTGTCAGTGGCACTGGGTGTCAGTATTTAGTTTAGTTTAGAGATACAGCACTTAAACAGGCCCTTCGGCCAACCGAGTCTGTGCCGACCATCAACCACCCATTGAAACCCATCCTACACTAATCCCGTATTCCTATCACATCCCCACCTATCAACTATATCTTTCCCTACCACCTACCTATACTAGGGGCAATTTATGATGGCCAATTAACATATCAACCTGCAAGTCTTTAGCATGTGGGAGGTAACCGGAGCACCCAGTGGAAACCCACGCAGACACAGAGAGAACTTGCAAACTCCGCACAGGCAGTACCCAGAATCGAACCCGGGTCCCTGGAGCTGTGAGGCTGCGGTGCTAACCAATGCGCCAATGTGCCCCCCAGCAGTGTGTGCCTTTGTTACTTGTTGTCCGTGTGTGTCTGTGTTACTGGGTGAGAGTGTATGTCTTTGCTACTTGGTGTCAGTGTATGTCTTTGTTACTTGGTGTAAGTGTGTGTCTGTGTTACTGGGTATCAGTGTCTGTCTTTGTTACTTGGTGTAAGTGTGTGCCTGTGTTACAGGGTATCAGTGCATGTCTTTGCTACTTGGTGTCAGTGTATGTCTGTGTTACTTGGTGTAAGTGTGTGTCTGTGTTAATGGGTATCATGTATGCCTTTGTTACTTGGTGTCACTGTATGTCAAAATACTTGGTGTAAGTGGGTGTCTTTGTTACTTGGTGTAATTTTCTGTCTTTGTTACTTTGTTTAAATGTATGTCTTTGTTACTTGGTGTCAGTGTATGTCTTTGTTACTTGGTGTCAGTTTGTGTCTGTGTTACTGGGTATCAGTGTCTGTCTTTGTTACTTGGTGTAAGTGTGTGTCTCTGTTACTGGGTATCAGTGTATGTCTTTGTTACTTGGTATCAGTGTGTGTCTTTGTTACTGGGTGTCAGTGTCGGTCTGTGTTACTGGGTATCAGTGTATGTCTTTTTGACTTGGTATCAGTGTTTGTCTTTGTTACTTGGTGTAAGTGTGTGTCTGTGTTACTGGGTATCAGTGTATGTCTTTGTGACTTGGTATCAGTGTATGTCTTTGTTACTGTGTATCAGTGTTTCTCTTTGTTACTGGGTGTCAGTGTGTGTTTGTTTGTGTTACTGGGTGTCAGTGTGTGTCCTTGTGACTTGGTGTCAGTGTATGTCTTTGTTACTTGGTGTCAGTGTGTGTCTATGTTACTGTGTATCAGTGTATGTCTTTGTTACTTGGTGTCAGTGGATGTCAAAATACTTGGTGTAAGTGTATGTCTTTGTTAAATGGTGTAATTGTCTGTCTTTGTTACTTGGTGTCAGTATATGTCTGCGTTACCTGGTGTCAGTGTGTTTGTTTGTGCTACTGGGTGTCAGTGTGTGTCTGTGTTAATTGGGGTAAGTTTGTGTCTTTGTTACTTGGTGTCCGTGTGTGTCTGCGTTACTGGGTGTCAGTGTCTGTCTTTGTTACTGGATGTCAGTGTATGTCTGTGTTACTTGGTGTAAGTGTGTGTCTGTGTTACTGGGTATCAGGGTATGTCTTTGTGACTTGGTGTCAGTGTATGTCTTTGTTACTGGGTGTCAGTGTGTGTCTTTGTGACTTGGTGTCAGTGTATGTCTTTGTTACTTGGTGTAAGTGTCTGTCTGCGTTAATGGGTATCAGTGTATGTCTTTGTTACTTGGTGCCAATGTATGTCAAAATACTTGGTGTAAGTGTATGTCTTTGTTACTTGGTGTAATTGTCTGTCTTTTTACTTGGTGTCAGTGTATGTCTTTGTTACTTGGTGTCAGTGTATGTCTTTGTTACTTGGTGTCAGTGTATGTCTGTGTTGCTTCGTGTAAGTGTGTGTCTTTGTTACTGGGTATCAGTGTCTGTCTTTGTTACTTGGTGTAAGTGTGTGTCTGTGTTACTTGGTGTAAGTGCGTGTCTTTGTTACTTGGTGTCCGTGTGTCTGTGTTACTGGGTGTCAGTGTATGTCTTTGTTACTGGGTATCAGTGTCTGTCTTTGTTACTTTGTGTAAGTGTGTGTCTGTGTTACTGGGTATCAGTGTATGTCTTTGTGACTTGGTATCAGTGTATGTCTTTGTTACTGGGTATCAGTGTATGTCTTTGTTACTTGGTGTCAGTGTATGTCAAAATACTTGGTGAAAGTGTATGTCTTGGTTACTTGGTGTAATTGTCTGTCTTTGTTACTTGGTGTAAGTATATGTCTTTGTTACTTGGTGTCAGTGTATGTCTTTGCTACTTGGTGTCAGTGTATGTCTGTGCTACTTGGTGTAAGTGTGTGTCTTTGTTACTTGGTGTCAGTGTATGTCTTTGTTACTTGGTGTCAGTGTATGTCTTTGTTACTTGGTGTCAGTGTGTGTCTGTGTTACTGGCTATCAGTGTATGTCTTTGTGACTTGGTATCAGTGCATGTCTTTGTTACTGGGTGTCAGTGTCTGTCTGCGTTACTGGGCATCAGTGTATGTCTTTGTGACTTGGTATCAGTGTGTGTCTGTGTTACTGGGTATCAGTGTATGTCTTTGTGACTTGGTATCAGTGTATGTCTTTTTTACTGTGTATCAGTGTTTCTCTTTGTTACTGGGTGTCAGTGTATGTCTTTGTGACTTGGTGTCAGTGTATGTCTTTGTTACTTGGAGTCAGTGTGTGTCTATGTTACTGGGTATCAGTGTATGTCTTTGTTACTGGATGTCAGTGTATGTCTGTGTTACTTGGTGTAAGTGTGTGTCTGTGTTACTGGGTTTCAGTGTATGTCTTTGTGACTTGGTGTCAGTGTATGTCTTTGTTACTGGGTGTCAGTGTGTGTCTGCGTTACTGGGTGTCAGTGTATGTCTTTGTTACTGGATGTCAGTGTATGTCTGTGAACTTGGTGTAAGTGTGTGTCTGTGTTACTGGGTATCAGTGTATGTCTTTGTGACTTGTTGTCAGTGTATGTCAAAATACTTGGTGTAAGTGTATGTCTTTGTTACTTGGTGTAATTGTCTGTCTTTGTTACTTGGTGTCAGTGTATGTCTGCGTTACCTTGTGTCAGTGTGTTTGTTTGTGTTACTGGGTGACAGTGTGTGTCTGTGTTACTTGGTGTAAGTTTGTGTCTTTGTTACTTGGTGTCCGTGTGTGTCTGCGTTACTGGGTGTCAGTGTCTGTCTTTGTTACTGGATGTCAGTGTATGTCTGTGTTACTTGGTGTAAGTGTGTGTCTGTGTTACTGGGTATCAGTGTATGTCTTTGTGACTTGGTGTCAGTGTATGTCTTTGTTACTGGGTGTCAGTGTGTGTCTTTGTGATTTGGTGTCAGTGTATGTCTTTGTTACTTGGTGTAAGTGTCTGTCTGCGTTAATGGGTATCAGTGTATGTCTTTGTTACATGGTGTCAGTGTATGTCAAAATACTTGGTGTAAGTGTATGTCTTTGTTACTTGGTGTAATTGTCTGTCTTTTTACTTGGTGTCAGTGTATGTCTTTGTTACTTGGTGTCAGTGTGGGTCTTTGTTACAGGGTATCAGTGTTTGTCTTTGTGACTTGGTATCAGTGTATGTCTTTGTGACTTGGTGTCAGTGTATGTCTTTTTTCCTGGGTGTCAGTGTGTGTCTGTGTTACTTGGTGTCAGTGTATGTCTTTGTTACTGTGTATCAGTGTTTCTCTGTGCTACTGGGTGTCAGTGTGTGTTTGTTTGTGTTACTGGGTATCAGTGTATGTATTTGTGACTTGGTATCAGTGTATGTCTTTGTTACTGGGTGTCAGTTTTTGTCTGAGTTACTTGGTGTCAGTGTATCAGTGTTTGTCTGTGTGACTGTGTGTCAGTGTGTGTTTGTTTGTGTTACTGTGTGTCAGTGACACTAGTTGTCAGTATTTAGTTTAGTTTAGAGATACAGCACTTAAACAGGCCCTTTGGCCCACCGAGTCTGTGCCGACCACCAACCACCCATTTATAGCAATCCTACACTCATCCCGTATTCCTATCACATCCCCACCTATCAACTATATATTTCCCAGAATCGAACCCGGGTCCCTGGAGCTGTGAGGCTGCGGTGCTAACCAATGCGCCAATGTGCCCCCCGCAGTGTGTGCCTTTGTTACTTGGTGTCAGTGTGTGTCTGTGTTACTGGGCATCAGTGTATGTCTTTGTGACTTGGTGTCAGTGTATGTCTTTTTTACTGGGTGTCAGTGTGTCTCTGTGTTACTGGGTGTCAGTGTGTGTTTGTTTGTGCTACTGGGTATCAGTGTATGTCTTTGTGAGTTGGTATCAGCGTATGTCTTTGTTACTGGGTGTCAGTGTGTGTCTGTGTTACTTGGTGTAAGTGCATGTCTTTGTTACTTGGTGTCAGAGTATGTCTTTGTTACTTGGTGTAAGTGTGTGTCTGTGTTACTGGATATCAGTGTCTGTCTTTGTTCCTTGGTGTAAGTGTGTGTCTGTGCTAATGGGTATCATGTATGTCCTTGTTACTTGGTGTCAGTGTATGTCTGTGTTACTTGGTGTAAGTGTGTGTCTGTGTTAATGGGTATCATGTATGTCTTTGTTACTTGGTGTCAGTGTATGTCAAAATACTTGGTGTAAGTGGGTGTCTTTGTTACTTGGTGTAATTGTCTGTCTTTGTTACTTGGTGTAAGTGTATGTCTTTGTTACTTGGTGTCAGTGTATGTCTTTGTTACTTGGTGTCAGTGTGTGTCTGTGTTACTGGGTATCAGTGTATGTCTTTGTGACTTGGTATCAGTGTATGTCTTTGTGACTTGGTGTCAGTGTATGTCTTTGTTACTGGGTGTCAGTGTGTGAATGTGTTAGTTGGTGTCAGTGTATGTCTTTGTTACTGTTTATTAGTGTTTCTCTGTGTTACTGGTGTCAGCGTGTGTTTGTTTGTGTTACTGGGTGTCAGTGTATGTCTTTGTGAAATGGTGTCAGTGTATGTCTTTGTTACTTGGTGTCAGTGTGTGTCTTTGTGACTTGGTGTCAGTGTATGTCTTTGTTACTTGGTGTCAGTGTATGTCATTATTACTGGGTGTCAGTGTGTGTCTTTGTTACTGGGTATCAGTGTATGTCTTTGTTACTTGGTGTCAGTGTATGTCAAAATACTTCGTGTAAGTGTATGTCTTTGTTAATTGGTGTAATTGTCTGTCTTTTTACTTGGTGTCAGTGTATGTATTTGCTACTTGGTGTAAGTGTGTGTCTGCGTTACTGGGGATCAGTGTATGTCTTTGTTACTTGGTGTCAGTGTATGTCTTTGTTACTTGGTGTCAGTGTATGTCAAAATACTTCGAGTAAGTGTATGTCTTTGTTACTTGGTGTAATTGTCTGTCTTTTGACTTGGTGTCAGTGTGTGTCTTTGTTACTTGGTGTCAGTGTGTGTCTGTGTTACTGGGTATCAGTGTATGTCTTTGTGACTTGGTATCAGTGTATGTCTTTGTGACTTGGTGTAAGTGTATGTCTTTTTTACAGGGTGTCAGTGTGTGTCTGTGTTACTTGGTGTCTGTGTATGTCATTGTCACAGTGTATCGGTGTTTCTCTGTGCTACTGGTTGTCAGTGTGTGTTTGCTTGTGTTACTGGGTATCAGTGTATGTCTTTGTGTCTTGGTATCAGTGTATGTCTTTGTTACTGGGTGTCAGTGTGTGTCTGTGTTACTTGGTGTCAGTGTATCAATGTTTCTCTGTGCTACTGGTTGTCAGTGTGTGTTTGCTTGTGTTACTGGGTATCAGTGTATGTCTTTGTGTCTTGGTATCAGTGTATGTCTTTGTTACTGGGTGTCAGTGTGTGTCTGTGACACTAGGTGTCAGTATTTAGTTTAGTTTCGAGATACAGCACTTAAACAGGCCCTTCGGCCCACCCAGTCTGTGCCGACCATCAACCACCCATTTATACCAATCCTACACTAATCCCGTATTCCTGTCACATCCCCACCTATCCCGATATATTTCCCTACCACCTACCTATACTAGGGGCAATGTATGATGGCCAATTAACATATCAACCTGCAAGTCTTTGGCATGTGGGAGGAAACCGGAGCACCCGGAGGAATCCCACGCAGACACAGGGAGAACATGCAAACTCCGCACAGGCAGTACCCAGAATCGAACCCGGGTCCCTGGAGCGGTGAAGCTGCGGTGCTAACCAATCCGCCAATGTGCCCCCCCCGCAGTGTATGTCTTTGTGACTTGGTGTCAGTGTATGTCTGTGTTACTGGGCATCAGTGTATGTCTTTGTGACTTGGTGTCAGTGCATGTCTTTTTGACTGTGTGTCAGTGTGTCTCTGTGTTACTGGGTGTCAGTGTGTGTTTGTTTGTGTTACTGGGTATCAGTGTATGTCTTTGTGACTTGGTATCAGTGTATGTCTTTGTTACTGGGTGTCAGTGTGTGTCATTGTTACTTGGTGTCCGTCTGTGTCTGTGTTACTGCGTGTCAGTGTATGTCTTTGTTACTTGGTGTCAGTGTATGTCTTTGTTACTTGGTGTAAGTGTGTGTCTGTGTTACTGGGTATCAGTGTCTGTCTTTGTTACTTGGTGTAAGTGTGTGTCTGTGTTACAGGGTATCAGTTCATGTCTTAGTTACTTGGTGTCAATGTATGTCTCTGCTACTTGATGTAAATGTGTGTCTGTGTTAATGGGTATCATGTATGTCTTTGTTACTTGGTGTCAGTGCATGTCAAAATACTTGGTATAAGTGGGTGTCTTTGTTACTTGGTGTAATTGTCTGTCTTTGTTACTTGGTGTAAGTGTATGTCTTTGCTACTTGGTGTCAGTGTATGTCTTTGTTACTTGATGTCAGTGTGTGTCTATGTTACTGGGTATCAGTGTATGCCTTTGTGACTTGGTGTCAGTGTATGTCTTTGTTACTGGGTGTCAGTCTGTGAATGTGTTAGTTGGTGTCAGTGTATGTCTTTGTTACTGTTTATTAGTGTTTCTCTGTGTTACTGGGTGTCAGTGTGTGTTTGTTTGTGTTACTGGGTGTCAGTGTATGTCTTTGTTACTTGGTGTAAGTGTGTTTCTGTGTTCCTGGGTATCAGTGTCTGTCTTTGTTACTTGGTGTAAGTGTGTCTCTTTGTTACTTGGTGTAATTGTATGTCTTTGTTACCTGGTGTCAGTGTATGTCTGTGTTACTTGGTGTCAGTGTGTGTCTTTGTTACTTTGGTGTCAGTGTGTTTCTGTGTTACTGGTTATCAGTGTATGTCTTTGTGACTTGGTATCAGTGTCTGTCTTTGTGACTTGTTGTCAGTGTATGTCTTTTTTACTGGGTGTCAGTGTGTGTCTGTGTTACTTGGTGTCAGTGTATCAGTGTTTCTCTGTGTGACTGGGTGTCAGTGTGTGTTTGTTTGTGTTACTGGGTGTCAGTGACACTAGGTGTCAGTATTTACTTTACTTTAGAGATACAGCACTTAAACAGGCCCTTCGGCCAACCGAGTCTGTGCCGACCATCATCCACCCATTTATACTAATCCTGCACTAATCCCGTATTCCTATCACATCCCCACCTATCCCGATATATTTCCCTACCACCTACCTATACTAGGGGCAATGTATGATGGCCAATTAACATATCAACCTGCAAGTCTTTGGCATGTGGGAGGAAACCGGAGCATCCGGAGGAATCCCACGCAGACACAGGGAGAACATGCAAACTCCGCACAGGCAGTACCCAGAATCGAACCCGGGTCCCTGGAGCGGTGAAGCTGCGGTGCTAACCAATCCGCCAATGTGCCCCCCCCCGCAGTGCATGTCTTTGTGACTTGGTGTCAGTGTATGTCTGTGTTACTGGGCATCAGTGTATGTCTTTGTGACTTGGTGTCAGTGCATGTCTTTTTGACTGTGTGTCAGTGTGTCTCTGTGTTACTGGGTGTCAGTGTGTGTTTGTTTGTGTTACTGGGTATCAGTGTATGTCTTTGTGACTTGGTATCAGTGTATGTCTTTGTTACTGGGTGTCAGTGTGTGTCTGTGTTACTTGGTGTAAGTGTATGTCATTGTTACTTGGTGTCCGTGTGTGTCTGTGTTACTGCGTGTCAGTGTATGTCTTTGTTACTTGGTGTCAGTGTATGTCTTTGTTACTTGGTGTAAGTGTGTGTCTGTGTTACTGGGTATCAGTGTCTGTCTTTGTTACTTGGTGTAAGTGTGTGTCTGTGTTACAGGGTATCAGTTCATGTCTTAGTTACTTGGTGTCAATGTATGTCTCTGTTACTTGATGTAAATGTGTGTCTGTGTTAATGGGTATCATGTATGTCTTTGTTACTTGGTGTCAGTGCATGTCAAAATTCTTGGTATAAGTGGGTGTCTTTGTTACTTGGTGTAATTGCCTGTCTTTGTTCCTTGGTGTCAGTGTATGTCTGTGTTACTTGGTGTAAGTGTATGTCTTTGTTACTTGGTGTAAGTGTGTGTCTGTGTTACTTGGTGTAAGTGTGTGTCTGTGTTCCTGGGTATCAGTGTATGTCTTTGTTACTTGGTGTCAGCGTATGTCTGTGTTACTTGGTGTAAGTGTGTGTCTGTGTTACTGGGTATCAGTGTATGTCTTGGTTACTTTGTGTCATTGTATGTCTGCGTTGCTTGGTGTAAGTATGTGTCTGTGTTACTGGGTGTCAGTGTGTGTCTGTGTTCCTTGGTGCTAGTGTGTGTCGTTGTTACTTGGTGTCCGTGTGTGTCTGTGTTACTGGGTGTCTGTGTATGTCTTTGTTACTGGGTGTCAGTGCATGTTTTTGTTACTTGGTGTAAGTCTGTATCTGTGTTACTGGGTATCAGTGTCTGTCTTTGTTACTTGGTGTAAGAGTGTGTCTGTGTTACACGGTATCAGTTTGTGTCTGTGTTACTGGTTGTCAGTGCATGTCTTTATGACTTGGTGTCTGTGTATGTCTTTGTTACTGGGTGTCAGTGTATGTTTTTGTTACTTGGTGTAAGTCTGTGTCTGTGTTACTGGGTATCAGTGTATGTCTTTGTTACTTGGTGTCAGTGTATGTCTTTGTTTCTTGGTGTAAGTGTGTGTCTGTGTTACTGGTTGTCAGTGTATGTCTTTGTGACTTGGTGTCAGTGTATGTCTTTGTTACTGGGTGTCAGTGTGTGTCTTTGTGACTTGCTGTCAGTGTATGTCTTTGTTACCTGTTGTAAGTGTGTGTCTGTGTTACTGGGTATCAGTGTATGTATTTGTTACTTGGTGTCAGTGCATGTCAAAATACTTGGTGTAAGTGTATGTCTTTGTTCGTTGGCGTAATTGCCTGTCTTTGTTACTTGCTGTGATTGTATCACTGTGTTACTGGGTATCAGTGTATGTCTGTGTTACTGGGTATCCGTGTATGTCTTTGTGACTTGGTGTCATTGCATGTCTGTGTTGCTTGGTGTAAGTGTTTGTCTCTGTTACTGGGTGTCAGTCTGTGTCTGTGTTACTTGGTGTAAGTGTGTGTCTTTTTTACTTGGTGTCCGTGTGGGTCTGTGTTACTGGGTGTCAGTGTATGTCTTTGTTACTGGGTGTCAGTGTATGTCTTTGTTACTTGGTGTAAGTGTGTGTCTGTGTTCCTGGGTATCAGTGTCTGTTTTTGTACTTGGTGCAAGTGTGTGTCTGTGTTACTGGGTGTCAGTTTGTGTCTGTGTTACTTGGTGTAAGTCTCTGTCTTTGTTACTTGGTGTCCGTGTGTGTCTGTGTTACTGGGTGACAGTGTATGTCTTTGTTACATGGCGTAAGTGTGTGTCTGTGTTACTGGGTATCAGTGTATGTCTTTGTTACTTGGTGTAAGTGTGTGTCTGTGTTAATGGGTGTCAGTTTGTGTCTGTGTTACTTGGTGTAAGTCTGTGTCTTTGTTACTTGGTGTCCGTGTGTGTCTGTGTTACTGGGTGTCAGTGTATGTCTTTGTTACTGGGTGTCAGTGTGTGTCTTTGTGACTTGGTGTCAGTGTATGTCTTAGTTACTTGGTGTAAGGGTGTATCTGTGTTACTGGGTATCAGTGTATGTCTTTGTTACTTGGTGTCAGTGTCTGTCAAAATACTTGGTGTAAGTGTATTTCTTTGTTACTTGTTGGAGTTGTCTGTCTTTGTTACTTGGTGTAAGTGTATGTCTTTGTTACTTGGTGTCAGTGTGTGTCTGTGTTACTGGGTATCAGTGTACGTCTTTGTGACTTGGTATCAGTGTATGTCTTTGTGACTTGGTGTCAGTGTGTGTCTTTGTTACTGGGTGTCAGTGTGTGTCTGTGATATTTGGTGTCAGTGTATGTCTTTGTTACTGTTTATTAGTGTTTCTCTGTGTTGCTGGGTGTCAGTGTGTGTTTGTTTGTGTTACTGGGTGTCAGTGTATGTCTTTGTTACTTGGTGTAAGTGTGTGTCTGTGTTACTTGGTGTAAGCGTATGTCTTTGTTACTTGGTGTAAGTGTGTGTCTGTGTTACTTGGTGTCAGTGTATGTCTTTGTGACTTGGTATCAGTGTATGTCTTTGTGACTTGGTGTCAGTGTCTGTCTTTGTTACTTGGTGTCAGTGTATGTCATTATTACTTGGTGTAAGTGTGTGTCTGCGTTACTGGGTATCAGTGTATGTCTTTGTGACTTGGTATCAGTGTATGTCTTTGTGACTTGGTGTCAGTGTCTGTCTTTGTTACTTGGTGTCAGTGTATGTCATTATTACTTGGTGTAAGTGTGTGTCTGCGTTACTGGGTATCAGTGTATGTCTTTGTTACTTGGTGTCAGTGTATGTCATTGTTACTTGGTGTAAGTGTGTGTCTGCGTTATTGGGTATCATTGTATGTCTTTGTTACTTGGTGTCAGTGTGTGTCTGTGTTACTGGGTATCAGTGTATGTCTTTGTGACTTGGTATCAGTGTATGTCTTTGTGACTTGGTGTCAGTGTATGTCTTTTTTACTGGGTGTCAGTGTTAGTCTGTGTTATTTGGTGTCAGTTTTTGTCATTGTTACTGTGGATCAGTGTTTCTCTGTGCTACTGGTTGTCAGTGTGTGTTTGTTTGTGTTACTGGGTATCAGTGTATGTCTTTGTTACTGGGTGTCAGTGTGCGTCTGTGTTACTTGGTGTCAGTGTATCAATGTTTCTCTGTGCGTTTGTTTGTGCCACTGGGTGTCAGTGACACTAGGTGTCAATATTAAGTTTAGTTTAGAGATACAGCACTTAAACAGACCCTTCGGCCCACCGAGTCTGTGCCGACCATCAACCACCCATTTATACTAATCCTACACTAATCCCGTATTCCTATCACATCCCCACCTATCCTTATATATTTCCCTACCACCTACCTATACTAGGGGCAATTTATGATGGCCAATTAACCTATCAACCTGCAAGTCTTTGGCATGTGGGAGGAAACCGGAGCACCCGGAGGAATCCCACGCAGACACAGGGAGAACATGCAAACTCCGCACAGGCAGTACCCAGAATCGAACCCGGGTCCCTGGAGCTGTGAGGCTGCGGTGCTAACCAATGCGCCAATGTGCCCCCCCGCAGTGTGTGACTTTGTTTCTTGGTGTCAGTGTGTGTCTGTGTTCCTGGGCATCAGTGTATGTCTTTGTGACTTGGTGTCTGTGTATGTCTTTTGTACTGGGTGTCAGTGTGTCTCTGTGTTACTGGGTGTCAGTGTGTGTTTGTTTGTGTTACTGGGTGTCAGTGCATGTCTTTGTGTCTTGGTATCAGTGCATGTCTTTTTTACTGGGTGTCAGTGTGTGGCTGTGTTACTTGGTGTAAGTGTACGTCATTGTTACTTGGTGTCCGTGTGTGTCTGTGTTACTGCGTGTTAGTGTATGTCTTTGTTACTTGGTGTCAGTGCATGTCTGTGTTATTTGGTGTAAGTGTGTGTCTGTGTTACTGGGTATCAGTGTCTGTCTTTGTTACTTGGTGTAAGTGTGTGTCTGTGTTACAGGGTATCAGTGCATGTCTTTGTTACTTGGTGTCAGTGTTTGTCTGTGTTATTTGGTGTAAGTGTGTGTCTGTGTTAATGGGTATCATGTATGTCTTTGTTACTTGGTGTCAGTGTATGTCAAAATACTTGGTGTAAGTGGGTGTCTTTGTTAATTGGTGTAATTGTCTGTCTTTGTTACTTGGTGTAAGTGTATGTCTTTGTTACTTGGTGTCAGTGTATGTCTTTCTTACTTGGTGTCAGTGTGTGTCTGTGTTACTGGGTAACAGTGTATGTCTTTGTGACTTGGTATAAGTGTATGTCATTGTGACTTGGTGTCAGTGTATGTCTTTGTTACTGGGTGTCAGTATGTGAATGTGTTAGTTGGTGTCAGTGTATGTCTTTGTTACTGTTTATTAGTGTTTCTCTGTGTTACTGGGGGTCAGTGTGTGTTTGTTTGTGTTACTGGGTGTCAGTGTATGTCTTTGTTACTTGGTGTAAGTGTGTGTCTGTGTTTCTGGGTATCAGTGTCTGTCTTTGTTACTTGGTGTAAGTGTGTGTCTTTGTTACTTGGTGTAATTGTATGTCTTTGTTACCTGGTGTCAGTGTATGTCTGTGTTACTTGGTGTCAGTGTATGTCTTGGTTGCTTTGGTGTCAGTGTGTGTCTGTGTTACTGGGTATCAGTGTATGTCTTTGTGACTTGGTATCAGTGTATGTCTTTGTGACTTGGTGTCAGTGCATGTCTTTTTTACTGGGTGTCAGTGTGTGTCTGTGTTACTTGGTGTCAGTGTATGTCATTGTTACTGTGTATCAGTGTTTCTCTGTGCTACTGGTTGTCAGTGTGTGTTTGTTTGTGTTACTGGGTATCAGTGTATGTCTTTGTGACTTGGTATCAGTGTATGTCTTTGTTACTGGGTGTCAGTGTGTGTCTGTGTTACTTGGTGTCATTGTATCAGTGTTTCTCTGTGTGACTGGGTGTCATTGTGTGTTTGTTTGTGTTACTGGGTGTCAGTGACACTAGGTGTCAGTATTTAATTTGGTTTAGAGATACAGCACTTAAACAGGCCCTTCGGCCGATCGAGTCTGTGCCGAACATCAACCGCCCATTTATACTAATCCTACACTGATCCCGTATTCCTATCACATCCCCACCTATCCCTATATATTTCCCTACCACCTACCTATACTAGGGGCAATTTATGATGGCCAATTAACATATCAACCTGCAAGTCTTTGGCATGTGGGAGGAAACCGGAGAACGCGGAGGAAACCCACGCAGAAACAGGGAGAACTTACAAACTCCGCACAGGCAGTACCCAGAATCGAACCCGGGTCCCTGGATCTGTGAGGCTGCGGTGCTAACCAATGCGCCAATGTGCCCCCCCCCCACACCCCGCAGTGTGTGCCTTTGTTACTTGGTGTCAGTGTGTGACTGTGTTACTGGGCATCAGTGCATGTCTTTGTGACTTGGTGTCAGTGTATGTCTTTTAACTGGTTGTCAGTGTGTCTCTGTGTTACTGGGTGTCAGTGTGTGTTTGTTTGTGTTACTGGGTATCAGTGTGTGTCTTTGAGACTTGATATCAGTGTATGTCATTGTTACCGGGTGTCAGTGTGTGTCGGTGTTACTTGGTGTAAGTGTCTGTCTTTGTTACTTGGTGTCAGTGTATGTCTGTGTTACTTGGTGTTAGTGTATGTGTTTGTTACTTGGTGTAAGTGTGTGTCTGTGTTACTGGGTGTCTGTGTATGTCATTGTTACTTGGTGTAATTGTGTGGCTGTGTTACTGGGTATCATTGTATGTCTTTGTTACTTGGTGTCAGTGGATGTCTTTTTTACTTGGTATCAGTGTATGTCCTTGTTACTTGGTGCAAATGTGTGTCTGTGTTACTGGGTATCAGTGTATGTCTTTGTTACTTGGTGTAAGTGTGTGTCTGTGTTCCTCGGTATCAGTGTATGTCTTTGTTACTTGGTGTAAGTGTGTGTCTGTGTTACTGGGTATCAGTGTATGTCTTTGTTACTTGGTGTCAGTGTTTGTATTTTTTACTTGTTGTAAGTGTATGTCTTTGTTACTTGGTGTCAGTGCATGCCTTTGTTACTTGGTGTAAGTGTGTGTCTGTGTTACTGGGTATCAGTGTATGTCTTTGTTAATTGGTGTCAGTGTATGTCTTTGTTACTTGGTGTAAGTGTGTGTCTGTGTTACTGGTTAACAGTGTATGTCTTCGTTACTTGGTATCAGTGTATGTCTTTGTTACTTTGTGTCAGTGTCTGTCTTTGTTACTTGGTGTCAGTGTATGTCTGTGTTACTTGGTGTCAGAGTGTGTCTTTGTTACTTGGTGTAAGTGTATGTCTTTGTTATTTGGTGTCAGTGTTTGTCTTTGTTCCTTGGTGTCAGTGTGTGCCTGTGTTACTGGATATCAGTGTATGTCTTTGTTACTTGGTGTCAGTGTGTGTATGTTTTACTGGGTATCAGTGTATGTCTTTGTTACTTGGTGTCAGTGTATGTCTTTGTTACTTGGTGTCAGTGTATGTCTGTGTTACTTGATGTAAGTGTGTGTCTTTGATACTTGGTGTAAGCGTATGCCTTTGTTACTTGGTGTCAGTGTAAGTCTTTGTTACTTGATGTCAGTGTGTTTCGTTGTTACTGGGTATCAGTGTATGTCTTTGCTACTTGGTATCAGTGTATGTCTTTGTGACTTGATGTCATTGTATGTCTTCATTACTGGGTGTCAGTGTGTGTCTGTGTTACTTCGTGTCAGTGTATGTCTTTGTTACTGTGTATCAGTGGTCTCTGTGTTACTGGGTGTCAGTGTGTGTTTGTTTGTGTTACTGGCTGTCAGTGTGTGTCTGTGTTACTGGGTATCAGTGTATGACTTTGTTGCTGGGTGTCAGTGCGTGTCTGTGTTACTGGGTATCAGTGTATGTCTTTGTACTTGATGTAAGTGGATGACTTTGTTACTTGGTGTCAGTGTATGTCTGTGTTACTTGGTGTAAGTGTATGTCTTTGTTACTGGGTATCATTGTATGTCTGTGTTATGTGGTGTAAGTGTATGTCTTTGTTACTTGGTATCAGTGTATGTCTTTGTTACTTGGTGTCAGTGTATGTCTTTGTGATTTGGTGTCAGTGTATGTCTTTGTTACTGGGTGTCAGTGCGTGTCTGTGTTACTGGGTGTCTGTGTATGTCATTGTTACTTGGTGTAAGTGTGTGTCTGTGTTACTGGGTATCATTGTATGTCTTTGTTACTTGGTGTCAGTGTATGTCTTTGTTACTGGGTGTCAGTGCGTGTCTGTGTTACTGGGTGTCTGTGTATGTCATTGTTACTTGGTGTAAGTGTGTGTCTGTGTTACTGGGTATCATTGTATGTCTTTGTTACTTGGTGTCAGTGTATGTCTTTTTTACTTGGTATCAGTGTCTGTCCTTGTTACTTGGTGCGAATGTGTGTCTGTGTTACTGGGTATCAGTGTCTGTCTTTGTTACTTGGTATCAGTGTATGTCTTTGTTACTTTGTGTCAGTGTATGTCTTTGTGACTTGGTGTCAGTGTATGTCTTTGTGACTGGGTGTCAGTGCATGTCTGTGTTCCTGGGTGTCTGTGGATGTCATTGTTACTTTGTGTAAGTGTGTGTCTGTGTTACTGGGTATCAGTGTATGTCTTTGTTACTTGGTGTCAGTGTTTGTCTTTGTTACTTGGTGTAAGTGTATGTCTTTGTTACTTTGTGTCAGTGTGTGATGTCTTTATTACTTAGTGTAAGTTTGTGTCTGTGTTCCTGGGTATCAGTGTATGTCTGTGTTACTTGGTGTAAGTGTGTGTCTGTGTTATTGGTATCAGTGTATGTCTTTGATACTTGGTGTCATTGTGTGTCTGTGTTACTGGATATCAGTGTATGTCTTTGTTACTTGGTATCAGTGTATGTCTTTGTTACTTGGTGTCAGTGTATGTCTTTGTGACTTGGTGTCAGTGTATGTCTTTGTTACTGGGTGTCAGTGCGTGTCTGTGTTACTGGGTGTCTGTGTATGTCATTGTTACTTGGTGTAAGTGTGTGTCTGTGTTACTGGGTATCATTGTATGTCTTTGTTACTTGGTGTCAGTGTATGTCTTTTTTACTTGGTATCAGTGTATGTCCTTGTTACTTGGTGCGAATGTGTGTCTGTGTTACTGGGTATCAGTGTATGTCTTTGTTACTTGGTATCACTGTATGTCTTTGTTACTTTGTGTCAGTGTGTGTCTTTGTGACTTGGTGTCAGTGTATGTCTTTGTGACTGGGTGTCAGTGCATGTCTGTGTTCCTGGGTGTCTGTGGATGTCATTGTTACTTTGTGTAAGTGTGTGTCTGTGTTACTGGGTATCAGTGTATGTCTTTGTTACTTGGTGTCAGTGTTTGTCTTTGTTACTTGGTGTAAGTGTATGTCTTTGTTACTTTGTGTCAGTGTGTGATGTCTTTATTACTTAGTGTAAGTTTGTGTCTGTGTTCCTGGGTATCAGTGTATGTTTGTGTTACTTGGTGTAAGTGTGTGTCTGTGTTATTGGTATCAGTGTATGTCTTTGATACTTGGTGTCATTGTGTGTCTGTGTTACTGGATATCAGTGTATGTCTTTGTTACTTGGTATCAGTGTATGTCTTTGTTACTTGGTGTCAGTGTATGTCTTTGTGACTTGGTGTCAGTGTATGTCTTTGTTACTGGGTGTCAGTGCGTGTCTGTGTTACTGGGTGTCTGTGTATGTCATTGTTACTTGGTGTAAGTGTGTGTCTGTGTTACTGGGTATCATTGTATGTCTTTGTTACTTGGTGTCAGTGTATGTCTTTTTTACTTGGTATCAGTGTATGTCCTTGTTACTTGGTGCGAATGTGTGTCTGTGTTACTGGGTATCAGTGTATGTCTTTGTTACTTGGTATCAGTGTATGTCTTTGTTACTTTGTGTCAGTGTGTGTCTTTGTGACTTGGTGTCAGTGTATGTCTTTGTGACTGGGTGTCAGTGCATGTCTGTGTTCCTGGGTGTCTGTGGATGTCATTGTTACTTGGTGTAAGTGTGTGTCTGTGTTACTGGGTATCAGTGTATGTCTTTGTTACTTGGTGTCAGTGTTTGTCTTTGTTACTTGGTGTAAGTGTATGTCTTTGTTACTTTGTGTCAGTGTGTGATGTCTTTATTACTTAGTGTAAGTTTGTGTCTGTGTTCCTGGGTATCAGTGCATGTCTTTGTTACTTGGTGTAAGTGTGTGTCTGTGTTACTGGGTATCAGTGTATGTCTTTGTTACTTGGTGTCATTGTATTTCTTTGTTACTTGGTGTCAGTGTATGTCTTTGTGACTTGGTGTCAGTGTATGTCTTTGTTACTGGGTGTCAGTGCCTGTCTGTGTCACTGGGTATCAGTGTATGTCTTTCTTACTGGGTGTCAGTGTATGTCTTTGTGACTGGGTTTAAGGGTGTGTCTGTGTTACTGTGTATCAATGTCGGTCTTTGTTACTTGGTGTCAGTGTATGTCTTTGTTAATGGGTGTCAGTGCGTGTCTGTGTTACTGGGTATCAGGGTATGTCTTTGTTACTGGGTGTCAATGTATGTCTGTGTTACTTGGTGTAAGCGTGTGTCTTTGTTACTGTGTCTCAGTTTATGTCTTTGTTACTTGGTGTCAGTGTATGTCTTTATTACATGTTGTCAGTGTATGTCTGTGTTACTTGGTGTAAGTGTGTGTCTTTGTTACTTGGTGTAAGTGTGTGTCTGTGTTACTGGGTGTCAGTGTATCTCCTGTTACTTGGTGTCAGTGTATGTCTGTGTTACATGGTGTCAGTGTGTGTCTTTGTTACTGGGTGTCAGTGTATGTCTTTGTTACTTGGTGTAATTGTGTGTCTGTGTTACTGGGTATCAGTGTATGTCTTTGTTACTTGGTGTGAGTGAGTGTCTGTGTTACTTGGTATCAGTGTATGTCTTTGTTATTTGGTGTCAGTGCATGTCAAAATACTTGGTGTAATTATATGTCTTTGTTACTTGGTGTAAATGTCTGTCTTTGTTACTTGGTGTCAGTGTATGTCTGTGTTACTTGGTGTCAGTGTGTGTCTTTGTTACTTGGTGTAAGTGTATGTCTTTGTTATTTGGTGTCAGTGTTTGTCTTTGTTCCTTGTTGTCAGTGTGTGCCTGTGTTACTGGGTATCAGTGTATGTCTTTGTTACTTGGTGTCAGTGTAAGTCTGTGTTACTTGGTGTAAGTGTGTGTCTGTGTTACTGGGTATCAGTGTATGTCTTTGTTACTTGGTGTGAGTGTGTGTATGTTTTACTGGGTATCAGTGTATGTCTTTGTTACCTGGTGTCAGTGTATGTCTTTGTTACTTGGTGTCAGTGTATGTCTGTGTTACTTGGTGTAAGTGTGTGTCTTTGATACTTGGTGTAAGCGTATGCCTTTGTTACTTGGTGTCAGTGTATGTCTTTGTTACTTGGTGTCAGTGTGTGTCGTTGTTACTGGGTATCAGTGTATGTCTTTGTGTTTTGATGTCATTGTATGTCTTTATTACTGGGTGTCAGTGTGTGTCTGTGTTACTTC
Organism: Heterodontus francisci; assembly: GCF_036365525.1. Taxonomy (NCBI): domain Eukaryota; kingdom Metazoa; phylum Chordata; class Chondrichthyes; order Heterodontiformes; family Heterodontidae; genus Heterodontus; species Heterodontus francisci. Next base: position 5,187,489 of record NW_027140919.1, read on the forward strand.
GTGTCAGTGTATGTCTTTGTTACTGTGTATCAGTGGTTCTCTGTGTTACTGGGTGTCAGTGTGTGTTTGTTTGTTTTACTGGCTGTCAGTGTGTGTCTGTGTTACTGGGTATCAGTGTATGACTTTGTTGCTGGGTGTCAGTGCGTGTCTGTGTTACTGGGTATCAGTGTATGTCTTTGTTACTTGGTGTAAGTGTATTTATTTGTTACTTGGTGTCAGTGTATGTCTTTGTACTTGATGTAAGTGGATGTCTTTGTTACTTGGTGTCAGTGTATGTCTGTGTGACTTGGTGTAAGTGTATGTCTTTGTTACTGGGTATCATTGTATGTCTGTGTGACGTGGTGTAAGTGTATGTCTTTGTTACTTGGTGTAAGTGTGTGTCTGTGTTACAGGGTATCAGTGCATGACACTGTTACTTGGTGTCAGTGTCTGTCTTTGTGTCTTGGTGTCAGTGCATGTCTGTGTTACTTGGTGTAAGTGTGTGTCTGTGTTATTGGTATCAGTGTATGTCTTTGATACTTGGTGTCATTGTGTGTCTGTGTTACTGGCTATCAGTGTATGTCTTTGTTACTTGGTATCAGTGTAAGTCTTTGTTATTTGGTGTCAGTGTATGTCTTTGTGACTTGGTGTCAGTGTATGTCTTTGTTACTGGGAGTCAGTGCGTGTCTGTGTTACTGGGTGTCTGTGTATGTCATTGTTACTTGGTGTAAGTGTGCGTCTGTGTTACTGGGTATCATTGTATGTCTTTGTTACTTGGTGTCAGTGTATATCTTTTTTACTTGGTATCAGTGTATCTCCTCGTTACTTGGTGCAAATGTGTGTTTGTGTTACTGGGTATCAGTGTCTGTCTTTGTTACTTGGTGTAAGTGTGTGTCTGTGTTCCTCGGTATCAATGTATGTCTTTGTTACTTGGTGTAAGTGTGTGTCTGTGTTACTGGGTATCAGTGTCTGTCTTTGTTACTTGGAGTTTTTGTGTGTCTGTGTTAATTGGTGTAAGTGTGTGTCAGTGTAACTGGGTATCAGTGTATGTCTTTGTTAATTGGTGTCAGTGTATGTCTTTGTTACTCGGTGTAAGTGTGTGTCTGTGTTACTGGTTAACAGTGTTTGTCTTTGTTACTTGGTGTCATTGTGTGTCTGTGTTCCTGGGTATCAGTGCATGTCTTTGTTACTTGGTATCAGTGTATGTCTTTGTTACTTTGTGTCAGTGTATGTCTTTGTGACTTGGTGTCAGTGTATGTCTTTGCGACTGGGTGTCAGTGCATGTCTGTGTTACTGGGTGTCTGTGGATGTCATTGTTACTTGGTGTAAGTGTGTGTCTGTGTTACTGGGTATCAGTGTATGTCTTTGTTACTTGGTTTCAGTGTGTGTCTTTGTTACTTGGTGTCAGTGTATGTCTTTGTTACTTTGTGTCAGTGTGTGATGTCTTTATTACTTAGTGTAAGTTTGTGTCTGTGTTACTGGGTATCAGTGTATGTCTTTGTTACTTGGTGTAAGTGTGTGTCTGTGTTACTGGGTATCAGTGTATGTCTTTGTTACTTGGTGTCAGTGTATGTCTTTATTACCTGGTGTCAGTGTATGTCTTTGTTACTTGGTGTCAGTGTATGTCTGTGTTACTTGGTGTACGTGTGTGTCTTTGATACTTGGTGTAAGCGTATGCCTTTGTTACTTGGTGTCAGTGTCTGTCTTTGTTACTTGGTGTCAGTGTGTGTCGTTGTTACTGGGTATCAGTGTATGTCTTTGCGACTTGGTATCAGTGTATGTCTTTGTGACTTGATGTCATTGTATGTCTTTATTACTGGGTGTCAGTGTGTGTCTGTTTTACTTCGTGTCAGTGTATGTCTTTGTTACTGTGTATCAGTGGTTCTCTGTATTACTGGGTGTCAGTGTGTGTTTGTTTGTGTTACTGGCTGTCAGTGTGTGTCTGTGTTACTGGGTATCAGTGTATGACTTTGTTGCTGGGTGTCAGTGCGTGTCTGTGTTACTGGGTATCAGTGTATGTCTTTGTTACTGGGAGTAAGTGTACTTATTTGTTACTTGGTGTTAGTGTATGTCTTTGTACTTGATGTAAGTGGATGTCTTTGTTACTGGGTATCATTGTATGTCTGTGTGACGTGGTGTAAGTGTATGTCTTTGTGACTTGGTGTAAGTGTGTGTCTGTGTTACTGGGTATCAGTGCATGACTTTTTTACTTGGTGTCAGTGTCTGTCTGTGTTACTGGGTGTCAGTGCATGTCTGTGTTATTGGTGTAAGTGTGTGTCTGTGTTATTGGTATCAGTGTATATCTTTGATACTTGGTGTCATTGTGTGTCTGTGTTACTGGTTATCAGTGTATGTCTTTGTTACTTGGTATCAGTGTAAGTCTTTGTTACTTGGTGTCAGTGTATGTCTTTGTGACTTGGTGTCAGTGTATGTCTTTGTTACTGGGTGTCAGTGCGTGTCTGTGTTACTGGGTGTCTGTGTATGTCACTGTTACTTGATGTAAGTGTGTGTCTGTGTTACTGGGTATCATTGTATGTCTTTGTTCCTTGGTGTCAGTGTGTGTCTTTTTTACTTGGTATCAGTGTATGTCCTTGTTACTTGGTGCAAATGTGTGTCTGTGTTACTGGGTATCAGTGTATGTCCGTGTTACTTGGTGTAAGTGTGTGTCTGTGTTACTGGGTATCAGTGTATGTCTTTGTTAATTGGTGTAAGTGTGTGTCTGTGTTACTGGGTATCAGTCTATGTCTTTGTTACTTGGTGTAAGTGTGTGTCTGTGTTACTGGGTATCAGTGTATGTCTTTGTTACTTGGAGTCATTGTGTGTCTTGGTTAATTGGTGTAAGTGTGTGTCAATGTAACTGGGTATCAGTGTATGCCTTTGTTACTTGGAGTAAGTGTGTGTCTGTGTTACTGGGTATCAGTGTATGTCTTTGTTACTTTGTGTCAGTGTTTGTATTTTTTACTTGGTGTAAGTGTATGTCTTTGTTACTTGGTGTCAGTGTATGTCCTTTTTACTTGGTGTAAGTGTATGTCTTTTTTACTGGGTGTAAGTGTATGTCTTTGTTACTTGGTGTCATTGTATGCCTTTGTTACTTGGTGTAAGTGTGTGTCTGTGTTACTTGGTATCAGTGTAAGTCTGTGTTACTTGGTGTAAGTGTGTGTCTGTGTTACTGGGTATCAGTGTATGTCTTTGTTACTTGGTGTGAGTGTGTGTATGTTTTACTGGGTATCAGTGTATGTCTTTGTTACCTGGTGTCAGTGTATGTCTTTGTTACTTGGTGTCAGTGTATGTCTGTGTTACTTGGTGTAAGTGTGTGTCTTTGATACTTGGTGTAAGCGTATGCCTTTGTTACTTGGTGTCAGTGTATGTCTTTGTTACTTGGTGTCAGTGTGTGTCGTTGTTACTGGGTATCAGTGTATGTCTTTGTGTTTTGATGTCATTGTATGTCTTTATTACTGGGTGTCAGTGTGTGTCTTTGTTACTTCGTGTCAGTGTATGTCTTTGTTACTGTGTATCAGTGGTTCTCTGTGTTACTGGGTGTCAGTGTGTGTTTGTTTGTGTTACTGGCTGTCAGTGTGTGTCTGTGTTACTGGGTATCAGTGTATGACTTTGTTGCTGGGTGTCAGTGCGTGTCTGTGTTACTGGGTATCAGTGTATGTCTTTGTTACTTGGTGTAAGTGTATTTATTTGTTACTTGGTGTCAGTGTATGTCTTTGTACTTGATGTAAGTGGATGTCTTTGTTCCTTGGTGTCAGTGTATGTCTGTGTGACTTGGTGTAAGTGTATGTCTTTGTTACTGGGTATCATTGTATGTCTGTGTGACGTGGTGTAAGTGTATGTCTTCGTTACTTGGTGTAAGTGTGTGTCTGTGTTACAGGGTATCAGTGCATGACTTTGTTACTTGGTGTCAGTGTCTGTCTTTGTGTCTTGGTGTCAGTGCATGTCTGTGTTACTTGGTGTAAGTGTGTGTCTGTGTTATTGGTATCAGTGTATGTCTTTGATACTTGGTGTCATTGTGTGTCTGTGTTACTGGCTATCAGTGTATGTCTTTGTTACTTGGTATCAGTGTAAGTCTTTGTTACTTGGTGTCAGTGTATGTCTTTGTGACTTGGTGTCAGTGTATGTCTTTGTTACTGGGAGTCAGTGCGTGTCTGTGTTACTGGGTGTCTGTGTATGTCATTGTTACTTGGTGTAAGTGTGTGTCTGTGTTACTGGGTATCATTGTATGTCTTTGTTACTTGGTGTCAGTGTATATCTTTTTTACTTGGTATCAGTGTATCTCCTCGTTACTTGGTGCAAATGTGTGTTTGTGTTACTGGGTATCAGTGTCTGTCTTTGTTACTTGGTGTAAGTGTGTGTCTGTGTTCCTCGGTATCAATGTATGTCTTTGTTACTTGGTGTAAGTGTGTGTCTGTGTTACTGGGTATCAGTGTCTGTCTTTGTTACTTGGAGTTTTTGTGTGTCTGTGTTAATTGGTGTAAGTGTGTGTCTGTGTTACTGGGTATCAGTGTATGTCTTTGTTACTTGGTGTCAGTGTTTGTATTTTTTACTTGGTGTAAGTGTATGTCTTTGTTACTTGGTGTCAGTGTATGCCTGTGTTACTTGGTGTAAGTGTGTGTCTGTGTTACTGGGTATCAGTGTATGTCTTTGTTAATTGGTGTCAGTGTATGTCTTTGTTACTTGGTGTAAGTGTGTGTCTGTGTTACTGGTTAACAGTGTTTGTCTTTGTTACTTGGTGTCATTGTGTGGCTGTGTTACTGGGTATCAGTGCATGTCTTTGTTACTTGGTATCAGTGTATGTCTTTGTTACTTTGTGTCAGTGTATGTCTTTGTGACTTGGTGTCAGTGTATGTCTTTGCGACTGGGTGTCAGTGCATGTCTGTGTTACTGGGTGTCTGTGGATGTCATTGTTACTTGGTGTAAGTGTGTGTCTGTGTTACTGGGTATCAGTGTATGTCTTTGTTACTTGGTTTCAGTGTGTGTCTTTGTTACTTGGTGTAAGTGTATGTCTTTGTTACTTTGTGTCAGTGTGCGATGTCTTTATTACTTAGTGTTAGTTTGTGTCTGTGTTACTGGGTATCAGTGTATGTCTTTGTTACTTGGTGTAAGTGTGTGTCTGTGTTACTGGGTATCAGTGTATGTCTTTGTTACTTGGTGTCAGTGTATGTCTTTATTACCTGGTGTCAGTGTATGTCTTTGTTACTTGGTGTCAGTGTATGTCTGTGTTACTTGGTGTAAGTGTGTGTCTTTGATACTTGGTGTAAGCGTATGCCTTTGTTACTTGGTGTCAGTGTCTGTCTTTGTTACTTGGTGTCAGTGTGTGTCGTTGTTACTGGGTATCAGTGTATGTCTTTGCGACTTGGTATCAGTGTATGTCTTTGTGACTTGATGTCATTGTATGTCTTTATTACTGGGTGTCAGTGTGTGTCTGTTTTACTTCTTGTCAGTGTATGTCTTTGTTACTGTGTATCAGTGGTTCTCTGTGTTACTGGGTGTCAGTGTGTGTTTGTTTGTGTTACTGGCTGTCAGTGTGTGTCTGTGTTACTGGGTATCAGTGTATGACTTTGTTGCTGGGTGTCAGTGCGTGTCTGTGTTACTGGGTATCAGTGTATGTCTTTGTTACTGGGAGTAAGTGTACTTATTTGTTACTTGGTGTTAGTGTATGTCTTTGTACTTGATGTAAGTGGATGTCTTTGTTACTGGGTATCATTGTATGTCTGTGTGACGTGGTGTAAGTGTATGTCTTTGTGACTTGGTGTAAGTGTGTGTCTGTGTTACTGGGTATCAGTGCATGACTTTTTTACTTGGTGTCAGTTTCTGTCTGTGTTACTGGGTGTCAGTGCATGTCTGTGTTACTTGGTGTAAGTGTGTGTCTGTGTTATTGGTATCAGTGTATATCTTTGATACTTGGTGTCATTGTGTGTCTGTGTTACTGGTTATCAGTGTATGTCTTTGTTACTTGTTATCAGTGTAAGTCTTTGTTACTTGGTGTCAGTGTATGTCTTTGTGACTTGGTGTCGGTGTATGTCTTTGTTACTGGGTGTCAGTGCGTGTCTGTGTTACTGGGTGTCTGTGTATGTCACTGTTACTTGATGTAAGTGTGTGTCTGTGTTACTGGGTATCATTGTATGTCTTTGTTCCTTGGTGTCAGTGTGTGTCTTTTTTACTTGGTATCAGTGTATGTCCTTGTTACTTGGTGCAAATGTGTGTCTGTGTTACTGGGTATCAGTGTATGTCCTTGTTACTTGGTGTAAGTGTGTGTCTGTGTTACTGGGTATCAGTGTATGTGTTTGTTAATTGGTGTAAGTGTGTGTCTGTGTTACTGGGTATCAGTGTATGTCTTTGTTACTTGGTGTAAGTGTGTGTCTGTGTTACTGGGTATCAGTGTATGTCTTTGTTACTTGGAGTCATTGTGTGTCTTGGTTAATTGGTGTAAGTGTGTGTCAATGTAACTGGGTATCAGTGTATGTCTTTGTTACTTGGAGTAAGTGTGTGTCTGTGTTACTGGGTATCAGTGTATGTCTTTGTTACTTGGTGTCAGTGTATGTCCTTTTTACTTGGTGTAAGTGTATGTCTTTTTTACTGGGTGTAAGTGTATGTCTTTGTTACTTGGTGTCATTGTATGCCTTTGTTACTTGGTGTAAGTGTGTGTCTGTGTTACTTGGTATCAGTGTATGTCTTTGTGACTTGGTATCAGTGTATGTCTTTGTTACTGGGTATCAGTGTATGTCTTTGCCACTTGGTGTCAGTGTATGTCAAAATACTTGGTTTAAGTGTATATCTTGGTTACTTGGTGTAATTGTCTGTCTTTGTTACTTGGTGTAAGTATATGTCTTTGTTACTTGGTGTCAGTGTATGTCTTTGCTACTTGGTGTCAGTGTATGTCTGTGTTACTTGGTGTAAGTGTGTGTCTTTGTAACTTGGTGTCAGTGTATGTCTTTGTTACTTGGTGTCAGTGTATGTCTTTGTTAATTGGTGTCAGTGTGTGTCTGTGTTACTGGGTATCAGTGTATGCCTTTGTGACTTGATATCAGTGTATGTCTTTGTTACTGGGTGTCAGTGTCTGTCTGTGTTACTGGGTATCAGTGTATGTCTTTGTGTCTTGGTATCAGTGTGTGTCTGTGTTACTGGGTATCAGTGTATGTCTTTGTGACTTGGTATCAGTGTATGTCTTTTTTACTGTGTATCAGTGTTTCTCTTTGTTACTGGGTGTCAGTGTGTGTCTTTGTGACTTGGTGTCAGTGTATGTCTTTGTTACTTGGTGTCAGTGTGTGTCTATGTTACTGGGTATCAGTGTATGTCTTTGTTACTGGATGTCAGTGTATGTCTGTGTTACTTGTTGTAAGTGTGTGTCTGTGTTACTGGGTTTCAGTGTATGTCTTTGTGACTTGGTGTCAGTGTATGTCTTTGTTACTGGGTGTCAGTGTGTGTCTGCGTTACTGGGTGTCAGTGTATGTCTTTGTTACTGGATGTCAGTGTATGTCTGTGAACTTGGTGTAAGTGTGTGTCTGTGTTACTGGGTATCAGTGTATGTCTTTGTGACTTGGTGTCAGTGTATGTCAAAATACTTGGTGTAAGTGTATGTCTTTGTTACTTGGTGTAATTGTCTGTCTTTGTTACTTGGTGTCAGTGTATGTCTGCGTTACCTTGTGTCAGTGTGTTTGTTTGTGTTACTGGGTGACAGTGTGTGTCTGTGTTACTTGGTGTAAGTTTGTGTCTTTGTTACTTGGTGTCCGTGTGTGTCTGCGTTACTGAGTGTCAGTGTCTGTCTTTGTTACTGGATGTCAGTGTATGTCTGTGTTACTTGGTGTAAGTGTGTGTCTGTGTTACTGGGTATCAGTGTATGTCTTTGTGACTTGGTGTCAGTGTATGTCTTTGTTACTGGGTGTCAGTGTGTGTCTTTGTGATTTGGTGTCAGTGTATGTCTTTGTTACTTGGTGTAAGTGTCTGTCTGCGTTAATGGGTATCAGTGTATGTCTTTGTTACATGGTGTCAGTGTATGTCAAAATACTTGGTGTAAGTGTATGTCTTTGTTACTTGGTGTAATTGTCTGTCTTTTTACTTGGTGTCAGTGTATGTCTTTGTTACTTGGTGTCAGTGCGGGTCTGTGTTACTGGGTATCAGTGTTTGTCTTTGTGACTTGGTATCAGTGTATGTCTTTGTGACTTGGTGTCAGTGTATGTCTTTTTTCCTGGGTGTCAGTGTGTGTCTGTGTTACTTGGTGTCAGTGTATGTCATTGTTACTGTGTATCAGTGTTTCTCTGTGCTACTGGGTGTCAGTGTGTGTTTGTTTGTGGTACTGGGTATCAGTGTATGTCTTTGTTACTGGGTGTCAGTTTTTGTCTGTGTTACTTGGGGTCAGTGTATCAGTGTTTGTCTGTGTGACTGGGTGTCAGTGTGTGTTTGTTTGTGTTACTGGGTGTCAGTGACACTAGTTGTCAGTATTTAGTTTAGTTTAGAGATACAGCACTTAAACAGGCCCTTTGGCCCACCGAGTCTGTGCCGACCACCAACCACCCATTTATAGCAATCCTACACTCATCCCGTATTCCTATCACATCCCCACCTATCAACTATATATTTCCCAGAATCGAACCCGGGTCCCTGGAGCTGTGAGGCTGCGGTGCTAACCAATGCGCCAATGTGCCCCCCGCAGTGTGTGCCATTGTTACTTGGTGTCAGTGTGTGTCTGTGTTACTGGGCATCAGTGTATGTCTTTGTGACTTGGTGTCAGTGTATGTCTTTTTTACTGGGTGTCAGTGTGTCTCTGTGTTACTGGGTGTCAGTGTGTGTTTGTTTGTGCTACTGGGTATCAGTGTATGTCTTTGTGACTTGGTATCAGCGTATGTCTTTGTTACTGGGTGTCAGTGTGTGTCTGTGTTACTTGGTGTAAGTGCATGTCTTTGTTACTTGGTGTCAGAGTATGTCTTTGTTACTTGGTGTAAGTGTGTGTCTGTGTTACTGGATATCAGTGTCTGTCTTTGTTCCTTGGTGTAACTGTGTGTCTGTGCTAATGGGTATCATGTATGTCCTTGTTACTTGGTGTCAGTGTATGTCTGTGTTACTTGGTGTAAGTGTGTGTCTGTGTTATTGGTATCATGTATGTCCTTGTTACTTGGTGTCAGTGTATGTCAAAATACTTGGTGTAAGTGGGTGTCTTTGTTACTTGGTGTAATTGTCTGTCTTTGTTCCTTGGTGTAAGTGTATGTCTTTGTTACTTGGTGTCAGTGTATGTCTTTGTTACTTGGTGTCAGTGTGTGTCTGTGTTACTGGGTATCAGTGTATGTCTTTGTGACTTGGTATCAGTGTATGTCTTTGTGACTTGGTGTCAGTGTATGTCTTTGTTACTGTTTATTAGTGTTTCTCTGTGTTACTGGTGTCAGCGTGTGTTTGTTTGTGTTACTGGGTGTCAGTGTATGTCTTTGTGAAATTGTGTCAGTGTATGTCTTTGTTACTTGGTGTCAGTGTGTGTCTTTGTTACTGGGTATCAGTGTATGTCTTTGTTACTTGGTGTCAGTGTATGTCTTTGTTACTTGGTATCAGTGTATGTCAAAATACTTCGTGTAGGTGTATGTCTTTGTTACTTGGTGTAATTGTCTGTCTTTTTACTTGGTGTCAGTGTATGTATTTGCTACTTGGTGTAAGTGTGTGTCTGCGTTACTGGGTATCAGTGTATGTCTTTGTTACTTGGTGTCAGTGTATGTCTTTGTTACTTGGTGTCAGTGTATGTCAAAATACTTCGTGTAAGTGTATGTCTTTGTTACTTGGTGTCAGTGTATGTCTTTTTTACAGGGTGTCAGTGTGTGTCTGTGTTACTTGGTGTCAGTGTATGTCATTGTCACAGTGTATCGGTGTTTCTCTGTGCTACTGGTTGTCAGTGTGTGTTTGCTTGTGTTACTGGGTATCAGTGTATGTCTTTGTGTCTTGGTATCAGTGTATGTCTTTGTTACTGGGTGTCAGTGTGTGTCTGTGTTACTTGGTGTCAGTGTATCAATGTTTCTCTGTGCGACTGGGTGTCAGTGTGTGTTTGTTTGTGTTACTGGGTGTCAGTGACACTAAGTGTCAGTATTTAGTTTAGTTTCGAGATACAGCACTTAAACAGGCCCTTCGGCCCACCGAGTCTGTGCCGACCATCAACCACCCATTTATACCAATCCGACACTAATCCCGTATTCCTATCACATCCCCACCTATCCCGATATATTTCCCTACCACCTACCTATACTAGGGGCAATGTATGATGGCCAATTCACATATCAACCTGCAAGTCTTTGGCATGTGGGAGGAAACCGGAGCACCCGGAGGAATCCCACGCAGACACAGGGAGAACATGCAAACTCCGCACAGGCAGTACCCAGAATCGAACCCGGGTCCCTGGAGCTGTGAGGCTGCGGTGCTAACCAATGCGCCAATGTGACCCCCGCAGTGTATGTCTTTGTGACTTGGTGTCAGTGTATGTCTGTGTTACTGGGCATCAGTGTATGTCTTTGTGACTTGGTGTCAGTGCATGTCTTTTTGACTGGGTGTCAGTGTGTCTCTGTGTTACTTGGTGTAAGTGTATGTCATTGTTACTTGGTGTCCGTGTGTGTCTGTGTTACTGCGTGTCAGTGTATGTCTTTGTTACTTGGTGTCAGTGTATGTCTTTGTTACTTGGTGTAAGTGTGTGTCTGTGTTACTGGGTATCAGTGTCTGTCTTTGTTACATGGTGTAAGTGTGTGTCTGTGTTACAGGGTATCAGTTCATGTCTTAGTTACTTGGTGTCAATGTATGTCTCTGTTACTTGGTGTAAATGTGTGTCTGTGTTAATGGGTATCATGTATGTCTTTGTTACTTGGTGTCAGTGCATGTCAAAATACTTGGTATAAGTGGGTGTCTTTGTTAGTTGGTGTAATTGTCTGTCTTTGTTACTTGGTGTCAGTGTATGTCTTTGTTACTTGGTGTCAGTGTGTGTCTGTGTTACTGGGTATCAGTGTATGTCTTTGTGACTTGGTATCAGTGTATGTCTTTGTGACTTGGTGTCAGTGTATGTCTTTGTTACTGGGTGTCAGTGTGTGAAGGTGTTAGTTGGTGTCAGTGTATGTCTTTGTTACTGTTTATTAGTGTTTCTCTGTGTTACTGGTGTCAGCGTGTGTTTGTTTGTGTTACTGGGTGTCAGTGTATGTCTTTGTGAAATGGTGTCAGTGTATGTCTTTGTTACTTGGTGTCAGTGTGTGTCTTTGTTACTGGGTATCAGTGTATGTCTTTGTTACTTGGTGTCAGTGTATGTCTTTGTTACTTGGTATCAGTGTATGTCAAAATACTTCGTGTAGGTGTATGTCTTTGTTACTTGGTGTAATTGTCTGTCTTTTTACTTGGTGTCAGTGTATGTATTTGCTACTTGGTGTAAGTGTGTGTCTGCGTTACTGGGTATCAGTGTATGTCTTTGTTACTTGGTGTCAGTGTATGTCTTTGTTACTTGGTGTCAGTGTATGTCAAAATACTTCGTGTAAGTGTATGTCTTTGTTACTTGGTGTCAGTGTATGTCTTTTTTACAGGGTGTCAGTGTGTGTCTGTGTTACTTGGTGTCAGTGCATGTCATTGTCACAGTGTATCGGTGTTTCTCTGTGCTACTGGTTGTCAGTGTGTGTTTGCTTGTGTTACTGGGTATCAGTGTATGTCTTTGTGTCTTGGTATCAGTGTATGTCTTTGTTACTGGGTGTCAGTGTGTGTCTGTGTTACTTGGTGTCAGTGTATCAATGTTTCTCTGTGCGACTGGGTGTCAGTGTGTGTTTGTTTGTTTTACTGGGTGTCAGTGACACTAAGTGTCAGTATTTAGTTTAGTTTCGAGATACAGCACTTAAACAGGCCCTTCGGCCCACCGAGTCTGTGCCGACCATCAACCACCCATTTATACCAATCCGACACTAATCCCGTATTCCTATCACATCCCCACCTATCCCGATATATTTCCCTACCACCTACCTATACTAGGGGCAATGTATGATGGCCAATTCACATATCAACCTGCAAGTCTTTGGCATGTGGGAGGAAACCGGAGCACCCGGAGGAATCCCACGCAGACACAGGGAGAACATGCAAACTCCGCACAGGCAGTACCCAGAATCGAACCCGGGTCCCTGGAGCTGTGAGGCTGCGGTGCTAACCAATGCGCCAATGTGCCCCCCCGCAGTGTATGTCTTTGTGACTTGGTGTCAGTGTATGTCTGTGTTACTGGGCAACAGTGTATGTCTTTGTGACTTGGTGTCAGTGCATGTCTTTTTGACTGGGTGTCAGTGTGTCTCTGTGTTACTTGGTGTAAGTGTATGTCATTGTTACTTGGTGTCCGTGTGTGTCTGTGTTACTGCGTGTCAGTGTATGTCTTTGTTACTTGGTGTCAGTGTATGTCTTTGTTACTTGGTGTAAGTGTGTGTCTGTGTTACTGGGTATCAGTGTCTGTCTTTGTTACTTGGTGTCAGTGTGTGTCTGTGTTACAGGGTATCAGTTCATGTCTTAGTTACTTGGTGTCAATGTATGTCTCTGTTACTTGGTGTAAATGTGTGTCTGTGTTAATGGGTATCATGTATGTCTTTGTTACTTGGTGTCAGTGCATGTCAAAATACTTGGTATAAGTGGGTGTCTTTGTTACTTGGTGTAATTGTCTGTCTTTGTTACTTGGTGTAAGTGTATGTCTTTGTTACTTGGTGTCAGTGTATGTCATTGTTACTTGGTGTCAGTGTGTGCCTATGTTACTGGGTATCAGTGTATGTCTTTGTGACTTGGTGTCAGTGTATGTCTTTGTTACTGGGTGTCAGTATGTGAATGTGTTAGTTGGTGTCAGTGTATGTCTTTGTTACTGTTTATTAGTGTTTCTCTGTGTTACTGGGTGTCAGTGTGTGTTTGTTTGTGTTACTGGGTGTCAGTGTATGTCTTTGTTACTTGGTGTAAGTGTGTTTCTGTGTTCCTGGGTATCAGTGTCTGTCTTTGTTACTTGGTGTAAGTGTGTGTCTTTGTTACTTGGTGTAATTGTATGTCTTTGTTACCTGGTGTCAGTGTATGTCTGTGTTACTTGGTGTCAGTGTATGTCTTTGTTACTTGGTGTCAGTGTGTGTCTGTGTGACTTGGTGTCAGTGTATGTCTTTGTTACTTTGGTGTCAGTGTGTTTCTGTGTTACTGGGTATCAGTGTATGTCTTTGTGACTTGGTATCAGTGTATGTCTTTGTGACTTGTTGTCAGTGTATGTCTTTTTTACTGGGTGTCAGTGTGTGTCTGTGTTACTTGGTGTCAGTGTATCAGTGTTTCTCTGTGTGACTGGGTGTCAGTGTGTGTTTGTTTGTGTTACTGGGTGTCAGTGACACTAGGTGTCAGTATTTACTTTACTTTAGAGATACAGCACTTAAACAGGCCCTTCGGCCAACCGAGTCTGTGCCGACCATCAACCACCCATTTATACTAATCCTGCACTGATCCCGTATTCCTATCACATCCCCACCTCTCCCTATATATTTCCCTACCACCTACCTGTACTAGGGGCAATTTATGATGGCCAATTAACATATCAACCTGCAAGTCTTTGCCATGTGGGAGGAAACCGGAGCTCGCGGAGGAAACCCATGCAGACACAGGGAGAACTTGCAAACTCCGCATAGGCAGTACCCAGAATCGAACCCGGGTCCCTGGAGCTGTGAGGCTGCGGTGCTAACCAATGCGCCAATGTGCCCCCCCCCCCCCCACCGCCCCGTAGTGTGTGCCTTTGTTACTTGGTGTCAGTGTGTGTCTGTGTTACTGGGCATCAGTGTATGGCTTAGTGACTTGGTGTCAGTGTATTTCTTTTTTACTGGGTGTCAGTGTGTCTCTGTGTTACTGGGTGTCAGTGTCTGTTTGTTTGTGTTACTGGGTATCAGTGTATGTCTTTGTGACTTGGTATCAGTGTATGTCTTTGTTACTGGGTGTCAGTGTATGTCTTTGTTACTTGGTGTCAGTGTATGTCTTTGTTACTTGGTGTAAGTGTGTGTCTGTGTTAATGGGTATCATGTATGTCTTTGTTACTTGGTGTCAGTGTACGTCAAAATACTTGGTGTAAGTGGGTGTCTTTGTTAATTGGTGTAATTGTCTGGCTTTGTTACTTGGTGTAAGTGTATGTCTTTGTTACTTGGTGTCAGTGTCTGTCTTTGTTACTTGGTGTCAGTGTGGGTCTGTGTTACTGGGTATCAGTGTATGTCTTTGCGACTTGGTGTCAGTGTATGTCTTTGTTACTGGGTGTCAGTGTGTGAATGTGTTAGTTGGTGTCAGTGTATGTCTTTGTTACTGTTTATTAGTGTTTCTCTGTGTTACTGGGTGTCAGTGTGTGTTTGTTTGTGTTACTGTGTGTCAGTGTATGTCTTTGTTACTTGGTGTAAGTGTGTGTCTGTGTTACTGTGTATCTGTGTCTGTCTTTGTTACTTGGTGTCAGTGTATGTCTGTGTTCCAGTTTATCTGTGTATGTCTTTGTTACATGGTGTCAGTGCATGTCTGGGTTACTTGGTGTAAGTGTGTGTCTGTGCTACTGGGTGTCAGTGTGTGTCTGTGTTACTTGGCGTAAGTGTGTGTCTTTGTTACTTGGTTTCCATGTGTGTCTGTGTTACTGGGTGTCAGTGCATGTCTTTGTTACTTGGTGTCAGTGTGTGTCTTTGTTACTTGGTGTAATTGTATGTCTTTGTTACTTGGTGTCAGTGTATGTCTGTGTTACTTGGTGTAAGTGTATGTCTTTGTTACTTGGTGCAAGTGTGTGTCTTTGTTACTTGGTGTCAGTGTATGTCTGTGTTCCGTGGTGTAAGTGTATGTCTTTGTTACTCGGTGTAAGTGTGTGTCTGTGTTACTTGGTGTAAATGTGTGTCTGTATTCCTGGGTATCTGTGTATGTCTTTGTTACTTGGTGTCAGTGTATGTCTGTGATACTTAGTGTAAGTGTGTGTCTGTGTTACTGGGTGTAAGTGTGTGTCTTTGTTACTTGGTGTCCGTGTGTGTCTCTGTGACTGGGTGTCAGTGCATGTCTTTGTTACTATGTGTCAGTGTATATCTGTGTTACTTGGTGTAAGTGTGTGTCTTTGTTACTTGGTGTAATTGTATGTCTGTGTTACTGGGTGTCAATGTGTGTCTGTGTTACTTGGTGTATCTGTGTGTCTTTGTTACTTGGTGTCCGTGTGTGTCTCTGTTACTGGGTGTCAGTGCATGTCTTTGTGACTTGGTATCAGTGTCTGTCTTTGTTGCTGGGTGTCAGCGTGTGTCTGTGTTACTGGGTATCAGTGTATGTCTTTGTGACTTGGTATCAGTGTATGTCTTTGTTACTGGGTGTCAGTGTCTGTCTGTGTTCCTGGGTATCAGTGTATGTCTCTGTTACTGGGTGTCAGTGCATGTCTTTGTGAATTGGTATCAGTGTATGTCTTTGTTGCTGGGTGTCAGCGTGTGTCTGTGTTACTGGGTATCAGTGTATGTCTTTGTGACTTGGTATCAGTGTATGTCTTTGTTACTGGGTGTCAGTGTCTGTCTGTGTTCCTGGGTATCAGTGTATATCTTTGTGACTTGGTGTCAGTGTATGTCTTTGTTACTGGGTGTCAGTGTGTGTCTTTGTGACTTGGTGTCAGTGTATGTCTGTGTTACTGTTTATTAGTGCTTCTCTGTGTTACTGGGTGTCAGTGTGTATTTGTTTGTGTTACTGGGTGTCAGTGTATGTCTTTGTTACTTGGTGTAAGTGTGTGTCTGTGTTACTGGGTATCAGTGTCTGTCTTTGTTCCTTGGTGTCAGTGTATGTCTGTGTTACATGGTGTAAGTGTATGTCTTTGTTACTTGGTGTAAGTGTGTGTCTGTGTTACTTGGTGTAAGTGTGAGTCTGTGTTCCTGGGTATCAGTGCATGTCTTTGTTACTTGCTGTCAGTGTATGTCTGTGTTACTTGGTGTAAGTGTGTGTCTGTGTTACTGGGTATCAGTGTATGTCTTGGTTACTTTGTGTCATTGTATGTCTGCGTTGCTTGGTGTAAGTATGTGTCTGTGTTACTGGGTGTCAGTGTGTGTCTGTGTTCCTTGGTGCTAGTGTGTGTCGTTGTTACTTGGTGTCCGTGTGTGTCTGTGTTACTGGGTGTCTGTGTATGTCTTTGTTACTGGGTGTCAGTGCATGTTTTTGTTACTTGATATAAGTCTGTGTCTGTGTTACTGGGTATCAGTGTATGTCTTTGTTACTTGGTGTCAGTGTATGTCTTTGTTACTTGGTGTAAGTGTGTGTCTGTGTTACTGGTTGTCAGTGTATGTCTTTGTGACTTGGTGTCAGTGTATGTCTTTGTTACTGGGTGTCAGTGTGTGTCTTTGTGACTTGGTGTCAGTGTATGTCTTTGTTACCTGTTGGAAGTGTGTGTCTGTGTTACTGGGTATCAGTGTATGTCTTTGTTACTTGGTGTCAATGCATGTCAAATTACTTGGTGTAAGTGTATGTCTTTGTTAGTTGGTGTAATTGCCTGTCTTTGTTCCTTGGTGTCAGTGTATGTCTGTGTTACTTGGTGTAAGTGTATGTCTTTGTTACTTGGTGTAAGTGTGTGTCTGTGTTACTTGGTGTAAGTGTGAGTCTGTGTTCCTGGGTATCAGTGCATGTCTTTGTTACTTGCTGTCAGTGTATGTCTGTGTTACTTGGTGTAAGTGTGTGTCTGTGTTACTGGGTATCAGTGTATGTCTTGGTTACTTTGTGTCATTGTATGTCTGCGTTGCTTGGTGTAAGTATGTGTCTGTGTTACTGGGTATCAGTGTCTGTCTTTGTTAATTGGTGTAAGAGTGTGTCTGTGTTACACGCTATCAGTGTGTGTCTGTGTTACTGGTTGTAAGTGTATGTCTTTGTGACTTGGTGTCTGTGTATGTCTTTGTTACTGGGTGTCAGTGTATGTTTTTGTTACTTGGTGTAAGTCTGTGTCTGTGTTACTGGGTATCAGTGTATGTCTTTGTTACTTGGTGTCAGTGTATGTCTTTGTTACTTGGTGTAAGTGTGTGTCTGTGTTACTGGTTGTCAGTGTATGTCTTTGTGACTTGGTGTCAGTGTATGTCTTTGTTACTGGGTGTCAGTGTGTGTCTTTGTGACTTGGTGTCAGTGTATGTCTTTGTTACCTGTTGGAAGTGTGTGTCTCTGTTACTGGGTGTCAGTGCATGTCTTTGTGACTTGGTATCAGTGTCTGTCTTTGTTGCTGGGTGTCAGCGTGTGTCTGTGTTACTGGGTATCAGTGTATGTCTTTGTGACTTGGTATCAGTGTATGTCTTTGTTACTGGGTGTCAGTGTCTGTCTGTGTTCCTGGGTATCAGTGTATGTCTCTGTTACTGGGTGTCAGTGCATGTCTTTGTGAATTGGTATCAGTGTATGTCTTTGTTGCTGGGTGTCAGCGTGTGTCTGTGTTACTGGGTATCAGTGTATGTCTTTGTGACTTGGTATCAGTGTATGTCTTTGTTACTGGGTGTCAGTGTCTGTCTGTGTTCCTGGGTATCAGTGTATATCTTTGTGACTTGGTGTCAGTGTATGTCTTTGTTACTGGGTGTCAGTGTGTGTCTTTGTGACTTGGTGTCAGTGTATGTCTGTGTTACTGTTTATTAGTGCTTCTCTGTGTTACTGGGTGTCAGTGTGTATTTGTTTGTGTTACTGGGTGTCAGTGTATGTCTTTGTTACTTGGTGTAAGTGTGTGTCTGTGTTACTGGGTATCAGTGTCTGTCTTTGTTACTTGGTGTATGTGTGTGTCTTTGATACTTGGTGTAATTGTATGTCTTTGTTCCTTGGTGTCAGTGTATGTCTGTGTTACATGGTGTAAGTGTATGTCTTTGTTACTTGGTGTAAGTGTGTGTCTGTGTTACTTGGTGTAAGTGTGAGTCTGTGTTCCTGGGTATCAGTGCATGTCTTTGTTACTTGCTGTCAGTGTATGTCTGTGTTACTTGGTGTAAGTGTGTGTCTGTGTTACTGGGTATCAGTGTATGTCTTGGTTACTTTGTGTCATTGTATGTCTGCGTTGCTTGGTGTAAGTATGTGTCTGTGTTACTGGGTGTCAGTGTGTGTCTGTGTTCCTTGGTGCTAGTGTGTGTCGTTGTTACTTGGTGTCCGTGTGTGTCTGTGTTACTGGGTGTCTGTGTATGTCTTTGTTACTGGGTGTCAGTGCATGTTTTTGTTACTTGATATAAGTCTGTGCCTGTGTTACTGGGTATCAGTGTATGTCTTTGTTACTTGGTGTCAGTGTATGTCTTTGTTACTTGGTGTAAGTGTGTGTCTGTGTTACTGGTTGTCAGTGTATGTCTTTGTGACTTGGTGTCAGTGTATGTCTTTGTTACTGGGTGTCAGTGTGTGTCTTTGTGACTTGGTGTCAGTGTATGTCTTTGTTACCTGTTGGAAGTGTGTGTCTGTGTTACTGGGTATCAGTGTATGTCTTTGTTACTTGGTGTCAATGCATGTCAAATTACTTGGTGTAAGTGTATGTCTTTGTTAGTTGGTGTAATTGCCTGTCTTTGTTCCTTGGTGTCAGTGTATGTCTGTGTTACTTGGTGTAAGTGTATGTCTTTGTTACTTGGTGTAAGTGTGTGTCTGTGTTACTTGGTGTAAGTGTGAGTCTGTGTTCCTGGGTATCAGTGCATGTCTTTGTTACTTGCTGTCAGTGTATGTCTGTGTTACTTGGTGTAAGTGTGTGTCTGTGTTACTGGGTATCAGTGTATGTCTTGGTTACTTTGTGTCATTGTATGTCTGCGTTGCTTGGTGTAAGTATGTGTCTGTGTTACTGGGTATCAGTGTCTGTCTTTGTTAATTGGTGTAAGAGTGTGTCTGTGTTACACGCTATCAGTGTGTGTCTGTGTTACTGGTTGTAAGTGTATGTCTTTGTGACTTGGTGTCTGTGTATGTCTTTGTTACTGGGTGTCAGTGTATGTTTTTGTTACTTGGTGTAAGTCTGTGTCTGTGTTACTGGGTATCAGTGTATGTCTTTGTTACTTGGTGTCAGTGTATGTCTTTGTTACTTGGTGTAAGTGTGTGTCTGTGTTACTGGTTGTCAGTGTATGTCTTTGTGACTTGGTGTCAGTGTATGTCTTTGTTACTGGGTGTCAGTGTGTGTCTTTGTGACTTGGTGTCAGTGTATGTCTTTGTTACCTGTTGGAAGTGTGTGTCTGTGTTACTGGGTATCAGTGTATGTCTTTGTTACTTGGTGTCAATGCATGTCAAATTACTTGGTGTAAGTGTGTGTCTTTGTTAGTTGGTGTAATTGCCTGTCTTTGTTACTTGGTGTCAGTGTGTGTCTTTGTGACTTGGTGTCAGTGTATGTCTGTGTTACTGTTTATTAGTGCTTCTCTGTGCTACTGGGTGTCAGTGTGTGTTTGTTTGTGTTACTGGGTGTCAATGTATGTCTTTGTTACTTGGTGTAAGTATGTGTCTGTGTTACTTGGCATCAGTGTCTGTCTTTGTTACTTGGTGTATGTGTGTGTCTTTGATACTTGGTGTAAGTGTGTGTCTGTGTTACTGGGTGTCAGTGTATGTCTTTATTACTTGGTGTCAGTGTATGTCTGTGTTCCGTGGTGTAAGTGTATGTCTTTGTTACTCTGTGTAAGTGTGTGTCTGTGTTACTTGGTGTAAGTGTGTGTCTGTGTTACTGGGTATCTGTGTACGTCTTTGTTACTTGGTGTCAGTGTATGTCTGTGTTACTTGGTGTAAGTGTGTGTCTGTGTTACTGGGTGTCAGTGTGTGTCTGTGTTGCTTGGTGTAAGTGTGTGTCTTTGTTACTTGGTGTCCGTGTGTGTCTCTGTGACTGGGTGTCAGTGCATGTCTTTGTTACTTTGTGTCAGTGTATATCTGTGTTACTTGGTGTAAGTGTGTGTCTGTGTTCCTGGGTATCAGTGTATGTCTTTGTTACTTGGTGTCAGCGTATGTCTGTGTTACTTGGTGTAAGTGTGTGTCTGTGTTACTGGGTATCAGTGTATGTCTTGGTTACTTTGTATCATTGTATGTCTGCGTTGCTTGGTGTAAGTATGTGTCTGTGTTACTGGGTGTCAGTGTGTGTCTGTGTTCCTTGGTGCTAGTGTGTGTCGTTGTTACTTGGTGTCCGTGTGTGTCTGTGTTACTGGGTGTCTGTGTATGTCTTTGTTACTGGGTGTCAGTGCATGTTTTTGTTACTTGGTGCAAGTCTGTGTCTGTGTTACTGGGTATCAGTGTCTGTCTTTGTTACTTGGTGTAAGAGTGTGTCTGTGTTACACGGTATCAGTGTGTGTCTGTGTTACTGGTTGTCAGTGTATGTCTTTATGACTTGGTGTCTGTGTATGTCTTTGTTACTGGGTGTCAGTGTATGTTTTTGTTACTTGGTGTAAGTCTGTGTCTGTGTTACTGGGTATCAGTGTATGTCTTTGTTACTTGGTGTCAGTGTATGTCTTTGTTACTTGGTGTAAGTGTGTGTCTGTGTTACTGGTTGTCAGTGTATGTCTTTGTGACTTGGTGTCAGTGTATGTCTTTGTTACTTGGTGTCAGTGTGTGTCTTTGTGACTTGCTGTCAGTGTATGTCTTTGTTACCTGTTGTAAGTGTGTGTCTGTGTTACTGGGTATCAGTGTATGTCTTTGTTACTTGGTGTCAGTGCATGTCAAAATACTTGGTGTAAGTGTATGTCTTTGTTAGTTGGTGTAATTGCCTGTCTTTGTTACTTGCTGCAATTGTATCACTGTGTTACTGGGTATCAGTGTATGTCTGTGTTACTGGGTATCCGTGTATGTCTTTGTGACTTGGTGTCATTGCATGTCTGTGTTGCTTGGTGTAAGTGTTTGTCTCTGTTACTGGCTGTCAGTCTGTGTCTGTGTTACTTGGTGTAAGTGTGTGTCTTTTTTACTTGGTGTCCGTGTGGGTCTGTGTTACTGGGTGTCAGTGTATGTCTTTGTTACTGGGTGTCAGTGTATGTCTTTGTTACTTGGTGTAAGTGTGTGTCTGTGTTCCTGGGTATCAGTGTCTGTTTTTGTACTTGGTGCAAGTGTGTGTCTGTGTTACTGGGTGTCAGTTTGTGTCTGTGTTACTTGGTGTAAGTCTGTGTCTTTGTTACTTTTTGTCCGTGTTTGTCTGTGTTACTGGGTGTCAGTGTATGTCTTTGTTACATGGCGTAAGTGTGTGTCTGTGTTACTGGGTATCAGTGTATGTCTTTGTTACTTGGTGTAAGTGTGTGTCTGTGTTAATGGGTGTCAGTTTGTGTCTGTGTTACTTGGTGTAAGTCTGTGTCTTTGTTACTTGGTGTCCGTGTGTGTCTGTGTTACTGGGTGTCAGTGTATGTCTTTGTTACTGGGTGTCAGTGTGTGTCTTTGTGACTTGGTGTCAGTGTATGTCTTAGTTACTTGGTGTAAGGGTGCATCTGTGTTACTGGGTATCAGTGTATGTCTTTGTTACTTGGTGTCAGTGTCTGTCAAAATACTTGGTGTAAGTGTATTTCTTTGTTACTTGGTGGAATTGTCTGTCTTTGTTACTTGGTGTAAGTGTTTCTCTTTGTTACTTGGTGTCAGTGTGTGTCTGTGTTACTGGGTATCAGTGTACGTCTTTGTGACTTGGTATCAGTGTATGTCTTTGTGACTTGGTGTCAGTGTTTGTCTTTGTAACTGGGTGTCAGTGTGTGTCTTTGATATTTGGTGTCAGTGTATGTCTTTGTTACTGTTTATTAGTGTTTCTCTGTGTTGCTGGGTGTCAGTGTGTGTTTGTTTGTGTTACTGGGTGTCAGTGTATGTCTTTGTTACTTGGTGTAAGTGTGTGTCTGTGTTACTGGGTATCAGTGTCTGTCTTTGTTACTTGGTGTAAGTGTGTGTCTTTGTTACTTGGTGTCAGTGTATGTCTTTGTTACTTTGGTGTCAGTGTGTGTGTGTTACTGGGTATCAGTGTATGTCTTTGTGACTTGGTATAAGTGTATGTCTTTGTGACTTGGTGTCAGTGTCTGTCTTTGTTACTTGGTGTCAGTGTATGTCATTATTACTTGGTGTAAGTGTGTGTCTGCGTTACCGGGTATCAGTGTATGTCTTTGTTACTTGGTGTCAGTGTATGTCATTGTTACTTGGTGTAAGTGTGTGTCTGCGTTATTGGGTATCATTGTATGTCTTTGTTACTTGGTGTCAGTGTGTGTCTGTGTTACTGGGTATCAGTGTATGTCTTTGTGACTTGGTATCAGTGTATGTCTTTGTGACTTGGTGTCAGTGTATGTCTTTTTTACTGGGTGTCAGTGTTCGTCTGTGTTATTTGGTGTCAGTGTATGTCATTGTTACTGTGTATCAGTGTTTCTCTGTGCTACTGGTTGTCAGTGTGTGTTTGTTTGTGTTACTGGGTATCAGTGTATGTCTTTGTGACTTGGTATCAGTGTATGTCTTTGTTACTGGGTGTCATTGTGCGTCTGTGTTACTTGGTGTCAGTGTATCAATGTTTCTCTGTGCGTTTGTTTGTGCCACTGGGTGTCAGTGACACTAGGTGTCAATATTAAGTATAATTTAGAGATACAGCACTTAAACAGTCCCTTCGGCCCACCGAGTCTGTGCCGACCATCAACCACCCATTTATACTAATCCTACACTAATCCCGTATTCCTATCACATCCCCACCTATCCCGAAATATTTCCCTACCACCTACCTATACTAGGGGCAATTTATGATGGCCAATTAACATATCAACCTGCAAGTCTTTGGCATGTGGGAGGAAACCGGAGCACCCGGAGGAATCCCAGGCAGACACAGGGAGAACATGCAAACTCCGCACAGGCAGTACCCAGAATCGAATCCGGGTCCCTGGAGCTGTGAGGCTGCGGTGCTAACCAATGCGCCAATGTGCCCCCCCGCAGTGTGTGCCTTTGTTACTTGGTGTCAGTGTGTGTCTGTGTTCCTGGGCATCAGTGTATGTCTTTGTGACTTGGTGTCAGTGTATGTCTTTTGTACTGGGTGTCAGTGTGTCTCTGTGTTACTGCGTGTCAGTGTGTGTTTGTTTGTGTTACTGGGTATCAGTGCATGTCTTTGTGACTTGGTATCAGTGCATGTCTTTTTTACTGGGTGTCAGTGTGTGGCTGTGTTACTTGGTGTAAGTGTACGTCATTGTTACTTGGTGTCCGTGTGTGTCTGTGTTACTGCGTGTTAGTGTATGTCTTTGTTACTTGGTGTCAGTGCATGTCTTTGTTACTTGGTGGAAGTGTGTGTCTGTGTTACTGGGTATCAGTGTCTGTCTTTGTTACTTGGTGTAAGTGTGTGTCTGTGTTACAGGGTATCAGTGCATGTATTTGTTACTTGGTGTCAGTGTATGTCTGTGTTATTTGGTGTAAGTGTGTGTCTGTGTTAATGGGTATCATGTATGTCTTTGTTACTTGGTGTCAGTGTATGTCAAAATACTTGGTGTAAGTGGGTGTCTTTGTTAATTGGTGTAATTGTCTGTCTTTGTTACTTGGTGTAAGTGTATGTCTTTGTTACTTGGTATCAGTGTATGTCTTTCTTACTTGGTGTCAGTGTGTGTCTGTGTTACTGGGTAACAGTGTATGTCTTTGTGACTTGGTATCAGTGTATGTCTTTGTGACTTGGTGTCAGTGTATGTCTTTGTTACTGGGTGTCAGTATGTGAATGTGTTAGTTGGTGTCAGTGTATGTCTTTGTTACTGTTTATTAGTGTTTCTCTGTGTTACTGGGTGTCAGTGTGTGTTTGTTTGAGTTACTGGGTGTCAGTGTATGTCTTTGTTACTTGGTGTAAGTGTGTGTCTGTGTTTCTGGGTATCAGTGTCTGTCTTTGTTACTTGGTGTAAGCGTGTGTCATTGTTACTTGGTGTAATTGTATGTCTTTGTTACCTGGTGTCAGTGTATGTCTGTGTTACTTGGTGTCAGT
Organism: Heterodontus francisci; assembly: GCF_036365525.1. Classification (NCBI taxonomy): domain Eukaryota; kingdom Metazoa; phylum Chordata; class Chondrichthyes; order Heterodontiformes; family Heterodontidae; genus Heterodontus; species Heterodontus francisci. Next base: position 5,211,283 of record NW_027140919.1, read on the forward strand.
GTATGTCTTTGTTACTTTGGTGTCAATGTGTGTCTGTGTTACTGGGTATCAGTGTATGTCTTTGTGACATGGTATCAGTGTATGTCTTTGTGACTTGGTGTCAGTGCATGTCTTTTTTACTGGGTGTCAGTGTGTGTCTGTGTTTCTTGGTGTAAGTGTGTGTCTGTTTTACTGGGTATCTGTGTCTGTCTTTGATACTTTGTGTAAGAGTGTGTCTTTGTTACTTGGTGTAATTGTATGTCTTTGTTACTTGGTGTCAGTGTATGTCTGTGTTACTTGGTGTTAGTGTATGTGTTTGTTACTTGGTGTAAGTGTGTGTCTGTGTTACCGGGTGTCTGTGTATGTCATTGTTACTTGGTGTAATTGTGTGTCTGTGTTACTGGGTATCATTGTATGTCTTTGTTACTTGGTGTCAGTGGATGTCTTTTTTACTTGGTATCAGTGTATGTTCTTGTTACTTGGTGCAAATGTGTGTCTGTGTTACTGGGTATCAGTGTCTGTCTTTGTTACTTGGTGTAAGTGTGTGTCTGTGTTCCTCGGTATCAGTGTATGTCTTTGTTACTTGGTGTAAGTGTGTGTCTGTGTTACTGGGTATCAGTGTATGTCTTTGTTACTTGGAGTCTTTGTGTGTCTGAGTTAATTGGTGTAAGTGTGTGTCAGTGTTACTGGGTATCAGTGTATGTCTTTGTTACTTGGTGTCAGTGTTTGTATTTTTTACTTGTTGTAAGTGTATGTCTTTGTTACTTGGTGTCAGTGTATGCCTTTGTTACTTGGTGTAAGTGTGTGTCTGTGTTACTGGGTATCAGTGTATGTCTTTGTTAATTGGTGTCAGTGTATGTCTTTGTTACTTGGTGTAAGTGTGTGTCTGTGTTACTGGTTAACAGTGTATGTCTTCGTTACTTGGTATCAGTGTATGTCTTTGTTACTTTGTGTCAGTGTATGTCTTTGTTACTTGGTGTCAGTGTATGTCTGTGTTACTTGGTGTAAGTGTGTGTCTTTGTTACTTGGTGTAAGTGTGTGTCTGTGTTACTGGGTATCAGTGTATGTCTTTGTTACTTGGTGTGAGTGTGTGTCTGTGTTACTTGGTATCAGTGTATGTCTTTGTTACTTGGTGTCAGTGCATGTCAAAATACTTGGTGTAAGTGTATGTCTTTGTTACTTGGTGTAATTGTCTGTCTTTATTACTTGGTGTCAGTGTATGTCTGTGTTACTTGGTGTCAGTGTGTGTCTTTGTTACTTGGTGTCAGTGTATGTCTTTGTTATTTGGTGTCAGTGATTGTCTTTGTTCCTTGGTGTCAGTGTGTGCCTGTGTTACTGGGTATCAGTGTATGTCTTTGTTACTTGGTGTCAGTGTATGTCTGTGTTACTTGGTGTAAGTGTGTGTCTGTGTTACTGGGTATCAGTGTATGTCTTTGTTACTTGGTGTCAGTGTGTGAATGTTTTACTGGGTATCAGTGTATGTCTTTGTTACTTGGTGTCAGTGTATGTCTTTGTGACTTGGTGTCAGTGTATGTCTGTGTTACTTGATGTAAGTGTGTGTCTTGGATACTTGGTGTAAGCGTGTGCCTTTGTTACTTGGTGTCAGTGTATGTCTTTGTTACTTGATGTCAGTATGTGTCGTTGTTACTGGGTATCAGTGTATGTCTTTGCTACTTGGTATCAGTGTATGTCTTTGTGACTTGATGTCATTGTATGTCTTTATTACTGGGTGTCAGTGTGTGTCTGTGTTACTTCTTGTCAGTGTATGTCTTTGTTACTGTGTATCAGTGGTTCTCTGTGTTACTGGGTGTCAGTGTGTGTTTGTTTGTGTTACTGGCTGTCAGTGTGTGTCTGTGTTACTGGGTATCAGTGTATGACTTTGTTGCTGGGTGTCAGTGCGTGGCTGTGTTACTGGGTATCAGTGTATGTCTTTGTTACTTGGTGTAAGTGTATTTATTTGTTACTTGGTGTCAGTGTATGTCTTTGTACTTGATGTAAGTGGATGTCTTTGTTACTTGGTGTCAGTGTATGTCTGTGTTACTTGGTGTAAGTGTATGTCTTTGTTACTGGGTATCATTGTATGTCTGTGTTACGTGGTGTAAGTGTATGTCTTTGTTACTTGGTGTAAGTGTGTGTCTGTGTTACTGGGTATCAGTGCATGACTTTGTTACTTGGTGTCAGTGTCTGTCTTTATGACTTGGTGTTAGTGTATGTCTGTGTTACTTGGTGTAAGTGTGTGTCTGTGTTATTGGTATCAGTGTATGTCTTTGATACTTGGTGTCATTGTGTGTCTGTGTTACTGGATATCAGTGTATGTCTTTGTTACTTGGTATCAGTGTATGTCTTTGTTACTTGGTGTCAGTGTATGTCTTTGTGACTTGGTGTCAGTGTATGTCTTTGTTACTGGGTGTCAGTGCGTGTCTGTGTTAATGGGTATCATGTATGTCTTTGTTACTTGGTGTCAGTGTATGTCAAAATACTTGGTGTAAGTGGGTGTCTCTGTTAATTGGTGTAATTGTCTGTCTTTGTTACTTGGTGTAATGTATGTCTTTGTTAATTGGTATCAGTGTATGTCTTTCTTACTTGGTGTCAGTGTGTGTCTGTGTTACTGGGTAACAGTGTATGTCTTTGTGACTTGGTATCAGTGTATGTCTTTGTGACTTGGTGTCAGTGTATGTCTTTGTTACTGGGTGTCAGTATGTGAATGTGTTAGTTGGTGTCAGTGTATGTCTTTGTTACTGTTTATTAGTGTTTCTCTGTGTTACTGGGTGTCAGTGTGTGTTTGTTTGTGTTACTGGGTGTCAGTGTATGTCTTTGATACTTGGTGTAAGTGTGTGTCTGTGTTTCTGGGTATCAGTGTCTGTCTTTGTTACTTGATGTAAGCGTGTGTCATTGTTACTTGGTGTAATTGTATGTCTTTGTTACCTGGTGTCAGTGTATGTCTGTGTTACTTGGTGTCAGTGTATGTCTTTGTTACTTTGGTGTCAATGTGTGTCTGTGTTACTGGGTATCAGTGTATGTCTTTGTGACATGGTATCAGTGTATGTCTTTGTGACTTGGTGTCAGTGCATGTCTTTTTTACTGGGTGTCAGTGTGTGTCTGTGTTTCTTGGTGTAAGTGTGTGTCCGTTTTACTGGGTATCTGTGTCTGTCTTTGATACTTTGTGTAAGAGTGTGTCTTTGTTACTTGGTGTAATTGTATGTCTTTGTTACTTGGTGTCAGTGTATGTCTGTGTTACTTGGTGTTAGTGTATGTGTTTGTTACTTGGTGTAAGTGTGTGTCTGTGTTACTGGGTGTCTGTGTATGTCATTGCTACTTGGTGTAATTGTATGTCTGTGTTACTGGGTATCATTGTATGTCTTTGTTACTTGGTGTCAGTGGATGTCTTTTTTACTTGGTATCAGTGTATGTCCTTGTTACTTGGTGCAAATGTGTGTCTGTGTTACTGGGTATCAGTGTCTGTCTTTGTTACTTGGTGTAAGTGTGTGTCTGTGTTCCTCGGTATCAGTGTATGTCCTTGTTACTTGGTGCGAATGTGTGTCTGTGTTACTTGGTGTCAGTGTATGTCTTTTTTACTTGGTATCAGTGTATGTCCTTGTTACTTGGTGCGAATGTGTGTCAGTGTAACTGGTTATCAGTGTATGTCTTTGTTACTTGGAGTAAGTGTGTGTCTGTGTTACTGGGTATCAGTGTATGTCTTTGTTACTTGGTGTCAGTGTTTGTATTTTTATTTGGTGTAAGTGTATGTCTTTGTTACTTGGTGTCAGTGTATGCCTTTGTTACTTGGTGTAAGTGTGTGTCTGCGTTACTGGGTATCAGTGTATGTCTTTGTTAATTGGTGTCAGTGTATGTCTTTGTTACTTGGTGTAAGTGTGTGTCTGTGTTACTGGTTAACAGTGTATGTCTTTGTTACTTGGTGTCATTGTATGTCTGTGTTACTGGGTATCAGTGTATGTCTTTGTTACTTGGTATCAGTGTATGTCTTTGTTACATTGTGTCAGTGTATGTCTTTGTGACTTGGTGTCAGTGTATGTCTTTGTGACTGGGTGTCAGTGCATGTCTGTGTTACTGGGTCTCTGTGGATGTCATTGTTACTTGGTGTAAGTGTGTGTCTGTGTTACTGGGTATCAGTGTATGTCTTTGTTACTTGGTGTCAGTGTTTGTCTTTGTTACTTGGTGTAAGTGTATGTCTTTGTTACTTTGTGTCAGTGTGTGATGTCTTTATTACTTAGTGTAAGTTTGTGTCTGTGTTCCTGGGTATCAGTGCATGTCTTTGTTACTTGGTGTAAGTGTGTGTCTGTGTTACTGGGTATCAGTGTATGTCTTTGTTACTTGGTGTCATTGTATTTCTTTGTTACTTGGTGTCAGTGTATGTCTTTGTGACTTGGTGTCAGTGTATGTCTTTGTTACTGGGTGTCAGTGCGTGTCTGTGTCACTGGGTATCAGTGTATGTCTTTCTTACTGGGTGTCAGTGTATGTCTTTGTGACTGGGTTTAAGGGTGTGTCTGTGTTACTGTGTATCAATGTCGGTCTTTGTTACTTGGTGTCAGTGTATGTCTTTGTTAATGGGTGTCAGTGCGTGTCTGTGTTACTGGGTATCAGGGTATGTCTTTCTTACTGGGTGTCAGTGCGTGTCTATGTTACTGGGTATCAATGTATGTCTTTGTTACTGGGTATCAATGTATGTCTTTGTTACTTGGTGTAAGTGGATGTCTTTGTTACTTGGTGTCAGCGTATGTCTGTGTTACTGGGTATCAGTGTATGCCTTTGTTGCTTGGTGTCAGTGTATGCCTTTGTTACTTGGTGTAAGTGTGTGTCTATGTTACTGGGTATCAATGTATGTCTTTGTTACTGGGTATCAATGTATGTCTTTGTTACTTGGTGTAAGTGGATGTCTTTGTTACTTGGTGTCAGCGTATGTCTGTGTTACTGGGTATCAGTTTATGACTTTGTTGCTGGGTGTCAGTGCGTGTCTGTGTTACTGGGTATCAGTGTATGTCTTTGTTACTTGGTGTAAGTGTATTTATTTGTTACTTGGTGTCATTGTATGTCTTTGTACTTGATGTAAGTGGATGTCTTTGTTACTTGGTGTCAGTGTATGTCTGTGTTACTTGGTGTAAGTGTATGTCTTTGTTACTGGGTATCATTGTATGTCTGTGTTACGTGGTGTAAGTGTATGTCTTTGTTACTTGGTGTAAGTGTGTGTCTGTGTTACTGGGTATCAGTGCATGACTTTGTTACTTGGTGTCAGTGTCTTTCTTTATGACTTGGTGTTAGTGTATGTCTGTGTTACTTGGTGTAAGTGTGTGTCTGTGTTATTGGTATCAGTGTATGTCTTTGATACTTGGTGTCATTGTGTGTCTGTGTTACTGGATATCAGTGTATGTCTTTGTTACTTGGTATCAGTGTATGTCTTTGTTACTTGGTGTCAGTGTATGTCTTTGTGACTTGGTGTCAGTGTATGTCTTTGTTACTGGGTGTCAGTGCGTGTCTGTGTTACTTGGTGTCTGTGTATGTCATTGTTACTTGGTGTAAGTGTGTGTCTGTGTTACTGGGTATCATTGTATGTCTTTGTTACTTGGTGTCAGTGTATGTCTTTTTTACTTGGTATCAGTGTATGTCCTTGTTACTTGGTGCGAATGTGTGTCTGTGTTACTGGGTAACAGTGTCTGTCTTTGTTACTTGGTGTAAGTGTGTGTCTGTGTTCCTCGGTATCAGTGTATGTCCTTGTTACTTGGTGCGAAAGTGTGTCTGTGTTACTTGGTGTCAGTGTATGTCTTTTTTACTTGGTATCAGTGTATGTCCTTGTTACTTGGTGCGAATGTGTGTCAGTGTAACTGGTTATCAGTGTATGTCTTTGTTACTTGGAGTAAGTGTGTGTCTGTGTTACTGGGTATCAGTGTATGTCTTTGTTACTTGGTGTCAGTGTTTGTATTTTTATTTGGTGTAAGTGTATGTCTTTGTTACTTGGTGTCAGTGTATGCCTTTGTTACTTGGTGTAAGTGTGTGTCTGCGTTACTGGGTATCAGTGTATGTCTTTGTTAATTGGTGTCAGTGTATGTCTTTGTTACTTGGTGTCATTGTGTGTCTGTGTTACTGGGTATCAGTGTATGTCTTTGTTACTTGGTATCAGTGTATGTATTTGTACATTGTGTCAGTGTATGTCTTTGTGACTTGGTGTCAGTGTATGTCTTTGTGACTGGGTGTCAGTGCATGTCTGTGTTACTGGGTCTCTGTGGATGTCATTGTTACTTGGTGTAAGTGTGTGTCTGTGTTACTGGGTATCAGTGTATGTCTTTGTTACTTGGTGTCAGTGTTTGTCTTAGTTACTTGGTGTAAGTGTATGTCTTTGTTACTTTGTGTCAGTGTGTGATGTCTTTATTACTTAGTGTAAGTTTGTGTCTGTGTTCCTGGGTATCAGTGCATGTCTTTGTTACTTGGTGTAAGTGTGTGTCTGTGTTACTGGGTATCAGTGTATGTCTTTGTTACTTGGTGTCATTGTATTTCTTTGTTACTTGGTGTCAGTGTATGTCTTTTTGACTTGGTGTCAGTGTGTGTCTTTGTTACTGGGTGTCTGTGCGTGTCTGTGTCACTGGGTATCAGTGTATGTCTTTCTTACTGGGTGTCAGTGTATGTCTTTGTGACTGGGTTTAAGGGTGTGTCTGTGTTACTGTGTATCAATGTCGGTCTTTGTTACTTGGTGTCAGTGTATGTCTTTGTTAATGGGTGTCAGTGCGTGTCTGTGTTACTGGGTATCAGGGTATGTCTTTCTTACTGGGTGTCAGTGCGTGTCTATGTTACTGGGTATCAATGTATGTCTTTGTTACTGGGTATCAATGTATGTCTTTGTTACTTGGTGTAAGTGGATGTCTTTGTTACTTGGTGTCAGCGTATGTCTGTGTTACTGGGTATCAGTGTATGCCTTTGTTGCTTGGTGTCAGTGTATGTCTTTGTTACTTGGTGTAAGTATGTGTCTATGTTACTGGGTATCAATGTATGTCTTTGTTACTGGGTATCAATGTATGTCTTTGTTACTTGGTGTAAGTGGATGTCTTTGTTACTTGGTGTCAGCGTATGTCTGTGTTACTGGGTATCAGTGTATGTCTTTGTTACTTGGTGTCAGTGTTTGTCTTTGTTACTTGGTGTAAGTGTATGTCTTTGTTACTTTGTGTCAGTGCATGTCTTTATTACTTAGTGTAAGTGTGTGTCTGTGTTACTGGGTATCAGTGTATGTCTTTGATACTTGGTGTCTGTGTGTGTCAGTGTTACTTGGTGTAAGTGTGTGTCAGTGTAACTGGGTAACTGTGTCTGTCTTTGTTTCTTGGTGTAAGTGTGTGTCTGTGTTACTGGGTATCAGTGTATGTCTTTGTTACTTGGTGTCAGTGTATGTCTTTTTTATTTGGTGTCAGTGTATGTCTTTGTTACTGTGTCTCAGTTTATGTCTTTGTTACTTGGTGTCAGTGTATGTCTTTGTTACTTGTTGTCAGTGTATGTCTGTGTTACTTGGTGTAAGTGTGTGTCTTTGTTACTTGGTGTAAGTGTGTATCTGTGTTACTGGGTGTCAGTGTATGTTTTTGTTACTTGGTGTCAGTGTATGTCTTTGTTACTTGGTGTAAGTGTGTGTCTGTGTTACTGAGTGTCAGTGTATGTCTTTGTTACTTGGTGTCAGTGGATGTCTGTGTTACATGGTGTCATTGTGTGTCTTTGTTACTGGGTGTCAGTGTATGTCTTTGTTACTTGGTGTAATTATGTGTCTGTGTTACTGGGTATCAGTGTATGTCTTTGTTACTTGGTGTGAGTGTGTGTCTGTGTTACTTGGTATCAGTGTATGTCTTTGTTACTTGGTGTCAGTGTATGTCAAAATACTTGTTGTAAGTGTATGTCTTTGTTACTTGGTGTAATTGTCTGTCTTTGTTACTTGGTGTAAGTGGATGTCTTTGTTACTTGGTGTCAGCGTATGTCTGTGTTTATTGGTATAAGTGTATGTCTTGGTTACTGGGTATCTTTGTATGTCTTTGTTGCTTGGTGTAAGTGTTTGTCTGTGTTACTGGGTATCAGTGTATGCCTTTGTTACTTGGTGTCAGTGTATGTCTTTGTTACTTGGTGTAAGGTGTATCTGTGTTACTGGGTATCAGTGTATGTCTTTGATACTTGGTGTCTGTGTGTGTCTGTGTTACATGGTGTAAGTGTGTGTCAGTGTAACTGGGTATCTGTGTCTGTCTTTGTTACTTGGTGAAAGTGTGTGTCTGTGTTACTGGGTATCAGTGTATGTCTTTGTTACTTGGTCTCAATGTATGTCTGTGTTACTTGGTGTAAGTGTGTGTCTTTGTTACTGTGTCTCAGTTTATGTCTTTGTTACTTGGTGTCAGTGTATGTCTTTGTTACTTGTTGTCAGTGTATGTCTGTGATACTTGGTGTAAGTGTGTGTCTTTGTTACTTGGTGTAAGTGTGTATCTGTGTTACTGGGTATCAGTGTATGTTTTTGTTACTTGGTGTCAGTGTATGTCTTTGTTACATGGTGTAAGTGTGTGTCTGTGTTACTGGGTGTCAGTGTATCTCCTGTTACTTGGTGTCAGTGTATGTCTGTGTTACATGGTGTCAGTGTGTGTCTTTGTTACTGGGTGTCAGTGTATGTCTTTGTTACTTGGTGTAATTGTGTGTCTGTGTTACTGGGTATCAGTGTATGTCTTTGTTACTTGGTGTGAGTGTGTGTCTGTGTTACTTGGTATCAGTGTATGTCTTTGTTACTTGGTGTCAGTGCATGTCAAAATACTTGGTGTAAGTGTATGTCTTTGTTACTTGGTGTAAATGTCTGTCTTTGTTACTTGGTGTCAGTGTATGTCTGTGTTACTTGGTGTCAGTGTGTGTCTTTGTTACTTGGTGTAAGTGTATGTCTTTGTTACTTGGTGTCAGCGTATGTCTGTGTTACTTGATATAAGTGTATGTATTGGTTACTGGGTATCTTTGTATGTCTTTGTTACTTGGTGTAAGTGTTTGTCTGTGTTACTGGGTATCAGTGTATGCCTTTGTTACTTGGTGTAAGTGTATGTCTTTGTTACTTGGTGTCAGTGTTTGTCTTTGTTACTTTGTGTATTTGTGTATCTGTGTTACTGGGTATCAGTGTATGTCTTTGATACTTGGTGTCTGTGTGTGTCAGTGTTACTTGGTGTAGGTGTGTGTCAGTGTAACTGGGTATCTGTATCTGTCTTTGTTACTTGGTGTAAGTGTGTGTCTGTGTTACTGGGTATCAGTGTATGTCTTCGTTACTTGGTGTCAGTGTATGTCTTTTTTACTTGGTGTCAGTGTATGTCTTTGTTACTGTGTCTCAGTTTATGTCTTTGTTACTTGGTGTCAGTGTATGTCTTTGTTACTTGTTGTCAGTGTCTGTCTGTGTTACTTGGTGTAAGTGTGTGTCTTTGTTACTTGGTGTAAGTGTGTATCTGTGTTACTGGGTGTCACTGTATGTTTTTGTTACTTGGTGTCAGTGTATGTCTTTGTTACTTGGTGTAAGTGTGTGTCTGTGTTACTGAGTGTCAGTGTATGTCTTTGTTACTTGGTGTCAGTGGATGTCTGTGTTACATGGTGTCATTGTGTGTCTTTGTTACTGGGTGTCAGTGTATGTCTTTGTTACTTGGTGTAAGTATGTGTATGTGTTACTGGGTATCAGTGTATGTCTTTGTTACTTGGTGTGAGTGTGTGTCTGTGTTACTTGGTATCAGTGTATGTCTTTGTTACTTGGTGTCAGTGTATGTCAAAATACTTGTTGTAAGTGTATGTCTTTGTTACTTGGTGTAATTGTCTGTCTTTGTTACTTGGTGTAAGTGGATGTCTTTGTTACTTGGTGTCAGCGTATGTCTGTGTTTATTGGTATAAGTGTATGTCTTGGTTACTGGGTATATTTGTATGTCTTTGTTACTTGGTGTAAGTGTTTGTCTGTGTTACTGGGTATCAGTGTATGCCTTTGTTACTTGGTGTCAGTGTATGTCTTTGTTACTTGGTGTAAGTGTATGTCTTTGTTACTTGGTGTCAGTGTTTGTCTTTGTTACTTGGTGTAAGTGTGTATCTGTGTTACTGGGTATCAGTGTATGTCTTTGTTACTTGGTGTCTGTGTGTGTCTGTGTTACATGGTGTAAGTGTGTGTCAGTGTAACTGGGTATCTGTGTCTGTCTTTGTTACTTGGTGAAAGTGTGTGTCTGTGTTACTGGGTATCAGTGTATGTCTTTGTTACTTGGTGTCAATGTATGTCTGTGTTACTTGGTGTAAGTGTGTGTCTTTGTTACTGTGTCTCAGTTTATGTCTTTGTTACTTCGTGTCAGTGTATGTCTTTGTTACTTGTTGTCAGTGTATGTCTGTGTTACTTGGTGTAAGTGTGTGTCTTTGTTACTTGGTGTAAGTGTGTATCTGTGTTACTGGGTGTCAGTGTATGTTTTTGTTACTTGGTGTCAGTGTATGTCTTTGTTACATGGTGTAAGTGTTTGTCTGTGTTACTGGGTGTCAGTGTATCTCCTGTTACTTGGTGTCAGTGTATGTCTGTGTTACATGGTGTCAGTGTGTGTCTTTGTTACTGGGTGTCAGTGTATGTCTTTGTTACTTGGTGTAATTGTGTGTCTGTGTTACTGGGTATCAGTGTATGTCTTTGTTACTTGGTGTGAGTGTGTGTCTGTGTTACTTGGTATCAGTGTATGTCTTTGTTACTTGGTGTCAGTACATGTCAAAATACTTGGTGTAAGTGTATGTCTTTGTTACTTGGTGTAAATGTCTGTCTTTGTTACTTGGTGTCAGTGTATGTCTGTGTTACTTGGTGTCAGTGTGTGTCTTTGTTACTTGGTGTAAGTGTATGTCTTTGTTATTTGGTGTCAGTGTTTGTCTTTGTTCCTTGTTGTCAGTGTGTGCCTGTGTTACTGGGTATCAGTGAATGTCTTTGTTACTTGGTGTCAGTGTAAGTCTGTGTTACTTGGTGTAAGTGTGTGTCTGTGTTACTGGGTATCAGTGTATGTCTTTGTTACCTGGTGTCAGTGTATGTCTTTGTTACTTGGTGTCAGTGTATGTCTGTGTTACTTGGTGTAAGTGTGTGTCTTTGATACTTGGTGTAAGCGTATGCCTTTGTTACTTGGTGTCAGTGTATGTCTTTGTTACTTGGTGTCAGTGTGTGTCGTTGTTACTGGGTATCAGTGTATGTCTTTGCGACTTGGTATCAGTGTATGTCTTTGTGACTTGATGTCATTGTATGTCTTTATTACTGGGTGTCAGTGTGTGTCTGTGTTACTTCGTGTCAGTGTATGTCTTTGTTACTGTGTATCAGTGGTTCTCTGTGTTACTGGGTGTCAGTGTGTGTTTGTTTGTGTTACTGGCTGTCAGTGTGTGTCTGTGTTACTGGGTATCAGTGTATGACTTTGTTGCTGGGTGTCAGTGCGTGTCTGTGTTACTGGGTATCAGTGTATGTCTTTGTTACTTGGTGTAAGTGTATTTATTTGTTACTTGGTGTCAGTGTATGTCTTTGTACTTGATGTAAGTGGTTGTCTTTGTTACTTGGTGTCAGTGTATGTCTGTGTGACTTGGTGTAAGTGTATGTCTTTGTTACTGGGTATCATTGTATGTCTGTGTGACGTGGTGTAAGTGTATGTCTTTGTTACTTGGTGTAAGTGTGTGTCTGTGTTACAGGGTATCAGTGCATGACTTTGTTACTTGGTGTCAGTGTCTGTCTTTGTGTCTTGGTGTCAGTGCATGTCTGTGTTACTTGGTGTAAGTGTGTGTCTGTGTTATTGGTATCAGTGTATGTCTTTGATACTTGGTGTCATTGTGTGTCTGTGTTACTGGCTATCAGTGTATGTCTTTGTTACTTGGTATCAGTGTAAGTCTTTGTTACTTGGTGTCAGTGTATGTCTTTGTGACTTGGTGTCAGTGTATGTCTTTGTTACTGGGAGTCAGTGCGTGTCTGTGTTACTGGGTGTCTGTGTATGTCATTGTTACTTGGTGTAAGTGTGCGTCTGTGTTACTGGGTATCATTGTATGTCTTTGTTACTTGGTGTCAGTGTATATCTTTTTTACTTGGTATCAGTGTGTGTCCTTGTTACTTGGTGCAAATGTGTGTCTGTGTTACTGGGTATCAGTGTCTGTCTTTTTTACTTGGTGTAAGTGTGTGTCTGTGTTCCTCGGTATCAATGTATGTCTTTGTTACTTGGTGTAAGTGTGTGTCTGTGTTACTGGGTATCAGTGTATGTCTTTGCTACTTGGAGTTTTTGTGTGTCTGTGTTAATTGGTGTAAGTGTGTGTCAGTGTAACTGGGTATCAGTGTATGTCTTTGTTACTTGGAGTAAGTGTGTCTCTGTGTTACTGGGTATCAGTGTATGTCTTTGTTACTTGGTGTCAGTGTTTGTATTTTTTACTTGGTGTAAGTGTATGTCTTTGTTACTTGGTGTCAGTGTATGCCTGTGTTACTTGGTGTAAGTGTGTGTCTGTGTTACTGGGTATCAGTGTATGTCTTTGTTAATTGGTGTCAGTGTATGTCTTTGTTACTTGGTGTAAGTGTGTGTCTGTGTTACTGGTTAACAGTGTTTGTCTTTGTTACTTGGTGTCATTGTGTGTCTGTGTTACTGGGTATCAGTGCATGTCTTTGTTACTTGGTATCAGTGTATGTCTTTGTTACTTTGTGTCAGTGTATGTCTTTGTGACTTGGTGTCAGTGTATGTCTTTGCGACTGGGTGTCAGTGCATGTCTGTGTTACTGGGTGTCTGTGGATGTCATTGTTACTTGGTGTAAGTGTGTGTCTGTGTTACTGGGTATCAGTGTATGTCTTTGTTACTTGGTATCAGTGTGTGTCTTTGTTACTTGGTGTAAGTGTATGTCTTTGTTACTTTGTGTCAGTGTGTGATGTCTTTATTACTTAGTGTAAGTTTGTGTCTGTGTTACTGGGTATCAGTGTATGTCTTTGTTACTTGGTGTAAGTGTGTGTCTGTGTTACTGGGTATCAGTGTATGTCTTTGTTACTTGGTGTCAGTGTATGTCTTTATTACCTGGTGTCAGTGTATGTCTTTGTTACTTGGTGTCAGTGTATGTCTGTGTTACTTGGTGTAAGTGTGTGTCTTTGATACTTGGTGTAAGCGTATGCCTTTGTTACTTGGTGTCAGTGTATGTCTTTGTTACTGGGTGTCAGTGTGTGTCGTTGTTACTGGGTATCAGTGTATGTCTTTGCGACTTGGTATCAGTGTATGTCTTTGTGACTTGATGTCATTGTATGTCTTTATTACTGGGTGTCAGTGTGTGTCTGTGTTACTTCGTGTCAGTGTATGTCTTTGTTACTGTGTATCAGTGGTTCTCTGTGTTACTGGGTGTCAGTGTGTGTTTGTTTGTGTTACTGGCTGTCAGTGTGTGTCTGTGTTACTGGGTATCAGTGTATGACTTTGTTGCTGGGTGTCAGTGCGTGTCTGTGTTACTGGGTATCAGTGTATGTCTTTGTTACTGGGAGTAAGTGTACTTATTTGTTACTTGGTGTTAGTGTATGTCTTTGTACTTGATGTAAGTGGATGTCTTTGTTACTGGGTATCATTGTATGTCTGTGTGACGTGGTGTAAGTGTATGTCTTTGTGACTTGGTGTAAGTGTGTGTCTGTGTTACTGGGTATCAGTGCATGACTTTTTTACTTGTTGTCAGTGTCTGTCTGTGTTACTGGGTGTCAGTGCATGTCTGTGTTACTTGGTGTAAGTGTGTGTCTGTGTTATTGGTATCAGTGTATGTCTTTGATACTTGGTGTCATTGTGTGTCTGTGTTACTGGTTATCAGTGTATGTCTTTATTATTTGGTAACAGTGTAAGTCTTTGTTACTTGGTGTCAGTGTATGTCTTTGTGACTTGGTGTCAGTGTATGTCTTTGTTACTGGGTGTCAGTGCGTGTCTGTGTTACTGGGTGTCTGTGTATGTCATTGTTACTTGATGTAAGTGTGTGTCTGTGTTACTGGGTATCATTGTATGTCTTTGTTCCTTGGTGTCAGTGTGTGTCTTTTTTACTTGGTATCAGTGTATGTATTTGTTACTTGGTGCAAATGTGTGTCTGTGTTACTGTGTATCAGTGTATGTCCTTGTTACTTGGTGTAAGTGTGTGTCTGTGTTACTGGGTATCAGTGTATGTCTTTGTTACTTGGTGTAAGTGTGTGTCTGTGTTACTGGGTATCAGTGTATGTCTTTGTTACTTGGTGTAAGTGTGTGTCTGTGTTACTGGGTATCAGTGTATGTCTTTGTTACTTGGAGTCATTGTGTGTCTGTGTTAATTGGTGTAAGTGTGTGTCAGTGTAACTGGGTATCAGTGTATGTCTTTGTTACTTGGAGTAAGTGTGTGTCTGTGTTACTAGGTATCAGTGTATGTCTTTGTTACTTGGTGTCAGTGTTTGTATTTTTTACTTGGTGTAAGTGTATGTCTTTGTTACTTGGTGTCAGTGTATGTCCTTTTTACTTGGTGTAAGTGTATGTCTTTTTTACTGGGTGTAAGTGTATGTCTTTGTTACCTGGTGTCATTGTATGCCTTTGTTACTTGGTGTAAGTGTGTGTCTGTGTTACTTGGTATCAGTGTATGTCTTTGTTAATTGGTGTCAGTGTATGTCTTTGTTACTTGATGTAAGTGTGTGTCTGTGTTATTGGTTATCAGTGTATGTCTTTGTTACTTTTTGTCAGTGTGTGCCTGTGTTACTGGGTATCAGTGTATGTCTTTTGACTTGGTGTCAGTGTATGACTTTGTTACAGGGTGTCAGTGCGTGTCTGTGTTACTGGGTGTCTGTGTATGTCATTGTTACTTGGTGTCATTGTGTGTCTGTGTTATTGGGTATCAATGTATGTCTTTGTTACTTTGTGTCAGTGTATGTCTTTGTTACTTGGTGTAAGTGTATGTCTTTGTTACTTTCTGTCAGTGTATGTCTTTATTACTTAGTGTATGTGTGTGTCTGTGTTACTGGGTATCAGTGTATGTCTTTGATACTTGGTGTAAGTGTGTGTCTGTGTTCCTGGGTATCAGTGTATTTCTTTGTTACTTGGTGTCAGTGTATGTCTTTGTTACTTGGTGTCAGTGTATGTCTTTGTTACTGGGTGTCAGTGCTTGTCTGTGTTACTGGGTATCAGTGTATGTCTTTGTTACTGGGTGTCAGTGTATGTCTTTGTGACTTGGTTTAAGGGTGTGTCTGTGTTACTGGGTATCAGTGTCTGTCTTTGTTACTTGGTGTAAGTGTGTGTCTGTGTTACTGAGTATCAGTGAATGTCTGTGTTACCTGGTGTCAGTGTATGTCTTTGTGACTTGGTGTCAGTGTATGTCTTTGTTACTGGGTGTCAGTGTGTGTCTCTGTTACTGGGTATCAGTGTATGTCTTTGTAACTTGGTGTAAGTGTATGTTTGTGTTACTTAGTATCAGTGCTTGTCTTTGTTACTGGGTGTCAGTGTATTTCTTTGTGACTTGGTGTCAGTGTATGTCTTTGTTACTGGGTGTCAGTGCGTGTCTGTGTTACTGGGTATCAGTGTATGTCTTTGTTACTGGGTGTCAGTGCGCTTCTGTGTTACTGTGTATCAATGTATGTCTTTGGTACTGGGTATCAATGTATGTCTTTGTTACTTGTTGTAAGTGGATGTCTTTGTTACCTGGTGTCAGCGTATGTCTGTGTTACTTGGTGTCAGTGTATGTCTTGGTTACTGGGTATCTTTGTATGTCTTTGTTACTTGGTGTAAGTGTGTGTCTGTGTTACTGGGTATCAGTGTATGCCTTTGTTACTTGGTGTCAGTGTATGTCTTTGTTACTTGGTGTAAGTGTATGTCTTCGTTACTTGGTGTCAGTGTTTGTCTTTGTTACTTGGTGTAAGTGTGTGTCTGTGTTACTGGGTATCAGTGTATGTCTTTGTTACTTGATGTCTGTGTGTGTCTGTGTTACTTGGTGTAAGTTTGTGTCAGTGTAACTGGGTATCAGTGTATGTCTTTGTCACTTGGTGCAAGAGTGTGTCTGTGTTACTGGGTATCAGTGTATGTCTTTTTTACTTGGTGTAAGTGTATGTCTTTGTTACTTGGTGTCAGTGTATGTCTTTGTTACTGGTGTCAGTGTGTATCTGTGTTCCTGGGTGTCAGTGTATGTCTTTGTTACTTGGTGTCAGTGTATGTCTGTGTTACTTGGTGTAAGTGTATGTCTTTTTTACTTGGTATCAGTGTATGTCCTTGTTACTTGGTGCAAGTTTTTGTCTGTGTTACTGGGTATCAGTGTCTGTCTTTGTTACTTGGTGTAAGTGTGTGTCTGTGTTCCTGGGTATCAGTGTATTTCTTTGTTGCTTGGTGTAAGTCTGTGTCTGTGTTACTGGGTATCAGTGTATGTCTTTGCTACTTGGTGTCAGTGTGTGTCTTTTTAACTGGGTGTCAGTGCATGTCTTTGTGACTTGGTGTCAGTGTATGTCTTTGTTACTGGGTGTCAGTGTATGTCTTTGTTACTTGGTGACAGTGTGTGTATGTGTTAGACTTTGTTACTTGGTGTCAGTGTGTGTCAGCGTAACTGCGTATCAGTGTATGTCTTTGTTACTTGGTGTAAATGTGTGTCTGTGTTAATGGGTATCAGTGTTTGTCTTTGTTACTTGGTGTCAGTGTATGTCTTTTTTACTTGGTGTAAGTGTATGTATTTTTTAATTGGTGTCAGTGTATGTCTTTGTTACTTGGTGTATGTGTGTGTCTGTGTTACTGGTTATCAGTGTATGTCTTTGTTACTTGGTGTCAGTGTGTGTCTTTGTTACTGGTTGTCAGTGCATGTCTTTGTGACTTGGTGTAAGTTTGTGTCTGTGTTACTGGGTATCAGTGCCTGTCTTTGTTACTTGGTGTAAGTGTTTCTCTGTGTTACTGGGTGTCAGTCTGTATCTGTCTTCCTGGGTGTCAGTGTATGTCTTTGTTACTTAGTGTCAGTGTATGTCTGTGTTATTGGGTATCAGTGTATGTCTTTGTTACTTGGTGTAAGTGTATGTCTTTGTGACTTTGTGTCCGTGTATGTCTTTGTTACTGGGTGTCAGTGCGTGTCTGTGTTACTGGGTATCAGTGTATGTCTTTGTTAATGTGTGTCAGTGCGTGTCTGTGTTACTGGGTATCAATGTATGTCTTTGTTAATGGGTATCAATGTATGTCTGCGTTACATGGTGTAAGTGGATGTCTTGTTTACTGGGTATCTTTGTATGACTTTGTTACTTGGTGTAAGTGTGTGTCTGTGTTACTTGGTGTCAGTGTATGCCTTTGTTACTTGGTGTAAGTGTGTGTCTGTGTTACTTGGTATCAGTGTATGTCTTTGTTAATTGGTGTCAGTGTTTGTCTTTGTTACATGATGTAAGTATGTGTCTGTGTTATTGGTTATCAGTGTATGTCTTTGTTATTTTTTGTCAGTGTGTGCCTGTGTTACTGGGTATCAGTGTATGTCTTTTGACTTGGTGTCAGTGTATGTCTTTGTTACTGGGTGTCAGTGCGTGTCTGTGTTACTGGGTGTCTGTGTATGTCATTGTTACTTGGTGTCAGTGTGTGTCTGTGTTATTGGGTATCAGTGTATGTCTTTGTTACTTTGTGTCAGTGTATGTCTTTCTTACTTGGTGTAAGTGTATGTCTTTGTTACTTTGTGTCAGTGTATGTCTTTATTACTTAGTGTATGTGTGTGTCTGTGTTACTGGGTATCAGTGTATGTCTTTGTTATTTGGTGTAAGTGTGTGTCTGTGTTCCTGGGTATCAGTGTATGTCTTTGTTACTTGGTGTCAGTGTATTTCTTTGTTACTTGGTGTCAGTGTATGTCTTTGTTACTTGGTGTCAGTGTATGTCTTTGTTACTGGGTGTCAGTGCTTGTCTGTGTTACTGGGTATCAGTGTATGTCTTTGTTACTGGGTGTCAGTGTATGTCTTTGTGACTTGGTTTAAGGGTGTGTCTGTGTTACTGGGTATCAGTGTCTGTCTTTGTTACTTGGTGTAAGTGTGTGTCTGAGTTACTGGGTATCAGTGAATGTCTGTGTTACCTGGTGTCAGTGTATGTCTTTGTGACTTGGTGTCAGTGTATGTCTTTGTTACTGGGTGTCATTGTGTGTCTGTGTTACTGGGTATCAGTGTATGTCTTTGTAACTTGGTGTAAGTGTATGTTTGTGTTACTTAGTATCAGTGTATGTCTTTGTTACTTGGTGTCAGTGTATGTCTTTGTGACTTGGTGTCAGTGTATGTCTTTGTTACTGGGAGTCAGTGCGTGTCTGTGTTACTGTGTATCAATGTATGTCTTTGTTACTGTGTATCAATGTATGTCTTTGTTACTTGGTGTAAGTGGATGTCTTTGTTACCTGGTGTCTGCATATGTCTGTGTTTCTTGTTGTCAGTGTATGTCTTGGTTACTGGGTACCTTTGTATGTCTTTGTTACTTGGTGTAAGTGTGTGTCTGTGTTACTGGGTATCAGTGTATGCCTTTGTTACTTGGTGACAGTGTATGTCTTTGTTACTTGGTGTAAGTGTATGTCTTTGTTACTTGGTGTCAGTGTTTGTCTTTGTTACTTGGTGTAAGTGTGTGTCTGTGTTACTGGGTATCAGTGTATGTCTTTGTTACTTGATGTCTGTGTGTGTCTGTGTTACTTGGTGTAAGTTTGTGTCAGTGTAACTGGGTATCAGTGTATGTCTTTGTTACTTGGTGCAAGTGTGTGTCTGTGTTACTTGGTATCAGTGTATGTCTTTTTTACTTGGTGTAAGTGTATGTCTTTGTTACTTGGTGTCAGTGTATGTCTTTGTTATTGGTGTCAGTGTGTATCAGTGTTCCTGGGTGTCAGTGTATGTCTTTGTTACTTGGTGTCAGTGTATGTATGTGTTACTTGGTGTAAGTGTATGTCTTTTTTACTTGGTATCAGTGTATGTCCTTGTTACTTGGTGCAAGTGTGTGTCTGTGTTACTGGGTATCAGTGTCTGTCTTTGTTACTTGGTGTAACTGTGTGTCTGTGTTCCTGGGTATCAGTGTATGTCTTTTTTGCTTGGTGTAAGTGTGTGTCTGTGTTACTGGGTATCAGTGTATGTCTTTGTTACTTGGTGTCAGTGTGTGTATTTTTAACTGGGTGTCGGTGCATTTCTTTGTGACTTGGCGTCAGTGTATGTCTTTGTTACTGGGTGTCAGTGTATGTCTTTGTTACTTGGTGACAGTGTGTGTATGTGTTAGACTTTGTTACTTGGTGTCAGTGTGTGTCAGTGTAACTGGGTATCAGTGTATGTCTTTGTTACTTGGTGTAAATGTGTGTCTGTGTTAATGGGTATCAGTGTTTGTCTTTGTTACTTGGTGTCAGTGTATGTCTATTTTACTTGGTGTAAGTGTATGTCTTTGTTACTTGGTGTCAGTGTATGTCTTTGTTACTTGGTGTATGTGTGTGTCTGTGTTACTGGGTATCAGTGTATGTCTTTTTTAATTGGTGTCAGTGTATTTATTTGTTACTTGATGTAAGTGTGCGTCTGTGTTACTGGTTATCAGTGTATGTCTTTGTTACTTGGTGTCAGTGTGTGTCTTTGTTACTGGTTGTCAGTGCCTGACTTTGTTACTTGGTGTAAGTGTTTCTCTGTGTTACTGGTTGTCAGCGTGTATCTGTCTTCCTGTGTGTCAGTGTATGTCTTTGTTACTTGGTGTCAGTGTATGTCTGTGTTAGTTGGTGCAAGTGTGTGTCTGTGTTATTGGGTATCAGTGTATGTCTTTGTTACTTGGTGTAAGTGTATGTCTTTGTGACTTGGTGTCCGTGTATGTCTTTGTTACTGGGTGTCAGTGCGTGTCTGTGTTACTGGGTATCAGTGTATGTCTTTGTTAATGTGCGTCAGTGCGTGTCTGTGTTACTGGGTATCAATGTATGTCTTTGTTAATGGGTATCAATGTATGTCATTGTTCCTTGGTGGAAATGGATGTCTTTATTACTTGGTGTCAGCGTATGTCTGCGTTACTTGGTGGAAGTGTATGTCTTGGCTACTGGGTATCTTTGTATGACTTTGTTTCTTGGTGTAATTGTGTGTCTGTGTTACTGGGTATCAGTGTATGCCTTTGTTACTTGGTGTCAGTGTTTGTCTTTGTTACTTGGTGTAAGTGTATGTCTTTGTTACTTGGTGTCAGTGTATGTCTTTGTTACTTGGTATAAGTGTGTGTCTGTGTTACTGGGTATCAGTGTATGTCTTTGTTACTTGGTGTCTGTGAGTGTCTGTGTTAATTGATGTAAGTGTGTGTCAGTGTAACTGGGTATCAGTGTATGTCTTTGTTACTTGGAGTAAGTGTGTGTCTGTGTTACTGGGTATCAGTGTATGCCTTTGTTACTTGTTGTCAGTGTTTGTATTTTGTACTTGGTGTAAGTGTATGTCTTTGTTACTTGTTGTCAGTGTATGCCTTTGTTACTTGGTGTAAGTGTGTGTCTGTGTTACTGGGTATCAGTGTATGTCTTTGTTAATTGGTGTCAGTGGATGTCTTTGTTACTTGGTGTAAGTGTGTGTCTGTGTTACTGTTGAACAGTGTATGTCTTTGTTACTTGGTGTCATTGTGTGTCTGTGTTACTGTGTATCAGTGTATGTCTTTGTTACTTGGTATCAGTGTATGTCTTTGTTACTTGGTGTCAGTGTATGTCTTTCTGACTTGGTGTCAGTGTATGTCTTTGTTACTGGGTGTCAGTGCGTGTCTGTGTTACTGGGTGTCTGTGGATGTCATTGTTACTTGGTGTAAGTGTGTGTCTGTGTGACTGGGTATCAGTGTATGTCTTTGTTAGTTGGTGTCAGTGTTTGTCTTTGTTACTTGGTGTAAGTGTATGTTTTTGTTACTTTGTGTCAGTGTATATCTTTATTACTTAGTGTCAGTTTGTGTCTGTGTTACTGGGTATCAGTGTATGCCTTTGTTACTTGGTGTAAGTGTGTGTCTGTGTTACTGGGTAACAGTGTATGTCTTTGTTACTTGGTGTCATTGTCTTTCTTTGTTACTTGTTGTCAGTGTATGTCTTTGTGACTTGGTGTCAGTGTATGTCTTTGTTACTGGGTGTCAGTGAGTGTCTGTGTCACTGGGTATCAGTCTATGTCTTCCTTACTGGGTGTCAGTGTATGTCTTTGTGACTGGGTTTAAGGGTGTGTCTGTGTTACTGTGTATCATTGTCTGTCTTTGTTACTGGGTGTCAGTGTCTGTCTTTGTGACTTGGTGTCAGGGTATGTCTTTGTTAATGGGTGTCAGTGCGTGTCTGTGTTACTGGGTATCAGTGTATGTCTTCGTTACTGGGTGTCAGTGCGTGTCTGTATTACTGGGTATCAATTTATGTCTTTGTTACTGGGTATCAATGTATGTCTTTGTTACTTGGTGTAAGTGGATGTCTTTGTTACTTGGTGTCAGCGTATGTCTCTGTTACTTGGTATAAGTGTATGACTTGGTTACTGGGTATCTTTGTATGTCTTTGTTACTTGGTGCAAGTGTGTGTCTGTGTTACTGGGTATCAGTGTATGCCTTTGTTACTTGGTGTCAGTGTATGTCTTTGTTACTTGGTGTAAGTGTATGTCTTTGTTACATGGTGTCAGTGTTTGTCTTTGTTACTTGGTGTAAGTGTGTGTCTGTGTTACTGGGTATCAGTGTATGTCTTTGATACTTGGTATCTGTGTATGTCTTTGTTACTTGATGTAAGTGTGTGTCTGTGATACTGGGTATCAGTGTATGTCTTTGTTACTTGGTGTCAGTGTATGTCTTTTTTACCTGGTGTAAGTGTATGTCTTTGTTACTTGGTGTCAGTGTATGTCTTTGTTACTTGGTGTCAGTGTATGTCTTTTTTACTTGGTGTAAATGTATGTCTTTGTTACTTGGTGTCAGTGTATGCCTTTGTTACTTGGTGTAAGTGTGTGCCTGTGTTACTTGGTATCAGTGTATTTCTTTGTTAATTGGTGTCAGTGTATGTCTTTGTTACTTGATGTAAGTGTGTGTCTGTGTTACTGGTTATCAGTGTACGTCTTTGTTACTTTTTGTCAGTGTGTGCCTGTGTTACTGGGTATCAGTGTATGTCTTTTGACTTGGTGTCAGAGTATGTCTTTGTTACTGGGTGTCAGTGCGTGTCTGTTTTACTGGGTGACTGTGTATGTCATTGTTACTTGGTGTAAGTGTGTGTCTGTGTTACTGGGTATCAGTGTATGTCTTTGTTACTTTGTGTCAGTGTATATCTTTCTGACTTGGTGCAAGTGTATGTCTTTATTACTTTGTGTCAGTGTATGTCTTTATTTCTTAGTGTATGAGTGTGTCTGTGTTACTGGGTATCACTGTATGCCTCTGTTACTTGGTGTCAGTGTATTTCTTTGTTACTTGGTGTCAGTGTATGTCTTTGTGACTTGGTGTCAGTGTATGTCTTTTTAGAATTAGAATTAGAATATTACAGCGCAGTACAGGCCCTTCGGCCCTCGATGTTGCGCCGATCATCTGACCTACACTATTCCATTTACATCCATATGTCTATCCAATGACCACTTAACTGCCCTTAAAGTTGGCGAGTCTACTACTGTTGCAGGCAGGGCGTTCCACGCCCCTACTACTCTCTGCGTAAAGAAACTACCTCTGACATCTGTCCTATATCTTTCACCCCTCAACTTAAAGCTATGTCCCCTCGTGTTTGCCATCCTCATCCGAGGAAAAAGACTCTCACTATCCACCCTATCTAACCCTCTGATTATCTTGTATGTCTCTATTAAGTCACCTCTCCTCCTCCTTCTCTCTAACGAAAACAACACCAAGTCCCTCAGCCTTTCCTCGTAAGACCTTCCTTCCATACCAGGCAACAACCTAGTAAATCTCCTCTGCACCCTTTCCAAAGATTCGCCATCCTTCCTATAATGCGGTGACCAGAACTGCACGCAATACTCCAGGTGCGGCCTCACCAGAGTTTTGTACAGCTGCATCATGACCCCGTGGCTCCGAAACTCGATCCCCCTACTAATAAAGGCTAACACACCATATGCCTTCTTAACAGCCCTATTAACCTGGGTTGCAACTTTCAGGGATTTATGTACCTGGATACCAAGATCTCTCTACTCATCTACACTACCAAGAATCTTCCCATTAGCCCAGTACTCTGCATTGCTGTTACTCCTTCCAAAGTGAATCACCTCACACTTCTCCGCATTAAACTCCATTTGCCATCTCTCAGCCCAGCTCTGCAGCCTATCTATGTCCCTCTGTATCCTACAACACCCTTCGACACTATCCACAACTCCACCGACCTTCGTGTCATCCACAAATTTACTAACCACCCTTCTACACCCTCATCCAGGTCGTTTATAAAAATGACAAACAGCAGTGGCCCCAAAACAGAACCTTGCGGTACACCACTAGTAACTAAACTCCAGGATGAACATTTGCCATCAACCACCACCCTCTGTCTTCTTTCAGCCAGCCAATTTCTGATCCAAAGCTCTAAATCACCTTCAACCCCATACTTCCGTATTTTCTGCAATAGCCTACCGTGGGGAACCTTATCAAACGCCTTACTGAAATCCATATATACCACATCCACGGCTTTACCCTCATCCACCTGTTTGGTCACCTTCTCGAAAAACTCAATAAGGTTTGTGAGGCACGACCTGCCTTTCACAAAACCGTGCTGACTATCGCAAATGAACTTATTCTTTTCAAGATGATTATAAATCCTGTCTCTTATAACCTTTTCCAACATTTTACCTACAACCGAAGTAAGGCTCACAGGTCTATAATTACCAGGGCTGTCTCTACTCCCTTCTTGAACAAGGGGACAACATTTGCTATCCTCCAGTCCTCCGGCACTATTCCTGTCGACAATGACGATTTAAAGATCAACAACAACGGCTCTGCAATCTCCTCCCTGGCTTCCCAGAGAATCCTAGGATAAATCCCATCTGGCCCAGGGGACTTATCTATTTTCACTCTTTCCAAAATTGCTAACACCTCCTCCTTGTGAATCTCAATCCCATCTAGCCTAGTAGGCTGTATCTCAGTAATCTCCTCGGCAACATTTTCTTTTTCTACTTTGTTACTGGGTGTCAGTGCTTGTCTGTGTTACTGGGTATCAGTGTATGTCTTTGTTACTGGGTGTCAGTGTATGTTTTTGTGACTTGGTTTAAGGGTGTGTCTGTGTTACTGGGTATCAGTGTCTGTCTTTGTTACTTGGTGTAAGTGTGTGTCTGTGTTACTGGGTATCAGTGTATGTCTTTGTGACTTGGTGTAAGTGTATGTTTGTGTTACTTAGTATCAGTGTATGTCTTTGTTACTTGGTGTCACTGTATGTCTTTGTGACTTGGTGTCAGTGTATGTCTTTGTTACTGGGTGTCAGTGCCTGTCTGTGTTACTGGGTATCAGTGTATGTCTTTGTTACTGGGTGTCAGTGCGTGTCTGTGTTACTGTGTATCAATGTATGTCTTTGTTACTGGGTATCAATGTTTGTCTTTGTTACTTGGTGTAAGTGGATGTCTTTGTTACCTGGTGTCAGCGTATGTCTGTGTTACTTGGTGTAAGTGTATGTCTTGGTTACTGGGTATCTTTGTATGTCTTTGTTACTTGGTGTAAGTGTGTGTCTGTGTTACTGGGTATCAGTGTATGCCTTTGTTACTTGGTGTCAGTGTATGTCTTTGTTACTTGGTGTAAGTGTATGTCTTTGTTACTTGGTGTCAGTGTTTGTCTTTGTTACTTGGTGTAAGTGTGTGTCTGTGTTACTGGGTATCAGTGTATGTCTTTGTTACCTGATCTCTGTGTGTGTCTGTGTTACTTGGTGTAAGTTTGTGTCAGTGTAACTTGGTATCAGTGTATGTCTTTGTTACTTGGTGTAAGTGTGTGTCTGTGTTGCTGGCTATCAGTGTATGTCTTTTTTACTTGGTGTAAGTTTATGTCTTTGTTACTTGGTGTCAGTGTATGTCTTTGTTGCTGGTGTCAGAGTGTAACTGTGTTCCTGGGTGTCAGTGTATGTCTTTGTTACTTGGTGTCAGTGTATGTCTGTGTTACTTGGTGTAAGTGTATGTCTTTTTTACTTGGTATCAGTGTATGTCCTTGTTACTTGGTGCAAGTGTGTGTCTGTGTTGCTGGGTATCAGTGTCTGTCTTTGTTACTTGGTGTAAGTGTGTGTCAGTGTTCCTGGGTATCAGTGTATGTCTTTGTTACTTGGTTAAAGTGTGTGTCTGTGTTACTGGGTATCAGTGAATGTCTTTGTAACTTGGTGTCAGTGTGTGTCTTTTTAACTGGGTGTCAGTGCATGTCTTTGTGACTTGGTGTTTGTGTATGTCTTTGTTACTGGGTGTCAGTGTATGTCTTTGTTACTTGGTGACATTTTGTGTATGTGTTAGACTTTGTTACTTGGTGTCAGAGTATGCCTTTGTTACATGGTGTAAGTGTGTGTCTGTGTTACTGGGTATCAGTGTATGTCTTTGTTAATTGGTGTCAGTGTATGTCTTTGTTACTTGGTGTAAGTGTGTGTCTGTGTTACTGTTTATCAGTGTATGTCTTTGTTACTTGGTGTCATTGTGTGTCTGTGTTACTGGGTATCAGTGTATGGCTTTGTTACTTGGTATCAGTGTATGTCTTTGTTACTTGGTGTCAGTGTATGTCTTTGTGACTTGGTGTCAGTGTGTGTCTTTGTTGCTGGGTGTCAGTGCGTGTCTGTGTTACTGGGTGTCTGTGTATGTCATTGTTACTTGGTGTAAGTGTGTGTCTGTGTTCGTGGGTATCAGTGTATGTCTTTGTTACTTGGTGTCAGTGTATGTCTTTGTTACTTGGTGTAAGTGTATGTCTTTGTTACTTTGTGTCAGTGTATGTCTTTATTACTTAGTGTAAGTGTGTGTCTGTGTTACTGGGTATCAGTCTATGTCTTCGTTACTTGGTGTAAGTGTGTGTCTGTGTTACTGGGTATCAGTGTATGTCTTTGTTACTTGGTGTCATTGTACTTCTTTGTTACTTGGTGTCAGTGTATGTCTTTGTTACTTGGTGCAAGTGCGTGTCTGTGTTACTGGGTATCAGTGTATGTCTTTGTTACTTGGTGTCTGTGTGTGTCTGTGTTAATTGGTGTAAGTGTGTGTCAGTGTTACTGGGTATCAGTGTATGTCTTTGTTACTTGCAGTAAGTGTGTGTCTGTGTTACTGGATATCAGTGTATGTCTTTGTTACTTGGTATCAGTGTATGTCTTTGTTACTTGGTGTCAGTGTATGTCTTTGTGACTTGGTGTCAGTGTGTGTCTTTCTTGCTGGGTGTCAGTGCGTGTCTGTGTTACTGGGTGTCTGTGTATGTCATTGTTACTTGGTGTAAGTGTGTGTCTGTGTTAGTGGGTTTCAGAGTATGTCTTTGTTACTTGGTGTCAGTGTATGTCTTTGTTACTTTGTGTAAGTGTATGTCTTTGTTACTTTGTGTCAGTGTATGTCTTTATTACTTAGTGTAAGTGTGTGTCTGTAATACTGGGTATCAGTGTATGTCTTTGTTACTTGGTGTAAGTGTGTGTCTGTGTTACTGGGTATCAGTGTATGTCTTTGTTACTTGGTGTCATTGTAATTCTTTGTCACTTGGTGTCAGTGTATGTCTTTGTGACTTGGTGTCAGTGTATGTCTTTGTTACTTGGTGTAAGTGTGTGTCTGTGTTACTGGTTATCAGTGTATGTCTCTGTTACATGGTGTCATTGTGTGTCTGTGTTACTGTGTATCAGTGCATGTCTTTGTTACTTGGTATCAGTGTATGTCTTTGTTGCTTGGTGTCAGTGTATGTCTTTGTGACTTGGTGTCAGTGTATGTCTTTGTTACTGGGTGTCAGTGCGTGTCTGTGTTACTGGGTGTCTGTGCATGTCATTGTTACTTGCTGTAAGTGTGTGTCTGTGTTATTGGGTATCAGTGTATGTCTTTGTTACTTGGTGTCAGTGTATGTCTTTGTTACTTGGTGTAAGTGTATGTCTTTGTTACTTTGTGTCAGTGTATGTCTTTATTACTTAGTGTAAGTGTGTGTCTGTGTTACTGGGTATCAGTGTATGTCTTTGTTACCTGATCTCTGTGTGTGTCTGTGTTACTTGGTGTAAGTTTGTGTCAGTGTAACTTGGTATCAGTGTATGTCTTTGTTACTTGGTGTAAGTGTGTGTCTGTGTTGCTGGCTATCAGTGTATGTCTTTTTTACTTGGTGTAAGTTTATGTCTTTGTTACTTGGTGTCAGTGTATGTCTTTGTTGCTGTTGTCAGAGTGTAACTGTGTTCCTGGGTGTCAGTGTATGTCTTTGTTACTTGGTGTCAGTGTATGTCTGTGTTACTTGGTGTAAGTGTATGTCTTTTTTACTTGGTATCAGTGTATGTCCTTGTTACTTGGTGCAAGTGTGTGTCTGTGTTGCTGGGTATCAGTGTCTGTCTTTGTTACTTGGTGTAAGTGTGTGTCAGTGTTCCTGGGTATCAGTGTATGTCTTTGTTACTTGGTTAAAGTGTGTGTCTGTGTTACTGGGTATCAGTGAATGTCTTTGTAACTTGGTGTCAGTGTGTGTCTTTTTAACTGGGTGTCAGTGCATGTCTTTGTGACTTGGTGTTTGTGTATGTCTTTGTTACTGGGTGTCAGTGTATGTCTTTGTTACTTGGTGACATTTTGTGTATGTGTTAGACTTTGTTACTTGGTGTCAGAGTATGCCTTTGTTACATGGTGTAAGTGTGTGTCTGTGTTACTGGGTATCAGTGTATGTCTTTGTTAATTGGTGTCAGTGTATGTCTTTGTTACTTGGTGTAAGTGTGTGTCTGTGTTACTGTTTATCAGTGTATGTCTTTGTTACTTGGTGTCATTGTGTGTCTGTGTTACTGGGTATCAGTGTATGGCTTTGTTACTTGGTATCAGTGTATGTCTTTGTTACTTGGTGTCAGTGTATGTCTTTGTGACTTGGTGTCAGTGTGTGTCTTTGTTGCTGGGTGTCAGTGCGTGTCTGTGTTACTGGGTGTCTGTGTATGTCATTGTTACTTGGTGTAAGTGTGTGTCTGTGTTCGTGGGTATCAGTGTATGTCTTTGTTACTTGGTGTCAGTGTATGTCTTTGTTACTTGGTGTAAGTGTATGTCTTTGTTACTTTGTGTCAGTGTATGTCTTTATTACTTAGTGTAAGTGTGTGTCTGTGTTACTGGGTATCAGTCTATGTCTTCGTTACTTGGTGTAAGTGTGTGTCTGTGTTACTGGGTATCAGTGTATGTCTTTGTTACTTGGTGTCATTGTACTTCTTTGTTACTTGGTGTCAGTGTATGTCTTTGTTACTTGGTGCAAGTGCGTGTCTGTGTTACTGGGTATCAGTGTATGTCTTTGTTACTTGGTGTCTGTGTGTGTCTGTGTTAATTGGTGTAAGTGTGTGTCAGTGTTACTGGGTATCAGTGTATGTCTTTGTTACTTGCAGTAAGTGTGTGTCTGTGTTACTGGATATCAGTGTATGTCTTTGTTACTTGGTATCAGTGTATGTCTTTGTTACTTGGTGTCAGTGTATGTCTTTGTGACTTGGTGTCAGTGTGTGTCTTTCTTGCTGGGTGTCAGTGCGTGTCTGTGTTACTGGGTGTCTGTGTATGTCATTGTTACTTGGTGTAAGTGTGTGTCTGTGTTAGTGGGTTTCAGAGTATGTCTTTGTTACTTGGTGTCAGTGTATGTCTTTGTTACTTTGTGTAAGTGTATGTCTTTGTTACTTTGTGTCAGTGTATGTCTTTATTACTTAGTGTAAGTGTGTGTCTGTAATACTGGGTATCAGTGTATGTCTTTGTTACTTGGTGTAAGTGTGTGTCTGTGTTACTGGGTATCAGTGTATGTCTTTGTTACTTGGTGTCATTGTAATTCTTTGTCACTTGGTGTCAGTGTATGTCTTTGTGACTTGGTGTCAGTGTATGTCTTTGTTACTTGGTGTAAGTGTGTGTCTGTGTTACTGGTTATCAGTGTATGTCTCTGTTACATGGTGTCATTGTGTGTCTGTGTTACTGTGTATCAGTGCATGTCTTTGTTACTTGGTATCAGTGTATGTCTTTGTTGCTTGGTGTCAGTGTATGTCTTTGTGACTTGGTGTCAGTGTATGTCTTTGTTACTGGGTGTCAGTGCGTGTCTGTGTTACTGGGTGTCTGTGCATGTCATTGTTACTTGCTGTAAGTGTGTGTCTGTGTTATTGGGTATCAGTGTATGTCTTTGTTACTTGGTGTCAGTGTATGTCTTTGTTACTTGGTGTAAGTGTATGTCTTTGTTACTTTGTGTCAGTGTATGTCTTTATTACTTAGTGTAAGTGTGTGTCTGTGTTACTGGGTATCAGTGTATGTCTTCGTTACTTGGTGTAAGTGTGTGTCTGTGTTCCTGGGTATCAGTGTATGTCTTTGTTACTTGGTGTCATTGCACTTCTTTGTTACTTGGTGTCAGTGTATGTCTTGGTGACAGGGTGTCAGTGTATGTCTTTGTTACTGGGTGTCAGTGAGTGTCTGTGTTACTGGGTATCAGTGTATGTCTTTCTTACTGGGTGTCAGTGTATGTCTTTGTGACTTGGTTTAAGGGTGTGTCTGTGTTACTGGCTATCAGTGTATGTCTTTTTTACTTGGTGTAAGTGTATGTCTTTGTTACTTGGTGTCAGTGTATGTCTTTGTTACTGGTGTCAGTGTGTATCTGTGTTCCTGGGTGTCAGTGTATGTCTTTGTTACTTGGCGTCAGTGTATGTCTGCATTACTTGGTGTAATTGTATGTCTTTTTTAATTGGTATCAGTGTATGTCCTTGTTACTTGGTGCAAGTGTGTGTCTGTGTTGCTGGGTATCAGTGTCTGTCTTTGTTACTTGGTGTAAGTGTGTGTCTGTGTTCCTGGGTATCAGTGTATGTCTTTGTTACTTGGGGAAAGTGTGTGTCTGTGTTACTGGGTATCAGTGAATGTCTTTGTAACTTGGTGTCAGTGTGTGTCTTTTTAACTGGGTGTCAGTGCATGTCTTTGTGACTTGGTGTCTGTGTATGTCTTTGTTACTTGGTGTCAGTGTATGTCAGTGTTAGTTGGAGTAAGTGTGTGTCTGTGTTATTGGGTATCTGTGTATGTCTTTGTTACTTGGTGTAAGTGTATGTCTTTGTGACTTGGTGTCCGTGTATGTCTTTGTTACTGGGTGTCAGTGCGTGTCTGTGTTACTGGGTATCAATGTCTGCCTTTGTTACTTGGTGTAAGAGGATGTCTTTGTTACTTGGTGTCAGCGTATGTCTGTGTTACTTGGTGTAAGTGTATGTCCTGGTTACTGGGTATCTTTGTATGACTTTGTTACTTGGTGTAAGTGTGTGTCTGTGTTACTGGGTATCAGTGTATGCCTTTGTTACTTGGTGTCAGTGTTTGTCTTTGTTACTTGGTGTAAGTGTATGTCTTTGTTACTTGGTGTCAGTGTATGTCTTTGTTACTTGGTGTAAGTGCGTGTCTGTGTTAC
This sequence comes from Heterodontus francisci, assembly GCF_036365525.1. NCBI lineage: Eukaryota > Metazoa > Chordata > Chondrichthyes > Heterodontiformes > Heterodontidae > Heterodontus > Heterodontus francisci. Next base: position 5,241,609 of record NW_027140919.1, read on the forward strand.
TGTGTATCAGTGTATGTCTTTGTTACTTGGTGGCTGTGTGTGTCTGTGTTAATTGGTGTAAGTGTGTATCAGTGTAACTGGGTATCAGTGTATGTCTTTGTTACTTGGAGTAAGTGTGTGTCTGTGTTACTTGGTATCAGTGTATGTCTTTGTTACTTGGTGTCAGTGTTTGTATATTTTACTTGGTGTAAGTGTATGTCTTTGTTACTAGGTGTCAGAGTATGCCTTTGTTACTTGTTGTAAGTGTGTGTCTGTGTTACTGGTATCAGTATATGTCTTTGTTAATTGGTGTCAGTGTATGTCTTTGTTACTTGGTGTAAGTGTGTGTCTGTGTTACTGGTTATCAGTGTATGTCTTTGTTACTTGGTGTCATTGTGTGTCTGTGTTACTGGGTATCAGTGTATGTCTTTGTTACTTGGTATCAGTGTATGTCTTTGTTACTTGGTGTCAGTGTATGTCTTTGTGACTTGGTCTCAGTGTGTGTCTTTGTTGCTGGGTGTCAGTGCGTGTCTGTGTTACTGGGTGTCTGTGTATGTCATTGTTACTTGGTGTCAGTGTATGTCTTTGTTACTTTGTGTCAGTGTATGTCTTTGTGACTTGGTGTCAGTGTGTGTCTTTGTTGCTGGGTGTCAGTGCGCGTCTGTGTTACTGGGTGTCTGTGTATGTCATTGTTACTTGGTGTAAGTGTGTGTCTGTGTTAGTGGGTATCAGTGTATGTCTTTGTTACTTGGTGTCTGTGTATGTCTTTGTTACTGGGTGTCAGTGTATGTCTTTGTTACTTTGTGTCAGTGTATGTCTTTGTGACTTGGTGTCAGTGTGTGTCTTTGTTGCTGGGTGTCAGTGCGTGTCTGTGTTACTGGGTGTCTGTGTATGTCATTGTTACTTGGTGTAAGTGTGTGTCTGTGTTAGTGGGTATCAGTGTATGTCTTTGTTACTTGGTGTCAGTGTATGTCTTTGTTACTTGGTGTAAGTGTATGTCTTTGTTACTTTGTGTCAGTGTATGTCTTTATTACTTAGTGTTAGTGTGTGTCTGTGTTACTGGGTATCAGTGTATGTCTTTGTTACTTGGTGTCATTGCACTTCTTTGTTACTTGGTGTCAGTGTATGTCTTTGTGACTGGGTGTCATTGTATGTCTTTGTTACTGGGTGTCAGTGAGTGTCTGTGTTACTGGGTATCAGTGTATGTCTTTCTTACTGGGTGTCAGTGTATGTCTTTGTGACTTGGTTTAAGGGTGTGTCTGTGTTACTGGCTATCAGTGTATGTCTTTTTTACTTGGTGTAAGTGTGTGTCTTTGTTACTTGGTGTCAGTGTATGTCTTTGTTACTGGTGTCAGTGTGTATCTGTGTTCCTGGGTGTCAGTGTATGTCTTTGTTACTTGGCGTCAGTGTATGTCTGCGTTACTTGGTGTAAGTGCATGTCTTTTTTACTTGGTATCAGTGTATGTCCTTGTTACTTGGTGCAAGTGTGTGTCTGTGTTGCTGGGTATCAGTGTCTGTCTTTGTTACTTGTTGTAAGTGTGTGTCTGTGTTCCTGGGTATCTGTGTATGTCTTTGTTACTTGGTGAAAGTGTGTGTCTGTGTTACTGGGTATCAGTGAATGTCTTTGTTACTTGGTGTCAGTGTGTGTCTTTTTAACTGGGTGTCAGTGCATGTCTTTGTGACTTGGTGTAAGTGTATGTCTTTGTTACTGGGTGTCAGTGTATGTCTTTGTTACTTGGTGACATTTTGTGTATGTGTTAGACTTTGTTACTTGGTGTCAGTGTGTGTCAGTGTAACTGTGTATCAGTGTATGTCTTTGTTACTTGGTGTAAGTGTGTGTCTGTGTTAATGGGTATCAGTGTTGTCATTTTTACTTGGTGTCAGTGTATGTCTTTTTTACTTGGTGTCAGTGTATGTCATTGTTACTTGGTGTCAGTGTATGTCTTTGTTACTTGGTGTATGTGTGTGTCTGTGTTACTGGGTATCAGTGTATGTCTTTTTTAATTGGTGTCAGTGTCTGTCTTTGTTACTTGGTGTCAGTGTGTGTCTTTGTTACTGGTTGTCAGTGCATGTCTTTGTGACTTGGTGTAAGTTTGTGTCTGTGTTACTGGGTATCAGTGCCTGTCTTTGTTACTTGGTGTAAGTGTTTCTCTGTGTTACTTGGTGTCAGTGTGTATCTGTGTTCCTGGGTGTCAGTGTATGTCTTTGTTACTTGGTGTCAGTGTATGTCAGTGTTAGTTGGAGTAAGTGTGTGTCTGTGTTATTGGGTATCTGTGTATGTCTTTGTTACTTGGTGTAAGTGTATGTCTTTGTGACTTGGTGTCCGTGTATGTCTTTGTTACTGGGTGTCAGTGCGTGTCTGTGTTACTGGGTATCAATGTATGTCTTTGTTAATGGGTATCAATGTCTGCCTTTGTTACTTGGTGTAAGAGGATGTCTTTGTTACTTGGTGTCAGCCTATGTCTGTGTTACTTGGTGTAAGTGTATGTTCTTGTTACTGGGTATCTTTGTATGACTTTGTTACTTGGTGTAAGTGTGTGTCTTTGTTACTTGGTGTCAGTGTATGTCTTTGTTACTTGGTGTAAGTGCGTGTCTGTGTTACTGTGTATCAGTGTATGTCTTTGTTACTTGGTGTCTGTGTGTGTCTGTGTTAATTGGTGTAAGTGTGTGTCAGTGTAACTGGGTATCAGTGTATGTCTTTGTTACTTGGAGTAAGTGTGTGTCTGTGTTACTGGGTATCAGTGTATGTCTTTGTTACTTGGTGTCAGTGTTTGTATTTTTTACTTGGTGTAAGTGTATGTCTTTGTTACTTGGTGTCAGAGAATGCCTTTGTTACTTGTGGTATGTGTGTGTCTGTGTTACTGGTATCAGTGTATGTCTTTGTTAATTGGTGTCAGTGTATGTCTTTGTTACTTGGTGTAAGTGTGTGTCTGTGTTACTGGTTATCAGTGTATGTCTTTGTTACTTGGTGTCATTGCGTGTCTGTGTTACTTGGTATCAGTGTATGTCTTTGTTACTTGGTGTCAGTGTATGTCTTTGTGACTTGGTGTCAGTGTGTGTCTTTGTTTCTGGGTGTCAGTGCGTGTCTGTGTTACTGGGTGTCTGTGTATGTCATTGTTACTTGGTGTAAGTGTGTGTCTGTGTTACTGGGTATCAGTGTATGTCTTTGTTACTTGGTGTCAGTGTATGTCTTAATTACTTGGTGTAAGTGTATGTCTTTGTTACTTTGTGTCAGTGTATGTCTTTATTACTTAGTGTAAGTGTGTGTCTGTGTTACTGGGTATCAGTATATGTCTTTGTTACTTGGTGTAAGTGTGTGTCTGTGTTACTGGGTATCAGTGTATGTCTTTGTTCCTTGGTGTCATTGTATTTCTTTGTTACTTGGTGTCTGTGTATGTCTTTGTGACTTGGTGTCAGTGTATGTCTTTGTTATTTGGTGTAAGTGTGTGTCTGTGTTCCTGGTTATCAGTGTATGTCTCTGTTACATGGTGTCATAGTGTGTCTGTGTTACTGGGTATCAGTGTATGTCTTTGTTACTTGGTATCAGTGTATGTCTTTCTAACTTGGTGTCAGTGTTTGTCTTTGTGACTTGGTGTCAGTGTATGTCTTTGTTACTGGGTGTCAGTGCGTGTCTGTGTTACTGGGTGTCTGTGTATGTCATTGTTACTTGGTGTAAGTGTGTGTCTGTGTTACTGGGTATCAGTGTATGTCTTTGTTACTTGGTGTCAGTGTATGTCTTTGTTACTTGGTGTAAGTGTATGTCTTTGTTACTTTGTGTCAGTGTATGTCTTTATTACTTAGTGTAAGTGTGTGTCTGTGTTACTGGGTATCAGTGTATGTCTTCGTTAATTGGTGTAAGTGTGTGTCTGTGTTACTGGGTATCAGTGTATGTCTTTGTTACTTGGTGTCATTGTACTTCTTTGTTACTTGGTGTCAGTGTATGTCTTTGTGACTTGGTGTCATTGTATGTCTTTGTTACTGGGTGTCAGTGCGTGTCTGTGTTACTGGGTGTCTGTGTATGTCATTGTTACTTGGTGTAAGTGTGTGTCTGTGTTGTTGGGTATCAGTGTATGTCTTTGTTACTTGGTGTCAGTGTATGTCTTTGTTACTTGGTGTAAGTGTATGTCTTTGTTACTTTGTGTCAGTGTATGTCTTTATTACTTGTATAAGTGTGTATCTGTGTTACTGGGTATCAGTGTATGTCTTTGTTACTTGGTGTCAGTGTTTGTATTTTTTACTTGGTGTAAGTGTATGTCTTTGTTACTTGGTGTCAGAGTATGCCTTTGTTACTTGTTGTAAGTGTGTGTCTGTGTTACTGGGTATCAGTGTATGTCTTTGTTAATTGGTGTCAGTGTATGTCTTTGTTACTTGGTGTAAGTGTGTGTCTGTGTTACTGGTTATCAGTGTATGTCTTTGTTACTTAGTGTCATTGTGTGTCTGTGTTACTGGGTATCAGTGTATGTCTTTGTTACTTGGTATCAGTGCATGTCTTTGTTACTTGGTGTCAGTGTATGTCTTTGTTACTTGGTGTCAGTGTTTGTATTTTTTACTTGGTGTAAGTGTATGTCTTTGTTACTTGGTGTCAGAGAATGCCTTTGTTACTTGTTGTAAGTGTGTGTCTGTGTTACTGGGTATCAGTGTATGTCTTTGTTAATTGGTGTAAGTGTGTGTCTGTGTTACTGGGTATCAGTGTATGTCTTTGTTACTTGGTGTCAGTGTATGTCTTTGTTCCTTTGTGTCAGTGTATGTCTTTATTACTTAGTATAAGTGTGTGTCTGTGTTACTGGGTATCAGTGTATGTCTTTGTTACTTGGTGTCAGTGTTTGTATTTTTTACTTGGTGTCAGTGTATGTCTTTGTGACTTGGTGTCATTGTATGTCTTTGTTACTGGGTGTCAGTGCGTGTCTGTGTTACTGGGTGTCTGTGTATGTCATTGTTACTTGGTGTAAGTGTGTGTCTGTGTTACTGGGTATCAGTGTATGTCTTTGTTACTTGGTGTCAGTGTATGTCTTTGTTACTTGATGTAAGTGTATGTATTTGTTACTTTGTGTCAGTGTATGTCTTTATTACTTAGTGTAAGTGTGTGTCTGTGTTACTGGGTATCAGTGTATGTCTTTGTTAATTGGTGTCAGTGTATGTCTTTGTTACTGGGTGTCAGTGCGTGTCTGTGTTACTGGGTGTCTGTGTATGTCATTGTTACTTGGTGTAAGTGTGTGTCTGTGTTACTGGGTATCAGTGTATGTCTTTGTTACTTGGTGTCAGTGTATGTCTTTGTTACTTGGTGTAAGTGTATGTCTTTGTTACTTTGTGTCAGTGTATGTCTTTATTACTTAGTGTAAGTGTGTGTCTGTGTTACTGGGTATCAGTGTATGTCTTCGTTAATTGGTGTAAGTGTGTGTCTGTGTTACTGGGTATCAGTGTATGTCTTTGTTACTTGGTGTCATTGTACTTCTTTGTTACTTGGTGTCAGTGTATGTCTTTGTGACTTGGTGTCATTGTATGTCTTTGTTACTGGGTGTCAGTGCGTGTCTGTGTTACTGGGTGTCTGTGTATGTCATTGTTACTTGGTGTAAGTGTGTGTCTGTGTTGTTGGGTATCAGTGTATGTCTTTGTTGCTTGGTGTCAGTGTATGTCTTTGTTACTTGGTGTAAGTGTATGTCTTTGTTACTTTGTGTCAGTGTATGTCTTTATTACTTAGTATAAGTGTGTGTCTGTGTTACTGGGTATCAGTGTATGTCTTTGTTACTTGGTGTCAGTGTTTGTATTTTTTACTTGGTGTAAGTGTATGTCTTTGTTACTTGGTGTCAGAGTATGCCTTTGTTACTTGTTGTAAGTGTGTGTCTGTGTTACTGGGTATCAGTGTATGTCTTTGTTAATTGGTGTCAGTGTATGTCTTTGTTACTTGGTGTAAGTGTGTGTCTGTGTTACTGGTTATCAGTGTATGTCTTTGTTACTTGGTGTCATTGTGTGTCTGTGTTACTGGGTATCAGTGTATGTCTTTGTTACTTGGTATCAGTGCATGTCTTTGTTACTTGGTGTCAGTGTGTGTCGTTGTTGCTGGGTCTCAGTGCGTGTCTGTGTTACTGGGTGTCTGTGTATGTCATTGTTACTTGGTGTAAGTGTGTGTCTGTGTTACTGGGTATCAGTGTATGTCTTTGTTACTTGGTGTCACTGTATGCCTTTGTTACTTGGTGTAAGTGTATGTCTTTGTTACTTTGTGTCAGTGTATGTCTTTATTACTTAGTGTAAGTGTGTGTCTGTGTTACTTGGTATCAGTATATGTCTTTGTTACTTGGTGTAAGTGTGTGTCTGTGTTACTGGGTATCAGTGTATGTCTTTGTTACTTGGTGTCATTGTATTTCTTTGTTACTTGGTGTCAGTGTATGTCTTTGTGACTTCTTGTCAGTGTATGTCTTTGTTACTTGGTGTAAGTGTGTGTCTGTGTTACTGGTTATCAGTGTATGTCTCTGTTACATGGTGTCATTGTGTGTCTGTGTTACTGGGTATCAGTGTATGTCTTTGTTACTTGGTATCAGTGTATGTCTTTGTTACTTGGTGTCAGTGTTTGTCTTTGTGACTTGGTTTCAGTGTATGTCTTTGTTACTGGGTGTCAGTGCGGGTCTGTGTTACTGGGTGTCTGTGTCTGTCATTGTTACTTGGTGTAAGTGTGTGTCTGTGTTACTGGGTATCAGTGTATGTCTTTGTTACTTGGTGTCAGTGTATGTCTATGTTACTTGGTGTAATGTATGTCTTTGTTACTTTGTGTCAGTGTATGTCTTTATGACTTAGTGTAAATGTGTGTCTGTGTTACTGGGTATCAGTGTATGTCTTCGTTAATTGGTGTAAGTGTGTGTCTGTGTTACTGGGTATCAGTGTATGTCTTTGTTACTTGGTGTCATTGTACTTCTTTGTTACTTGGTGTCAGTGTATGTCTTTGTTACTGGGTGTCAGTGCGTGTCTGTGTTACTGGGTGTCTGTGTCTGTCATTGTTACTTGGTGTAAGTGTGTGTCTGTGTTGTTGGGTATCAGTGTATGTCTTTGTTACTTGGTGTCAGTGTATGTCTTTGTTACTTGGTGTAAGTGTATGTCTTTGTTACTTTGCGTCAGTGTATGTCTTTATTACTTCGTGTAAGTGTGTGTCTGTGTTACAGGGTATCAGTGTATGTCTTCGTTACTTGGTGTAAGTGTGTGTCTGTGTTACTGGGTATCAGTGTATGTCTTTGTTACTTGGTGTCATTGCACTTCTTTGTTACTTGGTGTCAGTGTATGTCTTTGTGACTGGGTGTCAGTGTATGTCTTTGTTACTGGGTGTCAGTGAGTGTCTGTGTTACTGGGTATCAGTGTATGTCTTTCTTACTGGGTGTCAGTGGATGTCTTTGTGACTTGGTTTAAGGGTGTGTCTGTGTTACTGGCTATCAGTGTATGTCTTTTTTACTTGGTGTAAGTGTATGTCTTTGTTACTTGGTTTCAGTGTATGTCTTTGTTACTGGTGTCAGTGTGTATCTGTGTTCCTGGGTGTCAGTGTATGTCTTTGTTACTTGGCATCAGTTTATGTGTGTGTTACTTGGTGTAAGTGTATGTCTTTTTTACTTGGTATCAGTGTATGTCCTTGTTACTTGGTGCAAGTGTGTGTCTGTGTTGCTGGGGATCAGTGTCTGTCTTTGTTACTTCTTGTCAGTGTGTGCCTTTGTTACTGGTTGTCAGTGCATGTCTTTGTGACTTGGTGTAAGTTTGTGTCTGTGTTAATGGGTATCAGTGCCTGTCTTTGTTACTTGGTGTCAGTGTTTCTCTGTGTTACTTGGTGTCAGTGTGTATCTGTGTTCCTCCGTGTCAGTGTATGTCTTTGTTACTTGGTGTCAGTGTATGTCAGTGTTAGTTGGAGTAAGTGTGTGTCTCGGTTACTGGGTATCAGTGTATGTCTTTGTTAATGGGTGTCAGTGCGTGTCTGTGTTACTGGGTATCAATGTATGTCTTTGTTAATAGGTATCAATGTCTGCCTTTGTTACTTGGTGTAAGAGGATGTCTTTGTTACTTGGTGTCAGCGTATGTCTGTGTTACTTGGTGTAAGTGTTTGTCTTGGTTACTGGGTATCTTTGTATGACTTTGTTACTTGGTGTAATTGTGTGTCTGTGTTACTGGGTATCAGTGTATGCCTTTGTTACTTGGTGTCAGTGTTTGTCTTTGTTACTTGGTGTAAGTGTATGTCTTTGTTACTTGGTGTCAGAGTATGCCTTTGTTACTTGTTGTAAGTGTGTGTCTGTGTTACTGGGTATCAGTGTATGTCTTTGTTAATTGGTGTCAGTGTATGTCTTTGTTACTTGGTGCAAGTGTGTGTCTGTGTTACTGGTTATCAGTGTATGTCTTTGTTGCATGGTGTCATTGTGTGTCTGTGTTACTGGGTATCAGTGTATGTCTTTGTTACTTGGTATCAGTGTATGTCTTTGTTACTTGATGTCAGTGTATGTCTTTGTGAGTTGGTGTCAGTGTCTGTCTTTGTTGCTGGGTGTCAGTGCGTGTCTGTGTTACTGGGTGTCTGTGTACGTCATTGTTACTTGGTGTAAGTGTGTGTCTGTGTTACTGGGTATCAGTGTATGTCTTTGTTACTTGGTGTCAGTGTATGTCTTTGTTACTTGGTGTAAGTGTATGTCTTTGTTACTTTGTGTCAGTGTATGTCTCTATTACTTAGTGTAAGTGTGTGTCTGTGTTACTGGGTATCAGTATATGTCTTTGTTACTTGGTGTAAGTGTGTGTCTGTGTTACTGGGTATCAGTGTATGTCTTTGTTACTTGGTGTCATTGTATTTCTTTGTTACTTGGTGTCAGTGTATGTCTTTGTGACTTGGTGTCAGTGTATGTCTTTGTTACTTGGTGTAAGTGTGTGTCTGTGTTACTGGGTATCAGTGTATGTCTTCGTTACTTGGTGTCATTGTGTGTCTGTGTTACTGGGTATCAGTGTATGTATTTGTTACTTGGTATCAGTGTACTTCTTTGTTACTTGGTGTCAGTGTATGTCTTTGTGACTTGGTGTCAGTGTATGTCTTTGTTACTGAGTGTCAGTGCGTGTCTGTGTTACTGGGTATCAGTGCATGTCTTTCTTACAGGGTGTCAGTGTATGTCTTTGGGACTTGGTGTCAGTGTGTGTCTGTTTTACTGTGTATCAGTGTCTGTCTTTGTTAGTTTGTGTCAGTGTATGTCTTTGTGACTTGGTGTCAGTGTATGCCTTTGTGAATGGGTGTCAGTGCGTGACTGTTTTACTTTGTATCAGTGTATGTCTTTGTTACTGGGTGTCAGTGCGTGTCTGTGTTACTGGGTATCAATGTATGTCTTTGTTACTGGGTATCAATGTATGTCTTTGTTACTTGGTGTAAGTGGATGTCTTTGTTACTTGGTGTCAGCGTATGTCTTTGTTACTTGGTATAAGTGTATTTCTTGGTTACTGGGTATCTTTGTATGTCGGTGTTACGTGGTGTAAGTCTATGTCTTTGTTACTTGGTGTAAGTGTGTGTCTGTGTTACTGGGTATCAGTGTATGACTTTGTTACTTGGTGTCAGTGTATGTCTTTATGACTTGGTGTCAGTGTATGTCTGTGTTACCTGGTGTAAGTGTGTGTCTGTGTTATTGGTATCAGTGCATGTATTTGTTACTTGGTGTCAGTGTTTGTCTGTGTTACTGGGTATCAGTGTATGTCTTTGTTACTTGGTGTCAGTGTATGTCTTTGTTACTTGGCTTAACTGTGTGTCTATGTTATTGGGTATCAGTGTATGTCTTTGTTACTTGGTTTAAGTGTGCGTCTGTGTTACTGGGTATCAGTGTATGTCTTCGTTACTTGGTTTCAGTGTATGTCTTTGTTACTTGGTGTAAGTGCATGTCTTTGTTACTTGGTGTCAGTGTATGTCTTTGTTACTTGGTGTCAGTGTATGTCTTTGTTACTTTTTGTAAGTGTATGTCTATGATACTTGGTGTCAGTGTATGTCTTTGTTACTTTGTGTAAGTGGATGTCTTTGTTACTTGGTGTCAGTGTATGTCTGTGTTACTTGGTGTCAGTGTATGTCGTTGTGACTTGGTGTCAGTATATGTCTTTGTTACTGGGTGTCAGTGTGTGTCTGTGTTACTGGGCATCAGTGTATGTCTTTGTTACTTGGTGCAAGTGTGTGTCTGTGTTACCGGGTATCAGTGTATGTCCTTGTTACTTGGTGTCAGTGTATGTCTTTGTTACTTGATGTCAGTGTGTGTCTTTTTTGCTGGGTGTCATTGTATGTCTTTGTTACTGGGTGTCAGTGTATGTCTTTGAGACTTGGTGTAAGTGTGTGTCTGTGTTACTGGGTATCAGTGTCTGTCTTTGTTAGTTGGTGTCAGTGAGTGTCTGTGTTCCTGGGTATCAGTGTATGTCTTTGTTACTTGGTGTAAGTGTGTGTCTGTGTTACTGGGTATCAGTGTCTGTCTTTGTTACTTGGTGTCAGTGTATGTCTTTGTGACTTGGTGTCAGTGTATGTCTTTGTTACTGGGTGTCAGTGCGTGTCTGTGTTACTGGGTATCAGTGTGTGTCTTTGTTATTTGGTGTAAGTGTGTGTCTGTGTTACTGGGTATCAGTGTATGTCTTTGTTACTTGGTTTCAGTGTATGTATTTGTTACTTGGTGTAAGTGTATGTCTTTGTTACTTTGTGTCAGTGTATGTCTTTATTACTTAGTGTCAGTTTGTGTCTGTGTTACTGGGTATCAGTGTCTGACTTTGTTACTTGGTGTAAGTGTATGTCTTTGTGACTTGGTGTCAATGTATTTCTTTGTTACTGGGTGTCAGTGCGTCTCTGTGTTACTGGTTATCAGTGTATGTCATTGTTACTGGGTGTCAGTGCGTGTCTGTGTTACTGGGTACTAATGTATGTCTTTGTTACTGATTATCAATGTATGTCTTTGTTACCTGGTGTAAGTGGATGTCTTAGTTACTTGGAGTCAGTGTTGGTCTTTGTGACTTGGTGTCAGTGTATGTCTTTGTTACTGGTTGTCAATGTGTGTCTGTGTTACTTGGTATCATTGTATGTCTTTGTTACTTGGTGTAAGTGTGTGTCTGTGTTACTGGGTATCAGTGTATGTCTTTGTTACTTGGTGTAAGTGTATGTCTTTGTTACTCTGTGTCAGTATATGTCTTTATTACTCAGTGTAAGTGTGTGTCTGTGTTCCTGGGTATCAGTGCATGTCTCTGTTACTTGGTGTAAGTGTGTGTCTGTGTTACTGGGTATCAGTGTCTGTATTTGTTACTTGGTGTCAGTGTATGTCTTCATGACTTTGTGTCAGTGTATGTCTTTGTTACTGGGTGTCAGTGCATGTCTGTGTTACTTGGTGTAAGTGTGTGTCTGTGTTAATGGGTATCAGTGTATGTCTTTGTTAATTGGTGTAAGTGTGTGTCTGTGTTACTGGGTATCAGTGTATGACTTTGTTGCTGGGTGTCAGTGCGTGTCGATGTTACTGGGTATCAGTGTATGTCTTTGTTACTTGATGTAAGTGTATTTATTTGTTACTTGGTGTCAGTGTATGTCTTTGTACTTGATGTAAGTGGATGTCTTTGTTAATTGGTGTCAGTGTATGTCTGTGCTAATTGGTGTAAGTGTATGTCTTTGTTACTGGGTATCATTGTATATCTGTGTTACGTGGTGTAAGTGTATGTCTTTGTTGCTTGGTGTAAGTGTGTGTCTGTGTTATTGGTATCAGTGTATGTCTTTGTTACTTGGTGTAAGTGTTTGTCTGTGTTACTGGGTATCAGTGTATGTCTTTTTTACTTGGTGTCAGTGTATCTCTTTGTTACTTGGCTTAAGTGTGTGTCTATGTTATTGGGTATCAGTGTATGTCTTGTTACTTGGTTTAAGTGTGTGTATGTGTTACTGGGTATCAGTGTATGTCTTTGTTACTGGGTGTCAGTGTATGTCTTTGTGACTTGGTGTCAGTGTATGTCTTTGTTACTTAGTGTCAGTGTATGACTGTGTTACTTGGTATCAGTATCTGTCTTTGTTCATTGGTCTAAGTATGTGTCTGTGTTACTGGGTATCACTGTATGTCTTTTCTACTTGTTGTCAGTGTATGTCTTTGTTACTTTTTGTTAGTGGATGTCTTTGTTACTTGGTGTCAGTGCATGTCTGTGTTACTTGGTGTCAGTGCATGTCTTTGTGACTTGGTGTCAGTGTGTGTCTGTGTTACTGGGTTTCAGATTATGTCTGTGTTACTGGGTTTCAGATTATGTCTGTGTTACTTGGTGTAATTGTGTGTGTCTGTGTTACTGGGTATCAGTGTATGTCTTTGTTACTTGGTGTCAGTGTATGTCTTTGTTACTTGGTGTCAGTGTGTGTCTTTTTTACTGGGTGTCATTGTATGTCTTTGTTACTGGGTGTCAGTGTATGTCTTTGTGACTTGGTGTAGGTGTGTGTCTGTGTTACTGGGTATCAGTGTCTGTCTTTGTTATTTGGAGTAAGTGTGTGTCTGTGTTCCTGGGTATCAGTGTATGTCTTTGTCACTTGGTGTAAGTGTGTGTCTGTGTTACTGGGTATCAGTGTATGTCTTTGTTACTTGGTGTAAGTGTGTGTCTGTGTTACTGGGTATCAGTGTATGTCTTTGTTACTTTTTGTAAGTGCATGTCTTTGTTACTTTGTGTCAGTGTATGTCTTTGTTACTTGGTTTAAGTGTGAGTCTGTGTTACTGGCTATCAGTGTATGTCTTTGTTACTTGGTGTAAGTGTGTGTCTGTGTTACTGGGTATCTGTGTATGTGTTTGTTACTTGGTGTAAGTGTGCGTCTGTGTTACGTGGTATCAGTGAATGTCTTTTTAACTTGGTGTCAGTGTATGTCTTTTTTACTTGGTGTCAGTGTGTGTCTTTGTTACTTGGTGTAAGTGTGTATCTGTGTGACTGGGTATCAGTGTATGTTTTTGTTACTTGGTGTCAGTGTATGTCTTTGTTACTTGGTGTAAGTGTGTGTCTGTGTTACTGGGTGTCAGTGTATGTCTTTGTTACTTGGTGTCAGTGTATGTCTGTGTTACATAGTGTCAGTGCGTGTCTTTGTTACTGGGTGTCAGTGTATGTCTTTGTTACTTGGTGTGAGTGTGTGTCTGTGTTACTGGGTATCAGTGTATGTCTTTGTTACTTGGTGTCAGTGTATGTCTTTGTTACTTGGTGTCAGTGTATGTCAAAATACTTGGTGTAAGTGTATGTCTTTGTTACTTGTTGTAATTGTCTGTCTTTGTTACTTGGTGTCAGTGTATGTCTGTGTTACTTGGTGTCAGTGTGTGTCTTTGTTACTTGGTGTAAGTGTATGTCTTTGTTACTTGGTGTCAGTGTATGTCTTTGTTACTTGGTGTCAGTGTGTGCCTGTGTTACTCGGTATCAGTGGATGTCTTTGTTACTTGGTGTCAGTGTATGTCTGTGTTACTTGGTGCAAGTGTGTGTCTGTGTTACTGGGTATTAGTGTATGTCTTTGTTACTTGGTGTGAGTGTGTGTATGTGTTACTGGGTATCAGTGTATGTCTTTGTTACTTGGTCTCAGTGTATGTCTTTGTTACTTGCTGTCAGTGCATGTCTGTGTTACTATGTGTAAGTGTGTGTCTTTGTTACTTGGTGTAAGCCTATGCCTTTGTTACTTGGTGTAAGTGTGTGTCTGTGTTACTGGGCATCCGTGTATGTCTTTGTTACTTGGTGTAAGTGTGTGTCTGTGTTATGGGTATCAGTGTATGTCTTTGTTACTTGGTGTAAGTGCATGTCTTTGTTACTTTGTGTCAGTGTATGTCTTTGTTATTTGGTGTAAGTGTGAGTCTGTGTTACTGGCTATCAGTGTATGTCTTTGTTACTTGGTGTAAGTGTGTGTCTGTGTTACTGGGTATCTGTGTATGTGTTTGTTACTTGGTGTAAGTGTGTGTCTGTGTTACGTGGTATCAGTGTATGTCTTTTTAACTTGGTGACAGTGTATGTCTTTTTTACTTGGTGTCAGTGTATGTCTTTGTTACTGTGTCTCAGTTTATGTCTGTGTTACTTGGTGTCAGTGTGTGTCTTTGTTACTTGGTGTAAGTGTGTATCTGTGTGACTGGGTATCAGTGTATGTTTTTGTTACTTGGTGTCAGTGTATGTCTTTGTTATTTGGTGTAAGTGTGTGTCTGTGTTACTGGGTGTCAGTGTATGTCTTTGTTACTTGGTTTCAGTGTATGTATTTGTTACTTGGTGTAAGTGTATGTCTTTGTTACTTTGTGTCAGTGTATGTCTTTATTACTTAGTGTCAGTTTGTGTCTGTGTTACTGGGTATCAGTGTCTGACTTTGTTACTTGGTGTAAGTGTATGTCTTTGTGACTTGGTGTCAATGTGTTTCTTTGTTACTGGGTGTCAGTGCGTCTCTGTGTTACTGGTTATCAGTGTATGTCATTGTTACTGGGTGTCAGTGCGTGTCTGTGTTACTGGGTATCAGTGTGTGTCTTTGTTATTTGGTGTAAGTGTGTGTCTGTGTTACTGGGTATCAGTGTATGTCTTTGTTACTTGGTTTCAGTGTATGTATTTGTTACTTGGTGTAAGTGTATGTCTTTGTTACTTTGTGTCAGTGTATGTCTTTATTACTTAGTGTCAGTTTGTGTCTGTGTTACTGGGTATCAGTGTCTGACTTTGTTACTTGGTGTAAGTGTATGTCTTTGTGACTTGGTGTCAATGTATGTCTTTGTTACTGGGTGCCAGTGCGTCTCTGTGTTACTGGTTATCAGTGTATGTCATTGTTACTGGGTGTCAGTGCGTGTCTGTGTTACTGGGTACTAATGTATGTCTTTGTTACTGGTTATCAATGTATGTCTTTGTTACCTGGTGTAAGTGGATGTCTTAGTTACTTGGAGTCAGTGTTGGTCTTTGTGACTTGGTGTCAGTGTATGTCTTTGTTACTGGTTGTCAATGTGTGTCTGTGTTACTTGGTATCATTGTATGTCTTTGTCACTTGGTGTAAGTGTGTGTCTGTGTTACTGGGTATCAGTGTATGTCTTTGTTACTTGGTGTAAGTGTATGTCTTTGTTACTCTGTGTCAGTATATGTCTTTATTACTCAGTGTAAGTGTGTGTCTGTGTTCCTGGGTATCAGTGCATGTCTCTGTTACTTGGTGTAAGTGTGTGTCTGTGTTACTGGGTATCAGTGTCTGTATTTGTTACTTGGTGTCAGTGTATGTCTTCATGACTTTGTGTCAGTGTATGTCTTTGTTACTGGGTGTCAGTGCATGTCTGTGTTACTTGGTGTAAGTGTGTGTCTGTGTTACTGGGTATCAGAGTATGTCTTTGTTACTTGGTGTAAGTGTGTGTCTGTGTTACTGGGTATCAGTGTATGACTTTGTTGCTGGGTGTCAGTGCGTGTCTGTGTTACTGGGTATCAGTGTATGTCTTTGTTACTTGATGTAAGTGTATTTATTTGTTACTTGGTGTCAGTGTATGTCTTTGTACTTGATGTAAGTGGATGTCTTTGTTAATTGGTGTCAGTGTATGTCTGTGCTAATTGGTGTAAGTGTATGTCTTTGTTACTGGGTATCATTGTATATCTGTGTTACGTGGTGGAAGTGTATGTCTTTGTTGCTTGGTGTAAGTGTGTGTCTGTGTTTCTGGGTATCAGTGTATGACTTTGTCACTTGGTGTCAGTGTATGTCTTTATGACTTGGTGTCAGTGTATGTCTGTGTTACTTGGTGTAAGTGTGTGTCTGTGTTATTGGTATCAGTGTATGTCTTTGTTACTTGGTGTAAGTGTTTGTCTGTGTTACTGGGTATCAGTGTATGTCTTTGTTACTTGGTGTCAGTGTATGTCTTTGTTACTTGGCTTAAGTGTGTGTCTATGTTATTGGGTATCAGTGTATGTCTTGTTACTTGGTTTAAGTGTGTGTATGTGTTACTGGGTATCAGTGTATGTCTTTGTTACTGGGTGTCAGTGTATGTCTTTGTGACTTGGTTTCAGTGTATGTCTTTGTTACTTAGTGTCAGTGTATGTCTGTGTTACTTGGTATCAGTATCTGTCTTTGTTCATTGGTCTAAGTATGTGTCTGTGTTACTGGATATCACTGTATGTCTTTTCTACTTGTTGTCAGTGTATGCCTTTGTTACTTTTTGTTAGTGGATGTCTTTGTTACTTGGTGTCAGTGCATGTCTGTGTTACTTGGTGTCAGTGCATGTCTTTGTGACTTGGTGTCAGTGTATGTCTTTGTTACTGGGTGTCAGTGTGTGTCTGTGTTACTGGGTTTCAGATTATGTCTGTGTTACTTGGTGTAATTGTGTGTGTCTGTGTTACTGGGTATCAGTGTATGTCTTTGTTACTTGGTGTCAGTGTATGTCTTTGTTACTTGGTGTCAGTGTGTGTCTTTTTTACTGGGTGTCATTGTATGTCTTTGTTACTGGGTGTCAGTGTATGTCTTTGTGACTTGGTGTAAGTGTGTGTCTGTGTTACTGGGTATCAGTGTCTGTCTTTGTTAGTTGGTGTAAGTGTGTGTCTGTGTTCCTGGGTATCAGTGTATGTCTTTGTTACTTGGTGTAAGTGTGTGTCTGTGTTACTGGGTATCAGTGTATGTCTTTGTTACTTGGTGTAAGTGTGTGTCTGTTTTACTGGGTATCAGTGTATGTCTTTGTTACTAGGTGTAAGTGCATGTCTTTGTTACTTTGTGTCAGTGTACGTCTTTGTTACTTGGTTTAAGTGTGAGTCTGTGTTACTGGCTATCAGTGTATGTGTTTGTTACTTGGTGTAACTGTGTGTCTGTGTTACGTGGTATCAGTGAATGTCTTTTTAACTTGGTGTCAGTGTATGTCTTTTTTACTTGGTGTCAGTGTATGTCTTTGTTACTGTGTCTCAGTTTATGTCTGTGTTACTTGGTGTCGGTGTGTGTCTTTGTTACTTGTTGTAAGTGTGTATCTGTGTGACTGGGTATCAGTGTATGTTTTTGTTACTTGGTGTCAGTGTATGTCTTTGTTACTTGGTGTAAGTGTGTGTCTGTGTTACTGGGTGTCAGTGTATGTCTTTGTTACTTGGTGTCAGTGTATGTCTGTGTTACATAGTGTCAGTGCGTGTCTTTGTTACTGGGTGTCAGTGTATGTCTTTGTTACTTGGTGTAAGTGTGTGTCTGTGTTACTGGGTCTCAATGTATGTCTTTGTTACTTGGTGTGAGTGTATGTCTTTGTTACTTGGTGTCAGTGTATGTCAAAATACTTGGTGTAAGTGTATGTCTTTGTTACTTGGTGTAATTGTCTGTCTTTGTTACTTGGTGTCAGTGTATGTCTGTGTTACTTGGTGTCAGTGTGTGTCTTTGTTACTTGGTGTAAGTGTATGTCTTTGTTACTTGGTGTCAGTGTATGTCTTTGTTACTTGGTGTCAGTGTGTGCCTGTGTTACTCGGTATCAGTGGATGTCTTTGTTACTTGGTGTCAGTGTATGTCTGTGTTACTTGGTGCAAGTGTGTGTCTGTGTTACTGGGTATTAGTGTATGTCTTTGTTACTTGGTGTGAGTGTGTGTATATGTTACTGGGTATCAGTGTATGTCTTTGTTACTTGGTCTCAGTGTATGTCTTTGTTACTTGCTGTCAGTGTATGTCTGTGTTACTATGTGTAAGTGTGTGTCTTTGTTACTTGGTGTAAGCCTATGCCTTTGTTACTTGGTGTCAGTGTATGTCTTTGTTACTTGGTGTCAGTGTGTGTCGTTGTTACTGGGTATCAGTGTATGTCTTTGCGACTTGGTATCAGTGTATGTCTTTGTGACTTGGTGTCATTGTATGTCTTTATTACTGGGTGTCAGTGTGTGTCTGTGTTACTTCGTGTCAGTGTATGTCTTTGTTACTGTGTATCAGTGGTTCTCTGTGTTACTGGGTGTCAGTGTGTGTTTGTTTGTGTTACTGGGTGTCAGTGTGTGTCTGTGTTATTGGTATCAGTGTATGTCTTTGTTACTTGGTTTAAGTGTGTGTATGTGTTACTGGGTATCAGTGTATGTCTTTGTTACTGGGTGTCAGTGTATGTCTTTTCTACTTGGTGTCAGTGTATGTCTTTGTTACTTTTTGTTAGTGGATGTCTTTGTTACTTGGTGTCAGTGCATGTCTGTGTTACTTGGTGTCAGTGCATGTCTTTGTGACTTGGTGTCAGTGTATGTCTTTGTTACTGGTTGTCAGTGTGTGTCTGTGTTACTGGGTTTCAGTTTATGTCTGTGTTACTTGGTGTAATTGTTTGTGTCTGTGTTACTGGGTATCAGTGTATGTCTCTGTTACTTGGTGTCAGTGTATGTCTTTGTTACTTGGTGTCAGTGTGTGTCTTTTTTACTGGGTGTCATTGTATGTCTTTGTTACTGGGTGTCAGTGTATGTCTTTGTGACTTGGTGTAAGTGTGTGTCTGTGTTACTGGGTGTCAGTGTCTGTCTTTGTTACTTGGTGTAAGTGTGTGTCTGTGTTACTGGGTATCAGTGTATGTCTTTGTTACTTGGTGTAAGTGTGTGTCTGTGTTATGGGTATCAGTGTATGTCTTTGTTACTTGGTGTAAGTGCATGTCTTTGTTACTTTGTGTCAGTGTATGTCTTTGTTATTTGGTGTAAGTGTGAGTCTGTGTTACTGGCTATCAGTGTATGTCTTTGTTACTTGGTGTAAGTGTGTGTCTGTGTTACTGGGTATCTGTGTATGTGTTTGTTACTTGGAGTAAGTGTGTGTCTGTGTTACGTGGTATCAGTGTATGTCTTTTTAACTTGGTGTCAGTGTATGTCTTTTTTACTTGGTGTCAGTGTATGTCTTTGTTACTGTGTCTCAGTTTATGTCTGTGTTACTTGGTGTCAGTGTGTGTCTTTGTTACTTGGTGTAAGTGTGTATCTGTGTGACTGGGTATCAGTGTATGTTTTTGTTACTTGGTGTCAGTGTATGTCTTTGTTACTTGGTGTAAGTGTGTGTCTGTGTTACTGGGTGTCAGTGTATGTCTTTGTTACTTGGTGTCAGTGTATGTCTGTGTTACATAGTGTCAGTGCGTGTCTTTGTTACTGGGTGTCAGTGTATGTCTTTGTTACTTGGTGTAAGCGTGTGTCTGTGTTACTGGGTCTCAATGTATGTCTTTGTTACTTGGTGTGAGTGTGTGTCTGTGTTACTGGGTATCAGTGTATGTCTTTGTTACTTGGTGTCAGTGTATGTCTTTGTTACTTGGTGTCAGAGTATGTCAAAATACTTGGTGTAAGTGTATGTCTTTGTTACTTGGTGTAATTGTCTGTCTTTGTTACTTGGTGTCAGTGTATGTCTGTGTTACTTGGTGTCAGTGTGTGTCTTTGTTACTTGGTGTAAGTGTATGTCTTTGTTACTTGGTGTCAGTGTATGTATTTGTTACTTGGTGTCAGTGTGTGCCTGTGTTACTCGGTATCAGTGGATGTCTTTGTTACTTGGTGTCAGTGTATGTCTGTGTTACTTGGTGCAAGTGTGTGTCTGTGTTACTGGGTATTAGTGTATGTCTTTGTTACTTGGTGTGAGTGTGTGTATGTGTTACTGGGTATCAGTGTATATCTTTGTTACTTGGTCTCAGTGTATGTCTTTGTTACTTGCTGTCAGTGTATGTCTGAGTTACTTGGTGTAAGTGTGTGTCTTTGTTACTTGGTGTAAGCCTATGCCTTTGTTACTTGGTGTCAGTGTATGTCTTTGTTACTTGGTGTCAGTGTGTGTCGTTGTTACTGGGTATCAGTGTATGTCTTTGCGACTTGGTCTCAGTGTATGTCTTTGTTACTTGCTGTCAGTGTATGTCTGAGTTACTTGGTGTAAGTGTGTGTCTTTGTTACTTGGTGTAAGCCTATGCCTTTGTTACTGGTTATCAATGTATGTCTTTGTTACCTGGTGTAAGTGGATGTCTTAGTTACTTGGAGTCAGTGTTGGTCTTTGTGACTTGGTGTCAGTGTATGCCTTTGTTACTGGTTGTCAATGTGTGTCTGTGTTACTTGGTATCATTGTATGTCTTTGTTACTTGGTGTAAGTGTGTGTCTGTGTTACTGGGTATCAGTGTATGTCTTTGTTACTTGGTGTAAGTGTATGTCTTTGTTACTCTGTGTCAGTATATGTCTTTATTACTCAGTGTAAGTGTGTGTCTGTGTTCCTGGGTATCAGTGCATGTCTCTGTTACTTGGTGTAAGTGTGTGTCTGTGTTACTGGGTATCAGTGTCTGTATTTGTTACTTGGTGTCAGTGTATGTCTTCATGACTTTGTGTCAGTGTATGTCTTTGTTACTGGGTGTCAGTGCATGTCTGTGTTACTTGGTGTAAGTGTGTGTCTGTGTTACTGGGTATCAGTGTATGTCTTTGTTACTTGGTGTAAGTGTGTGTCTGTGTTACTGGGTATCAGTGTATGACTTTGTTGCTGGGTGTCAGTGCGTGTCTGTGTTACTGGGTATCAGTGTATGTCTTTGTTACTTGATGTAAGTGTATTTATTTGTTACTTGGTGTCAGTGTATGTCTTTGTACTTGATGTAAGTGGATGTCTTTGTTAATTGGTGTCAGTGTATGTCTGTGCTAATTGGTGTAAGTGTATGTCTTTGTTACTGGGTATCATTGTATATCTGTGTTACGTGGTGTAAGTGTATGTCTTTGTTGCTTGGTGTAAGTGTGTGTCTGTGTTTCTGGGTATCAGTGTATGACTTTGTCACTTGGTGTCAGTGTATGTCTTTATGACTTGGTGTCAGTGTATGTCTGTGTTACTTGGTGTAAGTGTGTGTCTGTGTTATTGGTATCAGTGTATGTCTTTGTTACTTGGTGTAAGTGTTTGTCTGTGTTACTGGGTATCAATGTATGTCTTTGTTACTTGGTGTCAGCGTATGTCTTTGTTACTTGGCTTAAGTGTGTGTCTATGTTATTGGGTATCAGTGTATGTCTTGTTACTTGGTTTAAGTGTGTGTATGTGTTACTGGGTATCAGTGTATGTCTTTGTTACTGGGTGTCAGTGTATGTCTTTGTGACTTGGTGTCAGTGTATGTCTTTGTTACTTAGTGTCAGTGTATGTCTGTGTTACTTGGTATCAGTATCTGTCTTTGTTCATTGGTCTAAGTATGTGTCTGTGTTACTGGGTATCACTGTATGTCTTTTCTACTTGTTGTCAGTGTATGCCTTTGTTACTTTTTGTTAGTTGATGTCTTTGTTACTTGGTGTCAGTGCATGTCTGTGTTACTTGGTGTCAGTGCATGTCTTTGTGACTTGGTGTCAGTGTATGTCTTTGTTACTGGGTGTCAGTGTGTGTCTGTGTTACTGGGTTTCAGATTATGTCTGTGTTACTTGGTGTAATTGTGTGTGTCTGTGTTACTGGGTATCAGTGTATGTCTTTGTTACTTGGTGTCAGTGTATGTCTTTGTTACTTGGTGTCAGTGTGTGTCTTTTTTACTGGGTGTCATTGTATGTCTTTGTTACTGGGTGTCAGTGTATGTCTTTGTGACTTGGTGTAAGTGTGTGTCTGTGTTACTGGGTATCAGTGTCTGTCTTTGTTAGTTGGTGTAAGTGTGTGTCTGTGTTCCTGGGTATCAGTGTATGTCTTTGTTACTTGGTGTAAGTGTGTGTCTGTGTTACTGGGTATCAGTGTATGTCTTTGTTACTTGGTGTAAGTGTGTGTCTGTGTTACTGGGTATCAGTGTATGTCTTTGTTACTAGGTGTAAGTGCATGTCTTTGTTACTTTGTGTCAGTGTACGTCTTTGTTACTTGGTTTAAGTGTGAGTCTGTGTTACTGGCTATCAGTGTATGTCTTTGTTACTTGGTGTAAGTGTGTGTCTGTGTTACTGGGTATCTGTGTATGTGTTTGTTACTTGGTGTAAGTGTGTGTCTGTGTTACGTGGTATCAGTGAATGTCTTTTTAACTTGGTGTCAGTGTATGTCTTTTTTACTTGGTGTCAGTGTATGTCTTTGTTACTGTGTCTCAGTTTATGTCTGTGTTACTTGGTGTCAGTGTGTGTCTTTGTTACTTGGTGTAAGTGTGTATCTGTGTGACTGGGTATCAGTGTATGTTTTTGTTACTTGGTGTCAGTGTATGTCTTTGTTACTTGGTGTAAGTGTGTGTCTGTGTTACTGGGTGTCAGTGTATGTCTTTGTTACTTGGTGTCAGTGTATGTCTGTGTTACATAGTGTCAGTGCGTGACTTTGTTACTGGGTGTCAGTGTATGTCTTTGTTACTTGGTGTAAGTGTGTGTCTGTGTTACTGGGTCTCAATGTATGTCTTTGTTACTTGGTGTGAGTGTATGTCTTTGTTACTTGGTGTCAGTGTATGTCAAAATACTTGGTGTAAGTGTATGTCTTTGTAACTTGGTGTAATTGTCTGTCTTTGTTACTTGGTGTCAGTGTATGTCTGTGTTACTTGGTGTCAGTGTGTGTCTTTGTTACTTGGTGTAAGTGTATGTCTTTGTTACTTGGTGTCAGTGTATGTCTTTGTTACTTGGTGTCAGTGTGTGCCTGTGTTACTCGGTATCAGTGGATGTCTTTGTTACTTGGTGTCAGTGTATGTCTGTGTTACTTGGTGCAAGTGTGTGTCTGTGTTACTGGGTATTAGTGTATGTCTTTGTTACTTGGTGTGAGTGTGTGTATGTGTTACTGGGTATCAGTGTATGTCTTTGTTACTTGGTCTCAGTGTATGTCTTTGTTACTTGCTGTCAGTGTATGTCTGTGTTACTATGTGTAAGTGTGTGTCTTTGTTACTTGGTGTAAGCCTATGCCTTTGTTACTTGGTGTCAGTGTATGTCTTTGTTACTTGGTGTCAGTGTGTGTCGTTGTTACTGGGTATCAGTGTATGTCTTTGCGACTTGGTATCAGTGTATGTCTTTGTGACTTGGTGTCATTGTATGTCTTTATTACTGGGTGTCAGTGTGTGTCTGTGTTACTTCGTGTCAGTGTATGTCTTTGTTACTGTGTATCAGTGGTTCTCTGTGTTACTGGGTGTCAGTGTGTGTTTGTTTGTGTTACTGGGTGTCAGTGTGTGTCTGTGTTATTGGTATCAGTGTATGTCTTTGTTACTTGGTGTAAGTATTTGTCTGTGTTACTGGGTATCAGTGTATGTCTTTGTTACTTGGCTTAAGTGTGTGTCTATGTTATTGGGTATCAGTGTGTGTCTTTGTTACTTGGTTTAAGTGTGTGTATGTGTTACTGGGTATCAGTGTATGTCTTTGTTACTGGGTGTCAGTGTATGTCTTTTCTACTTGGTGTCAGTGTATGTCTTTGTTACTTTTTGTTAGTGGATGTCTTTGTTACTTGGTGTCAGTGCATGTCTGTGTTACTTGGTGTCAGTGCATGTCTTTGTGACTTGGTGTCAGTGTATGTCTTTGTTACTGGTTGTCAGTGTGTGTCTGTGTTACTGGGTTTCAGTTTATGTCTGTGTTACTTGGTGTAATTGTTTGTGTCTGTGTTACTGGGTATCAGTGTATGTCTCTGTTACTTGGTGTCAGTGTATGTCTTTGTTACTTGGTGTCAGTGTGTGTCTTTTTTACTGGGTGTCATTGTATGTCTTTGTTACTGGGTGTCAGTGTATGTCTTTGTGACTTGGTGTAAGTGTGTGTCTGTGTTACTGGGTGTCAGTGTCTGTCTTTGTTACTTGGTGTAAGTGTGTGTCTGTGTTACTGGGTATCAGTGTATGTCTTTGTTACTTGGTGTAAGTGTGTGTCTGTGTTATGGGTATCAGTGTATGTCTTTGTTACTTGGTGTAAGTGCATGTCTTTGTTACTTTGTGTCAGTGTATGTCTTTGTTATTTGGTGTAAGTGTGAGTCTGTGTTACTGGCTATCTGTGTATGTGTTTGTTACTTGGAGTAAGTGTGTGTCTGTGTTACGTGGTATCAGTGTATGTCTTTTTAACTTGGTGTCAGTGTATGTCTTTTTTACTTGGTGTCAGTGTATGTCTTTGTTACTGTGTCTCAGTTTATGTCTGTGTTACTTGGTGTCAGTGTGTGTCTTTGTTACTTGGTGTAAGTGTGTATCTGTGTGACTGGGTATCAGTGTATGTTTTTGTTACTTGGTGTCAGTGTATGTCTTTGTTACTTGGTGTAAGTGTGTGTCTGTGTTACTGGGTGTCAGTGTATGTCTTTGCTACTTGGTGTCAGTGTATGTCTGTGTTACATAGTGTCAGTGCGTGTCTTTGTTACTGGGTGTCAGTGTATGTCTTTGTTACTTGGTGTAAGCGTGTGTCTGTGTTACTGGGTCTCAATGTATGTCTTTGTTACTTGGTGTGAGTGTGTGTCTGTGTTACTGGGTATCAGTGTATGTCTTTGTTACTTGGTGTCAGTGTATGTCTTTGTTACTTGGTGTCAGTGTATGTCAAAATACTTGGTGTAAGTGTATGTCTTTGTTACTTGGTGTAATTGTCTGTCTTTGTTACTTGGTGTCAGTGTATGTCTGTGTTACTTGGTGTCAGTGTGTGTCTTTGTTACTTGGTGTAAGTGTATGTCTTTGTTACTTGGTGTCAGTGTATGTATTTGTTACTTGGTGTCAGTGTGCGCCTGTGTTACTCGGTATCAGTGGATGTCTTTGTTACTTGGTGTCAGTGTATGTCTGTGTTACTTGGTGCAAGTGTGTGTCTGTGTTACTGGGTATTAGTGTATGTCTTTGTTACTTGGTGTGAGTGTGTGTATGTGTTACTGGGTATCAGTGTATATCTTTGTTACTTGGTCTCAGTGTATGTCTTTGTTACTTGCTGTCAGTGTATGTCTGAGTTACTTGGTGTAAGTGTGTGTCTTTGTTACTTGGTGTAAGCCTATGCCTTTGTTACTTGGTGTCAGTGTATGTCTTTGTTACTTGGAGTCAGTGTGTGTCGTTGTTACTGGGTATCAGTGTATGTCTTTGCGACTTGGTATCAGTGTATGTCTTTGTGACTTGTTGTCATTGTATGTCTTTATTACTGGGTGTCAGTGTGTGTCTGTGTTACTTCGTGTCAGTGTATGACTTTGTTAATGAGTATCAGTGGTTCTCTGTGTTACTGGGTGTCAGTGTGTGTTTGTTTGTGTTACTGGGTGTCAGTGTGTGTCTGTGTTACTGGGTATCAGTGTATGTCTTTGTTACTTGTTGTAAGAGTTTGTCTGTGTTACTGGGTATCAGTGTTTGTCTTTGTTACTTGGTGTCAGTGTATGTCTTTGTTACTTGGCTTAAGTGTGTGTCTATGTTATTGGGTATCAGTGTGTGTCTATGTTATTGGGTATCAGTGTGTGTATGTGTTACTGGGTATCAGTGTATGTCTTTGTTACTGGGTGTCAGTGTATGTCTTTGTGACTTGGTGTCAGTGTATGACTGTGTGACTTGGTATCAGTATCTGTCTTTGTTCATTGGTCTAAGTATGTGTCTGTGTTACTGAGTATCAGTGTATGTCTTTTCTACTTGGTGTCAGTGTATGTCTTTGTTGCTTTTTGTTAGTGGATGTCTTTGTTACTTGGTTCAGTGCATGTCTGTGTTACTTGGTGTCAGTGTTTGTCTTTGTGACTTGGCGTCAGTGTATGTCTTTGTTACTGGGTGTCAGTGTGTGTCTGTGTTCCTGGGTTTCAGTTTATGTCTGTGTTACTTGGTGTAATTGTGTGTCTGTGTTCCTGGGTATCAGTGTATATCTTTGTTACTTGGTGTAAGTGTGTGTCTGTGTTACTGGGTATCAGTGTATGTCTTTGTTACTTGGTGTAAGTGTGTGTCTGTGTTACTGGGGATCAGTGTATGTCTTTGTTACTTGGTGTAAGTGTATGTCTTTGTTACTTTGTGTCAGTGTATGTCTTTGTTACTTGGCTTAAGTGTGTGTCTATGTTATTGGGTATCAGTGTATGTCTTGTTACTTGGTTTAAGTGTGTGTATGTGTTACTGGGTATCAGTGTATGTCTTTGTTACTGGGTGTCAGTGTATGTCTTTGTGACTTGGTGTCAGTGTATGTCTTTGTTACTTAGTGTCAGTGTATGTCTGTGTTACTTGGTATCAGTATCTGTCTTTGTTCATTGGTCTAAGTATGTGTCTGTGTTACTGGGTATCACTGTATGTCTTTTCTACTTGTTGTCAGTGTATGCCTTTGTTACTTTTTGTTAGTGGATGTCTTTGTTACTTGGTGTCAGTGTGTGTCTTTGTTACTTGGTGTCAGTGCATGACTTTGTGACTTGGTGTCAGTGTATGTCTTTGTTACTGGGTGTCAGTGTATGTCTTTGTTAATTGGTGACAGTGTGTGTATGTGTTAGACTTTGTTACTTGGTGTCAGTGTGTCAGTGTAACTGGGTATCAGTGTATGTCTTTGTTACTTGGTGTAAGTGTGTGTCTCAGTTAATGGGAATCAGTGTTTGTCTTTGTTACTTGTTGTCAGTGTATGTCTTTGTTACTTGGTGCCAGTGTATGTATTTGTTGCTTGGTGTATGCGTGTGTCTGTGTTACTGGGTATCAGTGTATGTCTTTGTTACTTGGTGTCAGTGTGTGTCTTTGTTACTGGGTGTCAGTGCATGTCTTTGTGATTTGGTGTAAGTTTGTGTCTGTGTTACTCGCTTTCAGTGCCTATCTTTGTTACTTGGTGTAAGTGTTTCTCTGTGTTACTGGGTGTCAGTGTGTATCTGTGTTCCTGGGTGTCAGTGTATGTCTTTGTTACATGGTGTCAGTGTCTGTCTGTGTCAGTTGGTGTAAGTTTGTGTCTGTGTTATTGGGTATCAGTGTATGTCTTTGTGACTTGGTGTAAGTGTATGTCTTTGTGACTTGGTGTCATTGTATGTCCTTGTTACTGGGTGTCAGTGCGTGTCTGTGTTACTGGGTATCAGTGTATGTCTTTGTTACTGGGTGTCAGTGCGTGTCTGTGTTTCTGGGTATCAATGTATGTCTTTGTTAATGGGTATCAATGTATGTCTTTGTTACTTGATGTAAGTGGATGTCTTTGTTACTTGGTGTAAGTGTATGTCTTTGTTACTTTGTGTCAGTGTATGTCTTTATTACTTAGTGTAAGTGTGTGTCTGTGTTACTGGGTATCAGTGTATGTCTTTGTTACTTGGTGTAACTGTGTGTCTGTGTTGATGGGTATCAGTGTATGTCTTTGTTACTTGGTGTCAGTGTATGTCTGTGTTACTTAGTGTAAGTGGATGTCTTTGTTACTTGGTGTCAGCGTATGTCTGTGTTACTTGGTGTAAGTGTATGTATTGGTTACTGGGTATCTTTGTATGTCTTTGTTCCTTGGTGTAAGTGTGTGTCTGTGTTACTGGGTATCTGTGTATGCCTTTGTTACTTGGTGTCAGTGTATGTCTTTGTTACTTGGTGTAAGTGTATGTCTTTGTTACTTTGTGTCAGTGTATGTCTTTGTTACTTGGTGTAAGTGTGTGTCTGTGTTACTGGGTATCAGTGTATGTCTTTGTTACTTGGAGTCTGTGTGTGTCTGTGTTACTTGGTGTAAGTGTGTGTCAGTGTAACTGGGTATCAGTGTATGTCTTTGTTACTTGGTGTCAGTGTGTGTCTGTGTTACTGGGTATCAGTGTATGTCTTTGTTACTTGGTGTCAGTGTATGTCTTTTTTACTTGGTATCAGTGTATGTCCTTGTTACTTGGTGCAAGTGTGTGTCTGTGTTACTGGGTATCAGTGTCTGTCTTTGTTACTTGGTGTAAGTGTGTGTCTGTGTTCCTCGGTATCATTGTATGTCTTTGTTACTTGGTGTAAGTGTGTGTCTGTGTTACTGGGTATCAGTGTATGTCTTTGTTACTTGGTGTCAGTGTGTGTCTTTGTTACTGGGTGTCAGAGCATGTCTTTGTGACTTGATGTCAGTGTATGTCTTTGTTACTAGGTGTCAGTGTATGTCTGTGTTACTTGGTGACAGTGTGTGTATGTGTTAGACTTTGTTACTTGGTGTCAGTGAGTGTCAATGTAACTGGGTATCAGTGTATGTCTTTGTTACTTGGTGTAAATGTGTGTCTGTGTTACTGGGTATCAGTGTTTGTCTTTGTTACTTGGTGTCAGCGTATGTATTTTTTACTTGGTGTAAGTGTATGTCTTTGTTACTTGGTGTCAGTGTAAGTATTTGTTACTTGGTGTATGCGTGTGTCTGTGTTACTGGGTATCAGTGTATGTCTTTTTTAATTGGTGTCAGTGTATGTCTTTGTTACTTGGTGAAAGTGTGTGTCTGTGTTACTGGGTATCAGTGTATGTCTTTGTTACTTGATGTCAGTGTGTGTCTTTGTTACTGGGTGTCATTGCATGCCTTTGTTACTTGGTGTAAGTTTGTCTCTGTGTTACTCGGTATCAGTGCCTGTCTTTGTTACTTGGTGTAAGTGTTTCTCTGTGTTACTGGGTGTCAGTGCGTGTCTGTGTTACTGGGTATCAGTGTATGTCTTTGTTACTGGGTGTCAGTGCGTGTCTGTGTTACTGGATGTCAATGTATGTCTTTGTTACTGGGTATCAATGTATGTCTTTGTTACTTGGTGTAAGTGGATGTCGTTGTTACTTGGTGTCAGCGTATGTCTGTGTTACTTGGTATAAGTGTATGTCTTTGTTACTTGGTGGAAGTGTATGTCTTTGTTACTTGGTGTCAGTGTTTGTCTTTGTTACTTGGTGTAAGTATGTGTCTGTGTTACTGGGTATCAGTGTATGCCTTTGTTACTTGGTGTCAGTGTATGTCTTTGTTACTTGGTGTCAGTGTATGTCTTTGTTACTTGGTGTCAGTGTATGTCTTTTTTACTTGGTATCAGGGTATGTCCTTGTTACTTGGTGCAAGTGTGTGTCTGTGTTACTGGGTATCAGTGTCTGTCTTTGTTACTTGGTGTAAGTGTGTGTCTGTGTTCCTCGGTATCAGCTTATGTCTTTGTTACTTGGTGTAAGTGTGTGTCTGTGTTACTGTGTATCAGTGTATGTCTTTGTTACTTGGAGTCAGTGTATGTCTTTGTTACTGGGTGTCAGTGTATGTCTTTGTTACTTGGTGACAGTGTGTGTATGTGTTAGAATTTGTTACTTGGTGTCAGTGTGCGTCAGTGCAACTGGGTATCAGTGTATGTCTTTGTTACTTGGTGTAAGTGTGTGTCTGTGTTACTGGGTATCAGTGTTTGTCTTTGTTACTTGGTGTCAGTGTATGTCTTTTTTAGTTGGTGTAAGTGTATGTCTTTGTTACTTGGTGTCAGTGTATGTCTTTGTTACTTGGTGTATGCGTGTGTCTTTGTTACTGGGTATCAGTGTATGTCTTTTTTAATTGGTGTCAGTGTATGTCTTTGTTACTTGGTGTAAGTGTGTGTCTGTGTTACTGGGTATCAGTGTATGTCTTTGTTACTTGGTGTCAGTGTGTGTCTTTGTTACTGGGTGGCAGTGCATGTCTTTGTGACTTGGTGTCAGTGTATGTCTTTGTTACTGGGTGTCAGCGTATGTCTTTGTTACTTGGTGACAGTGTGTGTATGTGTTAGACTTTGTTACTTGGTGTCAATGTGTGTCAGTGTAACTGGGTATCAGTGTATGTCTTTGTTACTTGGTGTAAGTGTGTGTCTGTGTTACTGGGTATCAGTGTTTGTCTTTGTTACTTGGTGTCAGCGTATGTATTTTTTACTTGGTGTAAGTGTATGTCTTTGTTACTTGGTGTCAGTGTAAGTATTTGTTACTTGGTGTATGCGTGTGTCTGTGTTACTGGGTATCAGTGTATGTCTTTTTTAATTGGTGTCAGTGTATGTCTTTGTTACTTGGTGAAAGTGTGTGTCTGTGTTACTGGGTATCAGTGTATGTCTTTGTTACTTGATGTCAGTGTGTGTCTTTGTTACTGGGTGTCATTGCATGCCTTTGTTACTTGGTGTAAGTTTGTCTCTGTGTTACTCGGTATCAGTGCCTGTCTTTGTTACTTGGTGTAAGTGTTTCTCTGTGTTACTGGGTGTCAGTGCGTGTCTGTGTTACTGGGTATCAGTGTATGTCTTTGTTACTGGGTGTCAGTGCGTGTCTGTGTTACTGGATGTCAATGTATGTCTTTGTTACTGGGTATCAATGTATGTCTTTGTTACTTGGTGTAAGTGGATGTCGTTGTTACTTGGTGTCAGCGTATGTCTGTGTTACTTGGTATAAGTGTATGTCTTAGTTACTTGGTGGAAGTGTATGTCTTTGTTACTTGGTGTCAGTGTTTGTCTTTGTTACTTGGTGTAAGTATGTGTCTGTGTTACTGGGTATCAGTGTATGCCTTTGTTACTTGGTGTCAGTGTATGTCTTTGTTACTTGGTGTCAGTGTATGTCTTTGTTACTTGGTGTCAGTGTATGTCTTTTTTACTTGGTATCAGGGTATGTCCTTGTTACTTGGTGCAAGTGTGTGTCTGTGTTACTGGGTATCAGTGTCTGTCTTTGTTACTTGGTGTAAGTGTGTGTCTGTGTTCCTCGGTATCAGCTTATGTCTTTGTTACTTGGTGTAAGTGTGTGTCTGTGTTACTGTGTATCAGTGTATGTCTTTGTTACTTGGAGTCAGTGTATGTCTTTGTTACTGGGTGTCAGTGTATGTCTTTGTTACTTGGTGACAGTGTGTGTATGTGTTAGAATTTGTTACTTGGTGTCAGTGTGCGTCAGTGCAACTGGGTATCAGTGTATGTCTTTGTTACTTGGTGTAAGTGTGTGTCTGTGTTACTGGGTATCAGTGTTTGTCTTTGTTACTTGGTGTCAGTGTATGTCTTTTTTAGTTGGTGTAAGTGTATGTCTTTGTTACTTGGTGTCAGTGTATGTCTTTGTTACTTGGTGTATGCGTGTGTCTTTGTTACAGGGTATCAGTGTATGTCTTTTTTAATTGGTGTCAGTGTATGTCTTTGTTACTTGGTGTAAGTGTGTGTCTGTGTTACTGGGTATCAGTGTATGCCTTTGTTACTTGGTGTCAGTGTGTGTCTTTGTTACTGGGTGGCAGTGCATGTCTTTGTGACTTGGTGTCAGTGTATGTCTTTGTTACTGGGTGTCAGCGTATGTCTTTGTTACTTGGTGACAGTGTGTGTATGTGTTAGACTTTGTTACTTGGTGTCAATGTGTGTCAGTGTAACTGGGTATCAGTGTATGTCTTTGTTACTTGGTGTAAGTGTGTGTCTGTGTTACTGGGTATCAGTGTTTGTCTTTGTTACTTGGTGTCAGTGTATGTCTTTTTTACTTGGTGTAAGTGTATGTCTTTGTTACTTGGTGTCAGTGTATGTCTTTGTTACTTGGTGTCAGTGTGTGACTGTGTTACTGGGGGTCAGTGTATGTCTTTTTTAATTGGTGTCAGTGTATGCCTTTGTGACTTGGTTTAAGCGTGTGTCTGTGTTACTGTGTATCAGTGTCTGTCTTTGTTACTTGGTGTCAGTGTATGTCTTTGTGACTTGGTGTCAGGGTATGTCTTTGTTAATGGGTGTCAGTGTATGTCTTTGTTACTGGGTGTCAGTGCGTGTCTGTGTTACTGGATATCAATGTATGTCTTTGTTACTGGGTATCAATGTACGTCTTTGTTACTTGGTGTAAGTGGATGTCTTTGTTACTTGGTGTCAGCGTATGTCTGTGTTACTTGGTGTAAGTATGTGTCTGTGTTACTGGGTATCAGTGTATGCCTTTGTTACTTGGTGTCAGTGTATGTCTTTGTTACTTGGTGTCAGTGTATGTCTTTTTTACTTGGCATCAGTGTCTGTCCTTGTTACTTGGTGCAAGTGTGTGTCTGCGTTACTGGGTATCAGTGTCTGTCTTTGTTACTTGGTGTAAGTGTCTTTCTTTGTTACTTGGTGTCAGTGTATGACTTTTTTACTTGGCATCAGTGTATGTCCTTGTGACTTGGTGCAAGTGTGCGTCTGCGTTACTGGGTATCAGTGTATGTCTTTGTTACTTGGTGTCAGTGTGTGTCTTTGTTACTGGGTGTCAGTGCGTGTCTGTGTTAATGGGTATCAGTGCATGTCTTTGTTACTGGGTGTCAGTGCGTGTCTGTGTTACTGGGTATCAATGTATGTCTTTGTTAATGGGTATCAATGTATGTCTTTGTTACTTAGTGTAAGTGGATGTATTTGATACTTGGTGTCAGCGTATGTCTGTGTTACCTTGTGTAAGTGTATGTCTTGGTTACTGGGTATCTTTGTATGTCTTTGTTCCTTGGTGGAAGTGTGTGTCTGTGTTACTGGGTATCTGTGTATGCCTTTGTTACTTGGTGTCAGTGTATGTCTTTGTTACTTGGTGTAAGTGTATGTCTTTGTTACTTGGTGTCAGTGTATGTCTTTGTTACTTGGTGTCTGTGTGTGTCTGTGTTACTTGGTGGAAGTGTGTGTCAGTGTAACTGGGTATCAGTGTATGTCTTTGTTACTTGGTGTCAGTGTGTGTCTGTGTTACTGGGTATCAGTGTATGTCTTTGTTACTTGGTGTCAGTGTGTGTCTGTGTTACTGGGTATCAGTGTATGTCTTTTTTACTTGGTATCAGTGTATGTCCTTGTTACTTGGTGCAAGTGTGTGTCTGTGTTCCTCGGTATCATTGTATGTCTTTGTTACTTGGTGTAAGTGTGTGTCTGTGTTACTGGGTATCAGTGTATGTCTTTGTTACTTGGTGTCAGTGTGTGTCTTTGTTACTTGGTGTAAGTGTGTGTCTGTGTTCCTCGGTATCATTGTATCTCTTTGTTACTTGGTGTAAGTGTGTGTCTTTGTTACTTGGTGTAAGTGTGTGTCTGTGTTACTGGGTATCAGTGTATGTCTTTGTTACTTGGTGTCAGTGTGTGTCTTTGTTACTTGGTGTAAGTGTGTGTCTGTGTTCCTCGGTATCATTGTATGTCTTTGTTACTTGGTGTAAGTGTGTGTCTTTGTTACTTGGTGAAAGTGTGTGTCTGTGTTACTGGGTATCAGTGTATGTCTTTGTTACTTGGTGTCAGTGTGTGTCTTTGTTACTTGGTGTCAGTGCATGTCTTTGTGACTTGATGTCAGCGTATGTCTTTGTTACTAGGTGTAAGTGTATGTCTTTGTTGCTTGGTGACAGTGTGTGTATGTGTTAGACTTTGTTACTTGGTGTCAGTGTGTGTCAGTGTATCTGGGTATCAGTGTATGTCTTTGTTACTTGGTGTAAGTGTGTGTCTGCGTTACTGGGTATCAGTGTTTGTCTTTGTTACTTGGTGTTAGTATATGTCTTTTTTACTTGGTGTAAGTGTATGTCTTTGTTACTTGGTGTCAGTGTATGTCTTTGTTACTTGGTGTATGCGTGTGTCTGTGTTACTGGGTATCAGTGTATGTCTTTTTTAATTGGTGTCAGTGTATGTCTTTGTTACTTGGTGTAAGTGTGTGTCTGTGTTACTGGGTATCAGTGTATGTCTTTGTTACTTGGTGTCAGTGTATGTCTTTGTTACTTGGTGTACGTGTTTCTCTGTGTTACTGGGTGTCAGTGTGTATCTGTAATCCTGGGTGTCAGTGTATGTCTTTGTTACTTGGTGACAGTGTATGTCTGTGTTAGTTGGTGTAAGTTTGTGTCTGTGTTATTGGGTATCAGTGTATGTCTTTGTTACTTGGTGTAAGTGTATGACTTTGTGACTTGGTGTCAGTGTATGTCTTTGTTACTGGGTGTCAGTGCGTGTCTGTGTTACTGGGTATCAGTGTATGTCTTTGTTACTGGGTGTCAGTGCGTGTCTGTGTTACTGGGTATCAATGTATGTCTTCGTTAATGGGTATCAATGTATGTCTTTGTTACTTGGTGCAAGTGGATGTCTTTGTTACTTGGTGTCAGCGTATGTCTGTGTTACTTGGTGTAAGTGTATGTCTTGGTTACTGGGTATCTTTGTATGTCTTTGTTCCTTGGTGTAAGTGTGTTTCTGTGTTACTGGGTATCAGTGTATGCCTTTTTTACTTGGTGTCAGTGTATGTCTTTGTTACTTGGTGTAAGTGTATGTCTTTGTTACTTGGTGTCAGTGTATGTCTTTGTTACTTGGTGTAAGTGTGTGTCTGTGTTACTGGGTATCAGTGTATGTCTTTGTTACTTGGTGTCTGTGTGAGTCTGTGTTAATTGGTGTAAGTGTGTGTCAGCGTAACTGGGTATCAGTGTATGTCTTTGTTACTTGGAGTAAGTGTGTGTCTGTGTTACTGGGTATCAGTGTATGTCTTTGCTACTTGGTGTCAGTGTTTGTATTTTTTACTTGGTGTAAGTGTACGTCTTTGTTACTTGGTGTCAGTGTATGCCTTTGTTACTTGGTGTAAGTGTGTGTCTGTGTTACTGGGTATCAGTGTATGTTTTTGTTAATTGGTGTCAGTGTATGTCTTTGTTACTTGGTGTAAGTGTGTGTCTGTGTTACTTGGTGTAAGTGTGTGTCAGTGTAACTGGGTATCTGTGCATGGCTTTGCTACTTGGTGTAAGTGTGTGTCTTTGTTACTTGGTGTCAGTGTGTGTCTTTGTTACTGGGTGTCAGTGCATGTCTTTGTTACTTGGTGACAGTGTGTGTATGTGTTAGACTTTGTTACTTGGTGTCAGTGTGTGTCAGTGTAACTGGGTATCAGTGTATGTCTTTGTTACTTGGTGTAAGTATGTGTCTGTGTTACTGGGTATCAGTGTATGTCTTTGATACTTGGTGTCTGTGTGTGTCTTTGTTACTTGGTGTCAGTGTGTGTCTTTGTTACTGGGTGTCAGTGCATGTCTTTGTGACTTGGTGTCAGTGTATGTCTCTGTTACTGGGTGTCAGTGAATGTCTTTGTTACTTGGTGACAGTGTGTGTATGTGTTAGACTTTGTTACTTGGTGTCAGTGTGTGTCAGTGTAACTGGGTATCAGTGTATGTCTTTGTTACTTGGTGTAAGTGTGTGTCTGTGTTACTGGGTATCAGTGTTTGTCTTTGTTACTTGGTGTCAGTGTATGTCTTTTTTACTTTTTGTTAGTGTATGTCTTTGTTACTTGGTGTCAGTGTATGTCTTTGTTACTTGGTGTCAGTGTATGCCTTTGTGACTTGGTTTAAGGGTGTGTCTGTGTTACTGTGTATCAGTGTCTGTCTTTGTTACTTGTTGTCAGTGTATCTCTTTGTGTCTTGGTGTCAGGGTATGTCTTTGTTCATGGGTGTCAGTGCGTGTCTGTGTTACTGGGTATCAGTGTATGTATTTGTTACTGGGTGTCAGTGCGTGTCTGTGTTACTGGATATCAATGTATGTCTTTGTTACTGGGTATCAATGTACGTCTTTGTTACTTGGTGTAAGTGGATGTCTTTGTTACTTGGTGTCAGCGTATGTCTGTGTTACTTGGTATAAGTGTATGTCTTGGTTACTGGGTATCTTTGTATGTCTTTGTTACTTGGTGTAAGTGTGTGTCTGTGTTACTGGGTATCAGTGTATGCCTTTGTGACTTGGTGTCTGTGTATGTCTTTGTTACTTGGTGTCAGTGTATGTCTTTGTTACTTGGTGTCAGTGTCTGTCTTTGTTACTTGGTGTAAGTATGTGTCTGTGTTACTGGGTATCAGTGTATGCCTTTGTTACTTGGTGTCAGTGTATGTCTTTGTTACTTGGTGTCAGTGTATGTCTTTTTTACTTGGCATCAGTGTATGTCCTTGTTACTTGGTGCAAGTGTGTATCTGCGTTACTGGGTATCAGTGTCTGTCTTTGTTACTTGGTGTAAGTGTCTGTCTTTGTTACTTGGTGTCAGTGTATGTCTTTTTTACTTGGCATCAGTGTATGTCCTTGTTACATGGTGCAAGTGTGTGTTTGTGTTACTGGGTATCAGTGTACATCTTTGTTACTTGGTGTCAGTGTGTGTCTTTGTTACTGGGTGTCAGTGCGTGTCTGTGTTACTGGGTATCAGTGTATGTATTTGTTACTGGGTGTGAGTGCGTGTCTGTGTTACTGGGTATCAATGTATGTCTTTGTTAATGGGTATCAATGTATGTCTTTGTTACTTAGTGTAAGTGGATGTCTTTGTTCCTTGGTGTAAGTGTGTGTCTGTGTTACTGGGTATCTGTGTATGCCTTTGTTACTTGGTGTCAGTGTATGTCTTTGTTACTTGGTGTAAGTGTATGTCTTTGTTACTTGGTGTCAGTGTATGTCTTTGTTACTTGGAGTCAGTGTGTGTCTGTGTTACTGGTTATCAGAGTATGTCTTTGTTACTTGGTGTCAGTGTATGTCTTTTTTACTTGGTATCAGTGTATGTCCTTGTTACTTGGTGCAAGTGTGTGTCTGTGTTCCTCGGTATCATTGTATGTCTTTGTTACTTGGTGTAAGTGTGTGTCTGTGTTACTGGGTATCAGTGTATGTCTTTGTTACTTGGTGTCAGTGTGTGTCTTTGTTACTTGGTGTAAGTGTGTGTCTGTGTTCCTCGGTATCATTGTATGTCTTTGTTACTTGGTGTAAGTGTGTGTCTGTGTTACTGGGTATCAGTGTATGTCTTTGTTACTTGGTGTCAGTGTGTGTCTTTGTTACTTGGTGTCAGTGCATGTCTTTGTGACTTGATGTCAGTGTATGTCTTTGTTACTAGGTTTCAGTGTATGTCTTTGTTGCTTGGTGACAGTGTGTGTATGTGTTAGACTTTGTTACTTGGTGTCAGTGTGTGTCAGTGTAACTGGGTATCAGTGTATGTCTTTGTTACTTGGTGTAAGTGTGTGTCTGTGTTACTGGGTATCAGTGTTTGTCTTTGTTACTTGGTGTCAGTATATGTCTTTTTTACTTGGTGTAAGTTTATGTCTTTGTTACTTGGTGTCAGTGTATGTCTTTGTTACTTGGTGTATGCGTGTGTCTGTGTTACTGGGTATCAGTGTGTGTGTTTTTTAATTGGTGTCAGTGTATGTCTTTGTTACTTGGTGTAAGTGTGTGTCTGTGTTACTGGGTATCAGTGTATGTCTTTGTTACTTGGTGTCAGTGTGTGTCTTTGTTACTGGGTGTCAGTGCATGTCTTTGTGACTTGGTGTAAGTTTGTCTCTGTGTTACGCGGTATCAGTGCCTGTCTTTGTTACTTGGTGTACGTGTTTCTCTGTGTTACTGGGTGTCAGTGTGTATCTGTAATCCTGGGTGTCAGTGTATGTCTTTGTTACTTGGTGTCAGTGTATGTCTGTGTTAGTTGGTGTATGTTTGTGTCTGTGTTATTGGGTATCAGTGTATGTCTTTGTGACTTGGTGTAAGTGTATGACTTTGTGACTTGGTGTCAGTGTATGACTTTGTTACTGGGTGTCAGTGCGTGTCTGTGTTACTGGGTATCAGTGTATGTCTTTGTTACTGGGTGTCAGTGCGTGTCTGTGTTACTGGGTATCAATGTATGTCTTCGTTAATGGGTATCAATGTATGTCTTTGTTACTTGGTGTAAGTGGATGTCTTTGTTACTTGGTGTCAGCGTATGTCTGTGTTACTTGGTGTAAGTGTATGTCTTGGTTACTGGGTATCTTTGTATGTCTTTGTTCCTTGGTGTAAGTGTGTTTCTGTGTTACTGGGTATCAGTGTATGCCTTTTTTACTTGGTGTCAGTGTATGTCTTTGTTACTTGGTGTAAGTGTATGTCTTTGTTACTTGGTGTCAGTGTATGTCTTTGTTACTTGGTGTATGCGTGTGTCTGTGTTACTGGGTATCAGTGTGTGTGTTTTTTAATTGGTGTCAGTGTATGTCTTTGTTACTTGGTGTAAGTGTGTGTCTGTGTTACTGGGTATCAGTGTATGTCTTTGTTACTTGGTGTCAGTGTGTGTCTTTGTTACTGGGTGTCAGTGCATGTCTTTGTGACTTGGTGTAAGTTTGTCTCTGTGTTACGCGGTATCAGTGCCTGTCTTTGTTACTTGGTGTACGTGTTTCTCTGTGTTACTGGGTGTCAGTGTGTATCTGTAATCCTGGGTGTCAGTGTATGTCTTTGTTACTTGGTGTCAGTGTATGTCTGTGTTAGTTGGTGTATGTTTGTGTCTGTGTTATTGGGTATCAGTGTATGTCTTTGTGACTTGGTGTAAGTGTATGACTTTGTGACTTGGTGTCAGTGTATGACTTTGTTACTGGGTGTCAGTGCGTGTCTGTGTTACTGGGTATCAGTGTATGTCTTTGTTACTGGGTGTCAGTGCGTGTCTGTGTTACTGGGTATCAATGTATGTCTTCGTTAATGGGTATCAATGTATGTCTTTGTTACTTGGTGTAAGTGGATGTCTTTGTTACTTGGTGTCAGCGTATGTCTGTGTTACTTGGTGTAAGTGTATGTCTTGGTTACTGGGTATCTTTGTATGTCTTTGTTCCTTGGTGTAAGTGTGTTTCTGTGTTACTGGGTATCAGTGTATGCCTTTTTTACTTGGTGTCAGTGTATGTCTTTGTTACTTGGTGTAAGTGTATGTCTTTGTTACTTTGTGTCAGTGTATGTCTTTATTATTTAGTGTAAGTTTGTGTCTGTGTTACTGGGTATCAGTGTATGTCTTTGTTACTTGGTGTAAGTGTGTGTCTGTGTTACTGGGTATCAGTGTATGTCTTTGCTACTTGGTGTCAGTGTTTGTATTTTTTACTTGGTGTAAGTGTATGTCTTTGTTACTTGGTGTCAGTGTATGCCTTTGTTACTTGGTGTCAGTGTGTGTCTGTGTTACTGGGTATCAGTGTATGTTTTTGTTAATTGTTGTCAGTGTATGTCTTTGTTACTTGGTGTAAGTGTGTGTCTGTGTTACGGGGTATCAGTGTATGTCTTTGTTACTTGGTATCAGTGTATGCCTTTGTTACTTGGTGTCAGTGTATGTCTTTGTGACTTTGTGTCAGTGCATGTCTTTATTACTTTGTGTAAGTTTGTGTCTGTGTTACTGTGTATCAGTGTATGTCTTTGTTACTTGGTGTAAGTGTGTGTCTGTGTTACTGGGTATCAGTGTATGTCTTTGTTACTTGGTGTCATTGTATTTCTTTGTTATATGGTCTCAGTGTATGTCTTTGTGACTTGGTGTCAGTGTATGCCTTTGTTACTGATTGTCAGTGCGTGTCTGCGTTACTGGGTATCAGTGTATGTCTTTCTTACTGGGTGTCAGTGTATGCCTTTGTGACTTGGTTTAAGGGTGTGTCTGTGTTACTGTGTATAAGTGTCTGTCTTTGTTACTTGGTGTCAGTGTATGTCTTTGTGACTTGGTGTCAGTGTCTGTCTTTGTTAATGGGTGTCAGTGCGTGTCTGTGTTACTGGGTATCAGAGTATGTCTTTGTTACTGGGTGTCAGTGCGTGTCTGTGTGACTTTATATCAATGTATGTCTTTGTTACTGGGTATCAATGTATGTCTTTGTTACTTGGTGTAAGTGGATGTCTTTGTTACTTGGTGTCAGCGTATGTCTGTGTTACTTGGTATAAGTGTATGTCTTGGTTACTGGGTATCTTTGTAAGTCTTTGTTACTTGGTGTAAGGGTGTGTCTGTGTTACTGGGTATCAGTGTATGCCTTTGTTACTTGGTGTCAGTGTATGTCTTTGTTACTTGGAGTAAGTGTATGTCAGTGTAACTGGGTATCTGTGCATATCTTTGCTACTTGGTGTAAGTGTGTGTCTTTGTTACTGGGTATCAGTGTATGTCTTTGTTACTTGGTGTCAGTGTATGTCTTTGTTACTTGGTGTCAGTGTTTGTATTTTTTACTTGGTGTAAGTGTATGTCTTTGTTACTTGGTGTCAGTGTATGCCTTTGTTACTTGGTGTCAGTGTGTGTCTGTGTTACTGGGTATCAGTGTATGTCTTTGTTAATTGGTGTCAGTGTATGTCTTTGTTACTTGGTGCAAGTGTGTGTCTGTGTTCCTGGTTATCAGTGTATGTCTTTGTTACTTGGTGCCATTGTGTGTCTGTGTTACTGGGTATCAGTGTATGTCTTTGATACTTGGTGTCTGTGTGTGTCTGTGTTACTTGGTGTAAGTGTGTGTCAGTGTAACTGGGTATCTGTGTATGTCTTTGTTACTTGGTGTAAGTGTGTGTCTGTGTTACTGGTTATCAGTGTATGTCTTTGTTACTTGGCGTCAGTGTATGTCTTTGTTACTTGGTGTCAGTGTATGTCTTTTTTACTTGGTGTAAGTGTATGTCTTTGTTACTTGGTGTCAGTGTATGACTTTGTTACTTGGTGTAAGTGTGTGTCTGTGTTACTGGTTATCAGTGTATGTCATTTTTACTTGGTGTAAGTGTGTGTCTGTGTTACTGGGTATCAGTGTATGTCTTTGTTACTTGGCGTCAGTGTATGTCTTAGTTACTTTGTGTCAGTGTATGTATTTATTACTTATTGTAAGTGTGTGTCTGTGTTACTGGGTATCAGTGTCTGTGTTTGTTACTTGGTGTTCGTGTTTGTCTGTGTTACTGGGTATCAGTGTATGTCTTTGTTACTTGGTGTCAGTGTATTTCTTTGTTACTTGGTGTCAGTGTATGTCTTTGTGACTTGGTGTCAGTGTATGTCTTTGTTACTGGGTGTCAGTGCTTGTCTGTGTTACTGTTTATCAGTGTATGTCTTTGTTACTGGGTGTCAGTGTATGTCTTTGCGACTTGGTTTAAGGGTGTGTCTGTGTTACTGGGTATCAGTGTCTGTCTTTGTTACTTGGTGTAAGTGTGTGTCTGTGTTAGTTGGTGTAAGTATGTGCCTGTGTTCCTGGGTATCAGTGTATGCCTTTGTTACTTTGTGTAAGCGTGTGTCTGTGTTACTGGGTATCAGTGTATGTCTTTGTTACTTGGTGTCAGTGTATGTCTTTGTTACTTGGTGTAAGTGCATGTCTGTGTTACTTGGAGTAAGTGTATGTCTTTGTTACTTGGTGTCAGTGTATGTCTTTGTTACTTGGTGTAAGTGTATGTCTTTGATACTTGGTGTCAGTGTATGTCTTTGTTACTTGCTGGAAGTGTATGTCTTGGTTACTTGATGTCAGTGTATGTCTTTGATACTTGGTGTAAGCGTGTGTCTTTCTTACTTGGTGTAAGTGCATGTCTTTGTTATTTGGTGTCAGTGTATGTCTGTGTTACTTGGTGTAAGTGTGTGACTTTGTTAGTTGGTGTATGTGTATGTCTTTGTTACTTGGTGTCAGTGTATGTCTTTGTTACTTGGTGTAAGTGTGTGTCTGTGTTACTGGGTATCAGTGTATGTCTTTGTCAGTTGGTTTCTGTGCATGTCTGTGATACTTGGTGTAAGTGTGTCTGTGTTACTGGGTATCAGTGTATGCCTTTGTTACTTGGTGTAAGTGTGTGTCTGTGTTACTGGGTATCAGTGTATGTCTTTGTTACTTGGTGTCAGTGTATGTCTTTGTTACTTGGTGTCAGTGGATGTGTTTGTTACTTCGTGTAAGTCTTTGTCTGTGTTACTGGGTATCAGTGTATGTCTTTGTCAGTTGGTTTCTGTGCATGTCTGTGATACTTGGTGTAAGTGTGTCTGTGTTACTGGGTATCAGTGTATGCCTTTGTTACTTGGTGTAAGTGTGTGTCTGTGTTACTGGGTATCAGTGTATGTCTTTGTTACTTGGTGTCAGTGTATGTCTTTGTTACTAGGTGTAAGTGTATGTCTTTGTTACTTGGTGTCAGTGGATGTGTTTGTTACTTCGTGTAAGTGTTTGTCTGTGTTACTGGGTATAAGTGTATGTCTTTGTTACTTGGTGTCAGTGTATGCCTTTGTTACTTGGTGTAAGTGTGTGTCTATGTTACTGGGTATCAGTGTATGTCTTTGTTACTTGGTGTCAGTGTATGTCTTTTTTACTTGATGTAAGTGTGTGTCTGTGTTACTTGTTATCAGTGTATGTCTTTGTTACTTGGTGTCAATGTGTGTCTGTGTTACTGGATATCAGTGTATGTCCTTTGACTTGGTGTCAGTGTTTCTCTTTGTTACTGGGTGTCAGTGCGTGTCTGTGTCACTGGGTGTCTGTCTATGTCATTGTTACTTGGTGTAAGTGCGTGTCTGTGTTACTGGATATCAGTGTATGTCTTTGTTACTTGGTGTCAGTGTATGTCTTTCTTACTTGGTGTCAGTGTATGTCTTAGTTACTTTGTGTCAGTGTATGTATTTATTACTTATTGTAAGTGTGTGTCTATGTTACTGGGTATCAGTGTCTGTCTTTGTTACTTGGTGTTCGTGTGTGTCTGTGTTACTGGGTATCAGTGTATGTCTTTGTTACTTGGTGTCAGTGTATTTCTTTGTTACTTGGTGTCAGTGTATGTCTTTGTGACGTGGTGTCAGTGTATGTCTTTGTTACTGGGTGTCAGTGCTTGTCTGAGTTACTGGGTATCAGTGTATGTCTTTGTTACTGGGTGTCAGTGTATGTCTTTGCGACTTGGTTTAAGGGTGTGTCTGTGTTACTGGGTATCAGTGTCTGTCTTTGTTACTTGTTGTAAGTGTGTGTCTGTGTTAGTTGGTGTAAGTATGTGCCTGTGTTCCTGGGTATCAGTGTATGCCTTTGTTACTTTGTGTAAGCTTGTGTCTGTGTTACTGGGTATCAGTGTATGTCTTTGTTACTTGGTGTCAGTGTATGTCTTTGTTACTTGGTGTAAGTGCATGTCTGTGTTACTTGGAGTAAGTGTATGTCTTTGTTAATTGGTGTCAGTGTATGTCTTTGGTACTTGGTGTAAGTGTATGTCTTTGATACATGGTGTCAGTGTATGTCTTTGTTATTTGCTGGAAGTGTATGTCTTGGTTACTTGATGTCAGTGTATGTCTTTGATACTTGGTGTAAGTGTGTGTCTTTCTTACTTGGTGTAAGTGCATGTCTTTGTTACTTGGTGTCAGTGTATGTTTGTGTTACTTGGTGTAAGTGTGTGACTTTGTTAGTTGGTGTATGTGTATGTCTTTGTTACTTGGTGTCAGTGTATGTCTTTGTTACTTGGTGTAAGTGTGTGTCTGTGTTACTGGGTATCAGTGTATGTCTTTGTCAGTTGGTTTCTGTGCATGTCTGTGATACTTGGTGTAAGTGTGTCTGTGTTACTGGGTATCAGTGTATGCCTTTGTTACTTGGTGTAAGTGTGTGTCTGTGTTACTGGGTATCAGTGTATGTCTTTGTTACTTGGTGTCAGTGTATGTCTTTGTTACTAGGTGTAAGTGTATGTCTTTGTTACTTGGTGTCAGTGGATGTGTTTGTTACTTCGTGTAAGTCTTTGTCTGTGTTACTGGGTATCAGTGTATGTCTTTGTCAGTTGGTTTCTGTGCATGTCTGTGATACTTGGTGTAAGTGTGTCTGTGTTACTGGGTATCAGTGTATGCCTTTGTTACTTGGTGTAAGTGTGTGTCTGTGTTACTGGGTATCAGTGTATGTCTTTGTTACTTGGTGTCAGTGTATGTCTTTGTTACTAGGTGTAAGTGTATGTCTTTGTTACTTGGTGTCAGTGGATGTGTTTGTTACTTCGTGTAAGTGTTTGTCTGTGTTACTGGGTATCTGTGTATGTCTTTCTTAATTGCTGTCAGTGTATGTCATTGTTACTTGGTGTCTGTGTATGTCTGTGTTACTTGGTGTAAGTGTGTGTCTTTGTTAGTTGGTGTAAGTGTATGTCTTTGTTACTTGGTGTCAGTGTATGTCTGTGTTATTTGGTGTAAGTTTATGTCTTTGTTACTTGGTGTAAGGGTGTGGCTGTGTTACTGGGTATCAGTGTATGTCTTTGTTACTTAGTGTCAGTGTGTGTATTAGATACTTGGTGTAAGTGTGTGTCTTCGTTACTGGGTGTCAGTGTATGTCTTTGTTACTGTGTGTCAGTGTATCACTTTGTTACTTTGTGTCAGTGTATGTCTGTGTTAGTTGGTGTAAATGTGTGTCTGTGTTATTGGGTATCAGTGTATGTCTTCGTTCCTTGGTGTAAGTGTGTGTCTGTGTTACTGGGTATCAGTGTATGTCCTTGTTACTTGGTGTCAGTGCATGTCTTTTTTACTTCTTGTAAGTGTTTATCTTTGTTACTTTGTGTCAGTGTATGTCTGTGTTAGTTGCTGTAAGTGTGTGTCTGTGTTATTGGGTGTCAGTGCAAGTTTTGTTACTAGATGTCAGTGTATGTCTTTGTGACTTGGTGTAAGTGTGTGTCCGTGTTACTGGGTATCAGTGTCTGTCTTTGTTACTTGGTGTATGTGTGTGTCTGTGTTACTTGGTGTCAGTGTATGTATTTGTTACTTGGTGTCAGTGTATATCTTTGTTACTTTGTGTCAGTGTATGTCTTTGTTACTTGGTGTAAGTGTATGTCTTTGTTACTTGGTGTCAGTGTATGTATTTGTTACTTGGTGTCAGTGTATGTCTTTGTTACTTGGTGCCAGTGTATGTCTGTGTTAATTTGTGTCAGTCGATGTCTTTGTTACTTTGTGTCAGTGTGTGTCTTTGTTACTGGGTTTCACTGCATGTCTTTGTTACTGGGTGTCAGTGTATGTCTTTGTGACTTGGTGTAAGTGTGTGACTCTGTTACTGGGTATCAGTGTCTGTCTTTGTTACTTGGTGTAAGTGTATGTCTTTGTGACTTGGTGTAAGTGTTTGTCTCTGTTACTGTGTATCAGTGTCTGTATTTTTAACTTGGTGTAAGTGTGTGTCCGTGTTACTGGGTATCAGTGTATGTCTTTGTTACTTGGTGTAAGTGTATGTCTTTGATACTTGGTGTCAGTGTATGTCTGTGTTACTTGGTGTAAGTTTGTTTCTTTGTTCCTTGGTGTCCGTGCATGTCTTTGTTACTTGGTGTAAGTGTATGCCTTTGTTACTTGGTGTCAGTGTATGTCTCTGTTACTTGGTGTAAGTGTGTGTCTGTGTTACTGGGTATCAGTGTATGTCTTTGTTACTTGGTGTCATAGTCTGTCTTTGTTACTTGGTGTAAGTGAGGGTCTATTTTACTGGGTATCAGTGTATGTCTTTGTTACTTGGTGTCAGTGTATGTCTCTGTTACTTGGTGTAATTCTGTGTCTGTGTTACTGGGT
The DNA here is from genome assembly GCF_036365525.1 of Heterodontus francisci. Taxonomy (NCBI): domain Eukaryota; kingdom Metazoa; phylum Chordata; class Chondrichthyes; order Heterodontiformes; family Heterodontidae; genus Heterodontus; species Heterodontus francisci. Next base: position 5,286,191 of record NW_027140919.1, read on the forward strand.
ATCAGTGCATGTCTTTGTTACTTGGTGTCAGTGTATGTCTTTGTTACTTGGTGTAAGTGTATGTCTTTGTTACTTGGTGTCATTGTATGTCTGTGTTACTTGGTGTAAGTGTATGTCTTTGTGACTTGGTGTAAGGGTGTGTCTCTGTTGCTGTGTATCAGTGTCTGTCTTTTTTACTTGGTGTAAGTGTGTGTCTGTGTTACTGGGTATCAGTGTATGTCTTTATTACTTGGTGTCTGCGTATGTCTTTGTTACTTGCTGTAAGTGTATGTCTTTGTTACTTGGTGTCAGTGTATGTCTTTGATACTTGGTGTCAGTGTATGTCTGTGTTACTTGGTGTAAGTTTGTGTCTTTGTTACTTGGTGCCAGTGTATGTATTTGTTACTTGGTGTCATTGTATGTCTGTGTTACTTGGTGTAAGTGTATGTCTTTGTTACTTGGTGTCAGTGTATGTCTTTGTTACTTGGTGTAAGTGTGTGTCTTTGTTACTTGGTGTAAGTGTATGTCTTTGTTACTTGGTGTAAGTGTATGTCTGTGTTACTGGGTATCAGTGTATGTCTTAGTTACTTGGTGTCTTTGTATGTCTGTGATACTTGGTGTAAGTGTGTGTCTGTGTTACTGGGTAACAGTGTATGTCTTTGTTACTTGGTGTAAGTGTGTGTCTGTGTTACTGGGTATCAGTGTATGTCTTCGTTACTTGGTGTCTGCGTATGTCTTTGTTACTTGGTGTCAGTGTGTGTCTTTGTTACTTGTTGTCAGTGTATGTCTTTGTTACTTGGTGTAAGTGTGTGTCTTTGTTACTTGGTGTAAGTGTATGTCTTTGTTACTTGGTGTCAGTGTATGTCTTTGATACTTGGTGTCCGTGTGTGTCTGTGTTACTGGGTGTCAGTGTATGTCTTTGTTACTGGGTGTCAGTGTATGCCTTTGTTACTTGGTGTCAGTGTATGTCTTTGTTACTTGGTGTAAGTGTGTGTCTTTGTTACTTGGTGTCAGTGTATGTCTTTGTTACTTGGTGTCTTTGTTTGTCTTTGTAACTTGGTGTAAGTGTATGTCTGTGTTACTTGGTTTAATTTTGTGTCTTTGATACTTGGTGTCAGTGTATGTCTTTGTTACTTGCTGGAAGTGTATGTCTTGGTTACTTGATGTCAGTGTATGTCTTTGATACTTGGTGTAAGTGTGTGTCTTTCTTACTTGGTGTAAGTGCATGTCTTTGTTACTTGGTGTCAGTGTATGTCTGTGTTACTTGGTGTAAGTGTGTGACTTTGTTAGTTGGTGTATGTGTATGTCTTTGTTACTTGGTGTCAGTGTATGTCTTTGTTACTTGGTGTAAGTGTGTGTCTGTGTTACTGGGTATCAGTGTATGTCTTTGTCAGTTGGTTTCTGTGCATGTCTGTGATACTTGGTGTGAGTGTGTCTGTGTTACTGGGTATCAGTGTATGCCTTTGTTACTTGGTGTAAGTGTGTGTCTGTGTTACTGGGTATCAGTGTATGTCTTTGTTACTTGGTGTCAGTTTATGTCTTTGTTACTAGGTGTAAGTGTATGTCTTTGTTACTTGGTGTCAGTGGATGTGTTTGTTACTTCGTGTAAGTCTTTGTCTGTGTTACTGGGTATCAGTGTATGTCTTTGTCAGTTGGTTTCTGTGCATGTCTGTGATACTTGGTGTAAGTGTGTCTGTGTTACTGGGTATCAGTGTATGCCTTTGTTACTTGGTGTAAGTGTGTGTCTGTGTTACTGGGTATCAGTGTATGTCTTTGTTACTTGGTGTCAGTGTATGTCTTTGTTACCAGGTGTAAGTGTATGTCTTTGTTACTTGGTGTCAGTGGATGTGTTTGTTACTTCGTGTAAGTGTTTGTCTGTGTTACTGGGTATCTGTGTATGTCTTTGTTAATTGCTGTCAGTGTATGTCATTGTTACTTGGTGTCAGTGTATGTCTGTGTTACTTGGTGTAAGTGTGTGTCTTTGTTAGTTGGTGTAAGTGTATGTCTTTGTTACTTGGTGTCAGTGTATGTCTGTGTTATTTGGTGTAAGTTTATGTCTTTGTTACTTGGTGTAAGGGTGTGGCTCTGTTACTGGGTATCAGTGTATGTCTTTGTTACTTAGTGTCAGTGTGTGTCTTAGATACTTGGTGTAAGTGTGTGTCTTCGTTACTGGGTGTCAGTGTATGTCTTTGTTACTGTGTGTCAGTGTATCTCTTTGTTACTTTGTGTCAGTGTATGTCTGTGTTAGTTGGTGTAAGTGTGTGTCTGTGTTATTGGGTATCAGTGTATGTCTTCGTTCCTTGGTGTAAGTGTGTGTCTGTGTTACTGGGTATCAGTGTATGTCCTTGTTACTTGGTGTCAGTGCATGTCTTTTTTACTTCTTGTAAGTGTTTATCTTTGTTACTTTGTGTCAGTGTATGTCTGTGTTAGTTGCTGTAAGTGTGTGTCTGTGTTATTGGGTGTCAGTGCAAGTTTTGTTACTAGATGTCAGTGTATGTCTTTGTGACTTGGTGTAAGTGTGTGTCCGTGTTACTGGGTATCAGTGTCTGTCTTTGTTACTTGGTGTATGTGTGTGTCTGTGTTACTTGGTGTCAGTGTATGTATTTGTTACTTGGTGTCAGTGTATATCTTTGTTACTTGGTGTCAGTGTATGTCTTTGTTACTTGGTGTAAGTGTATGTCTTTGTTACTTGGTGTCAGTGTATGTATTTGTTACTTGGTGTCAGTGTATGTCTTTGTTACTTGGTGCCAGTGTATGTCTGTGTTAATTTGTGTCAGTCGATGTCTTTGTTACTTTGTGTCAGTGTGTGTCTTTGTTACTGGGTTTCACTGCATGTCTTTGTTACTGGGTGTCAGTGTATGTCTTTGTGACTTTGTGTAAGTGTGTGTCTCTGTTGCTGGGTATCAGTGTCTGTCTTTGTTACTTGGTGTAAGTGTTTGTCTTTGTGACTTGGTGTAAGTGTTTGTCTCTGTTACTGTGTATCAGTGTCTGTATTTTTAACTTGGTGTAAGTGTGTGTCCGTGTTACTGGGTATCAGTGTATGTCTTTGTTACTTGGTGTAAGTGTATGTCTTTGATACTTGGTGTCAGTGTATGTCTGTGTTACTTGGTGTAAGTTTGTTTCTTTGTTCCTTGGTGTCCGTGCATATCTTTGTTACTTGGTGTAAGTGTATGTCTCTGTTACTTGGTGTAAGTGTGTGTCTGTGTTACAGGGTATCAGTGTATGTCTTTGTTACTTGGTGTCATTGTCTGTCTTTGTTACTTGGTGTAAGTGAGGGTCTATTTTACTGGGTATCAGTGTATGTCTTTGTTACTTGGTGTCAGTGTATGTCTCTGTTACTTGGTGTAAGTGTGTGTCTGTGTTACTGGGTATCAGTGTATGTCTTTGTTACTTGGTGTCATTGTCTGTCTTTGTTACTTGGTGTAAGTGAGGGTCTATTTTACTGGGTATCAGTGTATGTCTTTGTTACTTGGTGTCAGTGTATGTCTCTGATACTTGGTGTAATTCTGTGTCTGTGGTACTGGGTATCAGTGTATGTCTTTGTTACTTGGTGTCAGTGTATGGCTTTGTTACTTGGTGTAAGTGTATGTCTTTGTTACTTGGTGTCATTGTATGTCTGTGTTACTTGGTGTAAGTGTATCTCTTTGTGACTTGGTGTAAGGGTGTGTCTCTGTTGCTGTGTATCAGTGTCTGTCTTTTTTACTTGGTGTAAGTGTGTGTCTGTGTTACTGGTTATCAGTGTATGTCTTCGTTACTTGGTGTCTGCGTATGTCTTTGTTACTTGCTGTAAGTGTATGTCTTTGTTACTTGGTGTCAGTGTATGTCTTTGATACTTGGTGTCAGTGTATGTCTGTGTTACTTGGTGAAAGTTTGTGTCTTTGTTACTTGGTGTAAGTGTATGTATTTGTTACTTGGTGTCATTGTATGTCTGTGTTACTTGGTGTAAGTGTATGTCTTTGTTACTTGGTGTCAGTGTATGTCTTTGTTACTTGGTGTAAGTGTGTGTCTTTGTTACTTGGTGTAAGTGTATGTCTTTGTTACTTGGTGTAAGTGTATGTCTGTGTTACTGGGTATCAGTGTATGTCTTTGTTACTTGGTGTCTTTGTATGTCTGTGATACTTGGTGTAAGTGTGTGTCTGTGTTACTGGGTAACAGTGTATGTCTTTGTTACTTGGTGTAAGTGTGTGTCTGTGTTACTGGGTATCAGTGTATGTCTTCGTTACTTGGTGTCTGCGTATGTCTTTGTTACTTGGTGTCAGTGTGTGTCTTTGTTACTTGTTGTCAGTGTATGTCTTTGTTACTTGGTGTAAGTGTGTGTCTTTGTTACTTGGTGTAAGTGTATGTCTTTGTTACTTGGTGTCAGTGTATGTCTTTGATACTTGGTGTCCGTGTGTGTCTGTGTTACTGGGTGTCAGTGTATGTCTTTGTTACTGGGTGTCAGTGTATGCCTTTGTTACTTGGTGTCAGTGTATGTCTTTGTTACTTGGTGTAAGTGTGTGTCTTTGTTACTTGGTGTCAGTGTATGTCTTTGTTACTTGGTGTCTTTGTTTGTCTTTTTTACTTGGTGTAAGTGTATGTCTGTGTTACTTGGTTTAAGTTTGTGTCTTTGTTACTTGGTGTCAGTGTATGTATTTGTTACTTGGTGCCTTGGTATGTCTGTGATACTTTGTGAAAGTGTATGTCTTTGTTACTGGGTATCAGTGTATGACTTTGTTACTTGGTGTTTAATGTATGTCTTTGTTACTTGGTGTAAGTGTGTGTCTGTTTTACTGGGTATCAGTTTCTGTCTTTGTTAATTGTTGTCATTGTATGACTTTGTTACTGGGTGTCAGTGTATGTCTTTGTTACTTGGTGTAAGAGTATGTCTTTGTTACTTGGTGTCAGTGTCTGTCTTTGTTACTTGGTGTATGTGTGTGTCTGTGTTACTGGGTATCAATGTATGTCTTTGTTAATTGGTGTCAGTGTATGTCTTTGTTACTTGGTGTAAGTGTATGCCTTTGTTACTTGGTGTCAGTGTATGTCTCTGTTACTTTGTGTAAGTGTGTGTCTGTGTTACTGGGTATCAGTGTATGTCTCTGTTACTTGGTGTCATTGTCTGTCTTTGTTACTTGGTGTAAGTGAGGGTCTGTTTTACTGGGTAGCAGTGCATGTCTTTGTTACTTGGTGTCAGTGTATGTCTCTGTTACTTGGTGTAAGTGTGTATCTGTGTTACTGGGTATCAGTGTATGTCTTTGTTACTTGGTGTCAGTGTATGTCTTTGTTACTTGGTGTAAGTGTATGTCTTTGTTACTTGGTGTCAGTGTATGTCTGTGTTACTTGGTGTAAGTGTATGTCTTTGTTACTTGGTGTCAGTGCATGTCTTTGTTACTTGGTGTAAGTGTATGTCTTTGTTACTTGGTGTCAGTGTATGTCTTTGTTACTTGTTGTAAGTGTATGTCTTTGCTACTTGGTGTCAGTGTATGTCTTTGATACTTGGTGTAAGTGTATGTCTGTGTTACTGGGTCTCAGTATCTCTCTTTCTTACTTGGTGTAACTGTGTGTCTGTGTTACTGGGTATCAGTGTATGTCTTTGTTACTTGGTGTAAGTGTTTGTCTGTGTTACTGGGTATCAGTGTATGTCTTTGTTACTTGGTGTCAGTGTATGTCTGTGTTACTTGGTGTAAGTGCATGTCTTTGTTACTTGGTGTCAGTGTATCTCTGTGTAACTTGGTGTAAGTGTGTGTCTTTGTTAGTTGGTGTAAGTGTATATCTTTGTTACTTGGTGTCAGTGTATGTCTGTGTTATTTGGTGTAGGTGTATGTATTTCTTACTTGGTGTCGGTGTATGTCTTTGTTGCTTGGTGTATGTGTTTGTCCGCGTTACTGGGCATCAGTGCATGTCTTTGTTAGTTGGTGTCTCTGCATGTCTGTGATACTTGCTGTAAGTGTGTGTCTGTGTCACCGGGTATCCGTGTATGTCTTTGTTACTTGGTGGAAGTGTATGTCTTTGTTACTTGGTGTCAGTGTCTGTATTTGTTACTTGGTGTCAGTGTATGTCTTTGTTATTTGGTGTCAGTGTCTGTCTGTGTTAATTTGTGTCAGTGGATGTCTTTGTTACTTTGTGTCAGTGTGTGTCTTTGTTACTGGGTGTCACTGTATGTCTTTGTTACTGGGTGTCAGTGTATGTCTTTGTGACTTGCTGTAAGTGTGTGTCTCTGTTACTGGGTATCAGTGTCTGTCTTTGTTACTTGGTGTAAGTGTATGTCTTTGTGACTTGGTGTTAGTGTGTGTCTCTGTTACTGTGTATCAGTGTCTGTCTTTTTTACTAGGTGTAATTGTGTGTCCGTGTTACTGGGTATCAGTGTATGTCTTTGTTACTTGGTGTCAGTGTATGTCTTTGATACTTGGTGTCAGTGTATGTCTGTGTTACTTGGTGTAAGTTTGTGTCTTTGTTACTTGGTGTCCGTGCATGTCTTTGTTACTTGGTGTAAGTGTATGCCTTTGTTACTTGGTGTCAGTGTATGTCTCTGTTACTTGGTGTAAGTGTGTGTATGTGTTCCTGGGTATCAGTGTATGTCTTTGTTACTTGGTGTCATTGTCTGTCTTTGTTACTTGGTGTAAGTGAGGTTCTGTTTTACTGGGTATCAGTGTATGTCTTTGTTACTTGGTGTCAGTGTATGTCTCTGTTACTTGGTGTAAGTTTGTGTCTGTGTTCCTGGGTATCAGTGTATGTCTTTGTTACTTGGTGTAAGTGTATGTATTTGTTACTTGGTGTCAGTGTATGTATTTGTTACTTGGTGTCAGTGTATGTCTTTGTTATTTGGTGTCAGTGTCTGTCTGTGTTAATTTGTGTCAGTGGATGTCTTTGTTACTTTGTGTCAGTGTGTGTCTTTGTTACTGGGTGTCACTGTATGTCTTTGTTACTGGGTGTCAGTGTATGTCTTTGTGACTTGGTGTAAGTGTGTGTCTCTGTTACAGGGTATCAGTGTCTGTCTTTGTTACTTTGTGTAAGTGTATGTCTTTGTGACTTGGTGTAAGTGTGTGTCTCTGTTACTGTGTATCAGTGTCTGTCTTTTTTACTAGGTGTAAGTATGTGTCCGTGTTACTGGGTATCAGTGTATGTCTTTGTTACTTGGTGTAAGTGTATGTCTTTGTTACTTGGTGACTGTGTATGACTTTGATACTTGTTGTCAGTGTATGTCTGTGTTACTTGGTGTAAGTTTGTGTCTTTGTTACTTGGTGTCCGTGCATGTCTTTGTTACTTGGTGTAAGTGTATGCCTTTGTTACTTGGTGTCAGTGTATGTCTCTGTTACTTGGTGTCAGTGTTTGTCTGCGTTACTGGGTATCAGTGTATGTCTTTGTTACTTGGTGTCAGTGTATGTCTCTGATACTTGGTGTAAGTGTGTGTGTGTGTTCCTGGGTATCAGTGTATGTCTTTGTTACTTGGTGTAAGTGTATGTCTTTGTTACTTGGTGCCAGTGTATGTCTGTGTTACTTGGTGTAAGTGTATGTCTTTGTTACTTGGTGTCAGTGCATGTCTTTGTTACTTGGTGTAAGTGTATGTCTTTGTTACTTCGTGTCAGTGTATGTCTTTGTTACTTGTTGTAAGTGTATGTCTTTGCTACTTGGTGTCAGTGTATGTCTTTGATACTTGGTGTAAGTGTATGTCTGTGTTACTGCGTATCAGTGTCTCTCTTTGTTACTTGGTGTAAGTGTGTGTCTGTGTTACTGGGTATCAGTGTATGTCTTTGTTACTTGGTGTAAGTGTTTGTCTGTGTTACTGGGTATCAGTGTATGTCTTTGTTACTTGGTGTCAGTGTATGTCTGTGTTACTTGGTGTAAGTGCATGTCTTTGTTACTTTGTGTCAGTGTATTTCTTTGTTACTTGGTGTAAGTGTGTGTCTGTTTTACTGGGTATCAGTGTATGTCTTCGTTAATTGTTGTCATTGTATGTCTTTGTTACTGGGTGTCAGTGTATGTCTTTGTTACTTGGTGTAAGAGTATGTCTTTGTTACTTGGTGTCAGTGTGTGTCTTTGTTACTGGGTGTCAGTGCATGTCTTTGTTACTGGGTATCAGTGTCTGTCATTGTTACTTGGTGTAAGAGTGTGTCTGTGTTGCTGGGTATCAGTGTATGTCTTTGTTACTTGGTGTCAGTGTATGTCTCTGTTACTTGGTGTAAGTGTGTGTGTGTGTTCCTGGGTATCAGTGTATGTCTTTGTTACTTGGTGTAAGTGTATGTCTTTGTTACTTGGTGTCAGTGTAGGTCTGTGTTACTTGGTGTAAGAGTGTCTCTTTCTTACTTGGTGTAAGTGCATGTCTATGTTACTTGGTGTCAGTGTATGTCTGTGTAACTTGGTGGAAGTGTGTGTCTTTGTTAGTTGGTGTAGGTGTATATCTTTGTTACTTGGTATCAGTGCATGTCTGTGTTATTTGGTGTAAGTGTATGTATTTGTTACTTGGTGTCGGTGTATGACTTTGTTACTTGGTGTAATTGTTTGTCTGCGTTACTGGGTATCAGTGTATGTCATTGTTAGTTGGTGTCTGTGTATGTCTGTTATACTTGGTGTAAGTGTGTGTCTGTGTTACCGGGTATCAGTGTATGTCTTTGTTACTTGGTGTCAGTGTATGTCTTTGTTACTTGGTGTAAGTGTATGTCTTTGTTACTTGGTGTCAGTGTATGTATTTGTTACTTGGTGTCAGTGTATGTCTTTGTTACTTGGTGTCAGTGTATGTTTGTGTTAATTTGTGTCAGTGGATGTCTTTGTTACTTTCTGTCAGTGTGTGTCTTTGTTACTGGGTGTCACTGTATGTCTTTGTGACTTGGTGTAAGTGTGTGTCTCTGTTGCTGGGTATCAGTGCCTGTCTTTGTTACTTGGTGTAAGTGTATGTCTTTGTGACTTGGTGTAAGTGTGTGTCTCTGTTACTGTGTATCAGTGTCTGTCTTTTTTACTTGGTGTAAGTGTGTGTCTGTGTTACTGGGTATCAGTGTATGTCTTTGTTACTTGGTGTAAGTGTATGTCTTTGTTACCTGGTGTCAGTGTATGTCTTTCATACTTGGTGTCAGTGTATGTCTTTGTTACTTGGTGTAAGTGTGTGTCTTTGTTACTTGGTGTAAGTGTATGTCTTTGTTACTTGGTGTCAGTGTAAGTCTGTCTCACTTGGTGTAATTGTGTGTATTTGTTACTTGGTGTCAGTGTATGTTTTTGTTACTTTGTGTAAGTGTATGTCTGTGTTACTGGGTATCAGTGTATGTCTTTGTTACTTGGTGTCTTTGTATGTCTGTGATACTTGGTGTAAGTGTGTGTCTGTGTTATTGGGCATCAGTGTATGTCTTCGTTACTTGGTGTCTGCGTATGTCTTTGTTACTTGGTGTCAGTGTGTGTCTTTGTTACTTGGTGTCAGTGTATTTCTTTGTTACTTGGTGTAAGTGTGTGTCTTGGTTCCTTGGTGTAAGTGTATGTCTTTGTTACTTGGTGTCAGTGTATGTCTTTGATACTTGGTGTCCGTGTGTGTCTGTGTTACTGGGTGTCAGTGTATGTCTTTGTTACTGGGTGTCAGTGTATGCCTTTGTTACTTGGTGTAAGTGTGTGTCTTTGTTACTTGGTGTAAGTGTATTTCTGTGTTACTGGGTATCAGTGTCTCTCTTTGTTACTTGGTGTAAGTGTGTGTCTGTGTTACTGGGTATCAGTGTATGTCTTTGTTACTTGGTGTAAGTGTTTGTCTGTGTTACTGGGTATCAGTGTATGTCTTTGTTACTTGGTGTCCGTGTATGTCTGTGTTACTTGGTGTAAGTGCATGTCTTTGTTACTTTGTGTCAGTGTATGTCTTTGTTACTTGGTGTAAGTGTGTGTCTGTTTTACTGGGTATCAGTGTATGTCTTTGTTAATTGTTGTCATTGCATGTCTTTGTTACTGGGTGTCAGTGTATGTCTTTGTTACTTGGTGTAAGAGTATGTCTTTGTTACTTGGTGTCAGTGTGTGTCTTTGTTACTGGTGTCAGTGCATGTCTTTGTTACTGGGTATCAGTGTATGTCTTTGTTACTTGGTGTCAGTGTAGGTCTGTGTTACTTGGTGTAAGTGTGTCTCTTTCTTACTTGGTGTAAGTGCATGTCTTTGTTACTTGGTGTCAGTGTATGTCTTTGTTACTTGGTGTAAGTGTGTGTCTGTTTTACTGGGTATCAGTGTATGTCTTTGTTACTTGGTGTAAGTGTTTGTCTGTGTTACTGGGTATCAGTGTATGTCTTTGTTACTTGGTGTCCGTGTATGTCTGTGTTACTTGGTGTAAGTGCATGTCTTTGTTACTTTGTGTCAGTGTATGTCTTTGTTACTTGGTGTAAGTGTGTGTCTGTTTTACTGGGTATCAGTGTATGTCTTTGTTAATTGTTGTCATTGCATGTCTTTGTTACTGGGTGTCAGTGTATGTCTTTGTTACTTGGTGTAAGAGTATGTCTTTGTTACTTGGTGTCGGTGTATGACTTTGTTACTTGGTGTAAGTGTTTGTCTGCGTTACTGGGTATCAGTGTATGTCATTGTTAGTTGGTGTCTGTGTCTGTCTGTTATACTTGGTGTAACTGTGTGTCTGTGTTACCGGGTATCAGTGTATGTCTTTGTTCCTTAGTGTCAGTGTATGTCTTTGTTACTTGGTGTAAGTGTATGTCTTTGTTACTTGGTGTCAGTGTATGTATTTGTTACTTGGTGTCAGTGTATGTCTTTGTTACTTGGTGTCAGTGTATGTTTGTGTTAATTTGTGTCAGTGGATGTCTTTGTTACTTTCTGTCAGTGTGTGTCTTTGTTACTGGGTGTCACTGTATGTCTTTGTTACTGGGTGTCAGTTTATGTCTTTGTGACTTGGTGTAAGTGTGTGTCTCTGTTGCTGGGTATCAGTGTCTGTCTTTGTTTCTTGGTGTAAGTGTATGTCTTTGTGACTTGGTGTAAGTGTATGTCTCTGTTACTGTGTATCAGTGTCTGTCTTTTTTACTTGGTGTAAGTGTGTGTCTGTGTTACTGGGTATCAGTGTATGTCTTTGTTACTTGGTGTAAGTGTATGTCTTTGTTACTTGGAGTCAGTGTATGTCTTTGATACTTGGTGTTAGTGTGTGTCTTTGTTACTTGGTGTAAGTGTATGTCTTTGTTACTTGGTGTCAGTGTATGTCTGTCTCACTTGGTGTAATTGTGTGTATTTGTTACTTGGTGTCAGTGTATGTTTTTGTTACTTGGTGTAAGTGTATGCCTGTGTTACTGGGTATCAGTGTATGTCTTTGTTACTTGGTGTCTTTGTATGTCTGTGATACTTGGTGTCAGTGTGTGTCTTTGTTACTTGGTGTAAGTGTATGTCTTTGTTACTTGGTGTAAGTGTGTGTCTTTGTTACTTGGTGTAAGTGTATGTCTTTGTTACTTGGTGTCAGTGTATGTCTTTGATACTTGGTGTCCGTGTGTATCTGTGTTACTGGGTGTCAGTGTATGTCTTTGTTACTGGATGTCAGTGTATGCCTTTGTTACTTGGTGTAAGTGTGTGTCTTTGTTACTTGGTGTAAGTGTATGTCTTTGTTACTTGGTGTAAGTGCATGTCTTTGTTACTTGGTGTCAGTGTATGTCTTTGATACTTGGTGTCAGTGTCTGTCTGTGTTACTTGGTGTAATTTTGTGTCTTTGTTACTTGGTGTCAGTGTATGTATTTGTTACTTGGTGTCTTTGTATGTCTGTGATACTTGGTGTAAGTGTGTGTCTGTGTTACTGGGTATCAGTGTATGTCTTTGTTACTTGGTGTAATTGTATGTCTTTGTTACTTGGTGTCAATGTATCTCTTCGTTACTTGGTGTCTGCGTATGTCTTTGTTACTTGTTGTCAGTGTATGTCTTTGTTACTTGGTGTAAGTGTGTGTCTGTGTTACTGGGGATCAGTGAATGTCTATGTTACTTGCTGTAAGTCTGTGTCTGTGTTACTGGGGATCAGTGAATGTCTTTGTTACTTGGTGTAAGTGTGTGTCTGTGTGCCTGGGTATCAGTGTATGTCTTTGTTACTTGGTGTAAGTGTGTGTCTGTGTTACTGGGTATCAGTGTATGTCTTTGTTAATTGGTGTCAGTGAATGTCTTTGTTACTTGGTGGAAGTGTGTGTCTGTTTGGCTGGGTATCAGTGTCTGTCTTTGTTAGTTGGTGTAAGTGTATGTCTTTGTGACTTGGTGTAAGTGTGTGTCTCTGTTACTGGGTATCAGTGTCTGTCTTTGTTACTTGGTGTAAGTGTCTGTCTTTGTGACTTGGTGTAAGTGTGTGTCTCTGTTACTGTGTTTCAGTGTCTGTCTTTTTTACTAGGTGTAAGTGTGTGTCCGTGTTACTGTGTATCAGTGTATGTCTTTGTTACTTGGTGTAAGTGTATGTCTTTGTTACTTGGTGTCAGTGTATGTCTTTGATACTTGGTGTCAGTGTATGTCTGTGTTACTTGGTGTAAGTTTGTGTCTTTGTTACTTGGTGTCCGTGCATGTCTTTGTTACTTGGTGTAATTGTATGCCTTTGTTACTTGGTTTCAGTGTATGTCTCTGTTTCTTGGTGCAAGTATGTGTCTGTGTTACTGGGTATCAGTGTATATCTTTGTTACTTGGTGTCAGTGCATGTCTGTGTTATTTGGTGTAAGTGTATGTATTTGTTACTTGGTGTCTGTGTATGTCTTTGTTACTTAGTGTGAGTGTTTGTCTGCGTTACTGGGTATCAGTGTATGTCTTTGTTACTTGGTGTCAGTGTATGTCTGTGTTACTTGGTGTAAGTGTGTGTCTGTGTTACTGGGTATCAGTGTATGTCTTTGTTACTTGGTGTCAGTGGATGTCTGTGTTACTTGGTGTAAGTGTATGTCTTTCTTACTTCGTGTCAGTGTATCTCTTTGTTACTTGTTGTAAGTGTATGTCTTTGCTACTTGGTGTCATTGTATGTCTTTGATACTTGGTGTAAGTGTATGTCTGTGTTACTGGTATCAGTGTCTCTCTTTGTTACTTGGTGTAAGTGTGTGTCTGTGTTACTGGGTATCAGTGTATGTCTTTGTTACTTGGTGTAAGTGTTTGTCTGTGTTACTGGGTATCAGTGTATGTCTTTGTTACTTGGTGTCAGTGTATGTCTGTGTTACTTGGTGGAAGTGCATGTCTTTGCTACTTTGTGTCAGTGTATGTCTTTGTTACTTGGTGTAAGTGTGTGTCTGTTTTACTGGGTATCAGTGTATGTCTTTGTTAATTGTTGTCATTGTATGTCTTTGTTACTGGGTGTCAGTGTATGTCTTTGTTACTTGGTGTAAGAGTATGTCTTTGTTACTTGGTGTCAGTGTGTGTCTTTGTTACTGGGTGTCAGTGCATGTCTTTGTTACTGGGTATCAGTGTCTGTCTTTGTTACTTGGTGTAAGAGTGTGTCTGTGTTGCTGGGTATCAGTGTATGTCTTTGTTAATTGGTGTCAGTGTAGGTCTGTGTTACTTGGTGCAAGTGTGTGTCTTTCTTACTTGGTGTAAGTCCATGTCTTTGTTACTTGGTGTCAGTGTATGTCTGTGTAACTTGGTGTAAGTGTGTGTCTTTGTTAGTTGGTGTAAGTGTATATCTTTGTTACTTGGTGTCAGTGCATGTCTGTGTTATTTGGTGTAAGTGTATGTATTTGTTACTTGGTGTCGGTGTATGTCTTTGTTACTTGGTGTAAGTGTTTTTCTGCGTTACTGGGTATCAGTGTATGTCATTGTTAGTTGGTGTCTGTGTATGTCTGTGATACTTGGTGTAAGTGTGTGTCTGTGTTACCGGGTATCAGTGTATGTCTTTGTTACTTGGTGTCAGTGTATATCTTTGTTACTTACTGTAAGTGTATGTCTTTGTTACTTGGTGTCAGTGTATGTATTTGTTACTTGGTGTCAGTGTATGTCTTTGTTACTTGGTGTCAGTGTATGTCTGTGTGAATTTGTGTCAGTGGATGTCTTTGTTACTTTGTGTCAGTGTGTGTCTTTGTTACTGGGTGTCACTGTATGTCTTTGTGACTGGGTGTCAGTGTATGTCTCTGTGACTTGGGGTAAGTGTGTGTCTCTGTTGCTGGGTATCAGTGTCTGTCTTTGTTACTAGGTGTAAGTGTATGTCTTTGTTACTTGGTGTCAGTGTATGTCTGTGTTACTTGGTGTCAGTGTATGTCTTTGTTACTTGGTGTCAGTGTAAGTATTTTTCACTTGGTGCAAGTGTATGACTTTGTTACTTGGTGTCAGTGTCTGTCTTTGTTACTTGGTGTCAGTGTAATTATTTTTCACTTGGTGTAAGTGTATGACTTTGTTACTTTGTGTCAGTGTATGTCTGTGTTACTTGGTGTAAGTGTGTGTCTTTCTTACTTGCTGTAATTGCATGTATTTGTTACTTGGTGTCAGTGTATGTCTGTGTAACGTGGTGTAAGTGTGTGTCTTTGTTAGTTGGTGTAAGTGTATATCCTTGTTACTTGGTGTCAGTGTATGTCTGTGTTATTTGCTGTAAGTGTATGTATTTGTTACTTGGTGTCGGTGTATGTCTTTGTTACTTGGTGTAAGTGTGTGTCTGTGTTATTGGATATCAGTGTATTTCTTTGTTATTTGGTGTCTGTGTATGTCTGTGATACTTGGTGTAAGTGTGTGTCTGTGTTACCGGGTATCAGTGTATGTCTTTGTTACTTGGTGTCAGTGTATGTCTTTGTTACTTGGTGTAAGTGTATGTCTTTGTTACTTGGTTTCAGTGTATGTATTTGTTACTTGGTGTCAGTGTATGTCTTTGTTACTTGGTGTCAGTGTACGTCTGTATTAATTTGTGTCAGTGGATGTCTTTGTTACTTGGTGTCAGTGTGTGTCTTTGTTTCTGGGTGTCACTGTATTTCTTTGTTACTGGGTGTCAGTGTATGTCTTTGTGACTTGGTGTAAGTGTGTGTCTCTGTTACTGGGTATCAGTGTCTGTCTTTGTTACTTGGTGTAAGTGTATGTCTTTGTGACTTGGTGTAATTGTCTGTCTCTGTTACTGTGTATCAGTGTATGTCTTTGTTACTTGGTGTAAGTGTATGTCTTTGTTACTGGTTATCAGTGTATATCTTTGTTACTTGTTGTCTTTGTATGTCTGTGATACTTGGTGTAAGTGTGTGTCTGTGTTACTGGGTATCAGTATATATCTTTGTTACTTGGTGTAAGTGTATGTCTTTGTTACTTTCTCTCAGTGTTTGTCTTTGATACTTGGTGTCAGTGTATGTATTTGTTACTTGGTGTCTTGGTGTGTCTGTGATACTTGGTGTAAGTGTGTGTCTGTGTTACTGGGTATCAGTGTATGTCTTTGTTACTTGGTGTTTATGTGTGTCTGTGTTACTGGGTATCAGTGCATTTCTTCGTTACTTGGTGTCTGCGTATGTCTTTGTTACTTGGTGTCAGTGTGTGTCTTTATTACTTGGTGTCAGTGTATGTCTTTGTTACTTGGTGTAAGTGTGTGTCTGTGTTACTGGGGATCAGTGAATGTCTTTGTTACTTGGTGTCAATGTATGTCTTTGTTACTGGGAGTCAGTGTATGTTTTTGTTACTGGGTGTCAGTGTATGTCTTTGTTACTGGGTGTCAGTGTATGCCTTTGTTACTTGGTGTCAGTGTATGTCATTGTTACTTGGTGTCAGTGTATGTCTTTGTTACTTGGTGTAAGTGTGTGTCTGTGTTACTGGGTATCAGTGAATGTCTTTGTTACTGGGTTTCAGTGCATGTCTTTGTGACTTGGTGTAAGTGTGTGTCTGTGTTACTGGGTATCAGTGTATGTCATTGTTACTTTGTGTAAGTGTGTGTCTGTGTTACTGGGTATCAGTGGATGTCTTTGTTACTTGCTGTCAGTGTATGTCTGTGTTACTTGGTGTAGGCGTGTGTCTTTGTTACTTGGTGTCAGTGTATGTCTGTGTTACTTGGTGTAAGTGTATGTCTTTGTTACTTGGTGTCAGTGTATGTCTCTGTTACTTGGTGTCAGTGTATGTCTTTGTTACATGGTGTAAGTGTGTGTCTGTGTTACTGGGTATCAGTGTATGTCTTTGTTACTTGGTGTCTGTGTATGTCTGTAATACTTGGTGTAAGTGTGTGTCTGTGTGGCTGGGTATCAGTATATGTCTTTGTTACTTGGTGTAAGTGTGTGGCTGTGTTACTGGGTATCACTGTGTGTCTTTGTTACTTGGTACCAGTGTGTTTCTTTGTTACTGGGTGTCAGTGTTTGTCTTTGTTACTGGGTGTCAGTGTATGTCTTTGTGACTTGGTGTTCGTGTGTGTCTGTGTTACTGGGTATCAGTGTATGTCTTTGTTACTGGGTACCAGTGTCTTTCTTTGTTACTTGGTGTAAGTGTGTGTCTGTGTTACTGGGTATCAGTGTATGTCTTTGTTACTTGGTGTCAGTGTATGTCTGTGTACTTAGTGTAAGTGTGTGTCTTTGTTACCTGGTGTCAGTGTATGTCTGTGTTACTTGGTGTAAGTGTATGTCTTTGTTACTTGGTGTCAGTGCATGTCTTTTTTACTTGGTGTAAGTGTACGTCTTTGATACTTGGTGTCAGTGCATGTCTTTGTTACTTGGCGTAAGTGTATGCCTTTGTTACTTGGTGTCAGTGTATGTCTGTGTTACTTGGTGTAAGTGTATGTCTTTGTTACTTGGTGTCAGTGCATGTCTTTTTTACTTGGTGTAAGTGTACGTCTTTGATACTTGGTGTCAGTGCATGTCTTTGTTACTTGGCGTAAGTGTATGCCTTAGTTTCTGGGTATCAGTGTATGTCATTGTTACTTGGTGTCAGTGTATGTCTTTGTTACTTGGTGTAAGTGTGTGTCTGTGTTACTGGGTATCAGTGAATGTCTTTGTTACTGGGTTTCAGTGCATGTCTTTGTGACTTGGTGTAAGTGTGTGTCTGTGTTACTGGGTATCAGTGTATGTCATTGTTACTTCGTGTAAGTGTGTGTCTGTGTTACTGGGTATCAGTGGATGTCTTTGTTACTTGCTGTCAGTGTATGTCTGTGTTACTTGGTGTAAGCGTGTGTCTTTGTTACTTGGTGTCAGTGTATGTCTGTGTTACTTGGTGCAAGTGTATGTCTTTGTTACTTGGTGTCAGTGTATGTCTCTGTTACTTGGTGTCAGTGTATGTCTTTGTTACATGGTGTAAGTGTGTGTCTGTGTTACTGGGTATCAGTGTATGTCTTTGTTACTTGGTGTCTGTGTATGTCGGTAATACTTGGTGTAAGTGTGTGTCTGTGTGGCTGGGTATCAGTGTATGTCTTTGTTACTTGGTGTAAGTGTGTGGCTGTGTTACTGGGTATCAGTGTATGTCTTTGTTACTTGGTGTCTGTGTATGTCTTTGTATACTTGGTGTCACTGTGTGTCTTTGTTACTTGGTACCAGTGTGTTTCTTTGTTACTGGGTGTCAGTGTTTGTCTTTGTTACTTGGTGTCAGTGTATGTCTTTGTGACTTGGTGTTCGTGTTTGTCTGTGTTACTGGGTACCAGTGTCTGTCTTTGTTACTTGGTGTAAGTGTGTGTCTGTGTTACTGGGTATCAGTGTATGTCTTTGTTACTTGGTGTCAGTGTATGTCTGTGTACTTAGTGTAAGTGTGTGTCTTTGTTACCTGGTGTCAGTGTATGCCTGTGTTACTTGGTGTAAGTGCATGTCTTTTTTACTTGGTGTAAGTGTACGTCTTTGATACTTGGTGTCAGTGCATGTCTTTGTTACTTGGTGTAAGTGTATGCCTTTGTTACTTGGTGTCAGTGTATGTCTGTGTTACTTGGTGTAAGTGTATGTCTTTGTTACTTGGTGTCAGTGTATGTCTTTTTTACTTGGTGTAAGTGTACGTCTTTGATACTTGGTGTCAGTGCATGTCTTTGTTACTTGGCGTAAGTGTATGCCTTTGTTACTGGGTATCAGTGTATGTCTTTGTTACTTGGTGTCATTGTCTGTCTTTGTTACTTGGTGTAAGTGTGTGGCTGTGTTACTGGGGATAAGTGTATGTCTTTGTTACTTGGTCTCAGTGTATGACTGTGTTACTTGGTGTCAGCGTGTGTCTGTGTTACTGGGTATCAGTGTATGTCTTTGTTACTTGGTGTCAGTGTATGTCTTTGTTACTTGGTGTAAGTGTATGTCTTTGTTACTTGGTGTCAGTGCATGTCTGTGTTATTGGTGTACGTGTATGTCTTTGTTACTTGGTGTCAGTGTATGTCTTTGTTACTTGGTGTAAGTGTATGTCTTTGTTACTTGGTGTCAGTGTATGTCTTTGTTACATGGTGTAAGTGTATGTCTTTGCTACTTGGTGTCAGTGTATGTCTTTGTTACTTGGTGTGTGTGTGTGTCTGTGTTACCTGGTGTAAGTGTGTGTCTGTGTAACTGGGTATCAGTGTATGTCTTTGTTACCTGGTGTAAGTGTGTGTCTGTGTTACTGGGTATCAGTGTATGTATTTGTTACTTGGTGTCAGTGTATGTCTTTCTTACTTGGTGTAAGTGTATGTCTTTGTTACTTTGTGTCAGTGTATGTCTTTGTTACTTGGTGTAAGTGTATGTCTTTGTTACTTGGCATAAGTGTGTGTCTGTGTTACTGGGTATCAGTGTATGTCTTTGTTACTTGGTGTCAGTGTGTGTCTTTGTTACAGGGTGTCAGTGCATGTCTTTGTTACTGGTTGTCAGTGTTTGTATTTTTTTACTTGGTTTAAGTGTATGTCTTTGTTACTTGGTGTCAGTGTGTGTCTTTGTTACTGGGTGTCAGTGTATGTCTTTGTTACTGGGTATCAGTGTCTGCCTTTGTTACTTGGTGTAAGAGTGTGTCTGTGTTGCTGGGTATCAGAGTATGTCTTTGTTACTTGGTGTCAGTGTCGGTCTGTGTTACTTGATGTAAGTGTGTGTCTTTCTTACTTGGTGTAAGTGCATGTCTTTGTTACTTGGTGTCAGTGTATGTCTGTGTAACTTGGTGTAAGTGTGTGTCTTTGTTAGTTGATGTAAGTGTCTATCTTTGTTACTTGGTGTCAGTGTATGTCTGTGTTATTTGGTGTAAGTGTGTGTATTTGTTACTTGGTGTCGGTGTATGTCTTTGTTACTTGGTGTAAGTGTTTGTCTGTGTTACTGGGTATCAGTGTATGTCTTTGTTATTTGGTGTCTGTGTATGTCTGTGATACTTGGTGTAAGTGTGTATCTTTGTTACCGGGTATCAGTGTATGTCTTTGTTACTTCGTGTAAGTGTGTGTCTTTGTTACTTGGTGTAAGTGTATGTCTTTGTTACTTGGTGTCAGTGTATGTATTTGTTACTTGGTGTAAGTGTGTGTCTTTGTTACTGGGTATCAGTGTATGTCTTTGTTAATTTGTGTCAGTGGATGTCTTTGTTTCTTGGTGTCAGTGTGTGTCTTTGTTACTGGGTGTCAGTGTATGTCTTTGTGACTTGGTGTAAGTGTGTGTCTCTGTTACTGGGTATCAGTGTCTGTCTTTGTTACTTGGTGTAAGTGTGTGCCTGTGTTACTGGGTATCAGTGTATGTCTTTGTTAATTTGTGTCAGTGGATGTCTTTGTTACTTGGTGTCAGTGTGTGTCTTTGTTACTGCGTGTCAGTGTGTGTCTTTGTTACTGGGTGTCAGTGTATGTCTTTGTGACTTGGTGTAAGTGTGTGTCTGTGTTACTGGGTATCAGTGAATGTCTTTGTTACTGGGTTTCAGTGCATGTCTTTGTGACTTGGTGTAAGTGTGTGTCTGTGTTACTGGGTATCAGTGTATGTCATTGTTACTTCGTGTAAGTGTGTGTCTGTGTTACTGGGTATCAGTCGATGTCTTTGTTACTTGCTGTCAGTGTATGTCTGTGTTACTTGGTGTAAGCGTGTGTCTTTGTTACTTGGTGTCAGTGTATGTCTGTGTTACTTGGTGCAAGTGTATGTCTTTGTTACTTGGTGTCAGTGTATGTCTCTGTTACTTGGTGTCAGTGTATGTCTTTGTTACATGGTGTAAGTGTGTGTCTGTGTTACTGGGTATCAGTGTATGTCTTTGTTACTTGGTGTCTGTGTATGTCGGTAATACTTGGTGTAAGTGTGTGTCTGTGTGGCTGGGTATCAGTGTATGTCTTTGTTACTTGGTGTAAGTGTGTGGCTGTGTTACTGGGTATCAGTGTATGTCTTTGTTACTTGGTGTCTGTGTATGTCTTTGTATACTTGGTGTCACTGTGTGTCTTTGTTACTTGGTACCAGTGTGTTTCTTTGTTACTGGGTGTCAGTGTTTGTCTTTGTTACTGGGTGTCAGTGTATGTCTTTGTGACTTGGTGTTCGTGTTTGTCTGTGTTACTGGGTACCAGTGTCTGTCTTTGTTACTTGGTGTAAGTGTGTGTCTGTGTTACTGGGTATCAGTGTATGTCTTTGTTACTTGGTGTCAGTGTATGTCTGTGTACTTAGTGTAAGTGTGTGTCTTTGTTACCTGGTGTCAGTGTATGCCTGTGTTACTTGGTGTAAGTGTATGTCTTTGTTACTTGGTGTCAGTGCATGTCTTTTTTACTTGGTGTAAGTGTACGTCTTTGATACTTGGTGTCAGTGCATGTCTTTGTTACTTGGTGTAAGTGTATGCCTTTGTTACTTGGTGTCAGTGTATGTCTGTGTTACTTGGTGTAAGTGTATGTCTTTGTTACTTGGTGTCAGTGTATGTCTTTTTTACTTGGTGTAAGTGTACGTCTTTGATACTTGGTGTCAGTGCATGTCTTTGTTACTTGGCGTAAGTGTATGCCTTTGTTACTGGGTATCAGTGTATGTCTTTGTTACTTGGTGTCATTGTCTGTCTTTGTTACTTGGTGTAAGTGTGTGGCTGTGTTACTGGGGATAAGTGTATGTCTTTGTTACTTGGTCTCAGTGTATGACTGTGTTACTTGGTGTCAGCGTGTGTCTGTGTTACTGGGTATCAGTGTATGTCTTTGTTACTTGGTGTCAGTGTATGTCTTTGTTACTTGGTGTAAGTGTATGTCTTTGTTACTTGGTGTCAGTGCATGTCTGTGTTATTGGTGTACGTGTATGTCTTTGTTACTTGGTGTCAGTGTATGTCTTTGTTACTTGGTGTAAGTGTATGTCTTTGTTACTTGGTGTCAGTGTATGTCTTTGTTACATGGTGTAAGTGTATGTCTTTGCTACTTGGTGTCAGTGTATGTCTTTGTTACTTGGTGTGTGTGTGTGTCTGTGTTACCTGGTGTAAGTGTGTGTCTGTGTAACTGGGTATCAGTGTATGTCTTTGTTACCTGGTGTAAGTGTGTGTCTGTGTTACTGGGTATCAGTGTATGTATTTGTTACTTGGTGTCAGTGTATGTCTTTCTTACTTGGTGTAAGTGTATGTCTTTGTTACTTTGTGTCAGTGTATGTCTTTGTTACTTGGTGTAAGTGTATGTCTTTGTTACTTGGCATAAGTGTGTGTCTGTGTTACTGGGTATCAGTGTATGTCTTTGTTACTTGGTGTCAGTGTGTGTCTTTGTTACAGGGTGTCAGTGCATGTCTTTGTTACTGGGTGTCAGTGTATGTATTTTTTTACTTGGTTTAAGTGTATGTCTTTGTTACTTGGTGTCAGTGTGTGTCTTTGTTACTGGGTGTCAGTGTATGTCTTTGTTACTGGGTATCAGTGTCTGCCTTTGTTACTTGGTGTAAGAGTGTGTCTGTGTTGCTGGGTATCAGAGTATGTCTTTGTTACTTGGTGTCAGTGTCGGTCTGTGTTACTTGATGTAAGTGTGTGTCTTTCTTACTTGGTGTAAGTGCATGTCTTTGTTACTTGGTGTCAGTGTATGTCTGTGTAACTTGGTGTAAGTGTGTGTCTTTGTTAGTTGATGTAAGTGTCTATCTTTGTTACTTGGTGTCAGTGTATGTCTGTGTTATTTGGTGTAAGTGTGTGTATTTGTTACTTGGTGTCGGTGTATGTCTTTGTTACTTGGTGTAAGTGTTTGTCTGTGTTACTGGGTATCAGTGTATGTCTTTGTTATTTGGTGTCTGTGTATGTCTGTGATACTTGGTGTAAGTGTGTATCTTTGTTACCGGGTATCAGTGTATGTCTTTGTTACTTCGTGTAAGTGTGTGTCTTTGTTACTTGGTGTAAGTGTATGTCTTTGTTACTTGGTGTCAGTGTATGTATTTGTTACTTGGTGTAAGTGTGTGTCTTTGTTACTGGGTATCAGTGTATGTCTTTGTTAATTTGTGTCAGTGGATGTCTTTGTTTCTTGGTGTCAGTGTGTGTCTTTGTTACTGGGTGTCAGTGTATGTCTTTGTGACTTGGTGTAAGTGTGTGTCTCTGTTACTGGGTATCAGTGTCTGTCTTTGTTACTTGGTGTAAGTGTGTGCCTGTGTTACTGGGTATCAGTGTATGTCTTTGTTAATTTGTGTCAGTGGATGTCTTTGTTACTTGGTGTCAGTGTGTGTCTTTGTTACTGCGTGTCAGTGTGTGTCTTTGTTACTGGGTGTCAGTGTATGTCTGTGTACTTAGTGTAAGTGTGTGTCTTTGTTACCTGGTGTCAGTGTATGCCTGTGTTACTTGGTGTAAGTGTATGTCTTTGTTACTTGGTGTCAGTGCATGTCTTTTTTACTTGGTGTAAGTGTACGTCTTTGATACTTGGTGTCAGTGCATGTCTTTGTTACTTGGTGTAAGTGTATGCCTTTGTTACTTGGTGTCAGTGTATGTCTGTGTTACTTGGTGTAAGTGTATGTCTTTGTTACTTGGTGTCAGTGTATGTCTTTTTTACTTGGTGTAAGTGTACGTCTTTGATACTTGGTGTCAGTGCATGTCTTTGTTACTTGGCGTAAGTGTATGCCTTTGTTACTGGGTATCAGTGTATGTCTTTGTTACTTGGTGTCATTGTCTGTCTTTGTTACTTGGTGTAAGTGTGTGGCTGTGTTACTGGGGATAAGTGTATGTCTTTGTTACTTGGTCTCAGTGTATGACTGTGTTACTTGGTGTCAGCGTGTGTCTGTGTTACTGGGTATCAGTGTATGTCTTTGTTACTTGGTGTCAGTGTATGTCTTTGTTACTTGGTGTAAGTGTATGTCTTTGTTACTTGGTGTCAGTGCATGTCTGTGTTATTGGTGTACGTGTATGTCTTTGTTACTTGGTGTCAGTGTATGTCTTTGTTACTTGGTGTAAGTGTATGTCTTTGTTACTTGGTGTCAGTGTATGTCTTTGTTACATGGTGTAAGTGTATGTCTTTGCTACTTGGTGTCAGTGTATGTCTTTGTTACTTGGTGTGTGTGTGTGTCTGTGTTACCTGGTGTAAGTGTGTGTCTGTGTAACTGGGTATCAGTGTATGTCTTTGTTACCTGGTGTAAGTGTGTGTCTGTGTTACTGGGTATCAGTGTATGTATTTGTTACTTGGTGTCAGTGTATGTCTTTCTTACTTGGTGTAAGTGTATGTCTTTGTTACTTTGTGTCAGTGTATGTCTTTGTTACTTGGTGTAAGTGTATGTCTTTGTTACTTGGCATAAGTGTGTGTCTGTGTTACTGGGTATCAGTGTATGTCTTTGTTACTTGGTGTCAGTGTGTGTCTTTGTTACAGGGTGTCAGTGCATGTCTTTGTTACTGGGTGTCAGTGTATGTATTTTTTTACTTGGTTTAAGTGTATGTCTTTGTTACTTGGTGTCAGTGTGTGTCTTTGTTACTGGGTGTCAGTGTATGTCTTTGTTACTGGGTATCAGTGTCTGCCTTTGTTACTTGGTGTAAGAGTGTGTCTGTGTTGCTGGGTATCAGAGTATGTCTTTGTTACTTGGTGTCAGTGTCGGTCTGTGTTACTTGATGTAAGTGTGTGTCTTTCTTACTTGGTGTAAGTGCATGTCTTTGTTACTTGGTGTCAGTGTATGTCTGTGTAACTTGGTGTAAGTGTGTGTCTTTGTTAGTTGATGTAAGTGTCTATCTTTGTTACTTGGTGTCAGTGTATGTCTGTGTTATTTGGTGTAAGTGTGTGTATTTGTTACTTGGTGTCGGTGTATGTCTTTGTTACTTGGTGTAAGTGTTTGTCTGTGTTACTGGGTATCAGTGTATGTCTTTGTTATTTGGTGTCTGTGTATGTCTGTGATACTTGGTGTAAGTGTGTATCTTTGTTACCGGGTATCAGTGTATGTCTTTGTTACTTCGTGTAAGTGTGTGTCTTTGTTACTTGGTGTAAGTGTATGTCTTTGTTACTTGGTGTCAGTGTATGTATTTGTTACTTGGTGTAAGTGTGTGTCTTTGTTACTGGGTATCAGTGTATGTCTTTGTTAATTTGTGTCAGTGGATGTCTTTGTTTCTTGGTGTCAGTGTGTGTCTTTGTTACTGGGTGTCAGTGTATGTCTTTGTGACTTGGTGTAAGTGTGTGTCTCTGTTACTGGGTATCAGTGTCTGTCTTTGTTACTTGGTGTAAGTGTGTGCCTGTGTTACTGGGTATCAGTGTATGTCTTTGTTAATTTGTGTCAGTGGATGTCTTTGTTACTTGGTGTCAGTGTGTGTCTTTGTTACTGCGTGTCAGTGTGTGTCTTTGTTACTGGGTGTCAGTGTATGTCTTTGTGACTTGTTGTAAGTGTGTGTCTCTGTTACTGGGTATCAGTGTATGTCTTTGTTACTTGGTGTATTTGTATGTCCTTGTTACTTGGTGTCAGTGTATGACTTTGATACTTGGTGCCAGTGTATGTCTGTGTTACTTGGTGTAAGTTAGTGTCTTTGTTACTTGGTGTCAGTGTATGCCTTTGTTACTTGGTGTCTGTGTGTTTCTGTGTTACTTGGTGTAAGTGTATGTCTGTGTAACTTGGTATCAGTGTATGTCTTTGTTACCTTGTATAAGTGTGTGTCTGTGTTACTGGGTATCAGTGTTTGTATTTGTTACTTGGTGTCAGTGTATGTCTTTCTTACTTGGTGTAAGTGTATGTCTTTGTTACTTGGTGTCAGTGTATGTCTTTGTTACTTGGTGTAAGTGTGTGTCTGTGTTACTGGGTATCAGTGTATGTCTTTGTTAATTGGTGTCAGTGTATGTCTTTGTTACTTGGTGTAAGTGTGTGACTGTGTTACTGGGTATCAGTGTATGTATTTGTTACTTGGTGTCAGTGTATGTCTTTCTTACTTGGTGTAAGTGTATGTCTTTGTTACTGGGTGTCAGTGCATGTCTTTGTTACTGGGTGTCAGTGTATGTATTTTTTACTTGGTGTAAGTGTATGTCTTTGTTACCTGGTGTCAGTGTATGTATTTGTTACTTGGTGTAATGTGTGTCTTTGTTACTGGGTATCAGTGTATGTCTTCGTTTATTTGTGTCAGTGGATGTCTTTGTTACTTGGTGTCAGTGTGTGTCTTTGTTACTGGGTGTCAGTGTATGTCTTTGTTACTGGGTGTCAGTGTATGTCCTTGTGACTTGGTGTAAGAGTGTGTCTCTGTTACTGGGTATCAGTGTCTGTCTTTGTTACTTGGTGTAAGTGTGTGTCTGTGTTCCTGGGTATCACTGTATGTCTTTGTTACTTGGTGTAAGTGTATGTCCTTGTTACTTGGTGTCAGTGTATGACTTTGATACTTGCTGTCAGTGTATGTCTGTTACTTGGCGTAAGTTAGTGTCTTTGTTACTTGGTGTCAGTGTATGTCTTTGTTACTTGGTGTCTGTGTGTGTCTGTGTTACTTGGTGTAAGTGTGTGTCTGTGTTACTGGGTATCAGTGTATGTCTTTGTTACTTGGTGTCAGTGTGTGTCTTTGTTACTGGGTGTCAGTGCATGTCTTTGTTACTGGGTGTCAGTGTATGTCTTTGTTACTGGGTATCAGTGTCTGTCTTTGTTACTTGGTGTAAGAGTGTGTCTGTGTTGCTGGGTATCAGTGTATGTCTTTGTTACTTGGTGTCAGTGTAGGTCTGTGTTACTTGGTGTAAGTGTGTGTCTTTCTTACTTGGTGTCTGTGTATGTCTGTGTTATTTGGTGTAAGTGTATGTATTTGTTACTTGGTGTCGGTGTATGTCTTTGTTACTTGGTGTAAGTGTTTGTCTGTGTTACTGGGTATCAGTTTTTGTCTTTGTTAGTTGGTGTCTGTGTATGTCTGTGATACTTGGTGTAAGTGTGTGTCTGTGTTAACGGGTATCAGTGTATGTCTATGTAACTTGGTGTAAGTGTGTGTCTTTGTTAGTTGGTGTAATTGTCTATCTTTGTTACTTGGTGTCAGTGTATGTCTGTGTTATTTGGTGTAAGTGTATGTATTTGTTACTTGGTGTCGGTGTATGTCTTTGTTACTTGGTGTAAGTGTTTGTCTGTTTTACTGAGTATCAGTTTTTGTCTTTGTTAGTTGGTGTCTGTGTATGTCTGTGATACTTGGTGTAAGTGTATGTCTTTGTTACTTGGTGTCAGTGTATGTATTTGTTACTAGCTGTAAGTGTGTGTCTTTGTTACTGGGTGTCAGTGTATGTCTTTGTTACTGGGTGTCAGTGTATGTCTTTGTGACTTGGTGTAAGTGTGTGTCTCTGTTACTGGGTATCAGTGTCTGTCTTTGTTACTTGGTGTAAGTGTGTGTCTGTGTTACTGGGTATCAGTGTATGTCTTTGTTACTTGGTGTCAGTGTGTGTCATTGTTACTGGGTGTCAGTGTATGTCTTTGTTACTGGGTGTCAGTGTATGTCTTTGTGACTTGGTGTAAGTGTGTGTCTCTGTTACTGGGTATCAGTGACTGTCTGTGATACTTGGTGTATGTGTGTGTCTGTGTTAACGGGTATCAGTGTATGTCTTTGTTACTTGGTGTCAGTGTGTGTCTTTGTTACTTGGTGTAAGTGTATGTCTTTGTTAATTTGTGTCAGTGGATGTCTTTGTTACTTGGTGTCAGTGTGTGTCTTTGTTACTGGGTGTCAGTGTATGTCTTTGTTACTGTGTGTCAGTGTATGTCTTTGTGACTTGGTGTAAGTGTGTGTCTCTGTTACTGAGTATCAGTGTCTATCTTTGTTACTTGGTGTAAGTGTGTGTCTGTGTTATTGGGTATCAGTATATGTCTTTGTTACTTGGTGTCAGTGTGTGTCTTTGTTACTGGGTGTCAGTGCATGTCTTTGTTACTGGGTGTCAGTGTATGTATTTTTTACTTGGTGTAAGTGTATGTCTTTGTTACTTGGTGTCAGTATGTGTATTTGTTACTGGGTATCAGTGCATGTCTTTGTTACTGGGTATCAGTGTCTGTCTTTGTTACTTGATGTAAGAGTGTGTCTGTGTTGCTGGGCATCAGTGTATGTCTTTGTTACTTGGTGTCAGTGTAGGTCCGTGTTACTTGGTGTAAGTGTGTGTCTTTCTTACTTGGTGTAAGTGCATGACTTTGTTACTTGGTGTCAGTGGATGTCTGTATAACTTGGTGTAAGTGTCTGTCTTTGTTAGTTGGTGTAAGTGTCTATCTTTGTTACTTGGTGTCAGTGTATGTCTGTGTTATTTGGTGTAAGTGTGTGTCTGTGTTAACGGGTATCAGTGTATGTCTTTGTTACTTGGTGTCAGTGTGTGTCTTTGTTACTTGGTGTAAGTGTATGTCTTTGTTACTTGGTGTCAGTGTATGTATTTGTTACTAGCTGTAAGTGTGTGTCTTTGTTTCTGGGTGTCAGTGTATGTCTTTGTTACTGGGTGTCAGTGCATGTCTTTGTGACTTGGTGTAAGTGTGTGTCTCTGTTACTGGGTATCAGTGTCTGTCTTTGTTACTTGGTGTAAGTGTGTGTCTGTGTTACTGGGTATCATTGTATGTCTTTGTTACTTGGTGTCAGTGTGTGTCTTTGTTACTGGGTGTCAGTGCATGTCTTTGTTACTGGGTGTCAGTGTATGTATTTTTTACTTTGTGTAAGTGTATGTCTTTGTTACTTGGTGTCAGTATGTGTATTTGTTACTGGGTGTCAGTGCATGTCTTTGTTACTGGGTATCAGTGTCTGTCTTTGTTACTTGGTGTAAGAGTGTGTCTGTGTTGCTGGGTATCAGTGTATGTCTTTGTTACTTGGTGTCAGTGTAGGTCTGTGTTACTTGGTGTAAGTGTGTGTCTTTCTTACTTGGTGTAAGTGCATGTCTTTGTTACTTGGTGTCAGTGTATGTCTGTGTAACTTGGTGTAAGTGTCTGTCTTTGTTAGTTGGTGTAAGTGTCTATATTTGTTACTTGGTGTCACTGTATGTCTGTGTTATTTGGTGTAAGTGTATGTATTTGTTACTTGGTGTCGGTGTATTTCTCTGTTACTTGGTGTAAGTGTTTGTCTGTGTTACTGGGTATCAGTGTATGTCTTTGTTAGTTGGTGTCTGTGTATGTCTGTGATACTTGGTGTAAGTGTGTGTCTGTGTTACCGGGTATCAGTGTATGTCTTTGTTTTTTGGTGTCAGTGTATGTCTTTGTTACTTGGTGTAAGTGTATGTCTTTGTTACTTGGTGTCAGTGTATGTAGTTGTTACTTGCTGTAAGTCTGTGTCTTTGTTACTGGGTGTCAGTGTATGTCTTTGTTAATTTGTGTCAGTGGATGTCTTTGTTACTTGGTGTCAGTGTGTGTCTTTGTTACTGGGTGTCAGTGTATGCCTTTGAGACTTGGTGTAAGTGTTTGTCACTGTTACTGGGTATCAGTGTCTGTCTTTGTTACTTGGTGTAAGTGTGTGTCTGTGTTACTGGGTATCAGTGTATGTCTTTGTTAAATGGTGTCAGTGTGTGTCTTTGTTACTGGGTGTCAGTGCATGTCTTTGTTACTGGATGTCAGTGTTTGTATTTATTACTTGGTGTAAGTGTATGTCTTTGTTACTTGGTGTCAGTGTAGGTCTGTGTTACTTGGTGTAAGTGTGTGTCTTTCTTACTTGGTGTAAGTGCATGTCTTTGTTACTTGTTGTCAGTGTATGTCTGTGTAACTTGGTGTAAGTGTGTGTCTTTGTTAGTTGGTGTAAGTGTCTATCTTTGTTACTTGGTGTCAGTGCATGTCTGTGTTATTTGGTGTAAGTGTATGTATTTGTTACTTGGTGTCGGTGTATGTCTTTGTTACTTGGTGTAAGTGTTTGTCTGTGTTACTAGGTATCAGTGTATGTCTTTGTTAGTTGTTATCTGTGTATGTCTGTGATACTTGGTGTAAGGGTGTGTCTGTGTTACCGGGTATCAGTGTATGTCTTTGTTACTTCGTGCAAGTGTGTGTCTTTGTTACTGGGTATCAGTGTATGTCTTTGTTACTTGGTGTCAGTGTATGTCTTTGTTACTTGGTGTAAGTGTATGTCTTTGTTACTGGGTGTCAGTGTATGTCTTTGTTAATTTGTGTCAGTGGATGTCTTTGTTACTTGGTGTCAGTGTGTGTCTTTGTTACTGGGTGTCAGTGTATGTCTTTGTGACTTGGTGTAAGTGTGTGGCTCTGTTACTGGGTATCAGTGTCTGTCTTTGTTACTTGGTGTAAGTGTGTGTCTGTGTTGCTGGGTATCAGTGTATGTCTTTGTTACTTGGTGTCAGTGTGTGTCTTTGTTACTGGGTGTCAGTGCATGTCTTTGTTACTGGGTGTCAGTGTATGTATTTTTTACTTGGTGTAAGTGTATGTCTTTGTTACTTGGTGTCAGTGTGTGTATTTGTTACAGGGTATCAGTGTATGTCTTTGTTACTTGGTGTAAGTGTGTGTCTGTGTTACTGGGTATCAGTGTATGTCTTTGTTACTTGGTGTAAGTGTGTGTCTGTGTTACTGGTATGAGTGTATGTCTTTGTTAATTGGTGTCAGTGTATGCCTTTGTTACTTGGTGTAAGTGTGTGTCTGTGTTACTGGGTATCAGTGTATGTCTTTGTTACTTGGTGTCAGTGTGTGTCTTTGTTACTGGGTGTCAGTGCATGGCTTTGTTACTGGGTGTCAGTGTATGTCTTTGTTACTGGGTATCAGTGTCTGTCTTTGTTACTTGGTGTAAGAGTGTTTCTGTGTTGCTGGGTATCAGTGTATGTCTTTGTTACTTGGTGTCAGTGTAGGTCTGTGTTACTTGGTGTAAGTGTGTGTCTTTCTTACTTGGTGTAAGTGCATGTCTTTGTTACTTGGTGTCAGTGTATGTCTGTGTAACTTGGTGTAAGTGTGTGTCTTTGTTAGTTGGTGTAAGTGTCAATCTTTGTTACATGGTGTCAGTGTATGTCTGTGTTATTTGGTGTAAGTGTATCTATTTGTTACTTGGTGTTGGTGTATGTCTTTGTTACTTGGTGTAAGTGTTTGTCTGTGTTACTGGGTATCAGTGTATGTCTTTGTTAGTTGGTGTCTGTGTATGTCTGTGATACTTGGTGGAAGTGTGTGTCTGTGTTACCGGGTATCAGTGTATGTCTTTGTTACTTGTTGTCAGTGTATGTCTTTGTTACTTGCTGTAAGTGTGTGTCTTTGTTACTGGGTGTCAGTGTATGTCTTTGTTAATTTGTGTCAGTAGATGTCTTTGTTACTTGGTGTCAGTGTGTGTCTTTGTTACTTGGTGTCAGTGCATGTCTTTTGTTACTGGGTGTCAGTGTATGTATTTTCTACTTGGTGTAAGTGTTTGTCTTTGTTACTTGGTGTCAGTGTAGGTCTGTGTTACTTGGTGTAAGTGTGTGTCTTACTTACTTGGTTTAATTGCATGTCTTTGTTACTTGGTGTCAGTGTATGTCTGTGTAACTTCGTGTAAGTGTGTGTCTTTGTTAGTTGGTGCAAGTGTCTATCTTTGTTACTTGGTGTCAGTGTATGTCTGTGTTATTTGGTGTCAGTGTATGTATTTGTTACTTGGTGTCGGTGTATGTCTTTGTTACTTGGTGTAAGTGTTTGTCTGTGTTACTGGGTATCAGTGTATGTCTTTGTTAGTTGGTGTCTGTGTATGTCTGTGATACTTGGTGTAAGTGTGTGTCTGTGTTACCGGGTATCAGTGTATGTCTTTGTTAATTCGTGCAAGTGTGTGTCTTTGTGACTGGGTATCAGTGTATGTCTTTGTTACTTGGTGTCAGTGTATGTGTTTGTTACTTGGTGTAAGTGTATGTCTTTGTTACTTGGTGTCAGTGTATGTATTTGTTACTTGCTGTAAGTGTCTGTCTTTGTTACTGGGTGTCAGTGCATGTCTTTGTTACTTGGTGTAAGTGTGTGTCTGTGTTACCTGTATGAGTGTATGTCTTTGTTAATTGGTGTCAGTGTATGCGTTTGTTACTTGGTGTAAGTGTGTGTCTGTGTTACTGGGTATCAGTGTATGTCTTTGTTACTTGGTGTCAGTGTGTGTCTTGGTTACTGGTTGTCAGTGCATGTCTTTGTTACTGGGTGTCAGTGTATGTCTTTGTTACTGGGTATCAGTGTCTGTCTTTGTTACTTGGTGTAAGAGTGTGTCTGTGTTGCTGGGTATCAGTGTATGTCTTTGTTACTTGGTGTCAGTGTAGGTCTGTGTTACTTGGTGTAAGTGTGTGTCTTTCTTATTTGGTGTAAGTGCATGTCTTTGTAACTTGGTGTCAGTGTATGTCTGTGTAACTTGGTGTAAGTGTGTTTCTTTGTTAGTTGGTGTAAGTGCCAATCTTGGTTACTTGGTGTCAGTGTATGTCTGTGTTATTTGGTGTAAGTGTATCTATTTGTTACTTGGTGTTGGTGTATGTCTTTGTTACTTGGTGTAAGTGTTTGTCTGTGTTACTGGGTATCAGTGTATGTCTTTGTTAGTTGGTGTCTGTGTATGTCTGTGATACTTGGTGCAAGTGTGTGTCTGTGTTACAGGGTATCAGTGTATGTCTTTGTTACTTGGTGTCAGTGTATGTCTTTGTTACTTGCTGTAAGTGTGTGTCTTTGTTACTGGGTGTCAGTGTATGTCTTTGTTAATTTGTGTCAGTGGATGACTTTGTTACTTGGTGTCAGTGTGTGTCTTTGTTACTGGGTGTCAGTGTATGTCTTTGTGACTTGGTGTAAGTGTGTGTCTCTGTTACTGGGTATCAGTGTCTGTCGTTGTTACTTGGTGTAAGTGTGTGTCTGTGTTACTGGGTATCAGTGTATGTCTTTGTTACTTGGTGTCAGTGCATGTCTTTGTTACTGGGTGTCAGTGTATGTATTTTTTACTTGGTGTAAGTGTATGTCTTTGTTACTTGGTGTCAGTGTAGGTCTGTGTTACTTGGTGTAAGTGTGTGTCTTTCTTACTTGGTTTAAGTGCATGTCTTTGTTACTTGGTGTCAGTGTATGTCTGTGTAACTTGGTGTAAGTGTGTGTCTTTGTTAGTTGGTGTAAGTGTCTATCTTTGTTACTTGGTGTCAGTGTATGTCTGTGTTATTTGGTGTAAGTGAATGTATTTGTTACTTGGTGTCGGTGTATGTCTTTGTTACTTGGTGTAAGTGTTTGTCTGTGTTACTGGGTATCAGTGTATGTCTTTGTTAGTTGGTGTCTGTGTATGTCTGTGATACTTGGTGTAAGTGTGTGTCTGTATTACCGGGTATCAGTGTATGTCTTTGTTAATTCGTGCAAGTGTGTGTCTTTGTTACTGGGTATCAGTGTATGTCTTTGTTACTTGGTGTCAGTGCATGTCTTTGTTACTTGGTGTAAGTGTATGTCTTTGTTACTTGGTGTCAGTGCATGTCTTTGTTACTGGGTATCAGTGTCTGTCTTTGTTACTTGGTGTAAGAGTGAGTCTGTGTTGCTGGGTATCAGTGTATGTCTTTGTTACTTGGTGTCAGTGTAGGTCTGTGTTACTTGGTGTAAGTGTGTGTCTTTCTTACTTGGTGTAAGTGCATGTCTTTGTTACTTGGTGTCAGTGTATGTCTGTGTAACTTGGTGTAAGTGTCTGTCTTTGTTAGTTGGTGTAAGTGTCTATCTTTGTTACTTGGTGTCAGTGTATGTCTCTGTTATTTGGTGTAAGTGTATGTATTTGTTACTTGGTGTCGGTGTATGTCTTTGTTACTTGGTGTAAGTGTTTGTCTGTGTTACTGGGTATCACTGTATGTCTTTGTTAGTTGGTGTCTGTGTATGTCTGTGATACTTGGTGTAAGTGTGTGTCTGTGTTACCGGGTATCAGTGTATGTCTTTGTTACTTGGTGTCAGTGTATGTCTTTGTTACTTGGTGTAAGTGTATGTCTTTGTTACTTGGTGTCAGTGTATGTATTTGTTACTTGCTGTAAGTGTGTGTCTTTGTTACTGGGTGTCAGTGTATGTCTTTGTTAATTTGTGTCAGTGGATGTCTTTGTTACTTGGTGTCAGTGTGTGTCTTTGTTACTGGGTGTCAGTGTATGTCTTTGTGACTTGGTGTAAGTGTGTGTCTCTGTTACTGGGTATCAGTGTCTGTCTTTGTGACTTGGTGTCAGTGTGTGTCTGTGTTACTGGGTATCAGTGTATGTCTTTGTTACTTGCTGTCAGTGTGTGTCTTTGTTACTGGGTGTCATTGCATGTCTTTGTTACTGGATGTCAGTGTATGTATTTTTTACTTGGTGTAAGTGTATGTATTTTTTACTTAGTGTAAGTGTATGTCTTTGTTACTTGGTGTCAGTGTGTGTCTTTCTTACTTGATGTAAGTGCATGTCTTTGTTACTTGGTGTCAGTGTATGTCTGTGTAACTTGGTGTAAGTGTCTGTCTTTGTTAGTTGGTGTAAGTGTCTATCTTTGTTACTTGGTGTCAGTGTATGTCTGTGTTATTTGGTGTAAGTGTATGTATTTGTTACTTGGTGTCGGTGTATGTCTTTGTTACTTGGTGTAAGTGTTTGTCTGTGTTACTGGGTATCAGTGTATGTCTTTGTTAGTTGGTGTCTGTGTATGTCTGTGATACTTGGTGTAAGTGTGTGTCTGTGTTACCGGGTATCAGTGTATGTCTTTGTTACTTCGTGCAAGTGTGTGTCTTTGTTACTGGGTATCAGTGTATGTCTTTGTTACTTGGTGTCAGTGTATGCCTTTGTTACTTGCTGGAAGTGTGTGTCTTTGTTACTGGGTGTCAGTGTATGTCTTTGTTAATTTGTGTCAGTGGATGTCTTTGTTACTTGGTGTCAGTGTGTGTCTTTGTTACTGGGTGTCAGTATATGTCTTTGTGACTTGGTGTAAGTGTGTGTCTCTGTTACTGGGTATCAGTGTCTGTCTTTGTGACTTGGTGTCAGTGTGTGTCTGTGTTACTGGGTATCAGTGTATGTCTTTGTTACTTGCTGTCAGTGTGTGTCTTTGTTACTGGGTGTCAGTGCATGTCTTTGTTACTGGATGTCAGTGTATGTATTTTTTACTTGGTGTAAGTGTATGTATTTTTTACTTAGTGTAAGTGTATGTCTTTGTTACTTGGTGTCAGTGTGTGTCTTTCTTACTTGATGTAAGTGCATGTCTTTGTTACTTGGTGTCAGTGTATGTCTGTGTAACTTGGTGTAAGTGTGTGTCTTTGTTAGTTGGTGTAAGTGTCTATCTTTGTTACTTGGTGTCAGTGTATGTCTGTGTTATTTGGTGTAAGTGTATGTATTTGTTACTTGGTGTCGGTGTATGTCTTTGTTACTTGGTGTAAGTGTTTGTCTGTGTTACTGGGTATCAGTGTATGTCTTTGTTAGTTGGTGTCTGTGTATGTCTGTGATACTTGGTGTAAGTGTGTGTCTGTGTTACCGGGTATCAGTGTATGTCTTTGTTACTTCGTGCAAGTGTGTGTCTTTGTTACTGGGTATCAGTGTATGTCTTTGTTACTTGGTGTCAGTGTATGCCTTTGTTACTTGCTGGAAGTGTGTGTCTTTGTTACTGGGTGTCAGTGTATGTCTTTGTTAATTTGTGTCAGTGGATGTCTTTGTTACTTGGTGTCAGTGTGTGTCTTTGTTACTGGGTGTCGGTATATGTCTTTGTGACTTGGTGTAAGTGTGTGTCTCTGTTACTGGGTATCAGTGTCTGTCTTTGTTACTTGGTGTAAGTGTGTGTCGGTGTTACTGGGTATCAGTGTATGTCTTTGTTACTTGGTGTCAGTGCATGTCTTTGTTACTGGGTGTCAGTGTATGTATTTTTTACTTGGTGTAAGTGTATGTCTTTGTTACTTTGTGTCAGTGTATGTCTGTGTAACTTGGTGTAAGTGTGTGTCTTTGTTAGTTGGTGCAAGTGTCTATCTTTGTTACTTGGTGTCTGTGTATGTCTGTGTTATTTGGTGTAAGTGTATGTATTTGTTACATGGTGTCGGTGTATTTCTTTGTTACTAGGTGTACGTGTTTGTCTGTGTTACTGGGTATCAGTGTATGTCTTTGTTAGTTGGTGTCTGTGTATTTCTGTGATACTTGGTGTAAGTGTGTGTCTGTGTTACCGGGTATCAGTGTATGTCTTTGTTAATTCGTGCAAGTGTGTGTCTTTGTTACTGGGTATCAGTGTATGTCTTTGTTACTTGGTGTCAGTGTATGTATTTGTTACTTGCTGTAAGTGTCTGTCTTTGTTACTGGGTGTCAGTGTATGTCTTTGTTACTTGGTGAAAGTGTGTGTCTGTGTTACTGGGTATCAGTGTATGTCTTTGTTACTTGGTGTCAGTGTGTGTCTTTGTTACTGGGTGTCAGTGCATGTCTTTGTTACTGGGTGTCAGTGTATGTCTTTGTTACTGGGTATCAGTGTCTGTCTTTGTTACTTGGTGTAAGAGTGTGTCTGTGTTGCTGGGTATCAGTGTATGTCTTTGTTACTTGGTGGAAGTGTGAGTCTTTCTTACTTGGTGTAAGTGCATGTCTTTGTAACTTGGTGTCAGTGTATGTCTGTGTAACTTGGTGTAAGTGTGTGTCTTTGTTAGTTGGTGTAAGTTTCAATCTTTGTTACTTGGTGTCAGTGTATGTCTGTGTTATTTGGTGTAAGTGTATCTATTTGTTACTTGGTGTTGGTGTATGTCTTTGTTACTTGGTGTAAGTGTTAGTCTGTGTTACTGGGTATCAGTGTATGTCTTTGTTAGTTGGTGTCTGTGTATGTCTGTGATACTTGGTGTAAGTGTGTGTCTGTGTTACCGGGTATCAGTGTATGTCTTTGTTACTTGGTGTCAGTGTATGTCTTTGTTACTTGCTGTAAGTGTGTGTCTTTGTTACTGGGTGTCAGTGTATGTCTTTGTTAATTTGTGTCAGTGGATGTCTTTGTTACTTGGTGTCAGTGTGTGTCTTTGTTACTGGGTGTCAGTGTATGTCTTTGTGACTTGGTGTAAGTGTGTGTCTCTGTTACTGGGTATCAATATCTGTCTTTGTTACTTGGTGTAAGTGTGTGTCTGTGTTACTGGGTATCAGTGTATGTCTTGGTTACTTGGTGTCAGTGCATGTCTTTGTTACTGGGTGTCAGTGTATGTATTTTTTACTTGGTGTAAGTGTATGTCTTTGTTACTTGGTGTCAGTGTAGGCCTGTGTTACTTGGTGTAAGTGTGTGTCTTTCTTACTTGGTTTAAGTGCATGTCTTTGTTACTTGGTGTCAGTGTATGTCTGTGATACAGGGTATCAGTGTATGTCTTTGTTACTTGGTGTCAGTGTGTGTCTTTGTTACTGGTTGTCAGTGCATGTCTTTGTTACTGGGTGTCAGTTTATGTATTTTTTACTTGGTGTAAGTGTATGTCTTTGTTACTTAGTGTCAGTGATGTATTTGTTACTGGGTAACAGTGTATGTCTTTGTTACTTGGTGTAAGTGTGTGTCTGTGTTACTGGGTATCAGTGTATGTCTTTGTTACTTGGTGTAAGTGTGTGTCTGTGTTACTGGGTATCAGTGTATGTCTTTGTTACTTGGTGTCAGTGTGTGTCTTTGTTACTGGGTGTCAGTGCATGTCTTTGTTACTGGGTGTCAGTGTATGTCTTTGTTACTGGGTATCAGTGTATGTCTTTGTTACTGGGTATCAGTGTCTGTCTTTGTTACTTGGTATAAGAGTGTGTCTGTGTTGCTGGGTATCAGTGTATGTCTTTGTTACTTGGTGTCAGTGTAGGTCTGTGTTACTTGGTGTAAGTGTGTGTCTTTCTTACTTGATGTAAGTGTATGTCTTTGTTAATTGGTGTCAGTGTATGCCTTTGTTACTTGATGTAAGTGTGTGTCTGTGTTACTGGGTATCAGTGTATGTCTTTGTTACTTGGTGTCAGTGTAGGTCTGTGTTACTTGGTGTAAGTGTGTGTCTTTCTTGCTTGGTGTAAGTGCATGTCTTTGTTAGTTGGTGTCAGTATATGTCTGTGTAACTTGGTGTAAGTGTGTGTCTTTGTTAGTTGGTGTAAGTGTCTATCTTTGTTACTTGGTGTCAGTGTATGTCTGTGTTATTTGGTGTAAGTGTATGTATTTGTTACTTGGTGTCGGTGTATGTCTTTGTTACTTGGTGTAATTGTTTGTCTGTGATACTGGGTATCAGTGTATGTCTTTGTTAGTTGGTGTCTGTGTATGTCTGTGATACTTGGTGTAAGTGTGTGTCTGTGTTACCGGGTATCTGTGTATGTCTTTGTTACTTCGTGCAAGTGTGTGTCTTTGTTACTGGGTGTCAGTGTATGTCTTTGTTACTTGGTGTAAGTGTATGTCTTTGTTACTTGGTGTCAGTGTATGTATTTGTTACTTGCTGTAACTGTGTGTCTTTGTTACTGGGTATCAGTGTATGTCTTTGTTAATTTGTGTCAGTGGATGTCTTTGTTACTTTGTGTCAGTGTGTGTCTTTGTTACTGGGTGTCAGTGTATGTTTTTGTTACTGGGTGTCAGTGTATGTCTTTGTGGCTTGGTGAAAGTGTGTGTCTCTGTTAGTGGGTATCAGTGTCTGTCTTTGTTACTTGGTGTAAGTGTGTGTCTGTGTTACTGGGTATCAGTGTATCTCTTTGTTACTTGGTGTAAGTGTATGTCCTTGTTACTTGGTGTCAGTGTATGTCTTTGATACTTTGTGTCAGTGTATGTCTGTGTTACTTGGTGTAAGTGTGTGTCTTTGTTACTTGGTGTAAGTGTGTGTCTTTGTTACTTGGTGTAAGTGTATGTCTTTGTTACTTGGTGTAAGTGTATGTCTGTGTTACTTGGTGTAAGTGTGTGTCTTTGTTAGTTCGTGTAACTGTATGTCTTTGTTACTTGGTGTCAGTGAATGTCTGTGTTACTTGGTGTAATTGTATGTCTTTGTTACTTGGTGTCAGTGTATGTCTTTGTTACTTGGTGTAAGTGTGTGTCTGTGTTACTGGGTATCAGTGTATGTCTTTGTTACTTGGTGTCTGTGTATGTCTGTGATACTTGGTGCAAGTGTGTGTCTGTGTTACTGGGTATCAGTGTATGTCTTTGTTACTTGGTGTAAGTGTGTGTCTGTGTTACTGGGTCTCAGTGTATGTCTTCGTTACTTGGTGTCAGTGTATGTCTTTGTTACTTGGTGTCAGTGTGTGACTTTGTTACTTGGTGTCAGTGTATGTCTTTGTTATTTGGTGTAATTGTGTGTCTTTGTTAGTTGGTGTAAGTGTGTGTCTGTGTTACTGGGTATTAGTGTATGTCTTTGTTAATTGGTGTCAGTGTATGTCATTGTTACTTGTTGTCAGTGTGTGTCTTTGTTACTTGGTGTAAGAGTGTGTCTGTGCTGCTGGGTATCAGTGTATGTCTTTGTTACTCGGTGTCAGTGTAGGACTGTGTTAATTGGTGTAAGTGTGTGTCTTTCTTACTTGGTGTAAGTGCATGTCTTTGTTACTTGGTGTCAGTGTATGTCTGTGTAACTTGGTGTAAGTGTGTGTCTTTGTTAGTTGGTGTAAGTGTATATCTTTGTTACTTGGTGTCAGTGTATGTCTGTGTTATTTGGTGTAGGTGTGTGTATTTGTTACTTGGTGTCGGTGTATGTCATTGTTACTTGGTGTAAGTGTTTGTCTGTGTTACTGGGTATCAGTGTATGTCTTTGTTAGTTGGTGTCTGTGTATGTCTGTGATACTTGGTGTAAGTGTGTGTCTCTGTTACCGGAAATCAGTGTATGTCTTTGTTACTTCGTGTAAGTGTATGTCTGTGTTACTGGGTTTCAGTGTATGTCTTTGTTACTTGATGTCAGTGTATGTCTTTGTTACTTCGTGTAAGTTTATGTCTTTGTTACTTGGTGTCAGTGTATGTATTTGTTATTTGGTGTAGGTGTGTGTCTTTGTTACTGGGTGTCAGTGTAAGTCTTTGTTATTGGGTGTCAGTGTATGTCTTTGTGACTTGGTGTAAGAGTGTGTCTCTGTTACTGGGTATCAGTGTCTGTCTTTGTTACTTGGTGTAAGTGTGTGTCTTTGTTACTGGGTATCAGTGTATGTCTTTGTTACTTGGTGTCAGTGTATGTCTTTGTTACTTGGTGTCAGTGTATGTCTTTGATACTTGGTGTCAGTGTATGTCTGTGTTACTTGGTGTAAGTTTGTGTCTTAGCTACTTGGTGTCAGTGTATGTATTTGTTACTTGGTGTCAGTGTATGTCTGTGTTACTTGGTGTAATTGTATGTCTTTGTTACTTGATGTCAGTGTATGTCTTTGTTACTTGGTGTAAGTGTGTGTCTTTGTTACTTGGTGTAATATGTGTCTGTGTTACTGGGTATCAGTGTATGTCTTTGTTACTTGGTGCCTGTGTATGTCTGTGATACTTGGTGTAAGTGTTTGTCTGTGTTACTTGGCGTAATTGTGTGTCTTTGTTATTTGGTGTAAGTGTATGTCTTTGTTACTGGGTGTCAGTGTATGTCTGTGTTACTTGGTGTAAGTGTATGTCTTTGTTACTTGGTGTCAGTGTATGTCTTTGTTACTTGGTGTAATATGTGTCTGTGTTACTGGGTATCAGTGTATGTCTTTGTTACTTGGTGCCTGTGTATGTCTGTGATACTTGGTGTAAGTGTCTGTCTGTGTTACTGGGTATCAGTGTATGTCTTTGTTACTTGGTGTAAGTGTTTGTCTGTGTTACTTGGCGTAATTGTGTGTCTTTGTTATTTGGTGTAAGTGTATGTCTTTGTTACTGGGTGTCAGTGTATGTCTGTGTTACTTGGTGTAAGTGTATGTCTTTGTTACTTGGTGTCAGTGTATGTCTTTGTTACTTGGTGTAATATGTGTCTGTGTTACTGGGTATCAGTGTATGTCTTTGTTACTTGGTGCCTGTGTATGTCTGTGATACTTGGTGTAAGTGTCTGTCTGTGTTACTGGGTATCAGTGTATGTCTTTGTTACTTGGTGTAAGTGTGCGTCTGTGTTACTGGGTATCAGTGTATGTCTTCGTTACTTGGTGTCTGTGTATGTCTTTGTTACTTGGTGTCAGTGAGTGTCTTTGTTACTTGGTGTCAGTGTATGTCTTTGTTACTTGGTGTAAGTGTGTGTCTGTGTTACTGGGTATCAGTGTATGTCTTTGTTACTTGGTGTCAGTGTATGTCTTTGTTACTGGGTGTCAGTGTATGTTTTTGTTACTGGGTGTCAGTGTATGTCTTTGTTACTTGCTGTCCGTGTGTGTCTGTGTTACTGGGTGTCAGTGTATGTCTTTGTTACTGGGAGTCAGTGTATGCCTTTGTTACTTGGTGTCAGTGTATGTCTTTGTTACATGGTGTCAGTGTGTGTCTGTGTTACTGGGTATCAGTGAATGTCTTTGTTACTTGGTGTCAGTTTATGTCTTTGTTACTTGGTGTAAGTGTGTGTCTGTGTTACTGGGTATCAGTGTATGTCATCGTTACTTGGTGTCAGTGTGTGCCTTTGTTACTTGGTGTCATTGTGTGTCTTTGTTACTGGGTGTCAGTGTATGTCTTTGTTACTTGGTGTCAGTGTATGTCTTTGTTACTTGGTGTCAGTGTGTGTCTGTGTTACTGGGTGTAAGTGTATTTCTTTGTTACTTGGTGTCAGTGCATGTCTTTGTTACTGGGTGTCAGTGTATGTCTTTGTTACTTGGTGTAAGTGTGTGTCTGTGTTACTGGGTATCAGTGTATGTCATTGTTACTTGGTGTCAGTGTGTGCCTTTGTTACTTGGTGTCATTGTGTGTCTTTGTTACTGGGTGTTAGTGTATGTCTTTGTTACTTGGTGTCAGTGCATGTTTTTGTTACTTGGTGTAAGTGTGTGTCTGTGTTACTGGGTATCAGTGAATGTCTTTGTTACTTGGTGTCAGTGTATGTCTTTGTTACTTGGTGTAAGTGTGTGTCTGTGTTACTGGGTATCAGTGTTTGTCATTGTTACTTGGTGTCAGTGTGTGCCTTTGTTACTTGGTGTCATTGTGTGTCTTTGTTACTGGGTGTAAGTGTATTTCTTTGTTACTTGGTGTCAGTGCATGTCTTTGTTACTGGGTGTCAGTGTATGTCTTTGTTACTTGGTGTCAGTGTATGTCTTTGTTACTTGGTGTCAGTGTCTGTCTGTGTTACTGGGTATCAGTGAATGTCTTTGTTACTTGGTGTCAGTGTACGTCTTTGTTACTTGGTGTAAGTGTTTGTCTGTGTTACTTGGTGTCAGTGTCTGTCTTTGTTACTTGGTGTAAGTGTGTGTCTGTGTTACTGGGTATCAGTGTATGTCTTTGTTACTTGGTGTAAGTGTATGTCCTTGTTACTTGGTGTCAGTGTATGTCTTTGATACTTGGTGTCAGTGCATGTCTGTGTTACTTGGTGTAAGTTTGTGTCTTTGTTACTTGGTGTCAGTGTATGTATTTGTTACTTGGTGTCAGTGTATGTCTGTGTTACTTGGTGTCCGTGTGTGTCTGTGTTACTGGGTGTCAGTGTATGTCTTTGTTACTGGGTGTCAGTGTATGCCTTTGTTACTTGGTGTCAGTGTATGTCTTTGTTACTTGGTGTATGTGTGTGTCTTTGTTACTTGGTGTAAGTGTATGTCTTTGTTACTTGGTGTCAGTGTATGTCTTTGTTACTTGGTGCCAGTGTGTGTCTGTGTAACTGGGTATCAGTGAATGTCTTTGTTAGTTGGTGTCAGTATATGTCTTTGTTACTTGGTGGCAGTGTGTGTCTGTGTTACTGGGTGTCAGTGTATGTTTTTGTTACTGGGTGTCAGTGTATGTCTTTGTTACTTGGTGTCCGTGTGTGTCTGTGTTACTGGGTGTCAGTGTATGTCTTTGTTACTGGGTGTCAGTGTATGCCTTTGTTACTTGGTGTCAGTGTATGTCTTTGTTACTTGGTGTCAGTGTGTGTCTGTGTTACTGTGTATCAGTGAATCTCTTTGTTACTTGGTGTCAGTGTATGTCTTTGTTACTTGGTGTAATTGTGTGTCTGTGTTACTGGGTATCAGTGTATGTCATTGTTACTTGGTGTCAGTGTGTGCCTTTGTTACTTGGTGTCATTGTGTGTCTTTGTTACTGGGTGTCAGTGTTTGTCTTTGTTACTTGGTGTCAGTGTATGTCTTTGTTACTTGGTGTCAGTGTATGTCTGTGCTACTGGGTATCAGTGAATGTCTTTGTTACTTGGTGTCAGTGTATGTCTTTGTTACTTGGTGTATGTGTGTGTCTGTGTTACTGGGTATCAGTGTATGTCATTGTTACTTGGTGTCAGTGTGTGCCTTTGTTACTTGGTGTCATTGTGTGTCTTTGTTACTGGGTGTTAGTGTATGTCTTTGTTACTTGGTGTCAGTGCATGTCTTTGTAACTTGGTGTAAGTGCGTGTCTGTGTTACTGGGTATCAGTGTTTGTCATTGTGACTTGGTGTCAGTGTGTGCCTTTGTTACTTGGTGTCTTGTGTGTCTTTGTTACTGGGTGTCAGTGTATGTCTTTGTTACTTGGTGTCAGTGCATGTCTTTGTTACTGGGTGTCAGTGTATGTCTTTGTTACTTGGTGTCAGTGTATGTCTTTGTTACTTGGTGTCAGTGTGTGTCTGTGTTACTGGGTATCAGTGAATGCCTTTGTTACTTGGTGTCAGTGTATGTCTTTGTTACTTGGTGTAAGTGTTTGTCTGTGTTACTGGGTATCAGTGTATGTCATTGTTACTTGGTGTCAGTGTGTGCCTTTGTTACTTGGTGTCATTGTGTGTCTTTGTTACTGGGTGTCAGTGTATGTCTTTGTGACTTGGTGTAAGTGTGTGTCTGTGTTACTGGGTATCAGTGTCTGTCATTGTTACTTGGTGTCAGTGTATGTCTTTGTTACTTGGTGTAAGTGTGTGTCTGTGTAACTGAGTATCAGTGTATGTCTTTGTTACTTGGTGTAAGTGTGTGTCTGTGTTACTGGGTATCTGTGTATGCATTTGTTAATTGGTGTCTGTGTATGTCTTTGTATACATGGTGTCAGTGTGTGTCTTTGTTACTTGGTGTCAGTGTGTTTCTTTGTCACTGGGTGTCAGTGTTTGTCTTTGTTACTTGGTGTCAGTGTATGTCTTTGTTACTTGGTGTCAGTGTGTGTCTGTGTTACTGGGTATCAGTGTATGTCTTTGTTACTTGGTGTCAGTGTATG
Source organism: Heterodontus francisci (assembly GCF_036365525.1). Lineage (NCBI taxonomy): Eukaryota > Metazoa > Chordata > Chondrichthyes > Heterodontiformes > Heterodontidae > Heterodontus > Heterodontus francisci. Next base: position 5,329,216 of record NW_027140919.1, read on the forward strand.
TCTTTGTTACTTGGTGTAAGTGTTTGTCTGTGTTACTGGGTATCAGTGTATGTCATTGTTACTTGGTGTCACTGTGTGCCTTTGTTACTTGGTGTAAGTGTGTGTCTGTGTTACTGGGTATCAGTGAATGTCTTTGTTACTTGGTGTCAGTGTCTGTCTTTGTTACTTGGTGTAAGTGTGTGTCTGTGTTACTGGGTATCGGTGTGTGTCTTTGTTACTTGGTGTCATTGTGTGTCTTTGTTACTGGGTGTCAGTGTATGTCTTTGTGACTTGGTGTAAGTGTGTGTCTGTGTTACTGGGTATCAGTGTCTGTCATTGTTACTTGGTGTAACTGTGTGTCTGTGTTGCTGGGTATCAGTGTATGTCTTTGTTACTTGGTGTCAGTGCATGTCTGTGTTACTTGGTGTAAGTGTGTGTCTTTGTTACTTGGTGTCAGTGTATGTCTGTGTTACTTGGTGTATGTGTATGACTTTGTTACTTGGTGTCAGTGTATGTCTGTGTTACATGGTGCAAGTGTGTGTCTGTGTTACTGGGTATCTGTGTATGCATTTGTTAATTGGTGTTTGTGTATGTCTGTGATACTTGGTGTAAGTGTGTGCTGTGTGACTGGGTATCAGTGTATGTCTTTGTTACTTGGTGTAAGTGTGAGTCTGTGTTACTGGGTATCAGTGTATGTCTTTGTTACTTGGTGTCTGTGTATGTCTTTGTATACATGGTGTCAGTGTTTGTCTTTGTTACTTGGTGTCAGTGTGTTTCTTTGTCACTGGGTGTCAGTGTTTGTCTTTGTTACTGGGTGTCAGTGTGTGTCTTTGTGACTTGGTGTTAGTGTGTGTCTGTGTTACTGGGTATCAGTGTATGTCTTTGTTACTGGATACCAGTGTCTGTCTTTGTTACTTGGTGTAAGTGTGTGTCTGTGTTACTGGGTATCAGTGTATGTCTTTGTTACTTCGTGTCAGTGTATGTCCGTGTACTTGGTGTAAGTGTGTGTCCTTGTTACTTGGTGTCAGTGTATGTCTGTGTTACTTGGTGTTAGTGCATGTCTTTGTTACTTGGTGAAAGTGTACGTCTTTGTCACTTGGTGTCAGTGTATGTCTCTGTTACTTGGTGTAAGTGTGTGTCTGTGTTACTGGGTATCAGTGTATGTCTTTGTTACTTGCTGTCATTGTCTGTCTTTGTTACCTGGTGTAAGTGTGTGTCTGTGTTACTATGTATCAGTGTATGTCTTTGTTACTTGGTGTCAGTGTATGTCTGTGTTACTTGGAGTATGTGTGTGTCTGTGTTACTGGGTATCAGTGTATGTCTTTGTTACTTGTTGTCAGTGTATGTCTTTGTTACTTGGTGTAAGTGTATGTCTTGGTTGCTTGGTGTCAGTGTATGTCTTTGTTGCTTGGTGCCAGTGTCTGTCTTTGCTACTTGGTGTCAGGGTATGTATTTGATACATGGTGTAAGTGTATGTCTGTGTTACTGGGTATCAGTGTCTGTCTTTGTTACTTGGTGAAAGTGTGTGTCTGTGTTACTGGGTATCAGTGTATGTCTTTGTTACTTGGTGTCAGTGTATTTCTTTTTTACTTGGTGTAAGTGTATGTCTTTGTTACTTGTTGTCTGTGTATGTCTTTGTTACTTGGTGTAACTGTGTGTCTGTGTAACTGGGTATCAGTATATGTCTTTGTTACTTGGTGCAAGTGTGTGTCTGTGTTACAGGGTATCAGTGTATGTCTTTGTTACTTGTTGTCTGTGTGTGTCTTTGTTATTTGGTGTAAGTGTGTGTCTGTGTAACTGGGTATCAGTATATGTCTTTGTTACTTGGTGCAAGTGTGTGTCTGTGTTACAGGGTATCAGTGTATGTCTTTGTTACTTGGTGTCAGTGTATGTCTTTGTTACTTGGTGTAAGTGAGTGTCTATGTTACTGGGTATCAGTGTATGTCTTTGTTAATTAGTGTCAGTGTATGTATTTGTTACGTGGTGTAAGTGTGTGTCTGTGTTACTGGGTATCAGTGAATGTCTTTGTTACTTGGTGTCATTGTGTGTCTTTGTTACTGGGTGTAAGTGTACTTCTTTGTTACTTGGTGTCAGTGCATGTCTTTGTTACTGGGTGTCAGTGTATGTCTTTGTTACTTGGTGTCAGTGTATGTCTTTGTTACTTGGTGTCAGTGTGTGTCTGTGTTACTGGGTATCAGTGAATGTCTTTGTTACTTGGTGTCAGTGTATGTCTTTGTTACTTGGTGTAAGTGTTTGTCTGTGTTACTGGGTATCAGTGTATGTCATTGTTACTTGGTGTCAGTGTCTGTCTTTGTTACTTGGTGTAAGTGTGTGTCCTTGTTACTTGGTGTCAGTGTATGTGTTTGATACTTGGTGTCAGTGTATGTCTGTGTTACTTGGTGTAAGTTTGTGTCTTTGTTACTTGGTGTCAGTGTATGTATTTGTTACTGGGTGTCAGTGTATGTCTTTGTTACTTGGTGTCAGTGTATGTCTTTGTTACTTGGTGTCAGTGTGTGTCTGTGTTACTGGGTATCAGTGAAAGTCTTTGTTACTTGGTGTCAGTGTGTGCCTTTGTTACTTGGTGTCATTGTGTGTCTTTGTTACTGGGTGTCAGTGTATGTCTTTGTGACTTGGTGTAAGTGTGTGTCTGTGTTACTGGGTATCAGTGTCTGTCATTGTTACTTGGTGTCAGTGTATGTCTTTGTTACTTGGTGTAAGTGTGTGTCTGTGTAACTGAGTATCAGTGTATGTCTTTGTTACTTGGTGTAAGTGTGTGTCTGTGTTACTGGGTATCAGTGTATGTCTTTGTTACTTGGTGTCAGTGTATGTCTTTGTTACTTGGTGTAAGTGTTTGTCTGTTTTACTGTGTATCAGTGCATGTCATTGTTACTTGGTGTCAGTGTGTGTCTGTGTTACTGTGTATCAGTGAATCTCTTTGTTACTTGCTGTCATTGTCTGTCTTTGTTACCTGGTGTAAGTGTGTGTCTTTGTTACTTGGTGTAAGTGTATGTCTTTGTTACTTGGTGTAAGTGTATGTCTTTGTCACTTGGTGTCAGTGTATGTATTTGTTACTTGGTGTCAGTGTATGTCTGTGTTACTTGGTGTAAGTGTATGTCTTTGTCACTTGGTGTCAGTGTATGTCTTTGTTACTTGGTGTATGTGTGTGTCTTTGTTACTTGGTGTAAGTGTATGTCTTTGTTACTTGGTGTAAGTGTATGCCTGTGTCACTTGGTGTAAGTGAGTGTCTTTGTTAGTTGGTGTCAGTGTATGTCTTTGTTACTTGGTGTCAGTGTGTGTCTGTGTTACTGGGTATCAGTGAATGTCTTTGTTAGTTGGTGTCAGTGTATGTCTTTGTTACTTGGTGTCAGTGTGTGTCTGTGTTACTGGGTGTCAGTGTATGTTTTTGTTACTGGGTGTCAGTGTATGTCTTTGTTACTTGGTGTCCGTGTGTGTCTGTGTTACTGGGTGTCAGTGTATGTCTTTGTTACTTGGTGTCAGTGTATGTCTTTGTTACTTGGTGTCAGTGTGTGTCTGTGTTACTGTGTATCAGTGAATCTCTTTGTTACTTGGTGTCAGTGTATGTCTTTGTTACTTGGTGTAAGTGTGTGCCTGTGTTACTGGGTATCAGTGTATGTCATTGTTACTTGGTGTCAGTGTGTGCCTTTGTTACTTGGTGTCATTGTGTTTCTTTGTTACTGGGTGTCAGTGTATGTCTTTGTTACTTGGTGTCAGTGTATGTCTTTGTTACTTGGTGTCAGTGTATGTCTGTGTTACTGGGTATCAGTGAATGTCTTTGTTACTTGGTGTCAGTGTATGTCTTTGTTACTTGGTGTATGTTTGTGTCTGTGTTACTGGGTATCAGTGTATGTCATTGTTACTTGGTGTCAGTGTGTGCCTTTGTTACTTGGTGTCATTGTGTGTCTTTGTTACTGCGTGTTAGTGTATGTCTTTGTTACTTGCTGTCAGTGCATGTCTTTGTTATTTGGTGTAAGTGCGTGTCTGTGTTACTGGGTATCAGTGAATGTCTTTGTTACTTGGTGTCAGTGCATGTCTTTGTTACTTGGTGTAAGTGTGTGTCTGTGTTACTGGGTATCAGTGTTTGTCATTGTGACTTGGTGTCAGTGTGTGCCTTTGTTACTTGGTGTCATTGTGTGTCTTTGTTACTTGGTGTCAGTGTATGTCTTTGTTACTTGGTGTCAGTGCATGTCTTTGTTACTGGGTGTCAGTGTATGTCTTTGTTACTTGGTGTCAGTGTATGTCTTTGTTACTTGGTGTCAGTGTTTGTCTGTGTTACTGGGTATCAGTGTATGTCATTGTTACTTGGTGTCAGTGTGTGCCTTTGTTACTTGGTGTCATTGTGTGTCTTTGTTACTGGGTGTCAGTGTATGTCTTTGTGACTTGGTGTAAGTGTGTGTCTGTGTTACTGGGTATCAGTGTCTGTCATTGTTACTTGGTGTCAGTGTATGTCTTTGTTACTTGGTGTAAGTGTGTGTCTGTGTAACTGAGTATCAGTGTATGTCTTTGTTACTTGGTGTAAGTGTGTGTCTGTGTTACTGGGTATCAGTGTATGTCTTTGTTACTTGGTGTCAGTGTATGTCTTTGTTACTTGGTGTAAGTGTTTGTCTGTTTTACTGGGTATCAGTGCATGTCATTGTTACTTGGTGTCAGTGTGTGTCTGTGTTACTGTGTATCAGTGAATCTCTTTGTTACTTGGTGTCAGTGTATGTCTTTGTTACTTGGTGTAAGTGTGTGCCTGTGTTACTGGGTATCAGTGTATGTCATTGTTACTTGGTGTCAGTGTGTGCCTTTGTTACTTGGTGTCATTGTGTTTCTTTGTTACTGGGTGTCAGTGTATGTCTTTGTTACTTGGTGTCAGTGTATGTCTTTGTTACTTGGTGTCAGTGTATGTCTGTGTTACTGGGTATCAGTGAATGTCTTTGTTACTTGGTGTCAGTGTATGTCTTTGTTACTTGGTGTATGTTTGTGTCTGTGTTACTGGGTATCAGTGTATGTCATTGTTACTTGGTGTCAGTGTGTGCCTTTGTTACTTGGTGTCATTGTGTGTCTTTGTTACTGCGTGTTAGTGTATGTCTTTGTTACTTGCTGTCAGTGCATGTCTTTGTTATTTGGTGTAAGTGCGTGTCTGTGTTACTGGGTATCAGTGAATGTCTTTGTTACTTGGTGTCAGTGTATGTCTTTGTTACTTGGTGTAAGTGTGTGTCTGTGTTACTGGGTATCAGTGTTTGTCATTGTGACTTGGTGTCAGTGTGTGCCTTTGTTACTTGGTGTCATTGTGTGTCTTTGTTACTGGGTGTCAGTGTATGTCTTTGTTACTTGGTGTCAGTGCATGTCTTTGTTACTGGGTGTCAGTGTATGTCTTTGTTACTTGGTGTCAGTGTATGTCTTTGTTACTTGGTGTCAGTGTGTGTCTGTGTTACTGGGTATCAGTGAATGTCTTTGTTACTTGGTGTCAGTGTATGTCTTTGTTACTTGGTGTAAGTGTTTGTCTGTGTTACTGGGTATCAGTGTATGTCATTGTTACTTGGTGTCAGTGTGTGCCTTTGTTACTTGGTGTCATTGTGTGTCTTTGTTACTGGGTGTCAGTGTATGTCTTTGTGACTTGGTGTAAGTGTGTGTCTGTGTTACTGGGTATCAGTGTCTGTCATTGTTACTTGGTGTCAGTGTATGTCTTTGTTACTTGGTGTAAGTGTGTGTCTGTGTAACTGAGTATCAGTGTATGTCTTTGTTACTTGGTGTAAGTGTGTGTCTGTGTTACTGGGTATCAGTGTATGTCTTTGTTACTTGGTGTCAGTGTATGTCTTTGTTACTTGGTGTAAGTGTTTGTCTGTTTTACTGGGTATCAGTGCATGTCATTGTTAATTGGTGTCAGTGTGTGCCTTTGTTACTTGGTGTCATTGTGTGTCTTTGTTACTGGGTGTCCGTGTATGTCTTTGTTACTTGGTGTAAGTGTGTGTCTGTGTTACTGGGTATCAGTGAATGTCTTTGTTACTTGGTGTCAGTGTCTGTCTTTGTTACTTGGTGTAAGTGTGTGTCTGCGTTACTGGGTATCGGTGTGTGTCTTTGTTACTTGGTGTCATTGTGTGTCTTTGTTACTGGGTGTCAGTGTATGTCTTTGTGACTTGGTGTAAGTGTGTGTCTGTGTTACTGGGTATCAGTGTCTGTCATTGTTACTTGGTGTAACTGTGTGTCTGTGTTGCTGGGTATCAGTGTATGTCTTTGTTACTTGGTGTCAGTGTATGTCTGTGTTACTTGGTGTAAGTGTGTGTCTTTGTTACTAGGTGTCAGTGTATGTCTGTGTTACTTGGTGTATGTGTATGACTTTGTTACTTGGTGTAAGTGTATGTCTGTGTTACATGGTGCAAGTGTGTGTCTGTGTTACTGGGTATCTGTGTATGCATTTGTTAATTGGTGTTTGTGTATGTCTGTGATACTTGGTGTAAGTGTGTGCTGTGTGACTGGGTATCAGTGTATGTCTTTGTTACTTGGTGTAAGTGTGAGTCTGTGTTACTGGGTATCAGTGTATGTCTTTGTTACTTGGTGTCTGTGTATGTCTTTGTATACATGGTGTCAGTGTGTGTCTTTGTTACTTGGTGTCAGTGTGTTTCTTTGTCACTGGGTGTCAGTGTTTGTCTTTGTTACAGGGTGTCAGTGTGTGTCTTTGTGACTTGGTGTTAGTGTGTGTCTGTGTTACTGGGTATCAGTGTATGTCTTTGTTACTGGATACCAGTGTCTGTCTTTGTTACTTGGTGTAAGTGTGTGTCTGTGTTACTGGGTATCAGTGTATGTCTTTGTTACTTGGTGTCAGTGTATGTCTGTGTACTTGGTGTAAGTGTGTCTCCTTGTTACTTGGTGTCATTGTATGTCTGTGTTACTTGGTGTAAGTGTATGTCTTTGTTACTTGGTGTCAGTGCATGTCTTTGTGACTTGGTGAAAGTGTACGTCTTTGTTACTTGGTGTCAGTGTGTGTCTCTGTTACTTGGTGTAAGTGTGTGTCTGTATTACTGGGTATCAGTGTATGTCTTTGTTACTTGCTGTCATTGTCTGTCTTTGTTACCTGGTGTAAGTGTGTGTCTGTGTTACTGTGTATCAGTGTATGTCTTTGTTACTTGGTGTCAGTGTATGTCTGTGTTACTTGGAGTAAGTGTGTCTCTGTGTTACTGGGTATCAGTGTATGTCTTTGTTACTTGTTGTCAGTGTATGTATTTGTTACTTGGTGTAAGTGTATGTCTTGGTTGCTTGGTGTCAGTGTATGTATTTGTTGCTTGGTGTCAGTGTCTGTCTTTGCTACTTGGTGTCAGGGTATGTATTTGATACATGGTGTAAGTGTATGTCTGTGTTACTGGGTATCAGTGTCTGTCTTTGTTACTTGGTGAAAGTGTGTGTCTGTGTTACTGGGTATCAGTGTATGTCTTTGTTACTTGGTGTCAGTGTATTTCTTTTTTACTTGGTGTAAGTGTATGTCTTTGTTACTTGGTGTAACTGTGTGTCTGTGCCACTGGGTGTCAGTGCATGTCTTTCTTACTGGGTGTCAGTGTATGTCTTTGTTACTTCGTGTAAGTGTGTGTCTGTGTTACTGGGTGTCAGTGCATGTCTTTCTTACTGGGTGTCAGTGTATGTCTTTGTTACTTGGTGTAAGTGTATGTCTTTGTTACTTGGTGTCAGTTTGTTTTTTTATTACTTGGTGTCAGTGTGTGTCTTTGTTACTGGGTGTCAGTGCATGTCTTTGTTACTGGGAATCAGTGTCTGTCTTTGTTACTTGGTGTAAGAATGTGTCTTTGTTGCTGGGTATCAGTGTATGTCTTTGTTACTTGGTGTCAGTGCAGGTCTGTGTTACTTGGTGTAAGTGTGTGTCTTTCTTACTTGGTGTCAGTGCATGTCTTTGTTACTTGGTGTCAGTGTATGTCTGTGTAACTTGGTGTAAGTATGTGTCTTTGTTAGTTGGTGTCAGTGTATATCTTTGTTTCTTGGTGTCAGTGTATGTCTGTGTTATTTGGTGTAAGTGTATGTATATGTTACTTGGTGTCGGAGTAGTCTTTGTTACTTGGTGTAAGTGTTTGTCTGTGTTACTGGCTATCAGGGTATGTCTTTGTTAGTTGGTGTCTGTGTATGTGTGTGTTACTTGGTTTAAGTGTATGTCTTTGTTACTTGGTGTCAGTGCATGTCTTTGTTACTTGGTGTAAGTGTACGTCTTTTTTACTTGGTGTCAGTGTATGTCTCTGTTACTTGGTGTAAGTGTGTGCCTGTGTTACTGGGTATCAGTGTATGTCTTTGTTACTTGCTGTCATTGTCTGTCTTTGTTACTTGGTGTAAGCGTGTGTTTGTGTTACTGGGTATCAGTGTGTGTCTTTGTTACTTGGTGTCAGTGTACGTCTGTGTTACTTGGAGTAAGTGTCTGTCTGTGTTACTGGGTATCAGTGTATGTCTTTGTTACTTGGTGTCAGTGTATGTCTTTGTTACTGTGTGTCATTGTATGACTTTGTTACTTGGTATCCGTGTGTGTCTGTGTAACTGAGTATCAGTGTATGTCTTTGTTACTTGGTGTAAGTGTGTGTCTGTGTTACTGGGTATCAGTGTATGTCTTTGTTACTTGGTGTCAGTGTATGTCTTTGTTACTTGGTGTAATTGTGTGTCTGTGTTGCTGGATATCAGTGAATTTCTTTGTTACTTGGTGTCAGTGTATGTCTTTGTTACTTGGTTATAGTGTGTGTCTGTGTAACTGAGTATCAGTGTATGTCTTTGTTACTTGGTGTAAGTGTGTGTCTGTGTTACTGGGTATCAGTGTATGTCTTTGTTACTTGGTGTCAGAATGTGCCTTTGTTACTTGGAGTCATTGTGTGTCTTTGTTACTGGATATCAGTGTATGTCTTTGTTACTGGGTGTCAGTGTATGTCTTTGTGACTTGGTGTAAATGTTTGTATGTGTTACTGGGTATCAGTGCCAGTCATGTTACTTGGTGTAAGTGTGTGTCTGTGTTACTGGGTATCAGTGTATGTCTTTGTTACTTGGTGTCAGAGTATGTCTGTGTTACTTGGTGTAAGTGTGTGTCTGTGTAACTGAGTATCAGAGTATGTCTTTGTTACTTGGTGTAAGTGTATGTCTGTGTTACTGGGTGTCAGTGTATGTCTTTGTTACTTGGTGTCAGAGTATGTCTGTGTTCTTGGTGTAAGTGTGTGTCTTTGTTTCTTGGTTCAGTGTATGTCTGTGTTACTTGGTGTAAGTGTATGTCTTTGTTACTTGGTGTCTTTGTCTGTCTTTGTTACTTGGTGTAAGTGTGTGTCTGCGTTACTGGGTATCAGTGTATGTCTTTGTCACTTGGTGTAAGTGTATGTCTTTGTTACTTGGTGTCAGTGTATGTCTTTGTTACTTGGTGTAAGTGTGTGTCTGTGTTACTGAGTATCAGTATATGTCTTTGTTACTTGGTGTAAGTGTGTGTCTGTCTAACTGGATATCAGTGTATGTCTTTGTTACTTGGTGTCAGTGTATGTCTTTGTTACTTGGTGTCAGTGTATGTCTTTGTTACTTGGTGTAAGCGTGTGTCTGTGTTACTTGGTGTCAGTGTATGTTTTTGTTAATGGGTGTCAGTGTATGTCTTTGTTACTTGGTGTCTGTGTGTTCCTGTGTTACTGGGTGTCAGTGTATGTCTTTGTTACTTGGTGTCAGTGTATGCCTTTGTTACTTGGTGTCAGTGTATGTCTTTGTTACTTGGTGTCAGAATGTGCCTTTGTTACTTGGAGTCATTGTGTGTCTTTGTTACTGGATATCAGTGTATGTCTTTGTTACTGGGTGTCAGTGTATGTCTTTGTTACTTGGTGTCAGAATGTGCCTTTGTTACTTGGAGTCATTGTGTGTCTTTGTTACTGGTTATCAGTGTATGTCTTTGTTACTGGGTGTCAGTGTATGTCTTTGTGACTTGGTGTAAGTGTTTGTATGTGTTACTGGGTATCAGTGCCAGTCATTGTTACTTGGTGTAAGTGTGTGTCTGTGTTACTGGGTATCAGTGTATGTCTTTGTTACTTGGTGTCAGAGTATGTCTGTGTTACTTGGTGTAAGTGTGTGTCTGTGTAACTGAGTATCAGAGTATGTCTTTGTTACTTGGTGTAAGTGTATGTCTGTGTTACTGGGTGTCAGTGTATGTCTTTGTTACTTGGTGTCAGAGTATGTATGTGTTCTTGGTGTAAGTGTGTGTCTTTGTTTCTTGGTTCAGTGTATGTCTGTGTTACTTGGTGTAAGTGTATGTCTTTGTTACTTGGTGTCTTTGTCTGTCTTTGTTACTTGGTGTAAGTGTGTGTCTGCGTTACTGGGTATCAGTGTATGTCTTTGTCACTTGGTGTAAGTGTATGTCTTTGTTACTTGGTGTCAGTGTATGTCTTTGTTACTTGGTGTAAGTGTGTGTCTGTGTTACTGAGTATCAGTATATGTCTTTGTTACTTGGTGTAAGTGTGTGTCTGTCTAACTGGATATCAGTGTATGTCTTTGTTACTTGGTGTCAGTGTATGTCTTTGTTACTTGGTGTCAGTGTATGTCTTTGTTACTTGGTGTAAGCGTGTGTCTGTGTTACTTGGTGTCAGTGTATGTTTTTGTTAATGGGTGTCAGTGTATGTCTTTGTTACTTGGTGTCTGTGTGTTCCTGTGTTACTGGGTGTCAGTGTATGTCTTTGTTACTTGGTGTCAGTGTATGCCTTTGTTACTTGGTGTCAGTGTATGTCTTTGTTACTTGGTGTAAGTGTGTGTCTGTGTAACTGAGTTTCAGTGTATGTCTTTGTTACTTGGTGTAAGTGTGTGTCTGTGTTACTTGGTTTCAGTGTATGTCTTTGTTACTTGGTGTCAGTGTATGTCTTTGCTACTTGGTGTAAGTGTCTGTCTGTGTTACTGGGTATCAGTGTATGTCTTTGTTACTTGGTGTCAGAGTATGTCTGTGTTCTTGGTGTAAGTGTGTGTCTTTGTTACTTGGTTCAGTGTATGTCTGTGTTACTTGGTGTAAGTGGATGTCTTTGTTACTTGGTGTCTTTGTCTGTCTTTGTTACTTGGTGTAAGTGTGTGTCTGTGTTACTGGGTATCAGTGTATGTCTTTGTCACTTGGTGTCAGTGCATGTCTTTGTTACTTGATGTAAGTGTATGTCTTTGTTACTTGGTGTCAGTGTATGTCTTTGTTACTTGGTGTAAGTGTGTGTCTGAGTTACTGAGTATCAGTGTATGTCTTTGTGACTTGGTGTAAGTGTGTGTCTGTGTTACTGGGTATCAGTGTATGTCTTTGTTACTTGGTGTCAGTGTATGTCTTTGTTACTTGGTGTCAGTGTATGTCTGTGTACTTGGTGTAAGTATGTGTCTTTGTTACTTGGTTCAGTGTATGTCTGTGTTACTTGGTGTCAGTGTATGTCTTTGTTACGTGGTGTCTTTGTCTGTCTTTGTTACTTGTTGGAAGTGTGTGTCTGTGTTACTGGGTATCAGTGTATGTCTTTGTTACTTGGTGTCAGTGTATGTCTTTGTTACTTGGTGTAAGAGTATGTCTTTGTTACTTGGTGTCAGTGTATGTCTTTGTTACTTGGTGTAAGTGTGTGTCTGTGTTACTGAGTATCAGTGTATGTCTTTGTTACTTGGTGTAAGAGTATGTCTTTGTTACTTGGTGTCAGTGTATGTCTTTTTTACTTGGTGTAAGTGTGTGTCTGTGTTACTGGGTATCAGTGTATGTCTTTGTTACTTGGTGTCGGTGGAAGTCAAAATACTTGGTGTAAGTGTATGTCTTTGTTACTTGGTGCAATTGTCTGTCTTTGTTACTTGGTGTAAGTGTATGTCTTTGTTACTTGGTGCCAGTGTATGTCTTTGTTACTTGGTGTCAGTGTGTGTCTTTGTTACTGGGCATCAGTGTATGTCTTTGTGACTTGGTATCGGTGTATGTCTTTGTAACTTGGTGTCAGTGTAAGTCTTTTTTACTGGGTGTAAGTGTGTGTCTGCGTTACTGGGTATCAGTGTATGTCTTTGTTACTTGGTGTCAGTGTATGGCAAAATACTTGTTGTAAGTGTATGTCTTTGTTACTTGGTGTAATTGTCTGTCTTTGTTACTTGGTGTCAGTGTATGTCTGTGTTACTTGGTGTAAGTGTGTGTCTTTGTTACTGGGCATCAGTGTCTGTCTTTGTGACTTGGTATCAGTGGATGTATTTGTGATTTGGTGTCAGTGCATGTCTTTGTTACTGTGTGTCAGTGTTTCTCTGTGTTACTGGATGTCAGTGTGTGTTTGTTTGTGTTATTGGGTGTCAGTGTGTGTCTGTGACACTAGGTTTCAGTGTTTAGTTTAGATTAGAGATACAGCACTTAAACAGGCCCTTCGGCCCACCGAGTCTGTGCCGACCATCAACCACCCATTTATACGAATCCTACACTAATCCGTATTCCTATCACATCCCCACCTATCCCTATATATTTCCCTACCACCTACCTATACTAGGGGCAATTTATGATGGCCAATTAACCTATCAACCTGTAAGTCTTTGGCATGTGGGAGGAAACCGGAGCACCGGGAGGAAACCCACGCAGACACAGGGAGAACTTACAAACTCCGCACAGGCAGTACCCAGAATCGAACCCGGTTCCCTGGAGTTGTGAGGCTGCGGTGCCCGCCACTGCGCCAATGTGCCAACCCCCCCCCCCCCAGTGTTTGCCTGTCTTACTGCGTATCAGTGTATGTCTTTGTTCCTTGGTGTCAGTGCATGTCTGTGTTACTTGGTGTCAGTGTATTTGTTTGTGTTACTGGGTGTCAGTGTGTGTCTGTGTTACTTGGTGTAAGTGTGTGTCTTTGTTACTTGGTGTCCGTGTGAGTCTATGCTACTGGGTGTCAGAGTATGTCTTTGTTACTGGGTGTCAGTGTATGTCTTTGTTACTGGGTGTAAGTGTGTGTCTGTGTTACTGGGTATCAGTGTCTGTCTTTTTTACTTGGTGTGAGTGTGTGTCTGTGTTACTGGGTATCAGTGCATGTCTTTGTTACTTGGTGTCATTGAATGTCTGTGCTACTTGGTGTAAGTGTGTGTCTGTGTTACTGGGTATCAGTGTATGTCTTTGTTACTTTGTGTCAGTGTATGTCAAAATACTTGGTGTAAGTGTATGTCTTTGTTACTTGGTGTAATTGTCTGTCTTTGTTCCTTGGTGTCATTGTGTGTCTGTGTTACTGGGCATCAGTGTTTGTCTTTGTGACTTGGTGTCAGTGTATGTCTTTTTTACTGGGTGTAAGTGTGTGTCTGCGTTACTGGGTATCAGTGTATGTCTTTGTTACTTGGTGTCAGTGTATGTCAAAATACTTGGTGTAAGTGCATTTCTGTGTTACTTGGTGTAAGTGTGTGTCTTTGTTACTTGGTCTAAGTGTATGTCTTTGTTACTTGGTGTCAGTGTATGTCTTTGTTACTTGGTGTCAGTGTGTGTCTGTGTTACAGGGCATCAGTGTATGTCTTTGTGACTTGGTGTCAGTGTATGTCAAAATACTTGGTGTAAGTGTATGTCTTTGTTACTTGTTGTAATTGTCTGTCTTTGTTACTTGGTGTCAGTGTATGTCTGTGTTACTTGGTATAAGTGTGTGTCTTTGTTACTTGGCATCAGTGTTTGTCTTTGTGACGTGGTATCAGTGTATGTCTTTGTGACTTGGTGTCAGTGTATGTCTTTTTTTACTGGGTGTCAGTGTGTTTCGGTCTTACTTGGTTTCAGTGTATGTCTTTGTTAACGTGTATCAGTGTTTCTCTGTGTTACTGGGTGTCAGTTTCTTTGTGTTACTGGGTATCAGTGTATGTCTTTGTTGCTTGGTGTCAGTGTATGTCTGTGTTACTTGGTGCAAGTGTGTGGCTGTGATACTGGGTGTCAGTGTGTGTCTGTGTTACTTGGTGTAAGTGTATGCCTTTGTTACTTGGTGTAATTGTCTGCCTTTGTTACTTGGTGTCAATGTATGTCTGTGTTACTGGGTGTCAGTGTGTGTCTGTGTTACTTGGTGTAAGTGTGTGTCTTTGTTACTTGGTGCCCGTGTGTGTCTGTGTTACTGGGTGTGAGAGTATGTCTTTGTTACTGTGTGTCAGTGTATGTCTTTGTTACTTGGTGTAAGTGTGTGTCTGTGTTACTGTGTATCAGTGTCTGTCTTTTTTACTTGGAGTCAGTGTATGTCTTTGTTGCTGTGCATCAGTGTTTCTCTGTGTCACTGGGTGTCAGTGTGTGTTTGTTTGTGGTACTGGGTGCCAGTGTGTGTCTGTGACATTAGTTGTCAGTATTTAGTTTAGTTTAGAGATACAGCACTTAAACAGGCCCTTCGGCCCACCGAGTCTGTGCCGACCATCAACTACCCATTTACACTAATCCGACACTAATCCCGTATTCCTATCACATCCCCACCTATCCCTATATATTTCCCTACCACCTACCTGTACTAGGGGCAATTTATGATGGCCAATTAACCTATCAACCAGTAAGTCTTTGGCATTTGGGAGGAAACCGGAGAACCGGGAGGAAACCCAAGCAGACACTGGGAGAACTTGCAAACTCCGCACAGGCAGTACCCAGAATCGAACCCGGGTCCTTGGAGCTGTGAGGCTGCGGTGCTAACCATTGCGCCAATGTGCCCCCAGTGTGTGCCTGTGTTACTGGGTATCAGTGTATGTATTTGTTGCGTGGTGTCAGTGTGTGTCTGTGTTACTGGGTGTCAGTGTGTGTCTGTGTTACTTGGTGTAAGTGTATGTCTTTGTTACTTGGTGTCCGTGTGTGTCTGTGTTACTGCTTGTCAGTGTAGGTCTTTGTTACTTGTTGGCAGTTTATGTCTCTGTTACTTGGTGTCAGTGTGTTTGTTTGTGTTACTGGGTGTCAGTGTGTGTCTGTGTTACTTGGTGTAAGTGTGTGTCTTTGTTACTTGGTGTCCGTGTATGTCTTTGTTACTTGGTGTCAGTGTGTGTCTGTGTTCCTGGGTGTCAGTGTGTGTCTGTGTTACTTGTTGTCAGTGTATGTATTTGTTACTGTGTATCAGTGTTTCTCTGTGTCACTGGGTGTCAGTGTGTGTCTGTGTTACTTGTTGTCCGTGTATGTCTTTGTTACTTGGTGTCAGTGTCTGTCTTTGTTACTTGGTGTCAGTGTGTGTCTGTGTTACTGGGCATCAGTGTATGTCTTTGTGACTTGGTATCAGTGTATGTCTTTGTGACTTAGTCTCAGTGTATGTCCTTTTTACTGGGTGTAAGTGTGTTTCTGCGTTACTGGGTAGCAGTGTATGTCTTTGTTACTTGGTGTCAGTGTATGTTAAAATACTTGGTGTAAGTGTATGTCTTTGTTACTTGGTGTAATTGTCTGTCTTTGTTACTTGGTGTCAGTGGATGTCTGTGTTACTTGGTGTAACTGTGTGTCTTTTTTAGTGGGTGTCTTTGTGAGTCTGTGTTACTTGGTGTCTGTGCATGTCTTTGTTACTGTGCATCAGTGTTTCACTGCGTTACTGGGTGTCAGTGTGTGTCTTTGACACTAGGTGTCAGTGGATGTCAAAATACTTGGTGTAAGTGTATGTCTTTGTTACTTGGTGTAATTGTCTGTCTTTGTTACTTGGTGTCAGTGTATGTCTGTGTTACTTGGTGTAAGTGTGTGTCTTTGTTACTGGGCATCAGTGTCTGTCTTTGTGACTTGGTATCAGTGGATGTCAAAATACTTGGTGTAAGTGTATGTCTTTGTTACTTGGTGTAATTGTCTGTCTTTGTTACTTGGTGTCAGTGTATGTCTGTGTTACTTGGTGTAAGTGTGTGTCTTTGTTACTGGGCATCAGTGTCTGTCTTTGTGACTTGGTATCAGTGTATGACTTTGTAGCTTGGTGTCAGTGTATGTCTTTTTTACTGGGCATCAGTGTATGTCTTTGTGACTTGGTATCAGTGTATGGCTTTGTGACTTGGTCTCAGTGTAAGTCTATTTTACTGGGTGTAAGTGTGTGTCTGCGTTACTGGGTATCAGTGTATGTCTTTGTTACTTGGTGTCAGTGTATGTCAAAATACTTGGTGTGAGTGTATGTCTTTGTTACTTGGTGTAATTGTCTGTCTTTGTTACTTGGTGACAGTGTATGTCTGTGTTACTTGGTGTATGTGTGTGTCTTTGTTACTGGGTATCAGTGTCTGTCTTTGTGACTTGGTATCAGTGTATGTCTTTGTAACTTGGTGTCAGTGTATGTCTTTTTTACTGGGTGTCAGTGTGAGTCTGTGTTACTTGGTGTCTGTGCATGTCTTTGTTACTGTGTATCAGTGTTTCACTGTGTTAGTGGGTGTCACTGTGTGTTTGTTTGTGTCACTGGGTGTCAGTGTGTGTCTGTGACACTAGGTGTCAGTATTTAGTTTGGTTTAGAGATCCAGCACTTAAACAGGCCCTTCGGCCCTCCGAGTCTGTGCCGACCATCAACCACCCATTTATACTAATCCTACACTAATCCCGTATTCCTATCACATCCCCACCTATCCCTATATATTTCCCTACCACCTACCTATACTAGGGGCAATTTATGATGGCCAATTAACCTATCAACCTGCAAGTCTTTGGCATGTGGGAGGAAACCGGAGCACCGGGAGGAAACCCACGCAGACACAGGGAGAACTTGCAAACTCCGCACAGGCAGTACCCAGAATCGAACCCGGGTCCCTGGAGCTGTGAGGATGCGGTGCTAACCACTGCGCCAAAGTGCCCCCCCACCCCCCATCCCCACTGTGTGCCTATGTTACTGGGTATCAGTGGATGTCTTTGTTACTTGGTGTCAGTGGATGTCAAAATACTTAGTGTAAGTGTATGTCTTTGTTACTTGGTGTAATTGTATGTCTTTGTTACTTGGTGTCAGTGTATGTCTTTGTTACTTGGTGTCAGTGGGTGTCTGTGTTACTGGGCATCAGTGTGTCTTTTTTACTGGGTGTCAGTGTGTGTCTGTGTTACTTGGTGTCAGTGCATGTCTGTGTTACTTGGTGTAAGTGTGTGTCTTTGTTACTTGGTGGCAGTGTATGTCTTTGTTACTTGGTGTCAGTGGATGTCAAAATACTTGGTGTAAGTGTATGTCTTTGTTACTTGGTGCAATTGTCTGTGTTTGTTACTTGGTGTCAGTGTATGTCTGTGTTACTTGGTGCAAGTGTGTGTCTTTGTTACTTGGTATAAGTGTATGTCTTTGTTACTTGGTGTCAGTGTATGTCTTTGTTACTTGGTGTCAGTGTGTGCTGTGTTACTGGGCATCAGTGTATGTCTTTGTGACTTGGTATCAGTGTCTGTCTTTGTGACTTGGTCTCGGTGTAAGTCCTTTTTACTGGGTGTAAGTGTGTGTCTGCGTTACTGGGTATCAGTGTATGTCTTTGTTACTTGGTGTCAGTGTATGTCAAAATACTTGGTGTAAGTGTATGTCTTTGTTACTTGGTGTAATTGTCTGTCTTTGTTACATGGTGTCAGTGTATGTCTGTGTTACTTGGTGTAAGTGTGTGTCTTTGTTACTGGGCATCAGTGTCTGTCTTTGTGTCTTGGTATCAGTGTATGTCTTTGTAACTTGGTGTCAGTGTATGTCTTTTTTACTGGGTGTCAGTGTGAGTCTGTGTTACTTGGTGTCTGTGCATGTCTTTGTTACTGTGTATCGTTATAAAGACGTCTGCAAACGCGACATGAAATCGTGTGACATTGATCACAAGTCGTGGGAGTCAGTTGCCAGCATTCGCCAGAGCTGGCGGGCAGCCATAAAGACAGGGCTAAATTGTGGCGAGTCGAAGAGACTTAGTAGTTGGCAGGAAAAAAGACAGAGGCGCAAGGGGAGAGCCAACTGTGCAACAGCCCCAACAAACAAATTTCTCTGCAGCACCTGTGGAAGAGCCTGTCACTCCAGAATTGGCCTTTATAGCCACTCCAGGCGCTGCTTCACAAACCACTGACCACCTCCAGGCGCGTATCCATTGTCTCTCGAGATAAGGAGGCACAAAAGAATCAGTGTTTCACTGTGTTAGTGGGTGTCACAGTGTGTTTGTTTGTGTTACTGGTTGTCAGTGTGTGTCTGTGACACTAGGTGTCAGTATTTAGTTTGGTTCAGAGATCCAGCACTTAAACAGGCCCTTCGGCCCACCGAGTCTGTGCCAACCATCAACCACCCATTTATACTAATCCTACACTAATCCCGTATTCCTATCACATCCCCACCTATCCCTATATATTTCCCTACCACCTACCTATACTAGGGGCAATTTATGATGGCCAATTAACCTATCAACCTGCAAGTCTTTGGCATGTGGGAGGAAACCGGAGCACCGGGAGGAAACCCACGCAGACACAGGGAGAACTTGCAAACTCCGCACAGGCAGTACCCAGAATCGAACCCGGGTCCCTGGAGCTGTGAGGATGCGGTGCTAACCACTGCGCCAAAGTGCCCCCCCACCCCCCATCCCCACTGTGTGCCTATGTTACTGGGTATCAGTGTATGTCTTTGTTACTTGGTGTCAGTGGATGTCAAAATACTTAGTGTAAGTGTATGTCTTTGTTACTTGGTGTAATTGTCTGTCTTTGTTACTTGGTGTCAGTGTATGTCTGTGTTACTTGGTGTAAGTGTGTGTCTTTGTTACTGGGCATCAGTGTCTGTCTTTGTGACTTGGTATCAGTGTATGTCTTTGTAACTTGGTGTCAGTGTCTGTCTTTTTTACTGGGTGTCAGTGTGTGTCTGTTTACTTGGTGTCAGTGCATGTCTGTGTTACTTGGTGTCAGTGTGTGTCTTTGTTACTTGGAGTAAGTGCATGTCTTTGTTACTTGGTGTCAGTGTATGTCTTTGTTACTTGGTGTCAGTGTGTGTCTGTGTTACTGGGCATCAGTGTATGTCTTTGTGACTTGGTATCAGTGTATGTCTTAGTGACTTGGTCTCGGTGTAAGTCCTTTTTCCTGGGTGTAAGTGTGTGTCTGCGTTACTGGGTATCAGTGTATGTCTTTGTTACTTGGTGTCAGTGTATGTCAAAATACTTGGTGTAAGTGTATGTCTTTGTTACTTGTTGTAATTGTCTGTCTTTGTTACTTGGTGTCAGTGTATGTCTGTGTTACTTGGTGTAAGTGTGTGTCTTTGTTACTTGGCATCAGTGTCTGTCTTTGTGACTTGGTATCAGTGCATGTCTTTGTAATTTGTTGTCAGTGTATGTCTTTTTTACTGGGTGTCAGTGTGAGTCTGTGTTACTTAGTGTCTGTGCATGTCTTTGTTACTGTGTATCAGTGTTTCACTGTGTTACTGGGTGTCAGTATGTGTTTGTTTGTGTTACTGGGTGTCAGTGTGTGTCTGCGACACTAGGTGTCAGTATTTAGTTTAGTTTAGAGATCCAGCACTGAAACAGGCCCTTCGGCCCACCGAGTCTGTGCCGACCATCAACCACCCATTTATACTAATCCTACACTCATCCCGTATTCCTATCACATCCCCACCTATCCCTATATATTTCCCTACCACCTACCTATACTAGGGGCAATTTATGATGGCCAATTAACCTATCAACCTGCAAGTCTTTGGCATGTGGGAGGAAACCGGAGCACCGGGAGGAAACCCACGCAGACACAGGGAGAACTTGCAAACTCCGCACAGGCAGTACCCAAAATCGAACCCGGGTCCCTGGAGCTGTGAGGCTGCGGTGCTAACCACTGCGCCAAAGTGCCCCCCCAACCCCCCATCCCCACTGTGTGCCTGTGCTACTGGGTATCAGTGTATGTCTTTGTTACTTGGTGTCAGTGGATGTCAAAATACTTGGTGTAATTGTATGTCTTTGTTACTTGGTGTAATTGTCTGTATTTGTTACTTGGTGTCAGTGTATGTCTGTGTTACTTGGTGTAAGTGTGTGTCTTTGTTACTGGGCATCAGTGTCTGTCTTTGTGACTTGGTATCAGTGTATGACTTTGTAGCTTGGTGTCAGTGTATGTCTTTTTTACTGGGTGTCAGTGTGTGTCTGTGTTACTTGGTGTCAGTGCATGTCTGTGTTACTTGGTGTAAGTGTGTGTCTTTGTTACTTGGTGTAAGTGTATGTCTTTGTTACTTGGTGTCAGTGTATGTCTTTGTTACTTGGTGTCAGTGGTTGTCTGTGTTACTGGGCATCAGTGTGTCTTTTTTACAGGGTGTCAGTGTGTGTCTGTGTTACTTGGTGTCAGTGCATGCCTGTGTTAATTGGTGTAAGTGTGTGTCTTTGTTACTTGGTGTAAGTGTATGTCTTTGTGACTTGGTATCAGTGTATGTCTTTGTGACTTGGTCTCGGTGTAAGTCCTTTTTACTGGGTGTAAGTGTGTGTCTGCGTTACTGGGTATCAGTGTATGTCTTTGTTACTTGGTGTCAGTGTATGTCAGAATACTTGGTGTAAGTGTATGCCTGTGTTACTTGGTGTAAGTGTGTGTCTTTGTTACTGGGCATCAGTGTCTGTCTTTGTGACTTGGTATCAGTGTATGTCTTTGTAACTTGGTGTCAGTGTATGTCTTTTTTACTGGGTGTCAGTGTGAGTCTGTGTTACTTGCTGTCTGTGCATGTCTTTGTTACTGTGTATCAGTATTTCACTGTGTGACTGCGTGTCAGTGTGTGTTTGTTTGTGTGACTGGGTGTCAGTGTGTGTCTGTGACACTAGGTGTCAGTATTTAGTTTAGTTTAGAGATCCAGCACTGAAACAGGCCCTTCGGCCCACCGAGTCTGTGCCGACCATCAACCACCCATTTATACTAATCCTACACTAATCCCGTATTCCTATCACATCCCCACTTATCCCTATATATTTCCCTACCACCTACCTATACTAGGGGCAATTTATGATGGCCAATTAACCTATCAACCTGCAAGTCTTTGGCATGTGGGAGGAAACCGGAGCACCGGGAGGAAACCCACGCAGACACAGGGAGAACTTGCAAACTCCGCACAGGCAGTACCCAAAATCGAACCCGGGTCCCTGGAGCTGTGAGGCTGCGGTGCTAACCACTGCGCCAAAGTGCCCCCCCACCCCCTCATCCCCACTGTGTGCCTGTGCTACTGGGTATCAGTGTATGTCAAAATACTTGGTGTAAGTGTATGTCTTTGTTACTTGGTGTAATTGTCTGTCTTTGTTACTTGGTGTCAGTGGTTGTCTGTGTTACTGGGCATCAGTGTGTCTTTTTTACAGGGTGTCAGTGTGTGTCTGTGTTCCTTGGTGTCAGTGCATGTCTGTGTTAATTGGTGTAAGTGTGTGTCTTTGTTACTTGGTGTAAGTGTATGTCTTTGTGACTTGGTATCAGTGTATGTCTTTGTGACTTGGTCTCGGTGTAAGTCCTTTTTACTGGGTGTAAGTGTGTGTCTGCGTTACTGGGTATCAGTGTATGTCTTTGTTACTTGGTGTCAGTGTATGTCAGAATACTTGGTGTAAGTGTATGCCTGTGTTACTTGGTGTAAGTGTGTGTCTTTGTTACTGGGCATCAGTGTCTGTCTTTGTGACTTGGTATCAGTGTATGTCTTTGTAACTTGGTGTCAGTGTATGTCTTTTTTACTGGGTGTCAGTGTGAGTCTGTGTTACTTGCTGTCTGTGCATGTCTTTGTTACTGTGTATCAGTATTTCACTGTGTGACTGCGTGTCAGTGTGTGTTTGTTTGTGTGACTGGGTGTCAGTGTGTGTCTGTGACACTAGGTGTCAGTATTTAGTTTAGTTTAGAGATCCAGCACTGAAACAGGCCCTTCGGCCCACCGAGTCTGTGCCGACCATCAACCACCCATTTATACTAATCCTACACTAATCCCGTATTCCTATCACATCCCCACTTATCCCTATATATTTCCCTACCACCTACCTATACTAGGGGCAATTTATGATGGCCAATTAACCTATCAACCTGCAAGTCTTTGGCATGTGGGAGGAAACCGGAGCACCGGGAGGAAACCCACGCAGACACAGGGAGAACTTGCAAACTCCGCACAGGCAGTACCCAAAATCGAACCCGGGTCCCTGGAGCTGTGAGGCTGCGGTGCTAACCACTGCGCCAAAGTGCCCCCCCACCCCCTCATCCCCACTGTGTGCCTGTGCTACTGGGTATCAGTGTATGTCAAAATACTTGGTGTAAGTGTATGTCTTTGTTACTTGGTGTAATTGTCTGTCTTTGTTACTTGGTGTCAGTGTATGTCTGTGTTACTTGGTGTAAGTGTGTGTCTTTGTTACTGGGCATCAGTGTCTGTCTTTGTTACTTGTTGTAAGTGTATGTCTTTGTTACTTGGTGTCAGTGTATGTCTTTTATACTGGGTGTCAGTGTGTGTCTGTGTTACTTGGTGTCAGTGCATGTCTGTGTTACTTTGTGTAAGTGTGTGTCTTTGTTACTTGGTGTAAGTGTATGTCTTTGTTACTTGGTGTCAGTGTATGTCTTTGTTACATGGTGTCAGTGGGTGTCTGTGTTACTGGGCATCAGTGTGTCTTTTTTACTGGGTGTCAATGTGTGTCTGTGTTACTTGGTGTAAGTGTGTGTCTTTCTTACTTGATGTAAGTGTATGTCTTTGTGACTTGGTATCAGTGTATGTCTTTGTGACTTGGTCTCGGTGTAAGTCCTTTTTACTGGGTGTGAGTGTGTGTCTGCGATACTGGGTATCAGTGTATGTCTTTGTTACTTGGTGTCAGTGCATGTCAGAATACTTGGTGTAAGTGTATGTCTGTGTTACTTGGTGTCAGTGTATGTCTTTTTTACTGGGTGTCAGTGTGAGTCTGTGTTACTTGGTGTCTGTGCATGTCTTTGTTACTGGGTATCAGTGTTTCACTGTGTTACTGGGTGTCAGTGTGTGTTTGTTTGTGTTACTGGGTGTCAGTGTGTGTCTGTGACACTAGGTGTCAGTATTTAGTTTAGTTTCGAGGTCCAGCACTGAAACAGGCCCTTCGGCCAACCGAGTCTGTGCCGACCATCAACCACCCATTTATACTAATCCTACACTAATCCCGTATTCCTATCACATCCCCACCTATCCCTATATATTTCCCTACCACCTACCTATACTAGGGGCAATTTATGATGGCCAATAAACCTATCAACCTGCAAGTCTTTGGCATGTGGGAGGAAGCCGGAGCACCGGGAGGAAACCCACGCAGACATAGGGAGAACTTGCAAACTCCGCACAGGCAGTACCCAGAATCGAACCCGGGTGCCTGGAGCTGTGAGGCTGCGGTGCTAACCACTGCGCCAAAGTGCCCCCCCCACCCCTCATCCCCACTGTATGCCTGTGTTACTTGGTGTCAGTTTATGTCAAAATACTTGGTGTAACTGTATGTCTTTGTTACTTGGTGCAAGTGCATGTCTTTGTTACTTGGTGTAATTGTCTGTCTTTGTTACTTGGTGTCAGTGTATGTCTGTGTTACTTGGTGTAAGTGTGTGTCTTTGTTACTTGGTGTAAGTGTATGTCTTTGTTACTTGGTGTCAGTGTATGTCTTTGTTACTTGGTGTCAGTGTGTGTCTGTGTTACTGGGCATCAGTGTATGTCTTTGTGACTTGGTATCAGTGTATGTCTTTGTGACTTGGTGTCAGTGTATGTCTTTTTTACTGGTTGTCAGTGTGTGTCTGTGTTACTTGGTGTCAGTGCATGTCTGTGTTACTTGGTGTAAGTGTGTGTCTTTGTTACTTGGTGTAAGTGTATGTCTTTGTTACTTGGTGTCAGTGTATGTCTTTGTTACTTGGTGTCAGTGTGTGTCTGTGTTACTGGGCATCAGTGTATGTCATTGTGACTTGGTATCAGTGTATGTCTTTGTGACTTGGTCTCAGTGTAAGTCCTTTTCACTGGGTGTAAGTGTGTGTCTGCGTTACTGGGTATCAGTGTATGTCTTTGCTACTTGGTGTCAGTGTATGTCAAAATACTTGGTGTAAGTGTATGTCTTTGTTACTTGGTGTAATTGTCTGTCTTTGTTACTTGGTGTCATTGTATGTCTGTGTTACTTGGTGTAAGTGTGTGCCTTTGTTACTGGGCATCAGTGTGTGTCTTTTTTACTGTGTGTCAGTGTGTGTCTGTGTTACTTCTTGTCTGTGCATGTCTTTTTTACTTGGTGTCAGTGTATGTCAAAATACTTGGTGTAAGTGTATGTCTTTGTTACTTGGTGCAGTGCATGTCTTTGTTACTTGGTGTCAGTGTATGTCAAAATACTTGGTGTCAGTGTATGTCTTTGTTACTTGGTGCAATTGTCTGTCTTTGTTACTTGGTGTCAGTGTATGTCTGTGTTACTTGGTGTAAGTGTGTGTCTTTGTTACTGGGCATCAGTGTCTGTCTTTGTGACTTGGTATTAGTGTATGTTTTTGTGACTTGGTGTCAGTGTATGTCTTTTTTACTGGTTGTCAGTGTGTGTTTGTTTGTGTTACTGGGTGTCAGTGTGTGTCTGAAACACTACGTGTCAGTATGTAGTTTAGTTTAGAGATACAGCACTGACACAGGCCATTCGGCCCACCGAGTCTGTGCCGACCATCCACAACCCATTTATCCTAATCCTACACTAATCCCGTATTCCTATCACATCCCAACCTATCCCTATATATTTCCCTACCACCTACCTATACCAGGGGCAATTTATGATGGCCAATTAAACTATCAACCTGCAAGTCTTTGGCATGTGGGAGGAAACCGGAGCACCGGGAGGAAACCCACGCAGACACAGGGAGAACTTGCAAACTCCGCACAGGCAGTGCCCAGAATCGAACCCGGGTCCCTGGAGCTGTGAGGCTGCGGTGCTAACCACTGCACCAAATTGCCCCCCCCCCCCCCCCCCCAGTGTGTGCCTGTGTTGCTGGGTATCAGTGCATGTCTTTGTTACTTGGTTTCAGTGGATGTCAAAATACTTGGTGTAAGTGTATGTCTTTGTTACTTGGTGTAATTGTCTGTCTTTGTTACTTGGTGCCATTGTATGTCTGTGTTACTTGGTGTAAGTGTGTGTCTTTGTGACTTGGTGTAAGTGCATGTCTTTGTTACTTGGTGTCAGTGTCTGTCTTTGTTACTTGGTGTCAGTGTGTGTCTGTGTTACTGGGCATCAGTGTATGTCTTTGTGACTTGGTAGCAGTGTATGTCTTTGTAACTTGGTGTCAGTGTATGTCTTTTTTACTGGGTGTCAGTGTGTGTCTGTTTTACTTGGTGTCAGTGCATGTCTTTGTTACTTGGTGTCAGTGTATGTCAAAATACTTCGTGTAAGTGTATGTCTTTGTTACTTGGTGTAATTGTCTGTCTTTGTTTCTTGGTGTCAGTGTATGTCTGTGTTACTTGGTGTAAGTGTGTGTCTTTGTTACTGGGCATCAGTGTATGTCTTTGTGACTTGGTATTAGTGCATGTCTTTGTGACTTGGTGTCAGTGTATGTCTTTTTTATTGGGTGTCAGTGTGTGTCTGTGTGACTTGGTGTCAGTGCATGTCTTTGTTACTTGGTGTAAATGTCTGTCTTTGTTACTTTGTGTCAGTGTATGTCTGTGTTACTTGGTGTAAGTGTGTGTCTTTGTTACTGGGCATCAGTGTCTGGCTTTGTGACTTGATATTAGTGTATGTCTTTGTGACTTGGTGTCAGTGTATGTCTTTTTTACTGGGTGTCAGTGTGTGTCTGTGTTACTTGGTGTCAGTGTATGTCTTTGTTACTGTGTATCTGTGTTTCTCTGTGTGAATGGGTGTCAGTGTGTGTTTGTTTGTGTTGCTGGGTGTCAGTGTGTGTCTGTGACACTAAGTGTCAGTATGTAGTTTAGTTCAGAGATACAGCACAGAAACAGGCCCTTCGGCCCACCGAGTCTGTGCCGACCATCAACAACCCATTTATACTAATCCTACACTAATCCCGTATTCCTATCACAACCCCACCTATCCCGATATATTTCCCTACCACCTACCTATACTAGGGGCAATTTATGATGGCCAATTCACCTATCAACCTGCAAGTCTTTGGCATGTGGGAGGAAACCGGAGCACGGGGATGAAACCCACGCAGACAAAGGGAGAACTTGCAAACTCCGCACAGGCAGTACCCAGAATCGAACCCGGTTCCCTGGAGCTTTGAGGCTGCGGTGCCATCCACTGCTCCAAAGTGCCCCCCCCCCAGTGTGTGCCTGTGTTACTGGGTATCAGTGTAGGTCTTTGTTACTTGGTGTCAGTGGATGTCACAATACTTGGTGTAAGTGTATGTCTTTGTTACTTGGTGTAATTGTCTGTCTTTGTTACTTGGTGTCAGTGTATGTCTGTGTTACTTGATGTAAGTGTGTGTCTTTGTTACTGGGCATCAGTGTATGTCTTTGTGACTTGGTAGCAGTGTATGTCTTTGTAACTTGGTGTCAGTGTATGTCTTTTTTACTGGGTGTCAGTGTGTGTCTGCGTTACTTCTTGTCTGTGCATGTCTTTTTTACTTGGTGTCAGTGTATGTCAAAATACTTGGTGTAAGTGTATGTCTTTGTTACTTGGTGCAGTGCATGTCTTTGTTACTTGGTGTCAGTGTATGTCAAAATACTTGGTGTCAGTGTATGTCTTTGTTACTTGGTGCAATTGTCTGTCTTTGTTACTTGGTGTCAGTGTATGTCTGTGTTACTTGTTGTAAGTGTGTGTCTTTGTTACTGGGTATCAGTGTCTGTCTTTGTGACTTGGTATTAGTGTATGTTTTTGTGACTTGGTGTCAGTGTATGTCTTTTTTACTGGTTGTCAGTGTGTGTTTGTTTGTGTTACTGGGTGTCAGTGTGTGTCTGAAACACTACGTGTCAGTATGTAGTTTAGTTTAGAGATACAGCACTGACACAGGCCCTTCGGCCCACCGAGTCTGTGCCGACCATCAACAACCCATTTATCCTAATCCTACACTAATCCCGTATTCCTATCACATCCCAACCTATCCCTATATATTTCCCTACCACCTACCTATACCAGGGGCAATTTATGATGGCCAATTAAACTATCAACCTGCAAGTCTTTGGCATGTGGGAGGAAACCGGAGCACCGGGAGGAAACCCACGCAGACACAGGGAGAACTTGCAAACTCCGCACAGGCAGTGCCCAGAATCGAACCCGGGTCCCTGGAGCTGTGAGGCTGCGGTGCGAACCACTGCGCCAAATTGCCTCCCCCCCCCCCCCCCCCCCAGTGTGTGCCTGTGTTGCTGGGTATCAGTGCATGTCTTTGTTACTTGGTTTCAGTGGATGTCAAAATACTTGGTGTAAGTGTATGTCTTTGTTACTTGGTGTAATTGTCTGTCTTTGTTACTTGGTGTCAGTGTATGTCTGTGTTACTTGGTGTAAGTGTGTGTCATTGTGACTTGGTGTAAGTGCATGTCTTTGTTACTTGGTGTCAGTGTCTGTCTTTGTTACTTGGTGTCAGTGTGTGTCTGTGTTACTGGGCATCAGTGTATGTCTTTGTGACTTGGTAGCAGTGTATGTCTTTGTAACTTGGTGTCAGTGTATGTCTTTTTTACTGGGTGTCAGTGTGTGTCTGTTTTACTTGGTGTCAGTGCATGTCTTTGTTACTTGGTGTCAGTGTATGTCAAAATACTTGGTGTAAGTGTATGTCTTTGTTACTTGGTGTAATTGTCTGTCTTTGTTTCTTGGTGTCAGTGTATGTCTGTGTTACTTGGTGTAAGTGTGTGTCTTTGTTACTGGGCATCAGTGTATGTCTTTGTGACTTGGTATTAGTGCATGTCTTTGTGACTTGGTGTCAGTGTATGTCTTTTTTACTGGGTGTCAGTGTGTGTCTGTGTGACTTGGTGTCAGTGCATGTCTTTGTTACTTGGTGTAAATGTCTGTCTTTGTTACTTGGTGTCAGTGTATGTCTGTGTTACTTGGTGTAAGTGTGTGTCTTTGTTACTGGGCATCAGTGTCTGGCTTTGTGACTTGATATTAGTGTATGTCTTTGTGACTTGGTGTCAGTGTATGTCTTTTTTACTGGGTGTCAGTGTGTGTCTGTGTTACTTGGTGTCAGTGTATGTCTTTGTTACTGTGTATCTGTGTTTCTCTGTGTGAATGGGTGTCAGTGTGTGTTTGTTTGTGTTACTGGGTGTCAGTGTGTGTCTGTGACACTAAGTGTCAGTATGTAGTTTAGTTCAGAGATACAGCACAGAAACAGGCCCTTCGGCCCACCGAGTCTGTGCCGACCATCAACAACCCATTTATACTAATCCTACACTAATCCCGTATTCCTATCACAACCCCACCTATCCCGATATATTTCCCTACCACCTACCTATACTAGGGGCAATTTATGATGGCCAATTCACCTATCAACCTGCAAGTCTTTGCATTTGGGAGGAATCCGGAGCACGGGGATGAAACCCACGCAGACAAAGGGAGAACTTGCAAACTCCGCACAGGCAGTACCCAGAATCGAACCCGGTTCCCTGGAGCTTTGAGGCTGCGGTGCCATCCACTGCTCCAAAGTGCCCCCCCCCCCGCCCCCCAGTGTCTGCCTGTGTTACTGGGTATCAGTGTAGGTCTTTGTTACTTGGTGTCAGTGGATGTCACAATACTTGGTGTAAGTGTATGTCTTTGTTACTTGGTGTAATTGTCTGTCTTTGTTACTTGGTGTCAGTGTATGTCTGTGTTACTTGATGTAAGTGTGCGTCTTTGTTACTGGGCATCAGTGTATGTCTTTGTGACTTGGTAGCAGTGTATGTCTTTGTAACTTGGTGTCAGTGTATGTCTTTTTTACTGGGTGTCAGTGTGTGTCTGTGTTACTTGGTGTCAGTGCATGTCTTTGTTACTTGATGTCAGTGGATGTCAAAATACTTGGTGTAAGTGTATGTCTTTGTTACTTGGTGTAATTGTCTGTCTTTGTTACTTGGTGTCAGTGTATGTCTGTGCTACTTGGTTTAAGTGTGTGTCTTTGTTACTGTGCATCAGTGTCTGTCTTTGTGACTTGGTATTAGTGTATGTCTTTTTTACTGGGTGTCAGTGTGTGTCTGTGTTACTTGGTGTCAGTGTATGTCTTTGTAACTGTGTATCAGTGTTTCTCTGTGTTACTGGGTGTCAGTTTGTGTTTGTTTGTGTTACTGGGTGTCAGTGTGTGTCTGTGACACTAGGTGTCAGTATGTAGTTTAGTTTAGAGATACAGCACTTAAACAGGCCCTTCCGCCCACCGAGTCTGTGCCGACCATCAACAACCCATTTATGCTAATCCTACACTAATCCCGTCTCCCTATCACATCCCCACATATTTCCCAACCACCTACCTATACTAGGGGCAATTTATGATGGCCAATTAACCTATCAACCTGCAAGTCTTTGGCATGTGGGAGGAAACCGGAGCAAAAGGGAGGAAACCCACGCAGACAAAGGGAGAACTTGCAAACTCCGCACAGGCAGTAACCAGAATCGAACCCGGGTCCCTGGAGCCGTGAGGCGGCGGTTCGAAACACTGCGCCAAAGTGCCCCCCCCCCCCCCCCCCCCCCAGTGTGTGCCTGTGTTACTGGGTATCAGTGTATGTCTTTGTTACTTGGTGTCAGTGGATGTCAAAATACTTGGTGTAAGTGTATGTCTTTGTTACTTGGTGTAATTGTCTGTCTTTGCTACTTGGTGTCAGTGTATGTCTGTGTTACTTGGTGTAAGTGAGTGCCTTTGTTACTTGGTATAATTGTATGTCTTTGTTACTTGGTGTCAGTGTATGTCTGTGTTACTTGGTGTAAGTGTGTGTCTTTGTTACTGGGCATCAGTGTCTGTCTTTGTGACTTGGTATCAGTGTATGTCTTTGTAACTTGGTGTCAGTGTATGTCTTTTTTACTGGGTGTCAGTGTGTGTCTGTGTTACTTGGTGTAAGTGTGTGTTTTGTTACTTGGTGTAAGTGTATGTCTTTGTTACTTGGTGTCAGTGTATGTCTTTGTGACTTGGTCTCAGTGTAAGTCCTTTTTACTGGGTGTAAGTGTGTGTCTGCGTTACTGGGTATCAGTGTATGTCTTTGTTACTTGGTGTCAGTGTATGTCAAAATAATTGGTGTAAGTGTATGTCTTTGTTACTTGGTGTAATTGTCTGTCTTTGTTACTTGGTGTCAGTGTATGTCTGTGTTACTTGGTGTAAGTGTGTGTCTTTGTTACTGGGCATCAGTGTCTGTCTTTGTGACTTGGTGTCAGTGTATGTCTTTGTAACTTGGTGTCAGTGTATGTCTTCTTTACTGGTTGTCAGTGTGTGTCTGTGTTACTTGGTGTCAGTGCATGTCTGTGTTACTTGGTGTAAGTGTGTGTCTTTGTTACTTGGTGTCCGTGTGTGTCTGTGTTACTGGGTGTAAGTGTGTGTCTGTGTTACTGGGTATCAGTGCATGTCTTTGTTGCTTGGTGTCATTGTATGTCTGTGTTACTTGGTGTAAGTGTGTGTCTGTGTTACTGGGTATCAGTGTATGTCTTTGTTACTTGGTGTCAGTGTATGTCAAAATACTTGGTGTAAGTGTAGGTCTTTGTTACTTGGTGTAATTGTCTGTCTTTGTTCCTTGGTGTCAGTGTATGTCTGTGTTACTTGGTGTAAGTGTATGTCTTTGTTACTTGGTGTCAGTGTTTGTCTGTGTTACTGGGCATCAGTGTATGTCTTTGTGACTTGGTATCAGTGTTTGTTTCTGTGACTATGTGTCAGTGTATGTCTTTTTTACTGGGTGTAAGAGTGTGTCTGCGTTTTAGGGTATCACTGTATGTCTTTGTTACTTGGTGTCAGTGTATGTCAAAATACTTGGTGTAAGTGTATGTCTTTGTTACTTGGTGGAATTGTCTGTCTTTGTTACTTGGTGTCATTGTGTGTCTTTGTTACTTGGTCTAAGTGTATGTCTTTGTTACTTGGTGTCAGTGTATGTCTTTGTTACTTGGTGTCAGTGTGCGTCTGTGTTACTGGGCATCAGTGTATGTCTTTGTGACTTGGTATCAGTGTATGTCTTTGTGACTTGGTGTCAGTGTATGTCTTTTTTACTGGGTGTAAGTGTGTGTCTGCGTTACTGGGCATCAGTGCATGTCTTTGTTACTTGGTGTCAGTGTATGTCAAAATACTTGGTGTAAGTGTATGTCTTTGTTACTTGGTGTAATTGTCTGTCTTTGTTACTTGGTGTCAGTGTATGTCTGTGTTACTTGGTGTAAGTGAGTGTCTTTGTTACTTGGTATAAGTGTATGTCTTTGTTACTTGGTGTCAGTGTATGTCTGTGTTACTTGGTGTAAGTGTGTGTCTTTGTTACTGGGCATCAGTGTCTGTCTTTGTGACTTGGTATCAGTGTATGTCTTTGTAACTTGGTGTCAGTGTATGTCTTTTTTACTGGGTGTCAGTGTGTGTCTGTGTTACTTGGTGTAAGTGTGTGTTTTGTTACTTGGTGTAAGTGTATGTCTTTGTTACTTGGTGTCAGTGTATGTCTTTGTGACTTGGTCTCAGTGTAAGTCCTTTTTACTGGGTGTAAGTGTGTGTCTGCGTTACTGGGTATCAGTGTATGTCTTTGTTACTTGGTGTCAGTGTATGTCAAAATACTTGGTGTAAGTGTATGTCTTTGTTACTTGGTGTAATTGTCTGTCTTTGTTACTTGGTGTCAGTGTATGTCTTTGTTACTTGGTGTCAGTGTGCGTCTGTGTTACTGGGCATCAGTGTATGTCTTTGTGACTTGGTATCAGTGTATGTCTTTGTGACTTGGTGTCAGTGTATGTCTTTTTTACTGGGTGTAAGTGTGTGTCTGCGTTACTGGGCATCAGTGCATGTCTTTGTTACTTGGTGTCAGTGTATGTCAAAATACCTGGTGTAAGTGTATGTCTTTGTTACTTGGTGTAATTGTCTGTCTTTGTTACTTGGTGTCAGTGTATGTCTGTGTTACTTGGTGTAAGTGTGTGTCTTTTTCCTGGGCATCAGTGTATGTCTTTGTGACGTGGTATCAGTGTATGTCTTTGTTGCTTGGTGTCAGTGTATGTCTGTGTTACTTGGTGTAAGTGTGTGTCTGTGTTACCGGGTGTCAGTGTGTGTCTGTGTTACTTGGTGTAAGTGTATGCCTTTGTTACTTGGTGTCCGTGTGTGTCTGTATTACTGGGTGTAAGTGTATGTCTGTGTTACTTGGTGTAAGTGTGTGTCTTTGTTACTTGGTGTCAGTGTATGTCTGTGTTACTGGGTGTCAGTGTGTGTCTGTGTTACTTGGTGTAAGTGTGTGTCTTTGTTACTTGGTGTCCGTGTGTGTCTGTGTTACTGGGTGTCAGAGTATGTCTTTGAATTAGAATTTGAATTAGGATATTACAGCGCAGTACAGGCCCTTCGGCCCTCGATGTTGCGCCGAGCTGTGAAACCATCTGACCGACACTATTCCATTTTCATCCATGTGTCTATCCAATGTCCACTTAAATGACCTTAAAGTTGGCGAATCTACTACTGCTGCAGGCAGGGCATTCCTCGCCCTTACTACTCTCTGAGTAAAGAAACTATCTCTCACATCTGTCCTATATCTATCACCCCTCAACTTGAAGCTATGTCCCCTCGTGTTTGCCATCACCATCCGAGGAAAACGTCGCTCACTATCCACCCTATCTAACCCTCTGATTATCTTATATGTCTCTATTAAGTCACCTCTCCTCCTCCTTCTCTCCAACGAAAACAACCTCAAGTCCCTCAGCCTTTCCTCGTAAGACCTTCCCTCCATACCAGGCAACATCCTAGTAAATCTCCTCTGCACCCTTTCCATAGCTTCCACATCCTTTCTAAAATGCGGTGACCAGAACTGCACGCAATACTCCAGGTGCGGTCTCACCAGAGTCTTGTACAGCTGCTGCATGACCTCGTGGCTCCGATACTCGACCCCCCTACTAATAAAAGCTAACACACCATATGCCTTCTTGACAGCCCTATTAACCTGGTTAGCAACCTTCAGGGACTTATGCACCTGGACACCAAGATCTCTCTGCTCATCTACACTAACAAGAATCTTCCCATTAGCCCAGTACTCTGCATTCCTGTTACTCCTTCCAAAGTGAATCACCTCACACTTTTCCGCATTAAACTCCATTTGCCATCTCTCAGCCCAGCTCTGCAGCCTATCTATGTCTCTCTGTACCCTACAACATCCTTCGGCACTATCCACAACTCCACCGACCTTAGTGTCATCTGCAAATTTACTAACCCACCCTTCTACACGCTCTTCCAGGTCATTTATA
This sequence comes from Heterodontus francisci, assembly GCF_036365525.1. Taxonomy (NCBI): domain Eukaryota; kingdom Metazoa; phylum Chordata; class Chondrichthyes; order Heterodontiformes; family Heterodontidae; genus Heterodontus; species Heterodontus francisci. The sequence goes on from NW_027140919.1 coordinate 5,362,228, forward strand.
AAAATGACAAACAGCAATGGCCCCAAAACAGATCCTTGCGGTACTCCACTAGTAACTAAACTCCAGGATGAACATTTGCCATCAACCACCACCCTCTGTCTTCTTTCAGCTAGCCAATTTCTGATCCAAAGCTCTAAATCACCTTCAACCCCATACTTCCGTATTTTCTGCAATAGCCTACCGTGGGGAACCTTATCAAACGCCTTACTGAAATCCAAATACACCACATCCACTGCTTTACCCTCATCCACCTGTTTGGTCACCTTCTCGAAAAACTCAATAAGGTTTGTGAGGCACGACCTACCCGTCACAAAACCGTGCTGACTATCTCTAATGTACTTATTCTTTTCAAGATGATTATAAATCCTGTCTCTTATAACCTTTTCCAACATTTTACCCACAACCGAAGTAAGGCTCACAGGTCTATAATTACCAGGGCTGTCTCTACTCCCCTTCTTGAACAAGGGGACAACATTTGCAATCCTCCAGTCTTCCGGCACTATTCCTGTCGACAATGACGACATAAAGATCAAGGACAAAGGCTCTGCAATCTCCTCCTTAGCTTCCCAGAGAATCCTAGGATAAATCCCATCTGGCCCAGGGGACTTATCTATTTTCACACTTTCCAATATTGCTAACACCTCCTCCTTGTGAACCTCAATCCCATCGAGCCTCGTAGCCTGAATCTCAGTATTCTCAACAACATTTTCTTTCTCTACTGTAAATACTGACGCAAAATATTCATTTAACACTTCCCCTATCTCCTCTGATTCCACACACAACTTCCCACTACTATCCTTGATTGGCCCTAATCTAACTCTAGTCATTCTTTTATTCCTGATATACCTATAGAAAGCCTTAGGGTTTTCCCTGATCCGATCCACCAATGACTTCTCGTGTCCTCTCCTTGCTCTTCTTAGCTCTCCCTTTAGATCCTTCCTGGCTAGCTTGTAGCTCTCAAGCGCCCTAACTGAGCCTTCACGTCTCATCCTAACATAAGCCGCCTTCTTCCTCTTGACAAGCGCTTCAACTTCTTTAGTAAACCACGGCTCCCTCGCACGACAACTTCCTCCCTGCCTCACAGGTACATACTTATCAAGGACACGAAGTAGCTGCTCCTTGAATAAGCTCCACATTTCGATTTGTTACTGTGTGTAAGTGTATGTCTTTGTTACTTGGTGTAAGTGTGTGTCTGTGTTACTGTGTATCAGTGTCTGTCTTTTTTACTTGGTGTAAGTGTGTGTCTGTGTTATTGGCTATCAGTGCATGTCTTTGTTACTTGGTGTCATTGTATGTCTGTGTTAACTGGTGTAAGTGTGTGTCTGTGTTACTGGGTATCAGTGTATGTCTTTGTTACTTGGTGTCAGTGTATGTCTTTTTTACTGGGTGTAAGTGTGTGTCTGCGTTACTGGGTATCAGTGCATATCTTTGTTACTTGGTGTCATTGTATGGCTGTGTTACTTGCTGTAAGTGTGTGTCTGTGTCACTGGGTATCAGTGTATGTCTTTGTTACTTGGTGTCAGTGTATGCCAAAATACTTGGTGTAAGTGCATGTCTTTGTTACTTGGTGTAATTGTCTGTCTTTGTTACTTGGTGTTAGTGTGTGTCTGCGTTACTGGTTATCACTGCGTTACTGGGTATCAGTGCATATCTTTGTTACTTGGTGTCATTGTATGGCTGTGTTACTTGCTGTAAGTGTGTGTCTGTGTCACTGGGTATCAGTGTATGTCTTTGTTACTTGGTGTCAGTGTATGCCAAAATACTTGGTGTAAGTGCATGTCTTTGTTACTTGGTGTAATTGTCTGTCTTTGTTACTTGGTGTCAGTGTATGTCTGCGTTACTTGGTGTAAGTGTATGTCATTGTTACTTGGTGTCTGTGTTTGTCTTTGTTACTTGGTGTCAGTGTGTGTCTGTGTTACTGGGTGTCAGTGTGTGTCTGTGTTACTTGCTGACAGTGTATGTCTTTGTTACTGTGTATCAGTGTTTCTCTGTGTCACTGGGTGTCAGTGTGTGTTTGTTTGTGGTACTGGGTGTCAGTGTATGTCTTTGTTGCTTGTGTCAGTGTATGTCTGTGTTACTTGGTGTAAGTGTGTGCCTGTGTTACTGGGTGTCAGTGTGTGTCTGTGTTACTGGGTGTCCGTTGATGTCTGTGTTACCTGGTGTCAGTGTGTTTGTTTGTGTTACTGGGTGTCAGTGTGTGTCTGTGTTACTTGGTGTAAGTGTGTGACTTTGTTACTTGGTGTCCGTGTGTGTCTGTGTTACTGGGTGTCAGTGTATGTCTTTGTTACTTGGTGTCAGTTTCTGTCTGTGTTACTGTGTATCAGTGTCTGTCTTTTTTACTTGGTGTAAGTGTGTGTCTGTGGTACTGGTTATCAGTGCATATCTTTGTTACTTGGTGTCATTGTATGTCTGTGTTACTTGGTGTAAGTGTGTGTCGGTGTTACTGGGTGTCAGTGTGTGTCCGTGTCACTTGGTGTAAGTCTGTGTCTTTGTTACTTGGTGTCCGTGTGTGTCTGTGTTACCTGGTATCAGTGTATGTCTTTGTTACTTGGTGTCAGTGGATGTCAAAGTACTTGGTGGAAGTGTATGTCTTTGTTACTTGGTGTAAGTGTATGTCTTTGTTACTTGGTGTCAGTGTATGTCTTTGTTACTTGGTGTCAGTGTGTGTCTGTGTTACTGGGCATCAGTGAATGTCTTTGTTACTTTGTATCAGTTTATGTCTTTGTGACTTGGTGTCAGTGTATGTCTTTTTTACTGGGTGTAAATGTGTGTCTGCGTTACTGGGTATCAGTGCATGCCTTTGTTACTTGGTGTCAGTGGATGTCAAAATACTTGGTGTAAGTGTATGTCTTTGTTACTTGGTGTAATTGTCTGTCTTTGTTACTTGGTGTCAGTGTATGTCTGTGTTACTTGGTGTAAGTGTGTGCCTTTGTTACTGGGCATCAGTGTATGTCTTTGTGACTTGGTAGCAGTGTATGTCTTTGTAACTTGGAGTCAGTGTATGTCTTTTTTACTGGGTGTCAGTGTGTGTCTGTGTTACTTGGTGTCAGTGCATGTCTTTGTTACTTGGTGTCAGTGGATGTCAAAATACTTGGTGTAAGTGTATGTCTTTGTTACTTGGTGTAATTGTCTGTCTTTGTTACTTGGTGTCAGTGTATGTCTGTGCTACTTGGTGTAAGTGTGTGTCTTTGTTACTGGGCATCAGTGTCTGTCTTTGTGACTTGGTATTAGTGTATGTCTTTTTTACTGGGTGTCAGTGTGTGTCTGTGTCACCTGGTATTAGTGTATGTCTTTGTTACTTGGTGTCAGTGGATGTCAAAATACTTGGTGGAAGTGTATGTCTTTGTTACTTGGTGTAATTGTCTGTCTTTGTTACTTGGTGTGTGTGTATGTCTGTGTTACTTGGTGTAAGTGTGTGTCTTTGTTACTTGGTGTAAGTGTATGTCTTTGTTACTTGGTGTCAGTGTATGTCTTTGTTACTTGGTGTCAGTGTGTGTCTGTGTTACTGGGCATCAGTGTATGTCTTTGTGACTTGGTATCAGTTTATGTCTTTGTGACGTGGTGTCAGTGTATGTATTTTTTACTGGGTGGAAGTGTGTGTCTGCGTTACTGTGTATCAGTGCATGTCTTTGTTACTTGGTGTCAGTGGATGTCAAAATGCTTGGTGTCAGTGTATGTCTTTGTTACTTGGTGTAAGTGTATGTCTTTGTTACTTGGTGTCAGTGTATGTCTTTGTTACTTGGTGTCAGTGTGTGTCTGTGTTACTGGGCATCAGTGTGTGTCTGCGTTACTGGGTATCAGTGTATGTCTTTGTTACTTGGTGTCAGTGTATGTCAAAATACTTGGTGTAAGTTTATATCTTTGTTACCTGGTGTAAGTGTATGTCTTTGTTACTGGGTGTCAGTTTCTGTCTGTGTTACTGTGTATCAGTGTCTGTCTTTTTTACTTGGTGTAAGTGTGTGTCTGTGGTACTGGGTATCAGTGCATATCTTTGTTACTTGGTGTCATTGTATGTCTGTGTTACTTGGTGTAAGTGTGTGTCGGTGTTACTGGGTGTCAGTGTGTGTCCGTGTCACTTGGTGTAAGTCTGTGTCTTTGTTACTTGGTGTCCGTGTGTGTCTGTGTTACCTGGTATCAGTGTATGTCTTTGTTACTTGGTGTCAGTGGATGTCAAAGTACTTGGTGGAAGTGTATGTCTTTGTTACTTGGTGTAAGTGTATGTCTTTGTTACTTGGTGTCAGTGTATGTCTTTGTTACTGGGCATCAGTGTATGTCTTTGTTACTTTGTATCAGTTTATGTCTTTGTGACTTGGTGTCAGTGTATGTCTTTTTTACCGGGTGTAAATGTGTGTCTGCGTTACTGGGTATCAGTGCATGCCTTTGTTACCTGGTGTCAGTGGATGTCAAAATACTTGGTGTAAGTGTATGTCTTTGTTACTTGGTGTAATTGTCTGTCTTTGTTACTTGGTGTCAGTGTATGTCTGTGTTACTTGGTGTAAGTGTGTGTCTTTGTTACTGGGCATCAGTGTATGTCTTTGTGACTTGGTAGCAGTGTATGTCTTTGTAACTTGGTGTCAGTGTATGTCTTTTTTACTGGGTGTCAGTGTGTGTCTGTGTTACTTGGTGTCAGTGCATGTCTTTGTTACTTGGTGTCTGTGGATGTCAAAATACTTGCTGTAAGTGTATGTCTTTGTTACTTGGTGTAATTGTCTGTCTTTGTTACTTGGTGTCAGTGTATGTCTGTGCTACTTGGTGTAAGTGTGTGTCTTTGTTACTGGGCATCAGTGTCTGTCTTTGTGACTTGGTATTAGTGTATGTCTTTTTTACTGGGTGTCAGTGAGTGTCTGTGTTACCTGGTATTAGTGTATGTCTTTGTTACTTGGTGTCAGTGGATGTCAAAATACTTGGTGGAAGTGTATGTCTTTGTTACTTGGTGTAATTGTCTGTCTTTGTTACTTGGTGTGTGTGTATGTCTGTGTTACTTGGTGTAAGTGTGTGTCTTTGTTACTTGGTGTAAGTGTATGTCTTTGTTACTTGGTGTCAGTGTATGTCTTTGTTACTCGGTGTCAGTGTGTGTCTGTGTTACTGGGCATCAGTGTATGTCTTTGTGACTTGGTATCAGTTTATGTCTTTGTGACTTGGTGTCAGTGTATGTCTTTTTTACTGGGTGTAAGTGTGTGTCTGCGTTACTGGGTATCAGTGCATGTCTTTGTTACTTGGTGTCAGTGGATGTCAAAATACTTGGTGTCAGTGTATGTCTTTGTTACTTGGTGTAAGTGTATGTCTTTGTTACTTGGTGTCAGTGTATGTCTTTGTTACTTGGTGTCTGTGTGTGTCTGTGTTACTGGGCATCAGTGTGTGTCTGCGTTACTGGGTATCAGTGTATGTCTTTGTTACTTGGTGTCACTGTATGTCAAAATACTTGGTGTAAGTTTATATCTTTGTTACTTGGTGTAAGTGTATGTCTTTGTTACTTGGTGTCAGTGTATGTCTGTGTTACTTGGTGTAAGCGTGTGTCTTTGTTACTGGGCATCAGTGTGTGTCTTTGTAAGTTGGTGTCAGTGTATGTCTTTTTTACTGGGTGTCAGTGTGTGTCTGTGTTACCTGGTGTCAGTGCATGTCTTTGTTACTTGGTGTCAGTGTATGTCATGTCTTTGTTACGTGGTGTAATTGTCTGTCTGTGTTACTTGGTGTAAGTGTGTGTCTTTGTTGTTGGGCATCAGTGTCTGTCTTTGTGACTTGGTGTCAGTGTATGTCTTTTTTACTGGGTGTCAGTGTGTGTCTGCGTTACTTGGTGTCAGTGTCTGTCTTTGTTACTGTGTATCAGTGTTTCTCTGTGTTACTGGCTGTCATTGTATGTTTGTTTGTGTTACTGGGTGTCAGTGTGTGTCTGTGAGACTCGGTTTCAGTATTTAGTTTAGTTCAGAGATACAGCACTTAAACAGGCCCTTCGGCCCACCGAGTCTGTGCCGACCACCAACCACCCATTTATACTAATCCTACACTAATCCCGAATTCATATCACATCCCCACCTATCCCTATATATTTCCCTACCACCTACCTATACTAGGGGCAATTTATGATGGCCAATTAACCTATCAACCTGCAAGTCTTTGGCATGTGGGAGGAAACCGGAGCACCGTGAGGAAACCCACGCAGACACAGGGAGAACTTGCAAACTCCGCAGAGGCAGTACCCAGAATCGAACCCGGTTCGCTGGAGCTGTGAGGCTGCGGTGCTAACCACTGCGCCAATGTGCCCAGCCCCCAGTGTGTGCCTGTGTTACTGGGTATCAGTGTATGTCTTTGTTACCTGGTGTCAGTGCATGTCTGTGTTACTGGGTGTAAGTGTGTGTCTGTGTTACTGGGTGTCAGTGTGTGTCTGTGTTACTTGGTGTAAGTCTGTGTCTTTGTTACTTGGTGTCCGTGTGTGTCTGTGTTACTGGGTATCAGTGTAAGTCTTTGTTACTTGGTGTCAGTGGATGTCAAAATACTTGGTGTAAGTGTATGTCTTTGTTACTTGGTGTAATTGTCTGTCTTTGTTACTTAGTGTCAGTGGATGTCTGTGTTACTTGGTGTAAGTGTGTGTCTTTGTTACTTGGTGTAAGTGTATGTCTTTGTTACTTGGTGTCAGTGTATGTCTTTGTTACTTTGTGTCAGTGTGTGTCTGTGTTACTTGGTGTCAGTGCATGTCTGTGTTACTGGGTGTAAGTGTGTGTCTGTGTTAATGGGTGTCAGTGTGTGTCTGTGTTACTTGGTGTAAGTCTGAGTCTTTGTTACTTGGTGTCCGTGTGTGTCTGTGTTACTGAGCATCAGTGTATGTCTTTGTGACTTGGTATCAGTGTATGTCTGTGTTACTTGGTGTAAGTGTGTGTCTTTGTTACTGGGCATCAGTGTATGTCTTTGTGACTTGGTAGCAGTGTATGTCTTTGTAACCTGGTGTCAGTGTATGTCTTTTTTACTGGGTGTCAGTGTGTGTCTGTGTTACTTGGTGTCAGTGCATGTCTTTGTTACTTGGTGTCTGTGGATGTCAAAATACTTGCTGTAAGTGTATGTCTTTGTTACTTGGTGTAATTGTCTGTCTTTGTTACTTGGTGTCAGTGTATGTCTGTGCTACTTGGTGTAAGTGTGTGTCTTTGTTACTGGGCATCAGTGTCTGTCTTTGTGACTTGGTATTAGTGTATGTCTTTTTTACTGGGTGTCAGTGTGTGTCTGTGTTACCTGGTATTAGTGTATGTCTTTGTTACTTGGTGTCAGTGGATGTCAAAATACTTGGTGGAAGTGTATGTCTTTGTTACTTGGTGTAATTGTCTGTCTTTGTTACTTGGTGTGTGTGTATGTCTGTGTTACTTGGTGTAAGTGTGTGTCTTTGTTACTTGGTGTAAGTGTATGTCTTTGTTACTTGGTGTCAGTGTATGTCTTTGTTACTCGGTGTCAGTGTGTGTCTGTGTTACTGGGCATCAGTGTATGTCTTTGTGACTTGCTATCAGTTTATGTCTTTGTGACTTGGTGTCAGTGTATGTCTTTTTTACTGGGTGTAAGTGTGTGTCTGCGTTACTGGGTATCAGTGCATGTCTTTGTTACTTGGTGTCAGTGGATGTCAAAATACTTGGTGTCAGTGTATGTCTTTGTTACTTGGTGTAAGTGTATGTCTTTGTTACTTGGTGTCAGTGTATGTCTTTGTTACTTGGTGTCTGTGTGTGTCTGTGTTACTGGGCATCAGTGTGTGTCTGCGTTACTGGGTATCAGTGTATGTCTTTGTTACTTGGTGTCACTGTATGTCAAAATACTTGGTGTAAGTTTATATCTTTGTTACTTGGTGTAAGTGTATGTCTTTGTTACTTGGTGTCAGTGTATGTCTGTGTTACTTGGTGTAAGCGTGTGTCTTTGTTACTGGGCATCGGTGTGTGTCTTTGTAAGTTGGTGTCAGTGTATGTCTTTTTTACTGGGTGTCAGTGTGTGTCTGTGTTACCTGGTGTCAGTGCATGTCTTTGTTACTTGGTGTCAGTGTATGTCATGTCTTTGTTACTTGGTGTAATTGTCTGTCTGTGTTACTTGGTGTAAGTGTGTGTCTTTGTTGTTGGGCATCAGTGTCTGTCTTTGTGACTTGGTATTAGTGTATGTCTTTGTGACTTGGTGTCAGTGTATGTCTTTTTTACTGGGTGTCAGTGTGTGTCTGCGTTACTTGGTGTCAGTGTCTGTCTTTGTTACTGTGTATCAGTGTTTCTCTGTGTTACTGGCTGTCATTGTATGTTTGTTTGTGTTACTGGGTGTCAGTGTGTGTCTGTGAGACTCGGTTTCAGTATTTAGTTTAGTTCAGAGATACAGCACTTAAACAGGCCCTTCGGCCCACCGAGTCTGTGCCGACCACCAACCACCCATTTATACTAATCCTACACTAATCCCGAATTCATATCACATCCCCACCTATCCCTATATATTTCCCTACCACCTACCTATACTAGGGGCAATTTATGATGGCCAATTAACCTATCAACCTGCAAGTCTTTGGCATGTGGGAGGAAACCGGAGCACCGGGAGGAAACCCACGCAGACACAGGGAGAACTTGCAAACTCCGCACAGGCAGTACCCAGAATCGAACCCGGTTCGCTGGAGCTGTGAGGCTGCGGTGCTAACCACTGCGCCAATGTGCCCAGCCCCCAGTGTGTGCCTGTGTTACTGGGTATCAGTGTATGTCTTTGTTACCTGGTGTCAGTGCATGTCTGTGTTACTGGGTGTAAGTGTGTGTCTGTGTTACTGGGTGTCAGTGTGTGTCTGTGTTACTTGGTGTAAGTCTGTGTCTTTGTTACTTGGTGTCCGTGTGTGTCTGTGTTACTGGGTATCAGTGTAAGTCTTTGTTACTTGGTGTCAGTGGATGTCAAAATACTTGGTGTAAGTGTATGTCTTTGTTACTTGGTGTAATTGTCTGTCTTTGTTACTTAGTGTCAGTGGATGTCTGTGTTACTTGGTGTAAGTGTGTGTCTTTGTTACTTGGTGTAAGTGTATGTCTTTGTTACTTGGTGTCAGTGTATGTCTTTGTTACTTTGTGTCAGTGTGTGTCTGTGTTACTTGGTGTCAGTGCATGTCTGTGTTACTGGGTGTAAGTGTGTGTCTGTGTTAATGGGTGTCAGTGTGTGTCTGTGTTACTTGGTGTAAGTCTGAGTCTTTGTTACTTGGTGTCCGTGTGTGTCTGTGTTACTGAGCATCAGTGTATGTCTTTGTGACTTGGTATCAGTGTATGTCTTTGTGACTTGGTGCCAGTGTATGTCTTTTTTACTGGGTGCAAGTGTGTGACTGCGTTACTGGGTATCAGTGCATGTCTTTGTTACTTGGTGTCAGTTTATGTCAAAATACTTGGTGTAAGTGTATGTCTTCGTTACTTGGTGTAATTGTCTGTCTTTGTTACTTGGTGTCAGTGTATGTCTGTGTTACTTGGTGTAATGTGTGTCTTTGTTACTGGGCATCAGTGTATGTCTTTGTGAATTGGTATCAGTGTATGTCTTTGTGACTTGGTGTCAGTGTAAGTCTTTTTTACTGGGTGTAAGTGTGTGTCTGCGTTGCTGGGTATCAGTGTATGTCTTTGTTACTTGGTGTCAGTGTATGTCAAAATACTTGGTGTAAGTGTATGTCTTTGTTACTTGGTGTAAGTGTATGTCTTTGTTACTTGGTGGCAGTGTATGTCTGTGTTACTTGGTGTAAGTGTGTGTCTTTGTTACTGGGCATCAGTGTGTGTCTTTGTTACTGGGCATCAGTGTATGTCTTTGGGACTTGGTGTCAGTTTATGTCTTTGTGACTTGGTGTCAGTGTATGTCTTTTTTACTGGGTGTAAATGTGTGTCTGCGTTACTGGGTATCAGTGCATGCCTTTGTTACCTGGTGTCAGTGGATGTCAAAATACTTGGTGTAAGTGTATGTCTTTGTTAATTGGTGTAATTGTCTGTCTTTGTTACTTGGTGTCAGTGTATGTCTGTGTTACTTGGTGTAAGTGTGTGTCTTTGTTACTGGGCATCAGTGTATGTCTTTGTGACTTGGTAGCAGTGTATGTCTTTGTAACTTGGTGTCAGTGTATGTCTTTTTTACTGGGTGTCAGTGTGTGTCTGTGTTACTTGGTGTCAGTGCATGTCTTTGTTACTTGGTGTCAGTGGATGTCAAAATACTTGGTGTAAGTGTATGTCTTTGTTACTTGGTGTAATTGTCTGTCTTTGTTACTTGGTGTCAGTGTATGTCTGTGCTACTTGGTGTAAGTGTGTGTCTTTGTTACTGGGCATCAGTGTCTGTCTTTGTGACTTGGTATTAGTGTATGTCTTTTTTACTGGGTGTCAGTGTGTGTCTGTGTTACCTGGTATTAGTGTATGTCTTTGTTACTTGGTGTCAGTGGACGTCAAAATACTTGGTGGAAGTGTATGTCTTTGTTACTTGGTGTAAGTGTATGTCTTTGTTACTTGGTGTCAGTGTATGTCTTTGTTACTTGGTGTCAGTGTGTGTCTGTGTTACTGGGCATCAGTGTGTGTCTGCGTTACTGGGTATCAGTGTATGTCTTTGTTACTTGGTGTCAGTGTATGTCAAAATACTTGGTGTAAGTTTATATCTTTGTTACTTGGTGTAAGTGTATGTCTTTGTTACTTGGTGTCAGTGTATGTCTGTGTTACTTGGTGTAAGCGTGTGTCTTTGTTACTGGGCATCAGTGTGTGTCTTTGTAAGTTGGTGTCAGTGTATGTCTTTTTTACTGGGTGTCAGTGTGTGTCTGTGTTACCTGGTGTCAGTGCATGTCTTTGTTACTTGGTGTCAGTGTATGTCAAAATACTTGGTGTAAGTGTATGTCTTTGTTACTTGGTGTAATTGTCTGTCTGTGTTACTTGGTGTAAGTGTGTGTCTTTGTTGTTGGGCATCAGTGTCTGTCTTTGTGACTTGGTATTAGTGTATGTCTTTGTGACTTGGTGTCAGTGTATGTCTTTTTTACTGGGTGTCAGTGTGTGTCTGCGTTACTTGGTGTCAGTGTCTGTCTTTGTTACTGTGTAGCAGTGTTTCTCTGTGTTACTGGCTGTCATTGTATGTTTGTTTGTGTTACTGGGTGTCAGTGTGTGTCTGTGAGACTAGGTTTCAGTATTTAGATTAGTTTAGAGATACAGCACTTAAACAGGCCCTTCGGCCCACCGAGTCTGTGCCGACCATCAACCACCCATTTATACTAATCCTACACTAATCCCGAATTCATATCACATCCCCACCTATCCCTATATATTTCCCTACCACCTACCTATACTAGGGGCAATTTATGATGGCCAATTAACCTATCAACCTGCAAGTCTTTGGCATGTGGGAGGAAACCGGAGCACCGGGAGGAAACCCACGCAGACACAGGGAGAACTTGCAAACTCCGCAGAGGCAGTACCCAGAATCGAACCCGGTTCGCTGGAGCTGTGAGGCTGCGGTGCTAACCACTGCGCCAATGTGCCCAGCCCCCAGTGTGTGCCTGTGTTACTGGGTATCAGTGTATGTCTTTGTTACCTGGTGTCAGTGCATGTCTGTGTTACTGGGTGTAAGTGTGTGTCTGTGTTACTGGGTGTCAGTGTGTGTCTGTGTTACTTGGTGTAAGTCTGTGTCTTTGTTACTTGGTGTCCGTGTGTGTCTGTGTTACTGGGTATCAGTGTAAGTCTTTGTTACTTGGTGTCAGTGGATGTCAAAATACTTGGTGTAAGTGTATGTCTTTGTTACTTGGTGTAATTGTCTGTCTTTGTTACTTAGTGTCAGTGGATGTCTGTGTTACTTGTTGTAAGTGTGTGTCTTTGTTACTTGGTGTAAGTGTATGTCTTTGTTACTTGGTGTCAGTGTATGTCTTTGTTACTTTGTGTCAGTGTGTGTCTGTGTTACTTGGTGTCAGTGCATGTCTGTGTTACTGGGTGTAAGTGTGTGTCTGTGTTAATGGGTGTCAGTGTGTGTCTGTGTTACTTGGTGTAACTCTGAGTCTTTGTTACTTGGTGTCCGTGTGTGTCTGTGTTTCTGAGCATAAGTGTATGTCTTTGTGACTTGGTATCAGTGTATGTCTTTGTGACTTGGTGCCAGTGTATGTCTTTTTTACTGGGTGTAAGTGTGTGACTGCGTTACTGGGTATCAGTGCATGTCTTTGTTACTTGGTGTCAGTTTATGTCAAAATACTTGGTGTAAGTGTATGTCTTCGTTACTTGGTGTAATTGTCTGTCTTTGTTACTTGGTGTCAGTGTATGTCTGTGTTACTTGGTGTAATGTGTGTCTTTGTTACTTGGCATCAGTGTATGTCTTTGTGAATTGGTATCAGTGTATGTCTTTGTGACTTGGTGTCAGTGTAAGTCTTTTTTACTGGGTGTAAGTGTGTGTCTGCGTTGCTGGGTATCAGTGTATGTCTTTGTTACTTGGTGTCAGTGTATGTCAAAATACTTGGTGTAAGTGTATGTCTTTGTTACTTGGTGTAAGTGTATGTCTTTGTTACTTGGTGGCAGTGTATGTCTGTGTTACTTGGTGTAAGTGTGTGTCTTTGTTACTGGGCATCACTGTGTTTCTTTGTTACTGGGCATCAGTGTATGTCTTTGTGACTTGGTGTCAGTGTATCTCTTTGTAACTTCGTGTCATTGCATGTCTTTTTTACTGGGTGTCAGTGTGTGTCTGTGTTACCTGGTGTCAGTGCATGTCTTTGTTACTTGGTGTTAGTGTATGTCAAAATACTTGGTGTAAGTGTATGTCTTTGTTACTTGGTGTAATTGTCTGTCTTTGTTACTTGGTGTCAGTGAATGTCTGTGTTACTTGGTGTAAGTGTGTGTCTTTGTTGCTGGGCATCAGTGTCTGTCTTTGTGACTTGGTTTTAGTGTATGTCTTTGTGACTTGGTGTCAGTGTTTGTCTTTTTTACTGGGTGTCAGTGTCTGTCTGTGTTACTTGGTGTCAGTGTTTGTCTTTGTAACTGTGTATCAGTGTTTCTCTGTGTTACTGGGTGTAAGTGTGTGTTTGTTTGTGTTACTGGGTGTCAGTGTGTGTCTGTGACACTAGGTGTCAGTATGTAGTTTAGTTTAGAGATACAGCACTAAAACAGGCCCTTCCACCCACCGAGTCTGTGCCGACCATCAACAACCCATTTATACTAATCCTACACTAATCCCGTATTCCTATCACATCCCCACATATTTCCCTACAACCTACCAATACTAGGGGCAATTTATGATGGACAATTAACCTATCAACCTGCAAGTCTTTGCCATGTGGGAGGAAACCGGAGCACCGGGAGGAAACCCACGCAGACACAGGGTGAACTTGCAAACTCCGCACAGGCAGTACCCAGAATCGAACCCGGGTCCCTGGAGCAGTGAGGTGGCGGTGCTAACCACTGCGCCAAAGTCCCCCCCCCCCCGCCCCCCGGCCAGGGTGTGCCTGTGTTACTGGGTATCAGTGTATGTCTTTGTTACTTGGTGTCAGTGGATGTCAAAATACTTGGTGTAAGTGTATGTCTTTGTTACTTGGTGTAATTGTCTGTCTTTGTTACTTGGTGTCAGTGTATGTCTGTGTTACTTGATGTAAGTGAGTGTCTTTGTTGCTGGGCATCAGTGTCTGTCTTTGTGACTTGGTTTTAGTGTATGTCTTTGTGACTTGGTGTCAGTGTTTGTCTTTTTTACTGGGTGTCAGTGTCTGTCTGTGTTACTTGGTGTCAGTGCATGTCTGTGCTACTTGGTGTAAGTGTGTGTCTTTTTTACTGGGTGTCAGTGTGTGTCTGTGTTACTTGGTGTCAGTGCATGTCTTTGTTACTTGGTGTAATTGTCTGTCTTTGTTCCTTGTTGTCAGTGTGTGTCTATGTTACTTGGTGTAAGTGTGTGTCTTTGTTACTTGGTGTCAGTGTATGTCTGTGTTACTTGGTGTAAGTGTGTGTCTTTGTTACTGGGGATAAGTGTATGTCTTTGTGACTTGGTATCAGTGTATGTCTTTGTGACTTGGTGTCAGTGTATGTCTTCTTTACTGGGTGTCAGTGTGTGTCTGTGATACTTGGTGTCAGTGCATGTCTTTGTTTCTTGGTGTCAGTGTATGTCAAAATACTTGGTGTAAGTGTATGTCTTTGTTACTTGGTGTAATTGTCTGTCTTTGTTACTTGGTGTCAGTGTATGTCGTTGTTACTTGGTGTAAGTGTATGTCTTTGTTCCTTGGTGTAATTGTCTGTCTTTGTTACTTGGTGTCAGTTAATGTCTCTGTTACTTGGTGTAAGTGTGTGTCTTTGCTACTGGGCATCAGTGTATGTCTTTGTAACTTGGTATCAGTGTATGTCTTTGTGACTTGGTGTCAGTGTATGTCTTTTTTACTGGGTGTCAGTCTGTGTCTGTGTTACTGGGTGTCAGTGTATGTCTTTGTTACTTGGTGTCAGTGTGTGTCTGTGTTACTGAGTATCAGTGTCTGTCTTTTTTACTTGGTGTAACTGTGTGTCTGTGTTACTGGGTATCAGCGCATGTCTTTGTTACTTGGTGTCATTGTATGTCTGTGTTACTTGGTGTAAGTGTGTGTCTGTGTTACTGGGTATCAGTGTATGTCTTTGTTACTTGGTGTCAGTGTATGTCAAAATACTTGGTGTAAGTGTATGGCTTTGTTACTTGGTATAATTGTCTGTCTTTGTTCCTTGTTGTCAGTGTATGTCTATGTTACTTGGTGTAAGTGTGTGTCTTTGTTATTTGGTGTAAGTGTATGTCTTTGTTACTTGGTGTCAGTGTGTGTCTGTGTTACTGGGCATCAGTGTATGTCTTTGTGACTTGGTATCAGTGTTTGTCTTTGTGACTTGGTGTCAGTGTATGTCTTTTTTACTGGGTGTCAGTGTATGTCTTTGTTACTTGGTGTCAGTGTATTTCAAAATACTTGGTGTAAGTGTATGTCTTTGTTACTTGGTGTAATTGTCTGTCTTTGTTACTTGGTGTCAGTGTATGTCTGTGTTACTTGGTGTAAGTGTATGTCTTTGTTACTTGGTCTAAGTGTATGTCTTTGTTACTTGGAGTCAGTGTATGTCTTTGTTACTTGGTGTCAGTGTGTGTCTGTGTTACTGGGCATCAGTGTATGTCTTTGTGACTTGGTATCAGTGTATGTCTTTGTGACTTGGTGTCAGTGTATGTCTATTTTACTGGGTGTAAGTGTGTGTCTGCTTTACTGGGTATCAGTGTATGTCTTTGTTACTTGGTTTCAGTGTATGTCAAAATAGTTGGTGTAAGTGTATGTCTTTGTTACTTGGTGTCAGTGTATGTCTTTGTTACTTGGTGTCAGTGTGTGTCTGTGCTACTGGGCAACAGTGTATGTCTTTGTGACTTGGTATCAGTGTATGTCTTTGTGACTTGGTGTCAGTGTATGTCTTTTTTACTGGGTGTCAGTGTGTGTCTGTGTTACTTGGTGTCAGTGTATGTCTTTGTTAATGTGCATCAGTGTTTATCTGTATCACTGGGTATCAGTGTGTGTTTCTTTGTGTTACTGGGTGTCAGTGTGTGTCTGTGACACTAGGTGTCAGTATTTAGTTTAGATTGGAGATACAGCACTGAAACAGGCCCATCGGCCCACCGAGACTGTGCCGACCATCAACCACCCATTTATACTAATCCTACACTAATCCCGTATTCTTATCACATCCCCACCTATCCCTATATATTTCCCTACCACCTCCCTATACTAGGGGCAATTTATGATGGCCAATTAATCTATCAACCTGCAAGTCTTTGGCACGTGGGAGGAAACCGGTGCATCGGGAGGAAACGCACGCAGACACAGGGAGAACTTGCAAACTCCGCACAGGCAGTACCCAGAATCGAACCCGGGTCCCTGGAGCTGTGAGGCTGCGGTGCTAACCACTGCGCCAATGTGCACCCACTCCCCAGTGTGTGCCTGTGTTACTGGGTATCAGTGTATGTCTTTGTTACTTGGTGTCAGTGTATGTCAAAATACTTGGTGGAAGTGTATGTCTTTGTTACTTGGTGTAATTGTCTGTCTTTGTTCCTTGTTGTCAGTGTATGTCTATGTTACTTGGTGTAAGTGTGTGTCTTTGATATTTGGTGTAAGTGTATGTCTTTGTTACTTGGTGTCAGTGTGTGTCTGTGTTACTGGGCATCAGTGTATGTCTTTGTGACTTGGTATCAGTGTTTGTCTTTGTGAAATGGTGTCAGTGTCTGTCTTTTTTACTGGGTGTAAGTGTGTGTCTGCGTTACTGGGTCTCAGTGTATGTCTTTGTTACTTGGTGTCAGTGTATTTCAAAATACTTGGTGTAAGTGTGTGTCTTTGTTACTTGGTGTAATTGTCTGTCTTTGTTACTTGGTGTCAGTGTATGTCTGTGTTACTTGGTGTAAGTGTGTGTCTTTGTTACTTGGTCTAAGTGTATGTCTTTGTTACTTGGAGTCAGTGTATGTCTGTGTTACTGGGCATCAGTGTATGTCTTTGTGACTTGGTATCAGTGTATGTCTTTGTGACTTGGTGTTAGTGTATGTCTATTTTTCTGGGTGTAAGTGTGTGTCTGCTTTACTGGGTATCAGTGTATGTCTTTGTTACTTGGTTTCAGTGTATGTCAAAATAGTTGGTGTAAGTGTATGTCTTTGTTACTTGGTGTAATTGTCTGTCTTTGTTACTTGGTGTCAGTGTATTTCTGTGTTACTTGGTGTAAGTGTGTGTCTTTGTTACTGGGCATCAGTGTATGTCTTTGTGACTTGGTATCAGTGTATGTCTTTGTGACTTGGTGTCAGTGGATGTCTTCTTTACTGGGTGTCAGTGTGTGTCTGTGATACTTGGTGTCAGTGCATGTCTTTGTTTCTTGGTGTCAGTGTATGTCAAAATACTTGGTGTAAGTGTGTGTCTTTGTGACTTGGTGTCAGTGTATGTCTTTGTGACTTGGTATCAGTGTATGTCTTTGTGACTTGGTGTCAGTGTATGTCTTTTTTACTGGTGTCAGTGTGTGTCTGTGTTACTTGGTGTCAGTGTATGTCTTTGTTAATGTGCATCAGTGTTTCTCTGCATCACTGGGTATCAGTGTGTGTTTCTCTGTGTTACTGGGTGTCAGTGTGTGTCTGTGACACTAGGTGTCAGTATTTAGTTTAGATTAGAGATACAGCACTTAAACAGGCCCATCGGCCCACCGAGTCTGTGCCGATCATCAACAACCCATTTGTACTAATCCTACACTAATCCCTTACTCCTATCACATCCCCACCTATCCCTCTATATTTCCCTACCACCTCCCTATATTAGGGGCAATTTATGATGGCCAATTAATCTATCAACCTGCAAGTCTTTGGCATGTGGGAGGAAACCGGAGCACCGGGAGGAAACGCACGCAGACACAGGGAGAACTTGCAAACTCCGCACAGGCAGTACCCAGAATCGAACCCGGGTCCCTGGAGCTGTGAGGCTGCGGTGCTAACCACTGCGCCAATGTGCACCGCCCCCCCCACCCCCCACTCCCCAGTGTGTGCCTGTGTTACTGGGTATCAGTGTATGTCTTTGTTACTTGGTGTCAGTGTATGTCAAAATACTTGGTGTAAGTGTATGTCTTTGTTACTTGGTGTAATTGTCTGCCTTTGTTACTTGGTGTCCTTGTGTGTCTTTGTTACTTGGTTTCAGTGTCTGTCTTTGTTACTTGGTGTCAGTGTATGTCTTTGTTACTTGGTGTCAGTGTGTGTCTGTGCAACAGGGCATCAGTGTAAGTCTTTGTGTCATGGTATCGGTGTATGTCTTTGTGACTTGGTGTCAGTGTATGACTTTTTTACTGGGTGTAAGTGTGTGTCTGCGTTACTGGGTATCAGTGTACGTCTCTGTTACTTGGTGTCAGTGTATGTCAAAATACTTGGTGTAAGTGTATGTCTTTGTTCCTTGGTGTAATTGTCTGTCTTTGTTACTTGGTTTCAGTTAATGTCTGTGTTACTTGGTGTAAGTGTGTGTCTTTGCGACTGGGCATCAGTGTATGTCTTTGTGACTTGGTATCAGTGTATGTCTTTGTGACTTGGTGTCAGTGTATGTCTTTTTTACTGGGTGTCAGTGTGTGTCTGTGTTACTGGGTGTCAGTGTGTGTTTGTTTGTGTTACTGGGTGTCAGTGTGTGTCTGTGACACTAGGTGTCAGTGTATAGTTTCGTTTAGAGATACAGCACTTAAACAGGCCCTTCGGCCCACCGAGTCTGTGCCGACCATCAGCCACCCATTTACATTAATCCTACACCAATCCCGTATTCCTATCACATCCCCACCGGTCCCTATATATTTCGCTACCACCTGCCTATACTAGGGGCAATTTATAATGGCCAATTAACCTATCAACCTGCAAGTCTTTGGCATGTGGGAGGAAACAGGAGCACCCGGAGGAAACTCACGCAGACACAGGGAGAACTTGCAAACTCCGCTAAGGCAGAGCCGAGAATCGAACCTGGGTCCATGGAGCTTTGAGGCTGCGGTGCGAACCACTGCGCCAATGTGCCCCAACGACCCCCCCCCCCCCACCCAGTGTATGTCTGTGTTACTTGGTGCAAGTGTGTGTCTGTGTTACTGGGTATCAGTGTATGTCTTTGTTACTTGGTGTCAGTGCGTGTCTGTGTTACTGGGTATCAGTGTATGTCATTGTTACTTGGTGTCAGCGCATGTCTTTGTTATTGGGTGTAAGTGTATGTCTTTGTTACTTGGTGTCAGTGTATGTCTTTGTTACTTTGTGTACGTGTATGTCTGTGTTACTGGGTGACAGTGTGTGTCTGTGTTACTTGGTGTAAGTGTGTGTCTTTGTTACTTGGTGTCCGTGTGTGTCTGCGTTACTGGGAGTCAGTTTATGTCTTTGTTACTTGGTGTCAGTGTATGTCTTTGTTACTTGGTGTAAGTGTGTGTCTGTGTTACTGGGTATCAGTGTCTGTCTTTGTTAATTGGTGTAAGTGTGTGTCTGTGTTACTGGGTATCAGTGTATGTCTTTGTTACTTATTGTCAGTGTATGTCTGTGTTACTTGGTGTAAGTGTGTGTCTTTGTTACTTGGTGTAATTGTATGTCTTTGTTCCTTGGTGTCAGTGTATGTCTGTGTTACTTGGTGTCAGTGTATGTCTTTGTGACGTGCTTTCATTGTCTGTCTTTGTTACTGGGTGTCAGTGTCCGTCTTCGTTACTTGGTGTCAGTGTTTGTCTTTGTTACTGGGTGTCAGTGTCTGTCTTTGTGACTTGGTGTCAGTGTATGTCTTTGTTACTTGGTGTCAGTGTATGTCTGTGTTTCTTGGTGTAAGTATGTGTCTGTGTTACTGGGTATCAGTGCATGTCTTTGTTACTTGGTGCAAGTGTGTGTCTTTGTTACTTGGTGTAAGCGTATGTCTGTGTTACATGGTGTAAGTGTCTGTCTGTGTTACTGGGTATCAGTTTATTTCTTTGTTACTTGGTGTCAGTGTATGTCTTTGTTACTTGCTGTAAGTGTACGTCTTTGTTACTTGGTGTCAGTGTATTTCTTTGTTACTTGGTGTAAGTGTGTGTCTGTGTTAGTGGGTGTCAGTGTGTGTCTGTGTAACTTGGTGAAAGTGTGTGTCTTTGTTACTTGGTGTCCGTGTGTGACTGTGTTACTGGGTGTCAGTTTATCTCTTTGTTACATGGTGTCAGTGTATGTCTTTGTTACTTGGTGCAAGTGTGTGTCTGTGTTACTGGGTATCAGTGTTGGTCTTTGCTACTTGGTGTAAGTGTGTGTCTGTGTTACTGGGTATCAGTTTATGTCTTTCTTACTTGGTGTCAGTGTATGTCTGTGTTACTTGGTGTAAGTGTGTGTCTGTGTTACTGGGTATCAGTGTATGGCTTTGTGACTTTGTGTCAGTGTATGTCTTTGTTACTGGGTGTCAGTGTGTGTCTTTGTGACTTGGTGTCAGTGCATGTCGTTGTTACTTGGTGTCAGTGTATGTCTTTGTTACTTGGTGTAAGTGTGTGTCTGTGTTACTGGGTATCAGTGTATGTCATTGTAACTTGGTGTCAGTTGATGTCAAAATACTTGGTGTCAGTGTATGACTTTGTTACTGTTTGTCAGTGTGTGTCTTTGTGACTTGGTGTCAGTGTATGTCTTTGTTACTTGGTGTAAGTGTGTGTCTGTGTTACTGGGAATCAGTGTATGTCTTTGTTACTTGGTGTCAGTGTATGTCTGTGTTACTTGGTGTAAGTGTGTGTCTGTGTTACTGGGTATCAGTGTATGTCTGTGTTACTTGGTGTAAGTGTGTTTCTGTGTTACTGGGTATCAGTTTATTTCTTTGTTACTTGGTGTCAGTGTATGTCTTTGTTACTTGCTGTAAGTGTATGTCTTTGTTACTTGGTGTCAGTGTATTTCTTTGTTACTTGGTGTAAGTGTGTGTCTGTGTTAGTGGGTGTCAGTGTGTGTCTGTGTAACTTGGTGAAAGTGTGTGTCTTTGTTACTTGGTGTCCGTGTGTGACTGTGTTACTGGGTGTCAGTTTATCTCTTTGTTACATGGTGTCAGTGTATGTCTTTGTTACTTGGTGCAAGTGTGTGTCTGTGTTACTGGGTATCAGTGTTGGTCTTTGCTACTTGGTGTAAGTGTGTGTCTGTGTTACTGGGTATCAGTTTATGTCTTTCTTACTTGGTGTCAGTGTATGTCTGTGTTACTTGGTGTAAGTGTGTGTCTGTGTTACTGGGTATCAGTGTATGGCTTTGTGACTTTGTGTCAGTGTATGTCTTTGTTACTGGGTGTCAGTGTGTGTCTTTGTGACTTGGTGTCAGTGCATGTCGTTGTTACTTGGTGTCAGTGTATGTCTTTGTTACTTGGTGTAAGTGTGTGTCTGTGTTACTGGGTATCAGTGTATGTCATTGTAACTTGGTGTCAGTTGATGTCAAAATACTTGGTGTCAGTGTATGACTTTGTTACTGTTTGTCAGTGTGTGTCTTTGTGACTTGGTGTCAGTGTATGTCTTTGTTACTTGGTGTAAGTGTGTGTCTGTGTTACTGGGAATCAGTGTATGTCTTTGTTACTTGGTGTCAGTGTATGTCTGTGTTACTTGGTGTAAGTGTGTGTCTGTGTTACTGGGTATCAGTGTATGTCTGTGTTACTTGGTGTAAGTGTGTTTCTGTGTTACTGGGTATCAGTGTATGTCATTGTGACTTGGTGTCAATGTATGTCTTTGTTACTGGGTGTCAGTGTGTGTCTTTGTGACTTGGTGTCATTGTAAGTCTTTGTTACTTGGTGTAAGTGTGTGTCTGTGTTACTGGGTGTCAGTGTATGTCTTTCTTACTTGGTGTCAGTGTATGTCAATATATTTGGTGTAGGTGTATGTCTTTGTAACTTGGTGTAATTGTCTGTCTTTGTTACTTGGTGTCAGTGTATGTCTGTGTTGCTTGGTGTCAGTGTGTGTCTGTGTTACTGGGTATCAGTGTATGTCTTTGTTACTTGGTGTAAGTGCGTGTCTGTGTTACTGGGTATCAGTGTATGTCATTGTTACTTGGTGTCAGCGCATGTCTTTGTTATTGGGTGTAAGTATATGTCTTTGTTACTTGGTGTCAGTGTATCTCTTTGTTACTTGGTGTACGTGTATGTCTGTGTTACTGGGTGACAGTGTGTGTCTGTGTTACTTGGTGTCCGTGTGTGTCTGTGCTACTGGGTGTCAGTTTATGTCTTTGTTACTTGGTGTCAGTGTATGTCTTTGTTACTTGGTGTAAGTGTGTGTCTGTGTTACTGGGTATCAGTGTCTGTCTTTGTTACTTGGTGTAAGTGTGTGTCTGTGTTACTGGGTATCAGTGTATGTCTTTGTTACTTATTGTCAGTGTCTGTCTGTGTTACTTGGTGGAAGTGTGTGTCTTTGTTACTTGGTGTAATTGTATGTCTTTTTTCCTTGGTGTCAGTGTATGTCTTTGTGACGTGCTGTCATTGGCTGTCTTTGTTACTGGGTGTCAGTGTCCGTCTTCGTTACTTGGTGTCAGTGTTTGTCTTTGTTACTGGGTGTCAGTGTCTGTCTTTGTGACTTGGTGTCAGTGTATGTCTTTGTTACTTGGTGTCATTGTATGTCTTTGTTTCTTGGTGTAAGTATGTGTCTGTGTTACTGGGTATCAGTGCATGTCTTTGTTACTTGGTGTAAGTGTGTGTCTGTGTTACTGGGTATCAGTGTATGTCTTTGTGACTTTGTGTCAGTGTATGTCTTTGTTACTGGGAGTCAGTGTGTGTCTTTGTGACTTGGTGTCAGTGCATGTCGTTGTTACTTGGTGTCAGTGTATGTCTTTGTTACTTGGTGTAAGTGTGTGTCTGTGTTACTGGGTATCAGTGTATGTCATTGTAACTTGGTGTCAGTTGATGTCAAAATACTTGGTGTCAGTGTATGACTTTGTTAATGTTTGTCAGTGTGTGTCTTTGTGACTTGGTGTCAGTGTATGTCTTTGTTACTTGGTGTAAGTGTGTGTCTGTGTTACTGGGTATCAGTGTATGTCTTTGTTACTTGGTGTCACTGTATGTCTGTGTTACTTGGTGTAAGTGTGTGTCTGTGTTACTGGGTATCAGTGTATGTCTGTGTTACTTGGTGTAAGTGTGTGTCTTTGTTACTTGGTGTCAGTGTATGTCTGTGTTACTTGGTGTAAGTGTGTGTCTGTGTTACTGGGTGTCAGTGCCCGTCTTCGTTACTTGGTGTAAGTGTGTGTCTTTGCTACTTGGTCTAAGTGTATGTCTTTGTTACTTGGAGTCAGTGTATGTCTTTGTTACTTGGTGTCAGTGTGTGTCTGTGTTACAGGGCATCAGTGTATGTCTTTGTGACTTGGTATCAGTGTATGTCTTTGTGACTTGGTGTCAGTGTATGTCTATTTTACTGGTTGTAAGTGTGTGTCTGCTTTACTGGGTATCAGTGTATGTCTTTGTTACTTGGTTTCAGTGTATGTCAAAATAGTTGGTGTAAGTGTATGTCTTTGTTACTTGGTGTAATTGTCTGTCTTTGTTACTTGGTGTCAGTGTATGTCTGTGTTACTTGGTGTAAGTGTGTGTCTTTGTTACTGGGTATCAGTGTATGTCTTTGTTACTTGGTTTCAGTGTATGTCAAAATAGTTGGTGTAAGTGTATGTCTTTGTTACTTGGTGTAATTGTCTGTCTTTGTTTATTGGTGTCAGTGTATGTCAAAATACTTGGTGTAAGTGTGTGTCTTTGTGACTTGGTGTCAGTGTATGTCTTTGTTACTTGGTGTCAGTGTATGTCTTTGTTACTTGGTGTCAGTGTGTGTCTGTGTTCCTGGGCAACAGTGTATGTCTTTGTGACTTGGTATCAGTGTATGTCTTTGTGACTTGGTGTCAGTGTATTTCTTTTTTACTGGGTGTCAGTGTGTGTCTGTGTTACTTGGTGTCAGTGTTTGTCTTTGTTCATGTGCATCAGTGTTTCTCTGTATCACTGGGTATCAGTGTGTGTTTCTTTGTGTTACTGGGTGTCAGTGTGTGTCTGTGACACTAGGTGTCAGTATTTAGTTTAGATTAGAGATACAGCACTTAAACAGGACCATCGGCCCACCGAGTCTGTGCCGATCATCAACAACCCATTTGTACCAATCCTACACTAATCCCGTATTCCTATCACATCCCCACCTATCCCTATATATTTCCCTACCACCTCCCTATACTAGGGGCAATTTATGATGGCCAATTAATCTATCAACCTGCAAGTCTTTATCATGTGGGAGGAAACCGGAGCACCGGGAGGAAACGCACGCAGACACAGGGAGAACTTGCAAACTCCGCACAGGCAGTACCCAGAATCGAACCCGGGTCCCTGGAGCTGTGAGGCTGCGGTGCTAACCACTGCGCCAATGTGCACCGCCCCCCCACCCCCCACTCCCCAGTGTGTGCCTGTGTTACTGGGTATCAGTGTATGTCTTTGTTACTTGGTGTCAGTGTATGTCAAAATACTTGGTGTAAGTGTATGTCTTTGTTACTTGGTGTAATTGTCTGCCTTTGTTTCTTGGTGTCAGTGTATGTCTGTGTTACTTGGTGTCCTTGTGTTTCTTTGTTACTTGGTTTCAGTGTATGTCTTTGTTACTTGGTGTCAGGGTATGTCTTTGTTACTTGGTGTCAGTGTGTGTCTGTGTAACTGGGCATCAGTGTAAGTCTTTGTGACATGGTATCAGTGTATGTCTTTGTGTCTTGGTGTCAGTGTATGACTTTTTTACTGGGTGTAAGTGTGTGTCTGCGTTACTGGGTATCAGTGTACGTCTTTGTTACTTGGTGTCAGTGTATGTCAAAATACTTGGTGTAAGTGTATGTCTTTGTTCCTTGGTGTAATTGTCTGTCTTTGTTACTTGGTGTCAGTTAATGTCTGTGTTACTTGGTGTAAGTGTGTGTCTTTGCGACTGGGAATCAGTGTATGTCTTTGTGACTTGGTGTCAGTGTATGTCTTTTTTACTGGGTTTCAGTGTGTGTCTGTGTTACTGGGTGTCAGTGTGTGTTTGTTTGTGTTACTGGGTGTCAGTGTGTGTCTGTGACACTAGGTGTCAGTATTTAGTTTCGTTTCGAGATACAGCACTGAAACAGGCCCTTCGGCCCACCGAGTCTGTGCCGACCATCAACCACCCATTTATATTAATCCTACACCAATCCCGTACTCCTATCACATCCCCACCGGTCCCTATATATTTCGCTACCACCTACCTATACTAGGGGCAATTTATAATGGCCAATTAACCTATCAACCTGCAAGTCTTTGGCATGTGGGAGGAAACCGGAGCACCCGGAGGAAACTCACGCAGACACAGGGAGAACTTGCAAACTCCGCTAAGGCAGTGCCGAGAATCGAACCCGTGTCCCTGGAGCTGTGAGGCTGCGGTGCGAACCACAGCGCCAATGTGCCAAAACGCCCCCCCCCCCCACCCAGTGTATGTCTGTGTTACTTGGTGTAAGTGTGTGTCTGTGTTACTGGGTATCAGTGTATGTCTTTGTTACTTGGTGTCAGTGCGTGTCTGTGTTACTGGGTATCAGTGTATGTCATTGTTACTTGGTGTCAGCGCATGTCTTTGTTATTGGGTGTAAGTGTATGTCTTTGTTACTTGGTGTCAGTGCATGTCTTTGTTACTTTGTGTACGTGTATGTCTGTCTTACTGGGTGACAGTGTGTGTCTGTGTTACTTGGTGTAAGTGTGTGTCTTTATTACTTGGTGTCCGTGTGTGTCTGTGTTACTGGGTGTCAGTTTATGTCTTTGTTACTTGGTGTCAGTGTATGTCTTTGTTACTTGGTGTAAGTGTGTGTCTGTGTTACTGGGTACCAGTGTCTGTCTTTGTTACTTGATGTAAGTGTGTGTCTGTGTTACTGGGTATCAGTGTATGTCTTTGTTACTTATTGTCAGTGTATGTCTGTGTTACTTGGGGTAAGTGTGTGTCTTTGTTACTTGGTGTAATTGTATGTCTTTGTTCCTTGGTGTCAGTGTATGTCTGTGTTACTTGGTGTCAGTGTATGTCTTTGTGACGTGCTGTCATTGTCTGTCTTTGTTACTGGGTGTCAGTGTCCGTCATCGTTACTTGGTGTCAGTGTTTGTCTTTGTTACTGGGTGTCAGTGTCTGTCTTTGTGACTTGGTGTCAGTGTATGTCTTTGTTACTTGGTGTCAGTGTATGTCTTTGTTTCTTGGTGTAAGTATGTGTCTGTGTTACTGGGTATCAGTGCATGTCTTTGTTACTTGGTGTAAGTGTGTGCCTGTGTTACTTGGTGCAAGTGTGTGTCTTTGTTACTTGGTGTAAGCGTATGTCTGTGTTACATGGTGTAAGTGTGTGTCTGTGTTACTGGGTATCAGTGTATTTCTTTGTTACTTGGTGTCAGTGTATGTCTTTGTTACTTGGTGTAAGTGTATGTCTTTGTTACTTGGTGTCAGTGTATGTCTTTGTTACTTGGTGTAAGTGTGTGTCTGTGTTAGTGGGTGTCAGTGTGTGTCTGTGTTACTTGGTGAAAGTGTGTGTCTTTGTTACATGGTGTCCGTGTGTGACTGTGTTACTGGGTGTCAGTTTATGTCTTTGTTACTTGGTGTCAGTGTATGTCTTTGTTACTTGGTGCAAGTGTGTGTCTGTGTTACTGGGTATCAGTGTCGGTCTTTGCTACTTGGTGTAAGTGTGTGTCTGTGTTACTGGGTATCAGTTTATGTCTATCTTACTTGGTGTCAGTGTATGTCTGTGTTACTTGGTGTAAGTGTGTGTCTGTGTTACTGGGTATCAGTGTATGTCTTTGTGACTTTGTGTCAGTGTATGTCTTTGTTACTGGGTGTCAGTGTGTGTCTTTGTGACTTGGTGTCAGTGCATGTCGTTGTTACTTGGTGTCAGTGTATGTCTTTGTTACTTGGTGTAAGTGTGTGTCTATGTTACTGGGTATCAGTGTATGTCATTGTAACTTGGTGTCAGTTGATGTCAAAATACTTGGTGTCAGTGTATGACTTTGTTACTGTTTGTCAGTGTGTGTCTTTGTGACTTGGTGTCAGTGTATGTCTTTGTTACTTGGTGTAAGTGTGTGTCTGTGTTACTGGGTATCAGTGTATGTCTTTGTTACTTGGTGTCAGTGTATGTCTGTGTTACTTGGTGTAAGTGTGTGTCTGTGTTACTGGGTATCAGTGTATGTCTGTGTTACTTGGTGTAAGTGTGTGTCTGTGTTACTGGGTATCAGTGTATGTCTTTGTGACTTGGTGTCAATGTATGTCTTTGTTACTGGGTGTCAGTCTGTGTCTTTGTGACTTGGTGTCATTGTATGTCTTTGTTACTTGGTTTAAGTGTGTGTCTGTGTTACTGGGTATCAGTGTCTGTCTTTGTTACTTGGTGTAAGTGTGTGTCTGTGTTACTGGGTATCAGTGTATGTCTTTGTTACTTATTGTCAGTGTATGTCTGTGTTACTTGGTGTAAGTGTGTGTCTTTGTTACTTGGTGTAATTGTATGTCTTTGTTCCTTGGTGTCAATGTATGTCTGTGTTACTTGGTCTCAGTATATGTCTTTGTGACGTGCTGTCATTGTCTGTCTTTGTTACTGGGTGTTAGTGTCCGTCTTCGTTACTTGGTGTCAGTGTTTGTCTTTGTTACTGGGTGTCAGTGTCTGTCTTTGTGACTTGGTGTCAGTGTATGTCTTTGTTACTTGCTGTCAGTGTATGTCTTTGTTTCTTGGTGTAAGTATGTGTCTGTGTTACTGGGTATCAGTGCATGTCTTTGTTACTTGGTGTAAGTGTGTGTCTGTGTTACTTGGTGCAAGTGTGTGTATTTGTTACTTGATGTAAGCGTATGTCTGTGTTACATGGTGTAAGTGTGTGTCTGTGTTACTGGGTATCAGTGTATTTCTTTGTTACTTGGTGTCAGTGTATGTCTTTGTTACTTGGTGTAAGTGTATGTCTTTGTTACTTAGTGTCAGTGTATGTCTTTGTTACTTGGTGTAAGTGTGTGTCTGTGTTAGTGGGTGTCAGTGTGTGTCTGTGTTACTTGGTGAAAGTGTGCGTCTTTGTTACTTGGTGTCCGTGTGTGACTGTGTTACTGGGTGTCAGTTTATGTCTTTGTTACTTGGTGTCAGTGTATGTCTTTGTTACTTGGTGCAAGTGTGTCTCTGTGTTACTGGGTATCAGTGTCGGTCTTTGCTACTTGGTGTAAGTGTGTGTCTGTGTTACTGGGTATCAGTTTATGTCTTTCCTACTTGGTGTCAGTGTATGTCTGTGTTACTTGGTGTAAGTGTGTGTCTGTGATGCTGGGTATCAGTGTGTGTCTTTGTGACTTTGTGTCAGTGTTTGTCTTTGTTACTGGGAGTCAGTGTGTGTCTTTGTGACTTGGTGTCAGTGCATCTCGTTGTTACTTGGTGTCAGTGTATGTCTTTGTTACTTTGTGTAAGTGTGTGTCTGTGTTACTGGGTATCAGTGTATGTCATTGTAACTTGGTGTCAGTTGATGTCAAAATACTTGGTGTCAGTGTATGACTTTGTTACTGTTTGTCAGTGTGTGTCTTTGTGACTTGGTGTCAGTGCATGTCTTTGTCACTTGGTGTAAGTGTGTGTCTGTGTTACTTGGTGTAAGTGTGTGTCTTTGTTACTTGGTGTAAGCGTATGTCTGTGTTACATGGTGTAAGTGTGTGTCTGTGTTTCTGGGTATCAGTGTATTTCTTTGTTACTTGGTGTCAGTGTATGTCTTTGTTACTTGGTGTAAGTGTATGTCTTTGTTACTTGGTGTCAGTGTATGTCTTTGTTACGTGGTGTAAGTGTGTGTCTGTGTTACTGGGTGTCAGTGTATGTCTGTGTTACTTGGTGAAAGTGTGTGTCATTGTTACTTGGTGTCCGTGTGTGTCTGTGTTACTGGGTATCAGTGTATGTCTTTGTGACTTTGTGTCAGTGTATGTCTTTGTTACTGGGTGTCAGTGTGTGTCTTTGTGACTTGGTGTCAGTGCATGTCGTTGTTACTTGGTGTCAGTGTATGTCTTTGTTACTTGGTGTAAGTGTGTGTCTGTGTTACTGGGTATCAGTGTATGTCATTGTAACTTGGTGCCAGTTGATGTCAAAATACTTGGTGTCAGTGTATGACTTTGTTACTGTTTGTCAGTGTGTGTCTTTGTGACTTGGTGTCAGTGTATGTCTTTGTTACTTGGTGTAAGTGTGTGTCTGTGTTACTGGGTATCAGTGTATGTCTTTGTTACTTGGTGTCAGTGTATGTCAGTGTTACGTGGTGTAAGTGTGTGTCTGTGTTACTGGGTATCAGTGTATGTCTGTGTTACTTGTTGTAAGTGTGTGTCTGTGTTACTGGGTATCAGTGTATGTCTTTGTGACTTGGTGTCAATGTATGTCTTTGTTTTTGGGTGTCAGTGTGTGTCTTTGTGACTTGGTGTCATTGTATGTCTTTGTTACTTGGTGTAAGTGTGTGTCTGTGTTACTGGGTATCAGTGTCTGTCTTTGTTACTTGGTGTAAGTGTGTGTCTGTGTTACTGGGTATCAGTGTATGTCTTTGTTACTTATTGTCAGTGTATGTCTGTGTTACTTGGTGTAAGTGTGTGTCTTTGTTACTTGGTGTAATTGTATGTCTTTGTTCCTTGCTGTCAGTGTATGTCTTTGTTTCTTGGTGTAAGTATGTGTCTGTGTTACTGGGTATCAGTGCATGTCTTTGTTACTTGGTGTAAGTGTGTGCCTGTGTTACTTGGTGCAAGTGTGTGTCTTTGTTACTTGGTGTAAGCGTATGTCTGTGTTACATGGTGTAAGTGTGTGTCTGTGTTACTGGGTATCAGTGTATTTCTTTGTTACTTGGTGTCAGTGTATGTCTTTGTTACTTGGTGTAAGTGTATGTCTTTGTTACTTGGTGTCAGTGTATGTCTTTGTTACTTGGTGTAAGTGTGTGTCTGTGTTAGTGGGTGTCAGTGTGTGTCTGTGTTACTTGGTGAAAGTGTGTGTCTTTGTTACATGGTGTCCGTGTGTGACTGTGTTACTGGGTGTCAGTTTATGTCTTTGTTACTTGGTGTCAGTGTATGTCTTTGTTACTTGGTGCAAGTGTGTGTCTGTGTTACTGGGTATCAGTGTCGGTCTTTGCTACTTGGTGTAAGTGTGTGTCTGTGTTACTGGGTATCAGTTTATGTCTATCTTACTTGGTGTCAGTGTATGTCTGTGTTACTTGGTGTAAGTGTGTGTCTGTGTTACTGGGTATCAGTGTATGTCTTTGTGACTTTGTGTCAGTGTATGTCTTTGTTACTGGGTGTCAGTGTGTGTCTTTGTGACTTGGTGTCAGTGCATGTCGTTGTTACTTGGTGTCAGTGTATGTCTTTGTTACTTGGTGTAAGTGTGTGTCTATGTTACTGGGTATCAGTGTATGTCATTGTAACTTGGTGTCAGTTGATGTCAAAATACTTGGTGTCAGTGTATGACTTTGTTACTGTTTGTCAGTGTGTGTCTTTGTGACTTGGTGTCAGTGTATGTCTTTGTTACTTGGTGTAAGTGTGTGTCTGTGTTACTGGGTATCAGTGTATGTCTTTGTTACTTGGTGTCAGTGTATGTCTGTGTTACTTGGTGTAAGTGTGTGTCTGTGTTACTGGGTATCAGTGTATGTCTGTGTTACTTGGTGTAAGTGTGTGTCTGTGTTACTGGGTATCAGTGTATGTCTTTGTGACTTGGTGTCAATGTATGTCTTTGTTACTGGGTGTCAGTCTGTGTCTTTGTGACTTGGTGTCATTGTATGTCTTTGTTACTTGGTTTAAGTGTGTGTCTGTGTTACTGGGTATCAGTGTCTGTCTTTGTTACTTGGTGTAAGTGTGTGTCTGTGTTACTGGGTATCAGTGTATGTCTTTGTTACTTATTGTCAGTGTATGTCTGTGTTACTTGGTGTAAGTGTGTGTCTTTGTTACTTGGTGTAATTGTATGTCTTTGTTCCTTGGTGTCAATGTATGTCTGTGTTACTTGGTGTCAGTATATGTCTTTGTGACGTGCTGTCATTGTCTGTCTTTGTTACTGGGTGTTAGTGTCCGTCTTCGTTACTTGGTGTCAGTGTTTGTCTTTGTTACTGGGTGTCAGTGTCTGTCTTTGTGACTTGGTGTCAGTGTATGTCTTTGTTACTTGCTGTCAGTGTATGTCTTTGTTTCTTGGTGTAAGTATGTGTCTGTGTTACTGGGTATCAGTGCATGTCTTTGTTACTTGGTGTAAGTGTGTGTCTGTGTTACTTGGTGCAAGTGTGTGTATTTGTTACTTGATGTAAGCGTATGTCTGTGTTACATGGTGTAAGTGTGTGTCTGTGTTACTGGGTATCAGTGTATTTCTTTGTTACTTGGTGTCAGTGTATGTCTTTGTTACTTGGTGTAAGTGTATGTCTTTGTTACTTAGTGTCAGTGTATGTCTTTGTTACTTGGTGTAAGTGTGTGTCTGTGTTAGTGGGTGTCAGTGTGTGTCTGTGTTACTTGGTGAAAGTGTGCGTCTTTGTTACTTGGTGTCCGTGTGTGACTGTGTTACTGGGTGTCAGTTTATGTCTTTGTTACTTGGTGTCAGTGTATGTCTTTGTTACTTGGTGCAAGTGTGTCTCTGTGTTACTGGGTATCAGTGTCGGTCTTTGCTACTTGGTGTAAGTGTGTGTCTGTGTTACTGGGTATCAGTTTATGTCTTTCCTACTTGGTGTCAGTGTATGTCTGTGTTACTTGGTGTAAGTGTGTGTCTGTGATGCTGGGTATCAGTGTGTGTCTTTGTGACTTTGTGTCAGTGTATGTCTTTGTTACTGGGAGTCAGTGTGTGTCTTTGTGACTTGGTGTCAGTGCATCTCGTTGTTACTTGGTGTCAGTGTATGTCTTTGTTACTTTGTGTAAGTGTGTGTCTGTGTTACTGGGTATCAGTGTATGTCATTGTAACTTGGTGTCAGTTGATGTCAAAATACTTGGTGTCAGTGTATGACTTTGTTACTGTTTGTCAGTGTGTGTCTTTGTGACTTGGTGTCAGTGCATGTCTTTGTCACTTGGTGTAAGTGTGTGTCTGTGTTACTTGGTGTAAGTGTGTGTCTTTGTTACTTGGTGTAAGCGTATGTCTGTGTTACATGGTGTAAGTGTGTGTCTGTGTTTCTGGGTATCAGTGTATTTCTTTGTTACTTGGTGTCAGTGTATGTATTTGTTACTTGGTGTAAGTGTATGTCTTTGTTACTTGGTGTCAGTGTATGTCTTTGTTACGTGGTGTAAGTGTGTGTCTGTGTTACTGGGTGTCAGTGTATGTCTGTGTTACTTGGTGAAAGTGTGTGTCATTGTTACTTGGTGTCCGTGTGTGTCTGTGTTACTGGGTATCAGTGTATGTCTTTGTGACTTTGTGTCAGTGTATGTCTTTGTTACTGGGTGTCAGTGTGTGTCTTTGTGACTTGGTGTCAGTGCATGTCGTTGTTACTTGGTGTCAGTGTATGTCTTTGTTACTTGGTGTAAGTGTGTGTCTGTGTTACTGGGTATCAGTGTATGTCATTGTAACTTGGTGCCAGTTGATGTCAAAATACTTGGTGTCAGTGTATGACTTTGTTACTGTTTGTCAGTGTGTGTCTTTGTGACTTGGTGTCAGTGTATGTCTTTGTTACTTGGTGTAAGTGTGTGTCTGTGTTACTGGGTATCAGTGTATGTCTTTGTTACTTGGTGTCAGTGTATGTCAGTGTTACGTGGTGTAAGTGTGTGTCTGTGTTACTGGGTATCAGTGTATGTCTGTGTTACTTGGTGTAAGTGTGTGTCTGTGTTACTGGGTATCAGTGTATGTCTTTGTGACTTGGTGTCAATGTATGTCTTTGTTTTTGGGTGTCAGTGTGTGTCTTTGTGACTTGGTGTCATTGTATGTCTTTGTTACTTGGTGTAAGTGTGTGTCTGTGTTACTGGGTATCAGTGTCTGTCTTTGTTACTTGGTGTAAGTGTGTGTCTGTGTTACTGGGTATCAGTGTATGTCTTTGTTACTTATTGTCAGTGTATGTCTGTGTTACTTGGTGTAAGTGTGTGTCTTTGTTACTTGGTGTAATAGTATGTCTTTGTTCCTTGGTGTCAGTGTATGTCTGTGTTACTTGGTGTCAGTGTATGTCTTTGTGACGTGCTGTCATTGTCTGTCTTTGTTACTGGGTGTCAGTGTCCGTTTTCGTTACTTGGTGTCATTGTTTTTCTTTGTTACTGGGTGTCAGTGTCTGTCTTTGTGACTTGGTGTCAGTGTATGTCTTTGTTACTTCGTGTCAGTGTATGTCTTTGTTTCTTGGTGTAAGTATGTGTCTGTGTTACTGGGTATCAGTGCATGTCTTTGTTACTTGGTGTAAGTGTGTGTCTGTGTTACTTGGTGCAAGTGTGTGTCTTTGTTACTTGGTGTAAGCGTATGTCTTTGTTACATGGAGTAAGTGTGTGTCTGTGTTACTGGGTATCAGTGTATTTCTTTGTTACTTGGTGTCAGTGTATGTCTTTGTTACTTGGTGTCAGTGTATGTCTTTGTTACTTGGTGTAAGTGTGTGTCTGTGTTAGTGGGTGTCAGTGTGTGTCTGTGTTACTTGGTGAAAGTGTGTGTCTTTGTTACTTGGTGTCTGTGTGTGACTGTGTTACTGGGTGTCAGTTTATGTCTTTGTTACTTGGTGTCAGTGCATGTCTTTGTTACTTGGTGCATGTGTGTGTCTGTGTTACTGGGTATCAGTGTCGGTCTTTGCTATTTGGTGTAAGTGTGTGTCTGTGTTACTGGGTATCAGTTTATGTCTTTCTTACTTGGTGTCAGTGTATGTCTGTGTTACTTGGTGTAAGTGTGTGTCTGTGTTACTGGGTATCAGTGTATGTCTTTGTGACTTTGTGTCAGTGTATGTCTTTGTTACTGGGAGTCAGTGTGTGTCTTTGTGACTTGGTGTCAGTGCATGTCGTTGTTACTTGGTGTCAGTGTATGTCTTTGTTACTTGGTGTAAGTGTGTGTCTGTGTTACTGGGTATCAGTGTATGTCATTGTAACTTGGTGTCAGTTGATGTCAAAATACTTGGTGTCAGTGTATGACTTTGTTACTGTTTGTCAGTGTGTGTCTTTGTGACTTGGTGTCAGTGTATGTCTTTGTTACTTTGTTTAAGTGTGTGTCTGTGTTACTGGGTATCAGTGTATGTGTTTGTTACTTGGTGTCAGAGTATGTCTGTGTTACTTGGTGTAACTGTGTGTCTGTGTGACTGGGTATCAGTGTATGTCTGTGTTACTTGGTGTAAGTGTGTGTCTGTGTTACTGGGTATCAGTGTATGTCTTTGTGACTTGGTGTCAATGTATGTCTTTGTTACTGGGTGTCAGTGTGTGTCTTTGTGACTTGGTGTCATTGTATGTCTTTGTTACTTGGTGTAAGTGTGTGTCTGTGTTACTGGGTGTCAGTGTATGTCTTTCTTACTTGGTGTCAGTGTATGTCAATATATTTGGTGTAGGTGTATGTCTTTGTTACTTGGTGTAAGTGTATGTCTTTGTTACTTGGTGTCAGTGTATGTCTGTGTTGCTTGGTGTCAGTGTGTGTCTGTGTTACTGGGTGTCAGTGTATGTCTGTGTTACTTGGTGAAAGTGTGTGTCATTGTTACTTGGTGTCCGTGTGTGTCTGTGTTACTGGGTATCAGTGTATGTCTTTGTGACTTTGTGTCAGTGTATGTCTTTGTTACTGGGTGTCAGTGTGTGTCTTTGTGACTTGGTGTCAGTGCATGTCGTTGTTACTTGGTGTCAGTGTATGTCTTTGTTACTTGGTGTAAGTGTGTGTCTGTGTTACTGGGTATCAGTGTATGTCATTGTAACTTGGTGCCAGTTGATGTCAAAATACTTGGTGTCAGTGTATGACTTTGTTACTGTTTGTCAGTGTGTGTCTTTGTGACTTGGTGTCAGTGTATGTCTTTGTTACTTGGTGTAAGTGTGTGTCTGTGTTACTGGGTATCAGTGTATGTCTTTGTTACTTGGTGTCAGTGTATGTCAGTGTTACGTGGTGTAAGTGTGTGTCTGTGTTACTGGGTATCAGTGTATGTCTGTGTTACTTGGTGTAAGTGTGTGTCTGTGTTACTGGGTATCAGTGTATGTCTTTGTGACTTGGTGTCAATGTATGTCTTTGTTTTTGGGTGTCAGTGTGTGTCTTTGTGACTTGGTGTCATTGTATGTCTTTGTTACTTGGTGTAAGTGTGTGTCTGTGTTACTGGGTATCAGTGTCTGTCTTTGTTACTTGGTGTAAGTGTGTGTCTGTGTTACTGGGTATCAGTGTATGTCTTTGTTACTTATTGTCAGTGTATGTCTGTGTTACTTGGTGTAAGTGTGTGTCTTTGTTACTTGGTGTAATTGTATGTCTTTGTTCCTTGGTGTCAGTGTATGTCTGTGTTACTTGGTGTCAGTGTATGTCTTTGTGACGTGCTGTCATTGTCTGTCTTTGTTACTGGGTGTCAGTGTCCGTTTTCGTTACTTGGTGTCATTGTTTTTCTTTGTTACTGGGTGTCAGTGTCTGTCTTTGTGACTTGGTGTCAGTGTATGTCTTTGTTACTTCGTGTCAGTGTATGTCTTTGTTTCTTGGTGTAAGTATGTGTCTGTGTTACTGGGTATCAGTGCATGTCTTTGTTACTTGGTGTAAGTGTGTGTCTGTGTTACTTGGTGCAAGTGTGTGTCTTTGTTACTTGGTGTAAGCGTATGTCTTTGTTACATGGAGTAAGTGTGTGTCTGTGTTACTGGGTATCAGTGTATTTCTTTGTTACTTGGTGTCAGTGTATGTCTTTGTTACTTGGTGTCAGTGTATGTCTTTGTTACTTGGTGTAAGTGTGTGTCTGTGTTAGTGGGTGTCAGTGTGTGTCTGTGTTACTTGGTGAAAGTGTGTGTCTTTGTTACTTGGTGTCTGTGTGTGACTGTGTTACTGGGTGTCAGTTTATGTCTTTGTTACTTGGTGTCAGTGCATGTCTTTGTTACTTGGTGCATGTGTGTGTCTGTGTTACTGGGTATCAGTGTCGGTCTTTGCTATTTGGTGTAAGTGTGTGTCTGTGTTACTGGGTATCAGTTTATGTCTTTCTTACTTGGTGTCAGTGTATGTCTGTGTTACTTGGTGTAAGTGTGTGTCTGTGTTACTGGGTATCAGTGTATGTCTTTGTGACTTTGTGTCAGTGTATGTCTTTGTTACTGGGAGTCAGTGTGTGTCTTTGTGACTTGGTGTCAGTGCATGTCGTTGTTACTTGGTGTCAGTGTATGTCTTTGTTACTTGGTGTAAGTGTGTGTCTGTGTTACTGGGTATCAGTGTATGTCATTGTAACTTGGTGTCAGTTGATGTCAAAATACTTGGTGTCAGTGTATGACTTTGTTACTGTTTGTCAGTGTGTGTCTTTGTGACTTGGTGTCAGTGTATGTCTTTGTTACTTTGTTTAAGTGTGTGTCTGTGTTACTGGGTATCAGTGTATGTGTTTGTTACTTGGTGTCAGAGTATGTCTGTGTTACTTGGTGTAACTGTGTGTCTGTGTGACTGGGTATCAGTGTATGTCTGTGTTACTTGGTGTAAGTGTGTGTCTGTGTTACTGGGTATCAGTGTATGTCTTTGTGACTTGGTGTCAATGTATGTCTTTGTTACTGGGTGTCAGTGTGTGTCTTTGTGACTTGGTGTCATTGTATGTCTTTGTTACTTGGTGTAAGTGTGTGTCTGTGTTACTGGGTGTCAGTGTATGTCTTTCTTACTTGGTGTCAGTGTATGTCAATATATTTGGTGTAGGTGTATGTCTTTGTTACTTGGTGTAAGTGTATGTCTTTGTTACTTGGTGTCAGTGTATGTCTGTGTTGCTTGGTGTCAGTGTGTGTCTGTGTTACTGGGTATCAGTGTATGTCTTTGTTACTTGGTGTAAGTGCGTGTCTGTGTTACTGGGTATCAGTGTATGTCATTGTTACTTGGTGTCAGCGCATGTCTTTGTTATTGGGTGTCAGTGTATGTCTTTCTTACTTGGTGTCAGTGTATGTCAATATATTTGGTGTAGGTGTATGTCTTTGTTACTTGGTGTAAGTGTATGTCTTTGTTACTTGGTGTCAGTGTATGTCTGTGTTGCTTGGTGTCAGTGCGTGTCTGTGTTACTGGGTATCAGTGTATGTCTTTGTTACTTGGTGTCAGTGTATGTCAGTGTTACGTGGTGTAAGTGTGTGTCTGTGTTACTGGGTATCAGTGTATGTCTGTGTTACTTGGTGTAAGTGTGTGTCTGTGTTACTGGGTATCAGTGTATGTCTTTGTGACTTGGTGTCAATGTATGTCTTTGTTTTTGGGTGTCAGTGTGTGTCTTTGTGACTTGGTGTCATTGTATGTCTTTGTTACTTGGTGTAAGTGTGTGTCTGTGTTACTGGGTATCAGTGTCTGTCTTTGTTACTTGGTGTAAGTGTGTGTCTGTGTTACTGGGTATCAGTGTATGTCTTTGTTACTTATTGTCAGTGTATGTCTGTGTTACTTGGTGTAAGTGTGTGTCTTTGTTACTTGGTGTAATTGTATGTCTTTGTTCCTTGGTGTCAGTGTATGTCTGTGTTACTTGGTGTCAGTGTATGTCTTTGTGACGTGCTGTCATTGTCTGTCTTTGTTACTGGGTGTCAGTGTCCGTTTTCGTTACTTGGTGTCATTGTTTTTCTTTGTTACTGGGTGTCAGTGTCTGTCTTTGTGACTTGGTGTCAGTGTATGTCTTTGTTACTTCGTGTCAGTGTATGTCTTTGTTTCTTGGTGTAAGTATGTGTCTGTGTTACTGGGTATCAGTGCATGTCTTTGTTACTTGGTGTAAGTGTGTGTCTGTGTTACTTGGTGCAAGTGTGTGTCTTTGTTACTTGGTGTAAGCGTATGTCTTTGTTACATGGAGTAAGTGTGTGTCTGTGTTACTGGGTATCAGTGTATTTCTTTGTTACTTGGTGTCAGTGTATGTCTTTGTTACTTGGTGTCAGTGTATGTCTTTGTTACTTGGTGTAAGTGTGTGTCTGTGTTAGTGGGTGTCAGTGTGTGTCTGTGTTACTTGGTGAAAGTGTGTGTCTTTGT
The DNA here is from genome assembly GCF_036365525.1 of Heterodontus francisci. Taxonomy (NCBI): domain Eukaryota; kingdom Metazoa; phylum Chordata; class Chondrichthyes; order Heterodontiformes; family Heterodontidae; genus Heterodontus; species Heterodontus francisci. The sequence continues at coordinate 5,399,566 of NW_027140919.1, forward strand.
TACTTGGTGTCTGTGTGTGACTGTGTTACTGGGTGTCAGTTTATGTCTTTGTTACTTGGTGTCAGTGCATGTCTTTGTTACTTGGTGCATGTGTGTGTCTGTGTTACTGGGTATCAGTGTCGGTCTTTGCTATTTGGTGTAAGTGTGTGTCTGTGTTACTGGGTATCAGTTTATGTCTTTCTTACTTGGTGTCAGTGTATGTCTGTGTTACTTGGTGTAAGTGTGTGTCTGTGTTACTGGGTATCAGTGTATGTCTTTGTTACTTTGTGTCAGTGTATGTCTTTGTTACTGGGTGTCAGTGTGTGTCTTTGTGACTTGGTGTCAGTGCATGTCGTTGTTACTTGGTGTCAGTGTATGTCTTTGTTACTTGGTGTAAGTGTGTGTCTGTGTTACTGGGTATCAGTGTATGTCATTGTAACTTGGTGCCAGTTGATGTCAAAATACTTGGTGTCAGTGTATGACTTTGTTACTGTTTTCAGTGTGTGTCTTTGTGACTTGGTTTCAGTGTTTGTCTTTGTTACTTGGTGTAAGTGTGTGTCTGTGTTACTGGGTATCAGTGTATGTCTTTGTTACTTGGTGTCAGTGTATGTCTGTGTTACTTGGTGTAAGTGTGTGTCTGTGTTACTGGGTATCAGTGTATGTCTTTGTGACTTTGTGTCAGTGTATGTCTTTGTTACTGGGAGTCAGTGTGTGTCTTTGTGACTTGGTGTCAGTGCATGTCGTTGTTACTTGGTGTCAGTGTATGTCTTTGTTACTTGGTGTAAGTGTGTGTCTGTGTTACTGGGTATCAGTGTATGTCATTGTAACTTGGTGTCAGTTGATGTCAAAATACTTGGTGTCAGTGTATGACTTTGTTACTGTTTGTCAGTGTGTGTCTTTGTGACTTGGTGTCAGTGTATGTCTTTGTTACTTTGTTTAAGTGTGTGTCTGTGTTACTGGGTATCAGTGTATGTCTTTGTTACTTGGTGTCAGAGTATGTCTGTGTTACTTGGTGTAACTGTGTGTCTGTGTGACTGGGTATCAGTGTATGTCTGTGTTACTTGGTGTAAGTGTGTGTCTGTGTTACTGGGTATCAGTGTATGTCTTTGTGACTTGGTGTCAATGTATGTCTTTGTTACTGGGTGTCAGTGTGTGTCTTTGTGACTTGGTGTCATTGTATGTCTTTGTTACTTGGTGTAAGTGTGTGTCTGTGTTACTGGGTGTCAGTGTATGTCTTTCTTACTTGGTGTCAGTGTATGTCAATATATTTGGTGTAGGTGTATGTCTTTGTTACTTGGTGTAAGTGTATGTCTTTGTTACTTGGTGTCAGTGTATGTCTGTGTTGCTTGGTGTCAGTGTGTGTCTGTGTTACTGGGTATCAGTGTATGTCTTTGTTACTTGGTGTAAGTGCGTGTCTGTGTTACTGGGTATCAGTGTATGTCATTGTTACTTGGTGTCAGCGCATGTCTTTGTTATTGGGTGTAAGTGTATGTCTTTGTTACTTGGTGTCAGTGTATCTCTTTGTTACTTGGTGTACGTGTATGTCTGTGTTACTGGGTGACAGTGTGTGTCTGTGTTACTTGGTGTCCGTGTGTGTCTGTGGTACTGGGTGTCAGTTTATGTCTTTGTTACTTGGTGTCAGTGTATGTCTTTGTTACTTGGTGTAAGTGTGTGTCTGTGTTACTGGGTATCAGTGTCTGTCTTTGTTACTTGGTGTAAGTGTGTGTCTGTGTTACTGGGTATCAGTGTATGTCTTTGTTACTTATTGTCAGTGTATGTATGTGTTACTTGGTGGAAGTGTGTGCCTTTGTTACTTGGTGTAAATGTATGTCTTTTTTCCTTGGTGTCAGTGTATGTCTTTGTGACGTGCTGTCGTTGGCTGTCTTTGTTACTTGGTGTCAGTGTCCGTCTTCGTTACTTGGTGTCAGTGTATGTCTTTGTTACTTGGTGTCAGTGTATGTCTTTGTTTCTTGGTGTAAGTATGTGTCTGTGTTACTGGGTATCAGTGCATGTCTTTGTTACTTGGTGAAAGTGTGTGTCTGTGTTACTTGGTGTAAGTGTGTGTCTTTGTTACTTGGTGTAAGCGTATGTCTGTGTTACATGGTGTAAGTGTGTGTCTGTGTTACTGGGTATCAGTGTATTTCTTTGTTACTTGGTGTCAGTGTATGTCTTTGTTACTTGGTGTAAGTGTATGTCTTTGTTACTTGGTGTCAGTGTATGTCTTTGTTACGTGGTGTAAGTGTGTGTCTGTGTTACTGGGTGTCAGTGTATGTCTGTGTTACTTGGTGAAAGTGTGTGTCATTGTTACTGGGTATCAGTGTATGTCATTGTAACTTGGTGCCAGTTGATGTCAAAATACTTGGTGTCAGTGTATGACTTTGTTACTGTTTTCAGTGTGTGTCTTTGTGACTTGGTTTCAGTGTTTGTCTTTGTTACTTGGTGTAAGTGTGTGTCTGTGTTACTGGGTATCAGTGTATGTCTTTGTTACTTGGTGTCAGTGTATGTCTGTGTTACTTGGTGTAAGTGTGTGTCTGTGTTACTGGGTATCAGTGTATGTCTTTGTGACTTTGTGTCAGTGTATGTCTTTGTTACTGGGAGTCAGTGTGTGTCTTTGTGACTTGGTGTCAGTGCATGTCGTTGTTACTTGGTGTCAGTGTATGTCTTTGTTACTTGGTGTAAGTGTGTGTCTGTGTTACTGGGTATCAGTGTATGTCATTGTAACTTGGTGTCAGTTGATGTCAAAATACTTGGTGTCAGTGTATGACTTTGTTACTGTTTGTCAGTGTGTGTCTTTGTGACTTGGTGTCAGTGTATGTCTTTGTTACTTTGTTTAAGTGTGTGTCTGTGTTACTGGGTATCAGTGTATGTCTTTGTTACTTGGTGTCAGAGTATGTCTGTGTTACTTGGTGTAACTGTGTGTCTGTGTGACTGGGTATCAGTGTATGTCTGTGTTACTTGGTGTAAGTGTGTGTCTGTGTTACTGGGTATCAGTGTATGTCTTTGTGACTTGGTGTCAATGTATGTCTTTGTTACTGGGTGTCAGTGTGTGTCTTTGTGACTTGGTGTCATTGTATGTCTTTGTTACTTGGTGTAAGTGTGTGTCTGTGTTACTGGGTGTCAGTGTATGTCTTTCTTACTTGGTGTCAGTGTATGTCAATATATTTGGTGTAGGTGTATGTCTTTGTTACTTGGTGTAAGTGTATGTCTTTGTTACTTGGTGTCAGTGTATGTCTGTGTTGCTTGGTGTCAGTGTGTGTCTGTGTTACTGGGTATCAGTGTATGTCTTTGTTACTTGGTGTAAGTGCGTGTCTGTGTTACTGGGTATCAGTGTATGTCATTGTTACTTGGTGTCAGCGCATGTCTTTGTTATTGGGTGTAAGTGTATGTCTTTGTTACTTGGTGTCAGTGTATCTCTTTGTTACTTGGTGTACGTGTATGTCTGTGTTACTGGGTGACAGTGTGTGTCTGTGTTACTTGGTGTCCGTGTGTGTCTGTGGTACTGGGTGTCAGTTTATGTCTTTGTTACTTGGTGTCAGTGTATGTCTTTGTTACTTGGTGTAAGTGTGTGTCTGTGTTACTGGGTATCAGTGTCTGTCTTTGTTACTTGGTGTAAGTGTGTGTCTGTGTTACTGGGTATCAGTGTATGTCTTTGTTACTTATTGTCAGTGTATGTATGTGTTACTTGGTGGAAGTGTGTGCCTTTGTTACTTGGTGTAAATGTATGTCTTTTTTCCTTGGTGTCAGTGTATGTCTTTGTGACGTGCTGTCGTTGGCTGTCTTTGTTACTTGGTGTCAGTGTCCGTCTTCGTTACTTGGTGTCAGTGTATGTCTTTGTTACTTGGTGTCAGTGTATGTCTTTGTTTCTTGGTGTAAGTATGTGTCTGTGTTACTGGGTATCAGTGCATGTCTTTGTTACTTGGTGAAAGTGTGTGTCTGTGTTACTTGGTGTAAGTGTGTGTCTTTGTTACTTGGTGTAAGCGTATGTCTGTGTTACATGGTGTAAGTGTGTGTCTGTGTTACTGGGTATCAGTGTATTTCTTTGTTACTTGGTGTCAGTGTATGTCTTTGTTACTTGGTGTAAGTGTATGTCTTTGTTACTTGGTGTCAGTGTATGTCTTTGTTACGTGGTGTAAGTGTGTGTCTGTGTTACTGGGTGTCAGTGTATGTCTGTGTTACTTGGTGAAAGTGTGTGTCATTGTTACTTGGTGTCCGTGTGTGTCTGTGTTACTGGGTATCAGTGTATGTCTTTGTGACTTTGTGTCAGTGTATGTCTTTGTTACTGGGTGTCAGTGTGTGTCTTTGTGACTTGGTGTCAGTGCATGTCGTTGTTACTTGGTGTCAGTGTATGTCTTTGTTACTTGGTTTAAGTGTGTGTCTGTGTTACTGGGTATCAGTGTATGTCATTGTAACTTGGTGCCAGTTGATGTCAACATACTTGGTGTCAGTGTATGACTTTGTTACTGTTTGTCAGTGTGTGTCTTTGTGACTTGGTGTCAGTGTATGTCTTTGTTACTTGGTGTAAGTGTGTGTCTGTGTTACTGGGTATCAGTGTATGTCTTTGTTACTTGGTGTCAGTGTATGTCTGTGTTACTTGGTGTAAGTATTTGTCTGTGTTACTGGGTATCAGTGTATGTCTGTGTTACTTGGTGTAAGTGTGTGTCTGTGTTACTGGGTATCAGTGTATGTCTTTGTGACTTGGTGTCAATGTATGTCTTTGTTACTGGGTGTCAGTGTGTGTCTTTGTGACTTGGTGTCATTGTATGTCTTTTTAATTGGTGTAAGTGTGTGTCTGTGTTACTGGGTATCAGTGTCTGTCTTTGTTACTTGGTGTAAGTGTGTGTCTGTGTTACTGGGTATCAGTGTATGTCTTTGTTACTTATTGTCAGTGTATGTCTGTGTTACTTGGTGTAAGTGTGTGTCTTTGTTACTTGGTGTAATTGTATGTCTTTGTTCCTTGGTGTCAGTGTATGTCTGTGTTACTTGGTGTCAGTGTATGTCTTTGTGACGTGCTGTCATTGTCTGTCTTTGTTACTGGGTGTCAGTGTCCGTCTTCGTTACTTGGTGTCAGTGTTTGTCTTTGTTACTGGGTGTCAGTGTCTGTCTTTGTGACTTGGTGTCAGTGTATGTCTTTGTTACTTGGTGTCAGTGTATGTCTTTGTTTCTTGGTGTAAGTATGTGTCTGTGTTACTGGGTATCAGTGCATGTCTTTGTTACTTGGTGTAAATGTGTGCCTGTGTTACTTGGTGCAAGTGTGTGTCTTTGTTACTTGGTGTAAGCGTATGTCTGTGTTACATGGAGTAAGTGTGTGTCTGTGTTACTGGGTATCAGTGTATTTCTTTGTTACTTGGTGTCAGTGCATGTCTTTGTTACTTGGTGTAAGTGTATGTCTTTGTTACTTGGTGTCAGTGTATGTCTTTGTTACTTGGTGTAAGTGTGTGTCTGTGTTAGTGGGTGTCAGTGTGTGTCTGTGTTACTTGGTGAAAGTGTGTGTCTTTGTTACTTGGTGTCTGTGTGTGACTGTGTTACTGGGTATCAGTTTATGTCTTTCTTACTTGGTGTCAGTGTATGTCTGTGTTACTTGGTGTAAGTGTGTGTCTGTGTTACTGGGTATCAGTGTATGTCTTTGTGACTTTGTGTCAGTGTATGTCTTTGTTACTGGGTGTCAGTGTGTGTCTTTGTGACTTGGTGTCAGTGCATGTCGTTGTTACTTGGTGTCAGTGTATGTCTTTGTTACTTGGTGTAAGTGTGTGTCTGTGTTACTGGGTATCAGTGTATGTCATTGTAACTTGGTGTCAGTTGATGTCAAAATACTTGGTGTCAGTGTATGACTTTGTTACTGTTTGTCAGTGTGTGTCTATGTGACTTGGTGTCAGTGTATGTCTTTGTTACTTGGTGTAAGTGTGTGTCTGTGTTACTGGGTATCAGTGTATGTCTTTGTTACTTGGTGTCAGTGTATGTCTGTGTTACTTGGTGTAAGTGTGTGTCTGTGTTACTGGGTATCAGAGTATGTCTTTGTTACTTGGTGTAAGTGTGTGTCTGTGTTACTGGGTATCAGTGCATGTCTTTGTTACTTGGTGTAAGGGTGTGTCTGTGTTACTTGGTGTAAGTGTGTGTCTTTGTTACTTGGTGTAAGCGTATGTCTGTGTTACATGGTGTAAGTGTGTGTCTGTGTTACTGGGTATCAGTGTATGTCTTTGTGACTTGCATGTTAATGTATGTCTTTGTTACTGGGTGTCAGTGTGTGTCTGTGTTACTTGGTGTCCGTGTGTGTCTGTGCTACTGGGTGTCAGTTTATGTCTTTGTTACTTGGTGTCAGTGTATCTCTTTGTTACTTGGTGTAAGTGTGTGTCTGTGTTACTGGGTATCAGTGTCTGTCTTTGTTACTTGGTGTAAGTGTGTGTCTGTGTTACTGGGTATCAGTGTATGTCTTTGTTACTTATTGTCAGTGTATGTCTTTGTTACTTGTTGTAAGTGTGCGTCTTTGTTACTTGGTGTCCGTGTGTGTCTGTGTTACTGGGTATCAGTGTATGTCTTTGTTACTTTGTGTCAGTGTATGTCTTTGTTACTGGGTGTCAGTGTGTGTCTTTGTGACTTGGTGTCAGTGCATGTCGTTGTTACTTGGTGTCAGTGTATGTCTTTGTTACTTGGTGTAAGTGTGTGTCTGTGTTACTGGGTATCAGTGTATGTCATTGTAACTTGGTGCCAGTTGATGTCAAAATACTTGGTGTCAGTGTATGACTTTGTTACTGTTTTCAGTGTGTGTCTTTGTGACTTGGTTTCAGTGTTTGTCTTTGTTACTTGGTGTAAGTGTGTGTCTGTGTTACTGGGTATCAGTGTATGTCTTTGTTACTTGGTGTCAGTGTATGTCTGTGTTACTTGGTGTAAGTGTGTGTCTGTGTTACTGGGTATCAGTGTATGTCTTTGTGACTTTGTGTCAGTGTATGTCTTTGTTACTGGGAGTCAGTGTGTGTCTTTGTGACTTGGTGTCAGTGCATGTCGTTGTTACTTGGTGTCAGTGTATGTCTTTGTTACTTGGTGTAAGTGTGTGTCTGTGTTACTGGGTATCAGTGTATGTCATTGTAACTTGGTGTCAGTTGATGTCAAAATACTTGGTGTCAGTGTATGACTTTGTTACTGTTTGTCAGTGTGTGTCTTTGTGACTTGGTGTCAGTGTATGTCTTTGTTACTTTGTTTAAGTGTGTGTCTGTGTTACTGGGTATCAGTGTATGTCTTTGTTACTTGGTGTCAGAGTATGTCTGTGTTACTTGGTGTAACTGTGTGTCTGTGTGACTGGGTATCAGTGTATGTCTGTGTTACTTGGTGTAAGTGTGTGTCTGTGTTACTGGGTATCAGTGTATGTCTTTGTGACTTGGTGTCAATGTATGTCTTTGTTACTGGGTGTCAGTGTGTGTCTTTGTGACTTGGTGTCATTGTATGTCTTTGTTACTTGGTGTAAGTGTGTGTCTGTGTTACTGGGTGTCAGTGTATGTCTTTCTTACTTGGTGTCAGTGTATGTCAATATATTTGGTGTAGGTGTATGTCTTTGTTACTTGGTGTAAGTGTATGTCTTTGTTACTTGGTGTCAGTGTATGTCTGTGTTGCTTGGTGTCAGTGTGTGTCTGTGTTACTGGGTATCAGTGTATGTCTTTGTTACTTGGTGTAAGTGCGTGTCTGTGTTACTGGGTATCAGTGTATGTCATTGTTACTTGGTGTCAGCGCATGTCTTTGTTATTGGGTGTAAGTGTATGTCTTTGTTACTTGGTGTCAGTGTATCTCTTTGTTACTTGGTGTACGTGTATGTCTGTGTTACTGGGTGACAGTGTGTGTCTGTGTTACTTGGTGTCCGTGTGTGTCTGTGGTACTGGGTGTCAGTTTATGTCTTTGTTACTTGGTGTCAGTGTATGTCTTTGTTACTTGGTGTAAGTGTGTGTCTGTGTTACTGGGTATCAGTGTCTGTCTTTGTTACTTGGTGTAAGTGTGTGTCTGTGTTACTGGGTATCAGTGTATGTCTTTGTTACTTATTGTCAGTGTATGTATGTGTTACTTGGTGGAAGTGTGTGCCTTTGTTACTTGGTGTAAATGTATGTCTTTTTTCCTTGGTGTCAGTGTATGTCTTTGTGACGTGCTGTCGTTGGCTGTCTTTGTTACTTGGTGTCAGTGTCCGTCTTCGTTACTTGGTGTCAGTGTATGTCTTTGTTACTTGGTGTCAGTGTATGTCTTTGTTTCTTGGTGTAAGTATGTGTCTGTGTTACTGGGTATCAGTGCATGTCTTTGTTACTTGGTGAAAGTGTGTGTCTGTGTTACTTGGTGTAAGTGTGTGTCTTTGTTACTTGGTGTAAGCGTATGTCTGTGTTACATGGTGTAAGTGTGTGTCTGTGTTACTGGGTATCAGTGTATTTCTTTGTTACTTGGTGTCAGTGTATGTCTTTGTTACTTGGTGTAAGTGTATGTCTTTGTTACTTGGTGTCAGTGTATGTCTTTGTTACGTGGTGTAAGTGTGTGTCTGTGTTACTGGGTGTCAGTGTATGTCTGTGTTACTTGGTGAAAGTGTGTGTCATTGTTACTTGGTGTCCGTGTGTGTCTGTGTTACTGGGTATCAGTGTATGTCTTTGTGACTTTGTGTCAGTGTATGTCTTTGTTACTGGGTGTCAGTGTGTGTCTTTGTGACTTGGTGTCAGTGCATGTCGTTGTTACTTGGTGTCAGTGTATGTCTTTGTTACTTGGTTTAAGTGTGTGTCTGTGTTACTGGGTATCAGTGTATGTCATTGTAACTTGGTGCCAGTTGATGTCAACATACTTGGTGTCAGTGTATGACTTTGTTACTGTTTGTCAGTGTGTGTCTTTGTGACTTGGTGTCAGTGTATGTCTTTGTTACTTGGTGTAAGTGTGTGTCTGTGTTACTGGGTATCAGTGTATGTCTTTGTTACTTGGTGTCAGTGTATGTCTGTGTTACTTGGTGTAAGTATTTGTCTGTGTTACTGGGTATCAGTGTATGTCTGTGTTACTTGGTGTAAGTGTGTGTCTGTGTTACTGGGTATCAGTGTATGTCTTTGTGACTTGGTGTCAATGTATGTCTTTGTTACTGGGTGTCAGTGTGTGTCTTTGTGACTTGGTGTCATTGTATGTCTTTTTAATTGGTGTAAGTGTGTGTCTGTGTTACTGGGTATCAGTGTCTGTCTTTGTTACTTGGTGTAAGTGTGTGTCTGTGTTACTGGGTATCAGTGTATGTCTTTGTTACTTATTGTCAGTGTATGTCTGTGTTACTTGGTGTAAGTGTGTGTCTTTGTTACTTGGTGTAATTGTATGTCTTTGTTCCTTGGTGTCAGTGTATGTCTGTGTTACTTGGTGTCAGTGTATGTCTTTGTGACGTGCTGTCATTGTCTGTCTTTGTTACTGGGTGTCAGTGTCCGTCTTCGTTACTTGGTGTCAGTGTTTGTCTTTGTTACTGGGTGTCAGTGTCTGTCTTTGTGACTTGGTGTCAGTGTATGTCTTTGTTACTTGGTGTCAGTGTATGTCTTTGTTTCTTGGTGTAAGTATGTGTCTGTGTTACTGGGTATCAGTGCATGTCTTTGTTACTTGGTGTAAATGTGTGCCTGTGTTACTTGGTGCAAGTGTGTGTCTTTGTTACTTGGTGTAAGCGTATGTCTGTGTTACATGGAGTAAGTGTGTGTCTGTGTTACTGGGTATCAGTGTATTTCTTTGTTACTTGGTGTCAGTGCATGTCTTTGTTACTTGGTGTAAGTGTATGTCTTTGTTACTTGGTGTCAGTGTATGTCTTTGTTACTTGGTGTAAGTGTGTGTCTGTGTTAGTGGGTGTCAGTGTGTGTCTGTGTTACTTGGTGAAAGTGTGTGTCTTTGTTACTTGGTGTCTGTGTGTGACTGTGTTACTGGGTATCAGTTTATGTCTTTCTTACTTGGTGTCAGTGTATGTCTGTGTTACTTGGTGTAAGTGTGTGTCTGTGTTACTGGGTATCAGTGTATGTCTTTGTGACTTTGTGTCAGTGTATGTCTTTGTTACTGGGTGTCAGTGTGTGTCTTTGTGACTTGGTGTCAGTGCATGTCGTTGTTACTTGGTGTCAGTGTATGTCTTTGTTACTTGGTGTAAGTGTGTGTCTGTGTTACTGGGTATCAGTGTATGTCATTGTAACTTGGTGTCAGTTGATGTCAAAATACTTGGTGTCAGTGTATGACTTTGTTACTGTTTGTCAGTGTGTGTCTATGTGACTTGGTGTCAGTGTATGTCTTTGTTACTTGGTGTAAGTGTGTGTCTGTGTTACTGGGTATCAGTGTATGTCTTTGTTACTTGGTGTCAGTGTATGTCTGTGTTACTTGGTGTAAGTGTGTGTCTGTGTTACTGGGTATCAGAGTATGTCTTTGTTACTTG